>NC_134860.1:23731358-25043358 GCF_049852395.1 Peromyscus maniculatus bairdii | reverse complement strand
GCTGTGGCTTTGACAAGCTTCCGGAGGGGGTCTGGGCCTGGGAGCTTCCTTGAGGCCACTTGAAGGAGCAGCAGTCTACACTGACAGAAACATCTTGCTCTGTCGTGATAGCTCTCAGCCTTTCTTTGGCTGCTTTCCTTTGGGAGGGTATGCCATCCATTCATTCCCAATATCTAATACCCTTGGTTATCCCCGAAAACAGTCCATTACCTGCTGTTACTCAAGAGTCTTGCCAGCTGAGAGAGCCCAGAACAGTTGGCAATAGCTTTGTTGCTGCCAGGCTACCACACATACAGCTGCTCTTCACCGCTGTTTATCCTTGTGGCTGAGCCCCCAGCCTCAACTTATCGAGAATGAGCATGGGAAATTGGCTTTCACTTCTGTAGCTGTCTGAAAGCCAAAAAACAAACAAACAAACAAACAAACAAACAAACAAACAAACAATAGCAGGGCAGTGTTTAAGTCACTTGCCAGCTTAATGGCTATTAGAGTCCAGACTCCACCAGAGTTTGCCTGCACTCACCAAACTTCCATTGTCATGTGAAGGCTTAGAAGGGGGACCGTGTGAACCATTAGGATTTGTTGACATCATTTTTACCAAGAAACAAAGTGACAGTGTCACTTGGAACGTAAGAGAAATTGTTAGTGGCACAGGTCTCCCTGTTCACCCACCACTTGCGAGGTGTGTCTACCCTAAGCTCACGTCCTCGGAGCCTGAGCTCAGGGACTGGGGAACCCGATTGGTAGCACCGTGTGCTGAGTCAGCACTCTTCCTTGTTGGCAGAAACAGTTGCTGCAGACTTGAGTGACATGTACTCAGTCGTGTTTGTTTTAATAATTCCCTTTGTTAAAGTGAGAGTTCTTGTGAGGTATTCTCTTGGATTCTGTGGTGTCATCTTGGTCCTTTCTAGAATGCTGCATTCATGTTGTGCCTGCAGCATCTGCATTGACCGGCAGGTTGACTGAAGGCTGCAGTGCACAGTTGATTCAGATCTGCATTGACTAGCAGGTTCACTGAAGGGCTGCGGTGCAGTTGATCCGATTCTCCCCCAAGTGCATGCCATGTGTTCTGATGGACTGTATTCCCACTAATCAGTAAATGAACACTTGTTAAACCAAAACAAGAAAAAAAGAAAAGAAACTGCATTGACTCTTAGGTCTGAGTTCCCCATTGGTCAGCCCATGGGAAAATGTTTCTGAAACAGGTCAGTTTTATCCACTGGGCTTTTTGTCAAAAGAGCTGTGAACATCACCATTCACCTTTCTTAGAGGTTCAAACAAAATGTACAAGGGCATTCCCAGACCTGTGCATACTCAGGTAGAGCTAGTCTCTGCTTCCATCCCTTTGGAATGAACAGGACACTTGTTGATTGGTTCTCACTTCCCCTACAACAGCATGGCGCCCTCTGTGAAGGTGGAAAGGACACATCCGAAGATGGATGGCACACTACTGAAATCCACAGTGGGGCCAGCCTGTCCTGCTCCTGTGAGCTCTGCAGTCAAGCCTGGCCTTAACTGCCCCTCAATACCAAAGCCAACCTTGCCTTCACCTGGACAGATTCTGAATGGCAAAGGGCTGCCTGCAACGCCCACTCTGGAAAAGAAATCGGAAGACGGTTCTAATAACAGGAAGTTTTTAAATAAGAGATTATCAGGTAACATTACAGCTCTCTCTTAAGCTGTCTATAGAAAGTTGGGTGTGCACAGGCTGTAAATGAAAGGCCTTCTTAAAGCTGGTCAGCTTGAGCCATGGGGAGAGAGTCCTTCAGGGTGGACCCATCTTTACTCTTAGTTTTAAAGAGCATGCTTGCTTGTGTGTGCACACACTTGTGTGCTGTAATGAAAATTTGTTCAAGATTTTTCTGAATATAAATATTCTTATGCAAAATAAGTAAATGTTTTTTCAGGCATCTGGTAGTAGTTGTAGCCTTTCAGTGAGGATAATAATGTCATTACAATGCTCAAACCTCATCTGCAGTGTATTCATTAATAACATGGCACTTCCTACTGCTTTAGTTTGTCTGCCTTGAGATTTCCTCTTATTTAAACAATGAAGGATGGGTTTGGTACACCTACTGCAATAACGTTTGTGTGCTCCTGGCAGAAAGAGAGTTTGATCCTGACATCCACTGCGGGGTCATTGATCTGGATACCAAGAAGCCCTGCACCAGGTCTTTGACTTGCAAGGTAGGTGCTTTCTGTAGCTGAAGTCAGGGCTGGTGTATACAGGGCTGTTAGTACCATCACTTTCCCACTGCTCTCTTAACCCATAGGGAGCCAGTGTTCTCTGGGTCCCTGGGTTGTATAAATTACTTGTGACAAAAAAAAAAAAAAAAAAAAAATCCCAATTTAATAAAATGCTATGTGAGTTACCATGACTCTGTACCAGTGTGAGAGGCTTTGCTTTTATTTTTCTTAAACTTTTCATTTATTTTTGGGTACATTTTTGTGTGTGAGTACCACAGCATACACATGGAGGACCAAGTGCATTTGATAATGTGTTTTCTTGTAAGATGTGATCAAGAGTTGGCTTATATTAGTCACCTTTTTAAAGCCAGAACTGCCACATCCTCTGTGTGCCTATCTCCTGTCTCTGAAATACTGACTGGACTCATGAGAGCCAGATGCCATTGTGTGTCTGTGGTGGCTACTGCGCTCTGTCTCCTGTTCACAGCTCTTTCCCTTTCTGCCTTGCGTTCTTCTCTTTCTCAGTCTTTCTTGGCTGCCCCAGGCCGTCTTCACGATTCTCTGAGCCCCTCTCTCCATTCCTTATTTTGCTAGAGCAGAGAAAAGCAGCCTTGTTTAATTTTTGTCCTCAGTTACTCAAAAAATGCTGTACATGTAATGAAGTTCCTAAGAGCCCGTGAGTTGCTTTAATGGCACAAAGCATGCGTGCCTGTCCTGGTAACACGGAGTGCTGCTGCTCTCCGCAGGAGGCATAGCATGCCCAAGTTGGTATGGTTAAAGCTAGAGTGTGATTCCAGCTTCTCTGAAGAGATTTCCGTTTAGTAAATGTGGAGACATCTCATCTTTGAAAGCTATAGCATGCTTTTTTACAGGGTTATGCTTGGGATATACAGCATATTAAACTTTTTATTGAAATTCCTCGGTTTCTGTGTTTGTTGTTTTTGTTTGCGTGTGTCTGTTGTAGACACATTCCTTAACCCAGCGGAGAGCTGTTCAGGGTAGAAGAAAACGATTTGATGTGTTACTGGCCGAGCACAAAAACAAAACCAGGGAAAAGGAATTGATTCGCCATCCAGACTCTCAGCAACCACCACATCCTCTCAGGGACCCGCATCCTATCCCTCCTCGGACGCCACAGGAACCACACCCTTCTTCAGAAGCAAAGCCTTTCGTAGCTAGTAAACCGAAACCTCATACCCCTAGTCTTCCAAGGTAAGCCAAGCCTTCAGGGAATGGATGTCTAGACACCCTGTGTCCTATGTACCTCTCCATCTCCTGCACAGCTGTGCCATCAAGAAGTCTACACCACTGTCACAGTAGGAGTTGGCATTTTTAAAATTGGGTTTTACTGTAAAAACTGTTGAAGTCTTCAATAACTTTTGACAAGGGCTCCTAGGTCTAAATGCAAACACTAGTGTAAAGTTAGAAGTGCCTGCCCTGCGGTGGTCCTGTGCCTGGTCTCTTGATAAGCAGAGCTGAGATGGGGTCTTGCCTTCCGGTTCCTAGTAGGAATGTTTCAGATGGCTTTGGCCATTTATTTCTTAGGTTTTCTTTGCAAATTAAAGTAGTGAGAAATCTTGTAGACAAGCATATAGCGTTAATAGCATCTATTTATCAACATGGATTTTCATTTACTCAATGTGGGACTTTGTCTTCAACATCAAGTAGGCATTTTAGCAGCCTAGAAAGCAGTGGGTCAGAGTGATTTAATAAGAATTTACTGTGTTCATAACTCAGACAGTGATGGCGGTATGTATGTGTGCTTGTTTAACGAAGCTGAAGTACAGGACTTTGGACCCTTTTCCAGAGAAGGGTCGGGGGAGGGCTGAGGTGTGAGGATGCAGTGTGTGCTTTAGCAGTTGGCCACAGGGCTTCTGCTGGTGTGCCAGCCCCTGGCTACTGCTGCTGAATTTTTTCCCTCTTGTATCTGGTCCTTGGGATGACTCCGTTAAGGTAGACACATCTTCCTCTAGATAACCTAAGTGTACACTTGGCCAAGTCAGAGCAGCCCAGCATGAGCCCTGTGGTTAGAAACAAGGTGTAGAGAAGTCAGTGGAGGCTTCCAAGAAGACAGTCAGGCCTCAGACCAAAATTCCTTACGCGTTCTTTCTTTGGCATCTTCTCAATGAAGATTTTTCATCTGAAGTAAGATTTGCCTAGAAACCACTGGCTATCCTAGATGTAGGAAGAAATATCATTACCCTTGAGTAATGATGTCCAGGCTGACCTTGGGGAAGCAGTGATGAGACTTCAGTCTTCCTCTCCTTCTGTCCCTTTAGGTTATACTAGAGTACTTTGCCAATTACAAATCAGATATTGTTTAAAATACTTTGAAAATGTGAAGAGTAGCAATGAAAGAATCCTCTTAGGTTTCACACGTGTCCCTGTTCTTTAGGGAGAGTGGAAGAAGGGCTTGGACCCCGATGGCCCCAGGGGAAGAACAGTTACAGCTGCCTTTGGCTGTATCTGCCAGACACTAACCTTAGAACTGAGATGCTAAGGAAAGCCCCACCCCACACAGAGTCAGCATGCTGCCTTAGAGCTGATGGACTTGCTTCACATGCCCACCTGCCCTCACCCCCTACCCCACCTCCACCCCCCCGGAGACAGAGACACACACACACACACACACACACACACACACACACACACACACACACACACACACACACAGCATGCTGCCTCAGGGCTGGTGGACCTGCTTCCTCTCCTCTGTCCTCTGTGGTTTTAGATATGTGTCTGAGTTAAGGATGCTGATGACCAGCTTGTGCTTCTGTTCTGAGCCGTGCTGTGCTGTTTCCTCATTCAGGCCTCCAGGCTGCCCTGCTCAGCAAAGCGGGAGTACCCCCATTGACCCTCCTCCAGGCCACGAGTCTCCACACCCTCCCTTGCCTGCCACTGAGCCAGTTTCTCGGTTGTCTAGTGAGGAGGGTGAAGGCGATGACAAAGAAGAGTCTGTTGAAAAACTGGACTGTCATTATTCAGGTCATCATCCTCAGCCAGCATCGGTAAGTTCTGCATCCACTGTGGTGGCCTCCCCAGTGCAGCATAGATAGACAGGGCACTGAGCGGTGGTGGCCGAGCCCTGGCCGGGCTGTCCATGGAGCACCTTAGAGTGCGATGTACTTATCCTGGGCCCCTCATATTTTCCTTCCTCAAAATTGAGTGCTAGGCATTGTTGCTCTCATGTCTCATAGCTTCTGGTCCTCAAGGCATTTCAGCTGTCTTTTCTGTGGTGTCTTGTTTCTTTCTTAAATGTGAAAGACCCCTGGCCCCTGTGCTGGCAGCAGAGGTGACACGCAGGGACACTCTGCTCTCTTTCAGTTTTGCACATTTGGGAGCCGGCAGATTGGAAGAGGTTACTACGTGTTTGACTCCAGGTGGAACCGGCTTCGCTGTGCCCTTAACCTCATGGTAGAGAAGCATTTGAATGCGCAGCTATGGAAGTAAGTGCCTTGTGGTGGTGGTGGTGAGGTGACCTGTCCCAGGGCTGCATTTTCTTGGTGACCTCAGTTCTGTTTTTAAGACTCTGCCGTTAGCTAGCTGTAGGAAGGAAGTACTACTCTTTCATATATTCATTCACTCTCAGCAACCACGTCTTGTTCTGGGCTCAAAGTAGAAGGACTCCCGCACGTAAGGACCTCGTCATGTCAGTAGGGACACAAAAATGAGTCAACAGTAGAGATTACAGCTTGTCAGAGAGATACTGGAAGAAACAGTCACCACTACACCTACTGGGAGCTAGCTGTATGCTGGGGACTGTTAACTATTGAATTTGTACAAGTCTTTGCTACATGATGATGATTATCCTTTTTTCCTCTTTTTTAGTTAATTAAGCAGATGTACAGGTTAGTGGTGGGACTGCTGGGTGGCAGTTTGTTTCCAAACAGAGCTTCTATGGGAAAATAATAGACTATGGGTCTGGAAGAGCTGTCACTAGGGCGTGAGCAGTGTTTCTCTCCAGAGGAGAGACCTATGTGTGAAGGTCCCTAGTCAGAAAAGGTGATGCCTTGAGAAACAGCAAGAGCGTGAGTACATGACAAGACAGGGCCCACGAGACTAGCAGGGCCGGGCAGCACTGGAGCTGCTGGGTGCAGAGGGAGCTGGTTTAAGTAGAGGAGTCGCGAGCTTGTGTAGACGAAGTTTCCCGGTCCCACAGCCACTTAGAAGATAACTACACAGAAGCTTATATTAATTATAAACTGTGTGGCCTATAGATCCAGCGTATATTAGCTAGCTCTTTCAACTTAATTCAACCCATTCCTACTAATCTGTGTCTTGCCACATGACTTTGTAGCTTACTGGTACTTTCACATCTTCCTTCTTGGATGGCTGGATCACATCTCTCTCGAATCCGCCCTCTTCTCTCTGTGCCTCTCTTGGATTCCCCACCTGGCTGTAAGCTTTCTTGTCATAGGCCAAAACAGCTTATTAATTATTCAATAAGAGCAACACATTCACAAGCGTACGGACAGACATCCCACAACAAGCTTGGATCTGTAGCTTTACATCAGGAGTTTTTGTTTTTTGTCGTGATGGGATGGAACAGAGTCCTCAGGATAGCTAAGCACTCCATTCACTTAGCTGTGTCATCCCACCCTTGAAAAATCTTGTGTAGTAGTGTGTATGCTAATATTTACTAAAAAGCTTATAAGAAAAATAAGGGATTCTTGACCAAAAAAAAAAAAAATCTTTAATTCAGCATGTCAAGCAAGCTTACTTTGATACGCAGCACTAAGTGCTGCAACTGTCAGCGCAGGAGATATCTTTGTACTGAAGAACATTTCCAAAGCTCCTTTGACTTTGGGATGTCTTTTAGAAGAATGTTTGGGAAAACTTGTGTTCAGTGGGATATTTTATTACAGGGGACTCTCAAGTCATCCCCTGTCCATCCAGGGTTCACCATGCGGGTATCATTGGCTAGCACCTTTTGAATGGATGATAGGCCATTTGCCCTCATGGCTTGGTTTCCTGATAGTCAGCTACAGCTGGTTGGGGCCTTCAACTCTAGTCAGAAAGTCTGTCTCCATGACGTTGGTAGGACTCAGATGGAGCAGCGGTGAGTAGGCTGAGGGCAGCCAGTGTGGCTCTCCCCTTCTTCCTGTACTTCCTCCGTTTTGAGGGACAGCACACTTGCTCACACTGCTAATCTTCCTGGATCAGTAAGTGATCTGCAGCCAGCAATGGAGTAGGTTTCAGTTCCTAGTGGTTTGTGTGGACAGGAGTCATGAGTTCTGAAAGGGCAGGTTTCTGAGATTGAGCCCTTCTGCTCTGGCAGGGTCTGTCAAGGATGACCACCTCATTACTTATTCCTCCTATCCATTAACATGAACTCTGGTTTATTCATTCACAGTAGCTACTTTTTTTATCCCAGGCTGGCCTCAGTATTGCTATGAAGCTAAAGTTGACCTTGAACTCTGATCTTCTAGTCTATACCTTTTGGGTGCTGGCCTTACAGGCACACCATGCCTGGTTTTATGTGGTGTTGTGGATCGAACCCATAGCTGAATGTATGCTCAGTAAGCATTCTACCCACCGAGCTACATACATCCTAGCGTCAGGACTTGTTTTTAAAAGTCAGTAAAGCAATGGGGAATATGTGTGGTTCAGTGATGAGCTAACTTGAGGTGGATAGGGACGTGGATTGGGACCCAGCCATAAGTGTTCTAGAAATGCTTCCTGCAGCCAAAGCGCTGTAAGTTGATTTCTGGCCAACCTTTTCTCATGGCCCTTAATATACTGGGGGAGCTTAGCACTTCTCGCCCAGGGAACTGCTCACGGCCTCTGTGAGACACTGCAGGGTACTGTCACAGTGTCCTGGGCCTGTCACACTGGCTCAGCGAAGCGCTTTCCTTTGAGAAGACCCCGTCTGAGCAGCACTCTCGTAGCCTTATGCTTCCGTTGTTGTAATAAATTTGGGTGTCAGAGACAGAGTGTGAGCCTAAAATGAATCCTCCGTAGCTCCTGGGTGCTCTGAACAGTAGTGGAATTCCACCAGCCCTTTCTCTGGATCTCGAGACCATCTCAAGCTCCTGTGCTCTCTGAAACCTGCCCCTGATCTGGAAGGGCAGGGGACAGATGTCACCCAAAGATATTTTACAGTTCCCCCATCTCCTACCTTCCTATTTCCACATATAGTACTCTTTTTATTATTTTCTTTTATACCTTTATCTAGCTCATTAGATATTTTAAAAGAGGAAGCAGTTATATCGTTCCAAGAGGTTCACGTGTTGCCTATGGAAGAAATCTTTTCTTGGGGTTTGTTTTCAGGCAGCCAGTCTTTAAGTCCCAGCCTCACGAGCCACCCAGTGGCCATAGTCAGGTACTGCATCCAGTGAGCAACCTACACTCAAGAACTTGCCTGGGTACCTTGTTCAGAGACAGATTCTGCTGAGGTTGTCTGGGCTGAGGCCTGGGAATTCACGTTTCTGGCAGATCTCTTAGGTAATATCAGTGAGTATCACAAGGATAGAGCCAGGCTTCTCACTGTGGGCTTCACCTTGGGCTCTGCTAGAGAGACTTGAGAACTGGCTGATGTCTGTGTGCTCATGCTGAGATTTCCTGTGTGGTAAGTATGGTTGTGGCTTAAGCTCCATAAGTGCTTGTAATGTGCCGCTGAGTGGAGAAGCCCACGTGCAGTGTGGGATTTAGAAACACAGTCATTCATTCCTCGAGCTAGCAGTGAATTCACATGGCAGCATTTCAGCCCGCATCACTGGATCAGCCAGGGTCCCTGCATCCAGGCTAAGGTAGGATGGTCTGGACAGAGTCTCTGCTGGCCCATTGTATTGTTTTGAATAGGTGCAGGTCTCATTTGACCAAATGGCTTCATCCCTTGGTTCAAGCAGTTGTCATCTTCCAGCTTTCTCTCTTGTCGGGACCTTTATGTCCAGCTGTTACCACCTGAATTTTCTTGCTGCTATCAGGCTCATTAGGTTTTCTTTTATGCTGTCACATTTTAAAAATTCAGTGCTAAAATAAAAGGGGGATGTCTTGTGTTTGACTCTCCAAACATCTCTCATCCCCTACTCAGTACTTTGCCCAGACATTACAAACATAATAATAGTTCCTCATACCACCCAAACAAAGTCCCCTATGCAGTGTCCTGGCCAGTAGTCACACCTGCCTATTGCTTAATTAACTCATCCTTGCTTGAATTTCCTCAGTGTTTGAATACTGTATGGATAAAATGGTATATAAGCTGTGGGTTACAACATCTGCAAGAGAGTAAGTGATTTGTAGTCACATATTCAAGTCACCTCCAGTCTCACAAAATCTATCACATGGTTTTACCTGCATGTTTGTATGAAGGTGTCAAATAACTTGGGGCTGGATTACAGACAGTTGTGAGTTGCCATGTGGGTACTGGGAATTGAAGAGCATCCAGTGTCCTTAACCACTGAGCCATCTCCCCAGCCCCCAGGGCAGACTTCTTAAGGAAGTGTGATGAGTTGAAACTAAAGTGATGAGCAGAGACCAGAGCTAACTGCCGTGGCCCAGAAAGAGGACATGCAGGAGTTCTTGCATTATGGCATGTGCTTGGGGTGTAAGAAAGATCAGCAGTGGCGGTATGAAGCTAGAATTGTAACCGGAGTGAGGCATACACAGTGTGTTTCCAGAACTCCAGGAAGCATAAAGAATTGGAAGGAAAGATACATCAGGATTGGGTTTGTGTTTTGGATTGATCTTTGATGAGGGTATGTTTCTCAGTGCCAAAGATAATGGGGTGCCCATCTGTAACCATCCATGGCTAGCTTTGTTAATTATTGCCCATGGTATCTCCTTTTTACAGGAAAATCCCACCGGTGCCCTGTAGCACATCACCTGTTTCTGCCCGTATTCCTCACCGGACAAATTCTGTGCCGACATCACAAGGTGGGATCAGCTATTTTGCAGCAACCACTGTCTCTACATCCCCAGTTCTGCTGTCATCCACCTGCATCTCCCCAAATAGCAAATCGGTACCAGCTCATGGAACCACTCTAAATGCACAGCCTGCTGTTTCTGGAGCAATGGATCCTGTGTGCAGTATGCAATCCAGACAAGTATCTGCTTCATCCTCATCTCCCTCCACACCCTCCAGCCTCTCTTCAGTCCCTTCCTCCCCTCTGTCCAGAAAACCTCAGAAATTGAAACCTAGCAAGTCTGTAAGGCCCAAGGAATCTTATGCTAACAGCAGTAACTGTCACAATGCCAGTAGCAGTACCAGTGGTGGCTCAGGAAAGAAACGCAAAAGCAATTCCCCACTGTTAGTTCATTCGTCATCCTCCTCGTCATCCTCCTCCTCTTCTCATTCCGTGGACTCTTTTAGGAAAAACTGTGTGGCTCACTCTGGGACTCCATACCTGTCTGCAGCAACATCGACCCACAGCATCAGCCTCAACTGTGTGACAAATAAAGCCCTCTCGGTGAGCCTGCGGCATGAGCAGGCAGGACGGGGTCCCCCTGGTGTGAGCTCTGCAGAGTCCATCAAGAGGATGAGTGTAATGGTGAATAGCAGCGACTCCACTCTTTCCCTTGGCCCATTCATTCATCAGTCCAGTGAACTGCCTGTCAACTCACAGGGCAGTTTTTCACACTCGCACACTCCTCTAGACAAACTCATAGGAAAGAAAAGAAAATGCTCTCCGGGCTCTAGCAACGTCAGCAACAGTGGCAGCAAACCTCCAAAGGTTGCCAGGTTGCCAGCCATGAACAACGTCCACATGAAACACACAGGCGCCATCCCAGGGGCCCAGGGACTGACGAACAATTCCCTCCTCCATCAGGTAGGACGTGGACTCTGACCTTCTGGAGGTGTCTGCTGCCTCTTTGTTGGGGTCTTTTGCCAGCTTTGAAAACTATGCTTGGGTTGGTTGGTTTGCCCATAATGGATGTCCAGCTTTCGTGGTAATCTTTAACCAAGGAAAGTCTATGTCCATCTGAAGGGAAACATCTCTACAGAATGTCTAGTACCTTTCAAAGATGTTAGTGAATAGATAAAGCAAATGTGCCTTCAGGACCTGAAGAAAGCGTCAGGCATGACCGCAAAGGACACAGAGCTGGTGTCCTGACTGACGCTGTTAGTGAAGGGAGCATTTTCAATCTGTGCAGTGGTTCTAATATGTTCCCAGGAAAAAAGCTAGGCTGAAACCAACTGACTCTAGTAAGCGATTACTTTAAACCTTAAAAAAAAAAAAAAAAAAAAAAAAAAAAGAGCTTGAAATGTTTTTCATCTTGAGCAATTTCAGATATTCTAGTTAAATTGCACCCATATTTTCTCCTCCCTGCTTTCAAGGGAGGTGGGAAATAAGATTCAGGGTTGGCACAGCTGAAGACCGAAACCTGTCCAGGTGAGACGTTCAGAGGACCTGTACTGTGCAGCCCATCACTAGGAGGCGGCTCACTGGGTGCATAGTAGTCGTGCCTTGCTTGTGCTGTGTCTTGTCTGTTCCCCAGCCTTCTTGTTGGTTTCTTCTGACTGTCGCTCATGTAGTTCTTTCTTCCAGCTTCTTTTGCCCCAACTTCAGCTCATCTCTCATCTTGTTATTTCATTCATCAGGATATCTTCTCTCCTTGCTTACGAACAGGAATTGCAGCAGCAGCACCCCAGAGCCCTGACTTAAAAAGTGAGGCTCTCTTTTATGTTATTTTTCCTTTTCCTCATCCTCAGAACTTAAGTACTTAGGGTTATTTTGGAAAAATGTCAAGGCATTTCCTATTGTAATTTACTTTGCTCCAGTATTTGTGTGAATTGACAGTGTCAAAATTAATGGGGGAGATACCTATTTAAATTCAAAGTACCTGCTTAAGTTTGGCCTTTCAGAGTAGGAGTACTTGGGCAAATGTGAACTTTGCTTTTGCTTATGTTGTGGTTATTCATATAGTTCATGTGGCAGAAGTACAAACTCAGCAAGGAAAAATATAGTCACCCCTAAACCCCCTCTGAGCGTGGATCCTGTGGGTTGATATCTCTACAGGAGAGGTTGTAAGATCAACTCCACGTTTGCAGCATAGAGCACAGTCTTCATTTAAACTGTTGGGCTTGTATAGACCTTCCTCTTCCCCACAAGTAACAGATGGGAGAGGTGGAGGTAGAGGTGGGTGTTGGAGGCAGCAGGGACTTAATGCTTATGGGAGATCTGGGAGTGGAGTATGGTCCCACCAACATGGGACCAGTTTAAAGAGAAATTGCAGAGCTAGGCTTGGGTGTGAAATTTGCTCCCTACATATAGTAGTAGTACAGCCTACATATCTTGGACAATTTGGTTTATGCTCTGCCAGTTAATTTTCCCATATGGGGTTGGGGGTTGTTTACTAGGAAGATCCAGACAGTTCAAGTTTGGATTCTTAAAATCAATTGCAGCTCAAGTTTATGGTATAGATTTTCTCTGTTGAGGATGCTTTTGTCTTTTATTTTTAATTATACTTCACAAATTGTGGAGACCCTGTGGCTTGCAATCTGAGGTAATTGTGAACCTTACATAGTGTTTTATCTGACTGGGAGGGATCTAAAAAGCTGCATAAAAATCTCAGAGGAACACGTGGCTTAAAAGCACTTTAAAGGATGCTGTCTCTAGAAGTGGGCACGGGGACATGCATCTTAAATCGCAGCACTTGGGAGAGAGAGGCAGGCAGTTCTGAGTTCAAGGCCAGCCTGTTCTACATACTAAGTTCTAGGACAGCCAGGGCTACACAGAGAGATTTTGTCTGAAAACAAACACTGTTTCTGGAAAAGTAGAAACGCCATCTTGTTGTTCCCTGAGGAGACGGCTTTTAAAATGGTGTTGCTCAGGCTGGCTGGTCTTTGAACACAGAAGGGATATGGGAAGCCCAAGCCATGGCAATGAGTAGTAGTGCCCCCTCCCTCGGTCTGTTCTTGGCCAATAGGCCTTATTTTACCCCATGAGAAGGGCAGAGTTTCTTTCCAGTGCTGTGGGCAGTGCCTTGGTGTCAACTGCCACACCTGTGTGTTAGCACATGTTGTTCTGTTCCAAATTAATATCCTAGAATGCCGTTAAAGGTACAAATTTCAAAACACTTAGACTAGGTAAACTTGAGAGCTGGAAACCCAGGCAGGCGCCTCTTGTTGCCGGTTTTCCGAAGGAAGTCTTTACAAAGCTTGAGGCCGGCCCTGTGAGGGCCTCTCCCTGGCCCCAGCAGGTCAGGGGAGCTTCAGTGTGAGATCTCTTGGTGTAGAATTGGGAGCACAGCATTTTAGCCAATTACTTACTATTTTCTCACTCTCTTTTGAAAGCCAAAGGCACGTCCCTGACAGCTGACAGTACCACTGGAAGGAATAATCCAGACATTTTTGAAGACAAGTTACACCTCTACTCTGCACTCTGGACCCCACGATGCCTTTGAGTCTTTGTAAACTCGTGTGGGCTCCAGGGTAACCTGTGGCTGTTTGACAAGGATTTCCTGAAGCTGTGTCTGTAGCCGTGAGTACTCACAAAGGACACTGGATCAAGTTCAGCCACCGGATTGCTTCATCAGTGTTAAAGTGGTCTGGACTGCTTGCTACCAATCTGTGAGAAGTTTTTGTTTGTGTTTTGTTTTTTCCATTTTGTTTTTAATTTACAGCATATCATGGAGCCACTCTTGAAGTAGACTGGCTGGGCAAAAGAATGTTTTGGCAAGAGCATTCTGTCTCTTCCTCCTTTCTCTGCCAGAATTGTTTTTGAACACATTCTCACCTGTAGGTCACTCTCCAGGAGGTAGGCACTTTAACTGGAGACTGGAGGCCTTCCAAAGAAAGGGCAGCGAGTTGCATCCTGACTAGCCTCCTAGAGGATATCTGGCTTTAGATTTTTTATAGCAGTGTTCAGGAATAGAATACTGATGTTGGTCAATACATCATGACATAGTAGCCAAGCCCTTTCCAAGTAATGTGGGATAAGAAGCTTGTCAAGTTCTTCAAACTTAAGAACTGGTTTGAAGCTGCTCATAACCGGATATTAAGTTGAAAGTATCTCAGAAGCTTAGTTTTCATGGTACAAAAGCATGTGTGATAAAAGGAGAGAAATAAAGAACAATGAAGAAAAGGAAGACGGAGAGACAAGGAAAACTAGTTTTGGTGATGAAAAACCAGCTGGGACACCGGATTTGGGGAGGTGAAAAAAAATCATGAAGTGGGGCAAACCTTACAGGATTTCCAAAGACACGGACTTCTCTTCTCAATGCATTCATGTTGAACAGTGTGTCAGAGTGGGCTGATTGTCTTACTCAGTCTGCTTTTTAAGATTTGCCTTTTTAAAGTTATTATGATGTCCTTAAATATTTCCAAGGCATTACTCCCATTTCCTCTTTCAGAAATGTTTGGAGAAGTGTAGGTGTCTGCTTTCAGGACTGCCATCCTTGTGTGTGTCACAGCCCCCTTCAGGCCACTAGAGATTTGATGTGGATGCAAGTGGGCCAAGAAGCAGACACAAGGAAGGGTAGTCAGAGAGCCTTGGGTGTGCCCGGGGAGGGGAGCAGCTCGTGAGGGTCAGCAGTGTTCACTCACGCACACCCTCCTTCCTCATGATAGTGACAGCCATCTTCCTTCAGTGAGATGTAAATCCCTCTTACGATTTTTCAGTACCCCACTCCCAAAGAATGTTTAACATTGCTTGAAAAGTTGTCTACCAGTGAATTTGGGGAGGATCTAGGGCCAGTACCACAGCTCCTGCACAGACAACCAAGTCCTCTGGCTTAGGAGAGGACAGTCGAGTGGCCAAAAGAGTCCGGTCCCCGGGGCTCTGCTCCTTGTCCTGGCCGGTGTCTGGGCAGAGTCCAGTCAGTGCATCCTTTCCCTTCAGTTCTTGGTAACAAACTAGAGTTTCAGGGAATTTCAGTCAACAACAGGTAGAATGAATAAAGACTTGGTTACCAGCCTCATAATGTGAATTGCTACACTTTTACTCTGTAAGAACACAAAGACTTTATGCAGATACTTTAACTATAAATTAATGTAAAATGTTGAATTTTTTAAGGGAGGGAAAACAGAATCTTATTCACTTATTATGCAATCAGTCAGTGAATGTTTTAAAGATGACGCTAGAAGCGAGCTATAAGGAGAGAACATGGATGACCAGTGTGGTCAGGTTAGGAGGGCCGGTCTGTTGTTCATCCCAGTGGTGGAGGAGAAGGTAGGAGGGGCTCAGTTACATAGTAATTACTTGGTGACAAGTGCAATGGGGTGTGGGTAGAATTGATTCTCAGAGCCAAGGGGACTTGATGGTTATAAATTAAGTTGCTTTTAATGATGGAATTTATAGACAGGTCATGTTGTTCCGAAAGATGTGAATAGGAGCCACAATTGGAAGTTTATTCAGAATAAAGTAGAGACTTAGATTAGTGAGTGTTATCATTTGATTTCTTAGACTGGGGTTTTAATTGAACTTCATTATATCTCCAGGTAACACAGAGCCTCGGGATTAGGAAAAGCCATTTTGGATTCTGCCTGCCACAAACAGACATATTCTAAACAGTGCTACTAAAGTTTAGACTGTTCAGATATTTTATTTTCTCTGACAACTACTTTTTATGATGATGAACAGTTAAGACCACTTAAAATATGGGAGTACAAATATTTTTTGAATTAGATTAACTTGCAAAAACCAAATTTGCAGTACTTGGATTGTTTCTAGACAGACTTCGGTGTCAATTTAAAACTAAGATAATTTTTATATTCTTTCCAATAGAATTCTTGACAGTTTCTGCAGTTTCTTAAACTTTAAAAAAAAAAAAAAGTGCTGCAATGATGAACAAAGAATTATTAAAAAAAAAAAACAACTACTTTTGTATCTTTATTTTGGAATTTCTTGTTCTATTATAAATATGGAAGTATCCCTATTTCAGAAGACATATTTTGTTAAAAATGAATTGTACATATTTAAATATGTATTTTTGCACAGGTCTTTTTTTCTGATATCCTGTTTTGGTACAATTGAGATCATCTAGTATTTATTTATTAATTAATAAAAATAAATACCTTTTTATAATTTGAAGTGGTTCACTGCCAAGCCAATAGTTTAGAAACCGCTTCCTTTACAGTTAAGGGATGCCTCTGTTCTGTGAAAGTCTCTGTCCTTTTTAGTGTCTCTGGAGTGGATTCATGCAGATGAATTGGGCGTAGCTTCTCTCAGTTGCCTGATTTCCAGATAGACTACATGGAACTAAGTGACACACTGCTTTTCTTTTAGTTTGTGTGTGTGTGTGTGTGTGTGTGTGTGTGTGTGTGTGTGTGTGTGTGTGTGTGTGTAACACTCTGAGCACACTTGTGTTATTAGTATGTGACGTGGTTTAAAC
This sequence comes from Peromyscus maniculatus bairdii, assembly GCF_049852395.1. Taxonomy (NCBI): domain Eukaryota; kingdom Metazoa; phylum Chordata; class Mammalia; order Rodentia; family Cricetidae; genus Peromyscus; species Peromyscus maniculatus. The sequence continues at coordinate 25,026,897 of NC_134860.1, read as the reverse complement.
TAATGGGAAAACAAAACGAAACAAAACTGAAAGTGCCTGAACCTAGTTGAAGCTCAGACAGATTCTCTTTAAAGACTTGAATGCTGAGTTGAACTTCTGGAGTTTGCTTTTCCACCTAAATATTATTTCTAAAGTTTTAGGGGAGAAGTTAAAAGCCATCAAGGCTGGTAATTTTTTATAAGGGGTTTTAAAATTAAGACATTTTGGTTCACAGTCATCTACCTGGCAATGGACTGCCCAGTGCCACCAAGGGTTATCAACTGTTGTCAGCCAGCAGCTGTTTGTTACTCATGAAATACAGAGTTTAAGATAGGATATTTAAAATATTTTGTATTAAAAAAATACAAGAAGTACCTCTGAGAACATTGACAAAATGTTTAATTTGAAAAACAATGTAACTTATAAAGGCAGCTGTCTCCTGTAAGAGTTCTGTTGCCAAGGGGTTTCTTAATGTCTGTCTCCATTCTGTCCCAGGCCGGGGAAAAGTTAGGCTTTGAAAAATGATTGTTAAAAGTTTCATTGTTTAAAAGAAAATAATCATTTTTACATCTTATTGTAAAACATTTTACCTTTTCAGATCACTGAAATGAGCACTACATATTGTCAGTGTGAATGCAGGGCCTTGAAAGAATTTTGCTTTTTTTTTTTTTTTTTTTTTTTTAAAGCTTGGTTATAAAAGCAATCCTCCTGTGTTAAAATGTGTGAGTAGTTTGATAAATGTGTACACATAATCAAGAGCATCTCAGCTGGACTTTGTGTTGGCTGCTGTATAGAAATGAACAAACGTCAAGGGATAGAAAATTACTTTGGATATTTAAAAGAGAAGAAATATATAGTCTATTTGTTTTGTAACAAGTTTCTGTAAATAAAATAATTTATACTATTTATAAGAAAAGTTGTGCTTTGCTTTATGAGAAATTAGTTTGTTGAACAAACATGTTATTAAATGGGCAATAAAATTAGGACTTCTCAATAAATAAGGTTGGCTGCATGAACTATTTTACATGTTTCTGCCTTGTTGTGGTACTAAGCCCTCTCACTTAGTACCTTTCCCATGAGCTTCACATCAGACATCTTTGCTTCAGCCCTCATACAGGACAGGTGAATTCTCTAGAGACCTCACACTGCTTTGCCTTGGATGACGTTAATCCCTGTGTAAGCAGACAGTGTTGGACCCTGAAGGAGATGAAGTCAGTAGTGCAGAAACAACATTCTACTTCAACTTGCTCCGTTGTGAATTTGATGCATGTACTTAAGTTTGTGTTAGATTTTTACCTGCTAGGGAGGTTTTAAATTTGGAGCTCACATAGTCTCTTCTTTGATATATTTTTTGTGCCCTCCCCCATTACTAGCCATACACATTCATTTTTGTTTTATTCAGAGTACAATATAATTGTATAGATAGTCATTCTAAATTTTGTTGTTGCTTAAAATAAAAGAAGCCACTCATTTAGAAAAACACTTACATTGTACATGAACTAGCCAAACTGTACCAACCCTTCACTGCCTTGTCAGCTTTCCAGTTCCTTCTCTGGCTGGTTAGTGAGATGATGAATGACAAATCTCCCTGTGGATAAATCCTCTCACCGAGGGTCTCTAGGCCATCAAAGAAGAGGCTCAACTACCCAATTACTTTGGCTACTGCCTTTCTTTTGAAGGTAACTTGACCCTGGATGGCAAAAAAGAAAAAGAAAAAAAAAAAAAATCTCAAGGGTAGAGTTAGCAGTTTTGGGATCTTGTCCTATGGGATTTGACAGGTGGAAATGCAGAAATGCACTCTGTGAAGGAGCTAACAGGACAAAGTGTGAGAAACGTGGGAGATTATTCATGAAACTTGCTGGACAGGAGAGGAGGTGCTGCTGATGGAGCTGTCATTGTTGGCTGTCTTGAGCCTTTGTCCTCAGGAACATAAGGAGCAAGTTGACACTGATTTAGATGTAACCACTAAAACCCAGAGAGACACTTCCTGGGTCTGTGCAGCTGGCCCCTTAGGTCTCCAGAGCAGCCTGGAAGTCAAAGGCATGCAGGACTCTTCCTTCCCTGTTTACTGCACTGTCAGTCTCTTTTCACTCTTCCAACTCCTAATTGGAAGGTGGTTCCTGGGGCAGCAAGGTGGCTCAGTAGGTACAGGTACCTGCTGCCAATCCTGAAGACCTGAGTTTGATCCCCATGATATACATTGTAAATTAACAGACTTCTCCAAGCTATCTACTAACTATACATGCACCACAGCATGTATACATACATGTGTTCTTACACACAGAGAAATTAAAAAAACACACAAAAAAAACCCAAAACTACTCTTCCTCCCATCTTTCTTCTAAGGTCTTGATGTTCTTGTTGCTGTAAGCAGTTTAAGACATTGATCTTATAAAGCTAGTTACTGGACCTTGTTATCCTCATTTAATACAGCCAAAGCTCATGGACCAAAGTGGATACTTCTAGAATCTCTTAGTGTCATGATTCAGTCAAAGTAGAATTTTTCAGGACACTCAAACACTTCATATTTTTGCCTTAAAACTATCTCCATCACTTCTAGTTTACTCCAGTAACTACTGGAGAGAGAATTGGGGGTGGGAGGCACACAGGACAGGACAGACTCTGAGGCCCAGCGTGAACTGCAAGCCTGCTGCAGTGAGCTAGGTAAGTGCTGCTGGGTCTCTAAACTGCCAAGGGCAGGAAGAGAAATAATTCTGGAAATAATTTCAGAGAACTTGAGGTCTAGTTACATGTCCACAGGATTTCTAGATTGGCCAAACCTACCAAGTGATGAGCTTTAAGGGAAATGTGCAACCTGGGACAGAGAAGGAAGTGCACGAGAAGGAAGCTGCGATAGGAGCATCACTCGGGTGGCTGCTGTCTGAATGGAGCTGTGAAACAGCCGTGTCAAGGAAGTGGCTGACTGTACCTGGAAAAATACGCAGTAGTATGTGTGGTGTATTCTTTCGTTCTTAAAACCATACTTTGATATGCCACATATTTCAACATTCACCAGTATTAAAAAGGAGCTACATTGTTTTAGCTCTGCACCAGTTTACTATTTACTTATTTTTCCTTCTTTTCTATTCTGTAAAGGACCCTTAAGTAAGATAGAAAAAGCAAACTCTATAAATTAAAGCAACCATAGGTGAGAGTTAAGAATTATTTGGCTAATTTTTCTAATACAAGCTGCTGATTTGCAGCTTCACAGGTGCAGAGAAAACAAACTCATTTGCCAGAAGGGGCCATTATTTTGCATCTAGAATCTGAATATGAAGAACACATAGAACTGTGAGTTCAAGGTTAATGTGACTAGGTGTGGTTGCCTGAAAACTATTAGTGTTTAGATGGTGGCCATACTTTTTTTCTCTCCTTAGAATATATCTAAATGGCCCAGTGAAACTTACAGGTAACCAGTATGCAACTTTGTGGCATCAGGAAGCCTCCCTTGCTTTCTGTTTTAGTTTTCCATGGGACATAGGGCCATGAGCTGGGAAATTCCCTTCAGTGGCATGTTTTAAAATCAAAAGGCCAAGAGACAGAATATCAAAGCTGGAAATGACCAGTCTGTGTAATCTTAATAACAGATTTACATTTGTTGCAAACTTTTAAGTCAGTTTCATGACATTGGTCTAGATGACTTGGTTCAGTAATAATGCTAGTGTAGCAGCGACCTCCGTTAACATTCTTCACAGAAGCATGGTTCTATAAGTATCCGACTTTGAGGTTTGAGTGTAAAATAAACCTCAGGAGGAACATGATTATAGCCCACTTTCTATAGATGCCGAAATAGAATCACAGTGATTTTTCTGGGTATAGATTGACAGTACACAGGGAGCAGTTTCTCCCACATCTTATAGCCATATTTCAGAGATGTTGGGAGCTAGATGGCTCTGTCAAGGATAATAGCATTTACTATTGAGAGGACCCAAGTTTGGTTCCCAGAACTTACAACTTCCTCTAACTCCAATTCCAGGGGAATCCAAGAGTTACTACTGGCCTCCTGAATACAACCCACATACACATGGCATACATTCCACAGATGTGCATACATCCATACACATGAATAAAAATCTTTAAAGAAAAAATGTTGAGTTCTTGTTTTATTTTCAGTTCTAAGCTGACACTTGGAGGGTTTACTTGGAATAATTAAACTATATAATAAGGCCTCCAATTTTGTATTATAAATGTTATATGCAGATTGTGAACACAAAATAATCACAATGTTGTTATTTTACAGAGAACTATTCCTACATTGTTCTATTCAGAAGATAATTTTAAAGTAGTTCTTTTTTTTTTTTTTAAATCATGAAGCCCAGATAGGCCTCAAACTTCCTGTGTAACTAACAATGTCCTTGAACTTTTTTTTTTAAGATTTATTTATTTATTAAGTATACAGTGTTCTGCCTGCATGTATGCCCTCATGCCAGAAGAGGGCATCAGCTCTCATTATAGATGGTTGTGAGCCACCATGTGGGTGCTGGGAATTGAACTCAGGATCTCTGAAAGTGCAGCCTGTGCTCTTAACCTCTGAGCCATCTCTCCAGCCCAAGTAGTTCTACTTTTAAGTGCTTGGATTTCTTTCTCAATGAACATTTATTACTTTTTATGAAAAAAAAAGAAAAGCACTGACTTCTTCCCCTGAAGGTTGGATTATTTCTGCTGCTACTGGGTAAAAGTAAAACTGAGCACATTTTAAGTAAGAACAATGTGGGCAGGGCATTGTCTGACCTTGAAAGCCAATTGTGACCACAACAGGCCAAGCTGATTTCACACGCAAGCTGGAAAACGTGACTTTAAAAAAAAAAAAAAAAATTATACTAATTTTAAAAGAACCTGGTACGTTCTCTTTTTCCTTTTCCTGGATATACATTTTTTTTTTCTCCTCACCTAATACATCTTCACTAGGGTTTCCCCTACCTCTTCTCCCCTCCTCCCTGATCACTGCCTTTGTCTCTCATTAGAAAACAGGTTTCTAAGGGATAACAAAATGTAAGACAGAACAAAACACACACATCAGAATTGGACAAAACAACAGAAGAAAAAAAGCCCAAGAAGGCACAAGAATCAGAGACCCACTGCATGCTCATGAATTCCATAAAAACACTAAACTGGAAACCATAATGTACATGCAGAGGACCTGTGCAAGCCCTGAGCATGCTGTCTCTCTGTGACTTCATGAGCTTTAATTGTGTTGATTCAGAGGGCCTTGTTTTCTTGGTGTTCTCCATCCCCTCTGGCTCATACATTGCCTGCTTTCCCAAGGAGTTCCCTGGGCAGGGAGGGAATTATTGGAGACATCCCATTTAGGGCTGAGGAACAGAGTAAGTTCTTACAGAAACTGCACTCAGCAACTCAATTCTTTCATTTCTAAACAGATTTTATACTTAATCTTGACAAAAAGTCTAATAAGCAATTTATCAAAGTTATCAAGATAAACACTTTTAGAAATCCTTGACTTGGTATTTTTAAATACTTTAGGCATATCCATCAAGCCTCCTTCCTGCCCACCACAGCACCTCCAAGAACTCCTTTTAAGTACAACTCTGGCCATGTTACCCTTACTTCATATCAGTGGCCATTCCTTCTGAGGACATGGTCTTGACTTTGAAGATCATGCTTCTAACATTTTGGCATGGAGTATCTCTTTTACAATGTGGGTCTCTGATTTCTCATCTCATTAATTCCTGTCGAGTTTTTTTTTTTTTTAATGGAGAAATGCTGAATTTTATTTTCAGTCGGGTGAGATGTTGTATCTTCATTAATACATTAATTGGTCATTCCTATGAATGAATGTGTTCTTAAAGCACCAGAAACCTCTTCTCTCCCTCTTCCTCCCTTGCCTTTTATGGTAAAACTCATAATTGGCCTCCATCAAGACTCTTTAGGGTGACATTCATCGTTAACTTAAGGGATCTCCTTTGGCCCATTATACCCGTCCCCTGCCTTACTCTACCTTTACTAATCTTGCTGCCTCTACCTGGTGAGTACTCCCAACTGAATGTAGTGACAGAGCAAAACACTCAGTCCAACCTGGTCACCCTTTGTCCAGTGTCCCCACTGTCTCCCCACTCCCTTAGGCAGGCAGCAATTTGCATGTTCTTACACTCAAGTAATGCACAGAAGAGAGCTCGCTTCACAACCTGTATCCCCTTTATGTGCTTTCGTATCTTAGAAGATAAGGCACAATTTTGATTACTTCACGCTCACTGTGCTATTTAAAAAAAAAAAAAAAAGATTCATTTTGCTAATATTTCTACAGGACTTTATCTGTTCAGGTAAGTCATATTCTAGAATCAAGTTCATGCCAGCTTCTTAGAGAGGGGCACCACTTTTTTAAAACAAGACTGTGTCAAGAGAAATTTCCATTTTATATTCTAAGTGGGAATTACTGGTGAGTTGTGGGTTAAAAGTATCTAAAACCAAGAGATAATGGGCTTGTGTTACCTCCTAATTTACTAATAAGGCAGAGTTGTATCGAGTAAGTCTGACTATAGCCTTTCTATTGTGGTAGGCAAAAGTCTAAGAACACTTTTTATTAATAATTCAGATGGCATAAGTGGACCCAGTACTAAAGACATGTATGTTTAAGAAAACAAAAATTAAAGAAACAATGGCATATTTATTTGATGCTGTTGAAGTGGGCACAAAGTGAAGAAATTTTTGAAAGCTTCAAGTAACATCTGTAAGGGAATACATTTTTAAATAGTTTTACATGTTAATTACTCTGGACAATTTCTGAACCCTGTTTAGCAGCAAGTCTCCTTTCTTGATGGTTTCTTGGTATTGCCAGTTCTTGCTATCCGGTCTATAAATAAAGTTAAGGGAAAAAATGAATTAGTTAGCAGCCACATGACTCCATGACAAGAGCTACCTACTTGTATACACAGGCACTTAAACTCCCCCAGTCTCAGCAATAGGAAATGATGGAAACAAGAATACCTGTTGGTTTCTACTATTTCATTTACTTTATCAATTTTGCAGTGTAGTCTTCCAGCAGCAATAAACCTGGACAGTTCCCTGATTCAGAAAAAGAAAAGCAATTCCCCATTAGTTTCCAAGAAGAGTCAGAAGAACTGAACTCTGTCTTACAGGCAAGATCTCACTTTCCTCCAGCTTCAACTGCCGCGTAACAGCAGCGACATCCCCGACTTGTTGCGGACTTGAATCATCACTAGAATAAAATACCACAAGGTGGAGTGCTCAGAACAAAACTTCAGACAGGAATCAACTTACAGAACCAGCAAACCCTGGCCCGAAATGCAACAGCTGCCTGTACTGGAAAAGCAGCTTATTCCTTCCCCAAAAATCCAGGTTATGCTGAGAACACAAATGAAAAACAGCCTGCTTTGCCCCCACTTCTCAACACAATTTAAAGAATCCGACAGCAGCTCTTAAAGCATGGTCACTTCAGTGTGTCACCTGTAAGCATCTGGGTTGAGGGTCATACTGTCCCCTTATTCCTAGAGAAGGCTTTAAAGACACGAAAGGGGGAGACAGTGTAACCTCAGCTTTCAGGATACGGCAGCAGGATAGCTGCTCTCATGAGTCCCTCGCTAGCCAGGACTACAGAACAAGACTGACCCGCCAAAGACAGGAAGAAAGAAAAACTGACCAAGGCCACAGTAGTTTAGTTGCAGAGTAAAATCAGAAGGCAGGTCTAGTCCTTGGTTCATGAACCTTTCACAAGCCACTCCTTCCACCAGCCATGAGACACACACCTGACAGCCTGCAGTGGCAGTCACACCTGGACATCAGAGCAGGTTCTTTCAGAAGTGGAAAAAAAAAAGAAAAAGAAAAATGTGGGCAACCGCCCTTTATGCTGGTGAGGGAGATCTGAAAAGCTAAAATGAGTGAAGCACTCCACAGGGGCTTTGAGTTATTTAAGATCTACACATCTCGCTGAAGACAGACTTTACCCCAAAGAAGGCGTAGTAATATCTTAGAAACATCTGTTGACGTCTGAAATTTGCCTGGAAGTTATTTGGGTTCAGAAAGTGTAACAAGAGAAAATTCACTGTACTATTTAGAATTTAATTTTCTTAAACTATAATTTAAAAATGTATGCCACACAAGAGAATAGTGAGGTTTAAATGAAAAGTGCTATCACTTTTTCATTGTAGACTATGAACAATCAACATCAACACCTAGCACATCTTAAACCACACTAACATTTTCTGTGTGCTATTTGATAGCCAGTTGCTCTCTAGGTCCCCTCACTGTTTGAAGATAAAGGATGGAACCATGTTGCTCTCATGTAAAAACCCTCCTATGGTATCCCATAGCACAGATTCAAAAATCTAAGCTCTATACCTTAAACTGTAAGACCACAGTCGATTGCTATTCCACAACTATGGTACAACTTACTCCCATCTGTAAGCTGTGTTTGTTCTTTTTCCTTTTCTACATGTGGAGATCTTCATATGGCTGACATTTCTCAAGTCAGAGCAGACTTTCTCTCTTTAGGCATGTCATATCTGAAGCAGACAGTTCCGCTGTGCTAGCTACACTCCAGTACTGATTTGTTTACTTGAATGAAGGTGCATTATTAAGAGATCTACAACAGCACCAAACATGAACAGCTCAGTATTTGATGAATCAATGATTCCAGTCCCACATTTTGTCAACAACCTAACTCCAACATTATCAGAGGAAATGCCACTAAATACAAAATACAAAACAAGATCTGGGCAGCACTGTGAGCACAGTGCAGTGTGATCCTCTGCAACCCTGGGAAAACTGTGAAATTACTCATAGCACTTTCCATGCCTTGCTTCTCTCATCTCACTAGAAACTATATCCCAAGGACATGGACACATGCCACTGTTAAAATACTTCAGAAAGTCTTCACTCTGTTTTCTTCCATAAAACTGAGAGAAGCAGTACAAATTCAGAAAATGTAGAAAACCACACATTAAAAGGCAGCTTTTATGCATAAACATGTTAAACTTACTGGTCAATGAATTCCACACCCACACCAAATGCTTCTGCCATATAGCCAAGGGTTAAAGACCTATATGATTCCAGCAGCTGGCTGTATGCATGAATTCTCATTTCCCTTACGTAGTATCGGTAATGAGGCGCAAAAAGCCAATCCTTTTTCATTTCCTGTTCCACGATCGCTACAAGAAATAAGATGACAAATTACAAGTCTCACCTAAGAAATTGGAAGTTTAATAGCTCTGAGTCCAGTATGTATCACTGTCCTTTCACACCATCCAACAATGGATGGGCAGCACCGAAGACATACCCACTGAACTATCACCAGATTATGGCATACCCATTGGGGAACTTTTTTATGTATTCAAGCAAAATTCAGTAGTTTCATGTATAATTATAACAGAAACAGCAGGGACAGTAAAAAATGAAAGACAAAAACCAAAAAGACATTTTTATGAAGTCACAAAACTATAGTGATGAAACCTATTATAAGAAATGTAGAGTTTGAGGACAAATTATAAATTAGAAGGCTTATGTAACAGAGTAAGTTAACAACAAAACTGAAATTTTGTTAAGTATACACGGGATACTAATGGGCAAGCCTCAGGAATATAAATTACCTTACTAAAATCCTTCTGCTCTGGATCCCCAGTGATGACACAAAATTAGTAAGTCATATAAAGAAAATGGCAGTGGCTGCAGGATTACAAAGCCCTCGTCTGGGGCAATAGACAGGTAAGAACTGAGAAACTTAGTAGAGACCATTATTAGCAGCGTTAGTAACCATTAGTCCAAAGGCAGGAAAGGTGTGACTAAGTTCAGAAATTAAAAAAAAAAAAAAAAAAAAAAAAAAAAAGACTGCAAAAATGTAAGAGGGTAGAGACAAGGTGAATAAGGGAATTTGGTGTGAACAAGTTGAAAATCCCAGGAAAAGCAACAATTTCGGGTGTAGTCTGTTTGGCAGTTAATGTTTTTTAGAGGGTAAAGAATGAGGTTCAAATATACTGTGGCACTGTTCAAGTGGATGTGCCCATCAGACAAGCCTTTAAAGATATGAAGGAGGGGTCAGGCATGGGTCTAGTATTTGATGAAGGCTGAGGACTAGAACCAGGAATCTGGGGCACACAGCCATCCAGCTATAGTTTCTAAAAGAGGACAGAGGCAAGGCAGGGGCAACAAAAGCAGTCAGTCACTGAAAGGAAGGTCCAAAGAAAAGAGTATGTTAACCAAGTGAACAAAACTGAAAACTGAAGGATGGTCCTCTGTCCAGTAAGACAGGATGATGACAAGGAGCAGCACTAAGATGGTGGTACACTCTCACCAACAGTAAGATACGGATACGTAGGACCAATAAAATTCCTTTTTTTCTCTCAAGTTGCCTAAAATTTTATTAAAATGTGGAGATGGGTTCTTTCAAATACTATAAAATGAGAGAAGTATAAATGCTATGCTCACAAAGTGGCACCAATTTTCTAGGGGCAGGCAGCATGGCCCAGGTGTTAAATTAACACTCACTTGATTTCTTCGACTCCACCTAAGAAGTGGAACGGCAGTGCTAGCTGCATGTTCAAAACCAGACGACTTGACAGGCTAAGCTGACCTCAGAACTGTCTATCAGACAGTAAACCGAGGCACATGGCATGCTCAGGGAGGAGCTCTAAAGAACTCCAGTCAGTTGAACACTCTGCACTCGGTCCATGAGAGTCACTTACGTCTACGGGATCTCAAAAGCACACTCCCTGCCTTTGCAGCTGAAGTGTAAACACACTAGTCTATGATTATTTAAGAATTAATCTCACAAAACTCAACAAGCTTTACATGGTTCATGAGTGCAAATGAAAAATAAGAACTTTATTGTTTTCTGCATTTAATACACCTGGGAAGTGTACAAATTTATTAAACCTAAAATCTTTCATTCAGAACTACTTGAATAAAAGGTGAAGAACAGAGTGAGTGGGAAAGACTGATGCCCTAACATCCAAAAGCTTACCAAAGTCATCAATTTAGTTGCACTAGAAAGAACACACTTCCCTATAAAACAGCAGCAGCATTTGTCATGAACAGTTTCAGGGAAAGCATTTGAGGAGGATGCCTTTATCATCTTAGTAATTTAGTCACCAGTAGCAAACCAAATGGCCAGGAGGGAGTACAGTCCCCAAAAGAAGCAAACTGGTGTCCACGGGGCTCTGTAAATGAGCTGGGAAGAAACATAAGAATTGTCCACAGATGATGCTTTCAATCCACAGACCTAGCTATTATTTAAAAATGGAAAAAAGAATCCTTGACTGGAGTGACAACTAATCTTGGTCTCAAGGGACGCCAAATCCCTCCATCCTTCACCACACCCAATACTAGACTATCTGTTCATAGTCGCTTTATTCCTCAAGACTAAACCTCAGGTCAGGCAAACTCCCACATCACAGGGCAGACAACAGTTTTGGGCTTTGCCAAACACATAGCTCTTTGTCATGCATTCTTTTTCGATTGTTTTAAATGCCACTTTAAAAACCCAAAAATCAGACCAGTGAGCTAGTGTAGCAGGTAAAGACATCTACCACCAAGCCTCATGACCTGAGTTCAATGCCCAGGACCCACACAGTGGAAGGGAAGCAACTCCTGAAAGTTGTCTTGACTTTCGTACATGGCACTTGGCATAAATGTGCACACAACACACACACACAATCGTTCTTACATTTGGAGATACATAAATACACATCAAGTTTGCTGACATTCCTCTAAGCAAAAGAGGCAGAAAATGAGAAGACCTGCAGTTATCTCTTAGATGTGAAAAATGCAGCTTTGCTTATTTACCCACAGGATCAGAAGATAAAGACGATAATCAATCCTTACCTAATGATTGAAAGAAAACTGAGTAACGGCATTCATAGAGAGAAAACAGATACTGCCGAACTGCCGGAAGACTGTGTAACACTTCAAGAATCTCTGCTCCTTTAATGACCTGGGTATTAAAAAAAAAGCAAAAGATAAAACCAATAAACACATTTTAATGATTTCTGTGTTTTTAAATTAGGAAAGCATGAAACAGTGTTTATAGGTATTATGGTTTCATTCTTTACCTTTTCCCTGAGATCTGGTCTTTCTAACGCAATCATACTGACGTAAACAGTGTAAGTCACAAATGTCTTATAGTCCATGAGCTCATAGGATGTAAATGTAGAAACCGTATCAAGAAAGAGCTCTGCAGCCTGTTTGAAGTCACGGATAGCCACACAGTATAGACCTTGGTACACTTTCAGCCTATTTCTCCTGTCCCAGTCTCCACCTTCTTCTATTAGGCTAGCAAATAACACAAATGAAACAGATAATGTTAATTCTTAAAGCTTTTGTTTTAAAGAAAAAAATTTTAATTGAAGTATTTCCATAAATGTCAACTATTTGACCAAACTCCATAACTGTAAACAAAACAAAATGGGTAAGCTTAGGCCTACTGACTTTTTAACAGCCCATTACCTCCAGGTCATACCCACTGCTAAAAGTACCTTTTGGCCTTTTCTGTGTTTCGAGTGATGAGGTCATTATCCATATAAAAGAGGCCGATCCTTAGGAGATAAAATACAATATCTAGTCGGTGACCCAGGGCCACAGTCTTATCATATGTCTTGCGAAAGGCTGTCAGAGCTCCCTCCTGTCAAATTCAAGACCAAAGGGGAGAAAAGTACACAATTTAGCAATGCCATCAGCTTCCCGGATTTTCCTGCAAGAGTGGCTGGGTAAACTAGGAAGCAGAGGTGAAATAACACGGTAGTGAAAGCGTCACTGCTGTACTTGAAGGAAGGACCAGGGGGTTCCTTCAGCTGTACAAAGTATAGACAATGCCCAGGGGCTACTTCACTCTGAGAATGACATGAAAAGCACTGGGTATACACAATGGTACTGTTGTGTTTCTGCCTTTAACAATTACACTACTTCAAAATAAGTTCACTATAAATTATTAATCATTATAAGAAGAGACATATCACTGATTATATTAAATACCATTGCATCCATGCATATGCAAGTTCATCTCAACTGAAATAAAATGTTCCTGCTCTTTACAAAAACACTGATAAAATCAGATGTTTATACCTGGTGTTTTTCAGAGCGTGACTAGCTAGTCTGTTTCAGTTATTAGTCATGCTTTATAAATGTATAAAAGGGACTGTCAGAACAGCAGCATTGTACCTAGTACCCAGACCTGGATAGGTAATTCTGTTCCTCACTAGGAAACAGGATTTGGGGAGAAACAACTGCAAGTTTGCAGAGTGAATTAAAATAGCAGTGAGTTTATGCCACCTCATATCAAAGAGAAAGGTGAGCATGAGAAGATGGCGTTAAAAGGACAAGGGGACTGTGCTAAAGGGACTCCACTGACACATCTGCAACAAACTCAGCACCATAAAAACCACGGGTGATAAACAAGAAACGCCACTGCAGCCATTCAACATTTAAAGTCAAAATAGAAACTGACCTTTCTATTCTATCCTATTCAGGATGCTGCTGAATCATCAACATGGAAGGAATATAGCATCAGTATACAATCATAATCGCCTGATGCTGCCTCACCCATAATCTTGATTAAATTCAAGACCTGAGTCAAAACCTTCAAATCTCTCATTCACATATAATACTGATTAATCTTTGAAATAAAACCACACAATGTTTTTAATTTTGTCTATATTTCCAAGTTTTTAAAATGAACAAGTACTAAACTTAAAAAACAGATGTTTTCAATTTAAATTCAATAGCTTCTAATTTAAGCCCTTCCTTTGAGCAAGTGCAATTCTAAACTCTCTGCCTCTCTCTTTAATCAGCATTAGGCAGAAAGACATCCTATTTTACCCAAGAAAACCGAAGGTGCAGTAAATAATGATACTCAAGCTAGAAACACAGCCCAAGAAAACTTATCCAAGAACTCACACTATTTTAAATATTGGAACCATGTCACTCTACATCTAAATACTAAAGAGTGGATCCAACACTAGGATTATGTAGACTAACTGGCCAAACATAGGAAAATAAATGCTCACTATGCCAGCAATTTCTCCTCACTGACTAATCAGCATCCTAAAGCAACACTAGCCTTTAATCACGAGAAAACATGTGAACACGTTGTTCACTACAGCAACCTGTTTAAGATAATCAGCTTTTACAGCTGCTTAAAGCAAAGGCAACTGAAAGTGTGTGTGTGTGTCCTGTAACAACAGACGACCTGCTCCACAGTGGGTGAGGCGGCAGTGAACCAGAAGGTTAACAAAGTTCTCTCAAATGCAGTCATAGATGAAAGGATGAAGAGGGCTCCTGGAACAAACTGTGGTCTCAAGGACATAAAAGTGTTTACTCCTCACTTTCTACAAGACATGCATACACATGTGAATAACTGCACACTGAGCGAGCTTCTCTCTCAAGGTATAGAAGAAGAAAAAGTCAGACTGCAGCATCTATTGTCATAGATCCTCGGATGGAAAAAATCAGTGAAGTTTTTAGATTTATGTGTATGAGTGTTTTGCCTATATGCATATCTGTTTTTTGTTTTTTTTTTTTTTTTTGGTTTTTCGAGACAAGGTTTCTCTGTGTAGCTTTGCGCCTTTCCTGGAACTCACTTGGTAGCCCAGGCTGGCCTCGAACTCACAGAGATCCGCCTGCCTCTGCCTCCCGAGTGCTGGGATTAAAGGCGTGCGCCACCACCGCCCGGCGCATATCTGTACACTATGTGCTTGCCTGGTTGATGCCAGCGGTGTTCAGAGGATGGTGTGGGGTTTCCTGAACTGGAAGTCAAGTGGGCTGCAAGCTGTCCTGTGGATGCTGGGAATCAAACCTAGGTTGTCTGTGAGAGCAACCGATGCTCTCAACCTGAGCCATCTCTCCATTCCCCTACTGTACACCTTTTAAAATATACGATAAAATGCTTCCCAACCAAACAAGTGAACTACTGCTAATGACCCCAATGCTGTAAAAGGAGTGACCAAAACCTCTAGCTGTGCACTTGTTTTGTTTTGGAGATTTATTTTTATTATTTTCAAGTCTTGTTTCTGTCTGTCTGGGGGTGTGTGCACACGAGTGCAGGTGCCCTCGGAGGCTAAAGGCATCAGATCCCTTGGAGCTGGAGCTGCGACCCTCTTGATGTGGGTGCTAGGAACTAAACTCATGTCCTCTGCCAGACAGTACACACTCTTAAACCACGGAGCCACAGCTCCAGCCCCATGTGCACCTGTTTTTAACGACACAGAAATGAGAAGTAATGTACACCTGGCTACTGGTGGTTGCAGGGAATCGGGTGTTGCAACGTTATCATGTATTTACTGTCTTTATACTGACTCTTTAGTAAAGGCAAACAGGATTATCCTTTTAAAAAGAGTTGCCAGGCGGTGGTGGCCCACTCCTTTAAGCACCCAGGAGGCAGAGGCAGGCAGATCTCTGTCAGTTCATGGCCAGCCTGGTCTACAGAGTGAGTTCCAGCACAGCCAGAGCTACACAGACAAACCCTGTCTTGAAAAAACAACAAAAAAGTTCATTTATTCAGTGAACTATTACCCATCTGCGCTGGTCCCCAACATCAGTCTATACCTCCAGAGACTGACCTTGTCCCCTATCTGACAGAGGTACTCCGCTTTGGCCATCATTGCGTCTCGAATTTCACTCTCTCCCAGATTCTTCTCTGCATCCTCCAGCTCCTCATCCAAGCGTTTCAACTCCTCTTCATTTGCCTTCTTCATTTTACTGAGGAGATCCCCGTCCACCTGCCAGTCCAGGGATTTGCACAAGGCCTCATAATAAGGAGCCATATCTAAAAGCCACAAATCGTGCATCGTGAGGCCGCATATGAGTGCCCGCCTGCTTCCTCCCATCCCACCAAAGGTCAGCCAGCAGACGCCTACCAACTGTGGGCCTGGCATAGCACTGCTAAGGCTTTGCAAGTGAGAGGCCTGCTTGAAGGCCGATCGCTCCTAAGCACGCTCTATCCAGCTCCTGTTCCAAAGGAGTCCCTATGTCAGGGACAGCACACATATTCGACACGTACTGCTAGGGACAGACCCCACTTGTCCCTTGACAGGGAGCGCAACACTGACAAACTGTCAAACAAAACCCGCGCAGCCTTTGCTGGGAGCCTAACCTCGACAAGCACCCGAGGCTTGCCCTGAGCAGCCCGCAGCAGGAACGAACCACTGAGGCAGGGCCCCCTCGGCACTAGGAGGGCGCCCCAGGGTTCCCCGAAAAGCCCCAGCGGGAGACGCCCAGCCAGGCCCCCCGGACCGCCCCGGCCTAGGCCGCTGACTCGGCGCTCCCGGGCCTCACTGTTTTCCCGGACGGCCGCCATCAGCTCCTCGCGCACCGCCGCGTTCCCGCGGTGCTCGGGCAGGCTGAGCAGGAAACGCAGCTGCGCGATGCGCAGGTCGGGGTTCTTGGGCAGACCCTCTTCCTCCAGGTTTTCCAGCGGCATGGCGACGACCGAGGAGCCAACGCAGGAACGGAGCGCCCGCCGTCCGGCACCACCAGCGGAAGCAGGAGGAGTCGGAAGGCGCCTGTAGCCGCCAGCCTGACTTCCGGTTGCCTCTCTGACTCCGCCGCCTGCAGCGTCCCCTCGTGGACACTGGCGGGAGCACCTGGCGCGGTCTGAGTTCCTGAACATCCAAACCAAAAAAGACTCACAGTCCCTCCCCACTGTGCATCCCTCTATAGTCTTATAGACACCCTATGACTCTCTGTGATTACTCTCTATCAACAAGTTGTTGGTTCCACCTCTTAACCCCAGGTTTTTTTCTAATTAATGTAAACTCTGGGTTCACAACAAAGTTTATCTTTGGACTCAAACTGAATACTTTGTATAGCTGACTTCTTATGCTGGCCTTAAACTCTTCTGGGTCCTGAGGCATGATGTCCCATGAAGGATGTGTGGATCCAAGGGTCATGCTCTTTGTGATGGTTACCATATGCTTGACTTTTGTGAAAGTAGAATCCAAAGATTTGCTGAAATTGGTGCTAAGGGGCAGTCTATTTTATGCTACCAGAATGTTATAACTTTATATGGAAACTGATCCTCAATCCCCACAAAAGAGGTACTGTGGAGGTCATCCTAAGACTTCCACGAATGTGTATAGGTCCGGAGGAACTGGAGCTTTATATCAAGCCCCTTTGTAACTATAAGGATCGTGCAAAGACTGAGTCCATACTATACATGGTATGTGAATAAAACGGTGTCCAGAATCTACTCATAAGCAAAGATGCATATGAAGACTGGGCTGTTAGTTCCAAGAAACACACAGTGAATGGCCATGCCTTTAGCAAAGAAATCCAAGCTCCACTTTCCATAAAGGTCAGTCTTCCTGGGCATTTTTTTTTTTAGAATTTTTTTTTGTTTTTCATTTTCTTTATTAAGAAATTTTCTACTCATTCCACATGCTATCCACAGACTGCCCCCTCCTCCCTCCTCCCACCCCCAGCCCTCTTTCCCAAGCCACCCCACATCCCCACATCCCCCAAATCAAGGTCTTCCATAGGGAGTCAGCAGAGCCAGGCACACTGAGCTTAGGCAGGTCCAAGCCCCTCCCCACTGCACCAAGGCTGTGCAAGGTGTCACACCACAGGCACTGGGTTCCAGAAGCCTGCCCATGCACCAGGGACAGATCCGGATCTCCCTGCCTGGGTGCCCCCTTCTTGGGCATTCTTATGGATGCCTTTACTCCTAGTAACTGGGAGGCAGAGACAGGAAAATCTCTGTAAATTTGAGGTCAGCCTGCTCTTCATAGTGTGTTCCAGGGCAACATAGTGAGACCCTGACTCAACAACAACAAAAGTCCTGTCTAAAGATGCTGTCTACCCAAAAACATCAACTTTCAGTCAGCCTTTCTTTCTCATATGCATCTTGTGTATAAGTCTGAAGTTCACAGACATAAAGGAACAAGAGATCAGGGAGAAAGTCCTTTCCGTTACAGTGTGTCTTATAGTCCCGACCTGCTCTCAGAAGAGCTCTGTGCCATGGGCCATGGTCACCCTTCCCCACAACACCTGCATTAGTGATGGAGACCTGAATGGACCCAATTCTTCCAAGGTGTATGAGCTGGTCACGTCTGTCACCATGATTAAATACCTGAGGGGGTAAGGAACTGAAAATGTTTACTCTGGCCTGTGATAAGGGTATACTTTCATAAAAAAAAAACCAGTGACTCAATACACCTGCACCCTCTAGTAGCCCATTCAACTACAACTCAAGGCATTAACAAATTGATGGACAGTACCCCTGTAAGTCAATCACTTCTCAATGTCACCAGTGGCTGGGACTCAAGCCTTTTAAAACATGAGCTTTTATAGAGCATTTCATATCCAAACTACAATAGAGTAGTTACCAAAAGCATTGCCTCCATGCAGACGTCCTAATAGTGTGATCTCTCTCTAGCAAGAAGCCATGATTATTCATGGCCATTCATAGTTTTCTCAACTTCATCCTAAAACACTTTGGTTTCTTGTTTGGCAGAAAGACCCAGAATGAAGCTAAAAATACTGTGATACCTAGAGAATGGTGGCTAACAGAAGCAGACAAATCCAAAGAATCTATCAATATCCATACATTCTACATGGAGCACAACAGTCCACGCTCCAGGGATCCCTATTGTGGGATATTTGTACTGTGATTGGTTTAATAAAGAAGTGAATGTCCAATCGCTAGGCAGGAGGTATAGGCAGAACTTCCAGGAAGAGAGAAAGGAAAGAGATGAATCTAGGAATGTGGGAGATGCCAACAAGACATGGAGGGAGTCAGACATACCGAATGAAAGAAAGGTAAAAAGCCATGAGGCAAAATGTAGATTAACATAAATTGGTTAATTTAAGTTATAAGAGCTAGTGGGACAAGCCTAAGCTAAGGCCAAGCTTTCATAACTAATAAGAAGTCTCTGTGTCATTGTTTGTGAGCTGGCAACTGACAACCAAGCTTGCTACAGATCCCTGTGAGATGATGGAGACAATCTGCTCGGTTGTCTTCTTCACCCTGATTGTCTACTCCAACCTGACTCCACCTATTGACATGTTCTTCACTAACCAGCTCTTCTTTGTTAATGAGGTCACCCACACTAAGTGCACACATGATATCTAAAAAGAGATATCTCATCTCCTTGGTTGACCTCTCTCTTTGTGAGCTTTGGGGTCCTCATCCTTCTGTTCTGAGTTGACATCTAAGCATGAGTCCCCAAGTGTACCCACCAGGCAACTTCACCAACTCTTTGCTTTTGTATTTTTTTTTTACTGTTGCTATAAGTGTTCCACCATCTGTTTACACTAAAATCAGATCTATGAACCCCCCCAATAATCTAGGGCTTTCTCTGTCTGAACATGTACCTGTCTAGCGAGTATTTGGTATCTCCTGGTATTCAAAAGAACTATGGGTGAAAATAGCAGCTGGATTTAATTTTACAGGATGTGGTTCCAGATAAAGAGGAGAGACTAGCAGTTCCCAGCAACAGGTAGGCCCTAGCCTGGTGTGGAGAGTCTAAGACACTTTCTGTCAGTCTTCCCTGCATATGTGGAGGGGAGATGTATCCCTAAAAATGGTAAGGGAAATATTCAACACCTTATTTCCTGGGTTTGTTTTAATATACAGACTGAAGACATGTTCGTCAGTTGGCATGTCAGTTCCTTGAGTCAACTTTATAAAAATAACACTAATGCCCCTAAATAAACATAATTTTAACAGCCATTTGCTGTTATGTTCAGTTAACTTTAGTTACAATTTCCCATTAGAAAGACTAGGAAATAAGTCATGAAGAAGAGCAGGCACTGGAAGTCACAGGACTGGCAAGAGGCAGAACTGTCTGAGATTTTGCATTCTTATTGGTGCTGACCTGTGTGACCCATGTGCCCTGAGCTAGGCATCCTTTAGGGCTGATTATACTGTCTCTTAAATGGATATTTCAATCTTCTGAGAGACAGCCAGTAATATTGTGTAGCACTCTTTGTAAAGTATTTTTTTTCTGTAATACTCTAAGTTCCCTGCACAAGACAGACATGAATCTGCAGGATAAAAATCTAACTCAAATATGAAAGAAAAATGAAGCATCTCAGATTTCTATAAATACTGAAGGTATACGGAGTCCTTCCTAGTCTAGAGGCTGGTGCTCTGAAAATTTTGGTGGCTACAAGTTTCTCCTTCTGAATTTACAGCTTTAATAATAGCTGAACTGGAGTGTGTCCTGAAAAATGCCTCCCTGTACCTCTACTGCCTCTGCCGTATTCTTATGAGTTACATAGCATATATGTTTTAAGAGGAATATATATATATATATGAGATATATTATATTGTATATGAGATGTTCTATATATATGATTCTGTTAAAATAAAGAATTTCTTCTAATATCTCAACATTTTATTAATGCATAATTAATTTACCAAAGTATTTAGCATTGTGTGCATGTGCGTGTGCGTGTGTGTGCGTGTGTGTGCGTGTGCGTGTGCGTGTGTGTGTGTGTGTGTGTGTGTGTGTGTGTGTACATGTTCATTTGGGTGCACATATATGCCAACACATGTGAATACGGAGGCTGGAAGTCAACCTCACACGCTTGTTGTTCCTCAGGAACCAGCCACCATGTTTCCTGAGACAGTCTCTCATTGGACTGGAGATCACCAATTAGGTTAAGCCAGGTTAAGCAAGCAGCAGGACCCTGCTTGTTTCTGCTTCTTCTGCGTTGAGCTTAGAAGTGTGTGCCATCATGCCCTACTTCCATATGTGGGTTCTGGAGACCAAACACAGGTTGTTGTACTTTTAAGGCCATCTCTTTACCAATTGAGCTGTTTCTTTAGCCTGAGGTTAATGATTTGATTCCTGAGATGCTAGGAGCTGATATGTATAATCACATGCCTACATGTTTGTTATGCAAGCTTATTTATAATGGAGTTATTATATGTTTACATTTTGCTAGAGTTAGAAAAATGATCAAAATGAGTAAATATGCTGGAGTAAGGTTCATTTGCATATGTTCAGTGTGTGTAAAAGATAAGTAAGTGTCTTAGTGATGGAGCCATTGTTAGCAAGTTCAGATCCTGCTGATTGCCCCTAATGTTTGCCCACAGCACAGTCCCAATTCTCCATGCTTCCTAGTACAGGACCGCAAACCTCAAGGACCAGCTGATGATTGTCAGTCTTCCCACAGAAGGACAGACCCTTCCAGAGTAAGATAGCCATCAGCACCTAAGGGCTTGGTTGGTGAACTTGTCATTTGTTTTTTGGTATTTGATATTTATAGTTCTTTTCAATTCTGAATGCTAATTTCCTGTCTTAACACTGTTGGGAAGCATTTTTTTTCTCATTTGGTAGGCTGTCTCCTCACTTTACTAATGGTTTTCTTTGGTGAACAGAATCTTCTCAAGTTTATGCAATCATATTTGTCAGTTTGGGGGAGTGTGATTTGTCTTCTTGGATGAATTTTCTGAAAGTACTTGCCTATGTTCAGTGTCTTCCCTTTATCTTCCCTCTAGCAGTTTCTAAACTTCAGGATTTATGTTCGCTGCTTGGATACATTTTGGTACAATCAAATTGAATTGATTTTTTTTTTTAGTGTGTGAGATCCGGGTCTAGTTTCATTCTTTTTTTTTTTTTCTTTTTTTTTCTTTTTGTTTTGTTTTGTTTTGTTTTGTTTTTCGAGACAGGGTTTCTCTATGTAGCTTTGCACCTTTCCTGGAACTCAATTGGTAGCCTAGGCTGGCCTCGAACTCACAGAGATCTGCCTGCCTCTGCCTCCCGAGTGCTGGGATTAAAGGCGTGCGCCACCACCGCCGGGCTTAGTTTCATTCTTTATAAAGGGCTACCTCCAATTTTCCAAGAACGATTTTTAAAAGAGGCTACCTTTTTTTCAAATAAATGTTTTTGACACCTTTGTCAAAATATAGGTGGCTGTAACTATGTGATTTTACTTTGAGGTCCTCCACTTCAGTCCATTAGTTTACATATATTGTAACATGAAATCTAATAGATCTTTTAATAAAAAACCCATAGCCAGATATTGGAGCAAATGCTGAAAGATCAGAGAGACAAAGGAACAAGCCACAGCTACTTCTCACCTCACCAACTCCACCAGTCCTCTGACTGAAAGTCTCTGAGTCCTCAACAGAAAGGCGTCCAGCCGAAAAGGGCTCCAGTGAGACAGGGCTTCTGCCCAAAAGGCTCTGCTTCCCGGCTCCTCACGCCTCATACGCCTTCCTCTGCCAGCCATAGCACCTCCTTCCTAGTGCTGGGATTAAGGGCATGTGTGCTTCCCAAATACTGGTAGCCGAGGCATGAGACCTCAAGTGCTGGGATTAAAGGCATGTGATTCCCAAGTACTGGGATTAAAGGTGTGGGCCACCACTGCCTGGCTCTGTTTCTCTCCTAGACTGAGTCAATCTCATATAGTCTAGGGTGGCTTTGAACTCCAGATGGATCTCTGCTTCCTGAGTGCTAGGATTAAAGGTGTGTACCACCATTGCCTGGCCTCTATGTTTAATCTAGTGGCTTGTTCTGTCCTCTGATCTTCAGGTAAATTTTATTACGGTACATCAAAATATCACCACAATATATTTTAAATGCTAGTATCTATTTTTATTACTATGTGTTTGTAGAATAGCTTGTGATCAGACATGGTGATATTTTTGATATTGCTGTTTCTTTTAGAAGTAACCATCTTATTAAATAAGAAACACAGAGCCAATGTAAAGATAAAAGCCCAAGAGGTCAGAGCTAAGAGCCTTACCCTTCCTGCTTCAGCTATCCTCTGCAGCCAAGAGAGACCTACTTTCTGAGTGTTTGTCTTTATATCGACTTTCTGTTCTGCCTTCTCATTGGTTGTAAACCCAACCACATGACTGCCTCATCACTGCCTGTCTGTACAGACCTCCAGGTCTTCTATGGTTGGTATTGAGATTAAAGGCGTGTGTCTCCAATGCTGGCTGTATCCTTGACCACACAGAGATCTACCTAACTGTGCTTACCAAGTGCAGGGATTAAAGGTGTGTGCCACGACCGCCCAGCTCTGCTATGGCTTACTATTAGCTCTGACCCCCAGGCAACTTTATTTATCAACATACAAATAAAATCACATTTCAATACAAATAAAATATCACCATAGTTTCTTGTTAGGATGACTTTGGTTATGTATGGCCCTTGGTATTTCTGCTTATATTTTAGTTTTTTTTTTCTATTAGGAATGTCATTACAATATTGAAGGATTCAATCTGTGCTTTACCCAAAGAAAAGTAAAGATCCAGGACCACCTTCTCCCAAGAAATATAGAGTCTTTTGTTTCTTCATTGCTCAGAAGTTGCCAAGAGTAGGTTTTATTCTTGTTTTATTCCTTTACTGCAATAAGAGTAGAAATTTGGAGTCAGAAAACCCAAGTCTTGGCTTGGTTTCTCAGTCTGTAGAATTGAGATCATAAATTCCTGTTTCCCTTCCTCAGTGTGACCGTGAAGAGGGGCATGTGTGAGCATCTCTGACAAACTGGAATGTCAGTATTGCTAGTTAACACTGATTCAGAGAGAGCTAAGAGGAAACGGTCTCATGTGTGAGCAAATCAAGATTGATGGTGCTTTCATAGGTGAAAAAGTAGCTGCAGGGAGCTGCAGAAAATTAAAAACGTCCAAGAAGAAACAGACATTATGGGCTGTCTCTGTGTTGTAAGTTCTTATGCTTTAAACTGTCCTCACAGTAGCCACATGGCCAAGAAAGTTTAAAGAAACTGAGGCATAAGGTCAGCTGTTCATAGAGTCCAAACATGGATTTGAACCCAGGCCTATGTCCCTTTTACCTGTCCCAACCATTGATGACGCACTGTACATCTGTGAGTGGCGCCAGGTGACTTTGCACATATCTCTGTAATTGTTCTCATACAGCAGTTTTGAAGAGTAATTTTATGAAACTTCTATGAATGGACTTTCCCTGTGATAGGTAATGACTTCCCTCAATTTCTACAAGGTCTGCTTGACCAACATGTACAAGACAGAACAGTTCTGCATCCCTCAGCAACATTGTTGCTTTGCAGTGTGAGGTGAAAACTTACTGTAGTGACTGTTCATTTGCTGTACTTCTATAATCAAACTTTATAAGCCATGAACTTAATTACACTCTTTTTGTGGAAGCCCTGTGCTGTCTAAGGAGAAAGATAGTGCAAAGGCAGGGCCAGGTAACCTGGAGTTGAGTAGCTACTCCACTGTTTGACCCACATAGCCTTTTGTCTTTGTTTTAAAGCCAAGTTGTATTGCATAAGAAGTAATTGGTTCTTGGGAACATGATAATTTTCATTCAAAGTAGTGTATAATGACACTGCTTAGTATATTTTTATCACAACCCACTTTTGTAAATATTCTCAAAACTTGATAACAAAATATATTTTTATATCAAAAAGTATTGAGGGAAATTGCATGGAAACTATAAATTATTTTTAGTAATATAGATATTTTTACATTATTAATTTTGCCAGTCAGTGAGCATGCATCTTCTCATATCGTCTTCAATTTTATTTTTAAAATAATACTTTAATTTTTTTAGAATTCCGTACAATGTATTTTGGCTATATTCACCTATAACTCCTTCCATATGTACCCTCTCTTTCCTATACATTCCAACCAATGAGATAGAATAAACAATTAAAAAATTTCCAACCAAAAGAAGCCCAGGCCCTCTTGAATACATTGCAGAATTCTAGCAGACCTTCAAAGACTAATACAAATAGTCTAAATTTTTCCACAAAATAAGACAGGAACACTGAAATTCCTTTTGTAAAGTCAGTATTATCCTGATACCAAAACCAGATAAAGATCCAATAAAGAAAAAAATTATCAACTATTGAATAGAGATGCAAACATTCTCAATAAAATACTGGCAAACAGAACTGAAGAATACAGGCTGTGCTCCCTCCAGGCCCTCACACCATCTCCACACCCAGGGGCCTAGTCCTCATCATGCCACTCCTTCCCAGGCCACACTGAGGCAGGCTGGATTCTCATATCAGATACACAAACACAGGCAAAGGAAGGAGTTCAGATGCCCAGGTCACATCCCCAAAACACAGCATAAATGACCAAGACAATATGTATACACTCAAACCTGCTTGCAGCATGGAAACAGTTTTCCAATGAGGATTATATAAATGAACTTCAGAACACATAATTTAAAATAACAATAAAAAATCATAAAACAATTTAAGTAATTTAAAGAACAAATGCAAAAATAGCTCAATGAACTTTAAAAAGACTATTAATGCCTGAGTGATGCCAAAGAAAACAGAAATATTACGGTTAAAACACTAAATATACAGAACAAAGATAAGGTAAAATAAAAAAAAACAGAAAAAATAATCACATACAAAGGAAAAACCATGAGAATGCAGCTGATTTCTCAATGGAAAATTTAAATAGCAGAAGAGTCTGGAGCAAGGCACTTCGAGTTCCTGAAGAGCAGGGATGCCAACTTAGACTACAATACCCAGCAAATTTATCTGTCATGGTTGAATAAGAAAGAAAATCTTTCCATAATACAAAAGATCTAAAAGAAGTGTAGCTTTTACTTTTCATCAAAGAAGCGTCTTTTGAAGCATCAGAACATTACAGAAAAACATAGCTGATCAAAATGCAAGGAACAAAACTGACTGTGGTGCCCAACCCCTTTTGATACATCTACAAAACAACCCACACACAGAAAGCTCAATAACATCCTGGAAGAGGGATGGAAATTTGTAAGATCTGGAAGACCAGGGCATCTGATTTGAGATAGTATACAATACAGGAATACTGCATCCATTAAATCTCAGCATTATAAAAGCTGTATAACACAAACACAGCCAACAGCATACTAATTGGAGGTGAACTCAAAGCATTCCCAATAAGATCAGGAACAAGACAAAGATGTCCACTCTCTCCATTACTGATCAATGTACTTAAAGCATTAGACAGAACCTTAAGAGAAAAGAAGGAAATAAAAGGGATACAAATTGGGGGAAAAAAGAGTGAAAGGACCCTATTTTGCAGATGATATGATCCTATACATAAAAGATCCTAGAGACTCCACCAAAATCTCTTAGAGATAATGAACACCTTCAGCGAAGTGTCATGATATAGTGTCTTAGTGACTTTTCTATTGCTATAGAAAACACCATGACCAAGGCAACTTATAAAAGAAAAGTGTTGAAGTGGGGTTAGGATTCCAGAGGGTTGGAGTCCATGATGGCAGAGCGACAAGAAAAACTGAGAATTCACTTTTTGATCTGCAGCAGGAAGCAGAGAATGCAGTGGGGATGAGAGGATGCGGTTGAAGCCTGGATGTCCACCCCTGTGACACACCTCCTCGAATACACCTCCTAATCCTTCCCAAACAGTTCCACCAACATAAAGTTCTATGTGAACCACTCTCACTCAAAGCACCACACAAAGTTCACACCAAAATTAGTAGCCTTCCTAAATATTAAAGAAAACATAATGAAAACCATAAGTGAAACTGTCCCACGACAATAAACAACACACACACTTACAAAGACCCCTCAAAAAAAACAAACAAAAAACAAAAAACAAACCCCTGGGCATAAATGTAACTGAGGAAATGAAGAGTTCTATGACAAACTTCCTTTTTTTTTGTTTGGTTTTTTGAAGACAGGGTTTCTCTGTGCAGTTTTGGTGGCTGTCCTGGATCTCTCTCTCTGTAGACCAGGCTGGCCTCGAACTCATAGAGATCTGCCTGCCTCTGCCTCCTGAGTGCTGAGATTAAAGGCATGCGCTACCACTGCCCAACCTATGACAAACTTCTACAATAAAAACCTGAAGACACTCAAGAAATTGAGGAAGACACTAGAATATGAAAAGACCTCCCATGTTCATGGATTAGGATAATCAATATTGTAAAAGTGGCCTTGCTACAAAAGGTTATATTGTATCTAGAGATTCAATACAATGCCAATTAGATTCAAGGAATCATCTTCACAGACCTTGAAATAAATCTTTTGCTGTAAGCTGCAAAAATATATGAAGTAGGATTTCAACTGATTATGAAAAGCTAATTCCTGGAAGAAGCCAAGAGCCTTCCAGAGGTCAAGCTAGGCTCAAGGAGCCTTTGTGATATTGGTTTTTGGTTATTAACCATTTCCTACCATGAATTTCTTGTGTGCTATTGTAACCTTTCCATCGTTTATTGAGCACAATTTTGCCTCTACTAATGGAATATTTAGATAACCTTCTGTACAGTAACACAGCCAGGATCCCTACTTTCAGGCCTTTCTATCATTATTGTCACTAGCAGCATCTGGCCAGGACCATCTCTGGACCAACAAAAGTATCTCATCAGAGATACCACTGTACTCTCTAAGAACAGACTTAAGCATCCAGACTATCTGCTTGAGAAGGCCTGACAGATATGCTAATTAAGCTTAACTTTTCTCCCTTTCCAAAGTCTTATCTCTAGTTTTAGATCTACCTTTAACTATTAACTCAGAACTAAAGGGTTTCTACTTACAGGTACATCAAGCTGACTCAGGTTGCCCAGCCACTGAGTTCACTCCCCTGCCATACTAGAAACTACAGTAGCTAAGATAACTTGGACAGATAAGGGACCAAAGGAAAATAAGGCAGTTTTGTTTTCATTTGTCATTGATACACTCCTAGCACTTTAACCACTTCTAAGAATATAGTTGAGCACATAAAATCTCCCTTGCTCAGATACTAACTGAATTTAACCCTCAGTTGATTCTATTCCCTGGTAGTCATTTCCCTTTTGGGTTGCAGATGATGGCTGTCAATTACTGCTCTTTTGTGTGGATCTTATTGTCCCTCCTTTTTACCCTGAGGGAATTCAAGCTGGGTGACCTTGCTTTAACCAGAGCATTATTATTGCATGGATATATAACTGTAAACCTCAGAGACTTAGGAGGACTAGAGGGAGAAGAGAAAAGAGAATGGAGGAACTAGATGGGTAAGAACTGGAGAGGGGCAAACTGAGATGGGGAAGAACTAAATTGAAGGGGTAGAAGAGAGGACTATTAGGAAGATGAGGAAGAACTAGATGGGGAAGAACAAGATGAGAAGGAACAAGATGAGAAAGAAGGAGATGGAAGAGGAGCTTAGATAGGAAAGAATTAGATGGATGGGACCATACATGGGGCAGAACTAAGATGAGAGAATTAAGATAGAACTTAGAGAGGACAGCAGATAAATATAAAGACAAATCAGGCAAGGAAGGAGCTAGGCATGAGAGCAGAACTGAAGCTGTGTAGACAGAATTTTATTCCAAAGGAATAAAGCAGATGGGCAAAAGAGCTTAGTGTACTTAATGTATTCCCGAAAATAATTCTAGCTGTTCATAGGCTCTTTTCTGGGCCCCTGGGAAGAAGATTATTAAGGCTGCCCTTTAGTAATTTTTGAGAATGTTCAAGTTTATATGGAAACACAAAAGACCAAAGATAGACAAAACAATCTCAAGTAAAAAGAATACTTTGTGGAGCCATAGTAATTAAACCAGCATGGTGCTGGTGTAAAAGCAGACATAAGTTAATGAGATAGAATAGAAGATGCATACATAAGTACACATGACCACAGACACTCAATTTTTAATGAAGAAGTGAAACACTGAGGAAAATACAGCACCTTCAACAAATGGTGAGGGGAATCCTGGACATCAATGGAATGAAACCATGAAGAAGAATGAAACAAATCCCTATATCTCACCCTGCACAAACCTCAACATCAAATGAGTCAGTGAATTCAGTATAAAATGTGATACACTAAGGGCCTGGAGAGATGGCTGAGTAGTTAGGAGTACAAGCTGCTCTTCCAGAGGACCTGAGTTCAATTCCCACCCCCCATATGGCAGCTCACAACTGTCCATAACTCCAGTTCCAGGAGATTTGAAACCCTCACACAGACATTCATGCAGGCAAAACACCAATGTGCATAAAAAATAAATTAATTAATTAAAATCTTAAAAAGAATAAAGATATGATACCCTGAAACTGCTAGAGAAAAAGTCAGGGAGTACATTTCAATATATAGTTACAAAGTTGAACTGAAAGCAAAGCCTGTCTCAACATAATAAAGACTATATGTAGGAAATCCACAGTCAACATAATCTTAAATGGAGAAAAACTTGAAACAATTCCATTAGAATCAGTAATGAGACAGGACTGTCCTTTATCCCCTTCCTTTTCAATATTGTACTCAAAGTACCATATGGAGTAATAAGGCAAGAGAAGGAAATTAAAGGAGCAAAAATGGAAAAACAAGGATTCAAATTATTCTTATTTGCTGATGATACCATATTATGTGTAAGAGATTCTAACATTTCCACAAGAAAATTAGAAATTACCAATGAGGTCAGCAAAGTGGCAGGATATAAAATTCACTTACAAAAGTCAGTAGCCTTTCCACATACTATCAGAAGATAAATGAGAGGTCATGGTCACCCTCCAAATGACAATAGCATCAAAGAATATGAAATATTTAAGAATTAACTAAAATATTAAGGTGAAATCCATGAAGATGACATTTTATTCTTAATATCTATGCCCCAAATGCAAGGGCACCCACATTTGTAAAAGAAATATTACTAAAACTTGAATCACACATTGACCCTCATACACTTCAATACTCCACTCTCATCAATAGACATATCATTCAGACAAAAACTAAACAGAGAAATACTGGAGCAAACAGATGTTATGAAACCAATGGACCTGACAGATATCTACAGAACATTTCACTCAAACACAAAGAATACACCTTCTTCTCAGCACCCCATATAACTTTCTCCAAAGTTGGCCATGCACTCACACACATAGGAAGTCTCAATACATTCAAGAATAGGAATTGAAATAATCCCCCACATCCTATCAAACCACCATGGATCAAAGCTAGATTTCAACAATAACAGAAACAAAAGAAAGCCTATAAACTCATGTAAACTGAATAATTCTCTATTGAATGACTACTGAGTCAAGACAGAGATAAAGAAAGAAATTAAAGACTTCCTAGAATTCAATGAAAATGAATGCACAACATACCCAAACTTATGGGACAATACTCCTCAAATTATTATGCAAAATAGAAACAGAAGGAACATTGTCAAAACCATTTTATGAGGCCAGTCACCCTGACACCAAAACCACACAGATTCAACAAAGACAGAGAATTACAGACCAATTTCCCTCATAAAAATTAAAGCAAAAATATGCAATAAAATACTTCCAGACCAAATTGAAGAACACATAAAAAAATCCACCATTATCAAGTAGGCTTCATCCTAGAGATGCATGGATGGTTCAACATATGAAAATCTGTCAATGTAATCTACCATAGATTACATAAATTACAAAAAGATCCATATCTATATCAGAAACAAACTGAAAGGAAAAGAAAAACCACATGATCATTTCATTAGATTTTGACAAAATCCAACACCCCTTCATGATAAAAGTTTTGGAGAGATCAGGGATATAAGGGGCATAATTAAATACAATAAAGGCAATATATAGCAAGCCAACAGCCAACAAATATCAAATCAAATGGAGAGAAACTCAAAGCAATCCCACAGGTCAAGGCTGTCCATTCTTTCCATATCTATTCAATATAGTACTTGAAGTTCTAGCTAGAGCCTTAAGACAACAAAAGGAGTCAAGGGGATACAAAATGGAAAGGAAGAAGTCAAAGTATCACTATTCATAGATGATATGATAGCATACATAAGCAACCCCAAAAGTTCTACTAGTTCTAAACATCTTCAGTGAAGTGGCTGGAAACAAGAATAACTTTAAAAAAATCAGTAACCCTCCTATATACAAAAGACAAATGAGTTGAGAAAGTAATCAGGGAAACAACACCCTTCACAATAACCTCAAATAATACAAAATATCTTAAAGAGTAACTCTAACCAAGCCAGTGAAAGACCTATATGACAAAGAACTTCAAGTATTTGAAGAAAGAAATTGAAAAAGATATCAGAAGATGGAAAGATCTCCCATTCTCGTGAATAAGTAGGATTAACAGTAAAATTGAACATCTTACCAAAAGCAATCTACAGATTCAATGCAATCCCCATCAAAATTCCAACACAATTTTTTATAAACTTTAAAAGAACAATACTCAACTTCATATGGAAAAACAAAAACTTCAGAATAGCTAAAACAATCCTGTACAATAAAAGTATTTCCAGAGGTATCACCATCCCTGATTTCAAGTTGTGCTGCAGAGTAATAATAATAAAAACCAGATGATATTGGCATAAAAACAGACAGGTTGATCAACGTAATTGAATCGAAGACCCAGACTTAAATCCACACACCCATGGATACCTGATTTTTGATAAAGTATCCAGAAATATACAATGGAAAAGAGAAAACATCTTCAACAAATGATGCTGGTCTAACTGGATGTTACCACATAGAAGAGTCCAAAAAGATCCATATCTATCACTCTGCACAATACTCAAGTTCAAGTGGGTCAAAGACTTCATAAATCCAGATACACTGAACATGACAGAAGAAAAAGTTGGAAATAGCCTTGAACACATTGGCAGAGTCACTGAAATGGACATTTATAAAGGAGACCTCATGAAATTGAAAAGCTTCTGTAAGGCAATGAACACCGTCAATAGGACAATACAAGAGCCTACAGAAAGGGAAAAGATTTTCACCAACCCCACATCCAACAGAGGGCTGATTTCCAAAACATATAAAGAACTTAGGAAACCAAACACCAACAAGCCAAATAATCCAATTTAAAATGGGGCTACAGATCTAAATGGAGAATTTTTAACAGAGGAATCTCAAATGGCTGAAAAACACTTGAAGAAATGTTCAACATCCTTAGCCATCAGGGAAATGCAAATAAAAACAACTTTGAGATTCCATTTTACACCTGTTAGAATGGCTAAGATCAAAAACAAAAGTGACAGCTCATGTCGTGAGGGTGTGGAGTAAGGGAACACTCATCCATTGCTTATGAAAGTGCATTGTACAGCCACTTTGGAAATCAATATGGTGGTTCCTCAGAAATTGGGAATCCATCTACACCCAAGACACAGCCATGCCACTCCTTCCTACCACAAGGATACTTGCTCAACTATGTTCATTTCAGCTTCATTCATAATAACCATAACCTGAAAACAACCCAGATGTTCCTCAATTGAAGAAAGGAGAAAGTGTGGTACATTACACAATGGAGTATTATTCAGCTGTTAAAAGCAATGACATCATGAAATTTACTGGAAGTGCATGGAGCTAAAAAAGATCATCCCAAATGAGGTAACACAGACCCAGAAAGACAAACATGGTATGTACTCACTTATAAGTGAATATTAGCTGTAAAGTAAAGGATAACCATACTATAATCCATAGACCCAGAGAGGCTAGGTAAAAATAAAGGCTCAATGTGGGAGGCTTGAATCTCCCTGGGAAGGGGAAATAGAATAGATATTGTGGGTGGACTGTGGGCTGATGGGAACAGGAGGGATCAGGTAAGGGGGTGGGAGAAGGCATGAAGGGTGAGAGTCCTGGGAGAGACAGCTGTAATTGGGGGGCATTTGGGGAGTGATATGGCAACCTAGTGCAATGGGAACACCCTGGAATCTATAAGAGTAACCCTAGCAAAGACTCCTAGTTATGGGGTATATAGAGCCTGAACCAGCCATCTTCTGTAACCAGGCAAGGTTTCCAGTGGTGGGACTGGGTCCTGCCTGCAAGACATGCTAGAGTAACAGTGGCAGAGAACTTGTGGGGGTGGCCAACCAATGACTGGTCCAACCTGTGGACCACACCACAGAGGAAGCCCACACCTGACACAGCCTGGATGGCCAGGAACTGGAAGCCGGATAGCCCAGAGATACAGGATAGACCCAAACATGACTGGAAAAAAGGCAATGAAATGATTCTTAATATTACTCTTCTATACAACCTAGATGTCCTCTAACTAATGAATGGATAATGAACATGTGTACATATACCCAGTGGGCTACTATTTAGCAATAAAGAAAAATGAAATCATGACATTTTCAGGTAAATGGATGGAACTAGAAAATATTATTGAATGAGTTAACCCAGACCCAGAAAGACAAATGCCACGTGTTCTCTCTCATCTGTGGGTCCTGGCTCCAAATCTTCAGATGTGAGCATATGATCTGGGTGATGGCAGATACTGGGATATGAACCATAGCAAGATATCTTTAAAGGTGTCCTAATGGCATCTTTGTGGTCATCAACAACTGTCCAATTGTTCAGCAGGAAGAAAACCATGTCTTATACTGGAAATCTAGTCAAAAACCTATGGCTAGCGAGGTCATATATCTTAGAGGAGAACCTACATCTGGCACTTAACTAGACAAGCATGATTCCTAACTACATTGCAAACATTTACCCTTATACTCTTACCCCCTCACCAAAGAAGTTTCTCTTTGCAGCACACAGAGACAATTACAAGAAACCACAAATGGTCAAAATGCAGAGAAGAACTCACCATGGGATGCTCATCCTGGCTTGATACACCTACTATATAACATACATATTTAAAGCTCAGTGAATACTGTGGAAGAGGGGGTACTAAGACTGTAAGAGGCAGAGGACCAGGAAGTCTTCTTCAAGATTACATCTCCTATAAAGACAGGGGCACTGTCTTATGAAACATCAACAATATGGCTGCCTAAACAAAACCTGAGCAACATTAGTACCAACAGATAAGTTGATGTAGAAGTGGCAAATCTTACAGGGCCCTACCCCTAGATGAAGAGCTATAAGCTGTTAGTATGTGCATATGCATGCATGTGTTCATGCATGTGTGCATGTGAATCAACACTAATGGTTCTGTGCAGCTGGGAGAATTATTGGCACTTTTCAAAATCCCAGTGGAGTGTCAAAATAAGCCTGTTAACATCTTTTATGATAGTCAGTATGCTACAGGCAATAAGAGTGTTGGCATTCTCAAGGGTTAAAGATGCTCTAAATCCAATAGCCAATACAATGCTCTTAATACAAGATGTTTTGAATCAAAGAATTAAGCCCTGTTATTTATCATATATTCAGTCACATTCCAAACTGCCAGGAATCTTAGTCAAGGGGAATGAGATAACTGATACCATCATTTTAACAGTGGTGCTGCAGGTTGACAGTGAATAGTATAGTAAGAGCCTTTTCTAGAACATTTTTTTTTCTCCCCAGTAGTGAGCTTGACATTCTGTAAGGGGCATGTAGGATCCTCTAAAAGTGAGAACGGTTCCCTCATTTCCTGTTCCAGAACAGGTAGGAAGGGTTTAAGCCAATTCATTGTCCCACATAATTGTTGTAGTTCAAAAAGGGAGTATCTGTCTTTTATATCTAATTTGAAGGACAAGGGGCGAACATCCTTAGCAATAACTAAGCCCAAGAACAAAAAGGGAGGTACTATTTGGATTTTTATCTGGTGCCACAATTAACTTTAAGGAAGCCAAGTCTTGTATTATTGATTTAATGATTTGTTGTAAATAAGTCGAATCAGGATGTGCCAATAGCAAATCATCAATATAGTGTACTATTACAACATCCTTAGGAATATTA
This sequence comes from Peromyscus maniculatus bairdii, assembly GCF_049852395.1. Taxonomy (NCBI): domain Eukaryota; kingdom Metazoa; phylum Chordata; class Mammalia; order Rodentia; family Cricetidae; genus Peromyscus; species Peromyscus maniculatus. The sequence continues at coordinate 24,992,463 of NC_134860.1, read as the reverse complement.
ACTAGGCTTGAGCAACATGTAAATGACATATCGAGGGCTGTTTTTCATTCCCTGTGGGAGGACCACCCACTGATATCTCTTTGCCGGCTTATGCATGCTTGGCTGCCAGACTGTAAAGGCGAAGTGATTCCTATCTTGTTGCACTAGGGGAATCTGGAAAAAGCAGTCCTTGACGTCTACTATTGTGATATAATGGGAAGGAGGAATTATGCTGGGATGCGGGAGGCCTGGTTGCACTGAACCCATTTTTTTCCCCATCTGATCATTGACTGCATGGAGGTCTTGCAATAGACAATACTTTCCTGACTTTTTTGGAATAACAAATATTGGAGTATTATTTCTGCTGGTGGATGGCTCTATATGTCCAGCACATAGTTGTTCCTCTACCACCTGTTTTAATATTGATAATTTAAGCTCAATAATGGGCCACTGTTCCACCCATATATTTTGGTTAGAAGGCCAATTGATTGCAATAGGATCTGGTTGTTTAGTGGCACTGGACTTTGGAAAGACAGTGGCCCTTAGAGTTGGGGGTGCTGCTCTGGGTCTTAGTCAGTAAGGTCCATTTTTTTCATGGACAACAATATCATCAAAGAAGACCCTATCATCTGTGTGGTGATATATTTTATTGTGTACGCCAATAAAGTGTGCCTGGGGATCAGAGGGCAAACAAAGCCAGCCACCACATTAAACATAGAGGTCAGGCAGTGGTAGCACATGCCTTTAATCCTAGCATTCAGAAAACAGAGATCCATCCAAATCTCTGTGAGTTCAAGGCCACACTGGGAACAGAGCCAGGCATGGTGGCACATGCCTTTAATCCCAGCACTAGGAAGAAAGTAAGATGGCAGGGCAGAGAAAGGTATATAAGGCGTGAGGAAATAGGACCTCACTCTCTTGAGGCTGAGAATTTCATAGAGGTAAGAACATGGCTGGCTTGTTCTGTTTCTCTGATCTTTCAGCTTTTACCCCAATATCTGGCTTCAGGTCTTCTTTTTAATTATAAGAACTTTTAAGATTTTTTGAAGAGATCCATGGGCCAAGCACTCCAGCCTCCATCCAAAACCTTTCTAGTTCGGTGTTGTAACCCAGAGCCCTCTGTTGGTTAGGAGGGACTTGAGGGCTCCAATAGGAGCCTCTTTACAGTGAGTGGGGAGGTTATCCATAGCAGTAGAAGGTACAATAGACAACAGAGAGTGAAAGTGGGTGTCAGACCCAAGTGTCTCCAAACAAGGGTTGACTGTCGGGACTCAGACCATAACTCCATTTCCTGTGTGGCCAGCCCTTATATGGAAATGTGGGGAAACCTGAACAAAAGTATGTGCCACCCTTCTGTACAGACAGACTCATAAACAAGACAAACAACAAGGAGAGGAGAGGGGGTCCTGACAGTTACCTAGCCACTAGGACCAAAAACAATGAACATGAAGGGGCCTACTCACCGAAATGCACCATTCAAGGGGGCATTCGACCAGTGTTGTGGGTGAGGACAGGGAGAGGAGCAGAACCCTGTTCAGGTGCCGGCTGTTGCTGAGTCCTAATGGCTCCCTCAGGGGAGGGAATGAGAAGGCACAGCATCAATAACACAGATGCCTGTATTGGGTAGCTTTTAGATTCTTTAGGATAGAACATCTTTTGGAATGATCTTTGTAACATGCCATTTACCTATGCTCCAGACTTCTCTGAATTTTAGTATGTGTCCCTTGTTTGATATTGTTCGCATTGGTTGTAGTTCCATCTTATCTACATCATTATCCCTTATTCCTCCTGGACAATATTTGATAATCATTCCTATTGTATATAGTCTTGTATTAGATCAGAACCTTCTTATTTAGACAAAAGGGGGAGATGTAGTGGGTAGCTGTTCCAGCTTTGACTGGGAAGTACTACCTCTATTGAGGCTTTGGTAACTGTCACACCTACAAGGTAGGGCTGAGACATTAGCCCTTAAGACCCGAGATCCAGATGTGCTGGCTCACTTGGTTCCTGGATCCTGGATGCTGGAGGTAGACCAAGCAGAGTTCTCTAGAGAACACCGCTGGACTATGCTACACTTTTCCTGGACCCTGTAACCTATCCCTTTACTCCTAAGTTACCCCACAAAATGAACCTCTCTTTTAACCATGTAGAGTTGCCTTAATACTACAACCAATAGATGCTGAGAGTCAGGTCAATTTATTCCAGAAGGAGCAAGTTTTATATACCCTCCACCATACCTGGGGAGGTCTGTTTCACAGGTATCTGTTGATGTAACGTGGCTCCCCCTCATTGGTCCAGGTTATCTCATGCCACCACTGAGATACCATTGTCAAGGCCCTCAAGCAGACCCAGGTTGGATCTCAGGAAGTATGTTATGTGGATGCTCTCACTACTGGTTTGGGCTGGCTGGCCCTCAGGCCTGTTAGGGCTGAGTCATTCCACAATATAATAAATATGTAACAACAATAAAGAAAAATTGTCCATGAATTTGAGAGGAAGCAGTGGGAGGGTCATTAGAGGTATTGGAAGGAAAGAGGGAGCGGAAAATGATATAATAATTATTTTTTGAGACAGGGTCTCTGCCGGGGAAGGCATATAAGATGGCTGACATGCTGCCAGCAGAGATTGGAGAAAAGGGGACCCGAGATTGTGGAACACCAACCCTCCGTTTGATCCCCTCCAGATGTTTTGCTTAGCATGCCTCTAGAGGGCCAAGGCAGAAATGCCTACACGTCCCAAGGTCATGCTTTATGGCATGCACATGTCATGCCCTCCTCCATATAAATACTTCTTGTAATGCTAGTCTTTTTCTTCTATCTGATCTTCATGTCCTGTGTTCATAGATCATTGGTGATTTCTGTGATGCAGAAAGGAGTGAAGTAAATTTCACAGAAATTATACAGAGATGCTGTGGGCAAAGTGTAGCATAATCCAGTGGTGTTCTCTGGAGAACTCCGCTTGGTCTACCTCCAGCATCTCTCACTCAGACTGGGGTTGAGGCAGTTATGTAGTTCATGGAAAAGAACCTGCAGCCTAGGGAAGCTTTTCAGGCTTGGATAAACTGTACCGAATGTGTGGTCAACTACAGCACATGGTATGATGTGTATCAACACAATGGACTTAAATTGGCCATGACGAATAATTCAGTTTCTGAGGATATTCCAAGGACATTGTGTAAAACTTGAGACCCTAAAGGGTATTGGCTGAAGACTGTGGATGGAGTAACATGCAGATGGGATGTCAAACTAAAGTGTTGGAACCTACAATAGGAGGAAAATAGTGGCCTCTTCCAAGAAAGGGAGATGGCAACTTTAATTCAGATATTTTTTATTCCTCCTGAAGGAGTGTGGAGATAATGTGACAATTGATGGAGAGATTGCTGTAAGTTTTACTGGGTTCCTAGGTTGAAAAGAGCTGCCAAGAAAGGTGAGCTTCCTTTCATAGAAGCTCTAAAAATTAGATCAGTGTTCCTTGGAATTGTTGGATGTAGAAGGACAGAAGTTGCTGACTTGCAGGGACAGATTCTTGTCTGAGGTCATTGTGGCCCACCTGTCATGGGGCTTGGTGTTTGCAGAGGGCTGAGGAGGAACTTAGGTGGCTGCAGGGGTCTTGAGGTTGGAGCAGGCTGTGTGAGAGGGAAATGACTGTCTGGTACATTGACCATGGTTCTTCTTCTTCTTCTTTTTTTTAAAAAGATTTATTTATTTATTTATTTATTTATTTATTTATTTATTTATTTATTTATTTATTTATTTATTTATTTATTATGTATACAGCATGTATGACTGCAGGACAGAAGAAGGCACCAGATCTCATTACAGATGGTTGTGAGCCACCATGTGGTTGCTGGGAATTGAACTCAGGACCTCTGGAAGAGCAGTCTGTGCTCTTAACCACTGAGCCATCTATCTCTCCAGCATGACCATGGTTCTTATTTTTACTTTTTTTTTTTTTTTTTTTTTTGCAAAATTGCATGTTTCTAGCCTTTGGGTCAAGTGCTCAAAAGATTGTATAGTCATTAATAATAAAAATAGATTATGCTTGCTTTGGTGTTAAGTCTAGGATAGTTCCTGTGTTTAGTAAAAGATGATGAAGAATATATTGGAGATTTTCTAAGAATAACCTTTGGAATCATGAGAACATTTTGTATTGGGTGATTTCCCCTTTCCTTTCTGTTCCCCCTTGCTTATGATAATAAGAGACTGAGGTCACCAGGGCAAAAGCAGAAGCTAAAGAAGCTGTTTCAAAAGCTAAAAGAAGCTAAGAGAAACTAAGAGACCCTAAGAGAAGCCAGGGAAGCAAAGGAAACTTAGCAACTGCAGAAGCCCGAAGTGCCCTGTCAGCTTGCACGAACATTGTCTCTGAGTTGTTATTGTGCCGTCCAGGTATCCCATCCTTTCAGAACCCCGAAACTGCTGAGGCTGGTCCCTGGCAGGTCTCTCCACATAGCTCTAGCTGGAACTCACTGTGTAGATCAGACTGGCCTCATACTCACAGAGATCCACTTGCCTCCACTTTCCAAATGCTGGAATTAAAGGCATGTGTTGCCACATCCAGCAATATAAGCATACACTAATAAAAAAATTATCAGCCAGGCGGTGGTGGTGCATACCTTTAATCCCAGCACTTGGGAGGCAGAGGCAGGCAGATCTCTGTGAGTTCAAGGTCAGCTTGGGCTACAGAGTGAGTTTCAGAAAAGATGCCAAAGCTACACAGAGAAACCCTGTCTCAAGAAAGAAAGAAAGAAAGAAAGAAAGAAAGAAAGAAAGAAAGAAAGAAAGAAAGAAAGAAAGAAAGAAAGGGAGAGAGAGAGAGAGAGAGAGAGAGAGAGAGAGAAAGAAAGAAAGAAAGAAAGAAAGAAAGAAAGAAAGAAAGAGAGGAAGGAAGAAAGAAAGAAAGATTTGTCACTGAGAATTATACTGGACTACTGGATATTTATCTAGATATATGACATAAACCTTACCAGGTCACCTCAGCATACAATCATTAACCCATGTCTGACAATTCTATATTCCCTTTTGAATCAGGTATCAGTTGGTAAGATTCTCTTCCTCCGAAGTAAACATTACCTAAATAGACATAATTACCTATAATGGACACAATATTAAACATTAAAAAGGAAATTAAGTTACTATTCCTATTTTAGAGAACGATGTTGGCATAAAAATCGAAGAGGGAGACTTTTTGGAAAAACAAGAGGACCAGAGAGAGAGGGACAGTGGACTTGGAAAGAGTAACAGAGTGACTATGGTCAAAATGTGGTACTTGATGTACATGGACAAAAATGTCACTATGAAATGCATCACTTTCTATGATAAATGTATATTTAATAATTTTCAAAAACCATGAATGGATTATCCCCCCCCCTTTTTTTTACAAGTGTTGGGGCATGTGCTTAGGAGGGTCATAGTATTGGCAGAGATTCACTGGGTATCCTAAGTAGTGTGTGCCAACTTTCAGAATATGTGACCTGTCCAAAAGCATCAGGGCTTTCCATGTGCTTTCCAGATAATGATTGTAATAAAATCCATTATCTTAGTATAGTGATTCCATTCTTGATTTATGGGTCACTGCCACTATCTTACACTGCAGATAGTATATAGGGTTTATATAGGCTCAAAGAAGCTTAAGTGTTTATAGAGATCATGGAATTCCTTCGGAGAGTAATTAATGATGTCTGATAAAAGCTGAGTAATGAATAACCTTATTACTGGGGCCATGTGCTTCCGTTCCTATCCTGGCTCTTTAACTTAGGACTACACAGGCATGGGTGCAGTCATTTCTACTCTCTTTTTCTGCATCCAGAGGATGATGAGAGCAAATAGATCTCTCCTTCCTCCCTCTCTCACACACGCACACACATGCATGCATGTACATGTTCATGCACACACATACACAATAGTAATATAAAATTTACTAAAATGTAATGGGTACATCATAGTAAAAAAAATATTCATTTCCCCAATACCAATGATAAAGGGAAAGTGGAACCCCCGTGGAAAACATACAGATACCTCCTTTCCCTGACATATAAAGATGGATATCAAGTGACTTATAAGGAATTATTACCCCAAATTAAATAATATAGTACCTTTGGTAATCTTTATATTGGAACTTGAGGAGCTAAAGAGAAGGCTCAATGATTAACAGAACTTAATACACTTCTAGAGGAACAGCGTCCAGTTCCCAGCACTATAACACCAGTTCTGGGGATCTAATACTCTCTTCTGGCCTGTTTGGGCACAGCACGTACATGGTTCATTGACAAACATGCAGTCAAAACACCCATAAGTGCTTTAGAATATTAGTCAAAGGTGTATTACTTTTGTTTATGCTGCATTTGTTTAACTCTATGAAGCTGTGTTACTTTGCTGATGTAAAAGACCTGATGATCTAGTAAAGAACTGAATGGTCAATAGTGAGGAAGGAGAGAGAAATAGGTGGGGCTGTCAGGCAGACAGGATAGACACAACGAGAAACCTGGGAAAAGGAAGAAAGAACCAGAGAAGGAGGAGGACATCAGAGACCAGCCACCCAGCTTCACAGCAAGTCATGGAGTAAGAATAAGATTTATAGAAGTAAGAGAACAGGAAAAGCTCAGAGACAAAAGACAGATAGGTTAAGTTAAGGAAAGCTGACTAGCAATAAGCTAAGCTAAGCTAAGGCTGGGCATTTATAATTAAAACTAAGCCTCCATGTGTATTTATTTGGGATTTGGGTGGCAGGCCCTCCAAAAGAGCAACACCAACCAACATTTGGGTGCCTAACATGGGGCTCAAAATTTACATAGTGACTGAAAACGCTTAGGAAAAAAAGAAGATACGACTTCTTTAAGAGTATCTGCCTGATCACAAGCCCTTGAGCAGACAGTATGTTAAGTAGGAAAAAAAACTCAGAAAAGATGCCTGCCACAGTGCAAGCATTGACATTCTAGTACTCTAGGAATGTTGAATGAAGTTCCTGGTCAGACAAACCTCTGACGGGCTTCAAGTTTCACACTTGACATTCATGACCTGAGAAGCAGGCAGAGCCAACTGAGAGCTGTCTATAGAGGATCCAGGCATAGACTTTAAACCAGTTTAAAGGTTTGCTCACATGGTCAAAAAGGCTAAAAGATATGCAGTAAAAGAAGTCAAGATGGAAAAAAAAATCTCTAAACAGGTTCCAGTGTGTTTTACAATGTGCATAGGCTTAAGATATAAAGAATATTGGTATAAACGGTTATAGAAAGAAATACATAGTTCAAAAATAAAGTCTTTAAAGAGAGAGTAAAACCAAAATAAAAGAAGAAAACCATATAAGATGGGAAATACACAGGGAGTCTGCATCTTGTATGTTATTGTGTTGATTTTGAATTTTTTGATTATTGAAAAGCAAAGGATAGCTGCAAAGAGACCTGGAATTGAAAGAGGTACTGTTGAAAAAAATCAGCCTCTATACTTTAGGAATGCTTTAGCTTTTAAAAAGTCCAAAAGGAAATAAAAAATGCTTTGTAGTTTTGTTCCCACAGGAGATGAGAGGCTGTGGATTCCTTCAGGGTTAATATGGATCAGGTTTGATCAGGCAAGACCTCCTGAAACTTGACAGGTGATATCTATCAGCAAAGGTTACTGCTGGTCTTCCCAGGACTTGGTCATTATCTCAAAATTTTCTCTCTGAGACCCTAAAGATGCTTCATCCACAGACAGCAGGAAGCACTTTAGAGAAAACTACACCCACATTCCTAAAAGTTGGGGGGTATAGGTGGTTTTTGGTTATTTGATGGGTTATGGATATTTGTTATCATTTAGGTGGATATAGTATATTGATACAAATTTAAAGTTTTTTTTACACTGTATATATATTTTAACTCTTGTTTAAAGAATTTTTGTATATTGATACAAATTCAAGGTTATTTTTGTTGTAACATAGTGTATATATGTTTCTACTCTTGGTTAAGGTATTATATCTATTCAGCTCATTTAAAAATGGAAGATAAAGTTCTAGTTTTTGAAAGCTATTATTATAAACTATACAGGACAATCAAGAAATATAGGTTAGTAGTTAGTCATTTATGAGGATCAAATTCGTAGATACTTTAGGTGTGCTTTCAAGATCATAAAGAGATATATTTTACATAGTAAATGGTTTTCAAGCGCTTCAAAGACCTACACAATATGGCATTTAAAATGTTTTGCTAATTTAGGGCTTTTCATTATAATGTGACACATCTGTTCCTGGCAGTACCAATTTGCTTCAGAGATGATGGGCATTGACGAAACCCTATTGGAATTTGCTTTCTTTGTGGCAAGGCTAGCCACTTGGCAAAGAAACTGCTTTTGTCTTGACTGCTTGACTGCATGCTGTGCAGACTGGACATGCAGGACCCACAGGAAAATGACCACTGAACTTTGCCAGAACAGGGCAGGGTGGTCTTTCAGGGTTTATATTTCACAGAAGAAACTACTACCAGACATTCTGCAGGATACAGAGGAAAGTGACTGATGAACTTTGCCAAAACAATGCAGAACAGTCCAAATTTTCTGCTTCATAGAAAAATCTGCCAGATACTCTAGGCCTATAGGCTGAAGATGGATGCCCCAACATTGCAGAGGAACTTTGGGTGACTGTCCAGGCAACCAAATGTTGTTAGATAATATAATATTACATCCTTCTGTATCTTTGAAAGATATGAATACAAGATAGTTATAATTACAGTTTTCCTTAGTTATGATAGAAAGTAGATTATGTATAAATCTTTGGAGTCACTAAGATGGATGGATGGTGGAGTGCTTTCTCTGAATTTGCTAAATGTAAATGGATTGAATATTGTAAATTATTTCTTATTTGGTAACTGTTTTTGTCATATGTAGTTATACTATGTTAATGTTAAAATCTTTCTTTTTATTTAGACAAAATGGGGGAAATGTTGTAGAATATTATTTTAAGATGTGTTACTTTTGTTTATGCTGCATTTGTTTAACTCTGTGAAGCTGTGTTACTGTGCCTGTGTAAAACACCTGATGATCTAGTAAAGAATTGAATGGTCAATAGTGAGGAAGGAGAGAGAAATAGGTGGGGCTGGCAGGCAGAGAAGATAACTAGAAGGAGAAGTATGGGAAAAGGAAGAAAGAACCAGAGAAGGAGGAGGACATTAGAGACCAGCCACCCAGCTACACAGCAAGTCATGGAGTAAGAGTAAGATTTATAAAAGTAAGAGAACAGGAAAAGCCCAGAGACAAAAGACAGATAGGTTAAGTTAAGGAAAGCTGGCTAGCAACAAGCTATGCTAAGTCCAGGCATTCATAATTAAGAATAGGCCTTCATGGGGCCCCCAAAAGAGAAAAGAGCCAAAAAACAACCAACAGCATATAAATGTAAAATAAAAATAAATAAATTTTTTAAAAAATTAAAAACTATTGGAGCTTGAATTATTTTATCTTATAGTTAGTGAAAACAAGCACCTTGAAGAGAGGAATTCAGAAGCTGGGTAAAGTTGGACGATGTGCTGTATACCCTGCAACCTACAGGTCAATGTTGATCCATAAAGTTTCATGAGACAACACAGAGAACATTCCTTATCATACTGCCCTGAGTAAGGTCATCAGAAATATTCCTCTTTGAGCCATTATTGGCTCTCTTCTATGAGAGTTGGTCAATCTCAGAGGAATGGGGGGACCAAGACTCCTGGACAGAAAGGAGTACTGTCCCATTGGTCCTAAGTGGCAAGGATTTGGCATCTTGAGAAAACTTCTAAACAGACAAGAATATTTTCCCCCAAATTGAAAAGGAGGTCCATACTCAATTATTTATGATCTTAGAAAAACTATAACTTAAACTAAGCATTAAAAAACTCTACAAGAACACTATAAAATGATTTTAATCTTACGTAGAGTCTTCAACACCTGATCTACATTTTCTCCATTATGGTTTCCCTTGAGCACCAATAGTGATGAGTCAAGATGAAAACAACCCTATATGTTATCTGGAGGTGTGTTCACATGTGTGTTAGAAGGAATATACATGAAAGGAGAGAGAAAGGATTCACATGTAAACACCTATTGACAATGTCAGGTGTGGTATTGTATTCCCCCAAATATTGTGCATGCTAATAAACTTATCTAGGGTCAGAGACAGAGCAGCCACAATATTAATCATAAAGGATAGGCAGTGGTAGCACACACCTTTAATCCTAGCATTCCAGAGGCAGAAATCCATGTGTTCAAAGATACTGTCAGGCATAATGACTCATCATGCCTTTAATCCCAGAAAGCAAGCCCTTAATCCCAGGGAGTGGTGGTAGAAAGCAGAAAGGTATATAAGGCATGAGGACCAGAAACTAGAAGTATTTGGCCGGTTAAGCATTTGGCTGGTTAAGCTTTCAGGCTTCTAGCAGCACAGTTCAGCTGAGAGCCATTCGGATATGAGGACACAGAGGCTTCCAGTCTGAGGAAACAAGACAAGCTAAGGATCTGGCAAGGTGAGGTTAGCTGTGGCTTGTTCTGTCTCTCTGCCAACCAGCATTTCACCCCAATAACTGGCCCCAAGTTTGATTTTATTAATAAGAACTGTTAAGATTCATGCTACAGTCAGGCTCTTGATACTTATCATGGGAATATGTGAGTGAGAAATATAGATTTCCTGGGCATACAGCCATAAAATCAATTGGAAGTATATCTTGCAGTAGGTAATGTGAATTAACGCAGTTCTTCAGGGGAATAAGAAGATCTCCAAGAAGTTACAGTCTGGTCAAATGCTAAGGCCCTAGAGCCAATTAAGCATTTGATATCTTTGGTTTGCTCTCTGCTTCATCTTACATTGGGTTGGTGTTCTAGAGTTCTGCATTCTTATGTCATTGCCAGGTTACAATCCTTCCATTCTCCCCTAGTTATTAGGGGTCAGCATGAGGGAGATATTTAGTAAAAGGCTGCAAACACATATATAACATCTTTAAATACTCTTTCTCCATTCTTGAGTGATTCTTCTATGAATATAAATTACACGTTTCACTAATTTCTTTTTACTAGGAGCACAAAATCCTAAGATTTTCACCGTCCTAGACACGGAAATAAGTCTCATTCAGACACAGGCAAAAGGCTCACAGAGGAGTAAGTGCCTGACATGTCAGATCCTCACAGGGGTCCACAAAGGAGTGCAAGTTCTTGCATGATGACTGAGAGGAGAAATGGGCTAATCTAAAATTCCATTTAGTTTCTCACAGCGATAACCACTTAAACTACATAGTCCTTTGAGAGAACTTTTAGGGGTTGAGACTTACAATGAAGGATGAAGTACCACAAAGACAAATAACCAACTAGTCATATCAATTAGAAAAGACAATTCTCGTGGTGGCGCACGCCTTTAATCCCAGCACTCGGGAGGCAGAGGCAGGCAGATCTTTGTGAGTTCGAGGCCAGCCTGGGCTACCAAGCGAGTTCCAGGAAAGGCGCAAAGCTACACAGAGAAACCCTGTCTCGAGAAAAAAAAGAAAAGAAAAGAAAAGACAATTCTCTCTAACAGCCTTGGTTCAATAGGCTGTTGACTCTGGTAAGAAGGGACCTGCAGATCTCACAGAAATACACTGCAGGGCATTTATGTTTTACATGAAATATTTTTCCTTTGAGGATTAAATACTTTTGGTCCATGAAATAAACTGACAATAGACAAGAGTTAAAAAAAAAAGTATGCATGCTCTATTACAAGATGGAGGCCTGGGACTGTGAAACCTAAGGACAGGTGAAATGGTCATTTAACTCCATGCAGATTTGAGCAAAGGGATGCCCAAGTCTCTGGATGAAGGAGATGGGTGATGGAGGTCTGGGGAGAATGTGTACAGTAAGAAAGAGTTGTCACTGTGCAGATAGATGTCCAGGTAGCAGCCCTCTCGTAATGTCTGTGTGGCCATGGCATACCCTTGCTATTCAGGAGAGGAGGTGGTGATACCAGGTAAGAGGCAACAGTCTTTATTCGCTGTACTAATGCAGATGTGAATTTCTTATTATGAAAAGACAGTTGTTCAGAGCCATTTCTGTCCTCAGAGGTCTGCAGCATCTGAAAAACTTGAAACATGACAGGAAACATTTGGGGTAGAATGTTTTATTCTCTTAAAACAAACCACTTATCTCCCCTCTGTACAAAGACAGTGCATTAGCAACCAGTATAGAAGCTAATTTAGAACATGGATTACAAATTATTATACCACTATATCTCCAATGTGGGAAGCTAAAATTTACTTCATCTTTTTCTTATTACTTTTCATGTTCAATAAATACTAGCTACACGGTCTTCAACTAAATACTCATAAGCCCAAGCCTAGTTTTATGAACAAACTTTTGTCATGTCCAGGTCCACCCTAGTCCCTAAACTTCTACAATTATTTGGCAATAGCTTCTAGTGACTTATTAGCTAAAATATAATATTAGACTTGCATAGTTTCTAGAAAAACTGGCTTAGCTTTTATATGGATACTGGTCTCTACTTGGGGTGGCCCTGGGAAGAAGGTACATCTCCTGTGCATATCTGGACTGGCTCCATCTTGTATACTGATTTTCTCCTGGTGCTGTAAAGTGGGGGCTGGATATGGTGATCTTACTCCCCAGAGTGGCATTGTTCATGGTCATTGCCTTCTGCACTAGTGGGAGTCCTGCTAGTTCTTGTAATGGTCCCCACTGATAGTCCCACAGCAGAAGTAGCTGTAAAGACAGGCAATCCTGTAGTTCCTAGTTTTTATTTTGGTGTCTTTTAGCAGAGCTAATTCCTTGAGATGCCTATGAAACAGCCCCCAACAATATGTGGCCCTTGGCAAAGAGGCAATGCCTGAGAGGAGAGGGAGGAAAACCAGCCTGAATCATCTATTTTTAAAATAATTTTCTGTTACTTTGGGTTATCAGCCCCAATAACCAAAGCCAGTTAATGACCAAGCATATACTAGAAATGGATACACAGCTATCATGCATTAGTCCTCTCCATCCTTCCTCATTTATTAGGCCTTTCGAATGTCATTTCCTAGATTGGAAATCACATTCCAGTGGCAAGTTTTACATATGTGTGTATGTGTATGCATGCATACGATTTTATGTATCAGTAAACAATCTAGAAACTACAAATGAGAAAAGCATGCATTTCTTTTTCTATGACTGCCTTTGGTTCGCTTAGTATGGTTATCTCAGGTTGCACCCATTTTTCCCAAACCAATACAATGTCATTCTTCTTAGTGAGTAAAAAAAAAAAAAAAAAAAAAAAAAAAAAAAAAAAAAGAAACCCATTGTGTGTGTATGCCATGTTTTTCTCATCCGTTCCTCTGTTATGGATGCTGGGTGGCTCCGTAGCTTAGCTGCTGTGAACAGTGCCACAATAAACTAGTATACAAGTATTACACCAGCAACTCTGTGTTCACCCAACAGAGTATAGATGGGTCATATGGTACAACTCCTGGTTTTTTGTTTTTGTTTTTGTTTTTTGAGAAACCTCCATTCTGACTTCCATAATGGCTAGTCAACTTTACATTCCAACATACGGTATGTTCTGAACTAACCTCACAAGTTTAAAGTACACAAAATTCTCCCGACGGAGTCTCAGAGAGGCTGCTTTTCTTCTTAAAGGTGGTAAACTGCACAGGCAAACAGGACTGGGTCTTTCTCCCGAGTCAGCTGGTAGCCCAGCACAGAACTCTGAGAAAATTGCTCAGTTTGAGAACTCTGAGAAGACCACTCAGTTTGACTATTTTGTGTCTAATACCCAGCAACATTTCAGTACAACAAGAGTCTGGCTCTGTTCAATCTACACACTATTATCAGAGCAGTGGGACATCACTAGACACAGCTTGGATTTTGTCCAATAGGCAGAGGTACGAAGCCTGGCACTGTACCACACAGAGTTGGTCCAAGAAGGGGTGTGTGTGGTCTTTATGACTGTGTCCACTCTAAATACTTTTACCAGTTTTTAATTTCCTAAAACAGAAATGATATTAGATTATCTCCAAAAGGGATTTTCTAGTTGTGACTTACAAATACAAAGCTGAGTTAACCGTTTTCCTCCTTATATGTATCCAGTGAAAAAGCCTGTGGAGAAGAAAACAGCCTTTTTCTGGATGTGGAAAGAAGATGGCATTGTCCCTCTGATCTCTAACATTTACACTGAGAGCCCAAGAATCACAATGATTTGGAAAAGAACCTGGGACGTTTGTAGACTTGTAGAATTTTCTCTTGCATGAGCTACTTCTTTCTCAACTATATACCCTACATACCCTAATATAATGAGCAGGAAATACAATAGGACACTTGCTCTGTGATAATTTGGTCTTTGAATTGCTATATTAATATGGTTCCTTTTGTTCCACCTTCAAGCTTAGATAAAGGAGAATTTTTCAATTGCTATTCCATAAAGGAATGTCTGGATTTTATAAATTCTATTGTTGAGTATCTGTAGGTATTCCCTGTGGAGATTTATAGTAATGTGTTATTGTCCTTTAAATTTTGACATTCATAAGAGTTTCATAAAATATATTATTGAATAGTTTAAACAATGTTTTTAAGTTCACAGGTTCTTATAAGGCCACTGATGGTTGCTATGTAACATTAACCACACACTTTGGGACCTCTATGTACATAAATTTCAATAAGAACTTTCCTAAGCCAGGCGGTGGTGGCGCACGCCTTTAATCCCAGCACTCGGGAGGCAGAGGCAGGTGGATCTCTGTGAGTTCGAGGCCAGCCTGGTCTACAAAGCGAGTTCCAGGAAAGGCGCAAAGCTACACAGAGAAACCCTGTCTCGAAAAACCAAAAAAAAAAATTCCTAAAAGTGAATTAAAGCCAGTGGAAACAAAGGAGTTGAAAATAAGTGATACTGATGTGAAGTTAGCATCATTTATGAGTGAAATGTGGTCACAGCTCCTTATCTTTGATGTAAACACTGATGATGCATTATTTTATGGAACTGGCTTTTGAAATCACTGTAGCATATCCACATTATCCATGATTTATCCCAGATAGGCACAGGAATTTTAGCTTCTTGTAATTATTTCCTCTCCACACTGCAAGTCCCTCTATGTCTTACTATCACTCTCTTCAAAGCACCTGCCACATCTCTGTTCCTCAGACTGTAAATAACAGGATTTAGTAAGGGGGTGAGGATAGTGTAAAAGGCTGAGAAGATTTTATCTTTGAGTGGGGTGTGGTAGGATTGGGGAAGCATATAGGTGTACAAAGCAGCCCCATAAAATAAAGTCACAACAATCACATGTGATGAGCAAGTGGCAAAAGCCTTCTTCCTCCCTTCCTCTGACTTTATCTGATGTACTGTGACAAGTATCCGTGCATAGGATGTGATCACCACTGAGAAGGGGACCAACAGCATCACAACACAGCAGATGTACATCACCATTTCATATGCGGCTTTGTCACCACAGGCCAGCCTCAGCATCGTGGGAGCCTCGCAGAAAAAGTGGTTGATCTTGTGGGATGCACAGAATGGGAGACTCATGGTGATGGGAGTGAGGAGAAAACTGTCCAAAGCACCACCAAACCAAGAGCTGGTCAAAATAAACCAGCAGACCCTCCGACTCATGAGGACAGGATAACGGAGTGGGTTGCAGATGGCTACATATCGGTCATAGGCCATAAGTCCCAGCAGGAAGAACTCAGCCCCTACAAAGCCCATGTAGAGAAAGTACTGCGCTGTACAGGCGGCAAAGGAGATGGTCCCTTTGCCCACAAGGTAATCAATCAGTATCTTAGGCACAATAGTGGAGATATACATCATGTCGATGAAGGAGAGGTGGCTGAGGAGGAAATACATGGGGGTGTGGAGGTGAGGATCTATGTGAATGAGAAAAATCATGACCCCATTAGCCATTATGGCCATGAAGAATGTGGCACAGATAACACTGAAAAGGAATCCTGAGGATTTGTTGTGAGTAAAGAGCCCCACGAAGGTGAAGTCACTGGGAAAAGTTTTGTTTCCATCCATATGTCTATTCCTGAGCTGGAAGCATTAAGAGAGAAGCAGGAGTTATTGTAATCATGAAGGTAAGAGGAGTCATTACAAATCTATGAATGAGATCCTTAAGGGAGACTCATCTGTCTAATGTCAAGCGCTTTCTGGGAAGTCAGTTGCAGCTTTGCTTTTGACCGTTTCTTCTTGTTGGAGAGTAACCCAAAAGTCTGCTTCCCAAAATTGAGTGGATATTTGACAAAGAGTAGTTAATACAATAAAGTTTCATTTTCATTGCATAGAATCTGGGTCTCAGAGAGGCTCCTTTTCTTGGAGCACAGCCTAATTACTTAAAATGTATATTGAACAGCAAAACAATTGATACTTTAAATTCATATATACAACCACATAATCAAAATGATATTTGATCAGATTGTGAATTTTCTTCCCAGTTTTAAAATTTGTCAATCCCAGGCTAGACATAAAGATGGATCAGCAGATGAAGGTGCTCATCACCAAGCTTGATGACCTGAGTTTGAGCCCGGAACTCATGATGGAAGGAGAAAGCTGACTCCTGGAAGCTCTCTTCTGATGCCTACATCCATGCCAGGATGCCCCCTCATACATGCTAGACAAAAAAAATGTGATAATGCTTTTAAAAGAAATATTAAAACTTACCAATTCCACTAGAAATACCATAACGTGTGGACTCTGCTGAAAACTAATAAGCTGTAGTGAATTGGATAACAATATCATTCATAACTGACCATGATCATTAGTCAATTTCTTGTTAATTTACAGCCATATTCTGTCTATACAGTGACACCTGTGCATAAATTTTGGTGACAATGTTGTAGATGACAAGGAGTGTGTTTCATTTGTGTTAATATTTTCTTGGAAGACAAACACTGATAGAAGTAACAGAGGAGGGGAAATGCATTTGGATAGCGCTAATAAGAGCTAGGGGGAGAACATTATCACGGAATGGACATAAAATGACCACTAGTAGACTTTGAGTTGGGCTTTTATTACAGAAGACAACTGTATATTGGAAAGCAGAACAGAACTCAGTCTATGGAGGAATCAAAAGCCAACTCAGGAGGCGAACTGACTGTGGGGGAGGAGCTGAGGGCTGAGCCCAGTCGTAGGGCACTTGCTTAGTATATGTGAAGCCCTGGGTACCATCTTCAGCACCACATTACACAGACAGAAAACAGGGAAAGGGATAGCGAGGGATTGGTAGTCAGTTTCTCAAAGTAAGGGGGCCAGAGTAAGGAGCTCAAATTAATTTTTTAAATATTACCAGTGTAATGAACTGTGGTTCGATTTTAAGAAATTACATAATATTTTACATGGTTATCCTGATATTTTAGGAAATCCTCCCTTCTCAACATTTGTACTGTTTCTTCTTCTTCTTCTTCTTCTTCTTCTTCTTCTTCTTCTTCTTCTTCTTCTTCTTCTTCTTCTTCTTCTTCTTTTCTTCTCCTCCTCCTCCTCCTCCTCCTCCTTCTCCTTTTCTCCTTCTCCTCCTTCTCCTTCTTCTCCTCCTCCTCCTTTCTTCCTCCTTCTCTTTTTCCTCTTCCTTCTTCTTTTGAGACTGGGTCTCACTATGTAGCCCTGGCTGTCCTGAAACTCACTATGTAGATAAGGCTACACTTGAACTCATAGAGATCTACCTGCCTCTGTCTCATGAGTGCTGTGATCAAGGATGTGCACCACTACACCCCTGGCCCACATGTAGTTCTTTGTGTAGGGTTGAGACCATTGTGTAGGGCAAATCACACCTGACTTGCAGAGACCTAGGTTGCAGAACACATACCTAGCTTATCAGACACCTCTATCCTTGCTGTGAACTTGTCACTGACAGGAAGCAGCTTAAAGGAAAGACTTATTTGGGCACATGTTGGAGGGTGCAGCTCTCATGCAGGGAAGGCTTGGCTGTAGGTTGCCGCTTGCAGCTGTGACAGAAGGCACTTATTCACATCTGGGCAGATCAGGAAACAGAGATGGGACAGAAAAATGGGCTAGACTATACGCCTCATGGCCTGATTCCCAGATATATTCACCTTGCAAAAATTCTACAAAGCCCACTGCTACAAACAGCTAGAGTCCAAATATTTAATATGAGTTTGTTGGGACTATTTTATATCCTAACTGTAACACCTAGCATGCATGTGGCTCTGGATTTTATCCCAGCACCACTGCTCAGTATCACTAATAATCAGGGAAATTCAAATCAAAATCATGAATCAGTATCACTGCCAGCTAATGGTTATTGTCAAAAAGACAAAATAACAAGTGCTGATGGCTGCCTTCCCATACTAATGGCAGCACTAACTCCCACAGTGCAGCAGTCACTGAATGGAAGCCACATAGCTGTCCAAATATGAATGAGTGGGTAAGGACACATATATACACACACAACAGAATACAGCTCAGATATAACTATAATGAAATGACATTAAGTAACTCACATGAAATAATAAATATCACAGGCTTTTTCTCATATGCAGAATATAAAATTGACATCCTGGAAGTTCAGAATAGAGAGATCTAGTAGATAGCAAGGGCAAGGAGAGGGTTCAAGGTGTGAAGATTGTCACCTTTTATACAAAGTACGTATATATATATATATGTGTGTGTGTGTATATATATATATCTGAATACATTCACATATGTCAGGACAACCATAGTGAGTAATAGCGCATTGTGTATTTCAAAGTAACTGGAAAATAGCTGATGTTCTCATCACACACACACACACACACACACACACACACACACACACACACACACGTGAAGGGGAGTTGCAAAAATGACAATGGTAATTTTTAAAAATGTTGTTATGACACTGCACATCCACACATCCACCTATCAGTCTGTACCCAAAATGCATATGACAAATGCTGAATATGTCCTAATGAGTTTGAGAGGGAGTCAGAGGCATAGTAGGAGTTGGAGGGCAAGGAACAAAAAGGTAGAAATTATGTAAATACAATACTCATATATGAAATTCTAAAACTAGTCTTAAACTAAAAATATGCAACAGACACCCATGGACTCTAAGGTAAATGCCTATGTATTCTGAAATTGATGGTGGGCTGTGCAGGGCCATGTGGCACTTGAGGGGACCATGTTTACCACTACACAGACCTCATCTAAAGTCACTGAAGAGAGTCTGGACCTGCATCCCTGCCTGATACTCACTATGTGTTGCCATGGGATCAGACCTGCGTGACAGAGAAGATGTGCCACCTACATCTCCTATAAAGGGTCAGAGTACCATCACTAAGGCAGGACTAGAAGCAGACGGAGGGTGGAGCAGACCCTGAGATACAGGAGTGGTTGGGTAGGAGTGTGTTAGACCAGACAAACCACCTGTGTGGCTCCTGAAAGCCAGCTACTACTGGCCTATCCCACCAGCGTTTTCACTCACACTGCCACACCCCAGGCACTGGGTGAAGGGCCTGCTACTTGACCTCCCTGGATGCTTCACCTTCAGGTCCTATGGGGGCTTGGGTGGGGTAAAGGGGTGGGGTAGGGGGTGAGTAGGGAGGGCTTCTCCCTCCCTCTATTGCCTGTCTCTGAGACTTACTAAGGCTCCAAGGATTCCACTGATACTTCACAGGCGTGAGTTGGCCTTGCCCTCCAGAGTCTTTCTTAAATAAGTCATTTATCACATTAGCATCCATCATATCCATTTTGGAAAAGGAACATCCTTACTCAAAATGAATTAAATAAAAACATGTTTCTTTGAAACAGAGATAAAATTCACCCATATTTCTCCATGCTAATAATAGTTGGAAGAAAATGATTTAAAAATAAAAATAAACAGTTGAGCCACAGATAAGACAAGAGCAACATATTTATTGAAGTAAATATGTTAAGTTTATATGGATATATTTGGAAATTCCAATGAAGCTAATTTTATGTGTTTATTAGCATATGTATATATAATAGGCATGTTAGATATAGGTACAATGTATAAACATGCATATATAAATAAATCTAAAAATGTTAACTAGTATCTATAAATGTGAAAGACATGGGAATTTTTAAAAGTAGAACTATGGACCTTTAAATTTTCTACTTGAGAAAGCAACTAATAACACCCCTAAAATTGAAGTTAGAATTTTTTCTCTCATCTCATTTAAAAAAATCAACTAAAAATGAATTAAAGACTTCAGTATAAGAACCTGGAAGTTTCAAGCTACCTTAAGAAAAGAGAGAAAACTCTTCAATATGTAGGTACAGGCTTGGGGTTCCCAGGACTCCAGTAATCCAGACCATGGCAACTCAAAACAAACCATACCACATCACATTAAAAGTCCTGCACAGCAGAGGAAACAGCGCAGTGAAGACAGCTTAGAGACAGAAAGGCTTAGCAAGCTCTTCATTTACCATCTAGTAACATAGAGACAAACACAGAACTCAGACAAGCAAACACCCAAACCCAAATCTATTCAATAAATCATCAAATGAGCCAAACAGTTTCCAGAAGAAGTAAAAAGGGTCAATGAATACATCTTTAAAATATTTAACATCTTTAGCCATCAGGGAAACACAATGATATTACACTGAGATCCATTTCATCCTATTCAAAATGACTACCACCAAGAAAAACTAAAAATTAAAAAAATAAGCAGCTGGTAAGGCACAGGAGAAAAGTTACCTGTCCTAAATTAGTGTCGCCACCATGGAAGTCATTCTGGAAGCTCCTCACAGGACAGAGCAGATATCTGAGTGAGCCAGCAACACCATTGCTCTGTCTATACCTGAAGGGATCAGAGCCAGTGCATGATAATGATATACCTACCTGTGCTTTCACTCCACCAGATACAGGAGCAAAGCCACAGATTCGACCTCGGTGCCAATCAGTGGTTGAATAGATAGAGAATGTGGTGTATGGGAAGAGACCTCCATTTTTATCAGTTCTGGGTCCAGAAACCCAAGACCTGACAAAGTGGTCTACTACAGAGAGACATTTCCTAGCTCCCACAGTAGAGTTGCATTCGGCTATAAAAAAGAATGGAATCACACTATTTTCAGGAAACAGAGATGGAAATGTAAACCATGTTAAATGAAACAATCTAGACTCAGGAGGGCAAGCACTGAATGCTTCCTTCTTCTGATGTGGAATAGAGTGGGGTGAAGAAAAAGAAAGCAGAGGGAGGCTATGGAAGAGGAGAGAGAGGACCAAACAGGAAAGGGGGGGGGGAGGAAGGGAGCATTAATATAAGGATTGTAGATGTGATCAAATTATGTTATAACCATGTTTATAACAACCATGTTTATAACATGGTTATAATTAAGCTCTTGATATAATTACTACACACTAATAAAGAAATGAAATTCTTCTAAGAGTAAAATATTCCAAAATTATTTATGCAGAAAAGTGTAATTTTTATTTATTTATAACATCCGTAACTATAAACCCATCTCACTTACATATGAATGTTATCTAACCTCAGCAGTTCATCAATAACCACACATATACACACTTTTTAATAAATGTCCACTGGCTTCTCAATTCCCTTAGAACATTCTGCAATAATTGTTGGCTAAAGAAAACATCCTGAGTGCAGTTCACAGGTTGGTAAGAGACCTGGACAGGGCTCTGGCTCTCCAGGGCTTTCAATCACTAACATTTGGCTCTTAGGAAACAACTTGACTGAGGAACTCTGCCCAGAACAGACTCCCTCTCTCCTCATCTGTTTGAGCAATTCCAGATCTTGACTTCTCTTTATATATATATATATATATACACTTCAGGAAGTCACTTTGGGATACATACCTGCTTCACATGCCCCGTCATATGCCAATAAGCTTGCTTTAATTGTATCAATGACATATCAACAGAAAACATCTATGCAGTAACAATACAAACTGAAATAGCTGGTACATTTACTAAAACTTGAAGGAAAATTATAAAGTTAATAGAATTGCAGTCTTAAACTCCAACAGAAATTCTTCTAGGAAGTGTTTACAAAATTCATCTAAAATGCAATCTGAAGAATGACCATTGGTGGTTGTTTTTCTGGGTGGATCTAAAAACATGACTACAATCCACAGAACACAACAAAACAATAGGGGTTGAACAACTGGACAGAAAAGAAGATCTAGAAATAATTATCAAAACTGCCAAAGAAACTATACAAAATCCCCATAATGGATTTTTTTCACATACATAAGAGTTCAAATGATGGAATTTACAATATGTACATGGAAACAAAAATTGAAGCTTCAAGATGTAGAATAAGACTTTTAAACAATAAAATCTTTAGACTAAGTGGCTCAAAAATATGAGTAAAAATATGTATTTAAAGACAATTTTGTATACTGTTTGAATCTCTCTAGCAAAAGGTATACTATTTTAACAGCAGAATATTTATGTGTGTGTATATATGCCAACAATTTTCACATTGCCAAACTATTAACAAAATATTTCTCTGCACTGATAGCAAAATGGCAAAAGAACATATACATGTTTGTTTGTTTGTTTGTTTGTGTGTGTGTGTGTGTGTGTGTGTGTGTGTGTGTGATCACAGCATCATTTATAAGCTTCAAGGTGAGGATGTAGGTGATACCATGTGCTACTACTGTGAATTTAAACAAACAATTTTGTGGGAGTATTTGGTAAAATGTGTTGAAGTTATTAGAAGATCATCTGTGTTTCAACCACTTTTAGGAATTTATTCTTAAACATAAAGAACATAGCATAAAGCCAGAGATATATGTAAAAATATTAAATAAACTAGGTAGTTTACTTAGCTGTATGCTAATAACTATATATTTTATGTCTTGAAACCTAGTAAAACTAGACTCTGCTGCTCTATAGAGGCCATGCAGACCCTTTCTACTTTATGGTGCTCTAACTCTGTCCAAGAGGAATCCCCATTGCCCTTGTTCTCAGTACGTCTTTATTTTTCTTCTACAAGTCATGTTGATGTCCCGGGTTACTTATTCCACATTTATACATCTTCAAACGTGTTATATTTGTGAATGTAGTCTTCTTTAAATGGTCTTTGTACCCACAGCCATTAGCTAGTCAATACATTGATCACTTCTAGAGTTTAATGATGTTATAGGCAATAATTTTCTACCCCAAACTTGGTACTCTTAAGTGAGAGAACAAAAGCCCGAAGATGTATTTACCTTGTTCTTCTCTATTATCTAACATCACAAAAAGGACTAACCTGAGTCTGAAAGAGAGAGACCTTGAGAACAGAAAGGAAGATGACACCAACAATCAGAGGAAATAAAAATGTGCAGATCATTTGCTCTCTTCTAACTCAATTGAGTACGTCAAGCCTGTAGTTTCAATACAGTGTGACTGATGGCATCTGACCAATCTCCCTATAATGGATATGTTCATATCATACATATATACATAAACCACCTCACAGTGAGAGTGTGCCTATGCTCCAGGTCTGTTTCATGGTGTGTCTTGAATGAACCATCAAAGTCATAAGTAAAATCTGTCCCCATTATAGCCAATTTTCAGTATCACAATGCCTGCAGGGCAGTCCATCCTATGTCCAGTCCAGGCACTGTGTAGTGAAGTCAGGTTTGTTTCACAGACAGGCAAGTGCTTCATTTGGTACGTAAAGCTGCGGAACATTTGCAATCTTTCCCATCTTTCGACTCTTATGGTCTACTGCTGACTGTAAGTATTTCACTCCTATCAGAAATGTATCTCCGAGTGAGCTAAAAAATCTATTTCTGTGTTTGAGAACTAAACTTTTGACTGAAGTTTTTAATGTATTAAACCCAGATAAATAATTATCTTTGTACTGCTGGATATGTTTTGTCTGTTTCTGACCCAGTCTCTGTAAGGTGAGCATCCTTATTACAGCACCAGAAAAGACTTCACTTCCCAGTCCTATCCAGTGTCCCTGTGTGTCATTCTTATAGAAAGTTTGTGTCACTTCAAAAACTACAAGTTATGTGAGTGGTCCCAAATGGGGAATCTCCCTTATCTATAGTTCTACTTAGACATGATCCAAGATAGATGTGTGACCTTCTTGCCTTCAGGATGAAAGTGGAAGATGGTGACATGGATCACTTATAAGTTTAACATAGCTAGAAAGAGGAATATTAGTTAAAGCCAAAATCAGTTACAACAACCTTCAAAAGAGATATGATTTTAGAAATCGAAGAGGTAAACGAGTTTTTATCTGGCTTTCCTGTTTTCTGTGCTCATATTTCTCTCTCTCTCTCTCTCTCTCTCTCTCTCTCTCTCTCTCTCTCTCTCTCTCTCTCTCTCTCTCTCTCTCTCTGAGATCCAGGCTGAAAAGCACAGAGCATCAAGGAAGGACAGTTACTTAGAACCTGTGAAGATGGCCACTTACCTGAGCCATTGGCTTTCCACTTGATCACTACACAAAGTTGGAGTACACAGTGCTAGGCAACCAAGGAAGGGAAAGTTTAAATAACTTAGAAAAGGACATCATAACAAGCCTGAGATTTCTCATAGGAAAAATGTCTAAGAATCCAGAGGGTATCAATTAAACTGGCCCAGCCTGAAAGCAGACCCTTCACTCACAATGCCAGATAGCAAGCAGAGAACAGGCCATCTTTGAAGAGAACTTCACTTTTAATTAACAGCTTGAGGATAACTGTTGAGAGAATGTTTCATCACCAGAATCCTTATGTCCCTCATATCTCTAGAGTCTAACTTAGTAATATTTGGAATGTTGCCAAAGAAAGGAAGCAGTTCATGTACTCACTCAATTAGGCACTTTACATTCAGAATTCTAGCACTCCCATTTTTCTCTTCTATGAAGTAGCTTCCCAATTACTATCATTCATTAACTAAATACAAATAAGTAAAGATTTTTACAAACCTTAGATGGGTGATATGGGGCTATTTTCAAGCAAGTGTATCATGCAATTCATGCCAACCCCCCATGCCCACCCCTCATACCACACTAGCCTCCCTGCTCCTGTTCCCACTCACGAGGCCCCTTTGCTCCCTTAGACAGTTTCCAATTTCATGTCATCTATTCACGTAAGATTTTGTGTGTATGTAAATCCTAGGACCCACAATTGAGAGACAACATAATATTTGACTTTTTGTATGATTATTTCCAGTTGTGTCCATTTCCCTGCAAATGGCACAATTTCATTCTTTATGGGTGAAAACAATCTTTCTTATGTGTATACCATACTTTCATGACCTGTGACTCTGCTACAGAACACCAAGGTTGATTCTGTAGCTTTGTGCATAGCACTATGGTAAACACTGATGTGCTGATATCTCTGTGACAGCTTAATCCTTCAGCTACACACCCGAGAGAGGAAGAGCTAGGTCACACAGCAGGATAATTTTTAGCATTTTGAGCAACTTCCATACTGACTAACGTAATGGCTAGACTAGTTGACACTCTCATCAGAAGAGTGTAAGTCCCTGTATCCATGTCCTGACTAGCTCTTGTCATTTCCTTCCTTCCTTCCTTCCTTCCTTCCTTCCTTCCTTCCTTCCTTCCTTCCTTCCTTCCTTCCTTCCTTCCTTCCTTCCTTCCTTCTTCCCTCCCTCCCTCCCTCCCTCCCTCCCTCCCTCCCTCCCTCCCTCCCTCCCTCTCTCTCTCTCTCTCTCTCTCTCTCTCTATATATATATATATATATATATATACTCTATTTGCATATGCTCCTGCATATATGACATTATAGATGGTTGTGAGCCACCATGTGGTTGCTGGGAATTGAACTCAGGACTGAGCCAACTCTCCAGCCATTTCTTTTGTTCTCTTAATCAGTGCCTTTCTGGCTGGAAATAGATGGAATCTCAGTGTATTTTCAGTCTGCATTTCTCTGATGGCTAGTGAGGTGGAACATTGTTTTCATGTTTATTGGACATTTGTGTTTTATCCTTTGAGAATGGTCAGCCAATTTTCATCAATTCAGCAGAGACAAAGAGAAATCTGAGAAGAAAACAGCTCAAGGCAAGATTTTGCTTAATAGTTGAACTAAAGCAACAATTCAATTTATGGAAAGTATTGCTGTTGAACACTTTTAAGTATGCAATTGAAAATCAAATTGTTAAAAACAAAACAAAACAAAACCCTATTTTAACCTAGATTGAGAGTTCTCATTTAATAAAGAATACACAGTTTCACAAAGTCATTTTAAAAAAGATTTTTTGTTAGTGTATTTTATGCATATAGATATCTCATCCTGCATGTACATCTATACACCAGAAGAGGGCATCAGATCCCAGGGACTGCATGCAGTTGTGAGCTGTGCCAGTGATGCTGGGAAGTGAATGTATGACTTCTGGAAGAGCAGCTAGTGCTCTTAACTCCTAAGTCATCTCTTCAGGCCTACAAAGCCATTTTTCCTTTTTTTTTTTTTTTTTTAAGGCAGTAAGTCATTTTAGAGTAATTTCTTGTTATAATTGAAATGAGCTGCTGGAAAAGTTTACAGTACTCACCCATTTTCTCTCTAGAGATGGAAGATTTACAGGTTTTGGGTAAAAGTGATCATAATTAAAACTATGCCATTCTACCAACCACAAATCCAGTGTTATTTTGGGATATGTGCTTTTAAAAGGATGCTACATCATCGCTAAGCCACATAATTAAATATGTCTAGTCAATTTGTTAATTTCAAAATGCATTATAAACAGTCTTGCACTTTTATAATTTTAGTTTAACAGCCTTGAAGTAAATGATATAAAATGTAGTCTTTAAAATCTATTTACCATGGTTCCTTTATGAGCCATTATGGGCAGCAGTTATGAATAACTGTAGAAATACCTATAAACAGTTTTTCATCTTCAGAAAGATTCCCAAGATGTGGTCAAGAGACAGAAATAACCAGGCCAAATGAACTTCAAGGTACATTTACAGCATCCTCAATAATGTACAGGAGATTTTCTATTCCTTTAGTTAGGTCCTACTCTTCTGGTGTGTGGCTATGTATGCAATAGGTATACATTATTTATTTATGTGTAAGACTACTAAAATGGCTGTAGCAATATCTTCATAATTATCACTTTTACCACTGCAGTCTGAACTATTTTTATAACTTTTACTGTTTATTCTTTGCCATTACATACATGTACATAAGACACTCCAATTACTCTCATGCCACCCTCTCCTATCTTCCTGCCACTCATGGGAACTCTCTCTCCTTATAAACTATTTTCTCCAGTATTCATGCATACTTGTTTGGTGACCCACTGAGTTTAACCAGGCTCAACCAGGTAAGAATTGGGTTGGAGTTATTCACTGGAACCTAGTGGGGTTGCCAGTGGGTATACAACAATGCCTCCCCATTTCTCAGAATGTATCAGTAGACTGCAGGGAACAGTAGGGCTCTATGATTGTATCCCCTATTCATTACTGATTGTTGACAGGGCCAGTCTTGTGCAGGGCTGCTGTGGGACGGTCTGTATGTCAAATTGCTTTCATTGGTCAATAAATAAAACACTGGTTGGCCAGTGGCCAGGCAGGAAGTAGGTGGGACAAGGAGAGAGGAGAATTCTGGGAAGTGGAAGGCTGATGCGGAGAGACACTGCAGCCGCCGCCATGACCAGCAGCATGTGAAGATGCCAGTAAGCCACCAGCCACGTGGCAAGGTATAGATTTATGGAAATGGATTAATTTAAGCTGTAAGAACAGTTAGCAAGAAGCCTGCCATGGCCATACAGTTTGTATGCAATATAAGTCTCTGTGTTTACTTGGTTGGGTCTGAGCGGCTGTGGGACTGGCGGGTGACAAAGATTTGTGCTGACTGTGGGCAAGGCAGGAAAACTCAAGCAACAAATGGCGCCCAACGTGTTGGCAAGAGTTTCTACCTAAAACCTGAGAAAAGATTCTAAAACGGAACTAAAAACAGCTTCCTAATTGTCTCTCTCAAATGAGCAGCGGCTGCCGGTTTGAGTTTCTGGCGGGTTCCTGGCGTGTGCGCTTGACCTGCAGTATGGCAGGAATGAGGCCTCTGCAAGGGGCACATTAAGCTGCATGGTGGATTTAGCCTTTGCTAGTACAAAACAAAAAAAGGAGGTTTCTGGGCTACATGCTGCTTGGATAAAAGCATAGACCCACGATGGATCCCAGAGCTGGCAGAAAACGTACCACCGCCATGTTGGGAAGCTGAAGTGGGCGGAGCCAGCAGCCACAGCGCCATTTCAGGCTTAGAAGGCTGCAGTTTAAAGCAATAGGCTCAAGGTAATATAAAACATAAGCCACATAAAAATGGCTACCACACAGAGAATCTGGATTATGTTCTCTTTGATATTCGTAACTAAAGAGAAACATTTGATTGCAAAAGCTGTTGAGTTATGCCAAAATGTGTATTTTAAAGATACCTTAACTTCAAAATTTGGATGTAAGGATATGTTGCTTTGGAAAGGAGGCTCTGCTTTTTTTTCCACAGAAAGCCAGAGGCTATGGATTTGTTCCAGATTAAGATACATCAGGTTTGACCAGCCAAGACCACCTGAAAGGTCTCCGATGACACCATGGCCCAGATGATCCAACATCCAGAATCGTTTCAAGGCAACTGGCTCAGACGATACGGTCTCACGGACTACTCCATGATCCTAAAATTTTCTTTGTGTCCCCATAAGATACAGCGCCCCCCTCCAGCAGGAAGTAGTAAGAGATGCTACGCCCAAATTCCCAAATATACCAAGCTGACTTTGGAGATGTGTAAAAGTTAAAACCTTCCTTTAAAAAAAAAAAAAGAAAGGGGAAGTGCTGTGGGACGGTCTGTATGTCAAATTGCTCTCATTGGTCAATAAATAAAACACTGGTTGGCCAGTGGCCAGGCAGGAAGTAGGTGGGACAAGGAGAGAGGAGAATTCTGGGAAGTGGAAGGCTGATGCGGAGAGACACTGCAGCCGCCGCCATGACCAGCAGCATGTGAAGATGCCGGTAAGCCACCAGCCACGTGGCAAGGTATAGATTTATGGAAATGGATTAATTTAAGCTGTAAGAACAGTTAGCAAGAAGCCTGCCATGGCCATACAGTTTGTATGCAATATAAGTCTCTGTGTTTACTTGGTTGGGTCTGAGCGGCTGTGGGACTGGCGGGTGACAAAGATTTGTGCTGACTGTGGGCAAGGCAGGAAAACTCTAGCTACACAGGGCCATGAAGGAAACAACATCTGATGTGAGTTCATGTGTTCAGGGCTATTTCATGCCCAGATGGTGGCTTTTTCAGCCTTCCTTCCTGTTTTCTGGCTACTACATTCTTTCTGTCCCTACCTGATTTCTGCAATGTTCTCTGAGCCCTAAAAGGGATAGCCTTGTTTAGGGCTGAGCACCATCACTTGTACTTAGCACCTTGAACATCTGTGAATCTCTGCATTTATTGCTGTTAACTGGAGAGAGAGAGACTTCTGTGATCAACAAGGAGAGTAATATTTGTCTATAGGAATAAACACAGATATTTAGAAAGTAGTTTGATACTAAGTCAGTTTAACTAGCCAACAGTACTTAGTTTTCCCCTAGGGCCTATTACTTCCCCAGCAATTTTTTTTATTGGTTTTACAGTACCAGGCTGTAGTCAGAGGTTCTTCTCTCGTCCCATCAGGCCCCCACAGTCCTGTGGCCCACTTACAAAATAATCACTCAGAAGCTTATATTAATTATAACTGCTTGGCTCAGGCTTATTACTGACTGGCTCTTACACTTAAATTAACCCATAATTCTTATCTATGTTTAGCCATATGGCTTGTTACCTTTTTCTCAGTTCTGCCTTGTCATCTTGCCTCCTCTGTGTTTGGCTGGTGACTCCTGACTCAACCCTTCCTCTTCCCAGAATTCTCCTTGTCTGCTTGCCCTACTTATACATCCTGTCTGGCTACTGGCCAATCAGTGCTTTATTAAACCAGTGTGCAAGAGCATTATCCCACGGCATTTCCCCTTTTCTGTCCAATCAAAAAGGAAGATTTTTAACTTTAACATAGTAAAATTACATATAATGGAACAGTTATCAAGCAAGAATTACAGTTACAATATCTAGTCTACTTGTATTTGGCAAAATTAAAGAAAATATTCTATCTATCCTATATTTGTGAGTCTAAAGTTTCATATCCAATTTATCTTTTATCATAACAAAGAAAAATTACAATTATAATTATCTAGTCTTCAACTACATCAAAGACCCCAGAAGGATATAATATTACCTAAGTACAGAGGAAGTGCATTGTAAGCAACTCCCCAAAATCTAGAATGACAGAGACAGCTGGCTTCCTGGACAGTCACCCAAAGTTCCTCTGCAATGTTGGGGCATCCATCTTCAGTCTATATGTCTAGAGTCTCTCAGTTGCTTCTCTCTGTGTCCTGTAGAATGAATGTCTGGCAGTTTCTTCTGTGAAGCAGGAACTTGAAGGACCATCTTGCCTTGCAAAGTTCAGTATTGGTGAAATTATTAAGGCCACTCCATGTAGTTAAAAGGGAGGTTTATTTTGTGAAGCTGCCACCAGGGACAGTGCCTTGTCTATTTTAACTAGGTGAAACTGTGGAAACCTCGGGCTGGGGGGGAGCTGGCATTCAAGGAGGAGGAGAAACACCTCATTCA
The DNA here is from genome assembly GCF_049852395.1 of Peromyscus maniculatus bairdii. Classification (NCBI taxonomy): domain Eukaryota; kingdom Metazoa; phylum Chordata; class Mammalia; order Rodentia; family Cricetidae; genus Peromyscus; species Peromyscus maniculatus. Next base: position 24,962,043 of record NC_134860.1, on the reverse strand, counting down.
CAGTGGTTTGGCGGGTCTGGGGGCTAAACTTGCGGAACTGAGACAGGATTAGCTCCTTTTCAGGAATGGAACTGTGTAGGTTTTTCCTGGTTTTACGGAGCTCTGCAGGAGGTACCCTGCAGCTTCAAGTTCCCGCCAGCCAGCCAGGGAGGAAGCTGAGGGTGGGAGCCACCCAGGCCTTTGGAATTTGCCCCATGTTGGGGGCCAGATATTGGTGAAATTATTAAGGCCACTCCACGTAGTTAAAAGGGGGGTTTATTTTTATGAAGTAACTTACAAGTGAAGGGATAGTTTACAGGGTCTGGGAAAGGCGTGCGCATGCAGTCCAGTGGTGTTCTCTGGAGAACTCTGCTCTGTCTACCTCCAGTGTCCAGGGTCCAGGAACCAAGAGAGCGCACTCGCCCTTCCAGGTCTCTGGTCTCCAGGTGCCTTCCCTGGCCCCGCCTTGTAGGTGTGACAGTTGCCAGAGTCTCAAGGGGGATTGGAACTTCCAGATCTAAGCTGGAATGGCTACCCACTACAGTTCAGTGATCACCTTCCTATGGGTCCTGCATGTCCAGTTTATATATGTAATTTTACTAGGTTAAAGTTAAAACCTTCCTTTTTGATTAGACAGAAAAGGGGAAGTGCTGTGGGATGCCTTTCTGTATGTTGTGAATATGTGTTGCTCTGACTGGTTGATAAATAAAGCTGTTTGGCCAATGGTGAGGCAGAATAAGGTTAGGCAGTACATTCCAACTGGAGATAGAGGAAGAGGAAAGGAGAGGCTGAAAACACACCATCCTGTCTTCCAGGGAGCAGCATGTAATGGCACACAGGTAAAGCCATGGAAAACATGGCAACATATAGATTAATAAAAACAGGCTGAGTTAAGTATAAGAGCTAGCTAGCAAGAAGCTTGAGCCATAGGCCATGGCCAAACAGTTTGTAATTAATATTAGCCTCTGTGTGTTTATTTGGGTCCAAGTGACTGCAGGATTGGGCGGGACACAGGAAAACTTCCAACTACACTAGGCAAGGGGCCTCAGAGACAGTCAGAGAGCTATTGGTCACCTCAACAGCAGTTATGCACTGTTGCATCAAGGGGCACATCTTGGCTTGGGAGTTGGCATTGGAGTTCACAGTGTTCATTGCTGTGTAAGACCACCGATGCTTTCTTTCTTTTTTTTTTTTTAAGTTCAGGATGCTACACAGCATTTTCTGGTGCTGTAAAAGCTAGCCTGCAGTGAACAAGTTTCTGGTTCAGTTCCAGCTTGGTTTCCCTATTTCTTGCAATCAAGGTGTGTCATGTCTTCAGCAATAGAGTTTTAGCAACCAGTTCTCATGGTCAACCAAGAGAAATGAAAAGAACTTCACTGATTTAGGGCCCTTTGGGTCACTCTTAACATCCTGAAGCAGGAACTATAAGGAGATATGCCACATCTAGGACTAGTATGTTTGTTTAATAACCTATGGATTTTAGGAATATTATCTGTTTGTCCATCAACTGATGAATGGGTAATCATGTAGTACATATATACAGTGGAATTTTATCCAACTATAAAGAAAAGTGGGATTATGAAATTTGGAAGTAAATGGATGGTACTGAAAAGAATTATACTGAGTGAAATAATCCAGGCCCAGAAAAACAAATATTGCACACTATCTCTCTTATGTAGATCCCAGAACTGACTCTTTAGGTCCACATGTTTGACCTGGAGTGTCTGGAGAAGCCAGGAAACTAGCAAGGGGCCCTTGGTGTGGAGAATGCCTTAGAGAAAGGTGTGACGGTTAGTGTTTTGTCAACTTAACACAAGCAAGAGAAGGTAGTCCTGGGCCATATAAGAAAACAGGCTGAGCAAACCACCAGGAAGAGGCCAGTCAGCAGTGTTCCTCTTTGAGTTTCTGCCTCAAATTCCTGTCCTGACTTCTTTCAGTGATAGAATGTAATATGAATTTTAAGTTGAAATATACCCTTTCCTTCACAAGTTGTTTTTGGCATGGTGTTTTATCACAGCAACAAAAGCCTAAAGCAATATAGAGGGGGATAATAGAACATAGGTACCATGAAAACCAAGAGGGGGGATTCTGCAGTGTAAAGGTTTGAACAGGAATGGGAAGGCAGAGATAGAGAAGAAGGTGGCCAAGGGGGATGCTATACAATAATTTCTTTGAAATTGAGACACTCCCTCCTGGAGGGACGAAGGATGATCTTGAGACTCATAAGTAAATAACCTTACAGGTCCTGGACAGCTGAAACTAAAAGGAGCCATAGTAATATGTGGAGATAAGAGGGGGTAAGGTGGCCTGGAACAGACTCTGCTGTCTTCATACCAAGCAGAGATGATTCCTCTTCTGGGTTGAATTTAGTGCACTCAATTTTATTTTAATTTCTTCAACATGGATCACATAGTAAGCCATAAAGGATTTTTAGCAAGTAATTTTTTTCCTATTTACCATTCAGTGATTCAGTGATCTTTAAAGTTCAGAGATTTTGGTCAAAAGAAGAAATGGTGTACAATTCTGATTTTTGCACTGAATTATAAGGACTTTGTACCACTTTACTTAAATTTTCTGATTTGTAACCTGCCTTTCCTTGTTTGTTGGCATCTGTATAAAATGTACGAACTCCAGATATGGGTTTTTGCCGTACAATTCGAGGCAAGATCCAATCAGCTCTCTTTATAAAATCAATTCTGTTGCTTTTGGGATATTTGCTGTTAATTTCTCCCAAAAAATTACTGCAAGCTCTTTGCCAAGGTTCACTTTCTGTCCATAATTTTTCAATGTCCTCCTTAGTTAAAGGTACGACAATTTCTGCTGGGTCTATTCCTGCTAATTGACGAAGTCTCAATTTTCCTTTCCAAATCAAGTCAGAGATTTTTTTCCCCATAAGTTTTTAATTTTTTATTTGGTTTATTTGGTAAGAATATCCATTCCAATATAATATCTTCCCTCTGCATTAATATTCCAGTAGGAGAATGCCTAGAAGGTAAAATAACCAAAATGCAATCCAGCTTTGGATCAATACGATCCACGTGCCCTTCATGTACTTTCTTTTCTACCAAGGCCAATTCTTTCTCAGCTTCAGGTGATAATTCTCTTGGACTATTTAAGTCCTTGTCACCTTCTAAGGTTTTGAACAAATTAGTCAGTTCATCATTTTTTACCCCAACAATAGTTCGTAGATGAGAAATATCTCCAAATAATCTTTGAAAGTCATTAAGAGTCTGTAGTCTATCTCTCCGAATTTGCACCTTTTGGGGTCTAATTTTTTGTAGCTCTATTTTATATCCTAAATAATTAATGGAATCCCCTCTTTGTATTTTTTCAGGAGCAATTTGTAATCCCCAGCAAGGCAAAATTTTCTTTACTTCTTCAAACATTCTTTCTAAAGTATCTGCATTTGAGTCAGCTAGTAAAATATCGTCCATATAATGATAAATTATAGATTTAGGAAATTTTTTACGTATCACTTCCAATGGCTGTTGTACAAAATATTGGCACAGAGTTGGGCTATTTAACATTCCCTGTGGGAGGACCCTCCATTGAAATCTTTTAACCGGTTGAGAATTATTATAAGTAGGCACTGTGAAAGCAAATCTTTCTTTGTCTTTTTCTTGTAAGGGTATTGAAAAGAAACAGTCTTTTAAATCAATAACTATGAGAGGCCATCCTTTTGGTAACAGAGTAGGCAAAGGAATTCCAGATTGTAGAGAGCCCATTGGCTGAATTACTTTGTTAATTGCTCTAAGGTCTGTTACCATTCTCCATTTACCAGATTTCTTTTTAATAACAAATACAGGAGAATTCCAAGGGCTGGTTGACTGTTCAATATGCTGAGCATTTAACTGTTCTTCTACCAGCTCTTCTAAAGCCTGGAGTTCCTCTGTTGTTAAAGGCCATTGTTGAACCCATACAGGCTTGTCTGTTAACCATTTTAAAGGTAGAGCTGTTGGTATTAATGGATTTTTCAGAACCTCTCAACATAGTAACTGACTCTCAGTATGATGAAAGAGTGGTATTACATATTGAGACTGCAGAATTTATCCCTGATGCTTCAGAATTAACTTCACTATTTATTCAATTACAAGATACAATCAGGAAAAGGAGTCATCCTTTATATATAACTCACATCTGATCTCATACTGGTCTGCCAGGCCCTTTAGCACAAGGCAATGACGAGATTGATAAATTATTGATAGGAAATGTGCTGGAGGCCTCAGAATTTCATAAAAAACATCATGTCAATAGTAAAGGTTTACAAAAGGATTTTTCCATAACCTGGCAACAAGCCAAAGAAATAGTAAAGAAATGTCCTACTTGTTCCTTCTATAATCAAACGCCATTACCAGCAGGATGTAACCCAAAGGGTACTCAGAGGAATGAAATCTGGCAGATGGATGTGTTTCACTTTGCAGAATTTGGAAAATTGAATTATGTACACCACACCATTGATACTTATTCAGGATTTCAATGGGCAACTGCTTTGAGTTCTGAAAAAGCTGATTCTGTAATCACTCATTTGCTAGAAGTTATGGCCATCATGGGTATACCTGCACAAATCAAAACTGACAATGCTCCATCATATGTCTCTGTTAAAATGAAACAGTTTTTTGCTTATTACAATATAAAGCATATTACAGGTATACCACATAATCCTACAGGTCAAGCAGTTATAGAAAGATCAAACAGAACTCTAAAGGATATGCTAAGTAAACAGAAAGGGGTAACAAAATACCCCAGAAATAGACTGCATAATGCTCTACTAACTTTGAATTTTCTGAATGCCAATGAGAAAGGAACAACAGCTGCAGAGAGACATTGGATAATAGAAAAAAACTACAGAATTAAATCAGCCTATATACTTTAATGATGTGCTGACCTCAGAATGGAAGCCAGGGTATGTATTACGTTGGGGACGAGGTTTTGCTTTTGTTTCTACAGGAGAAGATAAGCTGTGGATACCATCAAAATTGATAAAGGTTCGATTTGAACAAGAAAAACCTCTTAATTAGAGGAGGTGATAGTTCATCAACCAGCATGAACATCCAATTTAAACTAACTTGTACCAGTAACACATGTCTTTTCATTTAATCAGATAATAACTTGCCAAAAAGGAACATCCCCAAAATTAGTCTTGGGGAAAGGTTTTTGTTTTTTGTCTTTTAGGAGGATGAAGGTTAAGGAATCTGAAGAACACAAGACAAATGATACAACTGAAGAAAAGGGACAAATCATCTATCCCAGGAAACAGAGTGAAACGGCGTATGGGTATATATTATCTAAAAAAAAAAAAAAATTTATGTCTTCTTAAATGTTTGTTTCTGCTTTTCTCTAAAGATTTAACACTATTGGTCTTCTAATAGTCCCAGTTCAATTAAAATTTAAAGCTGACTTTGGAGTTGGAGAATGGCTCTCTCCTTCTCTAAACTCAAGCATGTTGTTAAAAGGAAAATACAAACTCCCTGTATCATGCCAGAATAAAAGAGCCATTTTCTGCTATGGGACAGGACAAAAGCCAAATTAATTAAGGGACTATTCTATTACTAATCTCAACTCTTTGATTCTATTCTGATTCTTTAAACTTTTCTTAAAGTATAAATTTTATATCAAAATTTACAAGATTAATATATATATATACATTTTAAACTTTGTTAAGATATGAATGGTCATATAGAGTACTAACTAATTCTAGAAAAAAGGCTTCAATTAGCTGCATATATATGTCTTTGTGTTCGAGTCTCTTATCAGTTTTCTGCAGGAAATCACGGCCAGGCCTAACATCAACTGAAGTCTCTGGAAAGAAGATGGGGCCCCACAACAACAACAACAACAACAACAATTCCACGTGGACAATAATAATATAACTAAGCTGACAAACATCATCTACAGATCAGCTTTGAACTACAAGGTGCTCAGAGCAATTTTGAGATGACTAGCTGAGATGATCCAGTCTCAAAGACTACTTGAATAAGGACTTGAGATAAACCCTGAACTTTGGCTTTATACATAGACTGGATAATAATGAAGGATATAGTTACCTTTCCTAGAATTTGACAATTAACCTAAATTTTTCTTTCAGGATAAAGATAACTTTGCCCATACCCAGCAGGAAACAATTTTAAGAATATGACACCCACATTGCCAAAGAAGTGGTGTGGGGCAGGTGGTTTTTTGGTTCTTTTAATGGGTTTTGGGTCTGGGATAATTTTCATTGTTTAGGGGGGTTGGTTACAAGTTGTTGTCAAGGGTTAGGAAAAAGGCTAAGCAAAGGAGATTAGATTAAAGGTTCTTGTTTAAAAAAAAAAGAAAGAAAGAAAGAAAAGAAAAGAAAAAGATAATTACTAGTTTTAAATACTTTACATTATTACCAACTATTAGGATATAAAGAAATGAAAGTTAGTAGTTATAGACATTACAATAGAAATTGTAGTCATATTAGATACGTTTTAAAAATTGAGCAGATATGTTTTAAACAGGTCATCTTCAAACCCTTCAGAGATCTACCGAATATGGCATTTAAAATGTTTTAATAACTTAGAAATTTTTCTTTTTTGAGACATGTCAGCTCCTGGCAGTACTAATCTACTTCAGAGAAAATATGGGCATTGAAGAAACTGCATATGGAGTTAACTTTCATTGTGGCAAAAGTTAGCCACTGGACAACAAAGTATCCTCAAATCAACAGGACAAAATGGACAGACAGAACACGAAACAAAGGACTACTGATTCTTGCCAAAACAAGTGTGGTTATGGCTTTATCAAAAGGCATCTTCTGAGGCCAGGACAATATGGCACCATCCCTGAAGTGGACTTCACAATCCGGAAAAGGTACAGTGTCCTTTTCTTCGAAGGCAGCTGAACAGGCAGTGGGCCGATGGCTTCTGTTGTGCAATGGAACAGCAACTAAAGCTCACGCCTCTCAATAGTAGACTGGCATTTAATAGACGGATGTGGAGAAGAAGGGGATGCTGAGATGAAGCCATATATACACAGCCAAGAAGAATGGACAGCTGAATTCAAAAACCATCAACAATTTCCAGAATTTAAAATCCTGAATCATGACATGACACTAGTGGAATTCAGGTGTTTCTGGTACATGGACTGCTCTCACCCAATGTGAGGTTGAACTGTTGACCTTGTGTACAGCCTACTTCACAGATGAGTCTGTCGGATACGATAGGCCTATAGGCTGAAGATGATGCCCCAGCGCTGTGAAGAAACCTCAGGTGACTGTCCAGGCAGCTGGCTGTTTCTGTCAACTCACAAAATTTTTGGAAGTTGCTTTTGTGCTCTTCTTGTTTTTATTTTTGTTAGCTAATATTATTTCCTTCTTGGGTCTCTGAGGGAGTTGAAGATTAGTTAGTTATACTTGAAGATTAATTAGGATAGAAAGTGAATTAGATACATTTTGGACTTACTAAAATAGGATAGATAAGGGAATTATTTTCTCTGATTTGTCAAATACAAATGGACTAGACATCGTTTAGGTATTTGTTACTTGTATATATTGTATATAGTTATTGTACTTTTGTATATAGTTCTTCTTTTGTTAGTTATAACCTTTTGCCTTTTTTCTTTTTATTAAAATAGAAAAGGGGAAATATGGTGATATTTTATTTGTACTGAAATGTTATTTTAATTTTATGTTAATAAATAAAGTTGCCCTGGGGTCAGAGCTATTAGAGCCATAGCAAGAGCGTGGTGGTTAGAAGAGCTAGGTAGATTTCTGTGTGTTCAGGGATACAGCCAGTATTGGAGACATACGCCTTTAAGACCTGGAGGGCGGTACTTACAGGCAGTGATGAGGCAGTCATGTGGTTGGGTTTACAACCAATGAGAAGGCAGAACAGAAAGACTATTTAAACACAGACAAACAGGAAGTAGCTCTCTCTCGGGGAAGCTAGGAGCACTGCAGGAGGTAAGATTTTATCTCTGAGCTCTGACCTCTCGGCTTTCTCTTTTACATTGGCTCTGTGTTTCTTATTTTAATAAGACGATTGGTTACATCTACAATGGTGGATGTTCCCTTTTTCCTGTAGCATTTTCCAGGCTACTGGTTCAGTAGCCTGGCAGGGAGGCTTTAAATGGAGGTGATGTAAGAAATGAGGAGGAAACTGGAGCACTTACTGTTCAAAGTGAAGACCTGTACACAGAAAAATTGTACCTTCTGTGGGTCCCACTGAATAAAGAGAAACCTTTGCAGAAGTAAATATGTTTAAGAAATGTGTCAGGAGAATCTTCATATGCCAGAAATTTTCTTTCCCCTTGGACCTCAAGAAGAAATCCAGAGAGTCAGTGTTTGAATTAAAAAACTAATGATAACCATAGAGGGTGCACAGTGTCTACACAAAAACAAACAGCTTTCACATAAAGGGTAATGTATACAAATTTCTAAACAGTCTTATTAAATAAGAAACACAGAGCCAAATACAGGGGTAATAGCCGAAGGGATCAGAGAAATAGCGAATAGGCACAACTAGCCTTAGCCTACCACCTTCGCTGTAGCTTCCCAAGAGAGCTTCTTCCTGCCTAACCTGTTCCTTTATTGCCTTTCTGTTCTGCCTTCTCATTGGCTGTAAGCCCAGCCACATCACTTACTCATCACTGCCTGTATATATAGACTTCCAGGTCTCTATGGTTGGTACTGGGATTAAAGGTGTGTGTCATCATGCTTAGCTGTGTCCTTGACCACACAAAGACCCTGCCTGCCATGTGATTGGATTAAGGGCATGTGCTACCACCACCGACCTCTGATCTCCAGGCAAACTTATTATTAACATACAAATAAAATATCACATTTCAGCACAAATAAAATATCACCACAGGGTAATAAGAGATAATTTATTCTGAAGCTAAATATAAGTGTCAATGGACTGGGAAAGATATTCTAACATGGTAGCAGTTTGATAGTTTTGTAATAATAAAACAATAATATCATAGATCAAGGGGCACTTTTAAAATATACTAGTCCAACAGTAAGTAGGTGGTTACCCCAAAAGTGGGGAAATCGCAGCTATAAGAAGGATTACCAGTAGGGGGCAGAGAAAGTGCCTGAACTCTTACCCTCCCTTATCTATCTCCCAAGTACTGTATCACAGAGATGTGCCAACATGCCCAACTTTATGCAGTTCTGGAACTGGAATCCAGGACTTTAGGCATATTAAGCAAGCACTCACAGCATTCACCAACTAAGCCATATTCCCAACTCCCTATAATCTAATACTGAAAAGAAAATTTTAGGAAATGAATAGTAGAATACAAAATATAATAGAATCAAGATAATGAAGTAAAGAGCAAGAAATAGAGGGGTTCATTTGGAAATCATAAAATATTATGTATTAAACAAATTGTTTAATTCAGAATACAAGAAAGTTTATATTTTCTTGAACTAGAGGTCATAGATGAGGAAACTGAATCTGGAAATTGCTTGATTACTGATAATTGCTCTAGTTCCAAGATGTTTTAAGTGGATTTCTTCTTTTGATGCAATATGATTCACTGAGAATTTCACATGTGTGCATATAAATTAGAGTAAGTGCAGAAGCCAAAAGTAAAGAGCACCATGGGGTGGAAATGGGGAGGAGCCTTAGAGAGGGCAATAGCAGGATACCAGTATTATGAAGAAGAAAATGAAAAATGAGGGGGGCTTTAACTGGGGCTGTGGGTGGAGGACAATACAGAGGGAGGGGAGAGTGATAAGTAACACTAAGGGTATTTGAAAAAGCCATAGGGAATCATAATTTTATGTTTACCTACAATTATGTAAAATATATAAGTATATATACATATACACACCTGTATGCAAACACATATTAGAACAAAGATGTGATTATTCAATTACAACTTCAACTGAGCATGCACAAAGTTATGAATAAATCAGGTTGTGGGAAATTGACTGAGCAAAAATTCTTAAGTTGTATCTGCTAAAAGTGGTGACTGAACTTGTTAAATAAGAAAGTGTTGAAGAAGAAAATCATCCAGATGACAGGCTTAAAAGTACATTTATAAGAGTAGTTTGCACATACCTAGTCCATTGATTTATGTTATGTGTCTGTTTTTATACTAGTACCACATTGTTTTATTACCATAGCTCACCTTAGTATAATTTGAAATCAAGTATGGTGATACTTTCTGCAATATTCTTTTTGTCGAGGCTTACTTTGCCCTGATTTTTTGGGTCTCTGTATATACTTTTAGATTGCATTTTCTGTCTGTGAAAAGACTTCTAGTGCTTTGAATGAAGCTGCATTGAATCACTAAATTTCTTTTAGTAATATGGCCAGTTTTACATTAACTCTTCCAATCCATCACCATGGGGCATTCTCCCATATTTTGTTGTCTTCTTTCTTGAGAGTCTTAAAAATTTCATTGTAGAGGTCTTTTATTGTCTTGGTTATTCCTAGGATATGTGTGTGTGTGTGTGTGTGTGTGTGTGTGTTGTGAGTAAAATTGTCTCCTTTTTCTGTATGTTTGTCATGAAAGTTATTTATTCACATGTTAATTTTGTACCCTGTAACATCTCTTTTGAGTTCTAAGAGACTTTTGGTGGCAACTCTTTCTTCTTCTTTTCCCTTTATATTCTTTATAGTCTCTTCTCTTGTGGTATTGCTCTAGATAAGACTTTAAGGATTATATTGAATTGAAGTGGAGAGAGTGGACATTCTTGTTCCTGATCTAAGTGGAAATATTCTGAATTTTTCTCCATTTAGCAAAATGTTACCAATAGGTTTGTTGTACATAGCCTTTCTATATATTGCCTCTATCCCTGTTCTTTCCATGATATTTATCATGAAGAGATTCTAGATTTTGTCAAAGATGTTTTCTACATCTACTGATATGACCATGTATTTTCTATCTTTGAGTCTACTCTTGTGATGAATTACCTTTACTGATTTATGTATGTTGATCGATTCCTGAATCACTAGAATAAAATCAACTTTGTAGCAGGAATCTTAAAGGTTCCTTGCCAGTTCCTCAGCTGGTCTTGTCTCCTCAGACTGGAGGCCTGAGTCCTCATCCGGAATGGGCCTCAGCTGAATTACTGCTCAAAAGCCTGAATGCTTAACCAGCCAAAATCTTAACCAGCCAAATGCCTCTAGTTTCTGGTCGTCACACCTTATATATCTTTCTCTTTTCTATCACCACTCCCTGGGATTAAAGGCTGGCTTTCTGGGATTAAAGGCGTGTCACCATGCTTGGCTATTTCCAATGTGGCCTTGAACTCACAGAGATCCAGAGGGATTTCTATCTCTGGAATGCTAGGATTAAAGGTGTGAGTGCCACCATTTTCTAGCCTTTGTATCTAGTGGCTGTCTGTTCTCTGACCCCAGATAAATTTATTAGAGTACACAATATTTTGGTGAACACAATACCACCACATTTCCTCTCTTTTTGTCTAAAATTTAAAAAGCTTATAACTAATACAAGAAAAACTATCTTCAATAAGCATATGCAATATACAGTCAAGATTACATTAACAATGTCTAGTCCATTAACATTTGACAGATCCAGACAAAAAACTCCATTATATATATTAACAATGTCCAGTCCAGTAACATCTGATAAACTCAGACCAAAACATTTTCATTACTTATCTTATTTAAAACAAGTAGTTCTTTTTTAAAAGTAGATTCCATAATTTCCCTTTTTATCTTATCATATCCATATTTTCTCTTTTTTCTTTTCATAATAGATTCATTAGTCTACCTTTTGTCATTTTTATATCTTCCCCTTTTTCTTCAGTGTAGATTCAATGATCCACCTATTTATCCTATTATTTCTTTATCTTTTTTTTTTCAGAGTAGATTCGATGATCTATCTCATATCTATATTCTCTTTTTCTTTTTGCTTTCTAGGGGTGAAGATATCTTTAGGGACTCTTGAAAAGAAAATTTTGGGGTTAATCATCAAGTCCTGTATCATTTGTCCAGTCTCTGGATAATAGGAAAGTTCAGGGCTTGTTTCAAGTCCTTGTTTGAGTAGTCTGTCAGGCTGGATCATCTCAACTAGTCCTCTCGAAATTGTTCTGACCAGTTTGTTGTCCAAAGTCGATTTTTCCATGGTGTTAATCGGCTTAATGGCTTTATCATAGTCCATGTGGAATCATCATTGTAGGATCCTGTCATCTTTTTGAAGATTTCAAAGTCACTGTTAGGCATGGTCATGGTTTCCTGCAGACTTTTTTTTTTTTTTTTTTTTTTTTGTGCCTCCTCTGTGGTTTGGAGCAATCACAGTCTGATAAATGTCTGTCTCTCGGAACCATGAACATTCTTCCCTAGAACAGAAAATCTTCACAATTTCTCCCCACCATTTGTCTTGCCAAACTTTTCCAAACTGACCTTTGCCGATGCTTTCTTATAACACGATGGTCCTGGCAATTCTTCTCTGAACCAGCAGCAGTAAACCTTTTGTTCCAGGTAGCAGCATCACTGCAGTCACCAACACCATGAGAAGGAGCTGGCAATGTGGAGCAGTAGCCACTGCTTCCATGGTCCCACCACTGTTTGTGGTTCAATCCGGGCCAAAGCTTCTCCCAAGCCTCCTAGGCCGGCCTCAAACTCGGGATCCTACTGCCTCTGTCTCCTTCAGCAAATCCTACCGGTGTGCGCCACCACAACCGCCTGAGTGTAGCTTGGGCCTGAGCTGGAGCTCACAAGGCCACAGGCAAACAGCTTTTTCATGAATTCGTAATACGAACGTTGGGCGCCAGATGTAGCAGGAATCTTAAAGGTTCCTTGCCAGTTCCTCAGCTGGTCTTGTCTCCTCAGACTGGAGGCCTGAGTCCTCATCCGGAATGGGCCTCAGCTGAATTACTGCTCAAAAGCCTGAATGCTTAACCAGCCAAAATCTTAACCAGCCAAATGCCTCTAGTTTCTGGTCGTCACACCTTATAATATCTTTCTCTTTTCTATCACCACTCCCTGGGATTAAAGGCTGGCTTTCTGGGATTAAAGGCGTGTCACCATGTGGCCTTGAACTCACAGAGATCCAGAGGGATTTCTATCTCTGGAATGCTAGGATTAAAGGTGTGAGTGCCACCATTTTCTAGCCTTTGTATCTAGTGGCTGTCTGTTCTCTGACCCCAGATAAATTTATTAGAGTACACAATATTTTGGTGAACACAATACCACCACACAACTTAGTCAAGAAGAATGAAATTGTTGATGTCATACTGAATTTGGTTTGTATTTTATTGATAATTTTGCATATATGTTCATCAGGAGTTTGGTCTATAATTTTCTCTCTTTTGTGGTATCTTTATCTGATTTGGTATCATGGTAATACTGAGACTTCATTAAAAATATTTGGAAAACTTCCTTTCTTTTACTTTTATTGAATACTTTGAGTACATTGTTATTAGTTATTCTTTGAAGTTCTTGTATAACTCTACAGTCTCTCTGGTCCTTGTTTTTGCTTTTAGTTGGGTGTGATGGCTATTCTTGGTTGTCAAATTGACTACATCTGGAATTAACTAAAACCTCAAAATAGAGGGTATGCCTTTGAGGGATTTCTGTTTAATTTGAACAGGGAAAATCTACCTCTAATTCAGATCTTTGAGGCAGAAAGACACATCTTCAGTCCAGATCTTTAATCCAGGTCTAATATGGACCATACCTTCTGCTGGAACCCTATACAAGGACATGGAAGAAGAAAATTTTGCTTTTCACCTGCTTGCTCTCACCTTACTAGCAAGTCCAATACTTCACAGACATGAGAGCCTCCTTATGGGATTTCAGCCTGTGATGACTAGCATGGCAAGATACTCTGAAAGGTGCAGTAGTGACACTAACATCCTGGGGGTAACCAGTAGTCACCTAATTACACTCGAGGCCCACTCAAAAGGAGGGAGGTTATGGTTGGACTGCAAACTTAGCCCACAACCTGTGGTTGGTGATGCCACAGAACCTAGAGCCACTGCCACATTCCAAACAGTACCATTTCTAACGACATTGTAAATAATTATTCTTATACCCACAAGTATGTGTGGTCCTCACCCCTCATCTAAATAACTTCTTTTGGCAGCAGAATGATATCACTACAGAAAGCCACAAATGTTCAGATATAGAAATGAGCTGCCCTTGAGGGTGTCTGGCCCTAACCAGCACATTTACAAGAACCTCTACACCTAAGGCTCAGGGAACATTGCCGAACGTGGGGCGGGGGGTGGGGGGGAAGATTGTAAGAGCCAAAGGACCAGGGAATCTGCTGAAAAACAGTCTATTTAAAAAAAAAAAAAAAACCACAAAGGGAGGAGTAGAGAGGAGGAGGCAGATCTGGGAGGAATTAAGGGTGAATATGATTATGATACATTGTACAAATTTCTCAAAGCATTAATAATTTAAAAATATACTGTTTACAATTGCATTACAATCTTCCTGAGATTTTTGAATTTTTGATATCTTTAAATCTTATATTGCTTATCTCTTAACATATTAAAGTAGTTACTATTGTTGTTTTCTTTATAGAAAAGATATGAATGGTGCATAACTAATGTTTGAAATATTACAACATTCTGATTTTGTCTGTTCTCTTACTAGTGAATTTTGTACATTTCTGTGTTTTCTTTGATGTGTTTTTCTTTAAGTCTTATAAATGTAAACATTTTTAAATGACAGATAAGATGGAGGTACCTTTTTTCAGGCTTTGTTTGGATAAGATATTTACCCAACCTTTATCCCTAAAAAATAAATTTCTGGGCATTATAGTCTCTGTTGGCAGGATTATCTTTTATTTTCTCTCATTATTGTGAAAACATTATGCTCCCCTCCTCTGGCCTGTAAAGTTTCTTTTCTGTCAAAGAAATTGTTAATACTTTATGTGTTCATTATTTTGCTTTTTATATCTTATAAATTTTCTTTGGTTCTTCAAAGTTCTTTACTTCTACCTTTGAGATATGGATTATGATATCTCAGGACAGACTAATTAACATTTCTTCCAGCAGCATACAAAAGTTTTATGTTCTCTGTTTCCTCTCAAATATTCACTGTTATCCATATTCATGATGATTACAGTTTTAACAGGGCAAGACAAAATCTCAGGTGAATGCTGTTTGTGCCACTCTGACGGCTAGTGACATCACAAACTTTCACATCCTTACTAGCCATTTCTACTTTACTTTTTGGGAAATCTCTGTTCATTTCAAATGCCCATTGTTGATTGAGTCATGAGTTTCATTCATTTATTTATTTCAATTTGGATAAGAATCCTCTGTTGAATGTATTGTAAGCAAAAATTTTCTTCTACCCCTTAGGTGTCTTTTCACTCAATAAATTGCTTTCTTTACATCTATAATTTTCTAATTTTATGCAAACTTATTTATTATTTATGAACACAATATCCTAAGCAACTGGAGTTCTTTTTATAAAGTTCTTTCCTGCCACCCTACACCAATTAGGAAGAGGTAAGACCCTATCTCTGGATTGGGCAGACCAGGTCCCTAGTCCCTAGGCCCTGGGGGCACATCCTATGCCCCTCTCCAAGCCATTGGAGTCCCAGGGACTGGCCAGATGCCCCTTCCCTTGCCCCATCACCAAGAAAACAGCCCCCTGTGACATCAGTGAAAACAGAAGACATAAGCCGATCTTGTACCAATTGGGAACAGAAAACAGGCCTCACCCTGTGCTGATTGGGAATAGCTCTCCCTGAGACAGAGCCCACTGGTGCCCATTGGACTAAGATCTGCTCTCTGAGACACAGAATCCATCAGCACTGATTGGACCAAGAGCCTGGATTAGACCAAGAGCTACCAATAGACCAAGAGTATCAATCAGACCAAAAGAGGCTCCCTCACACAGACAGCAGTTGCATGGAGTGGAGGAAGAAATGGGTAGATGCCGGTGCAAAAATACAGTCAACAACATAAAGACCAATATGGCACCATCAGAACCTAGTGGTGCTAAATCAGCAAGACCTGAATATCCCAAAACAGAAGAAGCAGAAGAAATAGACATTAAAAATGACTTTAAGAAGATGATAAAAGCCTTTAAAGAGGAAGTGAAAACTACCCTTAAAGAATTCAAAGAAAAGACAAATAAAAAATTGGAAGAAATCAATAAATCCTTTAAAGAAAACCAAGAAAAAGCAATTAAACAGGTGAATGAAAAAGTCCAAGATTTGAAAACTGAAATAGAGGCAATAAAAAAGATACAAACTGAGGGAAGGCTAGAAATGGAAAATCTGAGTAAATGAACAGGAACTACAGATGCAAGCATAACCAACAGAATGCAAGAGATGAAAGAGCAGATCTCTGGCATTGAAGATACAATAGCAGAAATAGATTCATCAATCAAAGAAAACACTAAGCAAAAAAAAAATTCATAACACAAGCATCCAGGAAATTTGGGATACCATGAAAAGAACAAACCTAAGAATAATAGGGATAAAAGAAGGAGAAGAATACCAACTCAAAGGCACAGAAAATATATTCAACAAAATTATAGAAGAAAACTTTCCCAACTTAGAGAAGGAAATGCCTATGAAGGTACAAGAAGCTTACAGAACACCAAATAGACTGGATCCAAAACAAAGACCCATCACCACATAATAATCAAACAACTAAACATACAGAATAAAGAAAAAATATTAAGAGCTGCAAAGGAAAAAGGCCAAGTAATATATAAAGGCAGACCCATAAGAATAACACCTGATTTCTCAATGGATACTCTGAAAGCCATAAGGTCCTGGACAGATGTTATGCAGACACTAAGAGACCATGGATGCCAACTCAGACTATTATATCCAGCAAAACTCTCAATTGCCATGGATGGAGTAAAAAAAATATTCCATGATAAAACCAGATTTAAACAATACCTATCCACAAATCCAGCCCTACATAAAGCACTAGAAGGAAAAATCCAATGTAAGGAAGTTAGATACAACCATGAAAATATAGGCAATAGATAATCCCACACCAACAAATACCAAAGAAAAGAAACACACAACACTACCAACAAAAGATAACAGGAATCAGCAATCACTGATCATTAATATCCATTAATATCAATGGTCTCAATTCGCCTATAAAAAGACACAGGCTGACAGAACGGATACAAAAACAAGGATCCATCTTTCTGCTGCATACAAGAAACACACCTCAACTTTGAAGACAGACACTACCTCATAGTAAAAGACTGGAAAAATACTTTCCAATCAAATAGACTTAAGAAGCAAGCTGGAATAACTATCCTAATATCTAATAAAATAAACTTCAAACTAAAATCAATCAAAAGAGATCAGGAAGGACATTGCATACGTATCACAGGGAAAATTCACCAAGATGAATTCTCATTTCTGAACATTTATGCCCCAAATACAAGGACACCCACACTTGTAATAGAAACATCACTAAAGCTTAAATTGCACATCAAACCCCACACACTAATAGTGGGAGTTTCCAACACCCCACTCTCACCACTGGATAGATCTGCCAGACTGAAACTTAACAGAGAAATAAGGGACCTAACAGAAGTTATGAATCAGATGGACTTAGTAGATATCTACAGAACATTCCACCCTAACACAAAGAAATATACCTTCTTCTCAGCACACCATAGAAACTTCTCTGAAATTGAACACATGCTTGGTCACAAAACAAATCTCAACAGATACAAAAAAATTGGAATAACTTTCTCTATTTTTTTCAGACCACCATGGCTTAAAGTTAGATTTCAACAACAACAAAATTTACAGAAAGCCTACAATCTCATGGAAACTGAACAATGCCCAAATGAATCACCAATGGGTCAAGAAAGAAATAAAGAAAGGGATTAAAGATTTCCTAGAATTCAATGAAAGTACAACATACCCATGCTTATAGGACACTATGAAAGCAGTGCTAAGAGGAAAATTCATAGCACTAAATACCCACATAAAGAAGATGGAGAAATATCACACTAGTGACTTAACAACACACCTGAAAGCTCTAGAACAAAACAAAGCAAACTCACCCAGGAGGAATTGACACCAGGAAATAATCAAATTGAGGGCTGGAATCAATGGAAAAGAAACAGAACAATACAACGTATCAATAAAACATAGAGTTGATTCTTTCAAAAAAAATCAAGAAGATAGATAAGGCCTTTGGTTAATAATCCAGATTAACCAAAAGGCAGAGACAGGGCATCCAAATCAACAAAATCAGAAATGAAAGGAGAGACGTAACAACAGACAATGAAGAAATCCAGAGAACTGTCAGGTCATATTTCAAAAACCTGTACTCCATAAAATTGGAAAATCTGAAAGAAATTAACAATTTTCTGGATAAATACCACATACCAAAGTTAAATCAAGACCAGATAAACTATTTAAATAGGCCAATGACTCTCAATGAAATATAAACAGTCATTAAAAGTCTCCTAACCAAAAAAAAATCCAGGACCAGATGGTTTCAGTGTAGAATTCTACCAGAATTTTAAAGAAGTGTTAATACCAATATTTTTCAAATTGTTCCACACAATAGAAACAGAAGGAACACTGCCAAACTCTTTTTATGAGGCTACAGTTATCCTGATACCCAAACCACACAAAGATGCAACAAAGAAAGAGAATTACAGATGAGTCTGCCTCCCTCATGAACATTGTTTCAAAAATACTCAATAAAATATTGACAAACCAAATCCAAGAGCACATAAAAAATTATCCACCGTGATCAAGTAGGCTTCATCCCAGAGATGCAAGGATGGTTCAATATATGAAAATTTGTCAATGTAATATACCATATAAACAAACTGAAAGAAAAAAAACCACATGATTATCTCATTAGATGCTGAAAAAGCATTTAACAAAATCCAACACCCCTTCATGATAAAGGTCTTAGAAAGATCAGGAATACAAGGAACACACCTAAACATAACAAAGGCAATTTACAGCAAGACAACAGCTAACATCAAATTAAATGGAGAGAAACTCAAAGTGATTCCACTAAAATCAGACACAAGTCAAGGTGTCCACTCTCCCCATATTTATTCAGTATAGTACTTGAAGTTCTAGCTAGAGCAATAAGACAACAAAAGGAGACCAAAGGGATAGAAATAGGAAAGGAAGAAGTCAAACTTTCACTATTTGCAGATGATATGATAGTGTACATAAGTGACCCCAAAAATTCTGCCAGGGAACTCCTACAACTGATAAACACCTTCAGTAATGTGGCAGAATACAAGATTTATTTTAAAAAATTGGTAGCCCTCCTATATGCAAAAGATAAAAGGGCTGAGAAAGAAATCAGAGAAACATGACCCTTCACAAGAGCCACAAATAACATAAACTACCTTGGGGTAACACTAACTAAGCAAGTGAAGGACATGTATGACAAGAACTTTAAGTCTCTGAAGAAAGAAATTGAAGAAGATATCAGAAAATGGAAAGATCTCCCATGCTCATGGATAGGTAGGATTAACATAGTAAAAATGGTAATCTTACCAAAAGCAATCTGCAGATTCAATGCAATCTTCATCAAAATCCCAACACAATTATTCACAGACCTGGAAAGAACAATACTCAACTTCATATGGAAAAACAAAAATCCCAGGATACCTCAAAGAATCTTATACAATAAAGCAACCTCTGGAAGCATCATGATCCCTGACTTCAAGCTCTACTATAGAGCTACAGTAATAAAAAACAGCTTGGTACTGACATGTGGACCAATGGAATCAAATTGAAGACCCTGACATTAATCTGCACACATATGAACACCTAATTTTTGACCAAAAAAAGCCAAAACTGTACAATGAAAAAAAGAAAACATCTTCAACAAATGGTGCCGGCATAACTGGATGTCAAAATGTAGAAGATTGCAAATCGATCAATATCTGTCACCATGCATAACAAAGACCTCAACATAAATCCAGTTTCTCTGAACCTGATAGAAGAGAAAGTAGAAAGTACTCTTGAATGCATTGGCACCAGAGATCACTTCCTAAATATAATACCAGTAGTACAGACACTGAGAGCAACAATTAATATATGGGACCTCTTGAAACTAAAAAGCTTTTGTAGGGCAAAGAACATGGTCAATAAGACTAAATGATAGCCTACAGAATGGGAAAAGATCTTCACCAACCCCACATCTGGCAGAGGGCTGATCTCCAGAATATATAAAGAACTCAAGAAACTAGACATCTAAATACCTAACAGTCCAATTTAAAAAATAGGCTACAGAGCTAAAAAGAGAATTCTCAACAGAAGAATCTCAAATGGTTGAAAGACATTTAAGGAATTGCTCAACATCCTTAGTCATCAGGGAAATGCAAATCAAAATGACTCTGAGATACCATCTTGCACCTGTCAGAATGGCTAAGATCAAAAACACTGACGACAGCTTATGTTGGAGAGGATATGGAGCAAAGGGAACACTCCTCCACTGTTTGTGGGAATGCAAACTTGTACAGCCACTTTGGAAATCAGTATGGCAGTTTCTCAAAAAATTGGGAATCAATCTTCCTCAAGACCCAGCTATACCACTCTTGTGTATATACCCAAAGAGTGCTCAATCATACCACAAGGACACAAGCTCAACTATGTTCATAGCAGCATTATTTGTAATAGCCAGAAACAACCTGGAAACAACCTAGATGCCTGTCAACTGAAGAATCAATAAAGAAAATGTGGTAGATATACACAATGGAGTACTACTCAGCAGAGAAAAACAATGACATCACAAAATTTGCAGGCAAATGGATGGAACTAGAAAATATCATCCTGAGTGAGGTAACCCAGACTCAGAAGGACAAACATGGTATGTACTCACTCATAAGTGGATACTAGATATAAAGCAAAGGATAACCAGACTGCAACCCATAGCTCCAGGAAGGCTAGCTGGTAAGGAGGACCCTAGGAAGGATGCATGGATTGCCCAGTGATGGAGAAATGGATGAGATCTACATTAGCAAACTGGGGGTGGGGGGCTAATGGAGGGCAAGGGATGGGGGGAAGAGAGCTTAGGGGAGCAGGAGGTTCAAGCTGGAACAAGAACAGAGTGGGAGAGCAAGGAAGTATATACCATGATAAATGAAGACATCATGGGAACAAGGAGAAGCAGAATGCTAAGGAGGTTCCCAGGAAACCACAAAAATGACTCCAACATAGACTACTGGCAATGGTGGAGAGGGTGCCTGAGCTGGCCTACTCTGGTGATCAGATGGCTGAATACCCTAACAGTCATCATAGAACCCTCTTCCAGTGACTTATGGAAGCAGATGCAGAGATCCAAAGCTGGGTTCCAGGTGGAGCTCCAGGAGTCTAATCGATGAGAGAAAGAGAGAGAGAGAGAGAGAGAGAGAGAGAGAGAGAGAGAGAGAGAGAGAGAGAGAGAGAGAGACTCTGAGCAAGGGATATCGAGATCATGACTGGAAAAAGTACAGAGACAACTAGCTAAACTAGTGGAAATGCATGAACTGTGGACCAATAGCTGAAGAGCCCCCATGGTGCTGGATTAGGTCCTCTGGATAAGCTTGAACTGTATAGGAGGCCCCCAGGTAGTGGGATAGAGACCTGTCCCTAGGGCATGAGCCAGCCTTTTGGAGCCTAGTGCCTATAGTGAAGACACTTTGAGAAGCCTTGGTGCAGGGAGGAGGGCCTTGGACCTACCTCAACTGAATGTACCAGGCTCTGCTGACTCCCCAAGGGAGACCTTGCCTTAGAGGAGGTGGGAATGGCAGTGGGTTGGGGGTCAGAGTAGGGAGGACAGAGGAATCTTGGTTGGTATGTAAAATGGATAGAAGATTTCTTAATAATAAAAAGTTAGATGCTCTAAAGGAAAAAAAGAAAAAAAAGTTCTTTCCCATGAATATGCTTTAAGGTATTTTCATCTAAAAGTTTCAGGCTATTAGGATTTATGTGAATGTTGGTACATTTTGACTTGACTTTTTTTTTTTTTTTTTTTTTTTTTTTGAGACAGGGTTTCTCTGTGTAGTTTTGGTGTCTGTTCTGGCTCTCGCTCTATAGACCAGGCTGGCCTCAAACTCACAGAGATCTGCCTGGCTCTACTTCCCAAGTGCTGGGATTAAAGGCATGCACCACCACTGCCTTGCTGACATATTTTTTAAATACACGGTGAGAGATATGGATCTAGCATCATGTGGATATTCAGTTTTTCTAGCATTTTGGATGAAGAAGATGCCATTTCTCCAAATTATGGTTTAGTCATCTGTATCAAAAATCATGTGAATCCAGGTAGATGAGTTTGAATTCTATATTATAGTCCATTGATCTATGTGTCTACTTTTTGTGTCAGGATCATGTGATTTTTTTGGTCACTTTTGGTCTAAAATATAACTTGACATCATGATTGGTGATACCTCCAGCTTTATTCATTTTGTTCTGGAATTATTTGTCTGACTGTTTTTGCTATTTCTGTAAAGAATTCCATTGGCATCTTGACAGGTTGTGTATTGGAAATGTAGATTGCACTTGAGAGCATAATCATTTTCACAACATTGACTCTGATGCTCCATAGACATGGGAGGTCTTCCTATTCTCTAGTGTGTTCTTCAATTTCTTTCTTTTGGTGTCTTAAAGTTTCACTGTGGAGGTATTTCATGGCTGTTGTTACATTTGCTCCAAAGCATTTTATGATTTGGAAGGTTATTGAATGTGATTGGTATTGGCATAAAGGCTACTTACAGATCACTGCATATCACCTTAGTATCCTGGCACTTTGCTGAAAGTGTTTTTCAGTTTTGAAAATTTTCTGGACCTTTAGGCCCTTAGTTTCATGTCTCGTATGCAGAGAAGCAAAGCATTTGCAAAAAAGTGTGCTATGATTTCTTCCTTTGCTATTTTGTACTTTTTTTGTTTTGACCTAGGCAAGACCTACAGCACTATATTCAAAAAGTAGAGAAAGCATTTTGTGGCTATGACTTATATTTCTATCATTTTGTATAATGGTGACTATAGGTATCTCCATTAAGGTTACTATTGCTCTGAAGAGATACTGTAACCATGACAACTCTTATAAAAGAAAACATTTAACTGGGGCTTGCTTACATTTTCAGAGGTTTAGTTCATTGTCATCATGGCAGGTAGCATGGTGGCACTCAGTCAGACATGGTACTGGAGAAGTAGCTGAGAGTTCTACATCTGAATCTGCACACAGCAGGAAGAGAGAGACCCTGGGCCTGGAATGGGCTGTTTGAAATCTCAAAGCCCACTCCCAGTGACACACTTTCTCCAACAATGCCACACCTTCTAATTCTTTCAAATAGTGGCACTTCCAGGCATCCAAGAAGTCAAATCGATGAGCCAGAGTGAGTCATTCTATTGAAATCACCATATTCTCCCAGGTTATGGCTGTTAGATCATTCCCACTGTCCTACACTCTAATTTCTGCTTGGCCACCCAGAAAAATACATAGGACCCACCAAACATTCAGATTTTTATGCTGAAGGCCTCAATGTCATAGAAAACTTACATTGAATCAATTTATTAGGCTTTTTTTCTTGTTAAGCTTTATTCCCCGCAAAGTTTCTTAAGGGACTTACTGCAATAATCTCTTAACTGAAATCCCACATAACTAAAACCAAATTTACATACTTCCAACATACAATGACCCTAGTATACAGGGCCACATCTCCTGATCCTTTCAAATAATGCTACACCATGATGACCAAGTATGCAATAGCCTGTGGGGACCATTCTTATTCAAACCACGACAACAGGTTTGCCGTGTATAGCTTTTGTTATGCTTTATTCATTTTCTTCTATTTTCTTTGGGGCTTTTATTGGGATGAGGTATTAGATTTTGTCACAAGAATTTTCTTTATCTCTTAAGATGATCAGGTGATTTCTGTCCTTGAGTCCATTTATGTGGTATATTGTATTTATACATCTTCATATGTCAGACTATTCTCACATCCCTTGAATGAAGCCACCTTCATGGTATTGAATATCATCTTGGTATCCTGACACTTTGCTAAAAGTATTTAACAGTTTTGAGAATTTTCTGGTGCCTTTAGGCCCTAAAGTTTAGGGTCTCATGTATACAGAAGCAAAGCATTTACAAATAACCTTCATGATGAATAAGCTTTTTGACATATTCTTAAATTTTGTTTACAAATATTTTATTAAGAATTTTTTCCCACCAGTGTTCATCAAGGACTCAGGCTCATAATTTTCATTGTTATTGTTGTGTCTTTGTCCCTTCTGTCCCAATTATTTATTCTTATAATACTACTCTTTATTTTTATTTCACCTATTTCCTATTATGCCCCAATACACCCTTAATTGAGCCCTGCAAATGGCCCCTTTTCAGTTTCCTAATTCCAGATATAATCCAAGTTATAAAAAAATAAAACATAAGACTAAGTCAGCTAAAAAAGAGAACATGGGTTTTTGTGTTTTGGAGCCTGGATGATCTCATTCAGTATAAATTTTCCAGTTCTATTCATTTACCTGAACATTTCTAAATGTTCATTACCTAAAAATAAAAAAATATTTTTCTATTAAGCTGAATAATTTTCCATTTTGTATATGTATAACAGGAATGCTGAAAGTTGGAGAAATAGGCTTTTCTACAAAGATCATACCAATTGGTTTTCTAATACTCAATGGTGTTCAGGCTCTCACACATTTTAGTGTTGTTTTTTTTTCTATATCTGTGAAAAAAAGGTCCCAATATTTTGCACTGGATTGAATGCAATCTGTAGGTTGTTTTTGATAGGATAGCCATTTTCATAAGATTAAAAGTCTTCCAATCTATGACCCTGGGTAGTATTTCTAACTTCTGTTTTCTTCCTCAATTTCTTTCTTCAGTGACTTAAAGTTTTCATTAAAAACATCTCTCTTGTTTTCCTGGTTAGGTATCGCTGCATGGGGGGTCAGCCTTCTGCAGTACAGGGCTTGGAAGGAGTCCAGAGTCAGCGAATAGGTTTATCTGAGGTGACTTTCTTATCTGAGGGAGTTAAGGGAAAAAGACACCCACACACTCTCTTGATGGTTTCCTTCAGCCCTTTTCTTTATTCTTCTTTTGCATTCTCTATTCTTTATTTTCCTGGTGATTTCCTCCTCTCATTCATGATGTTTTCCTTCTAGCTCTATCTTTATTCTTGATGTTTTCCTTCTAGTTCCTTCTAACTCTCATTCTTAATATTTTCCCTTTAGCCCATTTTAACCTTCCCTAACTCTATCTCTATTTTTTTCCCTCACAGCTTATACACCCCAGCAAATTTTTTTTGGCAATATAAAAATTACAACGTGCTTACATTCTGTTTTCCAAGTGAATGATTACAATGAATACAAAACAAACAGTAAAATGCAACATGTTTTCCATATCCATTGCATGATTAAATGTTTTACTTATTACAGTTGAAAAACAAATTATCCTAAGAATCTATGTACATTCACACCTAAGCAACTCATTATAGATCAACTGTGTGGGCAAGCAAGGTATTCTTCTCATCAGATCTTTTACTGGCAGGCTGCATTTTGCAGTTACAAAGAAAGGGCCAATTACTTTATTACTTATCTTTAAAGGTGGTCTTAAAGGAATCACAAACCTAAACTTTTATATATGAAAAAGAATCAGTTAGCTCTATTTTACTTTAAATCTTTGGGATGCATACCTACTCATCAATAGTTTATTATATCAGGAGATGGAGGGCAAAAATAGGTTTTTTTTTTTTTGATCATAACCTTTGGCCATTAACCAATGCTAGCAAGAAAAGTACATCAGCTAACAATAATTGGGTTGATTTGTTTTTGTTCCCTGACCTTAAAGAGTTCTGCCTTCAACTCTGTGCCTTTCTAAAACTTTATATTATCTTCTTGGGTTTTTCACCTCAAAGCTATTTGACAAAAAACAACTTAGTTTAACTTTAAGTTGTTTTCAAAGATTTGTTTCAGCTACAATACACTCTGAAACCTGTGAACACATCTCTCAACATTAAGGTAAAAAAAAATTTAAACTAGCTGGGCTAACTGGCACTCAATTGTTTTTCTTAATCATTAACCTAAGCCACAGTCTATATGGCTCCTCAATATAAACTCATGTGTTTTTTTATAGCAGTGTGACACTTCCTTATTTATATTTGTAATAATCAAAACTATTTAAACTAACATTATTATCATTCAGACAGTACAGCTTAGGAAGAAATCATCTTAACAATAGTCCACAGGTAAAATACCCTGTAGAATGGGATGTTTCCATGAGATAAACATACTACATTACAGGTAGTGGGCATCTCCCCATACCCATTCACACCATGCCAGATACTAGAGAAAGATAGTAGCACCAAACATGTAAAGGCACAGCAGAAGCAAAAGACATTCTGGGGTCTGGGGTCTTGGAACCTTGCCTATCCAAGATTCACCCATCAGAGAGTTTCCTCCTGATTGGCTGACACCTTGAACTTCAATTGCCACCTACTGCTCCTTTGACATGGCCACCAGCAGTTAGGTTTATTTCAAGGTGTGTGTGTGTGTGTGTGTGTGTGTGTGTGTGTGTGTGTGTGTGTGTATACTGTGAATGGAATTGTCTTCTTTTTCAGTATGTCTGTCTATGGTGGTTTTAATAAGGAAGGCTTCTATAGTTCATATATTTGAATGCTTGCTCATTAAGGAGTGGTTCTACTTGAGAAGAATTAGGACGTATGTCCTTGTTGGAGAAAATGTGCCATTGGGGGTGGGCTTTGCAGTTTCAGAAGCCCGAGCAAGGCCCAGTGGCTCCCTCTTTCTAATGCCTGAAGATCCAGATGTAGAACTCCCAGCTACTTCTCCAACACCACATTTGCCTGCATGTGGCCAGGTTCCCTACCATGATGACAATGAACTAAATTTCTTAAACTGTAAACAAGCACCATTAAATGCCTTTCTTTTTAAGAGTTGCTGTAGCTATGGTGTCTTTTCATATCAGTAGAACACTGGGTAAGACAGAAATTGGTGCCAGGAGTGAGGTATTGCCACAACCTCATGCTGTTTGTGGGGGTACTATGAAAGAGTTTGGGACTTGAGACTAGGAAATTGGCCAGATACTTTAAGCTAGGTTTAATGGGCCTTAATAGTAGAAGCAGGGAAGATAATGGTGCTGAGCGCAATGTGGAATGTGGGAGCCTGGATCAAGAGGTTTTAGAGGATAAGAAGATTAGTAAGCGGCCTAGAAGCAATTCCTGTAATTTTTTTGGCAAATAATGTGGCTGCTTTTTGCTCTTATCTGAAAAATATGCCTGAGACTAAATTGGTGACTTTTGGATTAATGGCATTGGCAGAGATGTTGTCAAAACTATCGTATTGACTGTATCACATAGTTATTAGTGGCTCTAGTACTAGAACCACTTAGTCAGATTTATAATGAGAAGGAGGAAGCTGAGCAAGGGAAAATACATAATATACAGTTTGAGGAGAAAAGGGGTACCAGGAAATGTAATGGATTCAAGTCCAGTGCCCGAGGAGATAAAAACTTTAAAGAAAAGCCTGATGCTAAGTAGATAAAGGGAGTGGTGACCTCAGGGAAAGATCCTGCCCAGATAAGCTTCCAACTTGTGAAAAGAAATTAAAGATAAGCTTAAGTAGTGAAGGAAACCATTAAAAACAGAAAACTGATAAAAATGTATTTGAACAAGGGCCCAAGGTCTGGCCCCAGAGAACAGAAGAAGTAGGAAGCTTCAACCACATGGTTCTGACTTAGAGTCAAGGATAGAAGAAAGGGGTCATGGAATCTACCTCCATGGCTAAAGAAATCCACTAAGGCCAGGCATGTGTCAGGGTGTTCTTGCATGGAGGCCTAGAGAGGCTATTGTGTGAAGCAGTGAAGGTAAGCCTGGATTGCCTTGGAAATCCCAAAATGTTGAAGATAGTCAAGCTGTGGGATACTTGTCAAGGAGAGCTGCTAACAGGAAGTGAAAAAAGTCCAAAAGAAAGAAGTGTGTTACAGTCAACAAAGCTAAAATGAGTTAGAGTGCTTTGACATCAGACATGGAGATGCAGAATTTGGAGTTTACACTGATGGTTTTCCATTTTGCTTTCCAGTATTTCCTTACTATGCTACATTTCCTCCATTTTGGAATAGTAATGTATATTATGTATGGTTTGTTGGAAGTATGTGATCTGCTTTTTGATCTTGATTTTGTAGGGGTAACAGATTGCAATGAGTCTCAGAAGATACTTTGAACTTCAGACTTTTGAACAGTATTGAGATGGTTATAAACTGGGGACTTTTGAAGTTGGACTGAATGTATTTTTTTTGGCATTATGAAATAGATACAAGCCTATGGGAGCCAGGGAGTGGAATGTGGTGGTGGTCCTGTAGGGTCACAGATTTGAAAACTTGGTCATTAAGGAGTGGCACTATTTGAGAAGGATTAGATGTGTCCTTGTTGGAGAAAATGTGTCATTGGGGGTGGTCTTTGAGGTTTCAGAAGCCCAAACCAGGCCCAGTGAGTGGCTTACTATTTTTTTCTGCTGTCCATGAATCCTGATGTAGAATTCTCAGTTACTTCTCAAACACCATGTCTGCCTGCATTCAGTCATGCTCTATGCCATGATGATAATGCACTAAACCTCTGAAACTGTAAGCAAGTCTCAAAATCTTTTTTTCCTAAGAGTTGCCATGCCATGGTGTCTGTCCACAGCAATAGAACACAAAGACAGTATTTACTGGGCTCTTTGTGTTAATTTTGTATTATGCCACTTTGCTGAAAACATTTATCAGTTCTAAGATTCTTTTAGTGGGTTTTAGAGTTTCTTATGTAGATAAATGATACCATTCACAAATAGTAGTACTTCGACTTCTCTTTCTACTCTTATCCATGTTATTTTCTTCTTCTTTGTGTTTTATTGATCTAGGTAAGAATTAAGGCTCTATGTCAGATTATATTTGAGAGACTGGTAGATATTCTCATTTTGTTCCTGGTCTAAGTTGGGAACTGAGTTTTTCTTAAAGACATGTGCCACCACTGCCTGGCAAGTTCTGTCTTTGAGTCTATTTATGTGATGGGAATCATTTATTGGTTTTTGTATGTTGAACCATCCTGCATCTCTTAAATAAAACCAACTTGGTCATGATGAATAATTTTTTGTTGTGATATTAAATTTTCTTTGGAAGTATTTTATTGAGAATGTATCTATGTAGGTTTATCAAGATCAATATGTAGCTTTCTGTTATATCTTTATCTTCTTTTGGTACCAATGTAATACTTATAAACAGTAGTTTTTTGCAAGTATAAGATATTACCTTTATAAACGGAATTTGGAAACCTTCTTTTCTTTTTTTAATTTTATGAGATGATTTTAGTAGTATTAGTTTTAGTTCTTTTTTGAAGTTCTGGGCTTTTTTGTTGTAAGAGCATTTATTACAGATTCAGTCTAATTTCTGGTCAATTATTTGCACTGTTTTGGTTTAATTTTGGAATGTTATGCATCTAGATATTTATCCATTTCTTTTAAGCTTCCAATTTCATTGAACAGGAATTTTCAAAGTATGTCCTTATACTTCTTTGAATTTAATTAGTATCTGCTTGACATCT
The DNA here is from genome assembly GCF_049852395.1 of Peromyscus maniculatus bairdii. Lineage (NCBI taxonomy): Eukaryota > Metazoa > Chordata > Mammalia > Rodentia > Cricetidae > Peromyscus > Peromyscus maniculatus. Next base: position 24,932,605 of record NC_134860.1, on the reverse strand, counting down.
CCCTTTTCATTTATAATTTTAATAATTTGTGTTTTCTCTCATTTTCATTGATTGGGTATGGGCTTATTAATCTTGTTTATCCTTTCAAAGAACCTCTCTTTGTTTTCTTTATATAATTTTCTTCATTCCTATTTAATTAATTGCAGCCCTGATTTTGTTTTTCTCTCCTCATCTACTGTTTGGGGATTTTGAATGTTCTTGCTTTTCCAAAACCTTAAAACCATAACTTATTCATTAAAATCATTAATCTCCTAAAATATTTTATGTTGACTTTTAACACTAAAAATTTTCCCACTAGGGGTGCCTTCATTATGTCTCATGTATTTTGATATATTGTGTTTTTATTTTCATTTAGTTCAAGAAATTTTTAAATTTTCTACTTCAGTTCTTCTATGACCAAATGTCATTTAATTGTGTGTTACTCGGCTTCCAGGACTTGTTTCCTTTCCATTATTGTTAATATCTAACTTTCCTCCATTGTGGACACATAGAATGCAGGATATTATCTTATTTTCCTATGCTGGTTGAGATTTGCTTTGTATTCCCATATGTAATTAATTTTTGAGAAAGTTACATGGACTGCTGAGGAGAATGTGTGTTCTTTATTGTTTAGGTAGAATGTTCTATAGATTTCCATTAGGTCCATTAGACTCACGAGCCCATTAACTACAACGTTTGCTTAATTTTTGACCAAATGGCCTATCTACTGTTGAGAATGGAACACTTCCATTCTCTATATAACCCTATAACTACAGTTGTAAGAGAAAGCACTTACTGAACCAGGTTCTCCTGATATGGTTGGTGGGAATTAAAACCAGGTTGTGTTGGAGAAGTCTCAGCAAGACTGAGGCTAAGATAAGTTTATTGCAATCAATTAGACTTTTATACCCTTATCAGAAAAAAAAGAACATAAAGGTGGTTGCCAGAAAGAGAACAATTGTAGGTACCAGGATACAATGAGGTTTGCAACCCATCCAGAGCATACAAGATTAATCTCTAGGACTAATTTCTCTGCCAAATGTCTACATGCTTTGCTGACTTCTAGAGAATGCAGAGACACACAGGTGCCCAGAATGCTCCAATGCCTGAGGGAGTGTCTTGGTTTCTCAGGAACTGAAAGACACACATTGTCAGAGGAGCCACAGGCTCTCACCTGAAAATCGTATGATGCATACTTCTCAAAGCAGTTAGACCAGGCCAACTCCATAATCCCCTGCAGTTTTTCCCTTTTTGTTTTTTAATTTCAGGCCGTGCAAGTCAATCTTCAAAACAGACATGGAGTAGCAAATTAATCTTAAAATTATTATGCTTCCCAGTATAACCAATAACAAATTTCCCAGAGACATTCTTATGGACCACAGTTTAGAAATCCAGCTAAAGACAGAAAAATAAATAACCAAAATTCTTTGCAAGGTTTTGTACAGTAATGGAGGAGGGCAATCCATCTTACTTTGAATGTTGAACAGTTAATATTTCATCATGCAAGGCTTGCACATCAATACTTAAACTATTAAGTGACCATATTTGTCTGGGAAACAATATTATCAGCAGTAGGGGCACTCAAAGTCTGAAAATAATTGACATAAACAGGAAATTTGTTCTCTTCCCAGTTAACAATGTGAAGCCCAGGAGGATCCGACACATAAGCCCAGTATATCTCAGCAGTAACAGATGCATTCAGCAAAGACAACATAGCAAGAAATAGCAATTCTACAGACAGATCCTTCCCACAAGATTTTACTAAATCTTCTCCTTCAGTCACTAGTTTCTTCATCTGAGCCAGTGTTCATAGGCAGACTCTGTTCTTCATGGCTTGATGTCACCCCATTCTCTCCCTTCTCTTCAGGTGTAACCTCTGCAGATGCTTTGGAACCTCTTCATCCATCTTCCACAACTCAAGTCTGTCTTTCAGCTCTCCACACTGGCTTTTCAGCACCTTGTAGTACCTGGGCCACTCCATTGATCAGACATAGTATCTCATCAGAGAACTGTGACCTTGAGTTGTTTTGGAGGGGCCCAAAATGTTCTGTAGCAGTAAAATCATCCTTGCCCAAATTAAAAAATTTTAAGCATATAAAATAGGAGATCAGTATTGTGAGGAGTAGCCATGCTACCCTTCCCCCTTCCTTTATTTTTAAATAACATTTAAGTTGTACACTAGCTCTTTCCAAAAATATTGACCCTGAGGGTTATGTGGAATGCCTGTGATGTGGCTTATAGCATACTGCTGGCAAAATTCCTGAAAAGACTTGGCAGTATATGTGGTAGCATTGTCAGTTTTTAATATTTCACAGGGACCTAAAACAGCAAAAGCTCTCAGTAAAAAGGTGATAACACCCTATCTGCTGATAGGGGAACAGTGAAAATGAGCAATGAATAGGTGTCTACAATGACATGAACATATTTTAACTTTCCCAAACTAGGACACGAGTAACATCCATGTGCCAAATATGATTTGTCAATATTCCTTGGGGAGTTATGGCATAGGAAGGAAGAGGCATGATATTAATTTTTATACATGAAGGTCATTCCTTAACTATCAAAGGAGCTTGCTCTTTAGTTAGTGAAAAATGTTTTTTTAATGTTGAAGCATTTTGATGAAAGTGTGCAAAAGATTCTCATGCTTCTTTTAGGTTGTTAGTTCCTAGGAAAAGAGACAGTGTTAAGAGGGATTCTGCCTTTGCATTATCTTCAGACTAAGGTCCTAGAAGATTAGAATGTGATCCAATATAGCCAAAACAAATTGGGTTTTCCCATGTCTGCAATTCCTGTTGAATTAGTTGTAACAAATCATGACCAGAGGTCCCTGATGAAGTGATCCATACTGTTTTTAGACTCTGCACTGCCCGGACTGCATGCTGTGAATCAGAATATATGTTTTGAGGTTGAGGGTAACATTGAAAGGTGATGTAAGTCATGTGTAATTCCATCTGTTGTGCAGAAACAGCTGGGTGATTAAAATCAGTGAAGCATCTCTAGAAACAAGGGCATCCTACCATCTTTTGTGCCATCTACAAATATGACTTGTGCAGAGGGTATTGGCTGAAGCCTGGTACTTCTAGGAAATAAAAGAGCATGTTAGGATGCAAAATCAATAAGCTTGCTTGCAGGGAAATGACTATTAATTGGAAAAGAATATACAGGAAAAGCCATTGCTAACTTATCTGAGGTATTTAACAAAAAGTCCTGTTTTTTCTTATAAAGAATAAAAATTTTGGGCTTGAGAGATGGCTCAGTGTTTAAGAGCACTGGCTGCTCTTCCAGAGGTCCTGAGTTCAATCCTGAGCAACCACATAGTGGCTCACAGCCATCTATAATGAAATCTGATGCCCTCTTCTGGAATGCAGGCATATGTGCAGAGAGAGCACTCATACCTAAAAAAATACATACATAAAAGAATAAAAATTTTTATAAGCTCTTGTCCAAATAATTACTTTGCATGAGACCTCTCAAGAATTATCAATTCAGCAACTATAAGCCAATATGGAGTGATAATCTTTTTTGGAATGATAGACAGACGAGTCTCTCATCCTAGATGTATCTTGGCACCTTGTTTCAGAGCAACTCTCTGGGGTGTTGGAAGAAATGATAACTAATGATGCAGCAACAGCATAGGAATTTGAGATGCACTGACGGTGAGCATTCATTCTTACACTCGTTTTCCACTGACTATAATTCTATATGTTCAGGTTCAGTCCATTCCCTAGGAGATGAAGGATCAGAATTCCCCTTAAAAACATCAAATAAAGGTTGTATTTGTGGTGTGGGTTTTTTTTAACCTAGGCCTGCAAATGAACATTTCTTTCCCACCTGCCTATTCCCAAATATCTGGCAGCTGTTTTTCAAATAATTGACTAAGAGGCTTAATATAAATTATAAATGCTAGGCCAATGATGCAGGCTTATTACTAGCTAGCTCTTACATTTTAAGTTAACCTATGCTTCTTATTTACCCTCTGCCACATGGTGGTACCTTTATTGGCATGATGTGTTCATCTCCTGCTCTCTGCATCTGACTGGCTACTACAGACTCTGCCCTTCTTCTTCCTACCATTTTCAGTTTGGCTTTTCTGCCTAATTTTATCCTATTCAGCTATTGGCCAGTCAGCTTCTTTATTCAACCATGACAAATGACAAATGACAAATCTTCACTATACAAAAGGATGATTGCATAGCATTTTCCCCCTTTTGTTTAATAAAAAAAGGTTTTAATTTTAACATAGTAAAATTGCATACAACAAAAAGAGTTATTAAGTAAGAATCACAGTTAAAATATCCAGTCTATTTATATTGGGCAAATACAGACAAAATAATCATCTATCCTATCTTGGTGAGTCTAAAGTTTTATACCTAATTTGCTTTCTATTTTAACTAAAGAAAACTATAAGTCTAACTATTTAGCCTTTAACTCCATCAAAGACCCCAGAAGGGTGAAATGTTACCTAATGACAGGGACATCTGGCTGCCTGGATATATATATATATATATAGAGAGAGAGAGAGAGAGAGAGATCCACAGCATTTCCCCTTTTTTTTCTTTTTTTAAAAAGGAAGGTTTTAACTTTAACATGGTAAAATTACATATTAAAAAACAATTATCAAGCAAGAATTGCAGTTACAATACTAAAGAAGATGTCCTATCTATCTTATATTTGTGAGTTTAAGGTTTTATATCTACCTTATCTTTTATCATAACTGAGGAGATTATAACTATCTAGTCTTTAACCACATCAAAGACCTGAGAAGGAACATAATGGTACCTGAGAAATGGTAGATGGATGTAAGCAACTTTCGGGAATCTTGCAAGAGTAGACCAAGACAGCTGGCAGCCTGGACAGTCACCTAATATTTCTCAGCATTGTTGGTGCATTCAAACTGGCTACAGGCCTAGAGTATCTGACAGACCATTTTCAGAAGCAGGAATTCTGAAAGACCATCTTACCCTGTCTTGGCAGAGTACAGTGGTCGCTTTCCTTGTGTCCCGCTTGTCCAGAAAGGACAGCGTTGCATTTGTACTGTGAGCCATCAAGGCAAGGGCAGTTCTTTGCCCAGTAGGCCATTTTGTGCCAAAAAGACAAACTTCTAAATGGAAATGTCTTAGAAGCCCAACATTCTCTTGGGATCAATTGGTGCAGCCAGGAGCAATTGTGTCTCACGTCAACAGAATTCTAAGTTATTTAAATGCCATATTCTCTAGGTCTATGAAGTGTTTGAAGATTACCTATCTATCTGAAATATATCTATGTATACCTAGAAGACTTAACTAACATGGCTACAAATATGATTATCATAGATGACTAATTATTAATCTATTTTTTAATTATCCATTACAATTTTAAATGAGTTACATAAACATAATACCTCAAACAAGAATAGAAATATATATATACAATATAACAAAATTAACTTCAAGTTTGTATCAATAAACTAAAATTTATACCAATGTAAAACATTTTAAACATAAACTAAAATCTATACAAATGTAAAACATTTTAAACAAGTTGTTGTTTAAAAGTAGGTTCATTAATCTACCCTTTTATCTTATCATCTCTATATCCTCCTATATATCTATATCATATCCCCTTTTCTTTTTTAGAAAGAGATCACATTTATAATCAACCTGTTTTAAATAAAAATATTGGTTTATCTCTGTCCCACACCATATTGGTTTAATTCAACATCTTTTACGATCAAATGTTTTTTTGCAGTTAAAAATCCCAAAGACGAGACGGGCCCAGCGGCGGCAGCCGACAGGGATATTCAGACCCGGCAGCAGACGGCAGAGACATTCAGGCCCGGTGGCGGCCCCCAGAGGCAGACAGACCCAGTGGCAGCTGACAGGGACATACAGGCCCGGCGGCGGACCGCAGAGGTAGACAGGCCCAGGGACAAAGACAAGCAGACGCAGCTTGGAACAGGGACGCCCCTAACCCCAACATCTGGGGAAGAAGCTATCTCCGTGGGTCAGAACCAGAACGAATCTGAACACTCCGTCTGAGGACAACCCAGGGCCCAGCTGCTGATCCTGTGAAACCCAACAACTTGGAGGTGTTGGTGAGACTACCCTGCTTAGCTGAAACCCATCTGGGAGAGGATTCAGATGCCTACAGTTTAAAGTCTGAAGAAACAAGATCAGCTGAGGAGTTGACAAATGAACAAAACGTGACCTGGGAACACAGAAGAAGGCGCTACCCAGACACCAAACCAGATCACCAGAATCATAAGTATATAATTCACCGATTGAAATCAGCTGCCCCTGAAGAAATAGCCCAATAGCACCAATTTAACCAAGAACCCCTACTAAACCAAGACTAAAAATTAGAACAAGAGAGGCACTCTCAGACACAGACACCACCTGCACTGCACAGAGGAAGAGATGAGTAGATGCCAGTGCAAAAATACAGGCAACAACATAAAGACCTATATGGCAACATCAGAACCTAGTGATTCTACACCTGCAAGACCTAAACATACCATGACAGAAGAAACAGAAGAGATCAACCCTAAAAATGACTTTAAGAAGATGATAGAGGTCCTTAAAGAAGAAATAAAACATTCCCTCAATGAGGAAATAAAAACTTTCCTTAAAGAGGAAATGAAAAACTACCTTAAAGAGGAAATAAAAACTTTCCTTAAAGAGGAAATAAAAAACTCCCTTAAAGAGGAAATAAAAACTTCCCTTAAAGAGGAAATGAAAAACTCCATTAAAGAGGAAATAAAAAACTCCCTTAAAGAAATGGAAGAAAAAACTAACAAAAAATGGGAAGAAATCAAACCAAGCTAAGAAAAAGCAATTAAACAGATGAAAGAAACATTCCAAGATCTGAAAAATGAATTTGAGACAATAAAGAAAACACATGCTGAGGGAATGCTGGAAATAGAAATCCTGACTAAACGAACAGGAACTACAGAAACAAGCATAACCAACCGATTGCAAGAGATGGAACAGAGAATCTCTGACACTGAAGACACGATAGAGAAAATAGATTCGTCAGTCAAAGAAAACACTAAAGACAAAAAGTTGTAACACAAAACGTCCAGGAAATTTGGGACACCATGAAAAGACCAAACCTAAGAATAATAGGGATAGAAGAAGGAGAAGAATACCAACTCAAAGGCACAGAAAATATATTCAACAAAATCATAGAAGAAAACTTTCCTAACCTAAAGAAAGAAATACCTATGAAGATACAAGAAGCTTACAGAACACCGAATAGGCTGGATCCAAAAAAAAGTCCCCTCGCCACATAATAATCAAAACACTAAACACACAGAATAAAGAAAAAATATTAAAAGCTGCAAAGGAAAAAGACCAAGTAACATATAAAGGCAAACCCATCAGAATAACACCAGACTACTCAAGAGAGACTATGAAAGCTAGAAGATCATGGACAAACCTCATGCAGACACTAAGAGACCACGGATGCCAACCCAGACTATTATATCCAGCAAAACTCTCAATCACCATAGGCGGAGTAAACAAAATATTCCAGGATAAAACCAGATTTAATCAATACCTGTCCACAAACCCAGCCCTACAGAAAGCACTAGAAGGGAAAATTCAACCCAAAGAAGTTAAACACATCCATGAAAAATCAAGCAATAGATAATCCTACACCAACATACACCACAGAAGGACAACACAACACAACCAAAAAAATAACAGGAATTAACAATCACTGGTCATTAATATCCATCAATATCAATGGTCTCAACTCACCTATAAAAAGACACAGGCTAACAGAATGGATAAGAAAACAGGACCCATCCATATGCTGCATACAAGAAACACACCTTAATTCCAAAGACAGACACTACCTCCGAGTAAAGGGCTGGGAAAAGGTTTTCCAAGCAAATGGACCTAAGAAACAAGCTGGTGTAGCTATCCTAATATCTAATAAAATAGACTTCAAACTAAAATCAATCAAAAGAGACCAGGATGGACATTACATATTCATCACGGGAAAAATCCACCAAGATGAAGTCTCGATTCTAAACATTTATGCTCCAAATACAAAAGCACCCACATTCATAAAAGAAACACTACTAAAGTTTAAAACGCACATCAAACCCCACACATTAGTAGTGGGAGATTTTAACACACCACTCTCACCAAAAGATAGATCTACCAGACTGAAACTTAACAAAGAAATAAAGGACCTAACAGATGTTATGACTCAAATGGACCTAATAGATATCTACAGAATATTCCATCCTAACACAAAAGAATATACCTTCTTCTCAGTACCTCATGGAACCTTCTCAAAAATTGACCACATGCTTGGACACAAAACAAATCTCAACAGATACAAAAAAATTGGAATAACCTCCTGTATCTTATCAGACCACCATGCCTTAAAGTTAGAACTCAATAACAACAAAAATTATAGAAAACCCACAAACTCATGGAAACTGAATAATGCCCACCTGAAACATCAATGGGTCAAGGAAGAAATAAAGACAGAAATTAAAGAGTTCCTAGAATTCAATGAAAATGAAAGTACAACATACCCAAACTTATGGGACACTATGAAAGCAGTGCTAAGAGGAAAATTCATAGCTCTAAATGCACACATAAAGAAGATGGAGCAATCCCATACCAATGAATTAACAGCACAACTGAAAGCTCTAGAACAAAAAGAAACAAACTCACCCAGGAGAAATAGATGCCAGGAAATAATCAAATTGAGGGCTGAAATCAACGAAATAGAAAACAAGAGAACAATACAAAAAATCAATGAAACAAAGAGTTGGTTCTTTGAAAAAAATCAACAAGATAGACAAACCACTAGCCAAATTAACCAAAAGGCAAAGAGAGAGCACCCAAATTCACAAAATCAGAAATGAAAAGGGAGACATAACAACAGACAATGAGGAAATCCAGAGAATCATCAGATCATACTTCAAAAACCTGTACTCCACAAAAATGGAAAACCAGGAAGAAATGAACAATTTTCTGGATAAATACCACATACCAAAATTAAATCAAGACCAGATAAACCATTTAAATAGACCAATAACCCCTAAAGAAATAGAAACAGTCATCAAAAGTCTCCCAACCAAAAAAAAGCCCAGGACCAGATGGTTTCAGTGCAGAATTCTACCAGACTTTCAAAGAAGAACTAATACCAATACTCTTCAAAGTGTTCCACACAATAGAAACAGAAGGAACACTACCAAACTCTTTTTATGAGGCTACAATTACCCTGATACCCAAACCACACAAAGATGCAACAAAGAAAGAGAACTACAGACCAATCTCCCTCATGAACATTGATGCAAAAATACTCAACAAAATATTGGCAAACCGAATCCAAGAATACATCAAAACAATCATCCATCACGACCAAGTAGGATTCATCCCAGGGATGCAAGGATGGTTCAACATACGGAAATCAGTCAATGTAATACACCATATAAACAAACTGAAAGAAAAAAACCACATGATCATCACATTAGATGCTGAAAAAGCCTTTGACAAAATCCAACACCCCTTCATGATAAAGGTCTTAGAAAGATTAGGAATACAAGGAACATTTCTAAACATAACAAAAGCAATTTATAGCAAGCCAACAGCAAACATCAAATTAAATGGAGAGAAACTCAAAGCGATACCACTAAATTCAGGAACAAGACAAGGCTGTCCACTCTCCCCATATTTATTCAATATAGTACTAGAAGTCCTAGCTAGAGCAATAAGACAACAAAAGGAGATCAAAGGGATACAAATTGGCAAGGAAGAAGTCAAACTTTCACTATTTGCAGATGATATGATAGTATACATAAGTGACCCCAAAAACTCTACCAGGGAACTTCTACAGCTGATAAACTCCTTCAGTAAAATGGCAGGATACAAGATCAACTCAAAAAAATCAGTAGCCCTCCTATACACAAATGATACAAGGGCTGAGAAAGAAGTCAGAGAAACATCACCCTTTACAATAGCCACAAATAATATAAAATACCTTGGGATAACACTAACTAAACAAGTGAAAGGCCTTTTTGATAAGAACTTTAAATCTCTAAAGAAAGAATTGAAGAAGATATCAGAAAATGGAAGGATCTCCCATGCTCATGGATAGGTAGGATTAACATAGTAAAAATGGCAATCTTACCAAAAGCAATCTACAGATTCAATGCAATCCCCATCAAAATCCCAACACAATTCTTCACAGACTTGGAAAGAAAAATATTCAACTTTATATGGAAAAACAAAAGACCCAGGATAGCTAAAAGAATCCTATACGATAAAGCAACCCTTGGAGGCATCACCATCCCGGACCTCAAACTCTACTATAGAGCTATAGTAATAAAAACAGCTTGGTACTGGTATAAAAACCGACATATGGACCAATGGAATCGAATTGAAGACCCTGACATTAATCCATGCACATATGAACACGTGGTTTTTGACAAAGGAGCCAAAACTATACAATGGAACAAAGAAAGTATCTTCAACAAATGGTGCTGGCATAACTGGATGTCAATATGTAAAAGATTACAAATAGATCCATATCTGTCACCATGCACAAAACTCAAGTCCAAGTGGATCAAAGACCTAAACATAAATCCAGTTACACTAAACTTAATAGAAAAGAAAATAGGAAGCACTCTTGAACGCATTGGCACCGGAGACCATTTCCTAAATAAAACACCGACAGCACAGACCCTGAGCACAACCATTAGTAAATGGGACCTCTCGAAACTGAGAAGCTTTTGCAGGGCAAAAGACACAGTCAATAAGACAAAAAGACAGCCAACAGATTGGGAAAAGATCTTCACCAACCCCACATCTGACAGAGGATTGATCTCCACAATATATAAAGAACTCAAGAAACTAGACATCAAAGCACTGAACAATCCAATTAAAAAATGGGCTAAAGAGCTAAACAGAGAATTCACAAAACAAGAACTACAAATGGCTGAAAGACATTTAAAGAAATGCTCAACATCCTTAATCATCAGAGAAATGCAAATCAAAACGACTCTGAGATACCACCTTACACCTGTTAGAATGGCTACGATCAAAAACACCAATGACAACCAATGTTGGAGAGGATGTGGAGCAAAGGGAACACTCCTCCACTGTTGGTGGGAATGTAAACTTGTACAACCACTGTGGAAATCAGTATGGCGGTTTCTCAGAAAATTAGGAATCGAACTACCTGAAGACCCAGCCATCCCACTCTTGGGAATATACCCAAGGAATGCTGATTCATACCATAAAGATACATGCTCAGCTATGTTCATAGCAGCACTATTTGTAATAGCCAGAACCTGGAAACAACCTAGATGCCCATCAATGAAGAATGGATGAAAAAAATGTGGTACATATACACAATGGAGTACTACTCAGCAGAGAAAAACAATGAAAGCATGAAATTTGCAGGCAAATGGATGGAACTAGGAAAAATCATCCTGAGTGAGGTAACCCAAACCCAGAAAGACAGTTATGGTATGTACTCACTCATTGGTGGATTCTAGATATAAAATAGAGAACAATCAGACCATAACCCATAGAACCATAGAGGCTATATATATAGCATGGAGGTCCCTAGGATGACTGTGGCATATAACAAATTTCAGTTTTACTCAATTATTGAAAAAAAAATAGCCAAATGAATGGAAACACATGAACTATGAACCAAAGGCTGAGGGGCTCCCAGCTGGATCAGGCCCTCTGAATAGGTGAGACAGTTGATTGGCTTGATCAGTTTGGGAGGCATCTAGGCAGTGGGACCAAGTCCTGTGCTCATTGCATGAGTTGGCTGTTTGAAACCTGGAACTTATGCAGAGACACTTGGCTTAGTCTGGGAGGAAGGGACTGGACCTCCCTGGACTGAGTCTACCAAGTTGATCACAGTCCTCGGGGGAGAACTTGTCCTGGAGGAGGAGGGAATGGAGGGTGGGCTGGGGGTAGGGGGAGGGCGTGGGAGGGGGGAGAATAGGGGAACCCGTGGCTGATATGTAGAACTGAATGGTATTGTAAAATAAAAAAATATATATCACAAAAAAAAATCAAGTGCAGCTTCCACTTTCAGGAGATAATATTGTAGACATGTTCTCTCACAACTCCTAAACAAAGCTCAGACCCTAGAAATAAGTTTATAGGTAGCCAGAAAAGATGCTAAAAGTGGGAGAGGAAAAAAACAAGGAAAAGGGATGATAGCTGATTTACAGTCCATTAACAAATGTTTTCAAAAGTGACTGTAGACTTCAGGGGCTAAGGGATAACACAGTGGTGAGGCCTCTGTGTTTTATTTTTAGCCCTCACATGGGTCAGCTGGATGCTGAAGAGGCCTGAAGCCAAGAACCAACAGACAGAAAGAAAGAAGGGAGGGAGGGAGGGAGGGGGGAGGCTGTCAGATCTAGGATGGAAGAAGGAACATACACATCCCAGTCTGAGATTTTGTTATGCCTTTCTGCCCCCAGCAATAGGCAGTAAGCCTTCATGTCTTTGTGGGTTTTTTGTGTCCAGCAATAAGTTTCTATTTCTCTGAAATGTAGCCCATGTCTCATACACAGTGAGTCTCTCTGTACTTGTTATACCACAAAGAACAGAGAAGGTTGAGGTGACCACTCTCAACCCAGCCAATCATCAATTACAGAGACAGATCCAATCCCTGCTATAGAAGGGCTTTAGACCAACAGAAAAAAGAGAGAAGAGGGAATCACCAATAGGACACCCTAAACCCAAATAAAAATCCAAACTCCTTAGGGTTGGTGTTTTCCCCAGCTCTGGGGCCCCTTCTGTACTCAAGAAATCCATAATGCTTGTCAATAAACCTTATTTTCACATTGCAAAAAAAAAATCCCAAAGACAACACAATCCAGATTGTCTGTGTAATATTCATCTTTACGTGGCTTTTTATATTAATTTATCTTTTTTTGTTTCTTTCAATCCTACGTATTGTGAATGTATTGCTTTAAACTGCAGTATTCTAAGACTAAACCGGAGCTGTGGCTGCTGGCTCCGCCCATTTCAGCTTACCAACATGGCGTTTTCCGCCAGTTTTGTGAGTCATCAAGTCTCAGAAATAATGGGTCTAAGCTTTCATCAAAGCAGTGTGTAGCCCAGAAACCTTTTTTTTTTTTTTAATACTAGTAAAGACTAAATCTACCACATAGCATAATGTGCCGCTGGCAGACACCTCATTACCGCCATACTGCCAGTCAAACGAAAACGCCAGGAACCTGTCAGTAGTTGAAACCTGCCTTTTGCGGCGTCTAGCTGCCCTTATAGACATGAAGCAAGAACCTGGTTTTGGCTCTGTTTAGAATTGGTTATTAAATATTTTCAGGTTTAACGTGGAAACTGGAGCCGTTGGGCGCCATTTGTTGCTGGAGAGCTTCTCTCCAGGTTCCACCAAGCCCCGCAGTCCCACAATCCACATATAAAATAATCACTCAGACGCTTATATCACTTATAAACTGTATGGCCATGGCACACTTCTTGCTAACTGTTCTTATATCTTAAATCAACCCATTTCTACAAATCTATACCTTGCCAAGTGGCTGGTGGCTTACCAGAGTCTTTACATGCTGCTTGTCCTGGCAGTGGCTGCAGTGTCTCTCCCCTGGCTCCAGGTTTTTATTATGACCAATTAGGATTCTATCAATATCTGGCATCCAACTTTTGGGTCACAAATTCATGAAAAAGCAGCTTGCCTTGTGGCTTTGTAGCCACTGGCTCAGGCTGGAGCTGCATATGGCCAGAGTCTCCACCCTACTTGGGTCAGAGTCCCTTCCCTGCTGGCTAGGTTTCTGTTACAGCCTATCTTCAGCAAACTCCATAGACTTTTGAGCTTCAAAAGTCACAAGAATTAGCAGCTTTCACACATTTCACACAGCCAGTTAGACAACTGACTTGTTCACTTCTTGTCTGTCCTGATGGGTTGTGGCTTTCACTGGAGCCCCTCCTCCAGCTGCAGCCACACGAGGTGGCTGCCTCACTTTGCCATTATTTGAATCATTATTGTCAGCAGACTTGGTGTGTCAAATGGGATTTTTTAAAGGTGGGGGATTGGTTTAAAAAAGTCAGAGAATTTTCCCATATTAAAAAATGGGAAACACCATTACAATGGAAGGAGTTTGGTCTCTGTTTGATAATATGCTAGGTGGTTTGAACATGGAACAATTAAATGAGAGGACAATTAACTTACATGGGATTTATATAATGTCAATTATAAACATTATTGGTTTGATCATTCTTGTTTTATCCCTAAAAAGTTGGTTAATATGAATGCCAAGATACAAGTCTTAGAAAAACTTATTAAAACAGATCATAGAGATATTCAGACCCAGACAGAAGAACTTAAGGGAGAACCAGTTTCAGCATTGCATTATAAGGTTACAGAGAAACAGCCTAAGGCTTTCCAACAGCCAACCTTAATTTATCCAGTAACTTTACAGGATCTGCCAAATGATAGATATCCCCAAGATTGTGTAAGAACTGAATGGACTCGTACGCAAATGTTAGGTTTGAAGAGATTCAAGGAAAAAAATAGTCTCATATGGCAGCATGCTTTCACCTTTTGTGAAGCAGATGTTAAACTCCTGGTCAACTTATAATAGAATTATCCCTCAAGACTGGAGAGAATTGGTTACAGCACTCTAGGAGTCTGGTCCCAAATTACAATGGAGGGCCTGGTGTAAAGATAAGGCTAGGACCATTGAACAACAAAGTAGGGCTAGAGGTTTTGAAATATTCCAAGATCTATTTCTTGGAGAGAGCAATTAATTATACTGATATACAAAGACAGTCTTTATATGATGATCACACTCTGGCTTTATGCCACACAGCAGCCTTGAATGCTTGGGACAAAATTGAAGAAGTAGGAAAGAAAATTGAGTCATTCATAAAAGTTATATAGGGCCCAAAAGAAACCTTCATTGTTTTCTTGCAAAGATTGACTTCAGCAATAAATAGAGTGATACCAAATTCAGAAGCTAGAGAAATAATAATTGAATCTCTGGCTTTTGAAAATGCTAATGCACAATAAAAAGTATAATTAGGCCATTAAAGGCAGGATCAGCACCCTTGGAGGAATGGATCTGAGATAGAATCAATATTGAATCTCATGGTCATGATGATGCTTGGGTAGGAGAAGTGATTTCCAGAAGTTTGAACCAAAATTGAAATGTCAAAGGTTTCAATTGTGGTAAACAAGGTCACCTAAAAAGAGAGTGTAAACAGAGCGTTCCTAGAAACAATGTATTTTAAAGAAATAATTCTAACAAAATGCCTCTCCCTTCTGGATTATGTGAAGGTATGGAAATGGTAGACATTGGACTCACAAATGTAGATCAACAAGGAACAAGCAAGGTAATCCCTTGCCTTTGCCATCAGGAAACTCCCTGAGGGGCCTCTTGTAGACCCCCATGTCAAATTCAGTTCAGTCATTTCCTGTCATCATAGAGGAAACTCCTTCCCAGAGCAGTTAAAGAATCTCATTCCTTTTGTAAAATACCATACTGCTCTGGATGATAGAACAGCTTTAGAAAATAAAACAAAAATTTAAGGAGAAATCACAAATCAAAATTTGTAAAGATTAGATTTGAAAACTCCCCAAAGTTAGAGTTGGGGAAGGATTTGCTTTTATCTTTTCAGGAAAATAAAAACAACTATCTTAAAAATTGAAAGACCTTTCGACAAATAAGCATCCAAAGAAGAAGGAAGAACTATCAGGAAACAATTACCAAGAAAAGAAATAATCTGACCTAATGCAATCTCTGAAGTCTCCAAAAAGATGATAGGAGTCCACAATGATGATTCCACATGGACTGTAATAATCATTAAGCTGACAAACACTACCCAAAGATCAGCTTTGACTATAAACTGCTCAGAACAATTTCGAGATGGCTAGCTGAGATGATCCAGCCTCACAGAATACTCTAGCCCCGACTTGAGACAAGCCCTGTACTTTTCCATTATGCGGAGATTGGAAAACAGATGATATAGGTCCCTCTCCCAGGACTTGACAATTAACCCTAAATTTCTCTCTTTGGGATCTCCTAAAGCTTTCTTTACCTCCAGACAGCAGGAAGTAATTTTAAGGACACAATGCCCACTTTCCCAAGAGGTGGGGTGGGTGGTTTTTGGTTGTTCAATGAGTTATAGATAATTGTCATTGTTTAGGATGGTTGGTTATAAGTTGTTATTGGTAATGGTCAGGAAAAAGCTAAACAAAGGAGATTAGGTTCAGGCTTCTTGTTTTTAAAAGAAAAAAGATGGATACAGATATGATAGGATAAAAGAATAGATTATGGAATCTACTCTGAAAAGAAAAAAACAGGAATATAGATGTAAAATAAAAAGGTAGATTATTGAATCTACTACTAGTTTTAAATATTTTACATTGGATTGCATTTGTGTATATTGATACAAATTTGAGATTAATTTTGTTAGAATATACTTTATATATATTTCTACTCTTGTTCAAGGTATTGTATTGATACAGCTCATTTAACAAAGTAACGCAGCTGGGCGGTGGTGGTGCAAGCCTTTAATCCCAGCACTCAGGAGGCAGAGGCAGGCGGATCTCTGTGAGTTCAAGGCCAGTCTGGGCTACCAAGTGAGTTCCAGGAAAGGGGCAAAGCTACACAGAGAAACCCTGTCTCGAAAAAACAAAAACAAAAACAAAAACAAAAACAACAACAACAACAACAACAACAAAAAAAACAAAAACCGAAGAACCAAAGTAACGCAAATTTATAGTCCTTGAAAGTTATTATTATCAACTAATTAGGATATAAAGAAATGAAAGTTAGTAGTTAGTCATTACAATCAAACCTGTAGTCATGTTAGGTATGTTTTCAAGATCAAACAGATATATTTTAGATAGGTTGTCTTCAAATACTTCAGAGATCTATAGAATATAGATTATAATATAAAACATTCAAGAGAAAGTAGGAAGTAGTCTTGAATGCATCGGCACAGGAGACCAATTCCTAAATGTAATACCAGGAGCACAGGCACTGAGAGCAACAATTAATAAATGGGCTACAGAGCTTAACAGAAGAATCTCAAATGGCCGAAAGACATTTAAGAATTTAAGGAATTGTTCAACATCCTTAGTCATCTGGGAAATGCAAATCAAAACAACTCTGAGATACCATCTTGCACCTGTCAGAATGGCTAAGATCAAAAACACTGAAGACAGCTTATGTTGGAGAGGATGTGGAGCAGGGGAACAGTTGTTTGGTTCAAACTGTTTGGGGGGCACCCAGGCAGGGAGATAGGGATCCATCCCTGGTGCATGGGCAGGCTTTTGGGAGCCCAGTGACTGTGGTATGATGCCTTGTGCAGCCTTGGTACAGTGGAGAGGGGTTGGACCTACCTAGGCTCAGTGTGCTGGGCTCTGTTGACTCCCCATAGGAGACCTTGATTTGGGGGATGTGGGGATTTAGGGTGGCTAGGGAGAGAGAGCTGGGGAGTGGGAGGAGAGAGGAGGGGAAATCTTTGGGTGGTATGTAGAGTGAGTAGAAATTTCTTAATAAAGAAAAATGAAAAAAAAAAAGAAATAAAATCAATACAGAAAAATAAAAAAAACAAAAATAAATAAAACATTTAAGATGTTTTAAAAACATAGATTCTTTTTTTTAATGATAGTGAGACATGTCTGCTTCTGGCAGCATCAGTCTATTTCAGAGAAGATGATGGGCACTGAAGAAACTCATTATGGAGTTTTCTTTCTTGTGGCAAACGTTAGCCACTGAGCAAGAAAGTGCCCTTCCCGTGACTGCTGACAGTATGCAGTCCAAATGGGAAAAGCAGGACACAAAAGAAAGGACTGACAAACTTTGCCAAGACAAGGTAGGACAGTGCTGTAGAAAATCCTGCTTCACCGATGAGCCTGTCAGATATGCTTGGCCTGTAGACCAAAGATGGATGTAGACCAACACTGCAGAGGAACCGTGGGTGACTGTCCAGGCAGCCAGCTGTTTCTGTCACTTCTCACATTTTTTGGAAGTCACTTGCTTGCGCTTCCTGCTTACTCAGTTAATATTATTTTTTTCTTGGGTCTCTGAGGGAGTTGAAGACTAGATAGTTATAGTTTTTCTTGTTAACAAATTCAGAAAAGAAACTAAAGAGGTGTAAAGTTCATAAGTTTGAAAGACATCAAAAGATAGTTTTCCATTGATAATATAAGACAGGATAGAAAGTGAATTAGGTACAATACCTAATTGTGCTGTGGGCCAGAGAAATATGATGTAGGAATTCAGCTTACTATGACAAAGAATCCTGAAGAAATCAAAGACTTTTTCCAGAGGAAGCCAAGGCTCAAAGAATATTGGTGTTATTTAGATTTTGTATATATCTCCTGTTTCCTGCAATGAGTTTATGTTTGCTATTATAGTTTCCCACCTGATTCTTATTCCTTAGAACTATTTACAGTGTGTTTGATCATTTATTGGGCACAATTTTTCCCCACACAATTAAGGTATTTGGATACTTGCCCCAACTGTATTGACAACAGTCATATAACTTCCCTTTTTAGCATTAGACTCAGATATCTGTCTTCTGTAATTATTTTCATTAGCAAGTATCTGGGGCCAGGGTCATCTCCAGACAAATGCATTTTGTCTAAGATTTTTCAAAATTCCAAGTAATTACTGCAGACAGATAAACATTCCAGATCATCTGTTAGTCTCTTAAAATAATGTAAATATCCATCCAGAGACAAATGCCAAGGTCAGGTGGATGTTAGGTATACTTTTTTATTTCTTGTTCAAATTAAACTTAACCCTCCTTTCTCTCATAGCCTTAATAGTATCTTTAGACTTCTATTTTAACAATTAACTCAGAATTAAAGGGCTTTTTTTACATACCAGGTGCATCAAGCTATGGCGCAGGTTTCCTAGCCACTGAACAGACTTGCCCCATCTAAGCAGAAAGTGGTGGAGCCAGAGAATTGCAGATTGTATGTGTATTTAAATTGGACTGGGGAGAGAGAGGAAGAGAACAAAGATGGAAGGAACTTAGATAGAACAACTGGAAGACAGGAGAGAAAGGGGCAGAGAGGAGCTAAGTATGAGAACAGAATTAAAACTGTATATAGAGAAAACTGACTCAGAAGAATAAAATGAACAGACTAAAGATTTCATGTATATAGATTTATTTGAGAATCCCTCAGCTTAATTAATCTGCCACTGGTAGCATCTCTTCTGGAACTCTGGGAGAAGGCCATAGAGAGGCTGGACCCCAGTAGTCTTCATTACCCTTGGACTCACCAAAATAGAATAAATAATGAAGCAATTTCTCTGAATTTGCCAAATGTTAATGGACTGGACATTATTAATGTAATTCTTGGCTGTGTATATTATATATACTTATACTTATTGTATATAGTTTTTCTTATATTAATTATAACTTTTGATTATTTTAGACAAAAGGGGGAAATGTGGTAATATATTTGTAATCTAAGAAATAAAGCTTGTCTGAACATCAGAAGACTGTGCCAGCCATACAGTTAGCCATAGAGGTTAGGCAGTAGTGGCACACACCTTTAAGCCTAGCACTTGGGAGGCAGAGGCAGAGATCCATCTGGATTTCTATGAATTCAAAGCCACACTGGGATACATGAGATTAATCCAGTCTAAAAGAGGAACAGAGCCAGGCAGTGGTGGCACACACCTTTAATTCCAGCACTTGAAAAAACACATCTTTAATCCAAGCACTAGGAAGGTTGAGAAAGGATATGGCTCGGCAGAGAAAGGAATATAAAATGGGAGGAGACAGGAACTCTTGTTCTTTCAGGCTGAGGAGTTGGTGAGGTAAGAGGTGGTGGCTGTGGCTTTCTCTACTTCTCTGATCATTCAGCTTTCAGCCTGATATCTGGCTCCAGGTTTTTATTGAGCCCAATTAGGATTCAAGCAACAGTAAAATATATATCTGCATGAATATGAGTATAGATTGTGTGTTTTACAAAAGTCAGCCAAAGATGATTTTTGTTATGTGTTTCAGCAAGTAAAATATGCATCACATGTCTTATAGTTCTTCTAGGTTTGCTTTTTTATGTCTGTAGTCAGGATTACAGGGGGTCGTCCTTGATCAAACCTGATTTCCTTTAACCTGCAATGAATCTACAGCCTCTCCTTTCCTGTGGAAGTAAAAGCAAAATCTCTCCCCCAAAGTAATGCAAATTTTGAGTTAAATTTTACAGTCAAGACATTTTTTTAAATATGTAGGTTGGATTAATCCAGCAACATTTATAATCAAATGTCTCCTAACAGCTGTTGCTCCTTCTTCAGCAGGCAAACAATTCAAAGACAACACAATAATATACAGTATCCAGACTCTATGTGAATTCTCCATCTTTACTTGGCTTTTTATATTTTTTATCTTTCTATTCCTTTTTTTAAAGGAATTTATTATTTTAAAACTGTATTTTTTCATCTAAGACTGTATATAATCTCTTCTCTCTCCCAAACCTATGTATATTTTTAAACCCATTGCAAATCATTTCGAGTTTTTTTTTTCCAAATCTGAATCTGGCTTTACTGTAGATCTCTAACTTTTTCTGACCACATGGGTCTTTAAACTGGTAAGTGGCATGCCTAGGACCTCTGCCTCCACCCTGACAGCTGGTTCTACCCTACCTGGTTCCCTAATAGCTCACCTTCATGGAAGAGGCACTGGCAAGAGCCATGTTTGCCACCCCAACTCTGAGAAGCTTCTGAGTCCATGCTGCCACTGAGCAGCACGCTGCCTGCTGCTCACAAACCCCATCCAAGTGTTCAGTACCAGGGCCTCTCAAAAGAGCCTTGCCATTTTTGCCACTAGCTCTGAGCTAGTAAGCTGTCTCTTAAAGGAGCCATGCCTATGCTCACTGCCAGAAAAAGAGCCTACCTGAGAAAAGGCAGCTACCAAGAAGCCATGATTGACTCCATTCTTGTGTATCTGGAACCTTTTTTTTAAGCTTTGTCTGGAAATTTTGGCCCCATGGTGGAGTGCCATGTGTAATCAGACATTTCTTTCCTGCCCTCCTGCTCCCAAATACCTGGCAGCCACTTCCCAAATAACTGGCTCAACTCAGAGGTTTATATAAATTATAAATGATTGGCCAGTAGCTCAGGCTTATTACTAACCAGCTCTTACACTTTAAGTTAACCCATATTTCTTATTTATGTTCTGCCATATGATGGTACCTTTATTAGCATGGCATGTTCATCTCCTGCTCTTTCTGCATCTGGCTGGCTATTCCAGACTCTGCCCTTATTCCCAGCATTCTTACTTTGGCTCTTCCACCTAACTTTGTCCTGTGCAGCAGCAGCAGCAGCAGCAGCAGCAGCAGCAGATTTTTGACACAAAGTTGGGCAATTTGACATTCCCTGAGGCAAAATTTTCCAATGATATCTTTTCATTTGTTCATATAAGTTAAGAGAAGGTACACTAAGGGCAAATCTTTTACAATTTTTAGGATGTAAAGATCTAGTATTGAAACAGTCCTTTATATTAAGCACTACAAGAGGTTAGGAATGGAGGGAATCAGAGCAGGAGGTGGAGGGGTAAAATCAGCACACGAAAGAGCAAACAGTCAACTTTATCACAGAGAGAGACACTAGAGCATATATTCTAGGGTGCTAATTTTTTTCTATTCCCAATGTTACTTTCTGATCTCTTTCATTTTTAATTTTATCTACATCAGTTTTATCAGTTACTGTTTTTACTTCTTTCCAAAGCTGAAAAGCATTACTAGGATTTTTCACTGTTTCTCTTGCATCTAATTCTCCCTGAATTGCTCTTCTTAACTGGGACTAAGTTCTATGATTCAGAGATTCCTCTTCAGGGAAAAAAGGCTGAAGTTCACTAATGAACTCCAGAAATTTCATCAGTTGATGGTATCCTACATTAACTCCTTCCAGCAACAAAGTTCACAGAACTTCTGTAAACAAATGTCCCTCCTTCGACCCTGTCTGTCCCATATTACCTTCTATGAATTAATCTCCTGCCTTATTACACTTGTGCATGCACCACAACCAGGAGGTCTTTACTTTAATTTTGTTTTAATTCCCATTGAAGGGTTTATTTACCAGGCGGACACTTCCGCCTAGCCATTTCCGGATCAAAGCGTCTCTCATAGCCAGGATACCCGGTGGACCCAGACATCTCCACCTAGCAAGTTCCGGGCCAAGGGGTCTCGCATGATCAGGGTCCATGACGTTACATGGTCACGTTAGCGTGCAACGTGACCATGTGATCTACGCACACGCGTGGAGTAGTGACGTGACCTGGCCACGCCCCCAGCCGGTTTTAAAGTGGAGCGCCATGCTTCCCAGTCCTCCCTCTTCTCCATGCACGTGTCTCTCCCACAGGCCTGTGCACTCTCTATCCCTTTATCTCTAATAAACTCTTATAAGCGGATTCTGTCGTGTTTCGTGATGTTTCCTTGCAGGGTAAGAACACAACGCAGCTAAATAACTAACACCCATGTTTCAGTTTTCTGTTCAAGTGCCACCTGCAAGTGCCACCACCTACTGAACCAGGTTCTCCTGATGAGGTGAGTAGAACTAAAACCAGGTTGGTTCTGAGGAGTCTCAGCAAGACTGAGGCTGAGACCAGTTTATTGTAAGCAATCAGGCCCTTTATACCCTTATCAGGATATAATGGCAGTTTGCCAGGAAGACTACAGCTGTAGTTGTCAGACACAATGACATATGCAAGCCATACTGGGCACACAGATTAACAGAAGAATTATTGTTCTGCCAGACTTCTATGCTTTGCTGACTGCTGGGGAATGCGGAGATGCACAGGTGGCCTGATTGCTCCACTGCCTGAGGGTGTGCCTCGGTTTCTCAGGAACTAAAAGTTACACAGTGCCCCAGGGGCCACGGACTCTCACCTGAAAAACCTACGAAATATGGTCTCAAGGCAGCTAACAGCTCCAGTTCCACGATTCCCTGCAGACAGTATTGGGGCTCATCTGTGGTCTTATTTTTATTTGTTTGGAAGAGTTTGTTTTGGCTCACAGTTTGGCAGTGCACTCCATCACGGTGGAGAACACATGGTAGCATGAGTATGAAGCAGTTTGTCATGCTGCACCTTCAGTCAGGAAACAGAGAGGCGAGTGCTGTGCTTGTGGGGGCCCAAAACAGCTTGACCACACAGCTGCCATGGCAGACTTAGAGGCCCAGACACAACTTCTGTGACAGGCTTACTGGCAGGCAACACCTGGACCCAGGAAAGCCATAAGCTGACTCCACCCAGGGAGGGCCTGCATCTAAGGGGAAAAAACTTTCCAAACATTCCCTATACCCATTGACAAATGTCAGCTAATCAGAGTCCTGAACCCTGGAATTCTCCTCACCCCAACCTCTGCTATGATAAAAACCCCACCCTGCCTGGGCTCTGGGTCCTCTGCTCTCACCACTGCATCAGACAGACATAGAGACCAACCTCCAAGCTTGAAATAAAGGCTCTTTGCTTTTCCATATGGGATTCAGTCTCCGTGGTGGTCTTTTGTGGGTCCCTGAGATCTGGGCATAACAATGCTCATCTGCCTTTCCTTTTTAATTCCATTTAAGACTTCAACTTATGGGTGGATAGTGCCGCCCACATACAGGATGGGTCTTCCCTCTACAGCTGAACTTTTCTGGAAACACAATCATAGACATCCCCAGAGATGTGTTTCCATAGTGATCCAGTCAAGCTGACAATGAAAATTAAGCATTACATCTTCCCTTGCTAAATACCTGTCCCCAGTGTCTAGCACAGCTTTTAAAAAGTTCTATGTTCCAAATCAACTTTGTTCGATTTCACTCTTTAAATACTTGTAGAATGCTCTGCCCATAGACATAGACTATGGTACCAGCATTGTTTTCTGGCCCAGGAAGGGTAGAAACACAGAAAGGAAAAGAATTAAGTCCTGGCTGTTCATGACTGTCCTCACTGGAGCTAGAGCAGTGCTTAGAACATCCCTTCTGGGATCCTTGGGTGTTGTCTCTCTCAGCCCTCCCCAGCCTCTCTTGTGCACATCAAAACTGTTTACTTCAAAATTTCTGCTAACCTAACTGCCATTCTTTCTTTTACTTCATGTTATAAGATAGCACCCCTTCCTTTATGCAAGAAAAGCACAGTTTTCTCAGGTTGGGTATGTGGGTTTTCAGATGGACCACTGAGACTGCTAAAGGAAGGTGACTAGGGCAATCTGACTGTAATACTTTCCTTCCAATCTAAAGGCTTATCTTCCCCCTTCTCCCTCCACCCTCACTGGTCACGATGGGCTGAAAATGACTTTTTGTCTTGTCAGAAGCATCTGGCCTCTGAGTGGCCTTTTCTGTGGTCTCCCTCCTTCCTGGCATCCTTCCCCTTGGTTTCATGACACGCTCCTTTCATGGCTCCCTCCCCTCTCCCTCTTCTCTGTTCTACTGTATTTTCCTCCTCTTGTTGGCCTTTGTATAATCATAATAAAATAGAATAAATATTATCACTGAGACTTTAAAGAGTTGTTTGCCATGGCAAAGCAGTAAGTACATCAGTTCCTTCGACCCTCATACCAATCTTATAAAATAGGCAAGGCCATGATGTCATTTCTCTAAGGAGGAAACAGACTGAACATCTCAGAAACTCACCTGGAATTGTGGAGCCTGTAAGCTGGGCAACTAGAAGTCAGCCTCTAGGGCAGTGCTTTTTCAACCTGTGGGTTGTGACCCCTGGGGGGGGGGGTCAAACAACCTTTTCATGGGGGTCTCCTAAGACCATTGGAAAACACCAATGTTTACATTATTATTCGTAACAGTAGAAAAATTACACTTAGGAAGTAGCAATGAAAATAATTTTATGGTTGCGGTCACCACACATGAGGAACAAATGGTTGCAACATTGGGGAGGTTGAGAACCACTGACTCCAAAGCCTGAACCCCTTCCCTGACTCATGGGTTCATAGCACCATGGCATGTGGTGTGTCTTCTCACATACAAGGAAATAAAGGCTTGTAAGTCCGTAAGGGCTGCCGTTAGCAGATGTCCTTTGAATATGAAATCAACGCAGGGTTAGCCCATTTTCTTAGGCAATGGCAGCTGCTGGGTTAGACTGTGTCACTTAATCTGCTATGAAAGGGAGGACAGAAGAAACGAAGCGCTGTCCCTACTGTGCACTCGGTGCTTACTTAATGTTCATCTGAGGCTCGAACAGTCGAGTCCTCGAGCTCCATTAAGCCTGGCCCCCGGCAGTCATAACAGTCGGTTCAGGAACGCCTGGGGGTTGCTGAGGATGGTAGGAGGCTAAGAGAGCGGATTTCCTGGGCCAGACCAACACTACCCCCACTCCATGCATGGCAGGGGTGTGATTTGTGCATCCCAGAGGGGATATCTCCTTTTCTTACATGTTAAAGGTTTCCCCTGTCCTTTTAGACTGTCAAGGCCATCAGAGCCTTTATCCTGGAAGGGGAGTTGGGGTGGACAAGAGGACAAGGCAGGGATGGACAACTGATCTTGTAGTGACACAGCTTCCCCAGTGTATGGCAGGAAGGAGGCATGGTTGGTGTCCGAGGAGTCCCAACTATCCAGTTAAGTATGTGTTGCCACACCAGGAATCCTAGGAGCAGGATAAGAAGGTACAGAATCTTAGCTAGCTAGGGCTAAATAAAATGCTATGCAGGCATGCTTGGCTTGATGAAGTGCAAAAAGAGCCGTCTCCTTTAGGCCTTAACTAAGGAAACATCAAGGAGTAGAAGAGAGTAGGAAAGTAGTCATTTACACATGGTGAGAGTTAAATTAGTTAGTGCTTGAATTCATAAACACCCACCTTGGATGATGGTGTCCTCTTTGGGTTTTTTTTTTAATACCTTTCCCATTCTTTACCCTAATATGATGCTTATCACTGATGCAAAAAGATGTGTCATGTTTTCTAATTCAGTCTGTTAATTGTTGTCCCTTTATTGGGGCTTTTGATTCAAAAGTTTTGACATTTTGACTCATAAGTAAGCATTGTACCTATATCTGTAGATATAAATATGACATATATATGAAAAATATATCACCTTTACAATAAATATAAAAAGAGGAATCAATTTAACCAGGTAGGTAAAAAATCCATACACTTAAAACTAGATTATAGGAAGTTAATAGATTGCAATAAAATAAATTGTATTCCATGTTTTAGCTATCTATCCATATAAAAGTGATCTATAAATAATTCATTCCCAATAAAAATCTAATTGTGCATTAGATTTTTAGCCCTGCCTGGTCCTGTACATTTTGCATCAGGAACTAGAAGATACTACATGGGGTGCAGTAAACCAGATGCAGAAAAGCAAATTACACGTTCTCTCTCATCTGTGGTTCTTAGCCACAGATTTTCTGATGTGAGTATACAGCCTAGAGTAACCACAGGTCAGGGGAGGTAAAGGGGACTACGGTGGAATGAGGATCACTAGAGAAGGGATACAAATGGTTTGGGAGGGGGAAGTGTATAAAGTAGGAGTTTAACTGAGGTTAGGGGAGGAAGACCACGACAAGAGAGCAAGGACTGAGGGTAGACTAACCAAGGATATAGGAAAAAGTCATGAGAAATCATATTATTATTCATTTATCTAAATTACATACTATACATGTAATTCTATGTGTATACATATACATAGAGTTCAATTAAGTTTCCCATTTGGGCTGGCAATGATTTCCCCCTCCCCAAAAGCCATAGGCCATCTAACAAAACCCCCAACACCAGGCATGAAAAGCCCCCTTACAAATTGTTGGTCAGAGTTGTCCAAGAGACTGTTAAAATATGATAGGCTATTGATGTTGCCTTTGGTTGCCTCCCAGAGGTTAAAGGTAAGGCCCTACTTTTAAGACACCATGAAATTCAAAAACAAGTTTGGAAAGATGTGAGCTGAAAGTATCCTCCCTGAAGATTAGTTTCATAGTAGAAGAAGATGCTATACAAGTTTCCAAGGGCAGATAGGAACCAATAGCCCTACCTGCCCAGCTGTGATAGTATGACCACAATGACCATGGCATGATAGCCCAAGAGTGCAATAGTGGGGCTCAGATCTTGGTGGTGACCAACATCTCCTATAGTTAGACTCAAGGCCCATTCAACAAGAGGAAATCATGCCTGATAGTAGAAACCTAGCCAACCATCTGGGGCTAGTGAGGTCACAGATTCTAGACAAGAACACGGATCCTCACTTTACTAGACCAGCCTAACCCTAACTGCATTCTAAAACCTACCCTTACACCCACAAGTAAGTATAGCTTTCACCTGTCATCAAAGCAGCTTCTCTTTTCAACAGAAGGCCATTACACTAAACAACAACTATTCAAAATACAGAGAACCAGTAATCGTGGGGCGTTCAGGCTTAAAGGATCCATACATAAAACAACTCCTGCATCTAAGGATCAGAGATTATCACAGAAGAGGGGGAAGAAAAATTGTAGGAGCTAGAGGACCAGGAAAGCTGCTGTGAGATTGTGTCTCCTAAAAATGACAGGGAGGCTTTCTCCATGATACCTCAACAAGGAATGTGGCTGCCAAAAGAAGACCTGGAGAATAACAATAGACATGCTAACATGGAAAGGTCAAGTCTCACAGGGCTCCACTCCTAGACAAAGAATACAGGCAACTAAGGAATGCAGAGAGTGGGAGAAACATTCCTCTCCAGGGATGAGCCCTCTGATACCAAGTGGTCTTGAAATCATATACACACAATGATATAAGACAGATAGAGCATGTTTTATTGACATATTTATCCATATGTATATACATATATACATGCATATATTTGTGTGTGTGTGTTACTATGACAACTACAGAGAAAGAAGCCACGATTTTGAGAGGAAGCAGTGCAGGTTATCCATGGATGGTACTGAAGGGAGGAAAGGGAAAGGAGAAATGGTGTAATTGTGTTTTAATTTTAAATAAAAACAAAGAAAATCTCTGTGTAGGAAAACGTGGAACTATGAGGGGAAAAGTTGGTTATGAGCAGTAGACAATAGAAGGCATTCGTGACAGCTTAGGGAATACAATAATGGGCTTCCGTAGTTTGAAAAATTCATCATTTCTCACTTGAATTTCCTTACCCATAATTTATGACAAACATTATTTAATGTCAAAAAAGATAATTTTTAATTATAATAAAGAAAATGTAAAGTCCTATTTTTATAAGCGAATGGAGTGGGAACTCCTTGGTACCTATTATAAATAATACAGCAAATAATTAATCATGATAGCATTGTTCCTATTGTATACTGTATGCATGTTAACACTAACTTCTGCTCATAAGAGAAATGAATTTTAGGACTTACTTTCTTCCTCTTGGATTTTCCAAGATTTTCTTCAGATTGCCTATCATGTATACACATGCTTATGATCCAAAACATACCTTTCATTAATTTTTATAAAATAAAATACTTCTAATATATTATGTGTATTTTGTACTCTTAGTCCACTTAATTTTTCTCTTTTAGGTATTTATTTTTTTATGGAATTATATTCAGCAGTTGAGTTAAATGCCTTATATGTGTATGTAAAATTGTATAAGTTAATATTAAAATATATTTAATATAAAGAACTCTAATGCAACTTTGTAAATAAGCTGAAAAAATTAATTGTAACATTCATATGACCCACAAATATGCCAAAAAAAATCTAGCGCAAAAGTACTGAATCATCAAATTACCTGACTCAGAGTGTGTTGTAAAGGTGCAATTTTTACAAAAATTAAGTAGTTATTAATTCTATAGTAATTAAAACATTTTAATATTTCCATTAAAAATACATTCATGAGTCAAGGGCATTAAAACAAGGGCCCACATAACAAGTTAATTTATACTAAACAAAAATGCAAAGAATATCTAATACATAAAACAATTTCTTCAATAACCAGAAATTTAAATTAATTTTTAAGTTTTACACACATGGGAGTAGGGATGTTCACTAACAAAGGCAGTAAGGCACCAATCAAAGGAAAATGTATGTCCCTGCGTGAGTTATGGAACAGAGAGTTCTTAATAAGAGTATTTTTTTCAGAGACCCATTAAGTCATGCTTTGGGGATTGTGGAAGAAAACTTTTAATGAGTTTGATAACACTGAGTTCCCAGGGAGCCTTGCTAAATAGCTTCCCAATTATCAAGAGTTAAAACTTTATTTTTCCCCTTATGACTTGTGGTTAATTGGATCCTCAATATATTAAAGAAACTGTAGTGAATTGTCTTGAAACAATATGGACCTTTTACTAGCAAATTCAAAACATACAAAGTTGCATTTGATGCAGTTGCAGTAAGCAGAGAAATGAGTCTCATAGCAATAGTTACTATTCTATGAACTAAATATTAAACTAATTGTCTGCTAGATGGCCTCTGCTTTGTATGCATTGATTGCTAACTTCTAACTTAACTCTGTTGCCCTAAAACAAAGTCAAGATATTATACAATAATTTAAACTAAGAAATATAAAAGCAATTAGGCGCATGAAAAACAAGTGTTCAATTCAAAATGTTATTCATATATTCATTTTGATAATTAATCTGGTACACATAAAGCACATTTGGTAAAATCTACTTCCTTTCAATATGCTTAGAGAAGATATTCCATGATGTGAGTTCATGAAGGGTCATTGGACATTTATGCAGATTTACTTTGGGTATTCTTCAAAACTGACAATCTAATAGTACAATTTTGTATTTTTATTAATGTCAACAATTAAATTATGTTTACATACCTTATAAACAGAATAATTTATTAAAATAACTTCTTATTTTTCTTAAAATATTTCAAGTATACTGATAAGAGCACAGTTAATATTATGAATATGCTGATATAATGCTTTACAATGACATGTTGACTAGTTTTTTAAGTAAAAATGCATAGTTCAGGTATAAACAAGGCTCCTTGGAGTTTACTAATCACATTAGTGATTTCTGGTAGGTTTCCAGTACCCCAGCAGATAGTCTCACACTCATTCACACATCACAGCATTACTGAACTCATTGGGTTGATAATAATAATAATGATATAGTAATAATGATAATGATAATGATAATGATAATAGACATGAAGCTGGGAGAGAATTAGAGTAATCACAGAAACCAGGAAAGCAAAAGAGGTTCATGGGGAGTGAAAGGCCCTAGAGAGAGAAATAAGAAGATACAAGTGATATGAAGTAGAGGATGGGAAGAGTGGGGAGGAGCACTTTAATTGGAGAGGAAGGAGGAAAGAGGGATATAACACTAAAGATGTTTAAAAAGCTCTAAGGAAACATTATTTTATATTTACCTAAAATTACATATAACACATATGTAGTTAGAGTTTTCCTGCTACACACATGATATGATATTATATATATATATATATATCATATATATATATATGATACATTTGATATATATGTGAGAGATAGATTAATTATGTGTGTGTGTGTGTGTGTGTGTGTGTGTGTGTGTGTGTGTGTGTGTGTGTGTGTGCTTGTTATACAATCTGCCTAGGAGCTACCCAACTATGATGCCTATGAATCACAACAATGCTAGCCCTGTAATAATGAGATACAATAGTGGACTGCTATCTTGGTGGTAACCAACTTACCTCTAATTGATATCAAGACCTATTCAACAGGAGGAAAATCATGTCTGGTACTGGAAAACTAATCAATTATCTATGACTAGTGAGGTCATCGATCTTAGAGGTGAACCTACAACAATCAATTTACCAAACCAGCATAATTCCTAATTGCATTCTAAATATTTCTCCTTATACCCACAGATAAGAGTGGCTCTCACCCCTCATCAAAGAAGCTTCTCTTTGAATCAGATGGAAACAATCATAGAAAGCCACAGTTGGTCAAAATACAGAGAACAACTGATCACAAGGTTGCACAGCCCCATCGGCTACATCTACAACACACTTACAGCTCAGGGAACATCACAGATGAGGGAGCAGAAATATTTTAACAGCCAAAGGGCCAGGAAGTCAACTGTGAGACTGTCTCCTATAAATGACAGGGAACATACACCAATGATACTACAGACAATATGGCTGCCTAAACAAGACCCAAAAAATAGAATGCCAATGTGATTTTGAGTGAGGTAACCCAAAGGTAGACTTTAGCAATGTCTGCCCATTCTCCTAAGGTCCCAAGACAAACTGAGGCAGAATTTCAAAGTTCACTCTTACGGGCCCACAAGAATATATTATGGAGATTCAGCTGTGTATTAAAGTTATACTTTGATCAGCCAAGATTCTGACAAAAGGCAAGCCATTTACTATGGAATATTTGGTGTTATCCAGTTTTTAATATTTCAGCTGTTTTCTGCTATGAAATTCTTGTGTGCCCAAATACTATAGACCATTTGGCAAACAGATCAACTTCTCAGACACTGTTCTACTTGGTACTAACTACCCCTCCCCCAGCCTAGGAGACAAGCAGGATATAGATGCATAGCTTTGTTTCTTGTGCAAATGAAGCTCAGATCATCCCCTTCCTCTGGGCCTGGGGGCATGGCAGAGATTGACTGAGGACAATAGGGCATTTTACATAACCAGGTGCAGTAAGGACTGGAGCAGAATTCCACAGGCAGACACAGAACCATGTGGCCAGAGAGAGGAGAGGAAGAGGGAAGGGTAAGGCAGGAACAGCAGACACAGGATCACATGGGCAGAGAGAAGACAGAAAGACAGAGGTTCAGTAGAGGTAAAGCAGATCTCTTGTAGAGTTTATCAGGGCCAGGGGTAAGGAGCCAGCAAGGATATAGATGGAGGACAAAGGAAGATGATGAAGACCAGGTCAAAAGCATAAGAGCTCACTAAAACTATGAGGACAGGAAAACTGGGCACAGAGAGGAGCTCAATGTGAGGACAGGGCTGAAACTGTGTAGATAGAATTGACTTAGAAGAATAAAGTGGATGGACTAAAGAACTCAGTGTGCTTAGATTCATTTGATGTCCCTCAGATTATTATCCTTAGCCACTTGTAGCATCTGTTAAGGACCCTGATAGAAATCTCCTCAAGGAGGGCCCTTGGGGGGATTTATTAGTTAACTTTGAAGGAACCAGTGCGTTTGTTGGGCTTCTTTACAGAGCACATGTGAGAAGTTGCTTACAGGGGTGCTGATGCTCCCCCCAGCCAATCACACCTGAAAAGCCTTACCCATCAGGCATAAGGGCATCTCTGTAGCTACATCAACAGCGTCCGCCTTCCCTAGTCTTCCTCTGTCTATATGCTCTTCCCCAAGGCCACATGTAATTAGATACAAAAACAGGTAAGAGAGCAGCTGGATACTCAAGTGAGGGTCTCTTGACCTTCTTTGCCCCTCCAGGAGAAGGCATAAACAGTCAGCAAGCTCAGCTGGGATGGTTTTTTGCAGGGGGGCACAGATGAATGCCCCACAATACAGTTTTCTTGGTTCTTAGAACAGTATTGTATGACACTGTTCATCAGGTGATAGTCATCAAGGCTGATTCTACTTTCTGGCCACTGTGAATAGGAGAGCAATTGATATGGCTGTGTAGATGTCTATGACATAGTGTTTAGGCCCCTTTGGATATATGCCCATGGGTGGTATATGTATTCAATTTTTAGTACTTAGTGAAATCTCCACTTTGATTTCCACAGTGGTTGTACCAGTTTATTCCACCAACAGTATACACATGTCCCCCTTTTAGCACATCTTCACCATCATTTGCTGTCAGTTGTATCCTTGGCAATTGCCATTTTACTGACATAACTCTCAAAGAAGTTTTGATTTTTATTTATTTTAATTTATTCTCTAACAGTTTCATATGTGTATTTTATACTTTTTTTATTATCCTTATCCTTGCTCCTATCACCCTCTAATCATATCAACCCCTCCGTCCCAAGAGTTCTTATCCCTTTTGATGTATTTTTGTTTTTATTTTATTTGTGTATGCATAGGTGTGGAATTATTGATTGAAACATGCTGGGTTCACCAGTGGATATACAATTAAAGATAGTGACTCTCCAGCATCCGTCAACAGCCAATAGCTCCTCAGATAGGGTAAGTAATCTGTTACTGAAAATTGAGAGGTCCAGCCTTGTGGAGACCCAGTAGAGGCAACCACAGTTATTATAAATTAATGATTGCAATGGCCATGTCGTGCTCAGAAGACAGGAATTCATAACCCTTCTCCCCATCGCTGGGTTCCAACATTTACTAAAACATCTCTTTTAAGATGTTCCTGAGCCTTACACACAATCTATAAAGTCTGCTTCCCTTTTATCCTCCACAACCTTTAGTATTGCTATTTGGTGTTAAGCTCACATAAGATCAACTGTAAAACACACACACACACACACACACACACACACACACACACACACACACACACACTGGTTAGATTTCTTAGCATTTGTTTTTGAAGTCTGCTTTATTTCCCTTGATGTAATGCTTACCATATCATCCACGTGATTTTTAATGATATGGTTATATCTCATTTTTGAAGGTCAAA
The DNA here is from genome assembly GCF_049852395.1 of Peromyscus maniculatus bairdii. Taxonomy (NCBI): domain Eukaryota; kingdom Metazoa; phylum Chordata; class Mammalia; order Rodentia; family Cricetidae; genus Peromyscus; species Peromyscus maniculatus. The sequence continues at coordinate 24,899,207 of NC_134860.1, read as the reverse complement.
TAGTATTCCATTATGAACGAAATGGATTCCACATATTCTATATACATTACTTTATATGCCCATTAACTTTATTCTTTAATGTTTAACTTTTCCAGTTAAACATTGTTACAATTCACACAGTAGGACAACTTTGTCATTGATATCTTGATTTAATTTCTCTGAACATACATCCAGAGTGTCATATTATTTCAATATATGTTTCTTTTCTGGAACCCCCATACTGTTTTCCATAATGACTGTAGCAGCTTACATTCTCATCAGATATATTCAGAGCTCTTATTTCTCAACATCTTCACTTAACATTTGTTAATTTCTATTTTATGACTGTGGCCATTATTGTTAAGATAGATAATTGTGGTTTTGATTTACATTTCCTTTATTGCTAATAATTTTTAGTGTTCTTCATGTATCTTATGGTCATTTGTATATGTTCTTTTGAAAAATGGCTACTTGTGTCACTTGCTCACTTTTAAATTAAATTGTTTATGCTGTCCTATTTAGTTAATGTCTTTATACATTCTAGGTTTTAACTCATTATCACATATCTGGATTGAGAATGTTATATGTACCTTTGGATTGTCTCTATATTTTGTTTTTACCTTGCTGTGGCAAAGTTATTTTAGTTTGAAGCACTACTATTAATTGGGTTTCATTTTTGGCAATTTATGTTTAAATTATTATGTAAGCGTCTTAACAAAAGATATTCCATGGTGTCTTGTGGCACTTCCCTTGTCATTTATTATGCAAGCCTGGTAGCTTGGGGTCTTCTCTTTGAGTATTCTGTCTATACAAAGAAGGATTTTGTACATGGTAAGAGATAGGGATCTACTTTCATTCTTTTGCCTATTGATAGCCTGATTTCTCAGTAGCATTTATGGGAGAAGCTGTTCTTTCCTCATTTTGTATTCTTCAGATTTCTGTGGAACATCAGTTGGTTGATTTAGTTCTGGGCTCTGCCACTCATTTTATTTTTCTGCTTGTAAGCTAGTGACATACCAATTTGGTTATTCTATAGTTTTCTAGTCTTTTAAGTAACATAGTATGAAAACTCCAGTTTTATAATTTTTACATGAGATTTCATTGACTACACAGTCTTGTAATTTCATACAATTTTTAGACTTATAATTTATTATATGATTAATGATATTAGTATTTTACATATTATATTTCATCTGTATATTGTTTGTAGTAGATGAATATTTTCATGAGATTAGTGCCTAACCCTTCTCATGAATAAGTTCAAGGACCTTAAAGAGGACATGAATAAATCAAGCAAGTAAAAGACTTATGTAATAAAAAATTACATGAAGTAAGAAGGAAGGAAAGAAATATAGAATAGAGAAATGCAAAATCCAAAAGGCAAAAGGTAGATGGTATAATTTAAAAAAAGCCGGCTAGAAATAAGCCAAGCTAAGGCCTGGCATTTATAAGTAAGAATAAGTCACTGTGTGTTTATTTGGGAGCTGAATGGGGGCCCCCAAAGAGTAAATGGTTAAAAAAAAACCCACTAATTATATATTGGTGTTCCAACATGGGCCCATATTTCCATGCAGGGCCTGAGAAAGCTGAAAACAAAAACCTGGACATGGCTCCCATAAGAGTTTCTGCCTTACAGCAAGCCCTTAAGCAGCCAGTACATTAAGTTAAAAACAAAACAAAACAAAACAAAAGCTAAGTGAAAAATGCTTGCTGTGGCACAAGCATTGGCAACCATTGGCATTCTAGAGCTCTGGGTGGTTGAATGCAGTTCCCAGTCACATATCTCCAACCAAGCTATGAGCTTTAGGCTTGGTTCTCAATGAGCAGAACTAGCCACTCATGCTATAGGGGACATCTTAGCCAAGCTGCTTAGTAGTTTAAAGGCTCATGCAGTCAAAAAAGACTAGAGATACGCAGTAAAGAGGTCCAAATGGAAAAAAAAATCTCTAAATAGGTTACAATGTGTTTAACAATGTGTGTAGGCTTAAGAAAAAAGAAAGGATATAGACAGTCATAGAAAAATTGTAGTTTTGCCGGGTGGTGGCAGCGGCGGCGGCGGCGGCGCACACCTGTAATCCCAGCACTCGGGAGGCAGAGGCAGGTGGATCTCTGTGAGTTCGAGGCCAGCCTGGTCTCCAAAGCGAGTTCCAGGAAAGGCGCAAAGCTACACAGAGAAACCCTGTCTCGAAAAACCAGAAAAAAAAAAAAAAGAAAAATTGTAGTTAAAAAAAAATAAAGTCAAGTCTTTAAAGAGAGAAGTAAAAATAGGAATAAACCATGCAGAGGTGAGAAATACACAGAACTCAGTGAACTATGCAGAAGAGCAGGAGGAAAGATGGTAAGAGCCAGGGAACATCTGATAGGGAGTTCTCTAGGGAAATGCAAAACAGTACGACTTTGAGATTTCATCTTACATCAGTCATAATGGCTAAGATGAACAAACCAAATGACAGCTCATGTTGGCGAGGGTATGGAATAAGGGGAATTCATTCATTGCTGATAAATTGTCAGGGTGCAAACTTAAATAGCTACTGTGGAAATCAGTGTGGTGATTTCTCAGGAGGCTGTGAATCTACCTCAACGACTAGCTGTACCATTCTAGGGCATGTATCCAAAGAACTCTACATCCTATTTCAGAGACACTTGCTCAGCCATATTTACTGCTTCTCTATTCATAATAGCCAGAAATTGGACAAAGTGAAATAGTAGATGAATGAATGAAGAAAATGTGGTGTATTTATGCAATGGAATACTATTCAGCTTTTAAAAATGAAATCATGAAATCCACAAGTAAATGAATGGAGTTAGGAAAAAATCATCCCAAGTGAGGTAACCCAAACCCCAAAAGACAAGTATGGTATGCATTCACTTACATATGGATACTAGCTGTTAAGTCTTTCTATAAGCAGGCTGCAGTTTATATAATCACTGCAGTTAAATATAAAGTAAGAAACTTTAGGAGGATTGGATCACCATAGGAAGAGGAAATAGAATAAATAGTTGTGGGTAGATGGGGTACTGTAATTGGAGGACCAAATGGAAAAGGGGAGGAAAGATGGGGCGAGGGGAAGGGAGGGAATATGAGGAGAGGCAACCAAAGCCAAGGTCCATTTGAGGGGTTGTATGGAAGTCTAGCACAATAGAAGCTTTATATTAACAAATATAAAGGTGATCTAAATGGAATATCCAAGTAACAGAAAAGATGGAGCCCCAGCTGGACATCACTCATAAACAAATGAACACTCCAGTTCTGTGAATGAGTTCTATCTAACCCAGTTGTTGACCCAAGGGGTTCTGTGAGAACCCCCAAATAACCTAGGCTGTTGCCAAGACTATTGGTTGCCTTCTGCAAACTGATGGTAAAGCCCTATCATTGAAGACAACACCCACACAACTCACTGAACATAGACAGGTTGAGCTGGTGCCTACCTATTGCCTTCACCCCTACTGACTGGTGTTCAGAATATTGTTGATACTATGCACACTACTAAAGAAGAAAAGTAAACACAAAACCTCTGATGTACAATGGCGATCTGCATGCAAGATGCACAGTGCAATAGAGGCACAAAGCTTAAGGAACTAACTAACTAATATCTGATCGGATTTAAGGCCCACTCCATGAGTGGAACTCATTCTTGAAACTGATAGGGTTGCTAAGAACTTGAGAATAGATAGGCCAGCGAATTAGGAGAAAACCAAATATTACTGCTTCACTAAAGGAATGTAGTAATAAAATGACTTCTGATGACATTCTGCTATACTCGTAGATCAGTGCCTTGCTCAGCCATTATCAGAGGAGCTTCATCCCACAGTTAATGGGAACAAATACAGAGGCCTGCAGCTGGACAAGGTGCAGAGAGTAGGAGAACTTGGAAAACTCAGTCCTACATCCTGGAGATGTATGTCTCCATCAATTCTTTCCTCCAATGGCTCAGGAAAAAAGGAAGAGGAAAAGTTGTAAGGACAAGAGCAGATGGAAAATGATAAGGAAACAAAGCCCTCTAAACACTATAGGCCTAGTGCCAATGTGCACTCACAGAGACTGTGGCAGCATGCACAGGGCATCCATAAGCCTCAGCCTGATGGGATCTCAGTGCTGGGAGTGGAAGTGGACACACGCTTCCATCCCCAACCCAGAAGCTTCTCAAACTGATAACTGCTCAGCACAAATGAAAAATTAGTTTTCTCAAGTCTCACTGGGCATACAAACAACTCTTAAGGCCAGGCCCCAATACAAAAAGAACTTCATGGTATTTTTGAAGGCTTTTTTTTTTTTTTTGTCTAATAATGCTTTGTCTGGACATTTCTTTCTTTCTTTCTTTCCTCCTTTCTTTTCCTTCCTTCCTCCTTTATTTTCTTCCTTCCTTCCTTCCTTCCTTCCTTCCTTCCTTCCTTCCTTCCTTCCTTCCTTCCTTCCTTCCTTCCTTTCTTCTTCTTTCTGCCTGCCTGCCTGCTTTCCTTTCTTCCTTTCTTAAATACTTGTGTTCTAATGAGAGAGAGAAAGAGCAAGAAAGGATATGAACCTGGGGTGGGGGTAACCACAATCACAATATATTGAATGAAAAGAAACCTATTTTCAATGACACATACAAAAAAAACCCCAAGAAAGTATTTAACATATTTTTGATTTTATAGGAGCTCACAGTTGAGAGACTTTAGATTTTAAAAGAGGCTTTTGAGTTTTTAAAAGATACTGAACTTTTTTTTCCATCACAGGCAATTTATTTTGTTCTATTCATTCACAGTTAATACAGAAAATACTTGGAAACATCTCCATATAATGTTTGACACAGAAATCATCAAATAGAAGTATACAATGTTGACAGGAGGCAGTACATTTATAATTTATAACCCCAAATGTATTTATAAATTAGAAATGGAAAGATCTACAAATGAAATTATGAAGGTTCACCAAAGTCATTTAATCTGTCAGTTTCTCATTCATTTTTATGTCTTAATAATATTCTATTGTATGAATAAGCCACATTTTATTTCTCTCCAGTATTTGATAGCTATTTGAGTTATTTTAACTTTTTTACTATTAGCAACACACTGCTGTAAACCTTCATGTACATGTTTCATAGGTGCACATTTTCAGTAGTTTGAGGATATATTCCCAAGGGTAGAATTGTTGAGTAACAGAGTAACAATGTTTTGCATTTTGACCAACCACCAAACTGTTTTGCCAAAGTGGCACACCATTTTACAATCTCACCAAATCCTTGTTTTTAAGGCTCTGATTTTTGTACAAAAGCATTCAATCATTCTGTCAGACCAAACCAGGAAAAGTTAGCTATAGTTCAGAGCTGTTCTATTCCATTTACTATGCAAAGCCATTCTTGGCGTTTGCAACTCTCAGCCCTTTTGAGTATTCTTGCAGTGTTCACCTTTTCCTCCACCACTTTTTTCTTCTTCTTTTTTTCTGGTTTATTTCTATCTATTACAAATGTATAAAAAAATCCTCCATCAACGCTGCTGATAGCAGCAGAACCTTGAGAAATATACCTTTGGTTTGCCTCAGAAAAGGAACACATAATGCACTGTAAAGTTTATAAAATTGGCGCAAAACATTGTGATAATGTTACAATACCAGTTTTAAGAGTTCAGTGACTAATGGGGAGCCGATGGGATACAGCAGAACTGTGAAAGTGATCTCACTTAGCCAGCTGTACACGTAGACTGTAAATCTACATTCAGATCATTTCTGAACTAAGACTATCATCTCAGTTTATCTGTTGAGGTCAACCAGGAAACCCTAGAATATACCTTGATTTTTGCAAAAAACAAAATGGGGGGGGGGGTTCTTCAGCATTTCAGTCCACGAGTAACAGTATCCTAACAGGCAAAGTGTTCTCTCACTGTCAACATAGAATGAACTGCTGCTGGAGGTCAACTTGGGCTTTAATTTGCATTAGCACTTACATGCATAGTAGTCCAAGTTGTTGACCTCATGACTTTAAAAAGTAACTCTAAAAAAGTAAAATGGCCCTTCTTGGAAGACTAAAGAAAGACATCCAGCCACAGTTGTAAAACGTCTCATCAAAACAATATACCCTTTTATGAATTACGCCTCAATTAAAAAAAAAAAAAAAAGGAGCCCCAAATAAGAAGCAGCTCTGAAAAAGAAAATATAACTTAAGATATTTGAAAAAAACAAGGTGAATACAGGTTCAAAAATAATTAAGATACATTTTCTTAAGGCTACCTAGAATTAGGCTTTAAAGAATTCTACCATTTCAAGTTTACCACTAGTTACTAGATACCTATTTACAAACAAGATGTTCACTTTTTTTGTTCCTTTATCAAGAGAAAAATCTACCTTCAGACTATGAGGGTGGTGATGGGGAGGGACTAGAAAACAAGATTCAAACAATCCCACGCAAATATCACACTTTTCAAATGGAAGAACTCCAAACTGCACTAGAAGTTCCAATCACTAAGACACTTCCCATTGAAATGATTTAAGTACAACTACATGGCACCAAGGTTTAGGCCTAATATAGGCCTGACAACCAAGTCCTTGTTTTCTGGAAGAAAGGCCTCAAAAGTCCCACTCAATTCCACATAACAATACTTCAAAGATCAATTAGGTTTTTCTTTCCTTAATATTTTTGTTTTTGACTTCTAATCTTAAAGACTAGATTAAAACTTAGCTCATTTCCCAGAAGGCATTGCTTCCCTTTGCTCTATGAAAGAGTCCACCAAGACCTCTTCCTCAAAACCATCTAGCCCCCAGCCTCCAGCCTGTGCTTGTGATGCATCTTTCTCAACATCCTGAAAAGGTAATGTAGGTAAAATATGCTCATAAACATTAAAACTAGTTGTTAGAAAGACGTAACTAGCTTTATAATTTAAGTTTTAAAACATAAATACTTGCAGCTTAATCTGCACTGACAATGATTGTCAAAGCCTAGAATTCAACATTTACAAATTCTCATTCACACACACAAAACACGCTATTATCACACAACTTGTGTCTTGAGAGAATCTTCTGCTTTTTAAATCTTTGGCCTCCCAGTCAATCCCAAGTTCAACCAACTTTTCCGAGTTCTGGTAGTTACCTGGACCACTGAGGCATTGCCACAAGACTTCTTCTCTTTTGAAACATCCTTTTTCTCTAGATATTAGGATAGCTACACCAGCTTGTTTCTTCTGTGGTGTATGTTGGTGTGGGATTATCTATTGCTTGATTTTTCATGGATGTGTTTAGCTTCTTTGGGTTGAATTTTCCCTTCTAGTGCTTTCTGTAGGGCTGGATTTGTAGACAGGTATTGATTAAATCTGGTTTTATCCTGGAATATTTTGTTTACTCTGCCTATGGTGATTAAGAGTTTTGCTGGGCCGGGCGTTGGTGGCGCACGCCTTTAATCCCAGCACTTGGGAGGCAGAGCCAGGCGGATCTCTGTGAGTTCGAGGCCAGCCTGGGCTACCAAGAACCAAAAAAAAAAAAAAAAAAAGAGTTTTGCTGGGTATAATAGTCTGGGTTGGCATCCGTGGTCTCTTAGTGTCTGCATGAGATTTGTCCATGATCTTCTAGCTTTCATAGTCTCTATTGAGTAGTCTGGTGTTATTCTGATGGGTTTACCTTTATATGTTACTTGGTCTTTTTCCTTTGCGGCTCTTAATATTTTTTTCTTTGTTCTGTGTGTTTAGTGTTTTGATTATTATGTGGCGAGGGGACTTTTTTTTTTTTGGATCCAGCCTATTCGGTATTCTGTAAGCTTCTTGTATATTCATAGGTATTTCTTTCTTTAGGTTAGGAAAGTTTTCTTCTATGATTTTGTTGAATATATTTTCTGTGCCTTTGAGTTGGTATTCTTCTCCTTCTTCTATCCCTATTATTCTTAGGTTTGGTCTTTTCATGGTGTCCCAAATTTCCTGGATGTTTTGTGTTACGACTTTTTTGTCTTTAGTGTTTTCTTTGACTGACGAATCTATTTTCTCTATCGTGTCTTCAGTGTCAGAGATTCTCTGTTCCATCTCTTGCAATCGGTTGGTTATGCTTGTTTCTGTAGTTCCTGTTCGTTTAGTCAGGATTTCTATTTCCAGCATTCCCTCAGCATGTGTTTTCTTTATTGTCTCAAATTCATTTTTCAGATCTTGGAATGTTTCTTTCATCTGTTTAATTGCTCTTTCTTGGCTTGATTTGATTTCTTCCCATTTTTTGTTCGTTTTTTCTTCCATTTCTTTAAGGGAGTTTTTTATTTCCTCTTTAATGGAGTTTTTCATTTCCTCTTTAAGGGAAGTTTTTATTTCCTCTTTAAGAGAGTTTTTCATTTCCTCTTTAAGGAAAGTTTTTATTTCCTCTTTAAGGTAGTTTTTCATTTCCTCTTTAAGGAAAGTTTTTATTTCCTCATTGAGGGAATGTTTTATTTCTTCTTTAAGGGTCTCTATCATCTTCTTAAAGTCATTTTTAGGGTTGATCTCTTCTGTTTCTTCTGTCATGGTATGTTTAGGTCTTGCAGGTGTAGAATCACTAGGTTCTGATGTTGCCATATAGGTCTTTATGTTGTTGCCTGTATTTTTGCGCTGGTGTCTACTCATCTTTTCCTCTGTGCGGTGCAGGTGGTGTCTATGTCTGAGAGTGCCTCTCTTGTTCTAATTTTTAGTCTTGGTTTAGTAGGGGTTCTTGGTTAAATTGGTGCTATTGGGCTGTTTCTTCAGGGACAGCTGATTTCAGTCGGTGAATTATATACTTATGATTCTGGTGATCTGGTTTAGTGGCTGGGTAGTGCCTTCTTCTGTGTTCCCAGGTCACGTTTTGTTCATTTGTCAACTCCTCAGCTGATCTTGTTTCTTCAGACTTCAAACTGTAGGCATCTGAATCCTCTCTCAGATGGGTTTCAGCTGAGCAGGGTAGTCTCACCAACACCTCCAAGTTGTTGGGTTTCACAGGATCAGCAGTTGGGCCCTGGGTTGTCCCCAGAGGTATTGCCCAGACTCGCCCTGGTTCCGACCCACAGATATAGCCTTTTCCCCAGGTGTTGGGGCTAGGGGCGTCCCCGCTCCAAGCTGCGTCTGCCCCTCTCCATCCCCGGGCCTGTCCACCCCTGCAGCCCGCCGCCACAGGCCCACCTGTGTGACAGGGCCTGTATGTCCCTGTCAGCTGCTGCTGGGTCTGTCTGCCTCTGAGGGCCGCCGATGGGCCTGTATGTCTCTGCCGGCTGCCACCACGGGCCTACCTACCTCTGCTTGTCACTGCTGCCGGGCCCATCCACCTCTGCGAACTGCCATCATGCCTGTATGTCTCTGCCGGTTGCCGCTGGGCCTGTATGTCCCTGTGGGCTGCCACCAGGCCCGTCCACCTCCGCAGGTCGCCGACCTGCGTCCGCCTGTCTCCGCCGCGTGGCCTGTCCATCTCCGTCTGCTTATCTCTGCCGCAGGGCCTGTCCACCTCTGTGGACCACCGCTGAGCCTGAATGTCTCTGCCAGCTGCCGCCGGGCCTGAATGTCCCTGTCGGCCGCTGCCGCCGGACCTGTCTACCTCTGCGGGCCGCTGCCACAGGTCTACCTGCGTCTGCTTGTCTCCGCCATCTTCGATACTGAACTTTTAATGTTTGAATTTGTAAGATTTTGTGACTATGTTTGTAAATGTTTTATATTGTGATGTCACTAGTAAGTGCGATCTTGGGGGTGAAGAAAGGGAAGGTTGTGGCTTAACCGTGAAAAATTTAAAAAGAAACATTTATCATTTAAGAGATGTGAAGAATAAAGGAAATAATTTCTAAATAAAACAAGTCTATTTAAGTTTAAAAAGAAAAGAAACAGGCAATAAAACAAACAAACCAGAATAAAGAAAATGAGAAGCACAAGAAACTCACACTCACACACCCACATATACACAAACATATAAACACAAAATTAATAACCATAATATACAAGTAAAAGACCACTAAACAATACCTACACAAAGCAATATGAGAAAAAAAATCTCCCATAATACCATTGAGTGAGTTCTGTGTTGGCCACCTACTTTGGGGCATGGGACCCGCCTTTGTGTGGTTTATATAACCAGTGAGACTCTGTTGGATAAAACTAATTTTTTTTTCTTTGCAAATGGTTGTCAACAGGAGTCAGTTTCTTGGTTAGGGATGAGAGCTCATGCACACTTCATACTCGGTGCTGGGACCTGATCTGGCTTAGACCTATGTAGGCCCTGTGCCTTCTGCCTCAGACTCTGTGAGTTCATATGGATTTTGTCTCATTGTGTATCATCCACCCCCCCTGACTCATAATATCTTCCCTCTTTCTCTTCTGCAGGGTTCCCTGAACCCTGAGGCAGGGCGTGGATTAGATGGAGACATCCTATTTAGGACTGAGTGTTCCAAGGTCTCTCACTCTCTGTACATTTTCTGGCTGTAAGTCTCTGTATTTGTTCTCATCTAGTGCAGGAGGAAGCTTCTCTAATGATGGCTGAGTGAGACACTGATCTATGAGTAAACTAGAAGAACGCCTTAGGAGTCTTTTTTATTGCTACGTTCCCACAGCAGAACAGTAGAATTTGGGTTCCCCAGACCCTTGACCTATCAATTCTCAGGTTCTTGACCACTTGAGCAATGTCAGTGATGGAAAACCGTGTGATCCAAATACATTGTGTAAAAAATTTTCAGTAAAAAAAAAATAATAAAAATGGTGATTATGAGTATATTCAAAAAACGAATAAGAACACAAATAAACAGCTGAATGAAAAAGTGAAGTCATTATAGGATATGAGAACTGAATTAAAAATACTTGAGAAAAAAGCCTGGGATGCTGGAAATGAATAGTTCAACAAATCAAATATAAAGCTTAAAAACAAAACCCCAATAACAGTATGGGACATAGTGAGGACAGAGAACAGGGTATTAATTTTCTAGACAAGGTGGAATAATTGGTACATTTAGTCAAGGACACTAAGTCTTAAATGTATTAACAGAGCATGTGAGAGCTTTGGGACACCACAAAAGATCAGTTCTATGAATTATGGGCATATGAGAACTCTATACCAAAATCATAGAAAATATTTTCAATACATTCAGACAATGTCCAACATCTAAGTCAAGAGAAATATCAGATTATCCAGGTACCAAAGGCATATGGAAAAACCAAGCAGAACCAGAAAACAAATGTCTCACATTCTACCAAAATAAAACACTAAATATATAGAGCAATTGGTGCATCAGGAATGAGCCCCCTTATTGGTTGTCCAACGCAGAGTTGTCAGTCTTGAAACCATATATATACAAGCAACAAAAATGAACCCAGCAGGCTCTATTTATATACATTTTTTCATACATTTGTGTGTAATAAATATAATAAAAGAAAAATAAGCTATCAACTTGAGGATGGGAGGGGTCAAGAGGGTAACTGGGAGGGTGGGAGGGAAGGGCTGAAGGAAGTGCCATAATTCTATTTCAATTAGAGACAATAAAATTTGAATAAAAAGCAAGCTGTCATGGAAAAATAAAAAGTTATAGAAGAAGAAACAGGACCATCGGAATCATAGCTTGGCACTTAATAGAAAATTTAAATGCAAGAAGGGCTCCAAGTTTTGAAGGACCACAGCCATTAATCCAGAATATGGTGTGAATCCATCTTCAGTTCAGAGAGAGAAAGAAGCCCTATGATCTGCAACAGAGAAAACATCGTGTGACTACATACACTTCATTTCTACACAGGAAGACAACCATCAAAGCTTGTATATGAACTACTGCTACAACAACAGCATTGGGATGTGACACCTGCATATGGGTTGCTGCTGTAGCAAAAGCGCAGGTTGGGAAGTTTTAAACATAGAAATTTACTTCCGTATGATGTAGTGGCTAGGCATCCAATATTGGGGTGACAAGTAGGTTTGATCTTTTCTGGATTATTGCTGTGTGGTTTTCAGATGACTGACTATCTTCTTGCTGTTCCTTACATACTCATTCAATGGCGCTTATGCCTACTCACTTCTTATTAACATGATACTTTTATTGGAGTGAGGCCCCACCCTGAAGAACTCACTTAACCTTGATTACATAGCTTAAAAATTTTTTTCCAGAATAAACTCATACTGGAAGTTTGATTTCCAGGAAATCATGGTGAACACAATTTGGTCCATTATTCCCTAAGTATCTGTAATTTTATTATTTTTTTAATTTATTTTATAATTTAATTTAATTTTACATATCAGCTACAGATTTCCCTGTCCTCCCTCCTTCAGCCCCCCCACCACACTCCCCCCCACATTCCCATCTCCTCCAGGGCAAGGACTCTACTGGGGATTCAGCTCAGCCTGGTAGATTCAGTCCAGGCAGATCCAGTCCCCTCCTCCCTTCACCCAGGCTGAGCCAAGTGTCCCTGCATAGGCCCCAGGTTCCAAACAGCCAGCTCATGCACTAAGGACAGGTTCCTGTCCCACTGTATGGAGACCTCCCAAACCATTCAAGTTAATCAACTGTCTCACTTATCCAGAGGGCCTGATCTGGTTGGGGGCTCCTCAGCTATTGGTTCATAGTTCATGTGTTTCCACTAGTTTGACTATTTGTTCCGGTGCTTTTTCCAATCATGGTTTCAACGATTCTCTCTCATACAATCCCTCCTCTTTCTTGCCGACTGGACTCCCAGAGCTCCACCTGGTACCTGGCCATGGATTTCTGCATCCGCTTCCATCAGTCATTGGATGAGAGTTCTAGCATGAGTTAGGTTGTGTGGCCATCCAATCACCAGAGTAGGTCAGTTCAGGCTTTCTCTCGAGCATTGACAGCAGTCTATTGTAGAGGTATCTTTGTGGATTTTTAGAGACCTCTCTAGCACTTTACTTCTTTATATTCCCATGGGGTCTTCATTTATTATGGTCTCTTTTTCCTTGTTCTCCCTCTCTGTTCTTGATCCAGCTGGGATCTCCCGCTCCCCTAAGCTCCCTTTCCCTTGACCCTTGCCCTTCATTACCCCCACCCCCACTTCCAGTTTGCTCATGTAGATATCATCAATTTCTCTGTTGTTGGATGATCCCTGTGTCTTTCTTAGGGTCCTGTTTTCTGTTTTCTAGATAGCCTCCCTGGATTGTGAGTAGCAGTCTAGTCATCCTTTGTTTTATATCTAGTATCCTCCTTTTTTTTTTGGTTTTTTGAGACAGGGTTTCTCTGTGTAGCTTTGTGCCTTTCCTGGAACTCACTTAGTAGTCCAGGCTGGCCTTGAACTCACAGAGATCTGCCTGGCTCTGCCTCCCGAGTGCTGGGATTAAAGGTGTGCACCACCACCACCCAGCTCATCTAGTATCCTCCTATGAGTGAGTACATACCATGTTTGTCTTTCTGAGTCTGGGTTACCTCACTCAGGATGATTTTTTTCTAGATCCATCCATTTGCCTGCAAACCTCATGATGTCATTGTTTTTCTCTGCTGAGTAGTACTCCATTGTGTATATGTACCACATTTTCTTTATCCATTCTTCAGTTGAAGAGCATCTAGGTTGTTTCCAGGTTCTGGCTATTTCAAATAATGCTGCTATGAACATAGCTGAGCATGTGCTCTTGTGGTATGATTGAGCATTCCTTGGAAATATACCCAAAAGTGGTATAGCTGGGTCTTGGGGGAGATTGATTCCCAATTTTCTAAGAAAGCACCATATTGATTTCCAAAGTAGCTGTACAAGCTTGCATTCCCACCAACAGTGGAGGAGAGTTCCCCTTGCTCCACATCCTCTCCAGCATAAGCTGTTTTGGGTGTTTTTGATCTTAGCCATTCTGGCAGGTGTAAGGTGGTATATCAGAGTCATTTTGATTTGCATTTCCCTGATGATTAGGGATGTTGAACAATTCCTTAAATGTCTTTCAGCCATTTGAGCTTCCTCTGTTGAGAATTCTCTGTTTAGCTCTATAGCCCATTTCTTAATTGGAGTGTTGGGCATTTTGATGTCTAATTTCTTGAGTTCTTTATATATTCTGGATATCATTCCTCTGTCAGATGTAGGGTTGAAGATCTTTTCCCATTCTGTAGGCTGTCGCTTTGTCTTGTTGACCATGTCCTTTGCTCTACAAAAGCTTCTCAGTTTCAAGAGGTCCCATTGATTGATTGTTTCTCTCAGTGTCTGTGCTACTGGTTTTATATTTAGGAAGTGATCTCCTGTGCCAATGCATTCAAAACTACTTCCTACTTTCTCTTCTATCAGGATTTATGTTGAGGTCTTTGATCCACTTGGACTTAAGTTTTGTGCACAGTGACAGATATGAATCTATTTGCAGCCTTCTACATGTTGACATCCAGTTATGCCAGCACCATTTGTTGAAGATGCTTTCTTTTTTCCATTGTACAGTTTTGGCTTCTTTGTCAAAAATTATATGTTCATAGGTGTGCAGATTAATGTCAGGGTCTTCAATTCGATTCCATTGGTCCACATGTAGGTTTTTATGCCAGTACTATGTTGTTTTTATTACTGTAGCTCTATAGTAGAGCTTGAGGTCAGGGATCATGATGCCTCCAGAGGTTGTTTTATTGTACAGGATTCTTTTGGCTATCCTGGATTTTTTGTTTTTCCATATGAAGTTGAGTGTTGTTTTTTCTAGGTCTTTGAAGAATTGTGTTGGTGTTTTGATGGGGATTGCATTAAATCTGTAGATTGCTTTTGGTAAGATTGCCATGTTTACTATGTTAATCCTGCCTATCCATGAGCATGGGAGATCTTTCCATTTTCTGACATCTTCTTCAATTTCTTTTTTCAGGGACTTAAAGTTCTTGTCATATAGGCCCTTCACTTGCTTAGTTAGAGTTACCCCAAGGTATTTTATATCATTTGTGGCTATTGTAAAGGATCATGTATCTCTGATTTCCTTCTCAGCCTGTTTGTCAACTGTATATAGGAGGGCTACTGATTTTTTTTTTTGAGTTGATCTTGTATCCTGCTATGTTGCTGAAGGTGTTTATAAGCTGTATCAGTTCCTTGTGGTCACTCGTGTATACTATCATGTCATCTGCAAATAGGGAAAGCTTGACTTCTTCCTTTCCAATTTGTATCCCCTTAATCTCCTTATGTTGTCTTATTGCTCTGGCTAGAACTTCAAGTACTATATTGAATAAGTATGGGGAAAGCTGACAGCCTTGTCTTTCTTGTTTCTGATTTTAGTGGAATCGCTTTGAGTTTCTCTCCATTTACTTTGATGTTGGCTGTTTGCCTGATGTAAATTGCCTTTATTATGATTAGGTATGTTCCCTGTATTCCTGATCTCTCCAAGACCTTTATCATGAAGGGGTGTTGGATTTTGTCAAATGCTTTTTCAGCATCTAAATCTATGATCATGTGGTTTTTTTTCTTTCAGTTTGTTTATATAGTGTATTACATTGACCGACTTTCGTATGTTGAACTACCCTTACATCTCTGGAATGAAGCCTACTTGATCATGGTGGATAATTGTTTTGATGTGTTCTTGAAGTCTGTTTGCCAGTATTTTATTGAGTATTTTTGCATCAATGTTGATGAGGGAGATTGGTCTGTAGTTCTCTTTCTTTGTTGCATCTTTGTCTGGCTTGGGAATCAGGGTAATTGTAGCCTCATAGAAGGAGTTTGGTAATGTTTCTTCTGTTTCTATTGTGTGGAACAATTTAAAGAGTATTGGTATTAACTCTTCTTTGAAGATCTGGTAGAATTTTGTGCTAAAACCATCTGGTCCTGGGCTTTTTTTGGTTAGGAGACTTTTAATGACTGATTCTATTTTCTTAGGGGTTATTGGACTATTTAAATAGTTTATCTGGTCTTGATTTAACTTAGGTATGTGGTACCTATCTAGAAAATTAGCCATTTCTTTTAGATTTTCCAGTTTTGTGGAGTAGATGTTTTTGAAGTATGGCCTGATGATTTTCTGGATTCCTTCAGTGTTAGTTGTTATGTTTCCCTTTTCATTTCTGATTTTGTTAATTTGGACTCTCTTTCTCTCTCTCTCTCTCTCTCTCTCTCTCTCTCTCTCTCTCTCTCTCTCTCTCTCTCTCTCTCTGTTTTTGTTAGTTTGGATAAGAGCTTGTCTATCTTGTTGATTTTCTCAAAGAACCAACTCTTTGTTTCATTAATTTTTTTGTATTGTTCTTTTTGTTTCTATTTAATTGATTTCAGATCTCAATTTGATTATTTCCTGGTGTCTATTCCTCCTGGGTGAGTTTGTTTCTTCTTCTTGTTCTAGAGCTTTCAGGTGTGCTATTAAGTCACTAGTGTGAGATTTCTCCAACTTCTTTTTGTGGGCATTTAGTGCTATGAATTTCCCTCTTAGTACTGCTTTCATAGTGTCCCATAAGTTTGGGTATGTGGTATATTCATTTTCATTGATCTCTAGGAAGTCTTTAATTTTTTTCTTTATTTCTTCCTTATTGGTGATTCAGTTGAGCATTATTCAATTTCCATGAGATTGTAGGCTTTCTGTAGTTGTTGTTGAAATCTAACTTTAAACCATGGTGGTCTGATAGAGCACAGGAGGTTATCCCAATTGTTTTGAATCTGTTGAGATTTGCTTTGTGGCCAAGTATGTGGTCAATTTTAGAGAAGGTTCCATGGGGTGCTGAAAAGAAGGTATATTCTTTTTTGTTAGGATGGAATGTTTTGTAGATATCGATTAAGTCCATTTGAGTCATGACATCAGTTAAGCCCTTTATTTCTCTGTTAAGTTTCAATTTGGCAGATCTGTCCAGTGGTGAAAGTGGGGTGTTGAAGTCTCCCACTATTAATGTGTAGGGTTTTATATGTGATTTAAGCTTTTGTAATGTGTCTTTTACATATGTGGGTGCCCTTGTGTTTGGGGCATAAATGTTCATAATTGAAACTTCATCTTGGTGGATCTTTCCTGTGATGAGTATGTAATACCCTTCTTGATCTCTTTTGATTGATTTTAGTTTGAAGTCTATTTTGCTGGATATTAGGATGGCTACACCCGCTTGCTTCTTAAGACCATTTGATTAGAAAGTCTATTCCCAGCCTTTTATTCTTAGCTAGTGTCTATCTTTGAATTTGAGGTGTGTTTTTTGTATGCAGCAGAATGATGGGTCCTGCTTTTGCATCCATTCTGTTAGCCTGTGTCTTTTTATAGGTGAATTAAGTTCATTGATATTAAGTGATATTAATGACCAGTGATTGTTCATCACTGTTATTTTTTGGTAGTAGTGTGTGTGTACTTCTCTTCTTTGGGGTTTACTGCTGTGGGGTTATCTATTACCTGTGTTTTCGTGGGTGTATCTGACTTCCTTAGGTTGGAATTTTCCTTCTAGTGCTTTCTGTAGGGCTGGGTTTATCAATAAGTATTGGTTAAGTCTAGGTTTGTCTTGAAATGTCTTGTTCACTCCGTCTATGATGATTGAAAGTTTTGCTGGGTATATTAGTCTAGGCTGGCATCCATGGTCTCTTAGTGTCTGCATTACATCTGTCTAGGTCCTTCTGGCTTTCAAAGTCTCCATTGAGAAATTGGGTGTTATTCTGATGGGTTTGCCTTTATAAGTCACTTGGCCTTTTTCCTTTGCAGTTCTTAATATTTTTTCTTTATTCTGTATGTTTAGTTATTTAATTATTATGTGGCGTGGGGCCTTTTTGGGGGATCTAGTCTGTTTGGTGTTCTATAGGCTTCTTGTATCTTCATAGGCATTTCCTTCTTTAAGTTGGGAAAGTTTTCTTCTATGATCTTGTTGAAAATATTTTCTGTGCCTTTGAGTTAGTATTCTTCTCCTTCCTCTATTCCTATTATCCATAGGTTTGGTCTTTTCATGGTATCCCAGATTTCTTGGACATTTTGTGTTATAATTTTTTTGGCATTGGTATTTTCTTTGACTGACGAATCCATTTCCTCTACTGTATCTTCTACACCAGAGATCCTCTCTTCTATCTCTTGTATTCTCTTGGTTATGCTTGCATCTTTGTTTCCTGTTCATTTACTCAGGTTTTCTATTTCCAGCATTCCCTCTGTTTGTGTCTTGTTCATTTTTTCTATTTCCCCTTTCAGGTCTTGGACTGTTTCCCTCATCTGTTTAATTGCTTTTTCATGGCTTTCTTTCAGGGATTTATTGTTTTCTTCTGCTTTATTTGTCCTTTCCTCTAGTTTTTTTTATAGCATTCTTTACATTTTTTGTTTGACTTTTTATGTTCTTTATTGATTTCCTCCACTTTTTTGTTTGTCTTTTCCTCCATTTCATTTTTGATTTCTTCTTTAAAAGCCTCTAGCATCTTCATGATGTTGTTCTTGAGGTTGCTTTCTTCTGCTTCTTCCATTTTGTGATGTTCAGGTCTTGCTGTTGGAGGAGGGCTAGGTTCTGGTGATGCTGTATTGCTCTTTATTTTGTTGTATATACTTCTGCCTTGACATCTACCCATCTCCTTGTGGATTCATTCTTGGTCTTATCAGCGCTCTTGGTCCAGACCGAGCTGATGGATTCTGCTTCTCAGAAAGCCACTCTTGGTCTAATCAGGGCTGGCAGATTCCCTGTCTCTTGAGTTTACTCTTGGTCCAATGATGGCTCTTTTTCCAATGAGAGCTCTCTTTTTCTCTGGGCCAGGTGGAAGCTCTCTGGGCTAGATGGGAGCTCTCTGGGCCTGATGAGAGCTCTCTGGGCCAGATGGGAGCTCTCTGGGCCAGATAGGAGCTCTGGGCCAGATGGGAGCTGGGGGCTGGTCACTAAGTCTCAGGAAGTGGCGGGGGTCTCAGGGTGGATGGGTGTGGGGGCAGGTTGTGTAGATTGCAGGGTCTGCCGGGAGGTCTTGGGGCAGGGGAACCTTCCTGCAGGGTGTGTGTGTGCCAGATGGCCAGAAACTGGGCCAAGTTGGCCAGGTCTTCCCCAAGAATGGCTGGTGCCCAGGGATGGGACCTAGGGGCAGGCCTCCCTGGGTATGACCCCAGATAGATACTCACCTCTGGGCCGAATGGGAGCTCTGGGTCGGATGGGAGCTGGGGGCTGTCTCCAATTCTCAAGAAGTGTGTGTGGGGGTCTTGGGCAGATGGGTGTGGTGGCAGGGCATGTAGATTGTAGGGTCCACTGCGGGGGGGGGGGGTGTCTCTGATCTGGATGGGAGCTCCAGCTGGATGGGAGCTGGGGGCTAGTCTCTCAATTTTATTTTTTATTATTGATGACTCATAAAATTTATATTTTAGAAACATATTCTAGTGAGAACATTTTGGGAAATAACTGTTTAACTATGGATAATATACACTGTATGTGTGTGTATGTATATATACATATATACATATATACATATATACATACACACACACACACACACACACACACACACATATATATATATATATATATATATATATATATATATATATATATATGTTTAAGACAGCATTTCATGATGTAGACCAACCTGGCTTTGAACTTGTGATCATCCTATTTCTGTCTCCCAAACACTAAGATTACAGATTGGACCACTACCATTTAGTCATTCTCCTGCAGACCTTGGGGTTGGCTAGGGAAGTCCTGGGAAGGAACAGCTTATATGCCTGGTGTGGATGGGAGAGCGGTGTCTGCGTGACCACCTATTCTACTTTTTCTATGTCCCTGGGTTACCTACCCCCAGGTAGGGGCCTTCTTGGGCATAGAAAGTCCCCAAAGAATGACAGCAGGGTATGTGGTGGCCATGCCAAGGTATTTCTCTCAGACTTGTCCTTCTCCAAGAATAGCATTAACTCTTGCATTGCTGTGTTCAGCCTGGAGCAACTGTAAGCACCATGATGTGGTTGATGGGTGTGTATTGGGGGTGATTATGTCAGACCTAAAAATACCTCATTCCTCCACCGCAGGCCCCTTGGAGCCTTGATGGCAGCTGATTAATTCAAACTAATAATTCCTCCTTTTAGTATTTATTCTTTCTATTGGTTCTAATCCTTCACAGAACTCTGACAAATACAAATAACTAATCACCTTATCATGTCTTCTAGCTTCTGTTTCCAGTGAAAGAGGGGGACTACAACCTGAGTGTGGCAGAAGAGGGCAAAACTTAGGAGTCAGCAGGAGTCAATGCAGGGAGAAAAGAGAACATAAGAAAATGCATAATGATTCTGTAGGGGTATCTTTTGATCAGATTAATCAATTACTTGGAAAGATTAATGTTGATGTATAGTGTCCCCTGTGGAACACAGTGCTTTTGGGTTCCATGACAATATGCCCAGTAACTCCACTTCTTTCTGTTTAGTCTGTCAAAAAAAGCACAAATAGCCCAAGATCTAAATTCTCACAAAGGCATGAGGCACATGACTCATCTTCTATTAGAATCTACAGTTCCTTGGAGACACAGGATAGGAAGCTACAGATTCAAGGAAGTCCAAAAGATAAAGCACATGACTCATTCACACTTCCTGTCTGGATTCTCTCCAATATGATAATATGGAATGTTACAGATTCTTGGAGGTCCAAATGATATACATCTGCAGGTCTGGGGTCATAACTATAGAACCTATCCCTGAGTGTGACAAATTTGGGTGACTTGTCAACATTTAAAATGAGGACCCCAAAATGTCCAAATCTTTGAAAAATTTTAAGGTGAAACCAAGAAATGGTTATTTGAAAATATTAACTAGATAAGAGAGAAGACCCAATTTAATAAAATCATAGGTGAATAGATACTGTGGAAACTCAGAGAATCATATGGACATATATTTACTTTTAAATCTATACTCCACTGAACTGGAAAACCTAAAACAACCTCACAACTGAAACAGCCTAGGTTCAGCTGGAGGCATCAAAAGATTTGAGTAGACCTTCAAACAACTAACAGCAAAACTCTTCAAATTATTCCATCAAATAGGAAAGTTAGGGAACAATTCCAAACTATTTTTTTGAAGCTGGGATTACCATCAAAAAGGTCCAACGAAATGAAAGATCCAACAAAAAATGAAAATTAATCGTCTATCATAGATACAAAAATTCTCTATAAAATACTTGCAAATGGAACTCAAGAACCCATAAAAAGGATTATTCACCATGATCAATTTGGTTTAATCCCAGAGATACAGCAATGATTTAATATATATAAGTCAATTAACATAATCTACCACATAAACAGACTCAAGGTCAGAAACCACATGATCATCTCATTGGATAAAAAAAGACTGTTAGGCAAAATCCAATATCTCTTTGTGACAAAAATATATAACAAGTGGCCTTATTAGAGGAAGTATGTCATTGTAGGTGTGGGCTTTGAGGTCTCATATATGCTCAAGCCACACCCAGTGTTTTAGTTCACTTCTTATTGCCTTTGGATCAAGATGTAGAATACTCAGCTCCTTCTCCAGTACCATGTCTGCCTGCATGCCACCATACTCCTAGCTGCCATGTTCCCCACCATGATAATAATGGACTAAACCCCTGAAACAGTAAACTGCCACCTCAATTAAATGTTTTCCTTTATAAGAATTGCCATGGTCATGGTGTCTCTTCACAGCAGTAGAAACACCAACTAAAATAGAAATCAAGAACCAAGAAAGGATGTCCACTCTTACCATTTCTGTTCAATATAGTGCTTGAAGTCTTAGCTGGAGCAACAAGAAAGGTAAAAAAAATAAAGGAATTAGGGAGAGAAGAATCAAATTACCTTTATTTGCAGATTGGATGATTCTAAACATAAAAGATTCTAAATATTCCACCAGAAATTCTTACATCTGATAAATGCATTCCACAATGTAGCAGGATGCAAGATTAACAAACAGAGATCAGTAGTTTTCCTACACACAAATGACAAACATACCAAAAAAGAAATCAGGAAACCAATCTCATTCACAGCAGCCTCAAAAGTCTAAATAAAGAAGTGAAAGACATTCATTCATTCATTCATTCATTCATTCATTCATTCATTCTTAGAGATGAAACAGAGATAGAGTCACGAAGTGCTCCAGTGAAATGGAATCTATGAGGATGAAGGACAAATTTGTAATATTTTAACTGAAAAGTTAGCATCATAATCCATGTTGTTTATAAAAATTTATTTGGTATTTCAAATTGAAGACATTTTGAGGGAAACACTTAATGGTCTATCCCAAAAATGACATTCATCAGTACATAGTTTGCCAATCCCATTAATTTAAACAATACATGTGTTGAAGATAGATCATTTGAAAAAAAATGCTATTGTTTCCTTGGGTTCATGGCTTAGGAGGGAAATTATGATCAGAATATTGTTTTAAATCGTTTTCAATGAAAAAGAATAGTTCATGGTATAATTTGTTACACTTGAAGGAGCCTGTGATATATTTTAAGAACTACACAAATTGTTGATTATATGTAAATACAAAGCACATTATACAGAGGCATATGTATATCTATGTTGATGCATAATAATTAGCATTAGAATAGTTATACACACACATAAGAAACTAAACACATAAGCCCAAATTCATATATCCATATGTAATAGTTATCCATACAATATTTTATGAATATTTATGCTATTATGGAAAAAGAGGACTTCCTATGCTTTCTTTATACATTTCTGGCACATAGTAATTAACACTTTCAAAATCAATAATTATTAAAATATTAATAAAACACTAAACTATTACAAAAATCTATTTTTCACTTGTTTATAACATTTGTTTTGATGGGGAAATGGCAGGAAATTTCTGAAGAAATCCTCAGGAAATCACATTTAGCATATGAATTTGTCATACTTCATCAACACTTTGAAATCAGCAGCAGAAAGACTTTTTCAAAGCCCACGTGACTTTAGATACATTCTCCTCCATCAGAAAATGTCCCATTGGATGAAGCTAGCCTGTCAGCAAAGTCCCCTGAGGACTGCTGAGAAGAGACCTGCTCTGTCTGTCTCTATCTGTGGCTTTCCAGAAAACTATTTAATGCCTCATCTTCTCACTCTGGTACTTCCTATCTTACCAGTGACCTCCAACCAGAAACTCCAAATGAATCCAGTATCCTTTAATGGCATGAGATTTTCCTCCTAAAAGAACAGAAAAAGTTGTTCACAGGTATTTATTCTTCTTCAGTTGCAAAATATTTCCCTCTAGCAATTGGAAGCAAGCAATGTTACATTTCTCTTGGAGGCTGAAGAATCTGTGTTCTTGGTCCAGTATTACATGCTGTTTGGGGGATTTAGGTATGCATTATTTTTTCTTTAATGATGCTGTCTTTGGCTGATTGCTATTACTAAAGTTACAGTTCTTACAAACTTGTATGCATCTGTTTATGCATGAAGGACATGCATATGAAGAACACCTCTAGTCCTTAAATATATGTAAAGGTCTGTGTGTGCTGGATCTTGTCTAGTTATGTTCTGACAAAAGCTGATCACATAGGTGGACTATATCCTGTTATGGAGTTACATAATGGTGGATTGCTTGTGTATTTGAATCTCAGTACAAACTGAAAGTCTATTAATTGAAGCAATATTTTCCTGTAGAAACAGAATACCTTTCATCTTCTAAAAAGTCCTTTCTCACTCTAACAATGTATTTATTAATGTAAAATTGTAGTAGTTTGCTGGAAATTTTGTTAAATCATGTGTAACTCTTCCCACCTTTAAGACATGCCTTCTATATTGAATGGATGTGGCAGAGAACTGATCTCACATGTCAGATGATCTCACTTAGTTGGAGCAGTTTATCATCAAATGAATGGTGTTAGATATCAATGATATGTGTTTTTTCTATAATTTTTACCAAAAGAAATGTGTGTGTTGTGATGTGCTTAATAGCTAGTATTTAGATTGTATGGTAAGAAAAGATTGGAGATTTGTAGTGATACAGGGAAAATGAGCAAATTATTTTAAGGCTTTTAAAATTCAAAGTATTGGATGAATAATTTGTGGTTTTCTTTTCTATTTCTTTTCTTTTCTTTTCTTTTTTTTTTTTTTTTTTTTGGTTTTTTTGAAACAAGGTTTCTCTGTCTATCCTGGAACTCAATTTGTAGACCAGCCTGGCCTTGAACTCACAGAGATCTGCCTTCCTCTGCCTCCCTAGTGCTGGGATTAAAGATTTGTGCCACCACCACCCAGCTTGGTTTTCTTTAAAACAGTATGAAATTATAGATTAAATTAAGCCATGTGATGAACAATCTAGGAGTTTCTCTGCTGTACTTAGACAAGTTTTTGTTTATTCCACCTCACATTGAAGAACTGTTCCTGTTGAAATTGGTCAGGAATTTAAGAAGGGAAAGACAAAGAGGTGATGACTCCTCAGCATCACTTCAGTAGCACAGCACATGAAGACTGGCCTTCCACAGCACTGAGAGGGTCGGTTGAATTTATCCCCGTGTGCTCTAACCCAACACCATTTCTCTCAGGTTCTGGAATACAAATCAAAAGCAATTTGCTGACTCTGTGATCATCTCACACCTCCCAAACCAAACATGAAGTGTTCTCAGAATCAGGTTTCCTGTTGGAATATGAAGCAAATGTCACAGGAAAGGGCACCATGGAATACAGAAAGTGCAATACATCTTCTATAATACATTTATGTATCTAAGTACTTCATTTGGCACCCTTTATTCCTTAAGAAGTAACTAAATGTTGGTCTTGAGAACTAGATTGATTCACAACAAAATATTAGAAAGGAAGGGTGTGGGGGAGAGTTTTCAGGGAGGAAAGGGAAGGGAGAAATGTAATTATGTCAAAAAATTCAAAAAGTTTAAAAAGCTATTTGAGAGTCACAGATAAAACACATTTAAACATAGGCACCTTGATTCTCTGCACAATGAAGTGTTCTTTATTCTCACCCCCACATCACAGTCAAGGGCAGGGCTGGTTGGAGAACTGAGGGTGTAAGGACAGGGCTGGTTGGGGAACTGGGGGTGTAAGGACAGGGCTGGTTGGGGAACTGGGGGTTTTTTTATGTAACAAAAAGGCAGCTTTTGCAGATCCTCTCATTTTAAGCCCAGGCTCTTTCCTTATTATCAGAGAGGGAAACATATTTCTCAATAGTTTTACAAACTATTGCCAATACTCTGTATGGCATAATATAATCACATACTGTTTTCTTATTTAATTTCAAATTTGCAAAACTCTATATGCCTTGCCTGTAAACTTAATGTATAAATACTGTGTCAGCAATAGGATGGGTCTAGTATAAAAACAGAGAAGAAATATTCTTCCTGTACTCAATACTAGAAAAAATATGACAAATCTATCATTAACTCTGACTGCTTTATTAGATCAATCTAATTTAAGTAAACACTGAAACTCAGAGTCCAAAGAGAAAATTCCAGGTCAGAGAATTAATTTACATTATAACCAGGAAAAGAACTCAATTCACTATTTTCAAATTTTGTCTTACTGCATGTGTGCTATGTCGCCCCAGAGGCACATTTATGAATGAAAGTACAGAACCATTACAGGTGTTTTCTGACTCCTTTCTTGTGTACTAAATCATTACAAATGGACACAATCTGTGACCAGCAGAATTTAACAAGTACAGTTTGGCTTGTGATCTTCCCTCCTAATGAGTGTGCAGATGATAATAAACGTGTCGGGACAGTTTATTTAGCCTATTAATTCACAGCAAGGAGCTTCTCTTCAACAAATGAGCTCTTTCCTGTGCAGACAGAAGGAGAGGGCTGGCAGCTGTGATGAGGAATGTTTTTTAGATTTAGTCTTCACTGTGCTGTGATGTGAAGACCAGCTGGCTACTGAAAAATGATGGACAGCAGAAAATTCTAAAGATCTGTTTAGGAGTGAGTTTGAAGGGTAGAGGTAAGTGTTTAAATATGAAGAACAACATATGGCTATCCTCATGGGTCAGAAGATCTCATAGACTCAAAGTTATGAAGCATGCAAACGGTCAGAATGTGAATAGTGTAGGCTATTCTATAACTTACCAGCATTTTTATGTACTTACATATCTTAATAAACTCTATTAAATAAATTAGAAAGGTAAAATAAGTAGGACTATTGTAAGTAATAATTAAATCTTATATAGTATTAGAGTAAGTTATTAAATCTAGTACCAAACATTTTGAAATCAGAAAAATAAAGTAAGTATGGTAACCTTGAATGCTTAAGATGAAGCACTCCTTGCTATAACAATTTATAGCATTGCCCCATTGTAAATGATTTTCATCAATCAAGTTAATGATCATACATATCTAAAATAAGCAGATCCATATATTTGACACATATGTGATAGCTATAGCAAATGCCAAGCTGCTGCTCTGGGAGATGGTGAGAACACAGAATGAATTGAGACTCCTCCTGTTTGAGAAATCCCTCAAACAAGCTGCCAACCAGACAGGCATAGCTTCCAGACCTCCAGAAAAGGGAGTTTCACTGGTCCTCACTCTTGATTTAGGAAAGGTAATCGATGGATACACAGCACCTGCAACTATACTCTCCACAATGTCCTCACTGTCGTTTTCTTGCAATCATCTCAAATGCTCATGGGTTTAGAGTGTTTAGTGGAGCATCAGATTAGAATTAAATGACAGGTAGTTTGGGAAAAGGTCTCCTGTAACCTTAGCCATAAAGCACATAAAAGATCATCTTTGTCTTTCACATACATTGAAGTGATGATGTTTTCCCTTACTCATATCTGAGATTATGCGACACAGTCACTGAGTTTTTGTTAATTATGAACACTACAAAAATTCAAATTTCTCTTGGCAGTGGTGGCACATATCTTTAATCCCAGCACTCAGGAAGCAGAGGCAGGCAGATATCTATGAGTTCAAGGCCAGCCTGGTCTACAGAGAGAGTTCCAGGACAGCCAGGGTTACACAGAAAAACCCTATCTCAAAAAAAAAAAAAAATTCTTTCCAAAAAAAAGTGTATTGTAGCTCAAAATCTAATATACATTTTATGTACTTCTTTGTGCTCTTTACTCTGAATCCTAATTGCTAATCTCACTCACTAATGCTTATGCTAATCATAATCATAACTCTATTTCCTCATCATCCTAAGATAAAATTTTGTTCTTAAAAGTAAGAATGTTTTTCAGACCCTTTGATATCTGAGTTTTCAAGAGCACTCTGCCTTCCCAGTGCATTTTGCCTTACACACTTCATTGTTACATGTGTGAACAGAAGCAAATGTGCTCTCATAATATAACATGGTGCTAATGTTAGATTACATGCACTCAGGGCTAAATGGTAGAGAAACAATGCACAGCCAGGGTCAGGAATGTTTTGATGATGGTGGCTATGCTGGCCCTTGCTAAGATACCTTTAAAAAAATACCAAGCAAGTTTCACCTAAGGTAAGATGAGTGGTACCCAACTTTACACACATTAGACTATGGTATAATACATAAGTTTAGGTGATGTAAAATATGAGTATGACTATGGTATAGTAACATCTACTGACATCTTCCTCAATGTACTTAAGGAATTATTGATTAATAATGATAAATTGTGCTTAAAACTTGTAGATACTAATATTCTTATATGAGTCAGTTGTTGTATATCAATTTAAAAATATCAAGGAACCAGTTTTGAATGGTTTCTTTTACTGAATCCGTAGGTTGTAATTTAAATTCTCTGGAAGTATCACCATCTTATTGGGAAAGTTTTATATCTTATCAGCAGCATCATAGGATCAATGGAAGGGTACAACACATCATCTACAGACTTCACTTTCATGGGGCTGTTTAACACAGAGGAAACCTCGGGTCTGGTGTTTGCCACCATCTCTGTCATCTTCCTCACTGCTCTGGTGGCCAATGGGATTATGATCTTTCTGATCCGGACGGACACTCACCTCCACACCCCTATGTACTTCCTCCTCAGTCACTTGTCGTTCATTGACATGATGTACATCTCAACCATTGTGCCCAAGATGTTGATCGACTATCTGCTAGGGCAAAGGACCATTTCCTTTGTGGGATGCACAGCTCAACACTTTCTCTACCTCACCCTTGTGGGAGCCGAGTTCTTTCTTCTGGGCCTCATGGCTTATGATCGCTATGTGGCCATCTGCAATCCACTAAGATACCCTGTCCTCATGAGCCGCCGAATCTGCTGGATTATCATAGCAGGCTCCTGGTTTGGCGGATCTTTGGATGGCTTCCTCCTCACCCCAATCACCATGAGTTTTCCTTTCTGTAGTTCTCGAGAGATTAATCACTTTTTCTGTGAGGCACCTGCTGTGCTGAAGTTGGCGTGTGCAGACACAGCCCTCTACGAGACAGTGATGTATGTGTGTTGTGTTCTGATGCTGCTGATTCCGTTCTCTGTAGTTATCTGTTCCTATGCCCGGATTCTGACCACTGTCTACCATATGAGCTCTGTGGAAGGGAGGAAGAAAGCATTTGCTACCTGTTCATCTCACATGACTGTGGTGACCTTGTTCTATGGGGCTGCCATTTACACCTACATGGTGCCACATTCTTACCATTCACCATCCCAAGACAAGATTTTTTCTGTGTTCTATACCATCCTCACACCCATGCTGAACCCCCTCATCTACAGCCTGAGGAACAAGGATGTGACTGGAGCTCTGAGAAGGGCATTGGGGAAACTCAGGAGTTCTCACAGAGTGTCGGGAAACTTCTGACTGCTGCTTGCTTCTCACATGAATGGGAAATTGTTAGTGCGGCTGGGCCTGAGCTGAAGGATTTCAGTACGAGAAAGGACTGAGCGAGCAGAGAAAAGTCAGCACAAAATGTGACTTCTTTCCTTGTTTCCTCTCTTTCCCACCCCCAACACACCTTTTTTTCCTGAGTTTTGAGACAAAACTTTGTCGTATAATACTGGCTGAATTTTTTATTTGCTGTGTAAAGCCCAGGCTGTCTTGAACTCATGGCAGTCCTGTGGCTTCATGCTTCTGAGTGCTGGAATTACAGCATGTACTACACTGCTCCATTCCTCTTTCCTTTCTTACATCTTGCTGTGTTCATATGACTTCAAATAAGTATACAGTGGCTTCTCAGAATACAAACTGGAGAATTTTCCCTCAGAACTACCTTTCAGAGTTGAATAGGCTACAAATAGTAAATGGCGTGAGTGACATCAAGGAGAGAAGGAATAAGATGGGATTAAGTTCTTCTTAGGATGCTGTGTAAGTCAAGCTCACCATCAAAGGGGAGAGAAATGCTGCCCTTCCTGAGCTGACAGAAGCTGCTGTAACCACCACTGTATTCCCACTCTTCAAGTGGCAGTAAGATCCACTGGACACCGTTTTCCCAACAAGACACTGTTTTCACTAAAATCACTAAGTAGTTATTATTTTAGAAAAAAATCAGTATCTAACTTTTGCTTGTTTGCAAGACATCTACAGAAACTATTTTTGGAGGAAGAACAGCTGATAGGTGAAGTCAAGGATAGTTGCCAGCAAAGACAGCATTAAAATTCATGAAGAGACACATAGAGATGTGCGCTGAATATAGTGAAACTGTTTTCCGATGTAGTAAATGATAACAAAGTAAAGACTAATACAATGATGTAGTGGAGTTTAGCTCACTGTTTATCGCTGCACCCTCAACACAGTCTGTAACTGAACACAGAAAAATGTGGCAAAACATTTTAAGTGTCCACCTCATATATGAGTAAGTTACTCAGAACAAAGGCTACCACTCAGCTTCTGACTCATTGTGCGCAGATGTCATTGTTTTGAGAGGAACAGCAAACAGCAGGAGCCCTGAGGACTACATAACAGCATGCTGTTATTACTGACATAGCTCTGCTTATTGCCTGCGAGGTCACCATGTCCCTCCTAATCATATGTACATAGAAAGTTCTATGAAAACCTTAAGGGAGTTTTGAACCTCTCACTGGGCAGTGTTACTGGTACATCATAACAGTGATCGACTTTTTCCAAGCATTGATGCTAGAGCAGATTAATGATTCAACCATCACCCCTAGAAAGAATTTAGACATGTAGATTGTTAGTAAAGTTAGGTTAAGATGTTTTTGTTAATGGCTCTGATGTAGAAAATCTTGGGGGGGGGTTTAAAGTTTAGAAAGGCACACTTAATAATTGAGTGAGGGACGTGGAGGTCAGGGAACAGGAACAATAACAGCCTGGCTATTGCTAGATGATGCATGTAGCCAGAAGTTTCTCTGGTCCTCATCCCACAGAAGATGTACCTCTTGGTTGGTCATGAAGGGTAATGATTAATTCCTTGTATCCATTTCTGCCCTCGGCTTCCTGATATGATTTAATAAAAAAAAAAAAAAAAAAAAAAAACCTCTTGATGAGTGAGTATACACCCTGAGGATTTTAAAGTAGAGATATTTTTCATATATAAAAGTTTAAATTTGTGATTCTTTTAAGATTTTTTTTAAAAGATTACCTTTTGAGATAAATAGTGAAATGATTGTAACTGCAAAATGCAGCCTTCCAGTAAAAGAACTGGCTGAGAAAAACACCTTGCTTGCTTACATTTTGCTAATCCATAACAAGTTGCTTAGATATGAACATATGTGGGTCCTTGGAAATAATTTGTTTTTACCTTTAATATTTAATGTTTATCATGTAAGGGAAATGGGAAACATGCTGTTTTTTACTTGTGTGCATTGTAATCATTCACTTAAAAAACAGAATGTAACCACATTGTAATTCTTATATTGCTTGAAAGATTTTGCTGCTGTATATAAGCTGTAAGGGAAAAAGAATTAAAGAATACAGGAGGTAAACATCAGGAGAGATGTAAAGGGAAACACCAGGAAGTGGGTAAAGGGAGAAGTAAAGAGGATAGAGAGACCCTAACATGTTAAGTGTGTGTGTGTGTGTGTGTGTGTGTGTGTGTGTTTCCCTTTTTCACCAGCCCTAGAGAATTAACTTTTACCCTGCTCGCCAGCCCCAGAGCAATTTTACCCATTCAGATAAAAAAGTAATTGTGTGAGTGGTTAGTTCGCTGACTCCATGCCTCCCCTTCAGTTCCTGAACTGCAGAAAGCTGGTTTTACTGCAGCAAAACAATTCTAGTCACAGTCAATGTCACACTGGCAATTTTTCTAGAAATGTACATACCTTGTGCTGCCTTGTTTTTAGGAAACTTGACACAATCTAGTGTGATTGAGGAAGAGGAAACACCAGTTGAGAAAACGTCCCTACCACATTGGCTTATGGTTTCTTCACTTATGATTGATGTGTGATTAACCATCTCGCTGTGGGTGGTGCCACCCTGGACTGGTAGTAGTGGGTATTATAAGAAAGCAAGCTAAGCAAGCCACGAGAAACAAGCTAGTAAGAAGCACAGTAAGTAGTCTTAATATCAAAGATTAATCCTAAAAACATTAATAACATGGATTAATCTTCCACGGCTTCTGGTTCAGTGTCGACCTCCAGGTACCTGCCTTGCTTGAATTCTTGCTTTGACTTCCCCCAATGATAACTGTTACCTGATTGTTTCCAATTTCTGGCTACTATGAATAGAGCAGCAATGAACAAGGTTGAGCAAGTGTCCTTGTGGAAGGATGAAGCATCCTTTGGATATATCCAAGAGTAGTCTACTTGGATCTTGAGGTAGGTAGGTTGATTCCAGTGTTTCTGAGGGACGACCATACTGATTTCCATAGTGGCTATACAAGTTTGCCCTTCACCAGTAGTGGAGGAGTGTTCACCTTGCTCCACAGCTTCACCAGCATGAGCAATCAATTGTGTTTTTGATTTTAGCCATTCTGACAGGTGTGAAGATGGAATCTCAAAGTAGTTTCGATTTGCATTTGTTGGATGGTTAAAGTTAAACCTTTTTTTAAGTGTTTCTCAGCCAGCTGAGTTTCCTCTAGAATTCTATGACTAGATCTGTACCCCATTTTAAATTGGATTATTTGGGTTTGGGATATCTAGTTTCTCGAGTACTTTATATGTTTTTGGATATGAAGTTAGTGAAAATCTTTCTGTAGTGTCCTGCTTGTCCAAATGACAGTGTCCTTTGCCTTACAGACGCTTTTCAGTTTCATGAGGTGCCATTTATTAATTTTTGATCTTAGTGCCTGCACTGTCTGTGTTCTGTTCAAAAAGTCTTTTCCTGTAGCTCAAAGGCTATTTCCCACCTTTCTCTTCTAGCAGATTCAGTGTGTCTGGTCTTACACTGAGTCTTTGATCCACTTGGACTTGAGTTTGGTGCAGGGTGAAAAGTATGACTCTCTTGCATTCTTCTACTTGCAGGCAACTAGTTTGACCATCATCATTTGTTGAAGATGCTGTCTTTTTTTTTTTCAGTATAAATTTCTGACTTCTTTATCTAAAATCATGTGACCATAGCTGTGTCAAATTATGTCTTCAATTTGATTCCATTGACCAATGTGTCTGTTTACATACTATGCTGCTATTATTACTATAGCTTTGTACTATAACTTGAAATTGGAAATGTTGATACCTCTAGAAGTTCTTTTATTGTTCAGGATTGTTTTAGCTATCCTGGATTTTTGTATTTGTGCATGAAGTTGACTATTGTCCTTTCAGATATCTGTGAAGAACTGTGTTGGAATTTTGATGCATTGAATCTGTAGATTGTTTTTGTTAGGGCAAACATTTTTACTATGATAATCCCACCAGTCAATAAAAATGGGAGATCTTTCCATCTTCTGATAGCTTTTCAAATTCTTTCTTCAGAGATTTAAAGATTTTATAATACAAGTCTTTTCACTTGCTTGGCTATAGTTACCCCAAGAAACTTTATATTATTTGAGGCTATTGTGAAAGGTGTTGTTTCCCTGAATTCTTTCTCAGCCAGTTTGTCATTTGTATGTAGGGGGGCCACTGATTTTTGTGAGTTAATTTTGTATCCAGCTACTTTGCTGAAAGTGTTTATCAGCTGTTGGAGTTCCCTGGTGGAATTTTTAGAGTCACTTATGTCCTTTACCATATCATCTGCAAATAAAGATACTTTGACATCTTCCTTTCCAGTTTGTATCCCTTGACCTTATTTTGTTGTCTTTTTGCTTTATATAAGACTTCAAATACTTTACTGAATAGGTTTAGAGAGAGAAGCCAACCTTGTCTCATCCTTGGTTTTAGTGGAATTGCTTTGAGTTCTTTCTATTTAGGTTGATGTTGGGTATGGGCTTGCTGTAAACTGCCTTTATATGTTGATGTATGTTCTTTATATTCCTGATCTCTCCAGGACTTTATCATGAAGGGCTGTTGGATTTTGTCAAAGGTCTTTTCTGCATCTAATGAGATGATCATGTGTTTTTTTCTTTCAGTTTGTTTATAGGGTGGATTACATTGACAGATTTTCATATATTGAACCATCTCTCCATCTCTGGGATAAAGCTTACTTTATCATTGTGGATGATGTTTTTGATGTGTTCCTGGATTCATTTTGAGAGTATTTTGTTGAATATTTTTACATCTATGTTCATAAGGTCAATTGGTCTGTCATTCTCTTTCTTTATTGAGTCTTTATGTGATTTATGTATCAGGGTGACTGTGGCCTCAAAATGAATTAGGCAATGTCCCTCTGTTTCTATTTTCTACAATAATTTGAGTAGTACTGGTATTAGCTTTTCTTTGAAAGTCTGCTAGAATTCTTCACTGAAACCATCTGACCATGGCTGGGCCTTTTTTGCTTGGGAGACTTTTAATGACTGCTTCTATTTCACTGGGGATTATAGGTCCCTTTAAATTGCTTATCTGGGCTTGATTTAACTTTGGCAAGCAGAATCTATTGAGAAAATTATCCATTTCTTTTCAATTTTCCAGATAGGTAGAGTACATGTTTTTAAACTATGTCCTTGTGTTTCTCTGGATTTCCTAGGTATCTGTTGTTATGCTCACCTTTTCATTTCTGAGTTTGTTAACTTGGATATTTTCTCACAGCCTTTTAGTTAATTTGGATAAGGGTTTGCTGATTCTATTGATTTTCTCAAAGAATTCTTTGTTTTATCGATTCTTTGTGTTAATTTCTTTGTCTCTATTTTATTAATCTCAGCCCTGACTTTGATTATTTCTTACTGTCTACTCACACTGAGTACAACACTTTCAGGTGTACTGTTAAATTGCTAATAAGAGATCCCTCCAGTTTTTTAAAGTAGGCACTTACTTCTATGAACTTGCTTCTTAGCA
Source organism: Peromyscus maniculatus bairdii (assembly GCF_049852395.1). NCBI lineage: Eukaryota > Metazoa > Chordata > Mammalia > Rodentia > Cricetidae > Peromyscus > Peromyscus maniculatus. The sequence continues at coordinate 24,865,354 of NC_134860.1, read as the reverse complement.
CAACTTTCGTTGTTGTCTCATAAGTTTGGGTATATTGTATACTAATTTTCATTAAATTACAGAAAGTCTTTAATTTCTTTCTTGACCCATTTTTTTACTCAATGGGGAGTTGTTGAGTTTCCATGAGTTTGTAAGCTTTCCATTGTTTCTGTTGTTTATATCCAACTTTAACCTATGGTGGTCAGATAGGTTAAAGGGAATTATTTCAGTTTTGTTGTATATGTGATACTTGCTTTATGTCTGATATATGGTCAGTTTTGGAGAAAGTTCCATGAGGTGCAGAGAAAAAGCTATATTATTTTTTGTTTGGGTGAAATATTCTGTAGATATATGTTACTCCATTTGCTTTATAATATCTATTAACACCAGCATTTCTCTGTTTAGTTTTTTTCTGGATGACCCATCTATTGGTGAGAAGAGGGTAATATCAGTGTGTGAGGGTAAATATATAATTTAAGCTGTAGTAATATTTTTTTACAAGCTTATGTGCCCTAGGGATTGGGATATAGATCTTAAGAATTGCAATGTCGGGGCTAGAGAGATGGCTAAGCAGTTAAGAGCACTGGCTGCTCTTCCAGAGCTTCTGAGTTCAATTACCAGTCATCACATGGTGGCTCACAACCATCCATAATGAGATCTGGTGCCCTCTTCTGGCCTGCAGGGATACCTGCAGGCAGAACACTGTATACATAGTAAATAAATAAATAAATCTTTAAAAAAAAAGAATAGAAATGTCATTTTGGTGGATTTTTTTCCTTTGATGGGTATGTAGTGTCATTCCGTATTTCTTTGGAGTAGTTTTGATTTAAAGTCTGTTTTGTTAAAGATTAAAATGGCTATACCAGTTTGCTTCGTAGGTCATTTGCTTAGAATACCTTTATCCTGAGGTAATATCTATCCTTGATGTTGAGGTATGTTTCTTAGATATAGCAGAGGATGGATCCTGTTTTTGCATCTATTCTGTTAGTCTGTGTCTTTTTTATTAGGGAATAGAGAGTATATATATTGAGACACATCAATGACCAATGACTGCTGAGCTTTTTTGTTGTTGTTGGTTTTGGTAGTGGTTGTGATGATGGTGTGTGTGTGTGTGTGTGTGTGTGTGTGTGTGTGTGTGTGTGTGTGTGTCGTGTGTGTGTGTGTGAGAGAGAGGTGGGGTAGGGAGAGGACGTGTGTACTTTCCTTCTTTTGCCATTGCTGGTCTAAGATTACTTATTCCCTGTGTTTTCATGGATGTAGTTAACCTCCTTAGCTTGGAGTTTTCCTTCTAGCACCTTCTGTGGAGCTGAATTTGTAAGTAAACATTGTTTAAATTTGATTTTATCATGGTATATCTTCTTTTTTCTCTATCTATGGTGATTGAAGGTTTTGCTGGGTATCGTAGTCTGGGGTGGCATCTGTGGACTCTTGGAGTCTGTGGCACATCTGTCCAGGCCCTTCCAGGTTTTAGAGTCTTTACTGAGATGTCAGATGTAATTCTAATAGGTCTGCTTTTATGTTACTTGGTCTTTTTCTCTTGCAACTTTTAATAATCTTTCTTTGTTCTATACGTTTACTGTTTAGATTATTATGTGCTGAGGAAACTTTTCTGGTCCATTCTATTTGGTGTTATGTATCTTTCTAGGCATCTCTTATTATTATATTAGAAAAATTTTTCTTTTATGATTTTATTGAAAATATTTTCTGGGCCTTTAAGCTGGGTTTCTTCTTCTTACTCTATTTCTCTTCCTTTTCTTCTTCTTTGCTTATGAATATTTTTATTGATTGATTGATTTTACATCCTGACCACAGTGTCCCTTCCCTCCTCTCTTCCTAGTCCCTTCCCCACCCTCCTTTATATCCCCTCTAAATCCATTCCTTCTCCATTTCTGTTCAGGAAGGGGCAGGTCTCCCATGGATATCAACAAAACATGGCACACCAAGTTGCAGTAAGACTAAGCACCTCCCCATGTGTTAAGGCTGAACAAGGTGACCCAGTATGAGGAGTAGGGTCCCAAAAGCCAGGAAAAGAGTTAGAGACAGCCCCTGTTCCTGCTGTTAGGAGTCCCACAAGTAGACGAAGCTACACAACTGCAACATATATGTAGAATGCCTAGGTCAGTCCCATGCAGGCTCCCTAGTTGTTGGTTCAGTCTCTGTGAGCCCCTAGGAGCCCAAGTTGGTTTTTGTGTGGTGTCCTTGAACCCTCTGAATCCTACAATCCTTTCTTTCCCTCTTCTTCAGGATTCTCCAAGCTCCACCTAATGTTTGGCTGTGGGTCTGTACCTGTTTCCATTATTTGCTGGATGAATACTCTCTGTGGACAACTAGGCTAGGCAGAATATCGTTAGGCATTATTACATTGACATTTTTTTTCTCCAGTCATGTTTGGTTCTATTCTAGGTCTCTGGGTCATCCAGCCTGCAGTGTCAAGGGTAGGGTTACTCTTCTGGCATAGGTATTAGGCTAGACCAATCACTAGTTGGTCACTCCCTCAATCTAAGGCCACCTAGCACGTCCCATAGGCAGGACAGACTATAAGCTGAAGGTTTTGTGCCTGGGTTGATGACCCAATCCCTCTGCTTAAGTCTTGCCTGGTCACAGGAGATGGCCATTTCAGACTACATTATCCATTGCTAGAAGTCTTAATTGGGGTCATCCTTGTAGATTCCCTTATGCCAGGTTTCTACATGACCCTGATATACCCCCCTTTCCAGTAGACTCTTTCAGTATTCTCCCTGCTCCATCCTCAACAACCTAATTCCTCATGTTCCCATCCCCATCCGCCTGCAGTCTACTCATGAAATCTCTTCTATTTCCTCTTCCTAAGGAGACTGGGCATTCCTCCCTACCCTTCACCCACTATCCCTTGAACCGTCCTTGTTACCTAGCCTTTCTTCTGGGGATTGTAGTGTAATTATCCTTTATTTTACAGCTAATATCCACTTATGCGTAAGTACGTGCCATGTTTGTCTTTCTGGGTCTGGGTTATCTACTCAAGATGATTTTTTCTAGTTCTATCCATTTGCCTACAAATTTCATGTTGTCATTATTTTTAACAACTGAGTAATACTCCATTGTGCAAATATACCACATTTTCTTTATCCATTCCTCAGTTGAGGGATATCTAGTCTGTTTCCAGTTTCTGGCTATTACAAATAAAGCTTCTATGAACACAGTTGAGCAAGTGTCCTGATGGAATGATGGAGCATTCTTGGGTATATGCCCAAGAGTGGTATAGGTGGATCTTGTAGTAGATTGAATCCAAGTTTTCTGAGGAACCAATATATCAATTTCCAAAGTGGCTATATAAATTTGCATTCCAACTATAATGGGTAGCCATTCCAGCTTTGATCTGGAAGTTCCAACCCCCATTGAGGCTTTGGTAACTGTCACGCCTACAAGGTGGGGCCAAGGGAGGACCCTGAAGACCCGAGATGCAGATGTGCAGGCCCTCTTAGTTCCTGGACTCTGGACACTGCAGGTGGACTGAGCAGAGTTCTCCAGAGAACGCCACTGGACTGTGACACACCTTTCCCAGACCCTGTTACCTATCCCTTCACTTGTAAGTTACCCCACAAAATAAACCCCCCTTTTAACTATGTGGAGTGGCCTTAATAATTTCACCAATATCTGGTGCCCAACATGGGGCAAATTCCAAAGGCCTGGGTGGCTCCCGCCCTCAGCTTTCTCCTTGGCTGGCAGGCACTTGAAGCTGCTGGGTACCACCTGCAGAGCTCCAAAAAACCAGGAAAAAACTACAGGGTTCCATTCCTGAAAAAGAGCTAATCCGGTCTCAGTTCCACAGCAAGTTTAGCCCCCAGACCAGTGAAACTGCTGTGAGTGAGGTGTTTCCCCTCCTCCTTGAATGCCGGCTCCCTGCAATAGCCTGAGGCTTCCACAGTTTCACTTAGTTAAAATAGACTTGGCACTGTCCCTGGCACCCTACAGAGGCACAGAGAGGGCTTGGAGCTATGCCTGCTGGCAGATCTCCCATCTGTAGAGGCAGGAGAGGGGCTTAGAGCGGCCTGGAACTCTCCTCTCCCTGAAGCTCCAGGGAGTCAAAGGAAAAACTGTCTACAGCCTGTGCTCACTCTGCCTCCAGCCAAGGCATTCAACAGGACCAGCTTTGGAGCTATATCAATGCCTCCTGTTGGCTGAAAAGTGCTACTACACCCCCCCTCCCCCCCCAAAAAAAAAAACCACAGAAAGGTAAGATAGGCAAAGCAGCGTCTTATTTCTAGTAAAAGTACTTGATAATTTTACACCTTAAAACTGACTAACAAATTTTGAGTAATTCTTGTAATATGGCCGACAACATTACCTCACAAGAATTTAAAAACCTTTTTGCCTGTATGATCAATGACATTTTCCTGGAAATATACAACCTTCCTAAGGCATATCTGGCCTGTACCATTTTGACATTCATCGTAATAATTCACACAGTGTTCAAACACTGGTTTAATAATAAGAACAAAGATGAGTCATTATTGGGACCTATACAGGCTTTAAAAGATAGCAATGAAGGCTTACAGAAAAAGATTCTCTCTCTGGAATCTGCTAACCAGGATCTACAGGCTTTCAAAGATAGCAGTGAAGGCTTACAGGAAAAGATTCCTCCTCAGGAATCTGCTAATCAGGATTTATAAAACAGGCTTGTACCCAAAATTTTTTATTGATAATAAATATGAGTAATTAATAGATAGAACACTGGCTCTCCAGAGTGAAGTTGTGGCTACTCAGATGCTATATAAGGAAGAAAGATTATCATTAATTGATAAGATAAGGTCCATGGAATCATGTGTTTCAGAAGAACATAAAAACTTCTATGATTCCATGAGATATCTGGAATCCCTTGTAAGAGAGGAGGTTTACTCCCTAGAACAGACCCTAGGTGCTCATTTGTAAGCCCTGGAGGAAACTCTCAATAAACATGACAAGGGACCTAATAAGCAGAAGGGCAAGACCATACAGGTTGTAATATCTCCAAATGGCTCTCATACAATGGCTTATCCTGTTATCACCCATGAGAAGCCAACTGATGACACACACCCCGAGCCATATATGACATATACATTACAACCAATTTCAACTAGGGACTTTAAAAATATAAAAGAAGCAGTAGTTACATATGGGATACACTCCACATATGTAAGACAGATGTTAAATTTGTGGTCTACCTCACATAGAATCATTCCAATTGACTGGCAAGAGTTAATTTCAGCTGTTGTAGAATATAGCCAGCAGTTACAGTAGAAAAGCTGGTTGAGAGAAGAGAAAAAAAATTTAGAACAACAAGGTAAACCTCAGAGGTTTTGTGATCTCCCAAGATCAAATACTTGGTGAGGAATGTTTTGCTGACAGGAATGTACTATGCCCTTATGATGAGCATACAATATCCCTATGCCATACAGCAGCTCTAAATGCTTGGGAAATAATTTCAGAACCTAGAAAACCAGCTGAGGTATACACAAAGATATTTCAGGGACCACACAAACCCTTCACTGGTTTTTTTTAAAAGGCTGAACACAGCTATAACAAGAGCTGTGTCAGATAAAGAATTAAGAAAAGTATTAACTTAGTCCTTGGCATTTGACAATGCTAATGCAGAATGCAGAAGAATACTTACACCATTAAAGATAAGACCAGTTCCTTTGGAAGAATGAATTCAATATACTAATGGTGTTGAGTCTCTTAACTACAGTAATGAGGCTTGGATAGGAGAGACAAATCCCAGAGGTGAAAGAAGGCCCAGTGGTACTAAATGTTTTATATGTGGTACGCCAGGTCATATAAATAAAAACTGTACATGGGGTACTCCTAGAAGTAATACTCATTCTAGGAATAGCCTAAACAGGAGATCCCAACCACCTCCTTATGTAGAAGGTGTGGCAAAGGCCGACATTGGATCAGTGAGTGCAGATTAAAAATAGATATACGAGGCAAACCTTTACTTGTGGGAAATGCCTCAGGGGGCCTCTTGCAGGCCCCAAAATAAAATGTGGTATGAATATTCCCAGCCACTGTGGAAGAAATTCCTCTCTAGGACAACTGAATAAACCAATGCCTAATGTAAAAACAGATACTGCAATGGATAATAAAACAGCTCTGATAGATGAATTACAGTTTACAAAAAATACAATAAAACAAATATTTTGGCAGACTTCCATAAATGAACAAAGACCAAAGCTTAGAATTCGAATTAATGGCCTGTTTCTGGAAGGCCTGGTAGACACAGGTGCAGATGTGACTATAATTACACCAAAATCATGGCATCCAAATTGGCCTCTTCAAGAGGTAGATGTCCAACTTCTAGGACTTGAAACCCTATCTCAGATAAAAACAGAGTTCAAGGGCCAGAAGGACAGAGAGGAAGGCTAAAGCCATATGTAGCAAATGTAGCAGTAAATCTTTGGGGCCAAGATCCGTTATAACAGTGGAATACTCAGATTAAAATTTCTACACTCTCAGAAAAGGAATACAGACCAATGCATGTTTCTAGGAATAATACCATAACATGCTATAAAAAACAGTCACCAACCATTCAGGCTGCACACAAACAGAGCACAACTGCTGTTGAACTCTCAGAAGTACCAACTGCCTTACCTTTAAATTGGCTAACTAATAAACCTGTCTGGGTTGGACAATGGCCTTTGATGAAAGAGAAGCTACAAGCTTTAGAACAGCTGGTTCAAGAGCAGTTAAATGCTCAGCACATTGAAGAATCTACCAGCCCTTGGAATTCTCCTGTATTTGTTATTTTTAAAAAAAGTCTGGTAATTAGAAAATGTTGACAGATCTGAGAGCTATTAATAAAGTAATTCAGCCAATGGGCTCCCTACAGACTGGAATGCTCTTGCCCTCTCTGCTACCCAAAGAATGGCCTATAATAGTTATTGACTTAAAAGACTGTTTCTTTACCATACCCTTACAAGAAAATGATAGAGAAAATTTTGCCTTCACAGTACCTAATTATAACAATTCCCAGCCAGTCAAGAGATATCAATGGAAGGTCCTTCCACAGGGAATGTTAAACAGCCCTACCTTGTGCTAATACTTTGTGCAAAAACCATTAGAAATAATTCATGCAAAGTTTCCACAATCCATAATTTATCACAATATGGATGATATCCTATTAGCTGATGCAAAGTTAGACACATTAAAAAGCATGTTTGAAGAAGTAAAAAAAAGTTTTGCCTCACTGGGGACTGCGAATTGCTCCTGAAAAAATACAAAGAGGAGATTCTATTAATTACTTGGGATATAAGATAGAGCTATAAAAAATTAGACCCAAAAGGTACAGCTAAGGAGAGATCAATTGAAGACTCTTAATGATTTTCAAAAGTTGTTAGGAAGCATTTCCAACTTACTGGGTATCATGGGAAAATCCAAAGATGTACTACAAAATTTGGCTAATACTCTAGAAGGGGACAAAGAATTACATAGTCCAAGAGAATTATCAGCTGAAGCTGAGAAGGAATTGGCTCTAGTAGAAAAGACAATTTGAAAAGCACATGTGGATCGTGTGGATCTAGAACTTAAATGCATTCTTGTCATATTCCCCTCCAGACATTCCCCCACAGGTATTTTGATGCAGAAGGAAGATATTATATTGGAATGGATATTCCTACCATGTAAACAAAATGAGAAATTAAAGACTTATATAGAAAAGATCTCTGATTTGATTCAAAAGGGTAAATTAAGACTTCGCCAGTTGACAGGAATGAACCCAGCAGAAATTGTATTACCTTTAACTAATGAGGAAATTTCATCACTATGGAAAGATAATGAATACTGGCAGAGAGCCTGCAGTAACTTTTTTGGGAGAGAAAAAAGCAAGAGAATAGAATTTATAAAGAAGACTGAATGGGTCCTTCCTCACATTGTATGACAAAAGCCAATTTCTGGAGTCCTCACGTTCTATACTGATGCAAATAAAAGCAGGGAAAGCAAGATATAAATCAGGAGATTTGTAAAGTGTTACAAAGTCCATACAACTCTATACAAAAGGGAGAACTGTATGCCATTCTTATGGTACTGATGGACTTCACACAACCCCTCAATATAGTCACTGACTCTCAATATGCACAGAGCTGTTTTACATATTGAAACTGCTGAATTTATTCCTGATAATACAGAATTAACTTCATTATTCATACAATTGCAGGAAATCATCAGAAAAAGGGGAACATAATATATATATATATATATATATATATATATATATATATATATATATATATATCACATATCAGATCCCATACAGGTCTGCCAGGACCTCTAGCACAAGGTAATGATGAGATTGATCAGTTACTAATAGGTAATATGCTGGATGCCTCAGGATTTCATAAGAAACACCATGTAAATAGAAAAGGTTTGAAAAAGGATTTCTCCATCACTTGGCAACAAGCTAAGGATATTGTGAAAAAATGTCCTACTTGTTCCTTCTATAACCAAACTCCATTACCTGCAGGGAGCAATCCAAAAGGTATACAAAGAAATGAAATTTGGCAGATGGATGTGTTTCATTTTGCAGGCTTTGGATGATTAATGTATATACACCATACCATTGACACCTATTCAGGATTTCAGTGAGCAACTTTTATGAGTTCTGAAAAGGCTAATTCTGTGATTACACACCTATTAGAAGTTATGGCCATCATGGGAATACCTGTACAAATTAAGACAGACAATGCCCCTTCATATGTCTCCAATAAAATGAGACAGTTCTTTGCTTATTACAATATAATATAAAGCATGTTATAGGTATATTCACAATATTGGTGAAATTATTATGGCCACTTCATGTAGGTACAAAGGAGGTTTATTTTGTGGGGCAACTTACAAGTGAATGGATAGTTTACAGAGTCTGGGAAAGGTGTGGCATAATCTGGCGGTGTTCTCTGGAGAACTCTGCTCAGTCCACCTCCAGCGCCCAGGGTCCAAGAACTAAGAGGGGCTGCGCATTTGGATCTCAGATCGTCAGGGTCCTCCCTTGGCCCCACCTTGTAGGCGTGACAGTTACCAAAGCCTCAGTGGGGGTTGGAACTTCCAGATCAAAGCTGGAATGGCTACCTACTACATCCAACCAGAAATGGGACAGTGTTCCCATGACTCCATATCCTCTCCAGCATGATCTGTCATTTGTGTTTTTGATCTTAGCCATTCTGACAGGTGCAAGATGGAATCTCAGAGTCATTTTGATTTGCATTTTCTTGATGGCTAAGGATACTGAACATCTCTTAAGTGTTCCTTGGCCATTTGAGATTTTTTTTTTTGGTTGTGAATTTTCTATTTAGCTCTGTACCCCATTTTTAATTGGGTTATTCGTTTGTTTGTTTTGATGGCTAGTTTCTTGAGTTCTTTATATATTTGGAAATTAGCCCTCTGTCAGATGTGGGGTTGGTGAAAATCTTTTCCCATTCTGTAGGCTAATGTCTTGTCCTATTGATGATGTCCTTTGCCTTACAGAAGCTTTTCAATTTCATGAGGTCCCATTTATTAATTATTGATCTTAGTATCTGTTATTGGTGTCTTGTTCAGCAAGTTGTCTCCTGTGCCAATATGTTCAAGGCTGTTTTCCACTTTCTCTTCTCTACGGTTCATTATATCTGGATTCATGTTGAGGTCTGTTATCCAATTGGACTTGAGTTTTGTGTAAGTGATAGATATAGATTTATTTGCATTCTTCTACATGCTGATATTCACTTAGGTGAGCAGCATCTGTTGAAGATGCTTTCTTTCCTCCACTGTATAATATTGGCTTATTTGTCAACAATCAGGTGTCCATAGGTGTGAAGATTTACATCTGGGTCTTTGATTCAATCCATCAATCTACTTGTCTGTTTTTATGCCAATACCATGTGGTTTTTATTACTATAGCTCTGTAGTAGAGCTTGAAATTAGGGATGATGAAGTTCTTTTATTGTACAGTATTGTTTTAGCTATTCTGGGTTTTTTATTTGTTTATTGTTCCATATGAAGTTGGGTATTGCTCTTTCAAGGTCTGTAAAGAAATGTGGGATTTTAAAGGGAATTATATGGAATGTGTATATTGATTTGGGCAAGAAGACCATTTTTACTGTGCTAATCATACTGATCCATGAGCATGGGGGATCTTTCCAACTTCTGCTATCTTCTTCAATTTTTTTGCTTCAAAGATTTGAAGTTCTTGTCATACAGGTCTTTCACTTGCCTGGTTAGTTACCCTTGAATATTTTATATTATTTGAGGCTATTGTGAAGGGTGTTGATTCCTTGATTATTTTTCTCAGCCTCTTTATAATTTGCATATAGGAGGGCTATTGATTTTTTTAGTTAATCTTGTATCTAACCACTTCACTAAAGGTATTTATCAGCTGTAGGAGTTCCTGGGCAGAATTTTTGGGGTCGCTTATGTATACTATCATATCATCTGTGAATAGTGATACTTTGACTTCTTCCTTTCAAATTTGAATCCCTTTGATTTTCTTTAGTTGTCTTATTGTTCTAGATAGAACTTCAACTACTTTATTGAATAGATATGGAGAGACTGGACAACCTTATCTTGTTTCTGATTTTAGTGAAATTGCTTTGAGTTTCTCTCCATTTAATTTGATGTTGGCTGTCAGCTTGTTGTATATTGCTTTTATTATGTTTAGATATGTTCCTTATATATCTGATCTCTCCAAGACTTTTACCATGAAGAGATGTTAGATTTTGTCAAAAGCTTGTCATCTAATGAGATGATCACGTGATTTTTTTTTTCTTTCAGTTTGTTTATATGGTGGATTATGTTGACAGATTTTCATGTTGAACCATTTCTGCATCTCTGGATGACCTTTTTTTATTTAAAAGGTTTTTTTCATTTTACATACTAACCACAATTCCCCTCCCACTCCTGCCACAACTCCCCACTACTTCTCCTCACCCCATCCCCCATCCACTCCTCAGGGAAGGTAAGGCCTTCCATGGAGAGTTAACAAAGTCTGGCACATCAAGTTGAGGCAGGCACTCCCCCTACATCAGGGCTGAGCAAGGCATCCATCCACAGGGAATGGGCTCCAAATCATCCACGATAATTAAGTAGGTTTCATCCTAGTAGTGATGACCTTTTTGATGTGTTTTTAGATTTAGTTTGGGAGTATTTTATTGAGTATTTTTGCATCAATGTTCATGAGGGAAATTGGTCTGTAATTCTCTTTCTTTGTTGAGTCTTTGTGTGGTTTTAATATCAGAGTGACTGTGGCCTCACAGAAAGAATTTGGTAACGTTCCTTCTGTTTCTATGCTTTGAAATAATTTGAAGAGTATTGATATTAGCTCTTTTCTGAAAGTCTGGTAGAATTCTGTGTTAAAACTTTCTGGCCCTGGGCTTTTTGTTTGTTTGTTTGGGAAATTTTAAATGACTACTTCTATTTCCTGAGGGGTTAAAGTCTATTAAAATTGTTTATCTGAAATATAAATATGTGGTGTCTATCAAGAAATTTGTCCATGTCTTTTTGATTTTCCAATTTTGTGGAGCAGAGTTTTTTGAATTATGACTTAATGATTCCTCAGTGTCTGTTGTTATGTCCCCTTTTCATTTCTGATCTTGTTAATTTGGATATTCTCTCTCTGCATTTTAGTTAGTCTGGTAAGAGTTTATTTTGTTGATTTCTTAGAAGAACCACCTCTTCGTTTAATTGATTCTTTGCATTGTTCTCTTTGTTTCTATTTTATAAATTTCAGCTTCAGTTTGATTATTTCTTGCCATCTACTCTTCGTGTGTGTGTGTGTGTGTGTGTGTGTGTGTGTGTGTGTGTGTGTTTCTAGAGCATTCAGATGTGCTGTTAAGTTGCCAGTATGAGATTTCTCCAATTTCTTTATGAAGGCATTTAATGATATGAACTTTCCTCTTAGCATTGCTTTTATAGTGTCCTATAAGTTTGGGTATGTTGTACATTCATTTTTGTTGAATTCTAGGAAGTCTTTAATTTCTTTCTTTATTTCTTCCTTGGCCCAGTGGTAACTCAGTAGAGTTGTTCAGTTTCCATGAGTTTGTAGACTTTCTGTTGTTGTTGAAATTAAACTTTAATCCATGTGGTCTGATAAAATACAGGGGGTTATTTAAATTTTTTTTTTTGTAACTGTTGAGACTTGGCTGAGTATATGGTCAGTTTTGGAGATTTTGTCAGGTGCTGAGAAGGAATATTCTTTTGTGTTTGGGTGAAATGTTCTGTAGATATTTGTAGGTCCATGTGAGTCGTAATGCCTGTTAGGTCAGTTATTTCTTTATTTAGTTTGTACCTAGATGCCTTGCCTATTGGTGAGAGTGGGTGGCTAAAGTCTCCCACTATTAATGTGTGGAATTTGATGTGTGATTTAAGCTTCAATAATGTTTCTTTTACAAATGTGGTGCCCTTGCATTTGGGGCATGTATGTTCAGAACTGAGACATCATCTTGGTGGATTTTTCCTTTGATGAGTATGAAATGCCCTTCTCACCTCATTTGATTAATTTTGGTTTGAAGTATATTTTGTTAGATATTAGGATAGCTTGCTTCTTAAGTCCATTTGATTGGAAAATCTTTTTCCAACTTTTTATTCTGAAGTAATGTCTGTCTTTAATGTTGAGGTGTGCTTCTTGTATGCAGCAGAAGGATGGGTTCTGTTCTTTTATCCATTCTTTCAGCCTGTGTCTTTTTATTGGCAAATTGAGTCCATTGATATTGAGGGATATTAATGTCCATTGATTATTGTGGTAGTTTTTTATAACAGCCTTGTGTAAGATGAATTACTAAACAGTCTCATTAATAAAAAACCTGGAGCCAGATATTGGGGTAAAAACTGAGAGGTTGGGGAAGCAGAAAGAAACCAGCCATGTTCTTACCACTCCTTAGCCAAAAAAGAGGTCTACTTCCTGTATACTCATGCCTATATCTTTTCTGTCCCTACCATCTCACTTCTTCTCTCCACCCAGATACAACATTTCTTGCCTGTCTATACAGATCTCTAGACCTCCATGGTTATTGCTGGGATTAAAGGTGTGTGCCACCACATCTGGCTCTGTTCCCAGTGTGGCTTTGAACTCACAGAGATCCCGGGGTGAATCTCTGCCTCCCGAATGCTGCTAGGATTAAAGGTGTGTGCTACTGCTGCCTGAGTTCTATGTTTAATATAGTGCCTGGCTTTTTCCTGTGAAGCTGATAAGCTTTATTGGGGTGTGCAAATAAACTATCACCACATGGTAGTTTGAACGTAATTGACCCCATAATCTCAGAGAGTGGCACTATTAGGAGGTGTGGCTTTGTTGGAGTGGGTATGGCCTTGTCGGAGGATACATGTCCCTACGGCGGTGGACTTTAAGGTTTCCTATGCTCAGGATTCCACCCAATGTCTCAGTTGGTTTCCTGTTGCCTGTAAGATATAGGAGTCTTAGCTACTCCTCCAGTACCACATCTGTCTTCATGTTGCCACACTCTCCAAGATAATGATAATAGACTGAACCTCTGAAGCTGAAAGTGAGCCCCCCTCACTTAAATGTTTTTCTTATAAGAGTTACTGTGAGGATTCTGTATACGCACAGCTTGGAGGTCTTGTTTAGCACCTTATTACATCATCAGTGAGCAACTGCGTCCCAGCCTAAAAGCTGGATGTGCACCTCCACGCTCTCTCTCTGCATCTCTCCATCTTTCCGTCTCTTTGTCTCCCTCTCTCTCTGTGTCCCTCTCTCTCTGCCTCCCTCTGTCTCTCTGTCTCTCTGTCTCTCTCTGTCTCTCTCTCCATCTCTCTCTCTGTGTCTCTCTCCCTGACTCCCTCTGTCTCTCTCTGTCTCTGTCTCTCTCTGTCCCTGTCTCTCTCTCTCTCCTCCTAATAAAGCTCTAAAAGGTACCACTGGGTTCTGTCGTGACTATGACCTTTCCACTGCCGGCCAAACCAGCGTCCTACACCCTTTCCTTGGTGCTGTTTGGACTCAGGGGATCTCAGAGTTGCCCACCGCCACTTCTGCAGTATGTGTCTGCACTCATGCGACTGCTGTTGCCGCCTCCCTCCAGCAAGACCGCAAGCATGTGTGTCCCCCACCCTGGAGCCTTTGCTCCTTCTGTGGCTTCCAGCCACTGGACCCACCACACCACTCCCACCACTTCAGCCCGAGGCTCCTACTGCTGCATCCTCCACCACACCATGTGATTGGTGAGTCCTCCACCGTTCCCCATGGCTGCAGCCTGACCTATATTCTTCGCACCAGACCCCCCAGGGGTGGTCCTCTGTTGCGTACCAGGACACATTCTATCTTGATGAAGGATAGAATATGCTGTCTGGCCCCTGGGGGGGTCTTCTGGGTACATACACCTCAGCTCTTACCCATAACGCGATGGCATTTGGGTAACCTGTGCTGATTCACAGATCCTTCCTTCTAGCCTCAGGGATGCTTGGGATAAGAGCTAGGATCCAGGTTTGTTATATATTTTTTTTATTTTTCTCTTGGGTGCAGCTATGGGCAAAGGGGTGGATACCACTTAAATTGGTGGATACTGGTAAATCTGGTCACATAACAGCTTTGCGGGAACTTCTGCCAGCAAATGGGCAAATAAAAAGAGTTACTTTATCCCTAAGCTTTCTGCTAAAGCTCTGAACTCTTTTCCCTCCCTGTTTCTGATGTTTTCTTTTTCTCTGCCATGTGTAACCATTTCTGCTCTCTGGCAGTGGGCGGGCTCTGTACTGTTGTGTGGGCCGCTTCTACTGACTCTCACTTTAACACTCCTCCCACTCATTCTCAAGCTGCCGTGAGAGGCAAAGACAGGTCTGGAAGTGGGATAAGATTCATATAAATAAGTTTACAGTAATCAGGATGGCTCTTAATCCAGAGGTCAGTTTATAGTCTGCCTCCTGGCAGATCTTCCAAAAAGCTGTCCTTAAGCCAGCAATCATCAAGGAAAAAAAAATTCAAGACACGGAGCAAAATCCATCTCTTGTTCCCCAGACCTCCCCGACTAAAACTTAAGTATCTAGAGAGCAAGGCTCTTGATCCCACAGGCAAAAGTATCATCTGTGGCATTCAAGGTGTGCCAGGGAAGAGATAAAAGCCCCAAAACACAATTGCCAAGTGCTGGCACTCGCTGACTCCTAAATGCTGTTTGGTCTTTGTTCTAAGTGTGGAAAAAGGCCACAGGCTAGCGAGTGCCCTGCCAGGCCATCAATAGCCTTGTTGAAAGTGCCACCTAGAAAGACAACTGGTCAGCTGACTGCCCCCACCCCAGGTGCCAAGACACATGGGAACATCAAACTAAGACCTCCAGCAGACCCAGGCTTGGCTATAGGCTTGCAGGGAATCTAGAACACAGCAGGGAAGAGATCCATTTCTTTCCTTCTGGACACCAGAGCCACTGACTCAGTCCTGGGAATTTTGAGATGTCACCTCTCCTCGTTTCCTTATTGTCAGGTGAGGGAGGACAGCCTTACCCACCTCACCAGACTTAATTGTACTTTCAGGGTTACTTAATGAGAAAAGATTTTCAGCTAAGATAGGAGCTTCCATGTGCCTCACTCCAGACCCACCCACCTGTGCTTACACGGTCCTGATCTTTGCCTTGTCCCTAATTCCAAAGAAGTAAGTTCTCATGAACCACAAGCTTTTCTCTTCCCAGTTCTCTGTTGTAACTCACTGTTTAGCTCATGGTACAGGACCACCACAAAACCGGAGTCCAGAGATCATTAAGTAAGAAACTCTAACAGCTAAAAGGTATTTATACCCCCAGACTCAAAAGTGTCTGGGCTCTACAAAAACAGACTTTAAGGTGGGCTCTACAAAAACAGACTTTAATATAAACATCTATTACTGTAAAACACTTTTAACAATTGATCCCCTGTCTCCTGGATGCTAAACTAGTAAAGAGAACAGGTGCCTTAAATAATCTGTCTCTGATAAAGCTTAACATGTTCCAATCTCTCTGTATCTCCCATTAACACTAACCAATATAAGCAGACTACTAAACACCACATATGGTCACTAATCTTCTCATGGCTGCTTCTTAACATGTTCAAAACTTTCCCCAAGCTCCAGAAACCAGATTAAATCCATCTGGACAGGTCAGACCTATTTCAGGCTTTTCCTGTCTCACCAGCATCCTGTCAGATACAAAAGCAGCCAGAGTGCCAAGCCAAGAGAGATGCACTTCTCCAGAGCAATGGATGGCAGACAGCCCATCATCCAACAACACCTATCTACCTCGGAAGACCCCCCTTCCCTATTCCCCCCAAGAGCCAACCAATGCCCTCCAAGTCAGCTGGCACCAGTTTTTCCTGGCAGAAACAATGCCCTTATTCATTCCTATCTACTTGCTTTTTTTTATAGTAAGCAAAAGTCTGGAATGTAAGGATTCTCTATATGTGCAGCTCAGAGGTCTTGTCCAGCACCTTATTACATCATCAGTGGGTGACTGCATCCCAGTCTAAAAGCTGGATGTGCACCTCCATGCTCTCTCTCTCTCTCTCTCTCTCTCTCTCTCTCTCTCTCTCTCTCTCTCTCTGTCTCGCGATCTCTGCTCTGCTTTTCTCTCTCTCTGCACCTCTCTCTGTCTCTGTCTCTGTCTCTGTCTCTCTCTCCCCTTCTCCTAATAAAGCTCTAAAAGATATCAATGGGTTCTGCAATAGCTGGAGTCATTGTTGTGAATTCCTGGAAATTTCCCTAGCACCAGGTTTCTCCCTAACCCCATAATGGTTCCCTCTGTCAAGATATCTCTTTCATTGCTCTCCCACTCTGTCCCTCCCCCCAACTCACCCATTCCCTTTCCTCATGTTCTTATTCCCTATTCCTCCCTTCGATCCCCCCCCCCACTGCCCCCAGTTTACCCAGGGGATCCCATCTATTTCCCCTTTCTAGGGCAATCCATGCATCTCCCTTAGGGTCTTCCTTGTCCCCTAGCTTCTCTGGGACTATAGAGTGTAGCCTGGTTATCAAGGGTTTTTTTTTTTTCATTTCCTCTTTAAGGACTTCTACCATCTTCATAAAGTTATTTTTAAGGTTGTTTTCTTATGCTTCAGTTGTGGTGGAATGTTAAGGACTTGCTGTCATAGGATAACTGGGCTCTGGTGATGCCATATTGTCCTTTCTATTACTGATTGTATTCTTACACTCGAGTTTAGGCATCTGGATTTGGGATGATTATAGGTCTAGGTGTTGATTCCTGTTTGTCTTTGTTGAATGGGTGTTTTATTCCTTGGTTTCTATTTCCTCTCTGATCTTCTGGCCTAAGTGGACAAAGGTTCTGGTGACTAGCAAGTCTTCATATCCTGTCGGGTGTCTCTGCTGGGTTTGGGAGGCCTGCAAACCTCTGGAGTTTGGGGGCGAAAATGTTGTCACTGCAGTTCCAAGTATCTGCGTGACCTCTGGGATTCTGGGTACCTGCTTGGCCTCTAGGATTCCTAGTGCAATATGGTGTGGCCTCCAGTGTATAAGAAGTTTTCTTCCATGACTGGGGGCTCCTATATCCACCCTGGCCTCTGGTAAAGTTGAAGTCTTCTTCTGAAGTTGGAGGCTGGGATATTGAACCTCAGGAGGAGGGTATTGGGAGGATGGGGATGCAGTCTCCTTAAAATTACATATTATTCTTAGTTGTGGTCTTTTCATAATGTCCCAGGTTTCCTGGATGGTTTGTGTTAGGAGTTTTTTAGATTTAACATTTTCTTTGACTGACATACCTATTTCTCCTATCACATCCTCAGTACCTAAGATCCTCTCTTCCATCTCTAGTATTTTGTTGGTGAAACTTGTAGTTTCTGTTCTAATTCCTAAACTTTTTTGTATTTCCTGATCAAATTCCTAAATTTTTCATTTTCAGAATTCCCTCAGTTTGGATTTTCTTTGTGGTTTCTATTTCCATTTTTAGTTTTGAATAGTTTTATTAATTGCCTCACACTGTTTATGTTTTCCTTAAGGAATTTATTCTTTTCCTCTTTAAGGACTTCTATTATCTTCTTACAGGCTGTTTTGAGGTCTTTTTCTTGTGCCCCACCTATTCTGGAATACTCAGGGTCTGCTGTGGTAGGGTTGCTGGGCTCTGGTGGAGACGTATTGTCCTGGCTGTTATTGATTGTGTTTTCATGCTGGCTTCCAGGCATCTAAGATTGGGATGATTATAGGTCTGTGTGCTGGTGTCTGACTTTGTCTTTGTTTTGTGGTTGTTTCCTTTTCCTCCTTGGTTTCTGTTTCCTCTCTGACTTTAGGAGAGTGTGACAGGTGTGTGTTGCCTGGTAGGAAATTTTCTGTGGACCAGTTTCCCTGACCTGCTCAGCTGGTGTTATGTTCCTGGGGGTTGCATGCTGGTGCTGATGGCTGGGATAATGGAATGGATTGGGGAAAGGAAGTTTGGAGGAGAAAATCTTTGTGATCCTTTGGAGATAGGGTCAGAGAAGAAAGGGAGACCACAGTAGGTGTTCTTCTAAAGAGCTGGAGGTGAGACTGGGGAAATGGATCTGGAGGAGAAGGAGAGGTGAAGATCTGCAATCACTCCTACCCAGGTTCCCTGGGAGGAGTGGCCTGTGGGTTAACAGAGTGCCTGTTGGTGTTGGGGTCAGGGATAAAGCAATGAGTCGAGGAGGGAGGTTAGAAAGGGAAAATCTTTAAGATGCACAGGAGATGTGGGCCGACTGGGAAGGAAACCTGTAGAAGGTGTTCAGTCGCAGAGCTAGGGATGAAACATCTACTAAGCCGCTTCTGGATTTCAGAGCACAGTGAAGAGCCTGGTGTTTGTCTAATAGGCCTTCCTTTATATGTGACTTAGTATTTTTTCCTTGATGCTTTTGATACCTTTTCTTTGTTCTGTACATTTTGTGTTTTGATTATTATGTGCCATGGGAAATTCCTTTTCTGGTCTAGTCTGCTTCATGTTTCTTGTACCTTGACAAGTACCCCTTCTTTCGTTTGAGGACACTTTTTTCTATGATTTTGTTAAAAATATTTTCTGTGTGTTTGACCTGAGTTTCTTCTCCTTCTTCTACACCTCCTATTCATAGGTTTGGAATGTTTGTGCCTACATTTTTTTTTAATTAAAGGTTATCTGACTGATCTATGCACTTCTTCTACCTTGTTTCCAAGACCCGAAATTCTCTCTTCTATGTCTTTTCATCTGTTGGTGAGGTTTACCTCTGACATTTTTTGTTTGACATCCTAAGTTTTTAATTTCCAGTTTTATTTCAGTTTGGTTTCTTTAGTGATTCTGTTTCTTTGTTTAATTCTACCTTCACATATCTAGATGTTTTCATTATTTCATTCAACTGTGTGTGTTTTCATTAAGGCATTTATTCATATCCTCTTTATGGTCCTTGAGTGTAGATGTAACCAACCATCTTATTAAATATTAAACACAGAACCAATGTAAAAGAGAAAGCCAAGAGATCAGAGATCAGAGCTAAAATCTCTGTGGTGGTCTCCTCCTGTGGTGGTCTTAGCTTCCCGAAAGAGAGCTATTTCCCTGTGTGTAAGTCGTTTCATAGTCATTCTGCTTTCTCATTGGTTGTAAACCCAAACACGTGACTGCCTTGTCACTGTCTGTATGCACAGCCCCCCAGGTCTTAAAGGCATATGTCTCCAATGCTGGCTGTATCCCTGAACATGCAGAGATCTATGGGATTAAAGGCATGTGCCACCACCGCCACACTCTGTCTATGGCTCTAATAGCTCTGACCCCCAAGCAACTTTATTTATTAACATACAATCAAAATCACATTTCAGTACAATTAGAATACCACCACATTTCCCCTTTTCTATTTTAATAAAAAGAAAAAAAAGCAAAAGGTTGTAACTAACATAAGAAAAACTATATACAAAAGTACAATAACTATATACAATATATACAAGTAATAAATACCTAAACAGGTATTTGACAAATCAGAGAAAATGATTCCATTATCTATCCTATTTTGGTAAATCCAAGATGTATCTAATGCACTTTCTATCCTAATTAATTTTCAACTATAACTAACTAATCTTCAACCATAACTAACTAATCTTCAACTCCCTCAGAGACCCAAGAAGGAAATAATATTAGCTAACAAAAATAAAAACAGGAAGTGCACGCAAACAACTTCCAAAAAATTTGTGAGTTGACAGAAACAGCCAGCTGCCTGGGCAGTCACCTGAGGTTTCTCCGCAGTGTTGGGCCATCATCTTCAGCCTACAGGCTTAGCGTATCTGACAGACTCATTTGTGAAGTAGGATGTACACAAGGTCAACAGTTCAACCTCACATTGGGTGAGAGCAGTCCATGTACCAGAAACACCTGAATTCCACTAGTGTCCTGTCATAATTCAGGATTTTAAATTCTGGAAATTGTTGACAGTTTTTTAATTCAGCTGTCCATTCTTCTTGGCTGTGTATATATGGCTTCATCTCAGCATCCCCTTCTTCTCCACATCCCTCTACTAAATGCCAGTCTACTATCGAGAGGTATGAGCTTTCAGCTGCTGTTCCATTGCACAATAGAAGCCATTGGCCCTCTGCTTGTTAAGCTGCTTTCAAAGAAAAGGGCACTGTACCTTTTCCGGATTGCGAAGGCCATTTCAGGGATGGGGCCATATTGTCCTGGCCTCAGAAGATGCCTTTTGATAAAGCCATAACCACACTTGTTTTGACAAGAATCAGTAGTCCTTTGTTTCGTGTTCTGTCTGTCCATTTTGTCCTGTTGATTCAAGGATACTTTGTTGTCCAGTGGCTAACTTTTGCCACAATGAAAGTTGACTCCATATGCAGTTTCGTCAATGCCCATGTTTTCTCTGAAGTAGATTGGTACTGCCAGGAGCCGACATGTCTCAAAAAAGAAAATTTTTCTAAGTTATTAAAACATTCCAAGATCTGAAAAATGAATTTGAGACAATAAAGAAAACACATGCTGAGGGAATGCTGGAAATAGAAATCCTGACTAAACGAACAGGAACTACAGAAACAAGCATAACCAACCGATTGCAAGAGATGGAACAGAGAATCTCTGACACTGAAGACATGATAGAGAAAATAGATTCGTCAGTCAAAGAAAACACTAAAGACAAAAAAGTCCTAACACAAAACGTCCAGGAAATTTGGGACACCATGAAAAGACCAAACCTAAGAATAATAGGGATAGAAGAAGGAGAAGAATACCAACTCAAAGGCACAGAAAATATATTCAACAAAATCATAGAAGAAAACTTTCCTAACCTAAAGAAAGAAATACTTATGAAGATACAAGAAGCTTACAGAACACTGAATAGGCTGGATCCAAAAAAAAAAAAAAAAAGTCCCCTCGCCACATAATAATCAAAACACTAAACACACAGAACAAAGAAAAAATATTAAGAGCCGCAAAGGAAAAAGACTAAGTAACATATAAAGGCAAACCCATCAGAATAACACCAGACTACTCAATAGAGACTATGAAAGCTAGAAGATCATGGACAAATCTCATGCAGACACTAAGAGACCACGGATGCCAACCCAGACTATTATACCCAGCAAAACTCTCAATCACCATAGGCGGAGTAAACAAAATATTCCAGGATAAAACCAGATTTAATCAATACCTGTCCACAAACCCAGCCCTACAAAAAGCACTAGAAGGGAAAATTCAACCCAAAGAAGCTAAACACATCCATGAAAAATCAAGCAATAGAAAATCCCACACCAACATACACCACAGAAGGACAACACAACATAACCACAAAAAATAACAGGAATTAACAATTACTGGTCAATAATATCCATCAATATCAATAGTCTCAACTCACCTATAAAAAGACATAGGCTAACAGAATGGATAAGAAAACAGAACCCATCCATCTGCTGCATACAAGAAACATACCTTAACTTCAAAGACAGACACTACCTCCGAGTAAAGGGCTGGGAAAAGGCTTTCCAAGCAAATGGACCTAAGAAACAAGCTGGTGTGGCTATCCTAATATCTAGAGAAAAAGGATGTTTCAAAAGAGAAGAAGTTTTGTGGCAATGCCTCAGTGGTCCAGGTAACTACCAGAACTCGGAAATCCGGAACGGAGACTAAGGCAGCAGAGACGAAACACATAGATGTACATACAGGAAATAATAAAGAAAAAGTCAGTAAAGCCAAGAAGAACAAAAGAAAGCCCATCTGTCAGATGAGCCTGTGAACGAGGAACCAGTGACAAAAAAGAAAAAAAAAAAAAAGATGGAAAGCAAATCCAAAAATAGTACCCAGGTGCCAAAGGATGACAGCAAGACAGAGGAGACTAAGGGGGACAATAAAAAGCAAAATACTTCCATTAAAAAAGGTGCAAAGAAGAAACCTCAAAAAGGTAAGTCAAATGAGAAGGGCAGCAGACCTGCTCAGGAGACGCAGAAGGAGAGGGCTCCAGCAGAGCCTTCTTCCATGGAGCTGGCTCAGGAGGAGGTCTCTTCTGGTCCTGCGCTCACTTAGGTGGTGGTCACCCCTATAGGCTCTACTCACCCCGGGCTTCCTTCTCCCATGGATATTGCTCAGACTGGGCCTGCTCAGATGGAGCTGCCTTCTCCCCTGGAGCCTCCTCAGAGGGAGCTGCCTCCTCCCCTGGAGCCTGCTCAGAGGGAGCTGCCTTCTCCCCTGGAGCTTCTTCAGAGGGAGCCGCCTCCTCCCACGGAGCCTCCAGGGATGGAGCAGCCTCTTCCCATGGAGTTTATTCAGATAGAACAGCCTCCTCCCATGGAGCCTGCTCAGATGGAGCCTCCTCCTCCCATGGAGCCTGCTCAGAGGGAGCCGCCTCCTCCCATGGAGCCTGATCAGATGGAGCCGCCTCCTCCCATGGAGTCTCAGTGGGGACATTGTCAGAAGAGGCTGCTTTGTCCTTTGGACCATGCTCAGGTGGAGGTTGCTCAGACAGGGCCTCCTCACATGGGATCTGTTCAGGGAGAGCCTCCTGCTGTCATGGAGCCACCTTTTCAAGTGAGACCAGTCACTAAAAGGTCTTCTCCCCGAAAAGAGAGTACCAAGGAGAAGTTGGGCATGCGGAGTGAGGTGGTGCGGCAGGAGCAAGTCCTTATTGAAGTTGGCTTGGTGCCTGTTAGAGATAACCAGCTTCTGAGGGGAGGCAGGAGCGCACAGGATCTTCCAAGGGGAGGCTCGGGAGGAGACGAGACACCTAAGGACCAAGAAATTGGCTCTGATGGGGAAGGAAATAAAATGGCCCCTCTCAAGAAAGTGGGAACAGAGGAAGCTGGAAAGAGTCTAGCTATGCTTGCTGCTCCCAAGGAATCTACCAGTATCTTATCCTCGGAACAAAACTCAGGTGGGTCAGGTGGTGAAACGTTGCATGCTGAGTGTCAGACTGGTTCAGGTGGGCTTTGTGAAATGGAAGTGGACACTGAGCAGAACCCAGACAGTGTCCCTGTGAAAGCCTCAGCACCCAAACCGGCGTCGCCATTGCCTCCTGTCCCATCGTCAACCGTGGCGGCCTCGCCTCCTATCACTTTGGCTGAGGACGAGTCACCGGACATTGATGAGGACGGGGGGGTGTCTACAGCCATGATGGAAGTGACTTGAGTGATGGTATGTCCGAGGGAAGTGATGATTCTGGGCTGCGTGGGGCTCGGCCAGTGCCACAGGAAGCAGGTTCAGAAGGTGGGAAGGAGGGGTTGGCAGTTGGAATGACCGAGGGAGAGTTTGTTTGTGTTTTCTGTGATCGGTCTTTCAGAAGGGAAGAGGATTGCAGCAGGCGCCTCAATCGCCATCTGGTTAATGTATACTTCCTTGGAAAAGCAGCCGAGGGGCAGGAGTGGTGAGCCGGCCGGTGGAGGGCGGCTCATCACAGTTTGTAAGCAATGCCTCACTTTTAGTTTAAGGCAGTGGACACACACAAGCTCGCTTTAATTAGTGTCCAGTGCTGATTTTTAAGTGACATTATTTCCTTAGGACTGTATGTGTTACCTAGTGACTTGCAAAAACCTTAGCAAATCCTAGGGAGTTAATGTAAGAAAACAGATACTTAATCTGTTAGCTTGTGCAGTGTAGTGAAGAAAGGCGGGATGGATGTTGAGAAAGATGCATTACAAGCACAGGCTGGAGGCTGGGGGCTAGATGGTTTTGAGGAAGAGGTCTTGGTAGACTCTTTCATAGAGCAAAGGGAAGCAATGCCTTCTGGGAAATGAGCTAAGTTTTAATCTAGTCTTTAAGATTAGAAGTCAAAAACAAAAATATTAAGGAAAGGAAAACCTAATTGATCTTTGAAGTATTGTTATGTGGAATTGAGTGGGACTTTTGAGGCCTTTCTTCCAGAAAACAAGGACTTGGTTGTCAGGCCTATATTAGGCCTAAACCTTGGTGCCATGTAGTTGTACTTAAATCATTTCAATGGAAAGTGTCTTAGTGATTGGAACTTCTAGTGCAGTTTGGAGTTCTTCCATTTGAAAAATGTGACATTTGCATGGGATTGTTTGAATCTTGCTTTCTAGTCCCTCCCCATCACCACCCTCATAGTCTGAAGGTAGATTTTTCTCTTGATAAAGGAACAAAAAAAGTGAACATCTTGTTTGTAAATAGGTATCTAGTAACTAGTGGTAAACTTGAAATGGTAGAATTCTTTAAAGCCTAATTCTAGGTAGCCTTAGGAAAATGTATCTTAATTATTTTTGAACCTGTATTCACCTTGTTTTTTTCAAATATCTTAAGTTATATTTTCTTTTTCAGAGCTGCTTCTTATTTGGGGCTACTTTTTTTTTAATTGAGGCATAATTCATAAAAGGGTATATTGTTTTGATGAGACTTTTTACAGCTGTGGCTGGATGTCTTTCTTTAGTCTTCCAAGAAGGGTCATTTTACTTTTTTCGAGTTACATTTTAAAGTCATGAGGTCAACAACTTGGACCACTATGCATGTAAGTGCTAATGCAAATTGAAGCCCAAGTTGACCTCCAGCAGCAGTTCATTCTATGTTGACAGTGAGAGAACACTTTGCCTGTTAGGATACTGTTACTCGTGGACTGAAATGCTGAAGAAACCCCTCCCCCTATTTTGTTTTTTGCAAAAATCAGGTATATTCTAGGGTTTCCTGGTTGACCTCAACAGATAAACTGAGATGATAGTCTTAGTTCAGAAATGATCTGAATGTAGATTTACAGTCTACGCTTACAGCTGGCTAAGTGAGATCGCTTTCACAGTTCTGCATGTATCCCATCTGCTCCCCATTAGTTACTGAACTCTTAAAACTGGTATTGTAACATTATCACAATGTTTTGCACCAATTTTATAAACTTTACAGTACAATATGTGTTTCTTTTCTGAGGCAAACCAAAGGTATATTTCTCAAGGTTCTGCTGCTATCAGCAGCGTTGATGGAGGATTTTTTATACATTTGTAATAGAAATAAACCAGAAAAAAAGAAGAAGAAAAAAGTGGTGGAGGAAAAAGTGAACACTGCAAGAATACTCAAAAGGGCTGAGAGTTGCAAACGCCAAGAATGGCTTTGCATAGTAAATGGAATAGAACAGCTCTGAACTATAGCTTACTTTTCCTGGTTTGGTCTGACAGAATGATTGAATGCTTTTGTACAAAAATCAGAGCCTTAAAAACATGGATTTGGTGAGACTGTAAAATGGTGTGCCACTTTGGCAAAACAGTTTGGTGGTTGGTCAAAATGCAAAACATTGTTACTCTGTTACTCAACAATTCTACCCTTAGGAATATATCCTCAAACTACTGAAAATGTGCACCTATGAAACATGTACATGAAGGTTTACAGCAGTGTGTTGCTAATAGTAAAAAAGTTAAAACAACTCAAATAGTTATCAAATACTGGAGAGAAATAAAATGTGGCTTATTCATACAATAGAATATTATTAAGACATAAAAATGAATGAGAAACTGACAGATTAAATGACTTTGGTGAACCTTCATAATTTCATTTGTAGACCTTTCCATTTCTAATTTATAAATACATTTGGGGTTATAAATTATAAATGTACTTTCTCCTGTCAACATTGTATACTTCTATTTGATGATTTCTGTGTCAAACATTATATGGAAATGTTTCCAAGTATTTTCTGTATTAACTGTGAATGAATAGAACAAAATAAATTGCCTGTGATGGGAAAAAAAACACATTTTAAATGCCATATTCTGTAGATCTCTGAAGGGTTTGAAGATGACCTGTCTAAAACATCTCTGCTCAATTTTTAAAACATAACTAATATGACTGCAAGTTCTATTGTAATGTCTAACTACTAACTTTCATTTCTTTATATCATAATAGTTGATAATAAAAACATTCAAGGATCAGAAAATTGCATTACATTGTTAAATGAATGGTATGAATACAATTAGAAATATACATATAGCATTTTCTAACAATATCAGTTTCAAATTTGTATACAAAAAAAATTCAATCCAATGTAAAGTATTTAAAACTAGTAATTGTCTTTCTCTTTTCTTCCTTCCTTCCTTCCTTCCTTCCTTCCTTCCTTCCTTCCTTCCTTCCTTTCTTTCTTTCTTTCTTTCTTTCTTTCTTTCTCTCTCTCTCTCTTTCTTTTTCTCCCTCCCTCCCTCCCTCCCTCCCTCTTTCTTTCTTTCTTTCTTTCTTTCTTTCTTTCTTTCTTTCTTTCTTTCTTTCTTTCTTTCTTTCTTTCTCTCTCTCTCTCTTCTCTCTTCTTTCTTTCTTTCTTTCTTTCTTTCTTTCTTTCTTTCTTTCTTTCTTTCTTTCTTTCTTTTTTAAACAAGAACCTTAAATCTAATCTCCTTTGCTTAACCTTTTTCCTAACCCTTGACAACAACTTGTAACCAACCCCCCCTAAACAATGAAAATTATCCCAGACTCAAAACCCATTAAAAAGACCAAAAAACCACCTGCCCCACAGCACCTCTTTGGGAATGTGGGCGTCGTATTCTTAAAATTGCTTCCTGCTGGGTATGGGCGAAGTTTTCTTTATCCTGAAAGAAAAATTTTAGGTTAATTGTCAAATTCTAGGAAAGGTAACTATATCCTTCATTATCCAATCTGTGTATAATGCCAAAGTTCAGGGTTTATCTCAAGTCCTTATTCAAGTAGTCTTTGAGACTGGATCATCTCATCTAGTCATCTCAAAATTGCTCTGAGCACCTTGTAGTTCAAAGCTGATCTGTAGATGATGTTTGTCAGTTCAGTGATATTATTATTGTCCACGTGGAATTGTTGTTGTTGTGGGGCCCCATCTTCTTTCTGGAGACTTCAGTTGATGTTAGGCCTGGCCATGATTTCCTGCAGAAAACTGATAAGAGACTCGAACACAAACACACATATATGCAGCTAATTGAAGCCTTTTTTTTCTAGAATTAGTTAGTACTCTATATGACCATTCATATCTTAACAAAGTTTAAAATGTATATATATATATAGATTAATCTTGTAAATTTTGATATAAAATTTATACTTTAAGAAAAGTTTAAAGAATCAGAATAGAATCAAAGAGTTGAGATTAGTAATAGAATGGTCCCTTAATTAATTTGGCTTTTGTCCTGTCGCATAGCAGAAGATGGCTCTTTTATTCTGGCATGATACAGGGAGTTTGCATTTTCCCTTTAACAACATGCTTGAGTTTAAAGAAGGAGAGAGCCATTCTCTAACTTCAAAGTCAGCTTTAAATTTTAATTGAACTGGGACTATTAGAAGACCAATAGTGTTAAATCTTTAGAGAAAAGCAGAAACAAACATTTAGGAAGACATAAAATTTTTTAGATAATATATACCCATAAGCCGTTTCATTCTGTGTTCCTGGGATAGATGATTTGTCCCTTTTCTTCAGTTGTCTCATTTGTCCAGTGTTCTTCAGATTCCTTAACCTTCATTCTCCTAAAAGACAAAAACAAAAACCTTTCCCCAAGACTAATTTTGGTGATGTTCCTTTTTGGCAAATTATTATCCGATTAAATGAAAAGGCATGTGTTATTGATGCAAGTTAGTTTAAATTGGATACTCATGCTGGTTAATGAACTATCACCTCCTCTAAATGAGAGGTTTCTCTTGTTCAAATCGAACCTTTATCAATTTTGATGGTACCCACATTCTTCTCCTGTAGAAACAAAAGCAAAACCTCGTCCCCAATGTAATACATACCCTGGTTTCCATTCTGAGGTTAGCACATCCTTAAAGTATATAGGTTGATTTAATTCTGTAGTTTTTTCTATTATCCAATGTCTCTCTGCAGCTGTTGTTCCTTTCTCATTGGCATTGAGAAAATTCAAAGTTGGAAGAGCATTATGCAGTCTATTTCTGGGGGTTTTGTTACCCCTTTCTGTTTATTTAGCATATCGTTTAGAGTTCTGTTTGATCTTTCTATAACTGCTTGACCTGTAGGATTATATGATATGCCTGTAATATGCTTTATATTGTAATAAGCAAAAAACTGTTTCATTTTAATAGAGACATATGATGGAGCATTGTCAGTTTTGATTTGTGCAGGTATACCCATGATGGCCATAACTTCTAGCAAATGAGTGATTACAGAATCAGCTTTTTCAGAACTCAAAGCAGTTGCCCATTGAAATCCTGAATAAGTATTGATAGTGTGGTATACATATTTCAATTTTCCAAATTCTGCAAATTGAAACACGTCCATCTGCCAGATTTCATTCCTCAGAGTACCCTTTGGGTTACATCCTGCTGGTAATGGCGTTTGATTGTAGGAGGAACAAGTAGGACATTTCTTTACTATTTCTTTGGCTTGTTGCCAGGTTATGGAAAAATCCTTTTTTAAGCCTTTACTATTGACCTGATGTTTTTTATGAAATTCTGAGGCCTCCAGCACATTTCCTATCAATAATTTATCAATCTCATCATTGCCTTGTGCTAGAGGGCCTGGCAGACCAGTATGGGATCGAATGTGAGTTATATATAAAGGATGATTCCTTTTCCTGATTGTATCTTGTAATTGAATAAATAGTGAAGTTAATTCTGAAGCATCAGAGAGCATAAATTCTGCAGTCTCAATATGTATCACCACTCTTTCATCATACTGAGAGTCAGTTACTATGTTGAGAGGTTCTGAAAAATCCATTAATACCAACAGAATAGCATACAATTCTGATTTTTGAACTGAATTAAAAGGACTTTGAACCACTTTACTTAAATTTTCTGATTTGTAACCTGCCTTTCCTTCTTTGTTGGCATCTGTATAAAATGCACGAACTCCAGCCGGGCGGTGGTGGCGCACACCTTTAATCCCAGCACTCGGGAGGCAGAGAAGGGCAGATCTCTGTGAGTTCGAGGCCAGCCTGGTCTCCAAAGTGAGTTCCAGGAACGGCGCAAAGCTACACAGAGAAACCCTGTCTCGAAAAAACAAAAAAAAAAAAAAAATGTACGAACTCCAGGTGTGGGTTTTTGCTGTACAATTCGAGGCAAGATCCAATCAGCTCTCTTTATAAGATCAATTCTATCACTTTTGGAATATTTGCTGTTAATTTCTCCCAAAAAATTACTGCAAGCTCTTTGCCAAGGTTCACTTTCTGTCCATAATTTTTCAATGTCCTCCTTAGTTAATGGTACGACAATTTCTGCTGGGTCTATTCCTGCTAATTGACGAAGTCTCAATTTTCCTTTGCAAATCAAGTCAGAGATATTTTTTTTCACATAAGTTTTTAATTTTTTATTTGGTTTATTTGGTAAAAATATCCGTTCCAATATAATATCTTCCCTCTGCATTAATATTCCAGTAGGAGCATGCCTAGAAGGTAAAATAACCAAAATGCAATCCAGCTTTGGATCAATACGATCCACGTGCCCTTCATGTACTTTCTTTTCTACCAAGGCCAATTCTTTCTCAGCTTTAGGTGATAATTCTCTTGGACTATTTAAGTCCTTGTCACCTTCTAAGGTTTTGAACAAATTAGTCAGTTCATCATTTTTTATGCCAACAATAGTTCATAGATGAGAAATATCTCCAAATAATCTTTGAAAGTCATTAAGAGTCTGTAGTCTATCTCTCCTAAATTGCACCTTTTGGGGTCTAATTTTTTGTAGCTCTATTTTAGATCCTAAATAATTAATAGAATCTCTTCTTTGTATCTTTTCAGGAGCAGTTTGTAATCCTCAGCAAGGCAAAATTTTCTTTACTTCTTCAAACATTCTAAAGTATCTGCATTTGAGTCAGCTAGTAAAATATCATCCATATAATGATAAATTATAGATTTAGGAAATTTTTTACATATCACTTCCAATGGCTGTTGTACAAAATATTGGCACAGAATTGGGCTATTGAACATTCCCTGTGGAAGGACCCTCCATTGAAATCTTTAACCGGTTGAGAATTATTATAAGGAGGCACTGTAAAAACAAACCTTTCTCTGTCTTTTTCTTGTAAGGGTATTTTAAAAAACAGTCTTTTAAATCAATAACTCTGAGAGGCCATCCTTTTGGTAACAGAGTAGGCAAAAGCATCCCAGGTTGTAGAGAGCCCATTGGCTGAATTACTTTGTTAATTGCTCTAAGGTCTGTTACCATTCTCCACTTACCAGATTTCTTTTTAACAACAAATACAGGATAATTCCAAGGGCTGGTTGATTCTTCAATATGCTGAGCATTTAACTGTTCTTCTACCAGCTCTTCTAAAGCCTGGAGTTTCTCTGTTGTTAAAGGCCATTGCTAGACCCATACAGGCTTGTCTGTTAACCATTTTAAAGGTAGAGCTGTTGGTGTCTTTGGAAGATCACCAGTTGTTGTGCCCTGTTCTTGTATAATATGGATGGCTGGTGACCACTCATTAGAACAATATCTTCTAATATTTCTCTGAGTAACATGTGCTAGTTTATGATTTGTTTCTGAGATTGGAGGGATTTTAATCTGAGTATTCCATTGTTGCAACCAGTCTCGGCCCCACCAGTTCATAGCTATGTTAGCCACATATGGTTTTAATTTTCCTCTCTGTCCTTCTGGACCTATACATTCCAGCCATCTTGCACTCTGTTTCACCTGAGATAATGTCACAATTCCTAACAGTTGAACGTTTACCTCCTGAAGAGGCCAAGTTGGATGCCAAAATTCTGGTGCAATTATGGTAATGTCTGCACCTGTGTCTACCAGACCAGACAACAAAACACCATTTATTTTTATCGTTAATTTTGGTCTTTGTTCGTTAATAGAAGTTTGCCAAAAAATTTTCTTTATGTTTTCTCATGAATTTTCTATTCTCTCTGTTTCATCATCCTGACCAGCATGATTTATTCCAATAGGCATTTGGTTATTTAATTGCTCAGAGCAGGGATTTCCTCTATGGCTGCAGGAAAGGTTTGAACTGGATTTGCAATGGGGGCCTGCGTGAGGCCCCTCTTGGAGTTTCTTGAAGACTGAGGCAAAGGATTACCCTGTCTGTCCTTTGTTGATCTACATTCATTGGTCCAGTGTTTTCCCTTACCACACCTTCTGCATACTCCAGAAGGAAGGGGCATTCTGTTGCCATTGTTTCTTGAAGAAACATTGTTTCTGGAATGACCTGTTTACAGTCCCTTTTCAAATGTCCTTGCTTTCCACACCCAAAACATCTAACATTCCTCAAACCTTTTGAAATTGCTTCTCCTACCCACATATCCTTATGGTCATGAGCCTCAACATTAACCGTGTCTCTAATCCAATCTTCCAAAGGTGCAGATCTTGCCCTTAATGGCCTGATTATTCTTTTGCATGCTGCATTTGCATTCTCAAAGGCCAAAGATTCAATTATTGCCTTACTAGCTTCTGAATCTGAGACCATTCTCTTTACTGCTGAAGCCAGTCTTTGTAAAAAAAAATCCGTAAAAGATTCTTTTGGGCCTTGCATAACCTTTGTAAATGACTCAGATTTTTTTCCTGGTTCCTCAACTCTGTCCCATGCATTCAAAGCTGCCATTCGACATAAAATTAGGGTTTGGACATCATATAAACATTGTGTTTGTACTGAAGCATATTGGCCTTCTCCAATAAGCTGATCCTGGCAAACTTGTATTCCTTTATGCCTCCATTGTTTTTCTATGTTTTTAGCCTCATCCTTGAACCACGTTAGAAATTGAAGTCTCTGGCTGGATTCCAGAACAGCTTGTGCAAGGTCCCGCCAGTCCTGTGGTACAATCCTATTATATGTTGATCAAGATTTTAACATTTGCTTTACATATGGGGAATGCATGCCATAAGATACTATTGCTTCCTTAAACCTTTTTAAATCCAACATTTCAATTGGAGCCTGAATATTTTGTGTAGCCTTTTGATCAGGCATCTGCTGTACAGTTACAGGATAAATTAAGGGTGACTGTGTGAAAACAGGCTTTCTTTCTGTAACCTTATGATCCAGACTTGAAACAACTTTGCTGTTAATTTCTTCTGTCTGAATTTTTACAGGTTTAACAAGTTTTGCTAAAGCTGTCATCCAGGCACTTAAATTGACTATGTTTTTAAACTGCAAAAGGAGGATAAGCATAGTGATAAACTGCATAATTCCAACAATACTAATTTTCTCATATAGTTGTTCCATTGTCAGACTGCCTAAAATTTCAAACAAAACCCAATTTTCTTCCAATGTACACATAAAACCCATTTTTTTTAAATGTGGGAAAAAAATCTCTTTTAAATAGTTTCCTTTAAAATATCTGATATGTTGTGACTTACCAAATCTGCGTAGAACAGTAGAAATCTGAGGGGATTTTCAAAACAGCCACCTAGTGTCTGAGGTGTAAGTCGAGAGAGTGAGAATGAGCGAGAGAGAGAGAGAGAGAGAGAGAGAGAGAGAGAGAGAGAGAGAGAGAGAAGAGAGAGAACACAAGAAAGCATAGCCGGCTAAAGTTTAAATCCAGCCACGTGTTCCCTCTTGAGCCAAGTCAAGGCTTGGCTCTGGCTTCCTTAAGCTCTGACCATGTGTGTTTGCTTTACAGCCAGGGCCCTGATCGGCAGGGCAGGTCTGAGTTGTTTGTAGCACTGGCTTTAAGCAAGCAGCTCAGAGTTAGTCTGGCCTGAGGCCAAGCAGACCTACGCCCGGGCTAGGAAGCCAACCGCCCAGCCTGCCGCTCTTGCAGGAAAGTGGACCTGCCGCCAAGCCAAGTGGTTTTTAATGGATTCGCCCCACGCTGGGCGCCAGATGTAGATGTAACCAACCGTCTTATTAAATAAGAAACACAGAACCAATGTAAAAGAGAAAGCCAAGAGATCAGAGCTCAGAGCTAAAATCTCACCTTTCCTCCTGCAGTGGTCTTAGCTTCCCAAAAGAGAGCTATTTCCCTGTGTGTAAGTCATTTCATAGTCATTTTGCCTTCTCATTGGTTGTAAACTCAAACACGTGACTGCCTTGTCACTGTCTGTATGCACAGCCCCCAGGTCTTACAGGCATATGTCTCCAATGCTGCCTGTATCCCTGAACACTCAGAGATCTATGGGATTAAAGGTGTGTGCCACCACCGCCACACTCTGTCTATGGCTCTAATAGCTCTGACCCCTGAGCAACTTTATTTATTAACATACAATCAAAATCACATTTCAGTACAATTAGAATACCACCACACTTGAACATATTCATAATTGCTATTTTACAGTCCTTGTCTCACATCTTGTACTTCAGTTAAATTGCTTTCCTTGGGCCTGTTGCAATAGGTGACTGGTTTCTGAAGAAGCCATGCTGTTCTGGCTGTTCATCTCTATGTTTTTGTACTGGCATCTGGACATCCAGAGTTGTGATATTTGAGGTGTCTTAGTGTAGATATCTGGTGTCATCTGTTACTGTCCCACTCTGGATCCCAGGCAAGTATGGTGGCTGTGAGGTCCCTGGTAGAGCTTTCATTTGCAGGTTGGTGGGTGACATAAAGAAATGGAGAGGCTGTGTGGGCCATGAGAAAAGAGCTCGGAGGAAAGGCTGAGCGGGGCATGAGGAAAGAGCTTGGAGGACCCTGGATCTGTACCAAGAGGTGGAGTTCCCAGGGATGGAGGGAGGTGGGAGGGATGTCTCCTGTAAGTTGGCAACAGTGAGACTCTATCTTTTATTTTTTGAGATTAATAGAATTACATCATTTCTCCTTCCCCTGTCCTCCCTTCTAAACTTCCCACATACCGCTCCTTTCTCTCTTCCAAATTCATGACCTCTTTTTCAGTTATTTGACATATTGATGCTTTCATTTCCAAATTTAATTTCACTTTTTCAGTATTTCTCTTTTCTGAATTCCTCCTGTAGTGACTTTCTTATTCACATACTCTTTTTATTTTCTCAGTAGTTTGTTTGTGTTCTCTTTTAATTCACTGAATATTTAGTAATCATTCTTGTAAATGAATTAGAGTGTTGTCTCACTCATTCTCACTGGAAACCATTACTGTGGCATTTGTGACTTGGGGAAGGTGATGTTGCCTGAATGTTGCATGTTTCTTGTGTTCCTTTGTTGGTATCTGTGCATCTGGGATTACATCACTGCTTAGACCGTTTTTACTCTCTGGTGTTCTTCAATTTGAAGTACTTGCAGTGTTCAAGAGGAACAGAGTTGAGATGTAATAACTTATCTGAACTAAGACTGTAACTCAGTGACTATAACTCCAGCCCACATGCCTGAGGTACAAAGCACAATGTTTAGTGCCACTCTGAGATCAAAGTACTAGATTATTACATGGAGGAAAAATTAAAGAGAAGCATAAAATTAGATATTGGTAGGCTAAACTGCAATTAATTATTACCAATGCTATAGGGAATTATGCTTTAAAATAAAAAGAAGAGGGACTACAGAAAGAGCAAATTAAGTAGAAAAAAGAGGGGAAGTAGATGTATTGTAGCTAATAAATAGTGGTAATACAATAAAATAGGTACAGAAACAGAGTAATCTTAAAACCTTATTCATTGATATAAAAATAAAGCCAAAACAATTGAGAATTATGTGTGCATGTGTGAAGGTTTGAAAAATGACAATAACTGGAAAAATTAAATTTTATATATATACACAGCATCAGTCAGAATTACCTCCTTGTTGGGATGGGTAGTGGTCCTTTTCTTAGTTTGGGTACATTTGATCCACAGAGTTTAGCTAAGGTTGTCTTCATGGGGGTATTCACATGACTCTGTGGTTGTCTATTCTTATGATCTTAGTGGGTAGAGGACTTTGGAGTTTGAGGAGTTGTTTTGTGCTGAGGGGTTTGTTTATTTATTTATTTATTTATTTATTTATTTATTTATTTATTTATTGGTTTTTGATTTCAGAGTTTTTTTCCAGGATCTCTCTCTTTTTGCTCCAGATTAATAGGTAGTGACATTGGATGGAAGCACTGAGTGGTTTCCCAGCATCTACTCCACCCAACTCTTTCAGGCAGAACTTTGCTTTCACTCTATTTACTTCTAGAGATTTCCTCTTTCTCTTTTGTTTGTGAGCCTAGACTGGGGATTATAATCTACTCCACTCTTCAGTGGCATAGCATAGAGTCCTTTGTTTCTGTTATAGCCCAACAGTCAATGTTTCTGTGTTTCATCTCCTCATTCACAATTTGACAGTTTGCTGTGAACCCCCTTGTATGTCCATGTTTCTCTCCTCTTCATAAGTCACAAATCCAATGTTTTCTTTCATATTTGTGGAGAAATAGAATGGTGATTGTAGCTACAGTTTTCCTGCCTTGTCCACAGTCTGGACAAATCTTTGTCACCCGCCAGTCTCACAGCCGCTCAGACCCAACCAAGTAAACACCGAGACTTATATTGCTTACAAACTGTATGGTCGTGGCAGGCTTCTTGCTAACTGTTCTTATAGCTTAAATTAATCCATTTCCATAAATCTACACCTTGCCACGTGGCTGGTGGCTTACCAGCATCTTCACATGCGGCTGGTCATGGCGGCGGCTCACAGCATCTCTCTGCCTCAGCCTTCCGCTTCCCAGAATCCTCCTCTCTCCTTGTCCCACCTACTTCCTGCCTGGCCACTGGCCAATCAGTGTTTTATTTATTGACCAACCACAGCAATTTGACATACAGACCATCCCACAGCACTTCGCCTTTTCTTTTCTTTTTTTTTTTTAAAAAAAGGAAGGTTTTAACTTTTACACATCTCCAAAGCCAGGTTGGTATATTTGGGAATTTGGGCGTAGCTTCTCTTACTACTTCCTGCTGGAGGGGGGTGCTGTATCTTATGGGGACACAAAGAAAATTTAAGGATCATGGAGTAGTCCGTGAGGCTGTATCGTCTGAGCCAGTTGCCTTGAAATGATTCTGGATGTTGAATCATCTGGGCCATGGTGTCATCGGAGACCTTGGAAGACCTTTCAGGTGGTCTTGGCTGGTCAAACCTGATGTATCTTAATCTGGAACAAATCCATAGCCTCTGGCTTTCTGTGGAAACAAAAGCAGAGCCTCTTTTCCAAAGCAACATATCCTTATATCCAAATTTTGAAGTCAAGGTACCTTTAAAACACACATTTTGGCATAACTCAACAGCTTTTGCAATCAAATGTTTTTCTTCAGTTACAAATATCAAAGAGAACATAATCCAGATTCTCTGTGTGGTAGCCATCTTTATGTGGCTTATTTTTTATATTACCTTGAGCCTATTGCTTTAAACAGCAGCCTTTTAAGCCTGAAACGGCGCTGTGGCTGCTGGCTCCGCCCACTTCAGCTTCCCAACATGGCGGTGGTACCTTTTCCGCCAGCTCTGGGAGCCATCCTGGGTCTATGCTTTTATCCAAGCAGCGCGTAGCCCAGAAACCTCTTTTTTTGTTTTGTACTAGTAAAGGCTAAATCCACCATGCAGCTTAATGTGCCACTTGCAGAGGCCTCATTCCCGCCATACTGCAAGTCAAGCACACACGCCAGGAACCTGCCATTAACTTAAACCGGCAGCTGCTGCTCATTTGAGAGAGACAATTAGGAAGCTGTTTTTAGTTCTGTTTTAGAATCTTTTTTCTCAGGTTTTAGGTACAAACTCTTGCCAACACGTTGGGCGCCTTTTGTAGCTACAGTTTTCCTGCCTTGCCCACAGTCTGGACAAATCGTTGTCACCCACCAGTCCCACAGCCGCTCAGACCCAACCAAGTAAACACAGAGACTTATATTGCTTACAAACTGTATGGTCGTGGCAGGCTTCTTGCTAACTGTTCTTATAGCTTAAATTAATCCATTTCCATAAATCTATACCTTGCCACATGGCTGGTGGCTTACCAGCATCTTCACATGCGGCTGGTCATGGCGGCAGCTCGCAGCGTCTCTCTGCCTCAGCCTTCCGCTTCCCAGAATCCTCTTCTCTCCTTGTCCCACCTACTTCCTGCCTGGCCACTGGCCAATCAGTGTTTTATTTATTGACCAATCACAGCAATTTGACATACAGACCATCCCACAGCAGGTGATGCCTGTGTCTACATTATCAACTTCTATCAGTGGCTGTTTCTTGATCCTTTTTAAGATCTTGCTAAAGTCAGACTACTATGGTTGTAAGAATATTGACTAAAGTTAATTTTGTCTTAAATAATCTTTCATTTCATCTAACAGACTAAATTTTCATATCACTGGCTTGTGATTACTAGATGGGTATGAAAAACTTTCAATTACAATGTTAAGGTTTAGAATACGATACCTCACGGAATGTGTCCTTGGAATGCTGAACATGTTAAACTAAAGGAAAATGGGAAACTGTAGAAGCAAGAAGGTCAGTCTGAATTTCTGCTTTTCTCACTTGAGATATGGCCATGTAGCTCTTCTCTGCATCCCTCTCCTGGAAGTGGGCCATAAGGCCTCACTCCAGGGGCCTCATGCAACACTGAACTCAGCTTCACTGAAGTAACACAGGCGGTGGGAGGCAGGCAGCTTCTTTGTTAGAGTAGAAATGGCTTCTGGCCCATTTCCAGGAGTCTGTAGGCCTCCACAGACCTCAGTTTTCTCTGCCTATGACCTCTGGACCTCCTCCAAAATGCACACTGAACTTTGGTTACATCATTTGAGAACTTTTTAGCCAAAAATTCCACACTCTTCCAAATACTTACCACAAATAAATTTCAAAGGCCTAAGAACCACATGGTCAGGTTTATCATAGCTACTATCCCACTTCTCAGCACCAATTTCTTGTCTTAATTAATTTTTTGTTGTTGTCATAAACTATCCTGACAAAAGAGTTTATGTTGACTTGCAGGTCCTTCATGACATGGAAAGTATGGCAGCAACCAGGGAAGTCATGGGGGCAGGAGCAGGAAGCTAGATGGTCACACTTCGGTCACAGTCAGAGAACAGGAAGCTGGATGGTCACACTGCAGTCACAGGCAGAGAGCACAGTGAACAGGAGCAGGAAGCTGAATGGTCACATTGTAGTCACAGTCAAAGAACAGGAAGCTGGTTGGTCATACTGTAGTCACAGTCAGAGAATAGGAAGCTGGTTGGTCACATTGCAGTCACAGTCAGAGAACAGGAAGCTGGCTGGTCACACTGTAGTCACAGTCAGAGAGCAGGAAGCTGGTTGGTCACATTGCAGTCACAGTCAGAGAACAGGAAGCTGGCTGGTCACACTGTAGTCACAGTCAGAGAGCAGGAAGCTGGTTG
Organism: Peromyscus maniculatus bairdii; assembly: GCF_049852395.1. Taxonomy (NCBI): domain Eukaryota; kingdom Metazoa; phylum Chordata; class Mammalia; order Rodentia; family Cricetidae; genus Peromyscus; species Peromyscus maniculatus. The sequence goes on along the minus strand of NC_134860.1, from coordinate 24,826,975 downwards.
GTCACATTGCAGTCACAGTCAGAGAACAGGAAGCTGGTTGGTCACATTGCAGTCACAGTCAGAGAACAGGAAGCTGGCTGATCACACTGCAGTCACAGTCAGAGAGCAGGAAGCTGGTTTGTTACACTGTAGTCACAGTCAGAGAGCAGAAAGCTGGTTGGTCACATTGCAGTCACAGTCAGAGAACAGGAAGCTGGTTGGTCACATTGCAGTCACAGTCAGAGAACAGGAAGCTGGTTGGTTACACTGTAGTCACAGTCAGAGAACAGGAAGCTGGATGGTCACACTGCAGTCACAGGCAGAGAGCACAGTGAACAGGAGCAGGAAGCTGGTTGGTCACATTGCAGTCACAGTCAGAGAGCAGGAAGCTGGTTGGTCACATTCTAGTCACAGTCAGAGAACAGGAAGCTGGTTGGTCACATTGCAGTCACAGTCAGAGAACAGGAAGCTGGTTGGTTACACTGTAGTCACAGTCAGAGAACAGGGAGCTGGCTGGTCACACTGCAGTCACAGTCAGAGAGCACAGTGAACAGGAGCAGGAAGCAGAATGAATAGGAAGTGGAGCTATGTTATAAAGGCTCAGGTAAATGGAAGTTGAAAATAAAATGGTATATTTATTACAATATTTGACAAAGTATACTTCAAGCCAAAATTAATGAGAAGATATAAAGGAGACTACTGCATTATTAATAAGGGGAACAATTCATCAAGAAGGTATAAGAAATGTAAATGGATAAACACATCACAAACTTAACAGTTTGCATCACAGCAAACTTAAGAAGGTAGTGTGGAAGTTTCTAAATGAACCAAAAGTAGAACTGCCTTATGACTATATCACTACATATGCTTAAAGATTCTAAGTCAGCATATCATAGAGCAACTCACATGCTCAGGCTGATTAACACACAGTTCACAAAGCTGAAAAATAGAAGCATCCTAGACTCCCAATCAACGAATGAATGAAAAATATTTAATATACACATAATAGAATTTCATACACTCAATAAGAAAAATAAAATCATGGCATCTATTGGGAAATTGATGGAACTGGAAATCACTATATTAAGCAAAATAAGTCAGACTTAGAAAGACAAGTGCCATGTTTTCTGTTACATACAAAATCTGCATTTAAATTTATGTACTTGCATATATATATATATATATATATATATATATATATATATATATATACTGTGTGTGTGTGTGTGTGTGTGTGTGTGTGTGTGTGTATGTGTAAAATTAGAACAGGCATTGTTTCCATTTCTTTTCTGTCACTGTGATAAAAATCCTGACTAGAGCAATTTAAAGAACTGGTTCTCGGTTCGCAGGAATGGCGGAGAAGTCAGGAGCTTGAACAGCTGGTTACACACTACCTACAGTCTGGAAGAGGGCAGTAAATGCAAGCTGCTGATTATTGTGTTCTACTTGAATAGTCCAGGACCCCACTGTGGACTGTGCCACCCCCAATAGAAGTAGGGTTTTCCCTACTTCTGTTAACACAGTCACGATAATCTTCCTAAGGTGGATCCAGAGGCTCATCTCCTAAGTGAGTCTAGAGTCTGTCAAGTTGACGCCACTAACCACTACAGAAACCATGAGAGGTGCAGAGGAAATCTTAAGGGAGGGCAGAAATGGGGAGATAGATGGAATTAAAATACATGTGACATTAAAGCAGAGTGGGGTACTGTTTAGAGAGGAAGTGAATGAACCAAAAAGTGGAGTGAAGGGTGGTAGGCAGGATTACTGGGAAACAAGGATGAATATAAACAAATTATGTGGCATATGTATGAAAATGCTTTGCTAGCCTTAAAAAATTGATAGGAAAAAAACTTAGTTCTCAAAAAAATAAGTTTAATAGCAGCTTGTTACTCTGTTCCACAATGCTGGAAAAGTAGGAAACGCACACACACACACACACACACACACACACACACACACACACACACACGTTTTTTTATCATGAAAATCTCAGCCAATCTCTCTACAGAAAATAATACCTCTTTATAATGTATAATGACAGTGTATGTATCCAACATTAAAAATAATAATAAAAATGCTGTTTCAAGTAGCTAAGTAAAATTATTTCATGATTGGTCGGGACTTCTAAGATTTGTCACCTTTTCAGAAGTTATATATGTATAACTTCTCTGGACTTCTTTTCTTTTTCTGTATTAATTTTCTCACTACTGGGACAAAACATTGCAACAAAAGCAGCTTAGGGAAGGACAGGTTTATTTGTCCTTCAGTTCCAGGGTCCAGGTCACCATGGCAGCAAAGTCACGGTGGCAGAAGCCCAAGGCAGCTGGTCACACTGAGTCACATCCAGGAATCAGGGAGTGAGAAGTGCTGTCCTCAGTGTGCCTTCTCATTTCTCTGTAGTCCAGGACACTGGCTCATGGACAGTGCACAGTTATAGTGTGTCTTCCTGGGTCAATGAATTTGATGCAGCTGATCCTCGACAGGCATGCACAGAGACTATCCTAAGTGTGTCTCCTAGGTGATTTTAGATCCTGTCACGTTCATAAGCCAAAAACAATAATCACACCCCCAAGAGAATATTTATCCATGTTTCTATGTAATCCTGATTTATAGTCTTTTCATAAGGAACTCTTCACAAGCTAATTCACTTCAAGAACAGAAAGCATAAATTTTTACCACTTTCCTGTAATCTACCTTCCTGCTCTTCTCACCAATGTGTTTGGTAAATGCATTGATTTACAACTTTTTTTGTGTGATCATAAAAGTTATGTAAGCACATCCATGGTGGAATGTGTCATTTGGGAGGCAATCTGCTCTGTGGCCAAGGTCCCTCATAGTTGGCTAAGAATTAATTCTATTTGTCTTGGAGTGAAAGCTGTGTTTAGTATCAACAATCTAGATGTAACAAATTCACTAAGCTTATTCTTTTTGAATTAAGAATATTATAAATATTCAGTTTTCAAAGAATTGTCTCCATATGAGTCAGGCTGTGGATCTTTTAAACTCCAGTTGGATTACCTTCTACCTTATTTATGAGTAGGCCATTTTGAAATGACTATGAAGTTCAACATACTGAATCAAAACATACACAAAGTGAGCAGAGCTATGCGCAAGGGCTGAGGCTTCCAGCCAGAGCACAAGGTGGATGCCAGCAGACTTGAGGAAAGACAGGAGGCTCCTTCCCTTAAACTAACTCGAAGTTTGGGCCACTTGAATTGTTTCACTGTTTACTGTAAAAGCTCCCAGTGCTGAGTGTTTCCTGATGGAAGTTCAAACTGTGAGAAGGACTTTCTGACTGTGTGCCAGGGAGAAAGCTAAGTGACAGACCTAAAATGGTGCATGATTTTTCCTTTATTCCTCGAGGAAAAAAATAAATATTTAAATTTAAAAGAAGAAATGTAGATGTAACGGTCGTATTAAATAAGAAACACAGAATCAAATGCAGAGTTAATAGCCCAAGAGGTCAGAGCAGTAGCTAAGAGCTAAAACCGCCTTCTTATCGCTTGCTGCCACTGCCATCCTTCCCCTCAGAAAGAGACCTACTTCCTGTGTATCTGTCTTTTTATTGACTTTCTATTCTGCCTTCTCATTGGTTGTAAACCCAACCATATGACCTCCTCATCAGTGCCTGTCTATACAGACCTCCAGGTCTCTATGGTTGTAAAGGTGAGTGGCTCCAAACTGGCTATGTCCTTGAACACACAGAGATCTGCCTGTCATGTGATCGGGATTAAGGGTGTGTGCTACCACCGCCAGACTTCTGCTATGGCTTGCTATTAGCTCTGACCTCCCGGCCCTTTTATTTATTAACATACAAATAAAATCACATTTCAGCACAAATAAAATATCATCATATTTCCCCTTTTCCATTTTAATAAAAAGAAAAAACGGAAAAAGGTAATAACTATTATAAGAAAAACTATATACAAAAAGTACAATAACTATATACAATATATACAAGCAATAAATACCTAAGCAATGTCTAGTCCATTTGCATTTTGCATAATCAGAGAAAATAATTCCTTTATCTATCCTATTTTGGTAAGTCCAAAATGTACCTGATTCACTTTCTATCCTAACTTATATTACTAACAGAGAACTATCTTACAATGTCTTTTAAATTTATACACTTACTCTTTAGTGAGTTTCTTTTCTGAAATTCTTAACAAGGAAAACTATAACTATCTAAACTTTAACTATAACTATCTAATCTTCAACTATAACTAATCTTCAACTCCCTCAGAAACCCAAGAAGGAAATAATACTACCTAAAAATAATAAAAACAGGAAGTGCACGCAAGCAGCTTCCCCCCCCCCAAAAAAAAAATGTGAGTTGACAGAAACAGCCAGCTGCCTGGACAGTCACCCAAGATTTCTCCGCAGTGTTGGGACATCATCTTCAGCCTATAGGCTTAGCATATCTGGCAGACTCATTTGTGAAGTAGGATGTACACAAGGCCAACAGTGCGACCTCACATTTAGTGGGAGTAGTCCATGTACCAGAAACACCTGAATTCCACTAGTCTCATGTCATGACTCAGGATTTTAAATTCTGGAAATTGTTGATTTTTTTTAAATTCAGCTGTCCATTCTTCTTGGCTTGTGTGTGTGGCTTCATCTTGGCATCCCGTTCTTCTCTGCATCCCTTTCTTCTCAGCTTGTGGGTGGCTTCAACTCTTATTAAATGCCATTCTACCATTGAGAGGTTAGACTCTGTCAGCTTAGTTACTCTTTCAAGAATAACTGTTTCAGCTACTTTCCACTGCACATCAGAAGCCATCAGTCCACTGTCTGTTCAGATGCCTTCAAAGAAAGAGGCACTGTTCCTTTTCTGGATTGCAAAGGCCACTTCAGGTATGGTGTCATATTGTCCTGACCTCAGAGGATGCCTGTTGCTAAAGCCACAACCACACTTGTCTTGGCAAGAATTAGTAGTACTTTGTTTTGTGTCCTGTCTGTCCATTTTGTCCTGTTTGTCAGCAATAGATTCGAGAATATTTTGTTGTCCAGTGGCTAACTTTTGCCAAATGAAAGTTAACTCCATATTCAGTTTCTTCAATGCCTATATTTTCTCTGAAGTAGATTGGTACTTCCAGGAACCGATATGTCTCATAGTCATAACAAAAAAAGAAAAATTTTCTAAGTTATTAAAACATTTTAAATGCCATATTCTGTAGCTCTTTGAAGGGTTTGAAGATGACCTGTCTATCTAAAATATATCTGCTCGATCTTGAAAACATACCTAATATGACTACAAATTCGATTGTAATGTCTAACTACTTACTTCCATTTCTTTATATCCTAATAGTTGGTAAATATAACATTTAAGGATCAGCAAATTGTATTACATTGTTAAATGAATGGTATAAGTACAATATCTTGAACAAGATTATAAATATACATTTAGCATTTTCTGACAATCTCAATCTCAATATATATATAATGTGTATACAATATACAAAAATCCAATCCAATGTAAAGTATTTAAAACTAGTAATTGTCTTTTAAAAGCAGATTCAATAATCTATCTTTTTTATCTATATCTTCTCTTTACTTTTCCAAGTAGATTCAATAATCTACACTCTATTCTATCATTTCTATGTATCTTTTTTTTTTTAAACAAGAACCTTAAATCTAATCTCCTTTGCTTAGCCCTTTTCCTAACCCTTAACAACAACTTGTAATTCCCCTAAATATTGTGCATGCTAATAAACTTATCTGGGGTCAGAGACAGAGCAGCCACAATAGTAAACATAAAGGATAGGCCTTTAATCCTAGCATTCCAGAGGCAGAAATCCATGTGTTCAAGGATACAGACAGGCATTGTGACTCATCATGCCTTTAATCCCAGAAAGCAAGCCTTTAATCCCAGCGAGTGGTGGTAGAAAGCAGAAAGGTATATAAGGAGTGAGGACCAGAAACTAGAAGCATTTGGCTGGTTAAGCATTTGGCCTGGTTAAGCATTCAGGCTTTAGAGCAGCAATTCAGCTGAGACCCATTCTGGATGAGGACTCAGAGGCCTCCAGTCTGAGGAAGCAAGACCAGCTGAGGATCTGGTGAGGCGAGGTAGCTGTGACTTGTTCTGTCTCTCTGATCTACCAGCATTACCCCAATAACTGGCCCCAGGTTTGATTTTATTAATAAGAACTGTTAAGATTCCTTCTACAGTGTTCTAAAAAATTGCTTCCTGCTGGATATGGGTGAAGGTATCTTTACTCTGAAAAGAAAAATTTTGGGATACTTATCAAATTCTAGGAAAGGTAGTTATATCCTTTGTTGTCCAGTCTGCACAATGCAAAAGTTCAGGGTTTATCTCAAGTCCTTATTCAAGTAGTCTTTGAAACTGGATCATCTCGGCTAGCCCTCTCAAAATTGCTCAGAGAAGTTTGTAGTCCGAAGCTGATCTGTAGATGATGTTTGTCAGCTTAGTGGTATTATTATTGTCCACATGGAATTATTGTTGTTGTGGAGCCCCATCTTCTTCCTGGAGACTTCAGTTGATGTTAGGCCTGGCCGTGATTTCCTGCAGAAAAGTGATAAAAGACTCGAACACAAAGACATGTATAGGCAGCTAATTGAAGCCTTTTTTGTAGAATTAGTTAGTACTCTATATGACCATTAATATCTTAACAAAGTTTAATATATATATACACATATATTAATCTTATAAATTTTAATATAAAATTAATACTTTAAGAAAAACGTAAAGAATCAGAATAGAATCAAAGAATTGAGATTAGTAGTAATAGAATAGTCTCTTAATTAATTTGGTTTTTCTCCTGTCCCATATCATAAGATAGCTCTTTCTTCTGGAATGATACAGGGAGTTTGCATTTTCCTTTTAACAACATGCTTGAGTTTAAAGAAGGAGAGATCCATACTCCAACTCCAAAGCCAGCTTTAAGTTTTAACTGAACTGGGACTACAAGAAGACCAACAATGTTAAATGTCTTTAGAGCACAGCAGAAACAAACATTTAGGAAAACTTATGAAATTTTATAGGTGATATAACAATAGGCCATTTTACTCTTTTTCTTAGGACATTTTTTTCTAGGTGATTTGTCATTTTCTTCAGATGTCTCATTTGTCCAGTGTTCTTCAGATTCCTTAGCCTTCATTCTCCTAAAAGAAAAAAAAATATACCTTTCCCCAAGACTAATTTTGGGAGGTTACCTTTTGGCAAGTTATATCTGATTAAATGAAAAGGCATGTGTTAATGGTATAAGTTAGTTTATATTGAATGGTCACACTGGTTGATGAAGTATCACCTCTTCTAATTAAGAGGTGTCTCTTGTTCAAATTGAACCTTTATCAATTTTGATGGTATCCACAGCTTATCTTCTCCTGTAGAAACAAAAGCAAAACCTCATCCCCAATGTAACACATATCCTGATTTCCATTCTGAGGTCAGCACATCCTTAAAGTATATAGGCTGATTTAATCCTGTATTTTTTCTATTATCCAATGTCTCTCTGCAGCTGTTGTTCCTTTCTCATTAGCACTGAGAAAATTCAAAGTTATAGAGCATTATGCAGTCTATTTGGGGGGGGGAGTTGTTACCCCATTCTGGTTATTTAGCATATCCTTTAGAGTTCTGTTTGATCTTTCTATAACTGCTTGGCCTGTAGGATTATGTGGTATACCTGTAATATGCTTTATATTGTAATAAGCAAAAAAAATACTGTTTCATTTTAACAGAGGCATATGCTGGAGCATTGTCAGTTTTAATCTATGCAGGTATACCCATGATGGCCATAACTTCTAGCAAATGAGTGATTACAGAATCAGCTTTTTCAGAACTCAAAGCAGTTGCCCATTGAAGTCCTGAATAATTATCAATGGTATGGTGTACATATTTCAATTTTCCAAATTCTGCAAAGTGAAACACATACATCAGCCAGATTTCATTCCTCTGAGTACCCTTTGGGTTACATCCTGTTGGTAATGGCATCTGATTGTAAAAGGAACAAGTAGGACATTTCCAAACAATTTCCTTGGTGTGTTGCAAGGTTATGGAAAAATCCTTTTTTAAGCCTTTACTATTGAAATGATGTTTTTTTATGAAATTCTGTGGCCTCCAGCACATTTCCTATCAGTAATTTATCAATCGCATCATTACCTTGTCCTAGAGGGCCTGGCAGACCCATATGGGATCGAATGTGAGTTATATATAAAGGATGACTCCTTTTACTGATTGTATCTTGTGTTTGAATAAATAGTGAAGTTAATTCTGACTCATCGGGGATAAATTCTGCAGTCTCAATATGTAATACCACTCTTTCAGCATACTGAGAGTCAGTTACTATGTTGAGAGGTTCTGAAAAATCCATTAATACCAACAGAATAGCATACAATTCTGATTTTTGAACTGAATTATATGGACTTTGAACCACTTTACTTAAATTTTCTGATTTGTAACCTGCCTTTCCTTGTTTGCATCTGTATAAAATGTACAAACTCCAGATATGGGTTTTTCCCACACAGTTCAAGGCAAAATCCAATCAGCTTTCTTTATAAGATCAGTTGTATCGCTTTTGGAATATTTGCTGTTAATTTCTCCCAAAAAATTACTGCAAGCTCTTTGCCAAGGTTCACTTACTGCCCATAATTTTTCAATGTCCTCCTTAGTTAAAGGTATGACAATTTCTGCTGGGTCTATTCCTGCTAATTGACGAAGTCTCAATGTTTCTTAAAAAATAAAGTCAGAGATTTTTTCCACATAAGTTTTTAATTTTTTATTTGGTTTATTTGGTAAAAATACCCATTCCAATATATCTTCCCTCTGTATTAATATTCCTGTTGGAGAATGCCTAGAGGGTAAAATAACCAAAATATAATCCAGCTTTGGATCAATATGATCCTCATATCCTTCATGCACTTTCTTTTCTACCAAGGCCAATTCTTTCTCAGCTTCAGGTGATAATTCTCTTGGACTATTTAAGTCCTTGTCACCTTCTAAGGTTTTGAACAAATTAGTCAGTTCATCATTTTTTACCCCAACAATAGTTCATAGATGAGAATTGTCTCCAAATAATCTTTGAAAGTCATAAAGAGTCTGTAATCGATCTCTCCTAATTTGCACCTTTTGGGGTCTAATTTTTTGTAGCCCTATTTTGTATCCTAAATAATTAATAGAATCTCTTCTTTGTATCTTTTCAGGAGCAATTTGTAATCCCCAGCAAGGCAAAATTTTCTTTACTTCTTTAAACATTCTTTCTAAAGTATCTGCATTTGAGTCAGCTAGTAAAATATCATCCATATAATGATAAATTATAGATTTAGGAAATTTTTACATATCACTTCCAATGGCTGTTGTACAAAATATTGGCACAGGATTGGGATATTCAACATTCCCTGTGGGAGGACCCTCCATTGATATCTCTTAACCGGTTGAGAATTATTATATGTAGGCACCATGAAGGCAAATCTTTCTCTATCTTTTTCTTGTAAGTGTATTGAAAAGAAACAGTTTTTTTAATCAATAACTATAAGAGGCCATCCTTTAGGTAACAGAGTAGGCAAAGGAATTCTGGACTATAGAGAGCCCATTGGCTGAATTACTTTGTTAATTGCTCTAAGGTCTGTTACCATTCTCCATTTACCAGATTTCTTTTTAATAACAAATACAGAATTCCAAGGGCTGGTTGATTCTTCAATATGCTGAGCATTTAACTGTTCTTCTACCAGCTCTTCTAAAGCTTGGAGTTTTCTATTGTTAAAGGCCATTGCTAGACCCATACAGGCTTGTCTGTTAACCATTTTAAAGGTAGAGCTGTTGGTGTCTTTGGAAGATCATCAGTTGTTGTGCCCTGTTCTTGTATAACATAGATGGCTGGTGACCACTCATTAGAATAATCCCTTCTAATATTTCTCTCAGAAACATGTGCTAGTTTATGATTTGTTTCTTCTTAACCCCACAGGTTCATAGCTATGTTAGCCACATATGGTTTTAATTTTCCTCTCTGTCCTTCTGGACCTATACATTCGAGCCATCTTGAACTTTTAGGAGAAATACTCTTCTTTTTTTTTTTAATGATGGGAACAAAAATATATCTAAAAGCGAAGCTTCTAGAAAAACCATTTGTTCTTCCCTGTCTTGTATCTCTCCTCAAACTTGACCTTGGCCTTCTGCCTGGCCTTGCGTTTCAGGGCTGGGTCTCTAAAGACATCCTTGTTGGCAACTGTTTTGTCCAAGGGGATGTCCACAGAGTACCTTGTGGGCATGCGGTGATTGTAGTTATAAACTTTCACAAAGGACTTGATCTTTGACCTTTTGGCGATTTTCTTCTTGCCCATGGTAGCTGTCAATTTTCGGGGATAGCGGTCAATTCCAGCCACCAGGGCATGGCTATAAGGGCGGTCTGAGGTGCCATCATCAATATTCTTCACGATGACGGCTTTGCGTCTGGAGTAGCGTCCAGCCAGGACCAGCTGGAGAGATGGCTCAGCCATTAAATGCTAGGCTCACAACCAAAAATATAAGAGAAATACTCTTCTAATGACTTCCTAAATGACGCTATTTAGAAAATGTATTTTATTGTGAAAAGGGTCATATTTTTAGAGGTTTAGGTGCTATTATTAAATTCTACAGCAAGTGTGGTCACAAGTATCCTGTTATTCAAACCAATATCAACAATTTTGCCTAACATTTTATTAATAGGCTTCTAAAGCCCAATAACCTGCTGTCTTTGCCATCTTCGGTGTCCCATCCCCAGGGAATTAAGTGTACAATGCTGTATACTGTAAGCCAATGCAGAAGCCATGTTTATGCCACCCAACTGAAGAAAAGTTCAGAGAGGGCATATCATAGTACTTAGCCAAAGGAATATTTTAAGTACATACTGGGTATCTACATGGAGAGGTGAGATACATACTCTTGAGTATATGAAATATATATACAACAGTTTAAAATTATGTACAAGACTAATTAGTAGAATATATGGCTAGTATATGATATGGCTAGTATATGCAAGGCCCTCACTCTGTTATACCACATGACAACAAAGAAAGAAAGCAAGGGGAAGGAGAAGGAGAAATACATACGTATCTATATGGTATCTATATTATAATAATATATATAGTAACCTAGAGTATTCCTGCTGATTTCTTATTTTCTATATGTTCTTTAATGTTATATTCCTTTATAAATACTTAAATATAGGACACAAGGCAAAAACAGTAACAGAATAAAAGCAAGAGGTTATTAAAATCTGGGGAATCCAAGGGCCCCTCAAATACCCTTTTCCCTTTGTAAAGTATTGTAAAGAGCTTTCCAAGGTCTTATTAGCAAATTGCAGTATCTGGGATATTTGCAACCATAGTTGACCTTACTGGGAGATGTTTTTGTGTGTGTTTCTCTCTTTGGGTCTTTATCATTCCCTGATGGATAAATGAAAGCCACTGTGCTTGGTCTCTACTGGCCATTTATTATCCTCTGGCTTAAGTGAGATAATGAACACAGCCCCTAAAGAGCTTGTTATGACTGGGGGGCAGGGTTGAGTGGACATTTCTCTCCTCTCCTGCCTGTGGGATGCTGCTGAATATTGACTTAGTTTCCCCAGTGGGATGAGAATGCAACAATAGACAAAGGGCACACAATGGGAAAGCAGCCAGTGAGAAGGATGGGCAGAGTCTGGCAATATTTTAAGGCCAACAAAGCTGAACAGTGAGCATAATTAGGTCTGCTTGGTAAAGGTTTGCCTGAGAATTCTTTTCCTTGGTGACCTCCATTCATCATGGAATCATATAAAATGTGCAGTGGGGCTTGGTGGAAATGTCTAATGTGTCAGGTAGTGGTAATTTTTTTCCCTGTTGAAACTTATATATTCTGGGCAATGAATTGTTTTGGGTGGAGAAAGAATGAAGCTGAAGTTTTAGTTGTCAAGCTGCTGCTGCCAAGGTGCATATCTCCTAGGAGCTGTGATGTGTTTCTGTGATGCCCATTGTAGTAAAGGAAATGTGCTCTACCATCCATTCAGTGACATCTCACTCTGCCAACTGACCATGACAAGGACAATTCTGGTTGAATTTCAAATATTGTTTCAGCATCTCATTACTTCACTTATAGAAACACTTAATTCTACTAAGCCATTATTACTTGTTCAGAGAAAAATAGTTTTTACTATAAAAAATATTTCCTCTGTTGAACTTTGCCAACATAACTACATGTCAAATTTTGGAGACCAGTGCCTTGAAATTGTCTTTATTTTTTCCTGCTAAATCAACATGAAATGATCTGGGTATGAAAATATATGGTCTTGGCAAACATGGGCAGCTTTTACATTTTATATCCCTTATTACTATAACATAATTACATAATTGGATACAAACCAACTAAGATTTTTAATTATACCATTTTTGGCATACTGAAAATTTCTAGATGACAATAGTATATTTTATTTTATTTTTTTATTTTTTTTTTTTTTTTGGTTTTTCGAGACAGGGTTTCTCTGTGTAGCTTTGCGCCTTTCCTGGGACTCACTTGGTAGTCCAGGCTGGCCTCGAACTCACAGAGATCCACCTGGCTCTGCCTCCCGAGTGCTGGGATTAAAGGCGTGCGCCACCACCGCCCGGCAGTATATTTTATTTTTGAACTCTTCAATTTCTCATTGGTTTATGTTGATGTGGCATCACTTCAGCATCCATTCTATCTTCATTCTGAAGTAAATATCACATGGCATGACCAGCTTTAATGATGTTGGATTAACAGGAGACACACACACACACACACACACACACACACACACACACACACAAAAAAAAAAAAAAAAAAATCTCAAATAGCACAGAATTCCCTCGGTAGCCAGGTTCTAAAGGTTCTACACTGAGATAAATGGATGTAATTTTGTTTCTAAGGTGTTTAACGATTTTCTTCAAGCTAACACACTCTAATGTGCATACAAGCTTACTAAGGCTCAGCGTGTTCTAAGAAGGGCTCCTTAAAATTTAGTAAGTAAACAACTCAAAAGATTCCTGAAGTCCCTGAAACAAGATACACTGGGCCCCCTCCCTGAGTCATTTCTGCTCCTGTAGATAACCTTTCACCCATACTCCTGTAACTAACCCTAATAAAAATCACTGGTTCATCAAGTTGGTGGTGTCCTTACTTTGGTCTGTTATTGATTCCCTATCATGGATGAGTAGATGATCGTTCATGTCTCCCCAGAAATAGTACCACACAACAGCAAGGACCAGATTCCCAACTTGTGACTATATGTCCTCTTTGTCTGCTGTGCCAGCTGCTCTCACTGGTATCTCACAGCACAATCTCAAGAGAATAAAGAAAAGATTATTTTCTTCATTTAATTGTTTATAAAAATATTAACTGCACATTAGAGATGGCCATGTAATTTCTGCACATGAAGTAAATGTGATAAAGCAATATGTATTGAAACAATGTCACATCATCTAAACTTAGCATCTACAAATAATGGAGTCTGATGTGTTCAGAGATGACTGGATTATACCAAAGCATTTGCTTCACAGGTGAGAAAACATCTGTTTCTAAGAACAACCACATGCAAGGACACACAGAAAGTGGCACAACTGTGGATGCAGCTCAAATAAACCCACCCCAAGTAAAAGCCTTTTCGGCATTCCCTCTGAGCCTTTAAATGCCATTTATTGGCAGCCTGGAAGATGACACACAAGTGCCCATCCCAGCCCCCATGGGCCAGGGCAATGGGCGCCATTCTGATGAACAAATATATCATGGAGAGATGAGGAAGATGGAGAGATGGGAGAGAAAGAGAAGTGGAAGGTACAGTGGCAGTGAGAAACGGGCTGATATGAGGAACCTGCACTGCCACAGGAAGCCATGTTGGTGTTCTGGGACCATGCTGATCTGAGTGACCAGTGCTGTTACCTGAGGCCATGGGAATGTGTTGTGAAATATTATTTTAAGGTGTGTTACATTTGTTTGTGCTCTGGGACATTTGCTTTAATGATGCAAAGATGTGTTGCATTCCTATATATTGCATTTGTTTAACTCTGTGAAGCTGTGTTACTGTGCCTGTCTAAAGTACCTGATGGTCTAATAAAGAGCTGAATGGCCAATAGTGAGGCGGGAGAAAGGATAGGTGAGGCTGGAAGACAGAGAGAATATATAGAAGGAGAAATCTGGATGGAAAAGAGAAAGGAGAAAGATCAAGGAATGAGAGAGGAAGGAGGACTTTGGGGGCCAGCCACACGGCTACTCAGCTACACAGCCAGATATGGAGTAAGAAGGAAAGAAAAAATGTACAGAAATAGAGAAAGAAGCCCTGAGGCCAAAGATAGATGGGATAATTTAAGAAAACCTGGCAAGAAACAAGCCAAGCTAAGGCTGGGCATTTATAATAAGGATAAGCCTCCATGTGTGGTTTATTTGGGAGCTGGGTGGCAGGGCCCCCAAAAGGGCAAAAACAAACAACAGGAATATATGGGCCTGGGTTGCCACCGAAGGCCATGTCTGGGTCAATTGCCCTGCCACAGCCAGGGTCTGTGTTGAAGTCCATGTCCTGAGTTACCACCAAAGGCCAAGTGGATGTTCGTGGTCTGGCCTGTCACCTGAAGTCATGTTGATGTCTGAGGGCTGTGATTCTTCAGGGGGCCATACTGATCTGAATGGCCTGTACTGCCAACTGAAGCCATGGTGATGTCCAGGCCAGGACTGCCACAGAGGGTCATGACTGGGTCAGTGATCTTACTGCAGCTGGGGTCTGTATTGATTTTCATGGCCTTGTTACCACCAAAGGCCAACTGGATATTCCTGTCTGGGCTGCTGTCTGAAGCAACATTGATATTCAGGTGCCATGCTTAGCTGTCCCTGCCCCTCACTGACCCCAGGAGAGCTGATCCCACCCCTCACCTAGGCAGCATAGGAGAGCTAGCTGCTAGGGTGAGAGCTGCCTCTGCCCCTCCACTCATCACCTACATACACAGAAGAGGGGATTCTGAGAGTGGGAGAGCTGCCCTGATGGCACAAGCATGGGAGAGCTGGTCCTACCCCTTGACAACTGTCCCAGGCAGGAGAGCTGGCCCCACCCCTCACCTGGGCAACACAGGAGAGGTGAATCTGGTGGCATGGTTGCAGGACAGCAGGCAGGCTGACCAATTCAGCTAGCACCCAGGCCCAGTTCCAGGACTTTGGGTTGGTCCACCCCAACATCTGCTCCATTCGTGAACTTCTGGAGCATGTGAAGGGGATGGTCCTGTAGAATCAAAGCTGTAGGATCTCCATGACATAGGGTAGCAACAACATATCCAAGAGGAGTCCTGGTGAGGATCCAGTATTGATAATGTAGTAGAAGCCAGAGGCCTTGAACCAGTTCAATGATTCATTGCAATGAACATTTGCAAGTAAAGTTGTTTGGGCAAAAGGGTACACTTTAGTGAGACACACCACAGCTTTCATGGTGAGATTTTTGTTTGTTTGTTTTCTTTTTCAGGGGAGGTTGCAAGGGTAGAGTGTAGATGTAATCAATCATCTTATTAAATAAGAAACAGATTCAGGCCCGGAGGCAGCCGGCAGAGACATTCAGGCCCAGCGGCGGTCCACAGAGGTAGACAGGCCCAGTGGTGGAGACAAGCAGACGCAGGTAGGTCTGTGGCGGCGGCCCACAGAGGTAGACGGGCCCAGAGGCGGCCCGCTGAGGTAAACGGGCCCGGCGGCAGCGGCCGACAGGGACATTCAGGCCCGGCGGCAGCCGGCAGAGACATTCAGGCCCAGCGGCGGCCCACAGAGGTAGACAGGCCCGGCGGCAGAGACAAGCAGACTCAGGTAGGCCTGCGGCGGGGGCCCGTGGAGGTAGACGGGCCCAGCGGTGGCAGCCGACAGGGATATTCAGACCCGGCGGCAGCCGGCAGAGACATTCAGGCCCAGCGGCGGCCCACAGAGGTAGACGGGCCCAGCGGTGGAGACAAGCAGACGCAGGTAAGCCTGTGGCGGCGGCCCACAGAGGTAGACGGGCCCAGAGGCGGCCCGCTGAGGTAAACGGGCCCGGCGGCAGCGGCCGACAGGGACATTCAGGCCCGGCGGCAGCCGGCAGAGGCATTCAGGCCCAGCGGCGGTCCACAGAGGTAGACAGGCCCAGCGGTGGAGACAAGCAGACGCAGGTAGGCCTGTGGCGGCGGCCTGTAGAGGTAGACGGGCCCAGCGGCAGCCCGCTGAGGTAGACGTGCCCGGCGGCAGCGGCCGACAGGGACATTCAGGCCCGGTGGCGGCCCCCAGAGGCAGACAGACCCAGCGGCAGCTGATAGGGACATACAGGCCCGGCGGCGGACCGCAGAGGTAAACAGACCAGGGACGGAGACAAGCAGACGCAGCTTGGAACAGGGACGCCCCTAACCCCAACATCTGGGGAAGAAGCTATCTCCGTGGGTCAGAATCAGAACGAATCTGAACACTCCATCTGAGGACAACCCAGGGCCCAGCGGCTGATCCTGTGAAACCCAACAACTTGGAGGTGTTGGTGAGACTACCCTGCTCAGCTGAAACCCATCTGGGAGAGGATTCAGATGCCTACAGTTTAAAGTCTGAAGAAACAAGATCAGCTGAGGAGTTGACAAATGAACAAAAAGTGACCTGAGAACACAGAAGAAGGCGCTACCCAGACACCAAACCAGATCACCAGAATCATAAGTATATAATTCACCGATCGAAATCAGCTGCCCCTGAAGAAATAGCCCAATAGCACCAATTTAACCAAGAACCACTACTAAACCAAGACTAAAAATTAGAACAAGAGAGGCACTCTCAGACACAGACACCACCTGCACCTCACAGAGGAAAAGATGAGTAGACGCCAGTGCAAAAATACAGGCAACAACATAAAGACCTATATGGCAACATCAGAACCTAGTGATTCTACACCTGCAAGACCTAAACATACCATGACAGAAGAAACAGAAGAAATCAACCCTAAAAATGACATTAAGAAGATGATAGAGGCCCTTAAAGAAGAAATAAAACATTCCCTCAATGAGGAAATAAAAACTTTCCTTAAAGAGGAATTGAAAAACTACCTTAAAGAGGAAATAAAAACTTTCCTTAAAGAGGAAATAAAAAACTCCCTTAAAGAGGAAATAAAAACTTCCCTTAAAGAGGAAATGAAAAACTCCATTAAAGAGGAAATAAAAAACTCCCTTAAAGAAATGGAAGAAAAAACGAACAAAAAATGGGAAGAAATCAAAGAAAGCCAAGAAAAAGCAATTAAACAGATGAAAGAAACATTCCAAGATCTGAAAAATGAATTTGAGACAATAAAGAAAACACATGCTGAGGGAATGCTGGAAATAGAAATCCTGACTAAACGAACAGGAACTACAGAAACAAGCATAACCAACCGATTGCAAGAGATGGAACAGAGAATCTCTGACACTGAAGACACGATAGAGAAAATAGATTCGTCAGTCAAAGAAAACAATAAAGACAAAAAATTCCTAACACAAAACGTCCAGGAAATTTGGGACACCATGAAAAGACCAAACCTAAGAATAATAGGGATAGAAGGAGGAGAAGAATACCAACTCAAAGGCACAGAAAATATATTCAACAAAATCATAGAAGAAAACTTTCCTAACCTAAAGAAAGAAATACCTATGAAGATACAAGAAGCTTACAGAACACCGAATAGGCTGGATCCAAAAAAAAAGTCCCCTCGCCACATAATAATCAAAACACTAAACACACAGAATAAAGAAAAAATATTAAGAGCTGCAAAGGAAAAGGACCAAGTAACATATAAAGGCAAACCCATCAGAATAACACCAGACTACTCAATAGAGACTATGAAAGATAGAAGATCATGGACAAACCTCATGCAGACACTAAGAGACCATGGATGCCAACCCAGACTATTATACCCAGCAAAACTCTTAATCACCATAGGCGGAGTAAACAAAATATTCCAGGATAAAACCAGATTTAATCAATACCTGTCCACAAACCCAGCCCTACAGAAAGCACTAGAAGGGAAAATTCAACCCAAAGAAGCTAAACACATCCATGAAAAATCAAGCAATAGATAATCCTACACCAACATACACCACAGAAGGACAACACAACACAACCAAAAAAATAACAGGAATTAACAATCACTGGTCATTAATATCCATCAATATCAATGGTCTCAACTCACCTATAAAAAGACACAGGCTAACAGAATGGATTAGAAAACAGGACCCATCCATATGCTGCATACAAGAAACACACCTTAACTCCAAAGACAGACACTACCTCCGAGTAAAGGGCTGGGAAAAGGTTTTCCAAGCAAATGGACCTAAGAAACAAGCTGGTGTAGCTATCCTAATATCTAATAAAATAGACTTCAAACTAAAATCAATCAAAAGAGACCAGGATGGACATTACATATTCATCACGGGAAAAATCCACCAAGATGAAGTCTCGATTCTAAACATTTATGCTCCAAATACAAAAGCACCCACATTCATAAAAGAAACACTACTAAAGTTTAAAACGCACATCAAACCCCACACATTAGTAGTGGGAGATTTTAACACACCACTCTCACCAAAAGATAGATCTACCAGACTGAAACTTAACAAAGAAATAAAGGACCTAACAGATGTTATGACTCAAATGGACCTAACAGATATCTACAGAATATTCCATCCTAACACAAAAGAATATACCTTCTTCTCAGCACCCCATGGAACCTTCTCAAAAATTGACCACATGCTTGGACACAAAACAAATCTCAACAGATACAAAAAAATTGGAATAACCTCCTGTATTTTATCAGACCACCATGCCTTAAAGTTAGAACTCAATAACAACAAAAATTATAGAAAACCCACAAACTCATGGAAACTGAATAATACCCACCTGAAACATCAATGGGTCAAGGAAGAAATAAAGACAGAAATTAAAGAGTTCCTAGAATTCAATGAAAATGAAAGTACAACATACCCAAACTTATGGGACACTATGAAAGCAGTGCTAAGAGGAAAATTCATAGCTCTAAATGCACACATAAAGAAGATGGAGCAATCCCATACCAATGAATTAACAGCACAACTGAAAGCTCTAGAACAAAAAGAAACAAACTCACCCAGGAGAAATAGACGCCAGGAAATAATCAAATTGAGGGCTGAAATCAACGAAATAGAAAACAAGAGGACAATACAAAAAATCAATGAAACAAAGAGTTGGTTCTTTGAAAAAATCAACAAGATAGACAAACCACTGGCCAAATTAACCAAAAGGCAAAGAGAGAACACCCAAATTCACAAAATCAGAAATGAAAAGGGAGACATAACAACAGACAATGAGGAAATCCAGAGAATCATCAGATCATACTTCAAAAACCTGTACTCCACAAAAATGGAAAACCAGGAAGAAATGGACAATTTTCTGGATAAATACCAAATACCAAAATTAAATCAAGACCAGATAAACCATTTAAATAGACCAATAACCCCTAAAGAAATAGAAACAGTCATCAAAAGTCTCCCAACTAAAAAAAGTCCAGGACCAGATGGTTTCAGTGCAGAATTCTACCAGACTTTCAAAGAAGAACTAATACCAATCCTCTTCAAAGTGTTCCACACAATAGAAACAGAAGGAACACTACCAAACTCTTTTTATGAGGCTACAATTACCCTGATACCCAAACCACACAAAGATGCAACAAAGAAAGAGAACTACAGACCAATCTCCCTCATGAACATTGATGCAAAAATACTCAACAAAATATTGGCAAACCGAATCCAAGAATACATCAAAACAATCATCCATCACGACCAAGTAGGATTCATCCCAGGGATGCAAGGATGGTTCAACATACGGAAATCAGTCAATGTAATACACCATATAAACAAACTGAAAGAAAAAAACCACATGATCATCTCCCTAGATGCTGAAAAAGCCTTTGACAAAATCCAACACCCCTTCATGATAAAGGTCTTAGAAAGAATAGGAATACAAGGAACATTTCTAAACATAATAAAAGCAATTTATAGCAAGCCAACAGCAAACATCAAATTAAATGGAGAGAAACTCAAAGCGATACCACTAAATTCAGGAACAAGACAAGGCTGTCCACTCTCCCCATATTTATTCAATATAGTACTAGAAGTTCTAGCTAGAGCAATAAGACAACAAAAGGAGATCAAAGGGATACAAATTGGCAAGGAAGAAGTCAAACTTTCACTATTTGCAGATGATATGATAGTATACATAAGTGACCCCAAAAACTCTACCAGGGAACTTCTACAGCTGATAAACTCCTTCAGTAAAGTGGCAGGATACAAGATCAACTCAAAAAAATCAGTAGCCCTCCTATACACAAATGATAAAAGGGCTGAGAAAGAAGTCAGAGAAACATCACCCTTTACAATAGCCACAAATAATATAAAATACCTTGGGATAACACTAACTAAACAAGTGAAAGACCTTTTTGATAAGAACTTTAAATCTCTAAAGAAAGAAATTGAAGAAGATATCAGAAAATGGAAGGATCTCCCATGCTCATGGATAGGTAGGATTAACATAGTAAAAATGGCAATCTTACCAAAAGCAATCTACAGATTCAATGCAATCCCCATCAAAATCCCAACACAATTCTTCACAGACTTGGAAAGAAAAATACTCAACTTTATATGGAAAAACAAAAGAGCCAGGATAGCTAAAAGAATCCTATACGATAAAGCAACCCTTGGAGGCATCACCATCCTGGACCTCAAACTCTACTATAGAGCTATAGTAATAAAAACAGCTTGGTACTGGTATAAAAACCGACATACGGACCAATGGAATCGAATTGAAGACCCTGACATTAATCCATGCACATATGAACACCTGGTTTTTGACAAAGGAGCCAAAACTATACAATGGAACAAAGAAAGTATCTTCAACAAATGGTGCTGGCATAACTGGGTGTCAATATGTAAAAGATTACAAATAGATCCATATCTGTCACCATGCACAAAACTCAAGTCCAAGTGGATCAAAGACCTAAACATAAATCCAGTTACACTAAACTTAATAGAAAAGAAGATAGGAAGCACTCTTGAACGCATTGGCACTGGAGACCATTTCCTAAATAAAACACCGACAGCACAGACCCTGAGCACAACCATTAATAAATGGGACCTCTCAAAACTGAGAAGCTTTTGCAGGGCAAAAGACACAGTCAATAAGACAAAAAGACAGCCAACAGATTGGGAAAAGATCTTCACCAACCCCACATCTGACAGAGGATTGATCTCCACAATATATAAAGAACTCAAGAAACTAGACATCAAAGCACTGAACAGTCCAATTAAAAAATGGGCTAAAGAGCTAAACAGAGAATTCACAAAAAAAGAACTAAAAATGGCTGAAAGACATTTAAAGAAATGCTCAACATCCTTAATCATCAGAGAAATGCAAATCAAAACGACTCTGAGATACCATCTTACACCTGTTAGAATGGCTAAGATCAAAAACACCAATGACAACCAATGTTGGAGAGGATGTGGAGCAAAGGGAACACTCCTCCACTGTTGGTGGGAATGTAAACTTGTACAACCACTGTGGAAATCAGTATGGCGGTTTCTCAGAAAATTAGGAATCGAACTACCTCAAGACCCAGCCATCCCACTCTTGGGCATATACCCAAAGAATGCTGATACATACCATAAAGATACATGCTCAGCTATGTTCATAGCAGCACTATTTGTAATAGCCAGAACCTGGAAACAACCTAGATGCCCATCAACGGAAGAATGGATGAAAAAAATGTGGTACATATACACAATGGAGTACTACTCAGCAGAGAAAAACAATGAAAGCATGAAATTTGCAGGCAAATGGATGGAACTAGAAAAAATCATCCTGAGTGAGGTAACCCAAACCCAGAAAGACAGTTATGGTATGTACTCACTCATTGGTGGATTCTAGATATAAAACGAACAATCAGACCACAACCCATAGAACCATAGAGACTATATATATAGCATGGAGGTCCCTAGGACGACTGTGGCATATAATAAATTTCAGTTTTACTCAATTATTGAAAAAAAATAGCCAAATGAATGGAAACACATGAACTATGAACCAAAGGCTGAGGGGCTCCCAGCTGGATCAGGCCCTCTGAATAGGTGAGACAGTTGATTGGCTTGATCAGTTTGGGAGGCATCTAGGCAGTGGGACCAAGTCCTGTGCTCATCCCATGAGTTGGCTGTTTGAAACCAGGAACTTATGCAGGGACACTTGGCTTAGTCTGGGAGGAAGGGACTGGACCTCCCTGGACTGAGTCTACCAAGTTGATCACAGTCCTCGGGGGAGGACTTGTCCTGGAGGAGGTGGGAATGGAGGGTGGGCTGGGGGTAAGGGGAGGGCGTGGGAGGGGGGAGAATAGGGGAACCCATGGCTGATATGTAGAACTGAATGGTATTGTAAAATAAAAAATATATATCACAAAAAAAAAAAAAAAAAAAAAAAAAAAAAGAAACACAAAACCAATGCAAAGAAGAAAGCCAAGAGATCAGAGCTAAGAGCCTTACCACCTGCTGCAGCTAGCCTCTTCAGCCAAGAGACCTGTCCAAAAAGGACCTACTTCCTGTATGTTTGTCTTTATATAGTCTTTCTGTTCTGTCTTCTCATTGGTTGTAAACCAAACACATGACTGCCTCGTCACTGCCTGTCGGTAGAAACTTCCAGGTCTTCTATAGTTGGTATTGAGATTAAAGGCGTGTGTCTCTAATGCTGGCTGTATCCTTGACCACACAGAGATCTACCTAGCTCTGCCTACCAAGTGCTGGGATTAAAGGCATGCACCACCACCGCCCAGCTTTCACTATGGCTCTAATAGCTCTGACCCCCGGGCAACTTTATTTATTAACATACAATTAAAATCACATTTCAGCACAAATAAAATACCACCATAGTAGAGGACAAATATGGAGGGGTCAGAAGATAAGTGGGATTGGGGTACATGATGAGAAATTCACAAAGAAAAAGTTTTTTTAAAAAACCATTTATCAACAGAAAGAGTCAGATGATGTGGTTTCTAAGTAACTACCTGATGACATTCTGTGAAATCTTGTCCTGGCTCTCTGATTAACCTCATGGTTTCCTTTTGACACAGACCAGTTGACATGTGCCTCTTTCTTTCAGAGGCACAAGCAGAAATGTATGAAGAACTTTCTTAAATTTTATCATGTTACACAGCAGGATTGGTTTGCAAATGAGGATTCACATTTGAATTGTGTGAGTAGATAAAATTATTTGCAATCAAACCAAACATTGATAATCCGAATACCCAGTTTTCAAAATTACTTTCAGATTGTAGGGGCTCAGTTGATTTCTACTTCCACACAAATGTCACTTCTGGAAAAGGGAGTGGGTGATGAGAGGTGGAAAAGAGCAAGAAAAGAGAAATTAGCAAGAAACATGAACAAGTTTGTGGCTCTGTTAATTGCCCATAGTGTATCAAAAACTTGGGCTGTTATATTTTTATATAAAAATTAAGTTCAACACTAAACAAAAAATTTCTGACATGTGATTTTGCTGTGGGATGGTCTGTATGTCAAATCTGTTGCTCTGATTGGTCAATAAATAAAACACTGATTGGCCAGTGGCCAGGCAGGAGGAAGTATAGGCGGGACAAGGAGAAAAATTCTGGGAAGTGGAAGGCTGAGTCAGAGAAACTGCCAGCTGCCACCATGACAAGCCACATATGAAGACACCCACCGGTAAGCCACAAGCCACATGGCAAGGAATAGATTTATGGAAATGGATTAATTTAAGCTATAAGAACAGTTAGCAGGAAGCCTGCCACGGCCATACAGTTTGTAAGCAATATAAGTCTCTGTGTTTACTTGGTTGGGTCTGAGCGGCTGTGGGACTGGCGGGTGACAGAGATTTGTCCTGACTGTGGGCAAGGCAGGAAAACTCTAGCTACATGATTTAGAAACATACACCAATCAACAGCATGTCCACTGGTCTGTGGGTTGGTTTTATTTTTTTTTTAACAAACTTGTTGGTAATAACGGAAGAAGCCTGACCTAATTGCTCCAGCAGTACTTCTCAGCCATTTCAAGATAGGATGATCGTAGCCATTTGGTGCACTGTGGTATATGGAAGTGACTGTTGACCACAACTTGAACTCTTTGGTGGCTATAGCCAGCACAAGAATGGCCAGAATGATTCAAGAATGCAGAAATGTCTGCCACAAATCAAACAGTGAAGGGGAAGATGAATAGGAATCTCACTTACACAACTTAAGTAAAACATAGCTCTCTGAACAGATGAAGACAGGTTTCTTCTGTATCCCAGAATCTAATCAATATTTACATGTATAATTCACCTATTATTTGGCTTAAAAGGGTTTATAGGGTAATGTTATCATTTTTACTATTTTCTACAGAGAAAATATTTTCCAGTTTCAAATAACTCTGGACTTTGGAATTATAACCTGTTTTTATGTATAAAAAACAAACAACAAAAAAAAAACATTTAAGTGGAAAATGCTGAAGGACCACTGAACTCGATGTTGTATTTACATATCTATATCTGTATAAGATAATGATGATAAATGTTTGTTTAAAAAGGAGAAGTGCAAGTGTGAATTTAACAAGAAGTTGTAGATTTTCAACACTATACACAAATTCCTTTGTTACAAATGAATATTTATGCTTCTAAAAAAAGAATGCAGAACTGATAGGACAAATATCCAGGTGTAAAGCATCTGCAGCTCTTTGAAGAGAAACAACACATGGTACAATGTCTGTTCAAGTCAATCCTAGAAGGATTTTTCATTTCTGGATGACTTGTGAAATAGTTGTTAGAAAAAATTAGGGACCATGTAAGACTGTGAGTGGAAACTCAGGGTTAGGGTTTCTCCTTTGCTTTCCCCTCATCTATGTAGTGTAAAAGTTATAAAGCTTATATCTAAGGTATCAGCACTGAGTAGAAGTCACAATAAATAATACATCCATTACCATTACAGGCTTTCCCTATTATTTTCAACAAGTTTGTTAAAGAAAATCCACATTACCAGATTGAGTGGGTGAAAAGCATTCAATCATGGTGTTCATCATTTTCATTAAGCCAGAGAGATGTCAAGATTAGAAAATAACTTCTATGATGAAATATCAAGAATTAATGCCAGCTCTCACTTGGGGAAAGAACAACCTGGCATGTAGAGCAAAGCATCCTCCAAAGCACAAGGCACCTTGGCTGATTAATGACCCAGAGCTTCCTCATGGGGCTTGAGCAATCCACTCTTGATGAAACTTTGTTTTGACTTAGGCTCACTTTCGTGAGCAGGTATTTAAAAAGCCTGCTTCCCACCACTGTCTCACTAAGTCCTGGACTCACCAGCTTGAGGTAGGATGGCGGACTGTTGTGGAAAATTAAGAGGGTATGACTGAAGTACTGAGATTCTTTCTTTGGGTGTCCCCAAAACTATTAGAAGGCTACTCTGGAGTCACCATATAGGATGCAAGCCGAAGTCTTTCAATGGCTGAGGGGAGTGGGTGCATGTATTTACTCTTTGGCAAGAAGACTATTAAATAGCAATATTTAGCTTGAAAACATGAGGAGAAGGAAACTGAGAATAAGGGCAGCAATGCATTTATTTCAAAAGAAAATAAATGTAAGGAGCTGTAAAGATGTCTCAGCAGGAAGAGAATACTCGGTGCTTTTCCAGAGGATCCAAGTTTTGTTCTCAGCACCCATGTCGGGGAGCTCATGACTGCCTGTAACTCCATTTCTGGGGGGTCCAGCCCCTATTCCTGGCCTCTACTGGGAGCCCCACAAATATGGCATACACTCACATAGACACATAAATAAAAATAATTTTAGAAATTGATTTTTTAAAGAGATAATGCTTAAAAGAGTACAGCTAGTATGCATCGCTGGAAGTTTTTCATGGTCCTGCTTAACTGCCAAGAGAGGAGCGAGACAAGTGGCCCCTTAAACAATCTTAGCTGGAAGACTGTTCTATTTCTATGTAGGTAGCTATGGAGAAGGAGTCTGTGTGTTTGGGGGGTGGTGCAGAAGTTGAATGCTGTCTCTTTCCAGTTGATTACTTTTTAAAGGTTTTATTTTCTTTCTTTGTATGACAGACATGTGTACCTCAATATCAAATGCTTTGGTTATAAATAGATGACATTCACCAAGTAAACCCCGAGGAGGCATATTATGTCATTTGGAAGTCTACTTGACTGAGCAATGCAGTATCACGTGATGGCTACACGCTGGAAGCTTAGATTGCAGGGTGCAGAGGTGGCCCTGTGTGTAGGTCTCCGCCTTGTTCCTCACTCTTTCCTTACTGCTCCTGTGGAATCTCTCCCTTCCCCGGACCTTCCATCGCCCTTGCTGTGGAGTTAGTGGGGTAGGCCAGCTGGTGCCTGTGTCACGGGCATTCTTTGATTTCCATTTGTCACCGTCTGCAGTGTCAGCTCGTATGCTGACACTTCTGCTCAGACATTTACTTCTGTGTACTGAAACAGTAGTCCTCGAGGGCATTGATATGTTTAGGTCAATTAGCATCCGAAACAGAAATACACACTCTTACCCAATTCCTGGCCAGTTAGAGGTGAGACAAGTCTCTCCTGACACTTTTATGCTTAACTTTGACAAGTTCTAAATTGACGGTGAGGGTTATGACACAAAGAGGAGATGGCTAGACACCACAGATAGAAAAACTGGCCACTGCGGCAGGAATGGCAGCTGAGGGGAGGAGCATTTTTGGAGATATTTGATGATAAAAATTTGTTCTTCATCTATAAATATAGTCAAAGTAATATATACAGAGGAGCAAAAGTAAGAATAGAACCCAGATGGAAATACAAATAAATCATTAAAAATTATGTTATAAAAAAGAAAGTGTGGCAGGAAAAATGGACGACCAGCTTTTCTCCACATGAAGGGCACCAGCAGTTATTTCTTAGTGTTCCAGAGGTCCTGGGTTCCTGAGGAAGCCTGTCAGAGGAGTTGGTCTAAAATGTACCTGAATACATGTTGATAGGCACAGCTCATGTGGCTATAAAACATTTAATATTAGTACTTAGCACCTATGATGTTGCTTTCAAGACCATAAAGGATCAAATATATCTTCCTTATAACCATTTTATTGCTGTTTTCCACTGGAATAACACACATGCATAATCCATTTCTAGGTATTTTGAGACAGTCTCTCAGCCTTTATCCTGGTTCTCTTCCCTGCACCCTTTATCTGAAAGTTCCTTATCAGCTGCTTTTGAACTAACCCAACCCATCGCTCCCCACATGCCTGTCAGAGCCTGTGGCAGGCGTCTTCTGATGTGACACTAGCTGTGAAGGGTTTCACTCTCTTTAAAATTTCACAGTTTGATCCAGGCCTGTTTCCACCCGTGCGCTGACACAGCTTACCCTGGCTGAGCTGGCTGCTGTCTTCCCTTGGCTCCTAAGGCTACTCTTCCAAGCAGCCATCTCCCCATTCTGCTCAAATGTCTCCTGATTTTAAGGTATCTCAGTCTCTAGTCCTAGGTTGGGCCCTTCAGATAAAGTCTTTGGGAGATATGGCTGGTGATGAGTAGCATTCTCACATTTTCTATGACGTAAATATGTAAAGCTTCTAGTGTTTCATACCATCTCCGGTTTAGTGAGTTTTCTACTACAAATCTCCATTTCTCCTTCTGTGTCTCTTTGGGTCTTTGTATCTTTAACATCTTTGCCTTTTTCTTTTTTTTTCTCTTCTTTTTATAAATTTTATTCAAAGTGCATGTATACATTTATACCAAATACAATCCTTGGTCAAAATTTCCACACTCAGAAATTAATAATCTATATTTAAAGCAATGAGGTGCAATTTAATCCTTTTCCTGAAAAAAAAAAAAAGAGTTCCAGACACATATGCCTATCATGTTATTCCCGGGTTAATTTTATTGCTCGACATAGCACAGATACATGAGCCATGTATTTCTTTTGCTAAGAACATATTAACAAAATATATTCACTAGAAATTTCCATTAGATCTTCAACTTGGTTTAATAGGTATCATTGGTATATATTGCATTTCTCAAAATTAATCAAATACTCCTTAGGAAAACTGTTGTGGCTATGGATCTCTTTAGATCACCAGTGCTAGGTACAGTGCCTTGGACACAGAAGGTGTTTGCACCCAGGGCATTTCACCTCTGAGAATGTTCTGGGAACCTTTCTTTGAAAGTGTGGCAAGAGTCAGGGCTGGAGAGATGGCTCAGCAGCTAAGAGCACTAACTACTCTTCCAAAGGACCTAGGTTCAATTTCTTCCACCCACAGGGTAGCTCACAACTGTCTGTAATTCTAGTTCCAGGGGATCTGATATCTCACAGTGATTTACATGCAGGAAGAACACCAATGCAAATACAATAAAAATAAATAAATCATTAAAAATTATGTTATAAAAAAGAAAGTGTGACAGGAAAAACGGACCAGACAAGCCCAGCTTTCCTCCACATGAAGAGAACTAACAGTTACTTCTCAGTGTTCCAGGGGTCCTAGGTTCCTGAGGAAGCCTGTCAGAGGAGTTGGTCTAAATTATACCTGAAGGGATATCATCTTAACTCACTTGAAGGACACTTCTTTAAGGTATAGTGAGGGACTCTGACCTTGACTAGACTTCCATGACACCTCCAAGAATGCTGTCCTGAACTTTGGTTCTTCGTTATTCCCATGACCCCTTCTCTCCATGGAGAAGACCACAGGTATTAAGAGTTCTGCCATTCTTTTCAACTACAAACCCAACCATCTAGACAGACACTGAGAGTCCAGCCACAGTATCCTCCACATTTGGCTTGCTTCTTCCAATCTACCCAGTATTGTTTGGATAGGAGACTGTGTGGTGATACTGGGAGATGTTACAACTCAAGATGGTCTCACCACCTCCCAAACAGCAGAAAGGCCTGACCGTGACATCACACAGATGAAAAACCCTCATTCATTCTTTCCTCTTCTCTCTCTTTCCTTTCTTTCATCTTTCTAGTTTTTAGAAGACTGTAATTGGTGAGGAAAAAATCAGGCCTTGAGCAATGAAAACTGATGATCAAGAATGCAAGGTTACCTGACTGGGAATGAAGAGCACAGTCTTCTTAGAGGATGATAAGAAAGACAACATTAAACAAGCATGCCACTTCTGGTTTTGAATAGGACTCTGGGAACTTATGAAAACAGAACTAACTCACAGAATTAGCTTGTAATTCAGACACCAATTTAATAACCACCTGTGGTCCTGAGCAAGCTGTATTAGTACAACAGTCAAGTTTGTGTATTTTTACAATGCCAAATTTTATTAATTTATAAATAAATATAAATTTACCAGCTACATAAATTTTATTAGTTTTAACTCACCAAATTTTTATTAAGGAATTTTTTATTCATTGTACATACCAACCACAGATCCCCTTCTCTTCCCTCTTCCCTTCCCACCTCTCCAACCTCCCCTGGAGACCCACCTCCCCATTCCCTCCTCCAACAAGGTATGGCCTCCCACTGGGAGTCAGCAGAGCCTGCTACATTCAGTTTAGGCAGGTCCAAGCCTCTCCCCCTGCCTCAAGGCTGTGTGAGGTTTCCCACCATAGGTAGTGGGCTCCAAAAAGCCAGATCATGCACCAGAGATGGATCCTTATCCTACTGCCAGGGGCCCCTTAAGCAGATCAAGCTACACAACTGTTTAGCTTATGCAGAGGGCCTAGTCCAGTCCCATGGAGACTCCACAGCTGTTGATCTAAATTTCATGAGTTCTCACTAGCTTGGTTTGGTTGTCTCTGTAGGTTTCCCCATCATGATCTTGATGCCCTTTGCTAATAGAATCCCTCTTCCCTCTCTTTGACTGGACTCCCAGAGCTCAGCCTGGTGCTTGGCTGTGGATCTCTGCATCTGCTTCCATCAGTTACTGGATGAAGGCTCTATGATGACAGTTAGGGTCTTCACCAATCTGATTACTGGGGTAAGCCAGTTCAGTCACCCTCTCTACTATTGCTAGTAGTCTAAGCTGGGGTCATCTTTGTGGATTCCTAGAAACTTCCCTAGCACCCAGTTTCTCCCTATTCTCATGATGTCTCTCTCTATCATGGTATCTCTTTCATTGCTTTCCCACTCCATCCCTGTTCCAGCTCAAACATCCTATTCCCTTATGTTCTCATCCCCCATCCCCTACCCTCCATTGCCCACCCCTCATCCCCAATTTACTCATGGGGTTCTCATCTATTTCCCCTTATCAGGGTGATCCATGCGTCCCTCTTAGGGTCCTCCTTGTGAGCTAGCTTCTCTGGAGCTGTGGTTTGTAGTCTCATTATCCTTTGCTTTACATCTAGTATCCACATATGAGTGAGTGCATATTATGTTTGTCTTCCAAGTCTGGGTTACCTCACTCAGAATGATATATTCTACTTCCATCCATTTGCCTGCAAATTTCTTTATATCATTTTTTTTTACTGCTGAGTGGTACACCATTGTGTATATGCACCACATTTTCTTTATCCATTGTTTGGTTGAGGGGCATCTAGGTTGTTCCCAGGTTCTGGCTATTATGAATAATGCTGCTATGAACATAGTTGAGCATGTGTCCTTATGGTATGATTGAACATTCCTTGGGTATATTCCCAAGACTGGTATAGCTGGGTCTTGAGGAAGATTAATTTCCAATTTTGTGAGAAACCACCATACTGATTTCCAAAGTGGCTGTACAAGTTTGCATTCCCACCAACAGTGGAGTGTTCCCTTACTCTGAATCCTCTCTAGCATAAGCTGTATCGGTGTTTTTTATCTTAGCCTTTCTGACAGGTGTAAGATGGTATCCCAGAGTCATTTTGACTTGCAATTCCCTGATGACTAAGGATGTTGAACAATTCCTTAAATGTCTTTTGACTATTTGAAAGTCTTCTGTTGAAAATTCTGATTAGATCTGTAGCCCATTTTTTTTTAAATTGGATTGTTTTGTATTTTGATGTCTAGTTTCTTGAATTCTTTATATATTTTGGATATCAGCCCTCTTTCAGATGTGGGATTGGTGAAGATCTTTTTCCATTCTGTAGGCTGTTGTTTTGTCTTATTGACTGTGTCCTTTGCTCTACAAAAGCTTCTCAGTTTCAGAAGGTCCCATTTATTAATTGTTGCTCTCAGTGTCTGTGCTACTGGTGTTATATTTAGGAAGTGGTCTCCTGTGCCAATACGTTCAAGACTACTTCCTACTTTCTCTTCTATCAGGTTCAGTGTAATTGGATTTATGTTTAAGTCTTTGATCCACTTGGACCTGAGTTTTGTGCATGGCAATAGATATGGATCTATTTGTAATCTTCTACATGTTGACATCTGGTTATGCCAGCACCT
The DNA here is from genome assembly GCF_049852395.1 of Peromyscus maniculatus bairdii. Classification (NCBI taxonomy): domain Eukaryota; kingdom Metazoa; phylum Chordata; class Mammalia; order Rodentia; family Cricetidae; genus Peromyscus; species Peromyscus maniculatus. Next base: position 24,795,713 of record NC_134860.1, on the reverse strand, counting down.
TTTGTTGAAGATGCTTTCTTTTTTCCATTGTACAGTTTTGGCTTCTTTGTCAAAAATAAGGTGTTCATAGGTGTGTGGATTAATGTCAGGGTCTTCAATTCAATTCCACTGGTCTACATATCAGTTTTTATGCCAATACCAATCTGTTTTTATTACTATAGCTCTATAGTAAAATTTGAGGTCAGGAATGGTAATGCCTCCAGAGGTTACTTTATTATACAGCATTGTTTTAGCTCTCCTGGGTTTTTTTGTTTGTTTGTTTGTTTATCCATATGAAGTTGGGTATTGTTCTTTCCAGGTCTGTGAAGAATTGTGTTGGGATTTTGATGGGGATTGCATTGAATCTGTAGATTGCTTTTGGTAAGGTTGCCATTTTAACTATGTTGGTTCTACCTATCCATGAGCATGAGAGATCTTTCCATTTTCTGTTATCTTCTTCAATTCCTTTCTTCAGAGACTTAAAGTTCTTGTCATACAGGATTTCCATTTGCTTAGTTAGTGTTACCCCCAAGGTATTTTCTATTATTTGTGGCTATTATAAAGGGTAATGTTTCTCTGATTTCTTTCTCAGCCCATTGATAATTTGTGTATAGGAGCTACTGATTTTTTTGAGTTAATATTGTATCCCATCACATTACTTGTGGTGTTTATCAGCTGTAGGAGTTCCCTGGAAGAATTTTTGCAGTCACTTATGTATACTATCATATCATCTGCAAATAGTGAAAGTTTGACTTCTTCCTTTTCAATTTCTATCTCTTTGTTGTGTTATTGCTCTAGCTAGAACTTCAAGTACTATATTGAATAAATATGGGGAGAGTGGACAGTCTTGTCTTGTTCCTGATTTTAACAGAATCACTTTGAGTTTCTCTCCATTTAATTTGATGTTGGCTGTTGGCTTGCTGTATATTGCCTTTATTATGTTTAGATATGTTCCTTGTATTCCTGATCTCTCCAAGATCTTTATCAATGAAGGGGTGTTGGATTTTGTCAAATGCTTTTTCAGCATCTAATGAAATGATCATGTGGGTTTTTTTTTCACTTTGTTTATATGATGGATTACATTGACAGATTTTTGTATGTTAAACCATCCTTTTATTTCTGAGATGAAGCAAGCCTACTTGGTCATGGCAGATAATTTGTATGATATGTTCTTGGTTTCTGTTTGCTGGTATTTTATTGAGTATTTTTGCATCAATGTTTATGAGGGGATTAGTCTGTAATTCTCTTTCTTTGTTGCATCTTTGTGTGGTTTGGGTATCAGGGTAACTGTAGCCTCATAAAAAGAGTTTGGTAATGTTTTTTTGTTTGTTTCTATTGTGTGGAACAATTTGAATAGTATTGGTAATAACTCTTCTTTGAAAATCTGATAGAATTCTGCATTGAAACTGTCTGGTCTTGGGTGGTTTTTTTTGGGGGGGGGACTTTTAATGAGTGTTTCTATTTCCTTAGGGATTATAGGTTTATTTAAATTGTTTATCTGGTCTTGATTTAATTTTGGTATGTGGTACCTATCCAGAAAATTGTCCGTTTCCTTTAGATTTTCCCATTTCATGGAGTACAGATTTTTGAAACATGAACTGACGATTCTCTGGATTTCCTCATTGTTTGTTGTTATGTCTCTCTTTTCATTTCTGATTTTGTTAATTTGAATATTCTCTCTCTGCCTTTTGACTAGTTTGGATAAGAGTTTGACTGTCTTATTTTCTTAAAGAACCAACTCTTGTTTCATTGATTGTTTGTATTGTTCTCTTTGCTTCTATTTTATTGATTTCAGTCTTCAAGTTAATTATTTCCTGGCATCTATTCCTCCTGGGTGAGTTTGCTTCTTTTTGTTCTAGAGCTTTCAAGTGTGCTATTAAGTTGCTAGTGTGAGATTTCTCCAACTTCTTTATGAAGGCATTTAGTGTTCTGAACTTTCCTCTTAGCACTGCTTTCATAGTGTCCCATAAGTTTGGGTATGTTGTACTTTCATTTTTCATTGACTCTTAGTTTCTTTCTTTCTTTCTTCCTCGACCCATTGGTGATTCAGTTGAGCATTACTCAGTTTCCATGAGATTGTAGGCTTTCTGTAATTTTTGTTGTTGTTGAAATCTAACTTTAAGCCATGGTGGTGCAATAATCTGTTGAGATTTGCTTTGTGGTTGATTTTACAGAGGTTCCATGGGGTGCTGAAAAGAAGGTATATTCTTTTGTGTTAGGGTTGTATATTCTGTAGATATCGATTAAGTCCATTTGAGTCATAACATCTGTTAGATCTCTTATTTCTCTGTTATGTTTCTGTCTGGCAGACCTGGTGAGAGTGGTGTGTTGAAGTCTCCTACTACTTGTGTGTAGGATTTGATGTGTAACTTAAGTGTTAGTAATGTTTCTTTTACATATGTGGGTGTTCTTGTATTTGGGGCATAAATGTTCAGAATTGAGACTTTATCGTGGTGAATTTTTCCCATGATGAATATATGATGTCCTCCCTGATCTTTTTTGATTAATTTTAGTTTAAAGTCTATTTTGTTAGATATTATATCAGCTTGCTTCTTAAGTCCACTTGATTGGAAAGTCATTTCCCAGCCTTTTACTCTAAGGCAGTGTCTGTCTTTGAAGTTAAGGTGTGTTTCTTGTATGCAGCAGAAGGATGGATCCTGTTTTCATATCCATTCTATTAGCCTGTGTCTTTTTATAGGTGAATTGAGTCCATTGATATTGATATTAATGACCAGTCATTGTTGATTTCTATTGTCTTTTGGTAGCAGTTTGTTTGTATTTCCCTTCTTTGGGATTTGCTGCCATGGGGTTATCTATTGCCTGTGTTTTTGTGGGTGCATCTAACTTCCTTAGGTTGGAGTTTTCCTTCTAGTGCTTTCTGTAGGGCTGGATTTGTGGATAGGTATTGTTTAAATCTGGGTTTGTCTTGGAATGTCTTGTTCACTCCATCTATGGTGATTAAAAGTTTTTCTGTCTATAGCAGTCTGGGCTGGCATCCGTGGTCTCTTTGTGTCTGCATTATGTCTGTCCAGGACCTTCTGGCTTTCAGAGTCTCCATTGAGAAGTCAAGTGTTATTCTGATGGGTCTGCCTTTATAAGTCACTTGGCCTTTTTCCTTGGCTGCTCTTAATATTCTTTATTTATTCTGTATGTTTAGTGGTTTAATTATTATATGGGGAGGGGACTTTTGGGGGTCTAGTCTATTTGGTGTTCTATAAGCTTCTTGTATCTTCATAGGTATTTCCTTCTTTATGTTTGGGAAGTTTTCTTCTATGATTTTGTTGAATATATTTTCTGTGCCTTTGAGTTGCTATTCTTCTCCTTCTTCTGTTCTCATTATTCTCTTAAGTTTGGCCTTTTCATGGTGGCCCAGATTTCCTGGACATTTTGGTTTTAGTGTTTACTTTGACTGATGAATCTATTTCCTCTATTGTATTCTCTACACCAGAGATTCTCTCTTCCATCTCTTGTATTCTGTTGGTTATACTTGCATCTGTAGTTCCTGTTCATTTACTCAGATTTTCTATTTTCAGCATTCCCTTTGTTTTGTGTCTCCTTTATTGCTTCTATTTCAGTTTTCAGGTCTTGAATTGTTTCCTTCACCTGTTTAATTGCTTTTTCTTGGTTTTTGTTTATTTGCTTGTTTGGTTTTTTTTTTGCTTTCTTTAAGGGATTTATTGATTTCTTCCAATATTTTATTTGTCTTTTCCTCAATTTCTTTAAGGGAATTTTTCATTTCATCTTTAAAGGCTGCTATCATCTTCACAAAGTTATTTTTAAGGTCACTTTCTTCTGCTTCTTCTATGTTGTGATGTTTAGGTCTTGCTGTTGTAGAACCACTAGGTTCTGGTGGTGCCATATTGCTCTTTATGCTGTTGTATGTATTTTTGCACTGGTGTCTACCCATCTCTTCCTCCAACAGGTATAAGAAGTGTCTGTGTCTGAGGGAGCTACTCTTGGTCCAACCTGTGCTTGCTGTGTCTGTGTCTCAGGGGGCTACTCTTGGTCCAACCGTAGCTCTTGGTCTAATTGGAGCTGGCAGATTCTGTGTCTCAAGGAGTTGCTCTTAGTCCAATATGAGCTGGCAGATTCTATGTCTCAGGAAGCTGCTGAGGTCAAAGAGGGATGGTTTGGAGTAGGAAGTGGGTCTTGTAGATTGAAGGGTCCAATGGGGGGTGTTGGTGGGTAGCTTCTCCACAGGAGTCTTCCCTGCAGGCTGGCAACTGGGGCAGCAATGGGTGGGGGTTCCTAGGCAGAGTTTATGTCCCAGGACCTAGGTCTTAGAGCACCAAATATTTTTGTCTTAGCTTTGCATTCATGATCATTGGCAATCATGAGTTATTTTATTCCATTCCTATCTTAGTTTCTAATTAATTAATTTTAGACCCTATACCATAGTTCACATAACTATAGGTTACAGAAAAAGTATGGAAGGGACAAAAACCTCAAGAATCTAAGGAGGCTTATTGAAAGCAACACAGACATAAACAGATGTGTGCAGGTGCCCAGATGAGTCAGTAATAGCCCACTCACAAAACTTCTCATGCTAAAGCCTGTCAAAGCACAAGACTGATTTTAGGTGCAACTGGCAGACCAGGGGCTGAACTACTAGAAGTTGAAGTAATATGTCAGCCAGGGTAACCATGATGAACTAAAGCTCTAGACAGTGACTCAGCTCTGTGAGGTATACCCAGATGTCTTGGTGATATGGCCTTATGGAAAGTGGTTGGGTACCACTGTTACCAAGTACTGGGTATCTAGAAGCATCCTGTATCTTTTTTAATACAGTGTGTGGAATGATTTGAATTTTTACATGAAACAAAACTCGCTAACTGGTATACTTATTCAAAAGCAAATTCTTTTTTCCTGGGTTATTTTGAACTTGAATTTGTTGTCATATACTTGCTATCTCAATTCTCTTCAGAATATATATATATATATATATATATATATATATATATATATATATATATATATATATATATATTATATATAATATGTATTTTAAACTTTTTTATGTATATATTTTAGGCTAGATCTGATTCTTCTAAAGAGCACATTAAAAATGAAAACTAAGATTTTTATTAAGTAAAGAGTTAATTATGAAAGACAAACACATATGAACAAAAGGACAGTAGAATTTTAAAATAAGAAACTACAGCATAAAAAACAATTTTCATAATGAGTGAAGTTGACACTACTAACCATCAATAGAAAAAGTAAATCAACAAAGTCTGATAAGCAGATTTGAACCTAATAAAATATCCTCAAATATTAACCAAGAATGACTGGCAGTGCACAGAGACAAATAGACAAATCTCATCATTGGTCACATGAAGCATGTGACAAAAAGTTTCTGTGACTATTTCAATAGCAGAACTAATACATTTAAAAATTTTTTCATGTTGACTTGAGATGTGTGAGTGCATGTATTCTTTTCCTACAAGAACTAATCATAATTTAAATTTTTCCATTAGTACAATTATGGCTAAGTAAAGGTTCCCTGAGGTGCTCTTGTGATTAGGAAATTCTTTTTTTTATTATTTTTAAAGGGAGAAGTAGAAAATTATTTGTCAATATCAGTAATTAACATATAAAAAAAATCTATATTTTTGCCAAGCCAAAAAAAAAAAGGATTTTTGGCCAAAATAACATTGCCTGCCTGCATGAATATTTTGGTTTCCAAACAGTCATGACAGAAGCCCTCTAAGTGGAATTTTAGTTTGTAATGTTTTTAAATATGGTTTCTTTATGAGTGGCTCAGAACTGGATTTGCATGTTAAAGGAGACAAAATGGCTGGTTTTTTATCAACCTTGTCATGAATTAATATTTAATTCTCAGAATTTTTTCCTTCCTTAACTGATAATACATGACAACTATATATTTTAGCACATACTAACAAAAATTGTTTTCTATATTTCCTCCATTTGTATTTTGGCTCTTCTATTTGACTTATTAACAATAGCAAAGAACCATCTTACAGGAAAGCTAAGAAAAATTATTTCTTTGTTGCTTTTATTATTTAATTTTTGCTTCAGTACAAATAAGTTATATTTTAGCTTAGTGCTTCAGAAACTATTTGACTACTGTGAACTAGAAGATACAGTTACGTCTAAAGAATTTATTATTTTATATAAATATGTTTCTTTAGAAATTCTATCATGAAATGACATGTCATGATCTAGTAATAAATGTTAACAATATATCCCTTGATATCACTGGACATACTAAAGAAGAACACATTTGTATTCCTGGATAGGAAAACATGAGAATCCATTCAAATTATTCAAAAGGGTTTTTAAATTAAGGAGTTCCTTTTATTTATAAACATTGAAGATCAATAATAGAGGAGAAAATAAAGTTGGGGGGAAAGCCATGTTAGCAATGGATTTTGAATGGATCATATTTGGATATGCTTGGAACACCCTGTTAAGGAAATCTACTGATCTTTTGACTGGATAGTAATTTAAGAGAAGAATATATTATTAAATGTAGTGGTGCAGCACTTATCACAAATCACTGCTGCTTTCATGGTGTCAGTCAGAAAGACCTCTACACTGAGGAACCTCAAGTACTGCTTTCTAAGTAGAGACTCTAGAGACCCTAATCTGAGAACTCTAACCCCAAGCTATCTTGCAAGAACAAACAGAAATGAATCATTGAAGTATTTACACCTAAGACAAGAGCCTTCTCTGGGGTACAAAGTTGTATGATAGGGCAGGGCAGAGCTAGCCCTCACAGGAAATTATTTTCAGTGACTTATTAATCTGATGTCCCAAACTTATTCATAGATGTGTAGTAATCCCCATAGCCAAAAACAAACAAACAAACAAACAAAAAACCCAATTTTTATCCAAAAACTTGATCATATGATCATGTCATAAGAATTTCTTTAGTCGTGAATAACATCTGTATAAAATATTAAACTATAATTATCTTACCAGGAGAGAAAAACATAAATTAATGAGATTAATTTAATAAAGTAATGAAGTACATTGGTTACAAGACAATAGAGCAGATATAGTGTAGTAATCAATGTCGCAGAAAATTCAATGTGGAGTGATATGATTATTAGAATTATGTAAAAGGTAGTTCAAAATATAAAAGAAGTGCTATTATTGATGCTTACATTTACTTCCTTCATCCAACTTAGAGAGCTTAGATTCATGATGATCCATCAAAATGGATAAACTTGAGTTTAAACTTTGACTTGTGAAACATCTTACTGCTAACGCTCAAGACAGGAGTCAAGAGGATTATGGGGTGAACATTCTTTCCTTTAACCTATATTGCTTTGGACACGGCTAACAGCAAGTGCTTCACAAACCCAAAAAAAGGTAGTTGATTCACCAACTTTCTTCCTCTACAGCCCCACAGAACTGCCATGCACTTTGGAAATGGAGGCTATTTACCAGAACTCCACTGACTTCATCCTCCTGGGCCTCATCACCCACCCAGCATTCCCCGGGCTGATCTTTGCTGTGGTCTTTTCCATCTTTGTGGTGGCTGTAACAGCCAACTTGGTCATGATTATGCTCATTCGTGTGGACTCTCGTCTTCACACACCCATGTACTTTTTGCTCAGCCAGTTGTCCATCATGGATACTGTCTACATCTGTATCACTGTCCCCAAGATGCTCCAAGATCTCCTGTCCAAAGAAAAGACCATTTCCTTTCTGGGATGTGCACTGCAAATATTTCTCTACCTGACACTGATTGGGGGGGAGTTTTTCCTGCTGGGCCTCATGGCTTATGATCGATTTGTGGCTGTGTGTAATCCTCTACGGTACCCCATAATCATGAGTCCAAGGGTATGTTTACTTATGGTGCTGGGTTCTTGGGCAGGTGGGTCTTTGGATGGATTCATGCTGACACCTGTCACTATGAGCTTTCCCTACTGTGGATCTCGAGAGATCAACCACTTTTTCTGTGAAATCCCAGCTGTGCTGAAGCTATCCTGCACAGACACATCACTCTATGAAACCTTGATGTATGCATGCTGTGTACTGATGCTGCTCATCCCAATATCCTTCATTTCAGTCTCCTATACACGCATCCTCATCACTGTCTACCACATGAGCTCTGCTGAGGGCCGGCGTAAAGCCTTCACCACATGTTCCTCCCACATTATAGTAGTAAGCATTTTTTATGGGGCAGCCTTCTATACCAACGTACTGCCCCATTCCTACCACACACCTGAGAAAGACAAGGTTGTGTCAGCCTTCTACACCATTCTCACTCCAATGTTGAACCCACTCATTTACAGTTTGAGAAATAGAGATGTGGCTGCAGCTCTAAGAAAAGTCCTAAGGAAACATGCCTTCTCTCAAAGATTACAAGTGGGACATGTGCCTGGGAAATACTAGTAGGATGGAGCCAATATTCCTGTGTGGATGCTATAATCTTAATAAAAATACACTCTGTTCTTCTCAGCATCATTTTAATAATCTAAAATTATCACCCAGTTAAATCACTCTGTTGTACTTATTACTTAAGAATGAGATATGAAATTAAAGGCAGTGTTCTCAGCGTTACTGACTTTCTTTTCTGAATTCAGCAGGAAAATATATCAGCATTTCAGCCAAACTAAGCTATGAATCTTCCCAGACAAGATGGACATTCCTCTGAAGTGCTCTGTGCTGGTATCTTTATGTGCAGGATTTGGCCATATGTTCTTTGTATCTGTATTAATTATGAACACCTGGGGGGTGGAGCCTACAACTCTACCCATGTTAATTTATATTTTACATCTGAATAATCCCAGTCATCCTTGCAATGCCAGGAGTACTTTCCAAGTCCTCAAAGACTTAATTTAATAAAACATCAAACATTAAATATAAATTAAAGATTTTCTAATGATGACCACGTAATTTTATTTTAATAACCAGAAAGCAGAATGTCTGATTTGAGATTTGCTGCAAACATAAAATCTCAACAATATGTTTGCCTGAACAAGACCTGCATAATGACCACAGCAGTTAACATGCCAGGGTGGATGTGGGGAGGTCCTACTCCTAGAGTAAGAGATACAAGCAACCAAAAGCTACTGAGAGAGGGGAAATTAGTTATCTTCTGAGACAAGCCTCAGATATATTATACAATCCCATGTGGTCATCCCTAAACACATGTACAGACAAGGAACTGTAAATTTTGACTCTGCAGGGTGTGTGTGTGTGTGTGTGTGTGTGTGTGTGTGTGTGTGTGTGTTAATATATATATTAACACCAAGAGCAGAGATCATAAATTTAAGAGACAGTAAGGGCACATGAGATTACTTGGTGGGGAAATAGGGGTAGAGATTGTATAAATTGTATAAACACAGTGTAGTCATATATGACATTATCAACAGATTTTAAAATTAAAAGGCAAAAGAAAGCCCACCAATAACCATATGTTTTCTCCTCCAAGAAACATACATCACTACCAAAGATGCATACCACTTTAGGGTGAAAGGATTAAAAGGGTATTCCAAAAAAAATGAAACTAATAACAAGCAGGTGTATCTACTCTAATATCTGATAAGAATAGACTTCTAACTAAAAATATAAAAGACAACCAAGGTCTCTTTATGTTCATAAAGGGAACAACACCTATCATGTTGATGTTATAATTCTGAACATACATGTAACAAACATAGGCTAATTCATAAAGAGCACTCCATGTAAGTTACAGTTTAATCATAACATAGTGATAGTGAGTGATCAGTAACCTATTCTTTCCAATAAACAGGTCATCTAGACAAAAAAATGAGAGAGAAACATTGAAGTTAAATGACATGAGGTAATTGCCCAATATACATCTACAGAACATTCTACCCGAACACTAAAGAATATACATTAAAAGACACAACCAAAAAGAAACTACAAGCCAATATCCCTCATAAACATAGATACAAGGATTCTTAATAAAATATTTGCAAATCAAATACAATCATATACCAAATAGATAATCCTCTATAACCAAGTTAGCTTTATGCCAGAGATAAAGGTGTAGTTTGAAATCATATCAATGGACTTAAAAACAAAAATCATATCTCAATGATACAGTGAAGAGTTTTGACACTATTCAATATGACTTTGTAATAGAAGTCTTAGAAAGAATAAAACTAGATTACCCCCAACATAGTAAAGGCTATAGGACAAATCCACAGCCAACATCATCCTAAGTGGAGAGAAATTTGAAGCAATCTCAGTGAAATTAGAAATAAAATAGGACTGTCTTCTATCCCCACTCCTTTTCAATATAGTATTCACTCACTGGAGCCCAAGAGAAGGAAATCACATGAACTAAAATGGGAAAAGAATTCAAATTGTTCCTATTTGAAGATAAAATTTTATACATAAGAGACCCCAAAAAGTCTGCTAGAAAACCTCTAGAAATGGTCAACACTTTCAACAAAGTAGTCTTCAACTATATATATCAAAGACTGCAGAAGGATATAATATTACCTGAAAAATGGGAGGAGGATGCAAGCAACTTTTGGGAGTCTTGTGAGATTAGACAGAGACAGCTGTCAGCCTGGACAGTCACCCAAAGTTCCTCTGTAAAGTTTGGGCATCTGTTTTTAGCCCACAGGCCTAGAGTCTCTGTTACTTTTCTCTGTGTTCTGTAGAATGTCTGGCAATTTCCTCTGCAAAGCAGGAACCTGAAGGACTATTTTGCCTTGCAAAGTTTAGTGGTCACCTTCATATGGGTCCTGTATGTCTAGTCAATACATTTTTTCAAGCAGTCCAGGCAAGAACAGTGTCTTGCCCAAATGGCTATTTTTTCCAAGAAGAAGATAAACTCCATATAGAGTGTCTTCAATGCCCATCTTCCTCTCTGAAGTTAAATCAGTGCTGCCAGGAGCAGAAATGTCTCACTGTCCAGAAAGTCTAAATTTTTAAAACATTTTAAATGCCATATTCTGTAGGTCTTTGAAGTGTTTGAAGATTACCTACCTAATTGAATTATATCTATGTATACCTAGAAAACTTAACTATCATAGAAGACTAATTATTAATCTGTATTTCTTAACTATCCATTATAATCTAAATGAGTTACATAAACATAATACCTTAAACAAGAGTAGAAATATGTATGTATGTATATATATATATATATATACACATATATATATATGAACAAAACCAACTCTAAATTTGTATCAATAAACCAAAATCTATACCAATGTAAAACATTTCTAAACAAGTTGTTGCTCTTTAAAAGTAGGTTCAATAATCTACCCTTTCATCCTATCATTATCTATACTGTTCCCTTTTCTTCTTTAGAAAGAGATTGCATTTATAATAAACCTGCTTTAAATAAAAATATTGGTTTTTCTCTGTCCCACACCAGAGAGCTCTTCTGATATGGAACACAAGAATCTCTCAACCTCTTTTTTTTATTTATTTATTTATTTTTTTTTTTGGAATATGCTTGGGTTTAGAGAAAGAGTGAGCAAATTCCATCTCCTAAGCCAGTTTGGTATATTTGGGAATTTGGGTGTACCTTCTTATACTACTTCCTACTAGATGAGGGTACTGTATCTTATGGGGACACAAAGAAAATTTTAGGCTTATGAGGTAGTCCGTGAAGCTGTATTGTCTAAGCCAGTTGTCTTGAAACCATTCTGAATGTTGGATCATCTGGGCCATGGTGTCATTGTAGACCTTTCAGGGGGTCTTGGCTGGTCAAACCTGATGTATCTTAATCTGCAATAAAGCCATAGTCTCTTGCTTTCTATGGAAACAAAAGCAGAGCCTCCTTTCCAAAGCAACATATCCATACATCCAAATTTTGAAGTCAAGGTACTTTTAAAATATGCATATTGGTTTAACTGAGCAGTCTTTACAATCAAATGTCTTTCTGCAGCTAAAAATCCCAAAGACAACATAATCCAGATTCTCTGTGTGATATCCATCTTTATGTGGCTTATTTTTTATATTACTTTTATTTTCTCTTTAAAGACTTTATTTTTTTAAGTTACTATCTCTATATATAACTGCATATATTACTTTTTTTTCTCTTCCAAGCCTATGTACATTTGCCCCATTTTGGGTGCCAGATGTAGCAAGAATCTTAAAAGGTCTTACTAATAAAAACAAAACCTGGAGAAAGGTATTGGGGCTAAAGCTGGAAAATCAGAGAAGCAGAACAAGCCACAGCCATCTCACCTCACCAGTTCTTCAGCTGATCCTGTTTCCTCAGACTGGAAGCCTCTGAGTCCTCATCCAAATGGATCTCAGCTGAATTGCTGCTCAAAAGCTTAGCAGGCTCCAGTTTTTGGTCCTCATGCCTTATATACCTTTCTGCTTCCTGCCATCACTTCTTGGGATTAAAGGCATGTGTCACCATGCCTGGCTATTTCCAGTGTGACATTGAACTCACAGAGATCCAGATGGATCTCTGCCTTGGAATGTTAGGATTAAAGGTGTGTGTGCCACCATTTTCTGGCCTCTATATCTAGTGGCTATTTTGTTCTCCTAATAAGTTTATTAGGGTGCACAATATATTGGAGAACACAATAGACCAGAATAGCCAAGCAAATTCTAAGTAAAAAGAAAAATGCTGGGGGTGGGTTACCATACCAGATTTCAAGCTGTGTTACAGAGGTGTAGTAATAAAAACAGCATGAAGCTACCATACCACAGAAGCAGATATGTAGATCAATGGAACAAAATGGAAAGCATAAACATAAGGGCATGCAACTGTGCCCATCTGATATTGACAAAGATGACAAAAATACACACTGCAGAGAACAAAGCATCTTCAACAAATGATATTTGGAAAATGGGATGACCACATATAAAAGAATAAAATTAGACCCATATCCATCACCCTGAACACACACACACACACACACACACACACACACACACACACACACACACGCAGAGGCATGCACAAAACACACACACACAAAAAAAAAGCAAACTAACCAAACAAACAAACAAAAAAAAACTGCCAATGTATCAAAGAGCTCACTGTGAAACCTAAAACACTGGAAGTGCTCAAAGAAAACGTTGGCAGTACCCTACAGAATATAGATTCAGGAAAAGACTTCTGAATAAAAATATTTGTTCAGGAATTAAGGCCATCACTTGACAAGTGGGACCTCATTGTGATGTCTATTCTTGATTGTCAACTTGACTACAACTGGAATTAACTAAAGCCTAAGTGGCTGGACACACCTGTGAGGGATTTTTTCTTAATTAAATTACTTGAAGTGAGAAAACCCACTTCTAATCCAGATATTTGAGTAGGGATGACACATCTTTAATTCAGATCTTTTGAGACAGGGAAATCCACCTTCAATTTGGGCCACACATTCTGAGGCAGGAAATTGGCTTTCCTTTGGTCTGCTTGTTCTCACTCTTGGCATCAAGTCCATTCCTCCAGAGCCTTCATCTTCAGGATTCCAGAGTACACCGAAGACCAGCTGAAACATCCAGTACTGCAGAGAGAACAGCTACTGGATTCTTGGACCCTCCATTGGTAGGCAGCTATTGGACTATCTGGACCACAGCCTGTAAGCCATTGAATAAAACATATATATAGTAAACTAGCTGAGCAGTGGTGGTGCAAGCCTTTGATCCCAGCACTCTGGAGGCAGAACTCTGAGTTCATGGCCAGCCTGGTCTACAGAGTGAGTTCTAGGATGACCAGGGCTACATAGAGAGACTCTGTCTCAAAAACAAATACAAAAACAAAAAACTGAGGTAAACTGAAATCTCAAAGTAGTTTTGATTTTCATTTCCCCTGTAGCTAATCATGTTGAATACTTTTAAAGATACTTCTTGCCCATCTTTACTCCCAGTTAGTTATTTTTTTAAAAAAATATTCTGGATATTAGTCCTCTCAGATGTATAGCTGGCAAAGATTCTCTCTCACTCCCAGGACTTCTTTACTGGACTGATTGTTTACTTTGCTGTGTATAAGCCTTTGAGTTTTATGAGTATATTAGGGTTTTCTACATGAATAGAACTTCTAGAATGAGGACTAATATCCAGAATACCAAAAAAGAACTAAATAGAAATAAAAATGGATTAGAAATATCTTTAAAAGTGTTCAAAATTCCTAGAAATCAGAAAAATGAAAATCAACGACTTTGAGATTTCAATTTAAATCAGTCAAAATGGCAAGAAAATAACTGAGCAGGGATGTGGAAAAGGGGCCTCACTGACTGTCATGGGACTGCAAACTGGTTCAGGAATTGTGAAGGCCAGTGCCGAGACTTCTCAAAAAGCTAAATGCATATCTATGGCATGACCCAGCTGTGACACTCCTTGGTGTGCCCAAAGGACTGGCCTGCTATTCCCCAGACACTTGCTTAGCCATGCTCATCACTGCTCTATCAACAGCAGCCAGGAAATGAAACAACCTCAATGCCCTGCAACTGGTGAATGAACAGTGAAAATGTGGTAATGTACACAATGGAATTCTTTGCAACTCTAAAGAAAGTGAAATTTGCAAGCAAATAGATGGAACTGGAATATATCATTCTGAATAAGGTAACCCAGAAATAGATATACTGCATGTTCTCTATCATTTGTGGATCCTAGCTCTGAATCTTTAGTTAGTGCATTGCCTGGAGTGACCACAAAAACCAGGAAAGTGAAAGGTACCAAAGGGACCAGGGTGAGGGTGGGCAGGGGCTGGAAGCAGCTCTGCAGAGGGGAATAGCAGGACACAGATATTATCAAGGGAGAAGTGTGAAAATGGGAAGGACCTTTGGATGGGGGAGGGAGGAGAATACAAAATGAAGGGAGAGACAGGGGACAAAGAACACTAAAGATGTTTTTAAAAGCCATAGGGAAACATGTTGTTTTATGTTTACTTTAAAATATGTGAATATGCCTGACAGAGATCCACTGAGGCCCAGCTGCATGGAAGAAAGCCACAGCTCTACCCTGGGACACTCTTCCTGGCTTGGAAGAGGCCAACCATGAGCCTGCCTGGTACCTGTTATTGGTGAAATTATTAAGGCCACTCCACGTAGTTAAAAGGATATTTATTTAATGGCGTAACTTACAAATTAAGGGATAGGTAGGTCGCAGGGTCTGGGGAAGGTGTATCGCAGTCCAGCGGTGTTCTCTGGAGCTCTGCTCGGTCCACCTCCACCATTCAGGGTCCCGGAACAGAGAGCGCTGGCCCATCCAGATGTCTGGTCTCCAGGTGCCTCCCCTGGCCCTGCCTCATAGGCGTGACAGTTGCCAGAGTCTCAATGGGGGTTGGAACTTCCAGATCAAAGCTGGAATGGCTACCCACTACATCTCCCCCTTTTTGTCTAAATAAGAAGTTTCTAAACTAATACAAGACTATATACAAAGGAACGGTTATCAAATATTGTCCAGGAATAATGAGGGATAATGACCTAGATAAGATGGAACTACAACCAATGCAAACAGTATCAAGCAAGAAACACATACTAAAATCCAGAGAAGTATAAAGCATAGGTAAATGGCATGTTATAAAGATCATTCCAAAAGGTGTCCTATCCTAAAGAACCTGAATCTAATACTTAATATGTTTTATCTAAGATATTATATATACTAAGTTGTAACTATAACTGCTAGTCTTCAATCCCATCAAAGACCTGAGAAAGAACAATGGTACCTGAGAAATGGTAGATGGATGCAAGCAACTTTTGGGAGTCTTGCAAGAGTAGACCAAGACAGCTGGCAGCCTGGACAGTCACTTAATGTTTCTCAGCATTGTTGGTGCATTCAAATTGGCTACAGGCCTAGGTGTATCTGACAGACCATTTTCAGAAGCAGGAATTCTGAAAGACCATCTTACCCTGTCTTGGCAGAGTACAATGGTCACTTTTCTTGTGTCCCGCTTGTCCAGAAAGGACAGCATTATATTAGTACTGTCAGCCGTCAAGGCAAGGGCAGTTCTTTGCCCAGTAGGCCATTTTGTGCCAAGAAGACAAATTTCCAAATGGAAATGTCTTAGAAGCCCAACATTCTCTCGGGATCAAATTGGTGCAGCTAGGAGCAATTGTGTCTCACGTCAAAAGAATTCCAAGTTATTTAAATGCCATATTCTCTAGGTCTATGAAGTGTTTGAAGATTACCTGTCCATCTGACCTATGTATATGTAAATCTGGATAACCTAATTAACGTAACTATAGAGATGACAGGCATAGGTGACTATAAATCTATAAGTCTTATCTACCAAAAGAACCTAAGGATAAAGGCTATTAAGGGATAGGTAGGTCGCAGGGTCTGGGGAAGGTGTATCGCAGTCCAGCGGTGTTCTCTGGAGCTCTGCTCGGTCCACCTCCATCGTTCAGGGTCCCGGAACAGAGAGCACTGGCCCATCCAGATCTCTGGTCTCCAGGCGCCTCCCCTGGCCCCACCTCGTAGGCGTGACAGTTGCCAGAGTCTCAATGGGGGTTGGAATTTCCAGATCAAAGCTGGAATGGCTTCCCACTACAACCTGTGGTGCTGAACAGTGGGACACCACTATGTGAGTGAGTATATGGTAGGGAAATGAATGACGGGAGAGAAAGAGAGGCAGAAAGGTTTATGTGCTGGGGAAAGAGCTGGATCTGAATAGTCAGATCAGTTAAGAACCAGCTGGTGTGAGAGGCCTGCTTGCTACCCAGGTCCATGGTAATATTGGGCCCAGGCTGCTGCTAGGGACCATGCATGGGTCCATGGCCCTGATGGAGCCATGATGGTCTGTGTTGATGTCCATGGCTCATTTTACCACTGAGGGCCCTGTAGATGTCCACCACCTGTGACCATGTTGGTGTCCAAGGGATGTACCCCAACAGGGGCCATGCTGTTGTTGTAAGAGGCCTGCACTGCCACCCAGGTCCATGATGATGTCCAGGCCCAAAATGTTGCTGAGTGCCATTTCTGGGTCTATGGCCCTGCTACAACCTGGCTCTGTGCTGATGTCAGTGGCTCCTGTTGCTGCAGAGGGCTATGCAGAGGCCCATAGTCTGGGATGACACCTAAGGCCATGTCGGTGTTTCAGGGTCATATCACCAGGGCTATAAAGAGCTGGGTGGCCTGTACTGCCACGTGAGACCATAGAGATGTCTGGATCTGAATTGTAGCCAAGTGCCATGTCTAGGTCTATGGCCTTATCACAGCCAGTGTCTGCATTGATGTCCATGGCTCCTGTTACCATTGAAGGCCAAGAGGATGCCCAGGGGCTGGGCTGTTACATGGGGACATGTTGGTGCTTAGGTGCCATGCTGCCACTGGGCCCACGCAGATCTGGGTGACTTGCTCTGCCACCTAGGACCATAATAACATCAGGGCCTGAACTGTTGCCAGGGATGATGTCTGGGTCTATGGTCCTACTGCAGCCTGGTTTGTGTTGATGCCCACAGCCTGTGTTGCCAGCAAAGGCCATATGAATGCCCAAGATCTGGGTTGCTGTGGCAAGGTTGGTGTCCAAGGGCTGTGCTGCTGCTGGGGCCATACAGACCTGAGTGATATGTGCTGCCAACTGGGGCCATGGTGTTGTACAGGCCCAGCCTATAGCCAGAGCCATGTTTGGGTCTGTGGCCCACCTGCAGCCAGGGTCTGAGTTGATGGCCATGGCTCCTGTAGCCATTGAAGGCCATGAGGATGCCCAGGATCTGGGCTGCCATCTGAGGCCATGTTGCTGTTCAAGGACCATACAGTCACTGGGTCCATGCCAATCTGAGTGATCTGCAATGCCAATGAGGGCCATGGTAACATTATGCCCCAGGCTGATGACAAGGACCATGGCTGGGTCTGTAGCCCAACCACAGTCAAGGTCTGTGTTGATATCGACAGCCTGTGTTGCCATCAAGGGCCACATGGATGACTGGGGTCTGGGCCACCACCTAGGGCTATGTTAGTTTCCAAGGGCCACATCAATGCCAGGGCCATAGAGATCTGAGTGGCCTGCACTGCCATCCAGTGCCATGGTATCATCCAGGCCTGGGCTGCCACCCAGGGCCATGTCTGGGTCTGTAGCCTTGCCACAGTCACAGTCTGTGTTGATGTCTGTGGCTCCTGTTACCACTGAAGACAGTGAGGATAGGGCTGCACAGAGTTGGCCCCGCCCCTCACTGGCTGCAGCACTAGGAGGAAGAACTGGCCCTGCCCCCTACCAACTGCAGCACTAGGGAGAGTGGGCACTGTACCTTGCCTGGACAACACAGTAGAGCTGATCATATTGGCTGGGGTGCAGGTAGCCAGCCCTGAAGGCATGAGAGTGGGAGAGCTGGCACCACTGTCTGTCTGTCATATGGTAGCATGGGTAAGGGAGAGGTGCACCTCTCTCCCCTTGATACCTACTGAAGGCAGGAAAGCTGGTTCTGGGGTCATGAGAGTGGGAGAACTGACCCTAGCCCTCATCAGCTGTAGCACTTGGGAGAGTGGGACTTGCACCACATCTGGGCAGAACAATAGAGCTGACCTTGTTGATGGGGCACAGGTGATCTGGTCCTGTGAACGTGCATGAGAGATCTGCTATATGGTGGGGTGGGTGAGGGAGAGATGCCCTCCCCATGCACCTACCCTTGATGCCATGGCAGGTAAAATAGCCGACACTGAAGCTGTAAGAACAGGAGAGCTTTTCCTGCCCCTCACAGGCTGTAAAGTTTGGGAGAAAGGGCCCTGCACCTCACCCAGGCAACGCAGCAGAGCTGACCCTGTTGGAAGGGGTGCAAGTGAGCACGCTCCAAGGGCATGAGAGCAAAAGAGCTGACCCTGACCCTGACCCCCATCTGCCATGTAGTGGCATGGGTGAGGGAAAGATATCCTCCCCCTCCCCCTTGCCTCATGTGGCAGGCAGGAGAGCTGGCCTTGGGGGCATGAGAGTGGGAGAATTGGCCTTGTACCTCATCAACTGCAGTACTGGGGAGAGTGGGCCCCGCATCTCCCCTGGGCCTGATGGTGTGGGTGCTAGTGAACTGGTCCCGAGGGCAGGAGAAATGGCTCCTCTCTTGCTGAATGCTGTAGTGGATTTGCTAACCATGGCAATGCTAGAGACCTCGACCTGGTGGTGTGGATGATGGAAAGCTGACAGGCTAACCAACCCAGCTACAATCCAGGCCTAGAACCAGGGCTATCAGTTGGCCCAGCCCAACATTCACCTTTTCTGTGAACTGCTGGAGCATGTGAAGGGGCCAGGCCTGCAGATCCAAAGCTACAGGATCTCCATGACATGGGATAACAACAGGATATTCAAGAGGAGTCCCAGTGAAAGCTTAGTATCAAGGATGTAGCAGAAGTTAGAGGCCTCGAATCAGATCAATGACTCATTGCAAAGAATATTTACAACTAAAGATGTATGGACTAAGGGGTATACTGTGTGGCTCACTGTGTCACACTACAGCTTCCAGGCTGAGACTTTACATTACTTTTCTCTTTTTGTATGTTAGTTTACTATTTGTTTTTGTTTTCTTTTAAATTTTATTTTATTTGTGAGGTAGAGGTTGCAAGAGCAGAGAGAGGGTAGATATAAAGGGACAGGGAGATGAATGGGTTTGGGATGCATGATATGAAATCCACAAAGAATCAATAAAAGTAAATAAATAAATAATATGTGAATATATTATATGTACACATTTAATGAACTTATAGCGCTTGAAGTGATAAAGCTTTCCCAAAAAAGCCATATACTATGTAACAAAACCCCCAGTGCCAGGCATAGGAAGCCTTTCTTCACATAGTTGTTTGGGGATGTGGGATGAAAGGGATTTCCAAAATAATATAGGCTATTACTGTTGTCCTTATTTTCCTCCAAGAACTTGAAGATAAGAACTTATTGCGAAGAAATCACACACTTTGGACACAGAGGTTGGAAAAATTGAGCTGAAACTTATCTAAGAGTTTCTTCCCTAAGGACTAGTTCTTGTAATTTATTTTTTTACCAGAGCCAATTCTCTCTCAACCTCAGCTGATAATTTTCATGACTACTTAAGTCCTTATCAGGTTGTAAGGTTTGAAATAAATTACTTAGTTCTTGAGTAGTTAATCCAATTATGGGCCATAGCCAGTTAACATCTCCCAGCTATTTTTGAAAATCATTACGAGTTGGCAATTGAACTCTCCTGATTCGTACTTTCTGTGGTCGAATTTTTTGTAAACCTATCTTATATCCTAAATAATTAACAGAATTTTCTCTTTGTATTTTTTTTTTCAGGAGCAATTTGTAACCCCCAGCAAGACGAAATTTTCTTTACTTTATCAAACATTTTTTTAAAGTATCTGTATTTGAATCAGTCTGTAAGATATCATCCATGCAATGAAAATTTTTAAATTGAGGAAATTGTTTACAAATTATTTCTAATGGCTATTTTACAAAATAGTGGCACAATATGGGGCTGTTTAACCTTCCTTGTGGAAGTATTTTTCACTGATGTCTTTTAACAGGTTGAGCATTATTATAAGTAGGCACTGTGAAGACAAATCTTTCTTTATTCCTTTCTTGTAAAAGTATAGTAAAAAAGCAGTCTTTTAAATCAATCACTATAATAAACCATCCTTAGGTAATAAAGAAGGCAAGGGAATTCCAGGCTGTAAAGAGCCCATTGACTGAATCATCTTATTAGTGGCTCTTAAATCTGTTAACATTCTCCATTTTACAGACTTCTTTTGAATGACAAATATAGAATTCCAAGGACTTGTTGATTCTTCAATATGTTGAAAATGTATCTGCTCCTGTACCAGTTGTTCTAGTGCCTGTATGTCAAATTCCATTGTTCCACGCACACAGGTTTGTCAGTTAACCATTTTAATGGTGGGGCTGTTGGTACCTTTGAAAGACCAACGGCTGTTGTGTCCTGCTTATGAACAACCTGATGGTCTGTGCCTGTTCTTGATGACACCTTCTAATATTTTTTCAGAAGCACTCTTTATTTTATGGTTTGTTTCTGATATTGGAAGAATGTTAATCTGTGCTTTCCATTGCTGCAACAAATCTCATTCCCATAAATTCATGGCTATATTAGCCACATATGGTTTAATTTTCTTATTTGTCTTTCTGGCCCTATACAATTTATCCATCTTACATTTTGTTTTACTTGAGATAAAGTTTCAAATCCCTAAAAGCTGAATAAATATTGTCCTAAAGAGGCCAATCTGGATACCAAGATTTTGGTGAAATTATTATTACATCCACTCCTCTGTCTATTAAACCTTCTATTTCAATGCCATTTATTTGTATTTTAGCTTTGGTTTCTGATCATTTGCCAAAATACTTGTGTTCTGGTCTCTCCTGAATTTTTGTTTTATCTACTCAAGCTGTTCTGTCATTGACTACATCCAGAGCAGTATTGTTTTTAACAACAGGCAGTAAATTTTTAATTGCTTTGTGGATGAGTTTCTCAGATGTTGACAGGGGATGACTGGATCAAATTTGATATTGTGGCCTGCAGGAGGCCCCTTAGGGCATTTCCTGATGACAGAGGGTTATCTTGCCTATCCCTTGTTTATCTGCATTCATTAGTCCAATACCAGCATTTACCATACCTTCTGCATACTCTAGAAGACTGGGGCTTTTGTTTCTAAGAATGCCTTGCCTACAATCCCTTTTCAAATGACATTGCTTACTACAATTAAAACATCTGGCATTTTTTATTTTTTTCTTAAAACTTTTAGAAATTACTTCTATTATCAAGGCAGCATCATAAGCATGAAATCCAATATTCATTCATATATTGGTGCTGACCTTGCCTTTAAAGGCCTAATCACCCTTTTGCATTCTGAACTAGCATTTTCAAGAGCAAAAGATGTGATTAACAATTGTCTGACTTCTGGATCTGATACTATTCTATTCACAACTGAAGTAATTCTTTGCAAAAAAACAAAAACAAAAAAAACCTGAAGGCTTCTTTTGAGCCTTGTATAATTTTAGTAAATGACTCAGACCTCTTTCCTGATTTTTCAACATTGTCCCAAGCATTTAAAGCTGCTAATGATATAGCACCAATGTGTGATCATCAAATCTGCCTTTGTAACTCAGCATATTGACCTTCACCTAGATACTGGTTTTGGTAAGTATTCATTCCTCTAGCCCTATTTTGTTGTTCCATGGCCCTAGCTTCCTTTTTCTACCATGTTCACCATTGCAACTGATGACCAGCTTCCAATACTGCTGTTGCCAAATCCTTCCAGTCTTGGAGGATAATTCTGTTCTGAGTTGCCCATGAATTTAATTACTGCTTCTCATAGTGTGAAGGTATACTACATTAATGGACCACTTCCTTAAATTTCCTCAAATCTAACATTTCTATAGATTCCATTTAATTTCCTGAGAATCTTGGTGGTATCTACTGTCTTCTGGTAGTTTTTATATAACAATATAAACTAAGGTTGGTTTTCTAACAACCTTAGGCCACCCTTCTTCAATTTCATCATGTGGTGGTACATTAAGTTCTTGTCTAAATTGCTCTGTCTGAGTCTGAGTATTTTTCTTATTTTCATTTACAGGTCTTTCTAATATTTGTGTCTTATCAATCTACTTTTCACATTTGGCACAAAAGATTACTATGGCTATTAAGAATAAAATACAGGGGTTGGGGATTTAGCTCAGTAGTAGAGCACTTGCTTACTAAGCACAAGGCCCTGGGTTCAGTCCTCAGCTATGGAAAAAAAAGAATAAAATAAAAATTATCAGACTGATATAATTATAATCAGTATTATATCAATCTCAGTGAAGTCGTTTACCTTTTTATTTTCTGCTTCTATTTTCAAGCCATATGAAGGAGCATTATGCAGGGTATTAATGCCCTCCATTATGATATTTCTCATCCTTAATATAGAAAAGAATTTTCCTTTTAATATTACTTAACTCTGTCTTTGAGGACTTCCCAGGTGTGTTAGCAAATCTGATGGCTTCTCAGTTTGTCCACACCTGGCGTGATTTCTCTGTCTGAGTAGTCATGACACATGCTGGAGCACCAAATGTTGTTTTAAACTAAATCTCAACTGTTTGATTTTAACAATAAAGATTCAGGAGCCTGATGTTGAGCCTGCCAGCTCAGAGAGGCAGAGACCTCTTTGACCTTTCTCTTCTGCTGATGTCACAGAAAAAGTGACTTTTTCCTATACCTTCTCAAACAAAATTCCTCAAATTCAATGTTCTTCCTGTACTTCCTGTGCATCTCCCTATCCATCCTCCTGGTTCCCTCTTACTCTCTGAGGTTATTTCCTGTCAACTGGTTGCTTACTTTGCCTTTTGACCTATGGTTGACTTTATTTAATTCTGTTTACAATAAAAAGAAAACTCTTACATTAAAGGTGTATGCTAAGGCTGAGTTACACACTAGAAACAGATTTTTCTAGTGGCTAATGCAATCTCTGGGTTCATGATGTGATCAAATATCCTGCAACACAAGCACTAACTAACCTTAACCCTAACATTGATCTTAATGCTAAACATATCCATAATCCTGACAATAAATCCAGTTCTAACACTAACCTAAATAGTACCCTGGCCCAAATTTTCACTCAACCCCTAACCATAAAACTAACATTAATCCTACTCATAATCCTAAGAGTAACCCTAGATTATTCCTAGCATAATCTTGTCCCCTAAAACTTGACTTAAATATAACATCAATCATTTATGTAACTCTAATCATAGTGCTAAATATAAACCTGACACTAAATCTAACCTTAATTTGGGCACTAGACCTAACTCTAACCAATAATTCTAACCCTTGTCCCTAACCCTTTACTCTACAACATTTCCCTAAAAAATAACCTTAATCCTAATACTTACCTCTTAATTTAATTCTACCCTAAGACCTAACCCTTAACATTAATCTTAAATTTAACCTCTGAGTATAGCTCCTAAACTGAAATTCAACCCTCATCCTAAACCCTAACCCTAACCTTAAACCTAATCCATAACTCTCATCCCCATGATGGCTATTCTTGGATGTCAATGAGGCTGGATCTGGAAGCAACAAAATTGCAAGCTTCTAGGCACTCTCATGAGGGACTTTCATGATCAGATTATTTGAAGGAGGAAGGTACACACTAAATTAAAGTGGCTCTTTGTGGTGGCAGCCCATATTAGAGGACTCAGAATCAGAAAACTGCATTTTGCCTCCTTGCATTCACTCTTACTGGGGAGTTCATGTATATTGTTGCTCAGCATTCCTTCACTATTATTACAACCATCTTATTTGAACTTCCAACATAAGCTGAAGACCAGCAGCTCTCCAGTAGTCCTCCATGCCTTCAGCACCTGATTGAAACTGCTGAGACATCTAGCCTCCTGAAATGGAAACTAGTGGATTTTCCATCTCTCCAATGTGACACAGCAATTTTTGGATTACTGGGACCATATCCTTTAAGGCAGTCTAAAAAAAAAAATCCCAAGCATATGTATTCTGTAAGTTGTCTTCCTTTAGAAAGCATTAACTAATACAATCTCAAACATACCAGAAACAGAACCTTAACTTTAAGCCAAAGTACTAAGCCAAACCCTAGCTGAAACAAGCCTAACCCTGTAGCAGACTTTCTTGGACCTCCAATCCCTAATCATGACACAGACACTTATTATGAATGAATGCTCAGCCTTTTCTAAGCTTGTTTCCAGCTTGTTTTTTATGTTAACTTAAATTAACCCATTTCGATTAATCTACATGCTGCTCTGAGGCTCATTTACCTCATCTATATACTGTCCATCCAGCTTCCCTGCTTTAACTGTGTCTGGCTAGCTGTCTCCCAGGTGGCTGGGTGGCTCTCCTTTCCTCTCTGACTCACCTATCCTTCCTGTGCCTAGCTATTGGCTGTTCAGTTTTTTATTAGACCAATCAGGTGCCTTAGGCAGGCAAGGTAAAACAGCAACACATCTTTACACAATTTAACAATTATTCTGTAACACAAACAAATGCAACATATTTTTACATAGTTAAACAAATATTCTATTCCATAACACTTCCCCCTTTTGTCTAAATAAAAAAGAAAGGTTTTAATTGTAACATAGTAAAAATATATACAATAAGAATAATTATTGCCGGGCGGTGGTGGTGCATGCCTTTAATCCCAGCACTCGGGAGGCAGAGGCAGGCGGATCTTTGTGAGTTCGAGGCCAGCCTGGGCTACCAAGTGAGTTCCAGGAAAGGCGCAAAGCTACACAGAGAAACCTTGTCTCGAAAAACCAAAAAAAAAAAAAAAAGAATAATTATCACTGGACCTGCCTGGACTGAGTCTACCAGGTTGATTGCAGTCGTCGGGGGAGGATTTGCCCTGGAAGAGGTGGGAATGGGGGGTAGGCTGGGGGTAAGGGGAGGGTGTGGGAGGGGGGAGAATAGGGGAACCCGTGGCTGATATGTAGAACTGAATGGTATTGTAAAATAAAATAAAATAAAATTTAAAAAAAAGAATAATTATCAAGTAAGAATTACATTTATAATATCCAGTCCATTTGTATTTGGCACATTCAGAGAAAATAATCCATTATTTATCCTATCTTGGTGAGTCCAAATTTTGGACCTAATTTACCTTTTGTTGTATCTAAGGAAAATTGTAACTATAACTATCTAGTCTTCAACTCAATCAAAGACCCCAGGAAGATATAATATTACCTGGGTAAACAGGAAGTGCAGTGCAAGTCACCTCCAAAACTATAGAAATGACAGGGACATCTGGTTTCCTGGACAGTCACCCAAGTTTCCTCTGCATCCATCTTCAACCTATAGACCTAGACTATCTGGTAGACTTTTCTACACAGCAGGAATTTTGAAACACTATCCAGCTTTGTCTTGGCTAAGTTTGGCAGTTGCTTTCCTTTGTGTCCTGCTTGTCCAGTTTGGATGGTATACTGTCATCAGTTGAGACAAGAACAGCCCAAATGGCTAGCTTTGCCACAATAAAAGCAAACTCCATATGGAAGTTCTTCAATGTCCATCATTCTTTTATGAATCAAATTGGTGTTGCCAAGAGAAGACATCTCACTGTCTTGAAAACCTTAGGTTATTAAACATCTTAAATGCCATATTCTGTAAGTCTCTGAAATGTTTGAAGAGCACCTACCTAAAATATATCTGTTTAACCTTGAAAACATGCCTAATATGACTACAAGTTTTATTATTATAGATAACTACTAACCTCCATTTTTAATTATACATTACATTTTTAAATGGGTTACATAGCAAAATACCCCAAATAAAAGTAGAAACATACATACAGCATAACAAAAATAACTTTAAATTTGTGTCAGTATACCAAAATCCATATCAATGCAAAATATTTGAGGTTAATAGTTGTCTTTTTATCTTATATTCTTATATCCTGTGCCCCCTAAATGACCAAAAACACCATAACCCACCAAATGACCAAAAACCACCTACCCTGGATCTTGGGAATGTAGGCATTGTGTCTCTAGACTATTTCTTACTGTCTGAGGGTGATGACATTTGGGGAATCCTGAGATAATGGTCAAGTCCTGGGAAAACTAGTTGTAATATTTTGTTGTCCAGTCTCAGAACTGTTCACATAAGAACGATCAGTATATATGTCACCTGACTTGTAGTTTTTCTTGGTTTGTTTCTTTATGTCTGTAGTCAAGATTTTCAAGAGGTCTCTTCAATCAATCTTTATCTCTATTAACCTCAGCCTTCTGTTTCCTGTGGAAACAAAAACGTAACTTCTCCCCCAATGCAACACATTTCCTGAATTCCATTTGGGAAACTTAATATATCCCTAAAGTAGCTAGACTGGTTTAATTCAGCAATCTCTTTTATAATCCAATGTCTCTAAGCAGTTGTCATTCACATATCAGCATTCAAAATATTCAGAGTCAACACAACACCATACAGGATCCAGATTCCCTGTGTATTTTCCACCTTTACATGGCCTTTTCTCTTTATATTACTTTACTCTCTCTTTAAAACTTTATTATTTTTAAACTATTTATTTTTTCCTATGACTGTCTATACCCATTTTCTTTTCTTTCTCAAGCACTTACATGCATTTTTAAACACACTATAACCTGTTTAGAGGGTTGTTTTTTTTCGTCTGGACCTGTTTTACTGTGCACCTGTAGCATTCTCTGACCATGTGATCCAAACCTTAAACTTGCCATGTTGCTTTGTGCTGTCAGCTGGCTCCACCCTCCTTGGGTTCATGATAGTTGAGCTTTATGCCCCATGGGCCTGCCTGAGAGTTGTGTTTAAATGGGAGGTGCATTTAACTGTTCCAGTTCTGGCAAGTTGGTGCCCACACTGTGGCAGGTGTTTTACTTAGCTTGTTGTTTCTACTTAATGTGACAGCCACTCAAGTGCTTGCTGTATGGCAGAGCTGTACCTCTGTACACCAGGATCACTGGGCCACTAGGAAGCTATGTTGGTTTTTTCTTTCTTTTTCTTTTTTACCCCAGTTTTCTCAAGCCCTACTTAGAAATATGTGCCCCACATAGGGCACTATAACCTTAATTCCTAACTCTTAGTCTTGACCCTCTAATCCTAATACTTTAACCCTAAATCCTAATACTTTAACTCTATACCCTAAAACAAACTGCTAACCCAAACCTAGCCTTCTAATTACTAACCCTAAACCCTACCACTAACCTTAAACAATCACAGCCCTAACCTTAACCTTAAATAAGTTAACCCTAACACCTACCTCTCAAATCATCTAACAGAACCCTAGATATACCCTAGACATAGTGCCTAAACATAAATGTAAACTCTATACCTAAACCTTACTCTAATCCTGTGAGTAACCAAAAGAAACTCATTAATTCATCAAGTGAGTCTTCCATGTAATCATTATTTTGGTGCCAAATTTGGGGCCAACATTTTTTGACATTTTTACAAAGAAAACCCACATACACTTGGTGCCTGAACAGGGACCAACAGAACCAAAAATGATTTGGAGGAAATCAATTACATCATCTTAGTACCTTATTGCTTCTTGCAGCTTAGACGGGACAAATGGTAAAGAAATACAAAATTAACTCTGTGCAAAAGTGTCCTCACTAGATTCCAAAAATTTTCAAAATCTGACTATAATCAGAGTGAAGAATAGAACTTGGTAAAGGTGATAGAAAATACCCCTCAGACCCAACCTTGAATTGAGCAAAAAAAGAAATTCTGATCCAGCTTGCAGACAGGAGCCTTAAAAGTGAACCAATACAACAGAATCTGATAATCATGGGTATTCAGCACCTGGGATGCTTGAGTTGGAAAGATTTTTCAATAAGCAATGATATAACCTATTACAACTTAGTTTGTAATATAAGGGAAGATAGGATCAGTCTGAACACTGTAGAACATAGTAAAATAGCTATCTGTTCCTCCTTAGGAGAAAGGCTGTGTAACCTGAGTCAATAGAGTGGAAAGCAGTCACTGGTAGACTGTTCATACAAGTCAGTAGTAATACTTGGTTAACATTACTGAAGTCCCCAAAAATATCAGGATATGGAAAACATTAGAGGAAGAACAGGCATTGAAGGGACTAGAAATAAAGCAGATAGTATGTGAGTCTCAGTGCATGGGGCCCAACAGAACTATATTCAGAGGAGCAGTCTTTTGTTTATTTGTTTTTAAGTTGATTTAACAGGAACTTTGAGACTGGTATTGGGTTTTAGTGGCTTTCCTGAGTCCCATAGTGTGGCATGATATTTACAAGTAGGAGAAGGTTTGACAGACCTGAACTATCTAGACTGGTGCTGGGGGATGTCTTTCTGTACACTGTGAATATATGTTGTTCCCATTGGTTAATATATAAGCTGCTTTGGCCTATGGTGAGGCAGCTTAGAGGCAGGCAGGAAATCCAATGAGAAAGACAGGAAAGAAAAAGGCAGAGTCAAGAGAGACACCAGCCACCACTGAAGGAGCAGCAAGATGCCAGCATACCAGTAATGCCATGCCACATGGCAACTTATAGATTAATAGAAATGGGTTAATTTATAAGAGCTAGCTAGTAAGAAGCCTGCCATAAGCCATGCAATTGGTAATTAATATAAGCCTCTGAATGATTATTTTACAAGTGGCCATGGGATAGCAGGGCCGGGTGGGACCAGAGAAAATTTTCAACTACAGACTGACATTTAAATCGAGTTCATAAGGTTCTAAACCACTCAGAAGATGAGAGAGAAAACAGAGAATGGGTCCTCTCTAAAATATTCAAAATCATTATGGTTCATCTGGAATCCCGGGGGGGGGGGGGAGGGGGGGGCGCGGCGGGATGACTAAAAGCCTAATGCTGTGTTTGTAAGCCTTGAGAAGGCTTTAGGGCCTGATCTGAAGGAATGGAGGAAACAAAAGACAAGGAGGTGCAACTGACCCCATCGTACCTTCTGCTATGAAGGAGATGGTCTAGGGTGGAAACCACCAAAGCTTCTCCTCTGATGGGCTGGCCAAGGTTACCTGTAAGTAGAAAGCCACAAATATTTTTATTGAATTACAGATTCATCAACATGCTATTAAGATCCAAAATACTGGAGCTTTGGTAGACACTGGAGCCTAGGTTACCTTAATTCATGGGTACCCCAAGAAGCACCAGGGGCAAGGGAAACAGCAAACAGACATGGAAACAAAATCATACAGAAAAAAGGACCAATGTTATCTTAGGGTTGGGCAATTATCCCATCCAAGAGTCTACAGGATGCATTTTCCACTGCAAGAGAACATTCTGGGAATGGACAGTTTGCTGAGGCAAACTCTGTATATCACCATTTGGAAGTTGTGCCTCAGGATACAAACTATGAAAGCAATCATTTGTGACTGCTCAAAATGAAAACCTGTAAAGTTTTCAGTAAGGTGAGGAATATCAAGAGACTTCATGCATATGTAGAAAAGTAAACTCCCTGAGGCCAGAAAGATGGTTAAATAGAAATCCCAGTGCAAAGAATAAGATACCTCCCATGACCTGTCAGCCAGGGAGGCCCTTTAGACGACAAACCATAAAGAAAATAAAGCTGGTTTGGAAATAGACCTTCCCTCATTATTGACTGGCTTTTATTGTGCCAGAAAATGCTTTGTGGGTTGCTGGAGAATTGTCATCAACAGCCTGCTCAACTATCGACCCTGCATCTTATACTACCAAACACTATGTGACTCCTGGTGCAATAGTGGCCTGACTTTCCAATTGGACATAATGCTCATTCCACAAGAAGGAATTCACATCTGGTACTGTATTCTAGGACAAAACTCTGTGATTGCGGTTATCATGAGCCTCATTAGAAGTCACTGCTATCATTTCATTAAATGTCTGCAATATGTAATATGTCTGTCAAATTGCAAACTGCCATGTAAACATTTATGCTTATGCACACAGGTCCATATTACAGGCACCCACAGTCATGCAAGAAAATTTCCTCTTGCAATATATGATGTACCTGAAAATACAGGTGACCATTAATTTTTCTGAAAACTGAAATTGAGATATGGTTACTACTGCTGTGATGAAACACCATGATCAAAACAAGTTGGAGCGTTAAGGGTTATTTCACTCATAGTTCCATGTAACAGTTCACCATCAAAAGCAGTGAGGATAAGAACTCAAGCAGGACAGGAACCGGGAGGCAGGAGCTGAAGCAGAGGCCATGAGGAATGCTGCTTACTGGCTTGCTTTCCTTGGCTTGCTCTGCTGTCTTTCTTAAAGAACCCAGGACCACCAGTCCAAGGATGACACCACCCACAATGGGCTGGGTCCTTCTACATCAATCACCAATTAAGAAAATGCCCTACAGTCAGATCTTATGAAGGCATTTTCTCAATTGAGGTTGCCTCCTTTCAGATAATTCTAGCTTGTGTCAATTTGACAGAAAACTATCCAGCACGGTGGCCCAATACCTAGTCATAGATAAACACTTGATCATCCCCTTCAATGCTCAAAAAAAAAAAGCCACTAGTGGAATCCTTATATGATCCAATACAAGGTTAACTGCACACGAGCAAGCCAATCAAAACTCTAGCATGAATCAGGTGAGAAGCCAGGAGGCTGAAACCTGCCCATATTGGAGGAGTTACTAGCAGGTGATGGCACTAATGGAGGAACAGTCACTCTTCTTTGAGGATGTACCCATTTGGTGCATTGCTCATGGCCCAGTGGATGGCAACACACCTATGTGCATATGAGCAGCACTAATTAGACTCAGAGAGTTACTAATCATAAAAGGGGAGGACATGAGGCTGAGAGAGACATGGGGTGAGGGAAGTGGGAAGGAGATGGTGGTGGGTGGCTAGATCAATATACTGAACTGCAGCACTACCTGCAAGTTATGCAGAAAGCTCCAGGGTTGCAACTTTTATTTCTTTTCACTTGTGCTGGGGTGGGCATGCTGGCTAGTTTTATATCACTATGACACAAACTAGTGTCATCTGAGAGGAGGGAACCTCAAATAAGAAAATGCCTCCATACGATTTAGCTGTAAGACATTTTCTTAATTTGTGATTGATGGGAGATGGTCTAGCTCATTGTTGGCAATGCCATCCCTGGGATGGTGGTCCAAGATTCTATAAGAAAACAGGCCAAGCAAGCTAGGGGGAGCAAGCTATTAAGTAGCACCCCACCATGGCCTCTGCATGGGTGCTACCTACCTCCAGGTTCCAGCCCTTCTTGAGTTTCTATCCCAATTTCTTCCAGTGATGGACTACAATATGGAAGTGTAAGCCAAATAAACTCTTTTCTCTTCAACTTGCTTTTGGTCATGGTGTTTCATCATAGCAATAGTAACTCTAACTAGGACAGAAATTTGTACCAGAAGTGGGGTATTGCTTATACACACCTGACCATGTTGTTTTGTGGAGAATTGTGAAAGGACTTTGGAACTTTGGGCTGGAAAAGCCATTTTGTGTTCAAAGCTTGTTGAGCTGTTCTGTAGTGGCTTGGAAGATAAGAGTGTTGAGAGAAATGCAGACCATGGAGGCCTGGCTTGTGAAGTTCCAGAGGGAAGTTTAAGAATGATAAGACTCTATTGGGGATGTTGCATATTTTGAATTAAAAACCCGTGGTCGTGGTTAACTGGGGGTGAAGAGTTGGATATGATTAAAAAGAGACCAGATCACTGAATTTAAATTTTTGCTTTACTGAGACAATTGATGCTGGTCAGCTGGAACTAAAAATTAGCAGTGATTAAGAAGAGAGGAGCATCAGGGCGGTGGTGGTGCATGCCTTTAATCCCAGTACTCAGGAGGCAGAGGCAGGTGGATCTCTGTGAGTTCGAGGCCAGCCTGGACTACCAAGTGAGTCCCAGGAAAGGCACAAAGCTACACAGAGAAATCCTGTCTTGAAAAACAAAACAAAGAAGAAGAAGAAGAAGAAGAAGAAGAAGAAGAAGAAGAAGAAGAAGAAGAAGAAGAAGAAGAAGAAGAAGAAGAAGAGAGGAGCATCACTGAGGTGAAATCTTCTGGGAAGTGTTTCCTCAGAGTCAGCACACAGAAGCTGTTTTCTAGAAGTGGCCAAGGCTGAAGTTGGCATTGTCAGCTGAACTTGGTAATTTGCAAGAGTCACCCAGGTGGTACTGGATTTGAAGGCATAAAGATGTCATGAAGAGTAGCTGAGGCTTGGCACTGTGAGAGGCCAGAATAAGCCATTAAAAAGGAAGCAGCCTCACTAGAAGCTGAAGCCCCAGAACTGAAGGGGTCATGGAGAAAAGTTAAGGCTTGGCACCATGAAGAGAGCCTAGGAGAGGCTATTGGTTAAAAGCACAGCCTAGTTGCAGCAGAAGTCCCCAGCGTTTTGGAGATTACCATACCATGGGATGAATAATAAGAATAGCAGCAGCAGTGGAGTGGAACCAGCCAGAGCCTAGAAGGCAATCTATGTGTGCTATAGAGGGCAGAGCCAAAGAAGTGACTCAAGCCTTTTGGAGGAGCCAAAAAAACAGTGAGTGGATCCCAGATGTTAAACACTGAGTTATTTACACACTTGGAAGTTTGGTTTTGCTTTGACTTGATTGTGACTGGGCCCTGGTTCTTTTTTCTTTAAATAAGAGACTAACTTATTTTTTATTTTACAGGAATCCACAGTTGAGAATTTATAATTTTACAAAGATTTTGGATTTTTAAAGAAACTGAATAATTTAAAGAGACTGGATGTTTAAGTGCTTGAATTTTTAAACACAGTGGGACTTTCCAAATCTGAAATGTTTATATTGTAATATTAACATTTATATGTCATCTTGTAGATGAACAAGAAAGGAAAGATTATAGATTTAACACTGATATGTTTGTTGTCATGTTGGCAAGGGGTCAATTGTGCTGGCTAGTTTTATGTCAACTTGACACAAGCTAGAATCATCTGAAAGGAGGGAACATCAATGCCTCCATAAGATCTGGCTGTATGCAAGCCTGTAGGGCATTTTCTTAATTAACAAATGATGAGAAAAGGCCTAGCCCATTGTGGGTGATGCCATCCTTGGGCTAGTAGCCCTGGGGGCTATAAGAAAGCAGGTTGAACAAGCCATGAAGAGCAAGCCAGTAAGCACCACCCCTCCATGGCCTCTGCATCAGCTCCTGCCTCCAGGTTGCAGTCCTGTTCTGTGCTAACTTCCTTAGTAAAGGACTACCAAATAAACCTTTCCCTCCCCAACTTGTTTAGGTCATGGTATTTCATCATAGCAACAGTAACCCTAACTAGGAAAAATGAGATTTTTGCTGATACATGCCTCTGAGTCATTCTTGCTCCTGCATGTAAACCCTTACCCACATTTTGTAACTGATAAATTCACTAGTTTGCCAAACTAGACATTGGTATAATTATAACTATTGTTGGTTGACAATGTCTTATATGGTGTGACTAGGTATTTCTTCACATCTCCCCAGGAAAAAAGCCTCACCTCTAGCCCTAACCATAACCATAACTAAAACCCTAACACCTAACACTAACCTTAATCCCTAGCCATTCAAGGTTCCATACAAGACACTTAACTCTGTTCTATATGTGGGTATGGTGGTTTTAATGAGAAAAGTCCAAAGGCTCAGGCATTTGAAGACTTGGTCCTCAGTTGTTGGTGCTGTTTGGGGAGGTTTAAGGGAGGAGCCTTGCTAGAAGAAGAGCATCACTGGGTTTCAAGCCTGTGCCACTGCCTCATTGCTCCCTCAGCTTCCTGCCTGCTATGGAGGATGTGAGTTCCCAGCTTCCTCCCATGCTGTTTTCCCATCCTGATACAATCTTACCCTTCTGGAACCAAATAAACTCTTTCCTAAGTTCCTTTGGTCATGATGTTTTATCCAGCAACAGAAAAACAATACAGTCAGCTAAATGCAAGAACACTGGCCACTGATAAGTGTGTGGGCCACTGGAGCTAGAGGTCACAGCTCATGACACATCCCAGGTTCAAGCACAGGGTTCCACTGTGAGAAGTTCCTTCCTCAGTGTGACAGTCCCTGATGCTCAAAACTGAGAATTCTCTCCTTGGTCTTTCAAGCTGGGCCCCACAGGCCCCACGTCCCCTCCTGAGAATGGTGAGAGGCCACAGGAGCACTATGGCGGGCATATCCCAGCCCCATCCTCCACTAGGCCTGAGTTTCAGTCAAGTTTCAGCTTGCTTAGGTCTCAGTTTGCGTTCCAGTTTTGGTTTCTGATAAGGCAGGTCGGGGAGATACTGCATACCAGGCATGATTCAGCACTACAGCCCCAGCCAATCAAAAACATGTTAGTGTGGCTGCTGCTTCCTTGGCCAATCATGTTTAGGATAACCTAATCCCCTCCTGGTTGTCTATCATAGGAGCATGCAAGTTTCTCTGGGGCTTATCATTTTGTTGTGTGGCTGACCCCTGCATACAGGAATTCTTCTCTTGAGAAATAAATGCTCTTGCTTTTGCATACATGAGTGGTGGTCTTTTGTGGGGTGATCTGTAGATCCTAACATTTGGGGACTCATCCAGGATCACCTCCCTGAGACCCTTGACACATTGAGCATTTAAGAAACCTGATCGGTAAGTGGGAGCTCTCTGTCTTTGTTAATCTCTGTTTGTTGTATGAGACTGTAAGGCTTGAGCCAGTCCTGAAGGCCTGGGTAAGCCAGGTGGATAGGCTAGTGCCACCCACACCAGGTGGGTTGAGAGACATCTCAGACACACCAGACAGGGACTGGGTTCCATTGGAAAATAAGGCGGGACAGAACAGGTCCCTTCTGCCGGATGGGGCTCACTTATAGTGGGAGAGGCCATCTGCCAGACGGGGCTCACTTACAAAGAGAGCAGTCATCGTCCCAATTTTGGTTCCTTTTTTGTGTGCTATACTGGTACATTGTCTGGTGTGTTGTGTTGTCCTGTGTTTTTGTCTTGTAATTGCTTTGATTCTTTTAGAGAAGATGGGGCAGACAATCTCAAAACCTTTGAAACTTTTGCTGAACCAAGGACTTCCAGACTCAGGCCACTAACCTGGGACTTGTTGCCTGGATAGGAAAGCTCCCTATCTCTTACAGGAATGAGTGGCTGACTCTCAATGTAGAATGGCCTGAGGAAGGGACAGTCAATCTCCCCACAATCTACCAGGTAAAGGACATAGGCTATGGGTCATCAAGGCACCTGGATCAGGTTCCTTATATTACTACTTGACAAATGTTTGTAGAAAAGCCCCCTAAATGGCTAAAATCTTTTCTGCCACCACCCCAGGTAATAGTTGCAGTGGCAACAGAAAAGAAACTGAAACCAGATGGGGAATCCAACCCTCAACCCCTCCCTACAGTCTTACCCTCTCAGGAGACCTGGAGGAGGACATTTTGTCAATACTACCCCTCATCAACCTTAGGGGCATGAGGTGAGGCCAGGGGAGCCCCAAGAGGGGTCAGGAGTCCTCCTCACATGTGTGCCCATTCACAGAGGCTAGGGCCACTGGTGGAGGCTGATTCAACAGCACTTCCACTGCTAGCAGTGCCCCCTCATGAAGATGGCAGGCAGCAGCTGGTCCACTGGCCTTTCACCACTAGCAGCCTCTAAAAGTGGAAGTTATAGAACCCTAAGTTCTCCGAGAAGCCTGCCAAGCTAATTGACATGTTAGATTCTGTCCTCTTTATGTATCATCCAACATGGGATGACTGTTACCAGTTACTCAAGGTCCTCTTCACCACAGAGGAAAGGAAATGAATACTGGACAAGACCTGAAAATTGGTGCCAGGTGCCAACGGGAGACTCACCATGAACCTAGAACTTATCAGTGCCAGGTTTCCCTTGACCCGATCTGAATGGGACTTCAACACTGAGGAAGGTAGGGAGAGGTTCAAGGTCTACCACCAAACTCTAATGGGGGTCTCTGGGCGGCCACGAGGTGACCCATAAATTTGTCCCAAGTAGATATGACAGGGACCAAAGGAGTCACCAGGGGCCTTTCTGGAAAGACTTATGGAGGCTTATCAGACCTATACACCCTTGAATCCAGAGGCACCAGAGAACTGGTCTGTACTTAGTTTGGCATTTGTCATACAGTTGGCTCCAGACATTTGCCATAAATTACAGAGGCTGGAGGGATTCAAGGGTAATAGACTGGCAGAACTCATAGTCATGGCTGAGAAAGTAAACAATAATAGGAACACTCCTGAAGATAGGCAGACTTAGGGGCTGGCTAAGATCCTGCTAGCAGTTTCAGCCAACCCTGAAGCAAAAAGATGGGATCTAAGGAAACTGGATTTTTGGGATTCAGCATGTAGGGGGAGGAACATGAAGCAGGGACAGGGAAATAGGTCTTGTCTACAAAAAGACCAACATGTCTACTGCAAAAAGTTGGGACACTGGAAGAGTGAATGCTCTGAATGACAGGGCTTGGGGACCAAGGTACCAGAGCTGACAGAACTGAGTGATTGATGGGCACCCACCCTGAGCCTTGGGTAACCCTAAGAGTGGAGGGGAGGCCCATTGACCTCCTGGTGGACACAGGAGTACAACACTCCATCCTAAAACGTACCTCTTGGCCAAATATCCCCAAAGCAATCATGGGTACAAGGGACCACAGGAATGAACCAATATTCATGGACTATCCAAGGATTGATGGACACAGGGAAGGGACAGGTAACCCATTCCTTCATGGTCATTCCTGAATGCCCATACCCCGTGCTAAAGAAGGACCTGCTGACCAAAATGGGGGTCCACATCCACTTTGACCAGGCTGGAATCACGGTAACTGACCAAAAAGGGGAACCCCTACATGTCCTCACTCTGGCCCTCATAGACAAGTACAAGCTGTTCACAGATCTCCAAGAACGGGAAAGAGATGGGGAGGTAAGGAGCTTGCTACAACAATGGCTCCAGGAAATCAGGCTCCAAGCCTGATTGGAGACTGGAAAAGATTGGAGGGTCAGGACTGACCAAACACTGGTCCCCCCCCATGGTGGCACAACTGAAGGCCAATGCTATGCCAGCCTGCATCAGACAATACCCAATACCCAGAGACACTAAGCAAGGGATTGCCTCCCACGTCAGACACCTGAAGGATATAAGCATCCTTGTCCCCTGCCAGTTCACCTGGAATACACACCTGCTGCTGGTCAAAAAGCCCAACTCCACTGACTATAGACTTGTCCAGGACCTCAGAGAAGTAGACAAGTGGATTCCACTGTCCCCAACCCATATACCCTTCTTAGCACCCTGCCACTTAAGCAGGTTGTCTATACAGTGCTAGACCTCAAGGATGCCTTCTTCAGCTTTCTCTTGGCACCTGCTAGTCAATACCTGTTTCCCTTCAAATGGTTGGATCCAGATGACAGGTTCAATGGACAACTGACCTGGACAAGGCTTCCCCAAGGATTCAAGAATTCCCCCACTATCCTCAATGAAGCCCTCCATAAGGATTTGGGTGAGTACAGACAGGCCCACCTGAATGTCAGTCTGTTACGGTACATGGATAACTTGCTGATTGTCACAGACTCTCCAGAGGCCTGTTAGACTGCTACTGAGGTACCATGTATCTGCAAGGAAAGCTCAACTCCACCAAATTGAGGTAATCTACTTGGGGCACTTACTCAAGGCGGGTAGAAGATGGCTGTTAAAGGCAAGAAAAGAGGTCATTCTAAGAATTCCCTGGCCCACAAACTTTTGAAAGATGAGAAAGTTCTTGGGGTCAGTAAGTTTCTGTATATACCTCTGGGGGGGGGCTCCCCTAGAATGAACTGAGCAAATGAAAGGGACCTTCAACAAAATCAAAACAGCCCGGCTAGAGGCCCTGGCATTAGCCTTGTAGGATGTAACAAAGCCATTTCACCTATATGAAGATGAAAAGAAAGGATTAGCCAAGGGAGTAATAACCCAGACTCTAGGACCCTGGAGGAGGCCAGGAGCCTATTTGTCAAAGAAGCTATATCCGGTGGCAATGGGATGGCCCCCATGCCTTCACATAATAGCTGCCACAGCCTTGCTGATCAATGACTCAGGCAAACTGACTCTTGGTCAGGCCCTCATAGTAACCACACCACATGCTGTAGACAGGGTCCTCAAACATCCACCTGATAGATGGTTGATTAATGCCAGGCTGACTCACTACCAGGCTTTGCTCTTAAATTCCCCTCAAGTCCAATTTATCCCCAGTAGTGCTCTCAACCCAGCTACCCTACTCCCAGGCTCAGACCTGGGTGGCCCTCTACATGACTGCAAGAAAATCTTGAGCCACTTACTGGGAACAAGGCTGGACCTTGGTGACTCACTTTTAAAGGAGGCCTATGTCACCTGATACATGGATGGCAGTAGCTTCATCAAGGATGGCATCAGGTATGTGGGGCAGCAATGACTACAGAAGAGGCAATCATCTGGGCAGAAGCCCTATCCCCAGGTACCAAGGTCCAAAGGCTGAACTAGTAGCCCTAACCAAGGCCTAACTGATGGGGCAAGGGAAGAGACTCAACATATATACAGACAGTCGACATGCCTTTGCCACTGTGCATGTCCATGGTGCCATCGACAAGGAAAGCAGCTTCTTGATGGCAGAAGGAAGGACTATCAAGAACAAGCAGGAGATCCTGAATCTTCTGCAACCCTTATGGCTGCCCCCAAAAAACAGCTGTCATGCACTGCCTGGGACATCAAAAAGGAGAGGACCCTGTTTCCATGGGAAACAAGAGGGCAGATGCAGCCACTCAGGAAGCAGCCCTCCAGGTGGTAGCCACCCTGATGGTCAACCTGCCTAAACTAGCATCCCCAACCTTGCCTGAAACCCCCCATACCAAGAAGGAACTTCAGAGGATTCTAACTTGCACCAATGCCTATAGAAAGGATGGATGGTATAGGATTCCTGATGGGTGGATTATCCTCCCTTCAGACTTTGCCAGCCAATTAGCCTGACAGATACATCAGAGTACCCATTTGGGGGAGATGAAAAATATTAGACCTACTAAAAAGAGCACACCTCAATGTGTTTGACCTGAGACAAAAAGGAGGAAGCTGTAGCTCACTGCCCAAACATGTCATCTGGTGAATGCCAAATCAGGCATGCGAGCATCAATAGGAGCAGAGAAAGAGGAGCATGGCCTGGAATCATTTGGAAAATTGATTTCACTGAGGTAAGATCTGGACTCTATGGCTACAGGTACCTATTGATCTTTATAGATACCTTCTCAGAATGGACTGAAGCTTACCCTACCAAGATTGAGATAGCCACTATTGTGGCCAAGAAAATTCTAGAAGATATCATCTCCAGGTATGAACTTATTGCCTTATTAGGTTCACACAATGGACCTGTCTTCATCTCTCAGGTAACCCAAAAACAAGTTAAGGTCAAAAGAGCAAATTGGAAGCTTCATTGTGTCTATCACTCTCAAAGTTCAGGCTATGTAGAAAGAATAAATTGGACCCTAAAGGAGACCTTAACTAAATTAACCCTTAAGACTGGCACTGACTGAGTATCTCTCCTTCCTGTCACCCTTTTTCAGGTTTGCAATTCTCCTTATACCCTGAACTTAACCTTGTTTAGATAATGTGGGCCAGACCTCCACCCTTATTTTCCGACCTTAAGGCAGAATTGTTAGTTGAATTTGATAACCAAAGATTTCTTTCCTCCCTACAAGTCTTGTTCCAAGAGCAGAGACAACGTTGGCCCCAAATACCTGCTCCTCAGGTTCCAGCTGGGGGACTTGGCAATCATCAAAAGACACTGAAAGGAGACCTTGAAGCCTGACTGGAAGGGACCCTACACCGTCATCCTGACAACAGCCAGGGCTGTCAAAGCAGACAGGGCTCCCGACTGGATACACCACTCCCACATAAAGCCCGTAGATCCACACTCAGCCCCTGGATTTGGAGGACCATTACACACCCACAGGGCCCTCTCAAATTAAGAATCCAGAAAGTCATTGAACCATCTAAGTGGTTTTCTTGGTTTGTTTCTGCTAGGGTTTTCTAACCAGGCCACCGCAGAGCATCAGCTCCCATCAGCCATTTAACCTCACTTGATAGGTCATCAATACAGACTCGGGGAGGTCCTAAATCAGACCTCCCACTCTGTCCCACTAGGGCCTGGTTTCCTGATCTGTGCTTTGACTTGGGGGCACTTTTCACTGAAGTGGCAAACCAGGTTTTGTGTGGGTGCCTCTGCACTGACTCCTTTATTCAGAAATACTATTTCCATTTCTATGTTTGCCCTGGACATGATAGAACTAAGGCCCAGGAAAGGGCCTGCTGGGGAGCAAGTGCCTATTTCTGTGCCTCATGGAGTTATGTATCCACAGGTCACCCCCCCATGAGAGGCCCCCATTATCAGAGTAAAAAGGGCATATGAACCCTAAATCTAAACCCTAAACCCTAAATGTGGCTATAGATGCTAATACTGGTTTTAAATGCGGTGCTTTTACTCTGCAAGGAAAACGACAAAACCCAGTATCAGAGCTGTATTAACAGCAGGGAAGGGACAGAAGAGAGTGTGGCCAGGCCTGTTGGAAAGACACATGAGGAGAAGGGAGAGATGGGGGAGGGGGAGAGAGCAGAAGAGAGAGGGGAGGAGTCGGTGACCGGCTTTTTAAGGATTCCTCTGCACACGTGCATGTGGGCTTACAGAGCCACACCACAAATGCACAGATTGCATGACCACACTGCACACATTGCACAATCATACAGCATACAGATTATGTAGGACGGAAGACCCCTTGCTTGGCTACTGAACTGTGCATGTGCAGTCATACAGCTGGAGGCGTGGCCGGAATCCTAACGCTGACACAGCCACTCTAGAAAAATCTATCACTCACCTAGAAGAGTCCCTCTCTTCCTTGGCAGAGGTAGTACTCCAGAATAGAAGGGGACTAGACTTGCTGTTCCTACAACAAGGAGGTCTCTGTCTGACTCTGGGAGAACAATGTTGATTCTATGCCAACCACTCAGGTGTTATCCAAGACTCTATAACCCTCCTCAGGAAAAGACGACATGATAGACAGCTAGAAAAGCAACGAAATGAGTGGGGTATGAGTCGCTCTTCAACTGGTCACCCTGGCTAAGGACTCTGGTATCTGCCTTGGTCAGTCCCTTAGTTCTTCTGATGCTGGCCCTAACTTGTGGACCCTGTATAATCAATGTTCTGGTAAAGTTTGTCAAAAGCCAGATCTCCACAGTGCAGCTGCTGATCCTAAGACAGCAGTACAAACCACTAGCTCAGGACTCTGACACAGAGACATCTCTAGGAATTGAGATGAACCACTACTGGGGGGGGGGGCATGAGAGGCCACGGGAGCACTATGGTGGGCTTCTCTCCACCCCAGCCTCTACAGGGTCTTAGTTTCAGTTTCTGTTTAGGTCTCAAGATCTGTTTCAGTTTCAGTTTCTGATGAGGCAGGTGGAAGAGATATTGCATACTAGGCATGATGCAGCACTTACAGCCCCAGCCAATCAGCTTATTAATGGGGCTGCTGCTCCCTTAGCCAATCATGTTTAGGATGACCTAATTCCCTGCTGGTTATCTATGAAAGGAACCTGAATGCTTCTCTGGGGTCATCATTTTGTTGTGTGGCTGACCCCTACATACAGGAATTCTTCTCTTGAGAAATGCTTTTGCTTTTGCATACATGAGTGGTGGTCTTTTGTGGGGTGATCTGTGGATCCTAACAAATGGTAGTTCCCCATTGTATCTGAGCTCTGGTGAGGAGCTGTAGGAAGGCACCAGGACTTCAGGCCCAGCCCTACCGTGTAAACGCTGGACAGGGCAAGATACATCACATCTTTTTTTTTAAGTAATAATTTAGCTTCGGGCTCATGATGAGTCTGTGTAGCCTTTGGCTAAGATTGAAGCAGAACTCGAGGCAGACACCCAACCACAGCTGCCACCAAACAGGAAACTGGTCACTGACTCTAAAGACCTGGCATGTGCTAAAGGTATCTACGGGGCTTCTCCTGGCCACCACCATGAGCAAGGGCTTCAAGCTGCAGCAGCAGTGCATCCTGGAGCTGGTGATGGGCCGCAGGTGGTGACTGGCCACAGGTGGTGACCAGCCGCAGGTGGTGACTGGCCACAAGGGTGACTAGTCCTGGCTGCAGGAAGTGGCAAGTGCTTGCAGTCTTAGAGATTCCTGACCAAA
The DNA here is from genome assembly GCF_049852395.1 of Peromyscus maniculatus bairdii. Classification (NCBI taxonomy): domain Eukaryota; kingdom Metazoa; phylum Chordata; class Mammalia; order Rodentia; family Cricetidae; genus Peromyscus; species Peromyscus maniculatus. The sequence goes on along the minus strand of NC_134860.1, from coordinate 24,753,361 downwards.
CCGGTCCTGCCTGTCAGGACTTTACTGTCTGGGGCAGTCCACTTCACTGAACTCACAAGCGTTTCTTGACTTTTAAAGGCTCTGACAGTGGTGGCATTAGAGCCTTGCCAGGGTGGAAACCAGGGAAAAGCAAAGCGCTTTTCTTTTACGGCCACAAGAACAGGTCTTCAAGTTTAGAAAGTAAAGTGTAAACAATTAGTTTCAAACTGTTAGTTTTCGTTTCGTCTTATAAAAACTAGTAGCTTTCATGGCATAGTTAGGGTTATGGTATTGGCCTACAAAGTTGAACGTTGCTTTGCAGAGTAAGTCAGCCGACCTGGTGCCCTGGCCTTCCCTGAGCTATTTGCTTCCAGGCTGCCTTTGCAGGGCTGGGTGAGCTTCACTTCTGTTAAGGTTTCTTTTTTCAGTGCTATCAATAGCTGACCTTTAAATAGCATGGGTAGTGACCTAAGGAGACTTTATAATTCAACCTTTTCAAAACCCTGCAAGCCGGATGATTGTATTATCCTCATTCAGAAGAAAAAAATTGGACTGAAAATGGTTATTAGATAAAAATACATATGCCTAGAGCCATTAAACTATATATCCTCTGCCCTCTTTGGGAAGATTAGGAATTAGAAATGTTTCAGGCCATGTTGTGGAATTCTTCTTTATGTCTACCTTTGTGCACAATGTTTTACAGATCCCAGCACTATGGGCCATACAAGGATGAATGTGTCATAGGGCCCTGCCTTGTAGGGGCTGTCTGTTGGACAGGTGGGACAAACTTGTGTCAGCTAATATCAGGAAATAAGGAGTATTGACTGTTGTCCTGGTTAATTGTCTGTGTCTGCATGGAACCATTGGATTGGCTTTAGGGCCTCTTCTAAAGTAGGAAGAGTGGTAGCTTTAAGTTGTCTTATGGAAGCTGGCCTTAAAAAGGTGTCTATGTGGTGTGTGTGTGTGTGTGTGTGTGTGTGTGTGTGTGTGTGTGTGTGTGTGTGTAAATAAAAATATATGTGTAGTAAGAGTATTGAGGGTGTAGAAGTTCACTTGTTTCCATCCCTGGGCAAGTGACTAAATATTTAAACATTATCCTGTTGAGCTATACATGGGCTCACGCCTATAATCCCAGTGCTCAGAGCACCATTGTGAATTAGAGCCCTGTCTGAGCTACAGAGTGAGCGCCAGGTCTGTCCAGTATATAAGACACTGACTCTAAATAACAATACCGACAACAACACCCTGTTACTCTTCTCCAGAATTTATTAGCCTATAAAGTATTGAAGGAGATGCTGGGGACAGTTTCTGTCCTTTTCCCTCCTTCCCTTTCTTCTCCTCCATGACAATGAACTAGAGCTAAATTTTCATTTTAGTTTATTCCAGAAAGTGAAATTTTATAGGCTGAGAGAAAGCTGTTATCCTCAGAATCCTTTTTGCCTTGGCTTTCTTATGTGGACACTTGTCTCCATCCCATTAGGTGTTCCATGGCTCTTAGACTAAAAGTTAAATCACATTATCATTGTTTAAAAGATCCCATTACTTGGCACGACAGAGAAAAGTTTCTCAAGCTTCTAAGATTCGTGTGGAAATTGTATTCTGCAGCCCAGAGCTGGGGCTGGCTTTCAGTGTTTTGGTAGCATATTTTATAAAACTAATTAAATCAGAAGGTACATCCATAAATGGATCATGGCCTCAGTGATATAATTTGTTGTAGGCCATTAAGTGAGTTAAGTTGTTCATTAAGTGAGTGTACATTTTCCCCACAAATGTTACTGTTTCTTTTCTCACTCAAGCAGCTACGTACTGGCCTTGGCAATGCAAAGCAAATGTCTCATTAGACTAGACAGAAGAGAATGGCTATTGCTTCCAGATGCTGAGGGTGCCTTTGTGGCTTTGAACACAAGATGGCAAACATTCACCCCTTTAGACTTGCTGGGCTGAAGAGGAGAGGGACTTCCTGCTGACAGCATTGAAGAGTTACATTAATTATACTGATCAAGATGCATGACACTTTGGCCAGTTTTGAGTCTCTGTGTTAATAACCATTTACTGAAAATAGAAGCATCTCACAGGAGGGTTGAGAGATGCCTTAATCTATGTGCATAACAGTAAGTCATTATGAGGCAGTTTAATATTATGTCCATTGAACAGAATAATAATGGTAGGTTCTCCCCTGTGGCCTTTGACCAGTGTAGCCACAGGTTCTTGGCCTAGTAATAGTACCATATATGGGTTTCATCTTGTAGAGTAGATATAAATCCAATCAGAAAGTGGTTGATGTGAAGATCACGGCCTATGAGTTGTAAGGCTTTGGGCAATTAAGATGTCCACACAAGACTTGTCTTTTGGATACACTCACTTTATTCACACAAACATTCCTTAAAATATCATGCTAATATAAACAGACATCTCACCAAGCAGGGAACAGTTGTTTGGGCAGAAATTCTGCTACAGGGTTCTGCTGAGGAATCTTCTCTGGTGAGGACATTTCAGAAACTTGCAGACTTGATCCATGTCTCAGATGAAGTCCTTCAGCTGTGGCAGGTAGGAGGATGGCAATGATGGAGGATCAGAAGGTCCTTGAGAGTGTTGGCCAGTGGCTGGCAAGCAGGCCTGTGTGGGCCCAGCGACAGTGCTACAAGTTCAGTGGTCACTGAGGCCAGGGCTACGCACAGTCTCCAGTCCTGCCCATGGGTATTAACACTGAGGCTATAGAAGCTGCATCTCAGGAGTATGGCAGTGCAATCCTAGACCATCCTCCAAGTCCCAACTTTTGTATCATTTTCATTGGACATTCATGCCGTAATCATGGCTCACAGCTTGGAGCTGACTCACTAGCAATCAACAATACCTTGGGGGTAGTGCATTAGCATATTAGTAGCCAGGTTGCCAGGTGTCCTGTGCAGGGCTTGCTTCTAAGACCTAGCTCTTATCAGAGCTGCCTGGTGGCAAAGTTAGGCATTGTATGATTTCTTGTCACACAAAATGGATTTTTAGTTCACAAAATGGTCTTTTACTTATGTTCCTGACACTTGGTTGCTCCTGTGATGTTCATGCCACAAATGTACCAGTGGCATCTTGTCAGGCCAGTCATTATTGCAGCTGACAGAGTTCACAGCTGGATCAAATTGATTACTTTTCTCCTGCAGTTGTGTGCACAGCATCTGCCAGCACTGTGAAAGCTAGCTAGTAGATGAAGCTTTCAGATCACTGCCAGCTTTCAGATCACAGCCATTCCTGGCACTGGGATTTTAATTGGCTAGCCTGTGGTGTCTAATGGGGCATTGTTTATGTCAACTGAGGATCTGGAGTCACCTGGGTGGGGTGTGGGGTGATGCAAACCTACAGGCACACTTGTCAGGAATTATTTAGCCTCTGGACTTGACTGTGAAGGATCATGTTGATTAGATTAATTGAAGTGGAAAGACCCACATTAAGAGTGGGTAGCCCCATTCCTGGGCTTGGGTGCCAGGGTGTATAAAATGGAAAGATTGATAAACACAAATATGCATTACTCTCTGCTTCCTGATGTGGATGCTGTGTGACCAGGGCCTGCTGCTGTGACTCCCACTGTGACACACACCATGGTGAACTATGAACCAGAATGAACACTTTCCCCCTTAAGTTCATGTTAGAGCAGAGGCAGTTGAGATCGAGAAGAAGGCATTGTTTTCTTCTCTAGAACTAAAGCGTTTAGGAGGCAAATTTAAAAGAAAAGCAAAAATCTTGGAGACCAAATGTCCCATGCTATCTCATTTGCAGTCAACATGAGCTGTGGACCCCAGGCACCTCTGCCATTTGAATGCATGTGGCACTTTTGAGACTGTAATTTGTTCTGAGACCCTGCTTCTCGGAACAGCTCTTGTCCAGTCCCACACTTTCACCCATTTAAAGACAGAGTTACGGGGAGAAATAGCTTTCCTCACAGTGAGTTCCTCATGAAGCAAGGGAAGATTCAGGGAATACACACTGCCAAGTAGAATTTCAGATGACCTATAAACATCACTTGAAGCTGCTTATGTATACTTTGGAAAATTTGAGATCTGAGGAACCAGGCAAGACATTAACTTTTGTCCCTTCAGGGTACATCCTTCCAAAGGTTTTCTGCTAAGTCTAGACAACAACTGTTTCTCTGGGTACTGCATATTTCACAGAAGGTAAGTAACACAGACAAGATCCAAGTATGGAGGCAGAAAGATCCTAAGCTTTTCCATAGTTCCTCCTGCACACTGTAATGTAAGGACAGATTTCCTCTAAACCTGAGAATGCTGATGCAACCTAGCCCACAGGCAGGGGGAGGCAGAATGAGGAACATGTGCAAAGAACTGCTGTGGCCTGGCACATTATATGTACCCAGGATAGCCACTCTGTTACTGGTTGTGACCATCTACCAAAAGGAAATATGTTAGATTCCAATTGTGATGTCAGCCACTGCAGAAATCCCTCCCTCCAAGAACCTTTAGAAACCATTATTCTAATTATTATTGCATATAATTTATTTATTGTTATTATTCTAATTTTTTTCAGTATTGAGGATCAAACCTATGCATGTTGAATAAAAACTCACAATGAGCTCCATTCCTACCCCTTTTTGTTAGTTTGTTTAAGTTTGAAACTCACTCTGAAGTTCAGGCTGGCCTTGATCTTGTAGCTTCCTATCCTCAGCCTCCCAGGTAGCTGAAATTATAGGCAGAAAGCACCATAAGATTTTAAAAAAGATTGTTTTCTCCTTTGGTGAAATCCACCACCCCCTTCTATTGAAATAGATTATTTTCTCATTCAATGTATCCTGATTATCGTTTCCCGTCCCCCTACTCCTCCCAATTCCTCCACACCTCCCCTCCATTCTGGATCTACTCTCTTTTGTCTCCCATAAGAAAAGAAGAGGTTTCTAAGGGATAACAACAAAATATAACAAAAAATATAATATGATAAATAAAAAAATCATATCAAAGTTAGACAAAAGCAAACCAACAGTAGAAAAAGAGCCCAAGAGCAGGCACAAGAATCAGAGACCCACTAGTTCCATGAAAATACTAAACTGAAAGCCACAATACATGCAGAGGACCTGGTGCAGACTCATGCAGGCCCTACTTCAGTCGCTGTGAGTTCACATTAGCTTTGCTGGTTGATTTGGAGGGTCTTGTTCTGGTGTTCCCTGTCCCCTCTGGCTCTTACACTCTTTCTGCCTCCTCTTCTGCAGGGTTCCCTAAGCTCAGATGGGAGGGATTTGATGAAGACATCCTATTTAGAGCTGTATGTCCCAAAGTCTCTCTCTCTGAGTAAGTCTGCTGGCCTGTGACTCTCTGTTTGTTCCCATCTTCTACAAGAGGAAGCATCTCTGAGTATGGCTGCATAAGGCACTGATCTATGAATAGTGGAACAACATTAGGAGTCATTTTATCACTATTTTTCTTAAGACCAGTAGTATTTGGTTTTACCCTAGGTCTCTGAGCTCTCTTGTCTCTGGTTCTTGGTCACTCAAGCTGTTTTGTGTATGGTTCCACCTTGTGGAGTGGGCCGTAAGTCAAATCAGAGGTTGGTTGGTTACTCCCACAAGCTTTGTGCCACCGTTGCCCTAGGATATTTTGCGGGCAGGACAGCATTGTAGATCAAAGGGTTTCTGGCTGGGTTGGTGTTTACATTTCTCTTTTGGTAACCTGTAGAGTACCTTCCCACACCCAAGACTCTAGAACATAGAGGTGAAGGTTCTATGTAGGCTTCAGCTCAACCTCTCCATATTCAATGACTTGTGTGGGTATTTTCTTCACAGTGTGGCCTTGATGTTGGTGAAATTCTTTAATCTGAGTTTAATATACATTGCCTTTCTTGTATAACTTTTGACCCCCATCAATCACACGAGCTAGAAGAAAGGGAAGAGAAGTGCTTGGCTCCCGTTTGTTAGATCCTCATCAAATACAAAACCTCGTGAGAGAAGGGGAAGGTGAGGAATGGGGAAAGCTTGATCAATAAGGTTGAAGTTGCATCTACTTGGGAGTATGAAGTCCCAGTGTGACACTGTGTGGATGGGTGACTTTTAAAGAGCAATTCTGTATGGCTCACCTCAAAATACAGGAAGAAAATATTTTAAATGTGTTACAATAAAAAGTAATGTTTTTATTTTATTATTAATTAAATTTATTCACTTTTTTTTTTGGTTTTTCGAGACAGGGTTTCTCTGTGTAGCTTTGCGCCTTTCCTGGGACTCACTTGGTAGCCCAGGCTGGCCTCGAACTCACAGAGATCCGCCTGGCTCTGCCTCCCAAGTGCTGGGATTAAAGGCGTGCGCCACCACCGCCCGGCTTATTCACTTTTTTTACATCCCAACCGCAGTTTCCCCTCCCTCCTTCCCTCCTGTTCCTTTCCCCGTTCCCCCAATCCACTCCTCCTCTGTTTCTGTTCAGAAAGGGACAGGCCTCTCATGAGTGTCAACAAAGCATGGCATATCAAGTTGAGGTAGGATTAAGCTCCTCTCCTTGTGTTAAGGCTGGGTAAGGCAACCCAGCATTAGGAACAGGTTCCTGGAAGCCAGCATTAGGGACAGGCCCTGTTTCCACCACTAAGAGCCCCACAAGTAGATTAAGCTACACAACTGTCACATATGCAGAGGGCCTAGGTCTGTCCTATGTAGGCTCCCTAGACTGTTGGTCCAGAGTCTTTGAGCTCCTATGAGCCCAGGTTAGTTGTTTCTGTGGGTTCCCTTGTGATGACCTTCACCTCCCCCACCCCCATCCTCCTCCAAGGCTGGAAATGTGGTGCATTTACACAATGGAGTATTACTCAGCTGTTAAAAACAATGACATTGGGGGGCTGGAGAGATGGCTCAGCAGTTAAGAATACTGGCTGTTCTTCCAGAGGTCCTGAGTTCAATTCCCAGCAACCACATGGTGACTCACAACCATCTGCAAGGAGATCTGGTACTCTCTTCTGGCCTGCAAGGATACATGCAGACATTACACTGTAAAATAAATAAATAAGTCTAAAAAAAAAAAATGACATCGGGAAATTTGCTGGCAAATGGATGGAACTAGAAAAAACATCCTGAGAGAAGGTAACCCAGACCCAGTATGACCAACATGGTATGTTCTCACTCATAAACAAATATTAGCTGTAAAACAAAGGATAATCATGCTACAATCCACAGCCCCAGAGAGGCTAGGTAACAAGGAAGGCTCAAAGGGAGGATGCATGGATCTCCCTGGGAAGCAGAAATGGAAAAGATCTCCTGGGTAGACTGGGAGCTAGCGGGAATGGGAATTTAAGGGATGGAGGAGGAGAGTACTGAAAGAGACATCTCAATGTGGTAGGTATTTTGGGGTCAGGCAGAAAGCTGGTGCAAGGGAAACTCCCACGAAATCTACAAAGATGACCCCAACTAAGACTCCTAACAATTGTGGATGGGTAGCCTGAACTGGCCTTCTCCTATAATCAGATTGGTGACTACCTTAACTGTCATCATAGAGCCTTCATCCAGTAACTGATGCAATCAGATGCAAAGATCCACAGCCAAGCACTGGGCCGAGCTCCAGGAATCCTGTTGAAGAGAAGGAAGAAGGATTTTAAAAAGTAGTGTTTTTAAGAGCTAGATCTATAGTTTAACCTGACTCTACAATGAGTGTATCTCTTAGACATATCACTAGGTGCTCTATTCATGTTTACAATTTTTCCATTTTTATGTACCAGTTAAAAATTTTGATAAAAAAAAACAAACAAACAAGTATAGGGACAGGGCAGATAACTTGTCGCCATGAGTCCCCACTTCTCTGCCCTTTCCCTGGTGTCCTGGCATGAAAGTGTGATGAGGCAGAGATCAGAGAATTGTTGGTGCCTAAGGAGGTAAACCAGGGCCTGAGTCATTTTCATTGCTATTAATATTGCCATCCACCTCGGGCTTGCTCCTTTCAAGTCCTCTGCAGTTGATCTAAGGGTCTGTGCCTGAGGGAACCCGTGTCTCTGCTCTGACATGTACTCAGGATGCAGCAGAAATGCACTGCTGTTGAACTTCAGGAGGAGCTGGCAGCACATGTCCCAGTTTCTGTCAGTTACTCAGCCTGTCTCACTTTCTCCTCAGCATGAGTTGAACTCCTCACTCCTCTTTATTTCAGGCAGGACTGGGTGAGCAATCCCAGCAAGGCTGTCTCTGTACCCATTTCATCACAAACATGTAACAAACTTGGTTATGAGACTTGTCCATTCTGACACTGACTCAAATGGGAAGGCATGTTTGGGGTATGTGTAAAGGTTGGGCTGAAGCTGTATGTATGTGTTACTTACTTGTTGAGGGTAGATATAATACAAACAAATGTACAAACAAACAAAAACAAAACTGTACCTCCGATAGGGTACCCTCAGTGATCATTTATGGATACCCTATCTCCTCAGCATACTAAGAAAAACAGTGCATTCATTGTGTGGCGCCTCATCTTGAGATCTGCTACCATAACCATGCAGAGAAGGGAGAGATTGTCTTAGTTAAGGTTTCTATTGCTCTGGTGAAACACTGTGACCAAAAGCAACTTGAGCAGGAAGGGCTCAAGTGGTTTATAGGTTACAGCCCATCATCAGGGGACACCAAGGTAGGAACTCAAGGCAGGAGGAAGAACTGAAGCAGAGACCACAGAGGGCGTTCCTTGCTGGCTTGCTCCCTATAAGTTACTCAGCCTGCTTTCTAAACAACCCAGGGCTACTTGCCTAGAAGTGGAATGGCTCCCACTGAGCTGGCTCCTCCCACTTCAATCATCAGTCAAGAAAATGCCCCTGTAGACTTGCCTCTAGGGAATCTGATGGAGGCCTTTTCCCAGCTGAGGCTCCACTTCCCAGACAACTCTAGCTTGAATCAATTTGACAAAAAAAAAAAAATAACCACGAAAGATCTGAATGTTTTTGAAACAAACAAGTAAGGATAAGAATTAACAATTGACAAATGTCTCAAAAATTCAGATGAGGAAGGTTTTAACTGAAGCTGGGTGGTGGTGGTACACACCTTTAATCCCAGCACTTGGAAGGCAGTGGCAGGAGGATTTCTGAGTTCAAGGCCAACTTTCTCTACAGAGCAAATTCCAAGATAGCCTAGTCTACACAAGAAACCCTGTCTTGAAAAACAAGACAAAAAACAAACAATATTTTAATTGACCTTTGTGAAAAGGATTCAGTCTGTGGACCAGGCTAGCCTGGAACTTAGAGATTCGCCTGTCTCTGCTTCCTGAGTGCTGAGATTGAAGGCGTTCGCCACCACCACCCAGCCCTTTGTGAGAAGGAAGCAGGATTCAGTTGTTTGGTGAGGAATGACTTAGGATGCCACAAATTTTGATAATTACCTCTGGGTTGTGTATGAGGATTACCTAATATTTTGTTAGTATACTTCCAGGTAGCTACAGGCGCCTCTTTAATTCTAGTCCAGCCTTTACCTGATGGGCCATGAGACCCTCTAACGACTGCCCCCAGCATAGCTTCAACCAGCAGTGCTAGGGCTGCCGCACCTTTTGGACAGAGGGTCTACTCTGATGCCACAACATCTTTGAAAAAATAGGTTGCAGGCCTCAGTTCTGTCCCTAGACACTGAGTCAACACCCCAAGGATAAGACCTTGCTTTCTGCCTCCAATAACAAGATGGGTTTTTTAAGACCAGAAATGCCCAGTTCTGGGGTTCTGTGAGAGCCTGCTTCACTTGATTAAAGGATTGTACCTGTTGACCTTCTATCTTAGTTAATTTTCTATTGCCTTGATCACATGATGACCAGAAGAACTTATACAAGGAAGGGTTCATTTAGCTTACAGTTCGAAAGAGAGAAGAGTCCGTCATGGCCGGGAGGCATGGCTGCAAGCAGCAGGCACAGCAGCTGGAGCAGATGCTGAAGGCCCACATCTTGAACTGCAAGCACCAAGCAGAGAGGATGAACTCAAAAGGACATGAGCTTTTAAACTCTTGAAGCCCACCTCCAGTGACATACTTCCTCCAACAAAGCCACACCTCCGAATCCTCTCTAACAGCACCATCAACTGGAGACCATTAAGTGTTCAAATGCCTGAGACTATGGGGGATATATGATTCAAACCATCACACCATCCCACTTAAGGACTCAGAGTTTGGGTCCTAGATGGCCTCATTGAAAAAAGAAAAGAAAAAAAAAAGGAAAGGAAAGAAAAGAAAAGAAGAGAAGAGAAAAGAAAAGAAAAAACGCAAAGCCTGAACTATAATGCTGCCAATTGTGGAGAAGAGAAGACCACGAATGACTTTGGCTCTTTCGTTTGAAATCGCCACTTGAGTTAAAAGTCCATGAGGGTGGTCCTACGACCTCACCCCTTCTTTGCTCTAATGCTCAAGGTGCTCTCTGCCTGTGCTGAGGGCATCTCCACAATCTCATGGGCCCACTCACCATGAGGACATGAGTTCCCATGGGATCCATGCATCTCACCGATTAAATGTGCACAGTTACCCAGCAGCAGCTTCCCTATTTTGCATTTCTCAGAGGGCCAGGCACACTCTCTTCTCCTAGCCATGGGGCACTGCAAGCCTGGAAGAGGAAAAAAAGAGATTGGATCTGATTTCCTTAGGCCATAACCTTTTAGAAATCTCTCCCCCCATTTCCAAGTACTCAGGGAAAGGAGAAATCTTAGCACATGTGGTGGCCACCTCATGCTTGCCCTTCTCCTGTCTGTCTCACCAAAGTGACATGGGCATGAATTTGAGCGTAGAGGTAGCTGCTGGGGTTTCCAGGTGCTTGTGCCTCTTCATATCGAGTTGCATAGAGACATATGAATAGTTACAGGAAAGTAATTCATTAAAGAAGAGATATAGATGGCGGAAACTCAGAGGAGACCGGGACCATGACCCAGCTCCAAGACAAGAAGGGACAGGCTCTCTTGACATTTTATTCCTCATTTACATACATCTGAGGCCTATACCTGAGATTTCTCCACTTGGCTGCACCCCATCTCTCTGATGTTCCCTATTCATGGATTTAAAATGTCTTGATTCATGACTTCCTTTGCTCTGTTAATATAAAAACTTCATGAAACAACTTGCACATTGGCACATGGAATTTAGAGCAATGTAAGTCCATGTTCCTGGGCCATGGTCACTCATATTTGGCTCTAGAAAAATGATCTCTTATCCTCTTGGAAGTGAGAACTGTAGCTCTTTTGCATTGACAGTTGTGCCACATGTGGTGTTCCAAGAATAACCCACTTTTCACCAGAGGGGTCACCTGGGGAAGGAGAGGTACACATTGAGTCCACGCCGTCTGGTGTCGCCATCAATTTGCTAGGTGGATTGTGGTGAGCTCCTCCTAGCTCCTTCTAGGCTCTCGCAGACCCCCTCGCTTGGCCCCTGCTCCATTTATTTATTCTGAGCTGGCTATTTCAGGGTCCTATTTAGTAGATACCTTTCTGGTTTGGGTTTGTTTTTAGAATTTTTGTTGTAAGGCATGTTTTGTTTGTTTGCTTTTGAAGCATTTTGGTCTAGACATGTGGTTGGTCTTTTGTTTGCTTGCTTGTTTTCAGAACTCTGAAGGCGTTCCAGATCCAGTCTGCTCGCTCGGCTAGTGTTCAGTGTTTGCTCACTTTCAGACCTTTGAGGGCATTTTAGTTCCTGTTTGGTTTGTCTTGGGTTTTGCTGTTGTTGCTGTTGTTTTGTTTTTTGCCTTTGAAATTTTTTTGATTTATCACCATTTGACCTTTGTCTCCAGGCACTCCTCAGATAGCCAATTTTGTGTTTTTTATGTGACTTCCCTTGTTTATTGCAATCTTGCCAAGCCTTTTGCTTAGGAATTTTATGAGTTCTTAATGATGAAGACAGCACTTGTTCCTCTTAGGAAAACACAGCAAACATATGCTATTTATGGGTCAAAAGGAACTTTATTGGCTCATCCAGGAAGACATGTATAAGGATTTGATCACCCAATGTCTTGAACGTCTTCATGTTTCCACAAACATGCAGAATCACCCTGAGACCCATTGGGAGAAGATTGTTTCAGGATGAAAACTGAAAAGTCAATCCCCAAAGAAGCACATAAACCTGATGTAAAGCACACATCCCTAGCTGATAGAGAGTGGCTTGCACATTTTCAGGGGGAGGAATGAGAAGCAAGGTTTTCAGAAAGGAGGAAGTGTTCAGAGATTAAGTACCACCCACATTCCTGGCAGCTTTATGTGGTGATTAGAAATGGTGGACCTTTATTGTTATAGCTCTGTAGTAGTGCTTGAAATAAGGGATGGTGATTCCTCCAGAAGATCTTATATTGTTCAGGATTGTTTTAGCTTCCCTGGATTTTTGTTTTTCCATATGAAATTGAGTATTGTCCTTTCAAGGTCTATAAAAAATTGTGCTGGAATTTTGATGGAGATTTTGTTGAATTTGTAGATTGCTATTAGTAAGATGGACATTTTTACTATATTAATTTTACTGATCCAATGAGCATAGGAGATCTTTCTATCTTCCAATATCTTCTTCAATTTCTTTCTTCTATTGGCATAAAAACAGACAGGTGGATCATTGGAATTGAATCAAAGACCCAGGCATAAACCCACACACCTATGGACACCTGATTTTTTTGATAAAGAAGGCAGAAATATACAATGGGGAAAAGACAGCATCTTCAACAAATGGTGCTGGTCTAACTGGATGTCAGCATACAAAGAAATGAAAATAGAACCACATTTATCACCCTGAACAAAACTCAAGTCCAGGTGGATCAAAGACCTCAACATAAAACCAGACACACTGAATCTAATAGAAGAGAATGTAGGAATAGCTTTGAACACATTGGCACAGGAGACAACTTCCTAAACAGAACACCAATAGCACAGGCAATAAGACCGACAATAAATGGGACCCCAACCCGGCGATATAACCTTCAACCCACAACCTGTCCTGTCTGCAAGATATGCTGGGGCAAGGATAGCTCAGAGCTTGTGGAAGTGGCTAAGCAATGACTGGTCTAACTTGAGGCCCATGCCATAAGAAGAAACCCATGTCTGACACTGTCTGAATGTCCAGGAACCAGAAGCTGGAGGATTCAGAAACCTAGGGTAGAGAATAATACCGCAATTTTCAACTAAATTTGAAGCAAGCTTGATTGTATTGAGGTGTACCCAAGAGCTGGCCAGTGACTGCCTCCTAAATCAGGTTAAAGAAAACAGTCTTGAATCCATTTTTTGGGCCCCTTTTAAGGAGTAAAGTCATAAGTAGTTGCAAAACAACTTTACAGAAGAGAGACAAAGGACACTACGGAAAAACAGAAAAATCTCAAAAAACACCATGTGGTTGCCACGCACCACCAGGGAGGGTGACTGGGGGAGGGGCTATGGAGGGTCAGGCCATTTTTCTTTGGGAAGCTGCATTCATACTTGGATATATCTTATATATATATTTCTTGAGTGGCTCTTTTTTTTCACATGAAAATATGTTTATTATATTAGCTAGTCATAAAATTCCTGTCAGCATTGAAACCATGACTCCTATTCGGCTAGGTTCCCAAAATGTAGAGGACTCCTCCTGTGCTGCTGTCTCCATTCCCTTGCTGCGGGTACTTCTGGGGTATTGAGATCATCTTAAAGCAATGCTGGCGAGCTTTCTGTTGCTTGACTTAGTTGTTATGCTGAATATGGTTTTCATGTTATTTTGTATTCTTTTGCTTCTGCTTTTCTAACCAGAGACCACTAAATGTTTGCATGCCACTGGCCCCAAAACTACACATCCCCTAGACCAGTTGTAAGGATTTGGTCCTTAATTACATCATCAGCCTTCAATGGCGTCCCAGCCGAAAAAGCGGGTGGGCCCTCTGTGCGGCCCTCTTTGCTTTCCGCTCCTTCCTTCCATCTGGATCTCTCTCTCTCTCTCTCTCTCTCTCTCTCTCTCTCTCTCTCCTCCCCCCCAATAAAGCTCTAAAAAGATAACCATGGCTGTGATTCTTTCAATCAGCACACTCCTCCGTCAGCATGGCCGCCACAGGCGGCGACCAGCCACGAGGGAGCAGCGCCACAGCATAACCAATACCAATGATTCTCAACCTGTGGGTCGTGACCCCTTTGGGGTTGCACATCAGATATTTACATTATGATTCATAACAGTAGCAAAATTACAATTATGAAATAGCAATGAAATAATTTTATCATTGGGGTCACCACAACATGAGGAACTGTGCTAAACGGTCACAGCATTAGGAAGGTTGAGAACCACTGCCCTAGACACATCTATACTCTGTTCTTGGGTCAGATGGAACAGTGTGTGGCTTTTCCAGGGAACATCATAAGAACTGATCCCCTAGATGTCGCATGAAACTTTCTTACCTCCAAGAGAGCATCCTGTGACACTGGAGGACCACTTCCCAAAAGCAGTGGTTCCTACCTCCCCTGCCTGTCACCTGCAACCTTACACAGTGGGGACACCGTTGGCTTCCTTCTCCTGACAGAGGTTACAAGGGCTGACTTTTAAAATCAAAATAGACACATTTAGACTCTACATTATTACCATGCACTGAGAGGTTTAAAAAGCAGTTATGGTGTATATCTATGTCTTTAAACTTTACTCTGGACAGAAGCATTTCTGACCCAATAACCTCTAGGGCTGCCTTAGAAGGGAAAGAAGCCACGTGAGTATTAACAATGACCAAATGCTGGGTACATGACTGTATGAGACAGGCCAGTGCTGTCTGATCCAAGAGACAGGCCAGCATTAAAAGATTCTGGAGGGGAATTCCAGTCGAGATTGACAATAGGTCAGTAGATGATGCTTGCTGAACAGAACACACACACACACACACACACACACACACACACACACACACACACACACAATACAAACATAACCTTTGGCCTAAAGTACTGCCAGGAAACACACTCTCATGAATAAATTCACCTCCTCATCAACTGCTTTGTTCTTTTAAAGAGGAAGAAATGATGTTACCTTTAGTGTACAGGATAAACTTCAGATTTTGATCTTTATGCTATTATGCCTTTCTTATATCTTAAAGAGATGGAAATATAAAATTTCTACCTTTTATCTAAATGGGTGCACCTAGATTCATATAATTGTGTCATGTGTAGCTAATATATCATAATTGTTTTCACATGTTGCTTGTCCCCAAAAAAATTAACAAAATGTGGGCACTTCAGTTTTAATTTCATTTTTTATTATGTGCTAAAATTATTTTAGTTTTTGATCTGCCCAATTAAAATGCAATTCACAGTTTTACAAATGTAGATGTTTCCATGCCATATTAAAAGGCCTTATTAGTACATACTGCCTTATAAATTTGGATGTTCTGACCATTTTAAAAACTATTAAAATTATATCTTTTGAGTCTATTAAATGTTTCATAAAACCTTAGAATGCTGTTTATATAAAATAATTTCCATTAGAGTCATAAAGATAGCAATTTCATTAAGCTATAAATTTTGATTCATAGATTTTGTAAAGACTTTCTTCCAAACCAGGTTCTAAATAAATATATATTAATTGAAATTTTATTTCATTTGTAAAATGTCATGGATAATATAACAGGCCCTCACACATTAGCACAACTGACTCCATGATGGCACTCAGGCCATAAAACTCAGCACATATACAGCAACATCTGCCAATTTTGCACATTAGAGGTTACCTATCTTGGCTACCAGTTGAGGAGCGGCAAAAGGAGCCTGTCTCAGAGTAGGATTGCTGACATCCTTCAGATCCCAACTCCAAAGACTAAGAGACAAGTTCACAAGGTCCTGGGTGCAGTCAGGTATTGCTGCCTCTGGACACCAGAGTTTATGGAAACAGCAAGTCTTCTGTACACCAGAACACAGTTGGGCACTGAACTCCTAATCTGAACTGAGACTAAACAAAAAGCATTTGAGGATTTACAGCCTAAAGTGGGATGTCTCTGCCAGATTCCAGACAGAATGTGGAATGAGACTTTTGTGCTCAAGTCCAAACCAGAGGGCCCTTATCCAGGAAAGGGTCAGAATAAGAGACCAATTCTCTGGTGAACTCTGGGAAAACTGACTTCATCAAGATCTGGCCTGCCAGGGGAGGATACAAGTACTTGCTAGTTTTTATAGATACTTTTCCACAGTGGATAGAGGTGTTCCCCATCTGGACTGAAATTGCTCAAATAGTAGCTTAAAAACTCCTCCAGAAACTGGTCCCCTGATTTGGCCTCCTCCTAGAAATGGGGTCCGACAATGGCCTTTCATAGACAAAACTTCTCAATTAACAGAAATTTATGGTGCATATAAAACACAGAGTTCTGGGCAGGTAGAAAAAATAAACAGGATGTTTAAAAACAAAACAAAACAAAAAACCCTTAACAAAAGCCTCATTGGAGTTCATCAAGGGATGGATAGACCTTCCTTTGCTTTGCTTTGAACCTGCTGCACCCCATTTACCCACTATAGGGTTAGGTTTGGAAGACCTCTTCCACTGCTGCCTTGGCTCAGAGATCAGCAATAGCCAGAACTCTCTAACCACTCCATTCTCAAGTCACTAATAGGCTCTCCAGTCCTCCACAAAGGTTAGTCATTGTATTTCCCCAAAGACCCAGCCGACCTCTGAGTCCACCACCAGTTTCCCCTTGTTCAAGTCTCATGACACCATCTAGGTCAAGCAGGTAGCCAAGGGGTGCTGAAACCCACTTGAAAAGGACCCTACAAGGTGACTTTCTTCACTCTTATGCTATGAAGGTACCTGGCATTATACCATTGATCAACCACACCCAGGCCAAGAACGTAGAAGCCGTGGATGATGATGCCAAATGGACTGTGTCATAGACTGTGGACCCATTAACGTTTCATCAGGGCCCAGGCCCTTCTGCTCCCTGTCCTTCTACTTCCTCCTGAGTTTTATGTTTGTTATAAATACAGGATCAAGGTTCAACCCCCACTGCCTTCAGGCCTGGATCTGGGAACTGAGAAAAACAGATACAGGGGAGGTTATAGTTAATATGGCTACAGACCAACAACCCATACTCCATCCTGACCTTTGCTCACCGATGCCCACTCTAAGTGTCTGGTTGTATTGGAGAAAAGAAAAAGATGGAAGTTTATCTTTCGAGATAGGAATACAGAGTTTATAATTCTATGCATGCCAGGAACAAGAGAATTTCCATTGCAAAAGTTAGGTTTGTAAAAAAGACTTCCTGAGCACACTGGGGCCAGAGTCCCACCTCTTACTGTCCAGGAAGCCAAGGTATCTACATCCTTGTTTTCCACTCTTAAGTCCAACGCCTTAACCACTCAGCCATCCTGGTCCCGGCTTGTTTTCCACTCTTGACAAGGTCCACTGCTTAATCATGCCCAGCCATTGGTTGGACAGTATTGCTGGTTATGCTTAGACAACAGCCCCCACCCCAGCCCCTATACTACATAGGGATAGGAACTAACCAGGCTGTGAGCCCATTGACTAACAAAAGTCACTATAACTGGGTGGGGTGAAGGGTGCAGCCAAAATTAATCTTAGGGGGTTACAAGGCCTGGAACCTGTCTAATATCCAAAAACTTTAACCTAGGCACTTCCCCTTATTCTGATGCCTGCTATTCTGCCTTATGGGTTAATTCATTTTGATATCAGCAATATTACCTGAGACTACCTGGCAGGCATGTACTAATGGATTGACTAAACATGCCTCTTCTGATGCTTTCCAAACTGAGAAACACCTTTTATGTGACTTAGTACACATTCTGTACCAGGTATTTCTACATAATGGGAAAGAAAAGAAAATACATTTTAATATGAGTCCTGGACTACAAAAATAAAACAAACACAACAACAACAACAACAGAAGCTGTTCGTGTCCTCACCCCACTCCTGGTCAGAGCAGGCAAGGCTGACTGGATAGCTATAGACTCATTAGTCTTTATCACGGAAGATAAAAATGTTTTATAAAACTAAGTAGACAGGTTCATCAGGACCTAAAGGTATTAAAACTCCCATTTCTGAATTAAAGCAACTGTTAGATTCCCTTGCAGAAGTAGTGCTATAAAATTGGAGAGGCTTGGCCTTACTTCTCATGAGATAAGAGGGACTGTGTGTGGCTTAGGAAAAAAAAAATCTGTTGTTTCTGTGCTAATCAATCAGGAGTAAGTAGAGAAAATCTTGCTATACATATAAGCATTTTAAGAGTTTTAAAGATTTTTTTTTAACCACTACTACCTCTTTGAAAACATACACACAAATGGACAAATGGGCTTTTCAAGGTCTTAGTTAAGTCTATGTAAGCTACAATTCTCTATATTTTTTAATAATCATTTTAAAACCTGCTTCAAGGCTTATAATCTTGTTAAAAGAAAGTTGTTTTGTTTTGTTGTTTTTATTTGGGGGGTTGAGTTTGTTGTTGTTATATTTTGGTTTCTCAAGACAGGGTATCTCTGTGTAGCTCTGGCTGTCCAGGAATTCACTCTGTATACCATGATGGACTTGAATTCAGGAATCTGCCTGCCTCTGCCTCCTGAGTGCTGGGATTAAAGACGTGTGCTACTACCACTTTAGCCAAAGTTGTTTTTTTTAATACTGTATTGTTATCTAATTTCTTCTATAATGTGTCTTTTCCATTTAATTTTTCAAACTAAATCTGGTAAAATTCCAATATAATAAAACAGATCAAGTCAGGACTCACAGATAAGAGCTATGATAATTTAGATATTAAAGATCAGCCTTGTCCCAAAGTTCTATCTGGCCGTTCCTTATAAGTTATAACTGTTAGATCAAACTAGACAAAAGAAAGTAGATTTAAAAGATTATTTTAAATATTCCACATGCAAATAAAATTGTTCATAAGTACAAATGAGTGTAAATACAAGGGGAAATGTATCATCAATCTAGCTTTTTAATGTAAATTTTGGTTTCTTAAAGTACATACTTCCTTTACCTATTACCTTCACTCCATTAGGCCAAGCAGTATTTTTTATTATTTTAAGTATAATAATACTGTTGTATGTCACATGCAAGTGTGGCATCAGATACAGGGAAACAAGTCAGATCTAGATCATGATGGATAGTTGTTTTGATAAGATCTGAGAGTCTCTCTCTCTCAATGGCTTTACCATTGAGTCTCTCTCCAGAAGACTGCTGCCATGCCTACTACTCAGCCTCACCTATACCAGATCCCAGTAAGAATCCTTCCTAGCTATGAGGGACATTATAATACTAAATAAATAATATATTATACCCCACATAGGCAAAATGTGATGTTTGACCCACAAGGAGACATAAACAAACTGAAAAGAAGCTGTGTCTACAAAGGGTGGTTGACCAGTTGTTCCATGCAGAGAGGGTGGAATGTTGCAGGTCCAGAGCCTAATTACAATTTGCCTTGGGCTATGTTTAATCTACTAAAGAGCCATTCCTTGGCCCCCTCTGTGTTGGCCCTAACTAGCATCCTGTGATTTAAAAAAAAAAAAAAAAAAAAAAAAAAAAAAAAAAAAAAAAACCTTTGAAATGTATAAACTTAACAAAACCCTATTGTCTACCAATTAAAGGGCTAAAAATGCTATCAGCACTTGAGGCCTGTAGCTGAAATTACCCCACTTGGCTGTACCCTATCTCTCTGTTGTTTCCACCATTGTATTTGAAAAATGTCTTGGTTTATGACTGTATTTGTTCCATTATTATAAAAACATCATGAAAGAGCTTGCACGTTATAACATGGATTATGGGGTTAAACTAAGTCTGTGTTACAGGCACTTACATTTGGCTTCAGAACAAGGCCATTTTGCCCCCTTTGAGGTGAGAGCTGTGCTTTAGTGTCCGGAGAACAGCTCTTAATTGCAAACTGTTACAGACACCCAGCTCTCCCTCCCCTCATGGAACAGTGCCAGCTGTTTTAGTAACCAGCCTGCCTGACAGAAATGAAGATATTTCAGACACACTGTGTCCTCCACACTTGGCCTCTCAGGCTCGTGAAACATTGGGCCCCCACCCCCTCAAATTAGAATTCTCCAAGGAATCTCCTACTGAGAGAAGAGGTTGAGGCCCTGGGAGGCAGCCAGGGAGTGCTTGTCTTTCTGAGAAGTACTCCCATCTTGGCAGATGACCTTGCAAGGGAGGCAGACCTCCAGGAGAGATTGGAGCTGAGATAGTGATGGACGGGAGGGTCCTTGTCTTTGTCTTCGGACACATGAGCCTGGAAAGCTTTAGTGAGTGAGTGCTCCTGAGCCTGGATCCACGTCTGTAGTAATGGTAGCACAGCCCTGTGACCCAGGACTGGAGAAACTGAGTCAGCAGGGTTGTGAGTTTGAGGACACCCTATCTCAGGCAGGAAGAAAATGGGGGAAGGAGGCGGGGAGATATCAAAGATGGTCACTGTACCCAGAACCCTGGCTTTGACAGTCAATATCAAATATGTCAGGCAAGATTTGTAACTGCTCTGTGCCTCAGTTTACCTGTATGTAAAATGCCAAGTACATCTAATCAATGCAGCCACTTTGAGGACATAAAACATGAAGTCCATGGAACAGGAGTAGAACACACCATATATGCCCTGGTCCTTGGTGGGCTTTCTTTATAACATATTACACATGCACCATATCACATGTGCTTGTCATGCTTTCCTGTAATCTCCCTTTTATCCTTTTGATAAACATCAAGATTCCCAGTTATTTAAAAACCTTCCTAAAGTTTTCTTTTACCAGCTCTCAAACCCACCCCTAAGAATTAATTTACCTGTTTTTCAAGACAATGGGATTTTGTATGTGCATCTATTTGTGTACTTATAATTTTATGCTATAATTAATTGAGGGAGGTGTGTGTGTGTGTGTGTGTGTGTGTGTGTGTGTGTGTGTGTGAACTGTGAATTCCCTGAGGGCATTTTACTCCTCTTGCTGCTCAATGCCCAGTATAGTGGTTCGAACACAAAGAATGTGTAAGTGGATGGATGGATAAATAAATGGGCAGGAATATCAGATAGATGTATAGGTGGATGGGTGCATGAATGAAAGATATGGATGTATGGACTTGTGCATGAGTGGTTGCATGGATAGATTTTCTGCAGGAGATAGAGTAGAAAATATATCTAGAGCCCAGCTACCCTCCACTTTTCTTAAGCCTCTAGAATAGAGGAGGAAATCTCCCTCAGTTTTCCAGCAGTCTGTTTGCAGCCCCGCCCACCCTTTCTTCCCACCTTGTGAGCCTGGAGGACATAGGATGAACTGTGGAAGACGCTGAGCACTTGATCTGACAGGCAGGTTCCCATGTCAGCTGGAGGACATAGGATGAACTGTGGAAGACGCTGAGCACTTGATCTGACAGGCAGGTTCCCATGTCAGCTGGAGGACACAGGATGAACTGTGGAAGACGCTGAGCACTTGATCTGACAGGCAGGTTCCCGTGTCAGCTGGAGAACATAGGATGAACTGTGGAAGACACTGAGCACTTGATCTGACAGGCAGGTTCCCATGTCAGCTGGAGGACATAGGATGAACTGTGGAAGATGCTGAGCACTTGATCTGACAGGCAGGTTCCTGTGTCAGCTACTCCACAAAGCAGACAACAGGTCTACCTCTCTAAGCCTTGGCTTCCTACCTGGTCATAGCTGGTGGGAGACAGCACAGAGACACTCAGAGGCACTCTCTAGGACAATGCCTCCTCATTGTGTGGCCTTAGAAGCTGTGAAGCCTGCTTTTCTGGAGGGTTTGAGGCTTTTGTTTGTTTGTTTGTTGTTTTCTTTTCTCTTTTGTTTTTTAGATTTGTGGTGGGAGAAGTGGGTGAGAAATTAACAGAGGGAATCCAAACCACTTTGTAAATGCTCATTAGACCAGTCTCCAGCTCCTACTTCCTCGGCAGGTTTGAATAGCAGTGAAAGGAAGCCTTCTCACTAACTCTCTCCCCTGTTTAGTGCTTAGGAGCTTGGGGCACAGTTTCACAGGTGTGCTGTGCTGAGTCCTTGGCTGGAGGACCGGGTCCAGAAGGACTTGTCCTGATGATTTAGTGCTTTGGATCTGTTGTTTACTGGGTCTTTGACATGGGAGCTAGAGCTGCATTTCCTGCAGGAACAGCTCTAGAGAACTCTCATAATAAAAAGCAGCAGTCTGGTGACCCATTCTTGGAACTCTGAACCTGGAGAAGTTTCATTTACTCCATGGACCCTGGTTTGTTTTTGTTTGGTTGTTTGGATGGTTTTTAGTAGTGGACAGTGGGTTTTGGTTACATATATACCAAATGTAATCTTCCTCAGCTAGCCTATCTCATTACAATATTTTTCCAATATTCTATTTAATTGAGGTTTTTGAAGCTGTTGCTTTAGTAGAAATTGTCTTATCTCTCTTTTAGTAACTGGGGTGAGACAAGAATGAAATAAGTATACCTGGCATATTGGAAAATTCCAACAAAGACAATTTCCCACTATATTTCTACTGATTGTACCAGTACATCCCCATACATAGCAATGAAATAGTGCCTTTCCTTCTGGTTTGTGTGTGTTTCTGCACATGTGTGTATGTGTTTGTATATGTGTGGGTGGATGTGAGTAGACATGCATGTGCAGGCCAGAAGACAATCCAACACTGCCCACCATGTCTGTGAACACTGCCCACTTCTCTCTCTCTCTCTCTCTCTCTCTCTCTCTCTCTCTCTCTCTCTCTCTCTCTGTGTGTGTGTGTGTGTGTGTGTGTGTGTGTGTGTGTGTATGTGTGTGTGTAGAGACAGAGAGAGACAGATTCTCTTGCTGGCTTGGGTTAGAGCTTGCCAAGTTGGCTGGGCTAGCTGGCCAGCAAGCACAGAGAAAGCCCAATGTCTCTGCCTCCCTGGTGCTGGGATTACAAGAGAAGGTCACTATAACCAGCTTTAAAAACAGGGTTTTAAGACTCTTGCCGGGCGGTGGAGGCACACGCCTTTAATCCCAGCACTCGGGAGGCAGAGGCAGGCGGATCTCTGTGAGTTCAAGGCCAGCCTGGGCTACCAAGTGAGTTCCAGGAAAAGGCGCAAAGCTACACAGAGAAACCCTGTCTCGAAAAAAAAAAAAAAAAAAAAAAAAACCAAGAAAAAAAAAACATAATAAGACTCTAACTCAGGTCCCCATATTGGCAAGGCAATCAGTTTAGTAACTATTTCCTCCTCCCTTCTTTTGTGATTTTAAAAGTATCTTTTTCATCTAAACCTTCAGCCTGTTTTTACTCCTGATTTCCCCTCCTTTTCTACCATTCTAACTTTGCATCTTGTACAATAGTCCAAAACTGTGAGTCTTTCTCCAGGAGTGACAGGAGGGGAGGAGGAGGGAAAAGAAGCCAAAGTTGCAGTTTTCTGAGGCATGAAGAATCCGTTTTTGCAGCTCCCGGCACGGCCCTTCACCAGCACTGTGGCAGTTTGAGCACAGGCTGAAGTAAGAGTTCTCATCTTCTCACCTTGGCTGGGCAGAGGGAAAATAGAGTTCGTAGATTACCCTACACATCAATGCTGCTTCACACGAGCAGTGTTTCTGGTGGATCCAGGCTATTGTGCTCCTCTGTGGATTCCCAGGTGGGGGAAACAAAGCATTCCATAAGAGTGAATGGCATAGTTGATGGGAATTACTTTTTCTAGTGTGATTTAAAACTTACTCATCTTTGCATGAGAGGGTATTGGGGACAGATTGGTCTACCCAAATCCTGACAGTTGCACAGATGTGTGAAAGTATGAAACTGCATCTGTAGGCTCTTGCAGTCAATTTTACTTTAGGGGCAAAAATCCTGTGCCTATTAAGAGAAATGTCAAATACATATTTCTTGGCAATTTCTTTTTTTCCACTTTTCTTTGCCTTGTCGGACATCTAGCCCAGGATTTCCTACATTCTAGACAACATTCTGACACCGAGCTATGACCCAGCACTTCACTTTCACATCAGAGTGTGTTGCATGTGATTTCGCCTCTTTCAGGGGTTTGGAGACCTTTACTAGAGTAAAAAAAAAGAAACCATAAGTGACACTGGGATGGGGTCAGCTTCAAAGATGATGAAGGTAAATACCAGGACAGCACCTCTTCTTTGCATAGGACAGTGATTAGTGCACTTCAGCAGAAGCTTCCTTACACACTCTACAGAGACTAGTGCACTTCAGCAGAAGCTGTCCTTACACACTCTATGGAGGAAGAAAGAGAAACCCTTTTCATTTTTTGTGAATTTCTGGTAAATTGCAGTGACATCTCAAAGGAATGCTAAGAGTTCTCCAGAACACTAGTAACTTGGTGTAGAATACTTTAAGCTGTGTTACTTTTGTTTATGTTGCATTTGTTTAACTGTGTGAAGCTGTGTTACTGTGCCTATCTAAAACACCTGATAGTCTAATGAAGCATCCATTAGCAAGGCAGGAGAAAGGATAGGCGGGGCTGGCAGGCAGAGAGAATATAGAAGGAGAAATCTGGGAAGAAAAGATCAAGGAATGAGAGAGGAAGGAGGAGGACATCAGGGGCCAGCCACCCAACCACCCAGCCACCCAGCCACCCAGTCACCCAGCCACCCAGCCATCCAGTCATCTAGCCATCCAGCCACCCAGCTATACAGCCACACAGCCATGCAGCCACACAGCCAGCCACAGAGTAGGAGTAAGAGTAAGATTTACAGAAGTAAGAGAATGGGAAAAGCCCAGAGGCAAAAGGTAAACAGGCTAATTTACAGTTAAGAAAAGCTGGATAGCAATAAGCCAAGCTAAGGCTGAGCATTTATAATTAAGAGTAAGTCTCCATATTATTTGAGATCTGGGTAGTGGGCCCTCCAAAAGAGAAAGAGTAAAGAAAACAACGAACAACATTTTGGCATACCAACATGGTGCTCAGATTTCCATAGTGCCTGAGAAAGCTTTAAGGAAAAAAAAAAAAAAAGATACAGCTCATTTAAGAGTTTCTGCTGGTTAGTGAGCCCTTGAGCAGCTAGAATGTTAAATAGGAAAAAAAAAACCTAAGTAAAAATGCCTGCCACAGTATAAGCATCAGCCTTCTAGAGCTCTAGGAAGGTTGAATGCAGTTCCTGGTCAGACAAACCTCTGTCTGACCATGAGTTTCACACTTGGTTGTCATGGCTGGAGAAGCAGGCTCAGCCAGCTGAGAGCTGTGTGTAGAAGACCCAGGTGTAGGTTAGCAGTTTAAAGGTTTGCTCATACACTCAAAATAGGCTGAAGAAACACAATAAAAGAAGTCCAGACAGGAAAACCTCTAAACAGGTTCCAGAAAAAAAGAAAAAGGGTATAGTCATAGAAAGAAATGAATAATTTAAAAGTAATAATAAAGTTTTTAAAGAGAGAGTGAAAGTAATATAAAAGAAAAAAGCCATGTGAGATGGGAAATGCCCAGGGAATCTGTATGTTATTGTGTTGATTTTGAATTTTATTATTGTTGGAAAGCAAAGGCAGCTGCAAAGAGACCTGGAATTGAAAGAGGGACTGTTGAAATAAGTCAAAAAAATGTATTTGTCAGATGGAAATAAAAGATGCTTTGGAGTTTTGTTCCCACAGGAAATGAAAGGCTGTGCATTCCTTTGGAGTTAATATGATGGATCAGGTTTGATCAGGCAAGACCTCCTGAAACTTGACAGGTGATATCTATCAGCAAAGGTTACTTCTGGTATTCCCAGGATTTGGTCATTATCTCAAAATTTTCTCTCTGAGACCCTAAAGATGCTTCATCCACAGACAGCAGGAGGCAGTATGAAGAAAACTATGCCCACATTCCCAAGAGTTGGGGGTTGTAGGTGGTTTTTGGTTATTTGGTGGGTTATGGATATTTGTTATCATTTAGGGGAATACAGAATATTGATACAAATTTAAAGTAATTTTTATTATACTGTATATATGTTTTTATTCTTGTTTAAAAGATTTTTGTACATTGATAAAAATTTAAGGTTATTTTTATTACAACATATTGTATGTATATTTCTTTTATGTTTGAGGTATTGTGCATAGGCAGTTCATTTGGAAATGTAGGATGAAGTTCTAGTTTTTGAAAGCTATTATTATAAACTATATAGGATAACCAGGAAATATATGTTAGTGGTTAATCATTTATAACAAAATGGTAGATGTTAGGTATGCTTTCTAGATCATACAGAGATATATTTTAGATAGATAGATGGACTTCAAACCTTTCAAAGACCTCCAGAATATGGAATTTAAAATGTTTTGTTAACTTAAAGTTTTTCATGACAATGAAACACATTCATTCCTGGCCACACCAATTTACTTCTGAGAAGATGATGGACATTAAAGAAACTCCTTATAGAGTTTGCTCTCATTGTGGCAAAGTTAGCCACTGGGCAAAAAAAATGCTTTTGCCTTTGACTGCTGACAAGGTGCTGTGCAGACTGGACATGAAGGACACACCGGAAAAGACTTGAATTTTGCCAAAACAAGGCAAGACAGTCCTTCAAATTTCCTACTTCACAGAAAAGTCTGTCAGATACTCTGCAAGACTCACAGAAAAAAGACTGTTGAACTTTGCCAAAACAAGGCAGGACAGTCCTTCAAATTTCCTGCTTCACTGAAAAGTTTGCCAGATATTCTGGGCCTGCAGGCTGACAATGGATGTCCCAACATTGCAGAGGAACTTTGGGTGACAGATAGCCAAATGTCTCTGTTGTTAGATAATGTCACATCTCTCTGGGTCTTTGATGGAATTGAAGACTAGATAGTTATGGTCACAGTTTTCCTTAGTTATGATAGAAAGTAAGTTAGGTGTAAAACTTTGGATTCACTAAGATAGGATAGACAATGCATTATTTTCTGTGAATATGCTAACTTCAAGTGGACAGAATATTATAAATGTAATTCTTCTTGATAATTGTTTTTGTGGTATACAGTTTTACTGTATTAAAATTAAAACTTCTCTTTTTGTTTAGACAAAAGGGGGAAATGTAGAATATTTTAAGGTGTATTACTTTTGTTTACGTTGCATTTGTTTAACTCTGTGAAGCTGTGTTACTGTGCCTGTCTAAAACACCTGATGGTCTCATAAAGAACTGAATGTCCAATAGCAAGGCATGAGAAGGGATAGGCAGAGAGATTACATAGAGGGAGAAATCTGGGAAGAAACAATCAAGGAATGAGAAAGGAAGGAGGAAGACTTCAGGGGCCAGCCACCCAGCCACCCAGCCACCCAGCCACCCAGCCACCCAGCCACCCAGCCACCCAGCCACCCAGCCACCCAGCCAACCATGGAGTAGGAGTAAGAGTAAGATTACAGAAGTAAGAGAAGGGGGAAAGCCCATAGGCAAAAGCTAGACAGGATAATGTAAGTTAAGGGAAGCTGGCAAGAAACAAGACAAGCTAAGGCTGGGCATTCATAAATAAGAATAAGCCTCCATGTGATTTATTTTTGAGTTCAGTGGCAGGCCCCCAAAAGAATTACAAACAAACAACAATAACTTGATGTTTTCACATTACAAATGAACATCCATGGTAGTATATATATATATATTCATTCATACTTGATATTCTTTTTCTTAAACATGAATCCTTACATTCCACAAGCTTTAGCTTCCACAGGACCTGGATCCAGTTTGCTCAAGTGGTACAGAGGTTGTCTCCGACGTTTTTACAGCCCAGTCTAGTTGTCAGCGTTCCTGTTCCCCAGTGCTGGAGTGCCTGCCCGTGACAGTGTGACAGTTTCCCAGTGCTGCTTCTTTTCTGCTCATCTGCTGTGCACAGAAAACCACACAGTGATGCCATGGGGCTACTTAATCACCGACTGAGAATTTAACAATTTCTTGCGTTTGACCATAATGTTTAGAATTTTTTCTCCTTGTTCCCCACCTCCCTTATCTACATTTGATAGCTGATTATCCTACCTACAATTCTCAAGTTAGGTTTTAATTATATTTTTCTCATTAATGGATGAGAATTTTTTCACTTGGAAAAAAACAACAACAAAAGGAAAGAGGGCTGAGATAAATTCTATTTCTTTAAGCTGTTTCTTACAGGTTTCTTGGACTTAATGAACTCCACTGTGTGCTCGGCCTCCAGTGCTCGGTACCTGTGAAGCGGGTTTCGGGAAGCTCCAGGGACAGGGAATGCATCTCTTTGTTGTCTTGAGTATCGTGCACTCAGTAACTCTTTCCACTAGATGGGCTTCTAAACTCAAGGTCTTCCTCCGGAATCAGGGTGGAGTGCTGAGACGTCATTGCAGCCTGTGGCCAGCAGGGGGCAGTGGCATCTAGTGGCCGCCCAGGTTTAGATTTCTAGGATGCAGAAAAACAATCAGAGGAAGTCCATTCAACCTCGGAGCTTAATATGGTGAGCATTATGTTCTCGCAGCCTTATTCTCCAACTCCAGCTTACATTTGATGTGCATTCTGGTGATAAGTCTTGCTGTTACTATTGACTACTATAGTATTAACATATTACCAGTGCTTATCAGGAACAATAGTATGTCCTTTTTGTTTGTTTGTTTGTTTTTGAGCCAAGCTTTCACTGTGTAGCCCTGACTGGCCTCAGACTTGCTTTGTACAGCAGGCTGGATTAACTCACAGAGATCCCCCTGCCTCCACCTTCCAAGCACTGGGGTTAATGGCATGCACCACCAAGTCTGGATAATATATACCTTTGAAAGACTTTGGTCCCAATCAAGATATTTCTTTTCTGGCACAGCCAACCTTTGCTGATCAGTGGAATTACCCAACAAACCGAAGCTAGGGAAAAGAGGTTATTGTCTTTTGCATTCATTACCTGGGGCAGCCCTAATGGGTACAGAATGACTCATGAATCTCATGCCCAGGCAGTCCTTGGGCCCATTTCTGCCTCTAAGGCTGGTGACTCCCATGATAAGTGACTATGAAATCTACTGTGTAGTTGTACTTTAACCCTGACCAGTTGAGATAATAAGACATCAAGTACAGGACATGTAAGACCCGCATTGTTTTCTGTGCCTGTTTAAAGGACAGAGGATGAAAGGCTTTCCTGATAAAGCATTGCTGCGTAAATGACAATGAAGTAGCAAATTCAGGGACAAGAACTTGGGCTCCCAGTTTTGTCCCTTTGTTGTGAGATCTTAGCTTCTTCTGACATGACCAGACTGAGCTGGACTATATGGGGAGAGGGGAGATGGGGGACCAGGTGCAGCAGCCAGGAGGCCAAAGTACAAAGGGAGCTGGCCACCAAAATGATTGGATTGCATAGGGAAGAGCAGCCCAGCAGCCCTGGACTGGAGAGTTCAGGGTAGGGGACAGGGTATGCTAGCCAGAAGGACTCTGTAACAGGTAGTAACTGAGGGATGCTAGGAGAACCCGGCTGCCAGGTCCTCTTTAATATGTTAAATAAGTGCCTCAGCCATTTGACCCAGGTCTGAAACCTAACAGATGTCATCATGTGTCTCTCACACTGGAATAACTCTTGCCTTTAGAGACTGGACCCTTTCTATCTTTAGAGCCAGCTTGGTGTCCTTATCCCAAATGAGCCCCTTCCCATTTTTGCAGAGAATCAACAGAGGGCCAAGGAGAGAGCTGGGTCAGAAATGAAGACATTAACTCCTTTACCAAGCAGTGATATGTGGTCTATGGTCTTCATGCATTAAGCTCTTCAGCAGAAAATGCCAAGAGGCATGGGGAGATTTTGGTTGAGAGTTTCACGCTATTCATTCTGCAATTGACTCCATATGATATTGCAGGTTCAGAAGGTGTTTATTGATGGAGTATAAGTAAAACTTAAATTCTGAGTTCTTCAGAGTCAGAATGTGAAACAGACCTAAAAGGATCACCCTAAGAGCAAAACTCCCTAATCCAAGACATCTCAAGGAGAGGCCAAGGAGCAGAACAAAGGAGTGTGCCATTCAAGGTGCCATGGTCTCCACTGGAAGCTCCATGTACAAAGACAATGCACTAGAGATTTGTGCCTCTCTCTTCCGTGGCCTTTGAACCACATTTAAACACCCATGAAGCCTCTGGTACACCATGGCATCTGCTCTGAAACTTCCATTTTAAGGAAAGCTTTGTATGTTTTGCTGATTTAGGCAGCAATGGGGATTAATGACGTGTTGGGTGGAGTGTTTCAACCCAGATTAAGCTATTGCCAAGATAACTGTTGCATCAGCTTGTCCTGAGATGGGACGGGCAGCCCCAGAAGAGAGTCACAGACAACACAGCCTCCTGGACTCAGGACACTGCTTGTGAAGGGTGCCCTTTCTGTGAATGAAGCCTGCATTAAAAAAATCCATATAAGTCTTTGATACCGTGACAAATACAGCTCTAGATACAAGGTGGCATCAGCAAATAGGACACACAGCTGCTGGTTTGGGGGAAGCTGTGACTGTCTGGACCACATAATTTCGAGAGTGTGTGTGTTGCTGGTAGTGAAGGCTGGTGTGGTCTCAGATAGACCAGACTGAGGCCCTACCCAGTGATTCTACATTCCTATCATCAGCAAAGAGAAAATTTGAAAAGGAGGCAAAATGAGGGATTGGTAAGGAGGTATACAGGCTTTCAAGAGAACCGCATCACAGTGGCTTCACACCACTCACCTTGTTAAGGTGAGAAATTCTAGGAAGTTAATTAGGATTTTTCCTAGGATGGAAATGATTCTCTATCCTGTCTGCCTTATAAGGGTTTTCTGGTGTGTCGTGGCATCAAACACACGATGAGAACAGCCAATTCTGCCAGATGAATGATCTGGAGATGACAGTATAATGAAGCCAAGGTCATTTTCACTGGCTGCGTGGATTCCAGATGGTGTTGGTGATTTTTCACTATATGAGTGGTCCCACAATGTCATAATACTGCTCTGCAGTCACGTCAGCTCCGTGTGTCTGCCTCTTCTGTCCCATATGTTTCTAGTCTACCTCAGACTAGACTGAAGAAAGCAAGGTTCCCCTCTCACAGACATGTGAGTCAATCAGAGTGTATAGAAAGAAGCCTGCAAAGGCTTACTGGCTGATGAAAATTTCAATGATGTAGAACTATTGAAATGTTATAAACTCAGAGCCAATTTTCTTGGGCTAGCCTTAGCCCCCTTAACACATTTATTTCCCACCTCTGTGAGAAACCAATCCAAAAGCTAGAAATATCATCACAGAACACATGAGGCCTATAGCAAAGATTTCTCCACCTTGGTATAAACTGCCTACCTGATATTTCTACCAATGTACTTGAAAAGTGTCTTGGTTTATTATTTTCTGTGTTCTGTTACTATTTTTTTTAAGTTTCATGAAATTGCTATCATGCTGGGTCGTAGAATTTGGGTTAATCTAAATCTGTTTCCCCAGGTCATGGTCACTCATCTTTAGCTTCTGAGTAAACTATCTCTTATCCCCTTTGAAAAGAGAGCTGTGTTTCTTGCATTGACAGAGACATGATTCTTGGCCTGTATTCCACCAAGCAACTTTTGGGACAGATGCCACTCCAGTGAGATAAGAAGCATCCGTTCTGAGAGCTGAAACATGGCATTTACAGCAAGGCATGGAGAGAGAGAACACAGAATATTATTTCTGCACCATAATTGCAACCAGCTGCCAAGTTGTCATCAGTGAGCTCCACAGGACCTTGGAGCATTTTTACCTCACTAAATAAGACACAATGGCATCATCCTTGGTGGGCTGTAAACTTGGGGTTTCCTGGCAGAAGGTAGCTGATGTGGCTCATCTCTGCTGCAGGCACTCTCAGGGCGCTGTGGGCCACTCTGCCTGTGCTATGGACAAAATGGGAGAAACTGCTCCCTTAATTTCTATCATCTCTCAGAATAAGGGTTTTCATACAAAGTTCAAAGTTGGTTGGCATCGCTGAGAAGCCCACATGTCCCAGTGTATGCTATGTCCTCTCAGAGTTCCACGACACACTGCAATGTCTCAAGTCAACTATGTGTTAAAATCTCAGTGAGTTCCTAGGCCCTGGATTCTCAGGCTGCACTTCAGACCAGCTCACTGAGGTTATTTTGTGAAGTGACCCCAGGCTCCATATGTATACAAATGTGAACTAAGGTTCCCGAAAATAGGCTGCACCCCCAATTGAACCTTCTACCAAGGCTGATTGACGGACTAGAACCTCAATGGGAGGGCAGGAATATTGCAGGTAATAGCCATTCATTGTCTGACCTAACAGGTTTGTGAGTATCATGTGAAACCTTTGGAATACATTAAGGTAGCAGACCACCAGCTTCCATCCAAAAGCTAATGATAGTATCATAGAGTACCTGAGACTATAACAGAGGTTTTCCTACTTTGCTATATATTATCTGCTTACCTGATATTTCCACCAATGTATTTGAACAGTTTCTTGATTTATTACTTTCTTTGTACTGTTATGATGAAAAGGTCATGAAGCTTTTAACACAATAGTAAGACAGGCCCATAGGGTTGAGGAAATTGACTCAAACCAGTTACCAAGGCATGCACATAACGTACTTCCTTATGAACCAATCTAAAGTCTGCCTGAGGGCCTAGCAATAGGCACTGTCGGAGTTCCTGGTCACTGTCAGAGTTCCTGATCATGCCTAGCCAATGAGAGATGACCACACAATGTCCTCAAACCAGAAGACAGCCTGGGTGCCGGGAGAAAGGTATATAAGGCCTTTCCTGTCTTTGAATAAACAGCTGCTGTTTGCCTTCAAGGACTCCTGGTGTCTGCACCTTCTCACCCCCTCCCCCAAGGGAGCTGTCAGGATCCAGCAACATAATAGAGCATAGAATTTAGCTGTTCTGGTTCGTTTTCAGTTGCTGTGATAAGACACTGACCAAAGAAAGGCACTTTGGGGAAGGAAGGGTATATTTGGCTAAAGTCCGTCATCAAGGGAAGTTGAGGCAGAACCTGGAGGCAGGAACTGAAGCGGAGACCACAGAAGAATGCTGCTTACTGACTTGATTCCTGCCTCTGCTCAGCCGGCTTCCTTCTACATCACAGGAGCCCCGCCCAGAGGTGGCACCACTCACACCTGGGTAGGCCCTTCTCCATCCATTAACAATCAATAAAATGCCTACAGACATACTCACAGGCCAATCTGATTGAGGCAATTCCT
This sequence comes from Peromyscus maniculatus bairdii, assembly GCF_049852395.1. NCBI lineage: Eukaryota > Metazoa > Chordata > Mammalia > Rodentia > Cricetidae > Peromyscus > Peromyscus maniculatus. The sequence goes on along the minus strand of NC_134860.1, from coordinate 24,720,508 downwards.
CAGCTGAGCTTCCCTCTTCATACGAGTGTCAAGATGACAACCAAGATCAACCTTTACACTGGGGTAACCTGGATGGATCTGTGCTGCTGGGCCATGGTCATTCATATCTGGCTCTAGAATAAACCATCATTTCTCCTTTCAGGTAAAGGCTGTGGTTTTGTTTGTTTTCGTCAGGTACATCCTTTCTGATGACAGTATTTAGCCTGGTTCGGGGGGTCAGCATTTAAGAGTCTCTGGTGTCATGAGGTATCTTCCAGAGAGAACCACTCACACACACAGGTTCGGGTTCTGTATTAGCGGCCCGCACTACACTGGGCATTCAGGGCCCGAGTGCAGTTCCAGGCCTTTCTCTGGTGAACTTTTAAGCACAAAAACCACATCCTGGGTTGACAGACCTCAGTCATCGAGGTTGGTTAGTCTGAAATGGAACTACAGAAGTCAAAAAGCAATGTTAATACATTTAGGGACTTTCCTGAAAAACATGGACTTTGATGAAGTAGGTCTTTGTTCTCATTTTAGCAGGTGTTTCTGCCTGTGTGCTGGCTTCCATGACCTAAATGGTACTTCTGTCAGTTTTGCTAAGATCTGCGGGTCTGGTACCTTGGAAATCAGGTGTTGGGACTGTGCTCCATGTTTCATATCTAACTGGAGAGAGATACATTTTCCTGAAGTGAAGAAAGAGAATGAAAGAATCACAAAATTGTAATCTTGATGCCCACAGACAAATGAGGCAGTGTGTCTCTCAGAGCCTCTATCTCTGCTTCAAGAAAAGCACAAACACGTCTCAGAATTGGAATCTTAAACAACAGGCTGAACAGTTATGGATTTTCTAGTTAGCTAGACAGCATCGGGCTGGGATGCCATTGAGAACCGGTCCCTTCCTTGTAATCAGCGTTGGACCCTGCATCCAGTTTCCCTGGTAACATCATTGTTAAGAAAGAAAAGCATCCCTATTGCCCTCTCTTTGGAATTTAAAATGCCATCCAAAAGGGAGGAGAATGAAGGTATCATTGCTTTAGTGAGACTAATTAAGGAAAACTACTTCTGGGTAAAAGATGGAGTTCTGTGCTCTCCCATCGGCCCCGAGTGGACATGACATTCTAAACTGTAAGCACCATTACATACCGTTGTCTCCTCCCTTAAGAGTTAATTGGACCTATCAATCTCCTGACCCGGAGACCTGATGACATGTTAATGAGCAGGAGAAATAATTATCCCCTTGATGAAATAGCACACGTATTCTCCGCAGAGGGTCTGCCCTTGAGGCAGTTACTTAAAGATCTTCACTGCTAAGCCTGCTTGTCTTTCTGAATTCTAACTCAAAAGCATAACTTCTCTTTCTCTCCCTTGTGTCTCTTCTTTGGGTACGAGACAAATCCTAAGCACACTTTCCTTACACACTCTCCCACTCTTTTTTGCTGAACATGCCTGTTTTGCTGGACCCTGACTCAAGAGGAGTGGCATTTTCCCTTCCTCTCCTCCCTCTCCCTGTGACCAGCAGCTGTCTGAACTGACAGCTGGCATGTCCCATGCTTTCTCTCACAAGCTCTTATAAAGTGGGCTTCAGCTTTCTTCTGAGTCCATTTACAAATTCCTTTACCAGAAAGATAGAGTCCACAAAAGAGAATTCTGATTTTCTGGTAAGAAATTTCAATGAAGCCGACACTTTAAGCATCCAACAGCCTGAACACATCCAAGTCAGCTGTTATTGAAGATAAATTTATTCTGTGGTCATGGATAGTTTTTTTTTAACTGTATTTTCTTTTGTGGGGAGGTGGTCTTGAGCAGATGAAGGAATATTACAAACTGCACCAATGGGAGAGGGGTCATTTTCCACAAATGTTGGAAAGCAGACATAGACCTGCCCCTTATCTCTTTATATTTGATGCCTGGGTTTGTTGGCTGGGGGCAGGGAGCATACAACCCCTCCTACCTGTTTTAGTGAAACATTACATTACATGAAAGGAGCTGAGCTGTCCCTAGGTAAAGCATGGGGGTCTCACAGGTAGCAGCAACTGATGCCTAATTTTGCAAAGTGAGGACGTGCATGATGACCAGCCAAGCTTGCTAGACTAAGGAAATGGAGATGTCGCTAAAATGAACTCTCAGTAGCTCTTCGAAGACCAAGGTGTCACCTATAAAAACAACTTGCTGGGAGCATCACCATCTGGGACTATACAGAAGGACAGCATGCAAGATGCAGAACAGGTAAGAGGTAGCATCGTTGGAAGTTCCTGATCTCTGATGGGAAGCAGTCTATCAGCAAAACAGGCACTCTCTGGAGAGCAAATGTCCTTAAACTCCCGGAGAAGAGAATGATGAGGAACCACCAGCAGGTAGTACTGTAAATCCTTGGCCAGGTGGCTGCTATAGATTTGCAGCCATGTATAGGACTGCTTTGGTGGATTGCATCCTAATTTAGAATTTTTAGCTTATCAGCATGTGTACGTGTGTTTGCACATGCGTATGTGCAAACCTGGGCGCCACAGTACACCTGTGCAAGTCAACATTCCATGGACAGTTGTCTCCTTCCAGCTTGAGTTCTGGGGTCAAACTCAGGTCCTCAGGGTTGTGTGATGGCGCTGTCACCTGCTCAACAACCTCGCTGACCCTTGCATTTAATTTTTAGTTCAGTGCAGCATTAGAAAATAAAATTAGAGTGGGACAGAAGATAAAACAAACTGCAAATTCTCTGAAATTTCATCACCCAAAGAAAACCATTGTTAATGCTATCCAAAATGTTTTCTAAAATGCACACACACCACACACGTGCATATATTGTGCATATACAGATATTCAATGTAGCTTTGTATTTTCACAGACTTGAAACCTGATGCACAGTCTACTGCTTACAACCGACTGCCTTTCAGTCAACAATTCATTCTAGACTTGCTCTGTGTCAGTAAATATGTCCCCAGAGTACTCTCGGTGCCCACCGTTCCCCTAGCTGTCCATGTCAGCACAGATTCTTGAGAAGATTTACAGAAAGCCACCTTATGACTGTGTCCTCGAATGCCAGAGCAGGAGCAAGCTCTCTGATGTCTGCTCTTACAGAGTTACTGACACCATCATAAGAGTTCCACCCTGTGACTTTGTCTCACCCTGGTGAACTCCCAAAGCTCCTATTTCTGAACACCGTTACACTAGAGGATAGTACTCCAATATATAAATGTGGCAGCACACAGGCATTCACCCTGTGTATGCTTCTGTTTAAGGACACTGTATGTGACACATATTGATGTGGGGTTTTTGTTTTGGGGGGTGTCTGGCATTTACTTCAGCAACAACAGCACTCTAACTCCTACCTTGGCAGAGGCTACCCGACAGCATTTTCTCCATAGAAGAAGTTCTAAAATGTAAAACAAACAAGCAAACAACAAGAAAACTCATGGCAATGAAGAGCCCACCAAAAGATATTTGTTTATAGTGTTTAGTAGCTATTTGCAGAGCTGAAGCAAGAAAGCACAGTTGCCACACTCCTCTTAGCGTGGACTATATGAGTCGGACAATTCAAACTTTTCATTGATCTGCACATATTCATGAATGGGCAAAAATGCTGCAAGGATTTTGGAGTTACAAATTTTAAGGAGTAAGTGAATTTGAAAATATTTAGGATTAAGTGTATTGCTCTAGGATATATTTCAAGATCTTGCTGGATAATAGAATATACTCCTTGGGTATTAATAGATATTGTCAAATTTCTACACGCCACATATGCTCTATGAAAGGATCTGTTACCTCCTTCTCTTTTTAACTAATAAAAATATGTGCTGATCTTTCACATCCTTCAACTTGGGTTGAACTGAACTTCTATAAATGAACTGTGTCCTATGTTATCTTGCATACATACATACATGCATACATACATAGGTATGTATGTATGTATAGATATGGATATAAAGATAGACAGACAGACAGACAGATTGATAGGTAGATAGATAGGCAGATGGATGATATGGATGAAGAGAGAGAGAGAGAGAGAGAGAGAGAGAGAGAGAGAGAGAGAGAGAGAGAGAGAGAGAGAGAGAGAGTCTTACAATGTATGAATGTATGCCTGGCTGTTATTGAGGTCTCAGAACCTTTCTGCCTGAGCCTCAAGCTCTAGTACGAAGCATCATGCCAGGATTATCTAGTATGTCCTCGGTGCTGACTTAGTGATTGTCCATTGACTGTCAGGTTAAATAAGAACAAGAGTGACTGACACTCTACAGACTCTCTGCCCTCTCCCCACCAGCTGAAGGCTTCCTAGCTTTCTAGGTTTGATCTTCATTAGTCCCTGGATCTCTTCTGTGTACTTTCCTTCTTAACATCTAATACAGCCAAGCAGTGCAGGGAAACAGAATTTTGAAAACAATAACTTGGGTCCAGTTTTTCCTTTACAAATGCCGGGAGGCACTAGCAGAAAGCGTAGTAACCTCCATAACCCCCTCTGCAACGGGCCTTTCATTCCAGAAAACTATGGGGTGCTTTGAAACCACTGATAACACCAGAAAGCATGTAGCACATGATCAAGTTTCCCACTTTCATCAATGAGTCTGTGGAGTTGCCTAAACATCACTGAGCAGTGGAGATCCGGGACCAATATGAGCTTCCCAGACTGTGGAGCGTGAAAATGAGGTGGCCGCCTCATTAGCAGGGAAAACATACTTCAGTGAGCTTCCACAGCAGAGGATGGAATGAATCTGCGCCCCATTTCCTCCCATTTTATTACTCAATCATTTTACAAATGAATGCAATTATAAATTAGCTATTCAACAGCACACAATAGAATTCATGAGCAAAATTGGTTAAATAATTTCTGTGACTGAACTGTATGCATAACATCTTTAAAACAAGGATTAGATTCTTAGTTGATCCTCAATTAATCCATTCTCTTTCTCTGAAAAATTCCAGGTTGTTTATTGGTATGGTTGTATAAACACAGTACTGAGCAGCCCTGGTCACAAATATGAATCCCAAGGGGAAGGAAAGAAAAGGCTTTTTGTTTTTTTATAAGATCCCCCCCTCCCTTTGTAGCCCAGACTGGCCTGAAACTCACTATCTTCCTGCCTCTTTCCCTTGGGTGTTTTGATTAAAGGAATATGCAACCAAGCCTGTTAGAAGAAGAGGTTTTTTTTTTTTAGTTTTGTCTTTTAAATAGCAAAATTCTACCTTCTGTTTGATAATAAAGCAAGTTCATAATAATGTGATTCATATACTGCTGTTTATGTTCAACTAGAGGAGTCTAGAAGAAAGTATCTTAGATCCTTTTCCCATTACTGTGATAAAACACTCTGGCAAAAGCGAATTATGAGAGGTAGGGTTTCTTCTGGCGGGCAGTTCAAAGTCCAGTCCCTCACAGCAGGTAAGGCAATGCAAACAGACGTGTAGATCAATGGAATAAAAGTCCAGTATAAACCTATGGAGGTACAGCCACTTATTGTTTAGGGTTTGGTTTGGTTTTGAACAGAGATACCAAAATACACATTGGAGAAAAGATAGCCTCTTTACAAATGGTTCTAGGAAAACTCGATGCTCACACCTAGAAGGCTGAAGCGAGATCCCCATCTCTCACCCTGCACAAAAATGAATGCCTAATGAATCTGTGGCCTTAACACAAGATCCGAAAGTCTAAAAGTGCTAGACAAAAAGTAGAGAAATCACCTTAAGATATTCAAAGACTTTCTGAACAGGACTCCAGTCACTTAGGAAATACGGCTAGCCACCAAAACATGGTAGGTCATGAAATTAAAAGCTTTAAGAGGGTTCAAGTCTGTGTGTGTTGGGGGTATATGCAAGCACCTGTTTGCATATGTGTGGAGGTGAAAAGAAAAGTCTCATATATCATTTTTCAGGAACCATAAATTTTGTTCCATGAAACAAAGTCTCTCACTGGTCTGGAGCTGACCAGGTACACTGTGCAGGCCAGAAAGACTAGGGATCTACTTACGTCTGCCCCCAAGGGCCAGGACTGCAAACCCACACCACTAGGCCTGAATTTTATTTTTAGCATGGGTTCCGAAGGTTTAACTCAGTTTCTTATGCTTGCAAAGCAAACACTTTACCCACTGAGCATCTCCCTAGCTTCTGTATAAAGTCATAGATTTTAAAACCAAAATCTGAGTGTCAGATATGGGTTACCTCCCTGACTTACTCACTGTTCTATTGCTGTGAAGAGACACCATGACCATGGCACCTCTTATAAAAGAAAGCATTTAACTGGAACCTTGCTTACGGCTTCAGAGGTTTAGTCCATTATCAATATGGCAGGGAACATGGCAGCATGCAGATGCATGGTGCTGCAGAAGGAGCAGAAGTTCTGCATCCCTATCTGCAGGTAGCTGGAAGGTTTGGGTTTTTTAAATACTTCTCCTGTAAGGCCACACTTCCTAATCCGTCTAATCCCTTCAAACAGTTCCACTCCCTGGTGATTAAGCATTCAAATATATGAGCCTGTGGGGCCGTTCTCATTCAAACCACACACCCCTAACAGTGGCTGGCCAAGAAGGAGTGAGAGTCTCCAAAACAGGGCAGGGTATTGCCAGAAAACTCTCTGCTCAGTTTTTTTTTTTTTTTTTTTTTTTTTTTTAAGAAGGGGAAACTTGGAATGTTTTTGAAATTTTTATAAATAGTAAAGGGATAGATAAGTGTATGAGTATATGCAAATAATTTCTAGACAAAAAGGATTTTAGTTTATATTTAAAATGAATAGCAATGGTAATTCCATTAACAAGACACTACTAATGACCTAAAATTGTGTTAATCTCACTTCTGCAGACATTTGCTTTGTTTTTGATTTTCTGAGACATCACCTCGTGCAACTCACACTGGTTTTGAACTTGTTTTAATGTTGGCCTTGGACTTCTTATTCTCTTCCCTACACCCCCAAAGTGCTGGAGTTATAGGCATGCACTATCATGTCCATCTGACACTTGTATTTTTATATAATACCCTGTGCATGGGTCCTTCCTGGAAATACAACAAAACACACTGAAAAAAACACACAAAAACAAAAGCATAAAACAAACCAACAAAAAACCTTGAGTTTAAATATGGCATAAAGCCACAATGGAATTTTAATTAGCTCTTAAGAAAAATGAAATGTGCAGGTTTTATAGTGTATAGCAGCTTGAAGAGAAGGGATTAGGAACTGAGACAGAGTGGGGTGTAGATGAGGTAGACAATCTGGCCACATATGCAGGATTCAGAAGAAAGAGATGAAAGAGAACAGAAAGAAAAGCTCTCAATTGATCTGCTAGCATAAGCAGCGGGTGGGGGTGAGTAAAACAGGGCGGAAGGAGATGAGTGGGGACCAGAAAGGGCACATTTGTCAGGAGACCCTGGCACTCAGACTTGTGTCAGTGGAGAACACAGAGTCATGACTCTATTGTGTATGAATGAGACTTAAAAATTCCCAATAAAGAAAATAATGAAGCACATTTTAGGAGCAAGTGTTGAAACAGTCAGAAAGGACAACTGTAGAACATGCTGGGATGACTGATCAAGGTCGGGAGGGAGCCCAGTCTGGAAGAAGTCCCATGAGGATGATGGCAGCTCTCCTCTCCCTGCAAGAACAACCTGGGGAACTAGCTGTACAACCCCAAGAATCCAAGCTCCCCAAGGACTGTCTGTACTATCAGTGTTTTCCCCCAAAGGAAATCTGCCCGTGGACATCAGATTGAGCATTACTTTGTTTTCTAACACTACGATGACCGTGTTCTGCAAAAAGCTTTGCGTCAGCAATATTAGGCAAAAGAAAAGCAAGATCTTACAGAAACCTGAAGAACTGTTGATCCCTCCCGGGCTACTGGGAAAGTTCCTGAGAGAAGTCTGAGAAAGTTAATGTCTAACCAAAATTTAATTTATGGTCCAAGTGTACAAACCACTTTCAGGACTATATGACTGACTAATGAATTCATTAGGAAGATTAATGGTCATTATCTTTCATTTTGAGCTGTATTGGTATGTGCTAACTTGATTGCTTTACTTTGGAACATGCTGAAACAGCCTAAGGTTTGACTGAATGGTAGGTGTGTTCAAGCCAAGTGCTTCAGTGTGCTTGAAGTGGGAGTGGAGTTGAGGAAAGCAGGACACTCCCGAGCTGCCTTCTGTATCTTATGGCCCTGAGCCAAGGCTGCAGCAGCACGCCCCCACCCATCCATTCTGCCCAGGAGCTGCCTTCGGTAGATGTAGAGATAACTGTCCTCACCTCCCGGCACCTGAGTGCCCACCTCCCTTATAGAAGGCAAATATATGTCTATACATATTCCAGTGCAGAATGGGAATATTGCCACTGTTATCCACCCCCACCTCATATACAGAAGCAGTCATACATACTGAATAACCAGGAAGAAATAACCCTTTTCTGGGCAGTATTTGGTAAGTAGGACTCATTGGCTGAGTTCAAATCAAAGCACTTCAAATCTTAGTCTTGTTTAGACACGTGTTTTTCTTTACTTCAAGGTCACATGAAAGTAGCCATGGTGATTAAAAGACTTTACCTGATTCATTTATTCTTTGTTTAATCTAGATCATGTAACTCTTTTTATTATGGTATATGTGTGTGCCTTTCAGAGGGTTGGTTCTCTTCTTCTAACCATGTAGGTTCCAGAGATCAAACTGAGGTCCTCAGACCTGTCAAAGGAGACTTTCCATCTGCTGAGTCATCTCTCTGACCTTAGACCATCTCAGGATGAATCAGAAATATCCATATTATCAAGAAGCACACGGTATAGTTTCTGGTCATCTGGCCCCAGGACACCAAGGTTCTAAAGTGACAGGAGATGTCACCTAGGAACATGGTTAGGCTGGTGGAACTGGAGGTACTAGAGCTGGGGAACTTTGAGAAGTTTCTGTTTCAGAGCTCCAATGAAAGTGCCCTGACGCCATGTTGTTGATGCAGAGGCACATACTGAGTTGGAGAGCTCTGCAGGTGGCCCTCTACATTAGGATGCCAGCAAAGCCCGTGGGAACACTTCCTGAGTGTGAGGATGTTGCTGAGGATAGAAAGTCAAGAGACGGCCCAGGAAAAGGCCAAGGGGAAGACTGAGGAGGCCGAGGAGAAGTCGAATAGGCCGAGACTGGGAGGACAGCGGAGAAGGTTGGCTAAGGTAGGGAGAACATGGAGAAGGCCAAGGGATGCATACACACCTGAAAGGCTGTGGTGAAAGAGAGGACAAACTGTCTTGAACAAGGCTCAGTTTTGGCCAATAGATTCTGATGAAGTGGTGGCGATGTATTGACACCAGGAGAAACTGAAGAATGAGAGCCTTTGTGTCCCCTAATTCTGCTGTTTTATCCTCTCGTTGTCTTTCCTGTACGGTCTGAAATTGATGGCCTCAATTTGAGTTTTGCTTAATAAACATTTTTGTTTGGGAAAGTAATGTTTATTTGGAAATGTTTGTATTCATGGGAATTAGAACTGAGATGGAACACTCTTACAACAATAACATTTGTCTGGGAAGGCTTTCTAGTTTGTTTTGTTTTGTGTTTAAATTTAAGGCACTGTGCTTCCTCTTATGACCCATGAGCTCCCAGGAACTTTGGGTGTGTATATGACACAGGGGACTGGGCACAGCCGTTCACCAGCACGAGGTGTGTTAAAGGAACTGCGAAGTCTACAAGATCCCTGCACGCAACAACTGAAGAGGCCCAGGCATCGCTGGGAGGGCTGCTGGGCCCCTTTGGCTAGAGTGAGGAGTTGCGGGGAGGGCGGAAGACAGCATTGTTTGTATGGAGGCCATCAATTACGTGAAAAGTGACATGTATTTGTTCAAAATTTAAATTCTGTATGATGCTCTGTCTGTGAAAAGCTGTCTGGTGAGTTTGGACCGCACAACTCCACTCTGTTTGACACAGAACCTATAACAGATGAGGTCTGGGTATCTTGTATAAACCAATGCAATACTCCTTGCATCTGAGAGGATCCTGGCAATTAAATTAAAGGTGTTTGAAACAACCCTTGGAAGGAAAACAGAACCACGGACCCTAAAGTAGGTAGAAAAGGGGCATCTTCAAGGTTCCTATGTTGTCACCTGTGAGTTTAATTAAGCAGAAGAACCAATGACGGTTTGAGGTACAAATTCTATCATGTTTGAAAACATCAAAAGACAACATGGGGGGGGGAGGGAAGAGCACCTCTGACTTCCTGGAAGGATTGTTGCGGGAATTTTGATCTCACTGTGACACTCGGAGACTATTAAATAAAGTTTACCTTGAATCTTGGGGCAGAGCTAGTGACTAGCTGACCACCTTGGCCTTAAAGAAGCCAGGAATTTGGGAAGGAAGACACACAGGAAGGAAAGGGCTAGGACTTGGGTTTGGTGCTTTCTGTTCGGTTTCAGGATGAGTGAAGAGACACATGTCTTGCTGGGTCTCAGAGACAAAAAGCAAGGTCAGCTGCTTCTCAGCTTCTCTGATCTAGCAGATTTCTGCTCTCATATGCTGACTTCCAAGTCTTTGTTGGTAAATAGAACGCTAGACACTTAGTTTAAATCTACACATTGCTGCTGCGGCAGAGCCAGGGCCATGGGCCTGGAAGGCCCTACAGGCCTTGGCCTAAGTGGCCGGTGGGGGTGTTGACTGTGGAGCTGTGGGCAGGCGGATGATAATTAAAATATCAGTGGATTCATATGCAGCCACAAAACAGACAGAAAAACTACAAAGGATTTTGGAAATCCTTCCTTCCTTCCTTCCTTCCTTCCTTCCTTCCTTCCTTCCTTCCTTCCTTCCTTCCTCCCTCCCTCCCTCCCTCCCTCCTTCCCTCCATCCCTCCCTCCCTTCCTTCCTTCCTTCCTTTCTAATAATTTGATATGTGTTCATTGTAGATCTTCTTTGAAAGTCTAGTAGAATTCTGCTGTGACTCCATCTGAACCAGGGATTTTGTACTTAGGAGGCTTTTAATTGTTGTTTCAATCCCCTTTTTGTTATGGGTCTGCTTAAATTGTTGATCTCATCTTAACTTTGGTGATTCTGACTAATCTAGAAATTCAACCATTTATTTTCAATTTTCCTTAATGGAATACAGCTTTTTTAACATATTCCCTTTATAATATTTTGGTGTATGGGTGTGTGTTAATATTTTCCTGTTTGTCTACAGTTCTGTTCACTTGAATCTTCTCTGTCTTTAAGAGTCTTTTAATCATGTCTTCTCAAAGAAACAGCTCTTAGTTTCGTTGATTCTTTATACTGTTTTTTTTTTGTTTCTATTTTGTTAATTTCTATTCTGATTTTTTGTTATTTCTTCCTATCTATTGAATTTGGATTTGGTTTGTTCATGTTTCTTCCAAATTCTTGAATCCACCATTAAGTCATTTGTGTTCTTTCTGATTTAAAACAAGATTCTATGTATTTTTATTTGTGTGCATGAATGTTTGGCAAGCATATATGTAAGTGCACCATGTTCATGGAGTACTAGAGAAAGCCGGAAGGGGGCCCCAGATGCCCTGGAACTGGAGTTACAGGAAGTTGTGAGCTACCTCTCGGGTGCTGGGACCAGATCCTGCATCCTCTGCAGAGCAGACAGTGCTCTCACCCACTGAGCCTTATGTCAGTCCTCTTTCTGATGTTTTATTAATGTAGGCACTTAGAACTATAAATTTAGGGGTGCTTTTAATATGTCCCATGGTTGTGTGTGTGTGTGTGTGTGTGTGTGTGTGTGGTTTTGTGTGTGTGTGTGTTGTGTTTTACATTCACTTAATTCTAGGCATTGTCTTATTCTTTTCTTGATTTCTTCTTTGACCCATTCATTACTGGATAATGTATTGTTTAATCTTCATGCGTTCATGTAATTACTAGAGATTCTTTTGCTGTTGATAGAACATGTTTTACATTGCAGGTAGGATTCTCTGCTTTTCAGGCACCATTCATTGAGCAGATTTCCTCTGCTCACCCTGAAGTCCTAGTTACCACTAGTCACAATGGAGCCAACTGGTCACAGATACAAAATTCTGAAACCAAGGGCAAAAATATGTCTTTTCCTCATGAAACTGCTTTTCTCCAGCACGTTGTCAGCAATGAAAAAGCTACTAACATTAGCTCGATGCATCTGGATTGCTTGATCGGGATCATTTCTATTAAATGTAGATTCATGTTCTATTTTGTTTTTATTATTTTTTGTTTGGTTGGTTGGTTGGTTGGATTTTCCTCTGTTATATGATATTTTGTTTGTGTTCTGATGAATAAAGCTTGGCTGGAAAACAGAGAAGCAGAGCAGCAGCCACTGGAGACTTCTTACCTCTACAATATCTTAGACTGAATGTGGGGGATCCTGTCTCTAAGAATCCTCAAACTGAATGGGGGCACCAAAATCCTGTCTCCACCTGCCTTATATTCCTGTCTTTACCTCCCAATGCTAGGATTAAAGGTGTGAGCCTCGCAAGTGTTGGGATCAAAGGTATGAGTCACCACTGCCTAGCTCTGTTTCTCTTTTAGACTGGTTCAATCTTGTGTAGCCCAGGGTGGCCTTGAACTCCTGATCTTCCTGCTTCCTCCTCCTAAGTGCTGGGATAAGTGTACCACCACTGCCTGGCCTCTATGGTTAACTAGCTCTGCCCTCTGATCTCCAGGAAAGCTTTATTTGTCAGAACACAAACAAAATATCATACAACATTCTTGCAATTTTTGGCAAAATGACTTGAATTGTTTGAATTTTATCATCTCCTTGAATTGTTTGAATTTTATCATTTCCTCTTATCTGTATTCACCTGGCTTCATCCTATGAGATCATTGAACACATTTCTATGACACTTATTTTTCTTATGAGTGTGTAGTAGCATCAGAAAATTCCACTAGGGGATGGAGAGATGACTCAGCAGTTAAGAGCACTAGCTGTTCTTCCAGAGGATCCTGGTTCAATTCCCAGCACCTGTGTGGCAGTTCACAACCATCTGTAACTCCAGTTCCAGAGAATCTGATAACCTCTTCTGGCCTCTGCAGGCACCAGGCATGCATGTCTTCCACAGACATACATGCAGGCAACACACCAATACACACAAAATTTGAATTGATTAATTTTTAAAATTTGATTAGCCTCAATTTTCTTTTTCTTTGTAAAACTCCAACACAGGTGATAGTGCCATGTGCTTCTTCACAGAAAGGACATAAGGTCCATCTGGCTCCTGTGAAGGCCATGTGCTTCTCCACAGAAAGGACATAAGGTCCATCTGGCTCCTGTGAAGGCCATGTGCTTCTCCACAGAAAGGACATAAGGTCCATCTGGCACCTGTGAAGGCCATGTGCTTCTCCACAGAAAGGTTCATAAGGTCTATCTGGCTTCTTTGCATCATCAACACATAATGCTTCCTGCCTAGAGTCAGGAATGTTAAGGGTGATATACTAGCTCTGTCACTTTTTTTTTCAAGGTAGGGTCTCATATATCCCAGCGTGACCTTGAACTCACTGCAGCCAAGGATAAACTTAAATTTCTGATCCTTCTGCCACTGCCTCTGAAATGGTAGAATTATAGGCAGACACTACCACCTCCAGTTTAAAGTGATACTGGGGATGGAACTCAGGCCTCTGTTCAGTCTGGGCAAAGACTCTATTGGGTAAGCTACATCATCAGTCCTCACTCTCAACCTAATAGCTTGACATTTTCTAATTTAATTTTTCTAGTTCAGACACCCTCACAAATTAGGCAAGCAAAGCACTCACTCTGAGGGGTACCCCTGGTGGTAAGTCACCTAGATTGGCCTCAAACTCGTGACTCCCTGCCTCAACCACCCAAGTAGCCTGATTTACAGTGTACACTAATTGGAATTTTTCTTTGAAAACAAAATTTTCACATCAATTCTTGAAACCTTTTGCCTAGTAAAAGCAGAATTAACAAATAATCTAATTTAAAAAATTATTTTATTTTATGTATATGCATGTGCCTGGTTGCATGTATGTAAACCACAGTTGTGCAGAAATGCAAGAGGATTAAAAGAGGACATTGAATACCCTGGAAGCTAGCACAGGCATTTATGACCTGCCTCGTGGATTCCGGAATCTGAACTCAGGTCCTCTGCAAGAGCACTTTTAACCACTGAATTGTCTCTCTAGCCCCAACGGGTGATATTTTTAAATCTTAGTATTCTTCAGAAGGATTCAGTGTTGGTGTGTGTGTGTGTGTGCGTGCGTGCGTTCGTGTGTGCGTGCGTGCGTGCGTGCGTGCGTGCGTGCGTGCGTGCGTGTGTGTGTGTGTGTGTGTGTGTGTGTGTAACTTCTGTATTTATGCATCTCTGGTAGGGTTAATTCATTATTAATGAAATTTACCTCAACTTTGCCAGTGAAAAATGTCTTGTTCCAGCACCTGAGTTTTTACCATGATCCAAGCATCCTTAGCGTGGCGATCTCATGTTGAACAACGGAAATGAACAATTTTACAAATTGGAATCAGAGTCAGAGTTGGGGCGCCAGCAGTAAAGGTGATTAGTATAGTTAAGTCTTCTCAGTAGACAGATCCAAGAAGTATAAACTTTTTAATACCATCTTTTTGGGGTACCATTTATATTTTGGGGTACCATTTATAGACAATACAATTCACACATGTTAAACACACAGAGTCTTGACAAAATATTAAGCATCTAAGCAGCACACTTGTGTAAATTTTTAAAATTCCATAATTCTGTAATTTCAAACTTTCATTTGTACTTCTGAGCAAATCCCCTCCATTGGCCAGTCACCGATCTGATCCAAGTCACGAGGTGTTGGTTATGACTAGTATAAGGTCCATGTAAATTCTGTCATGCCACCCCCTAGAGCTATTTCTCAAATGAGAAAAAAAAAAGTCACCACTAGATTGTCCTTTGGGAAAGCCCATGGAGCATTTTCTTAATTGGTGATTGATGGGGGAGGGCTCAGCTCACTGTGGGTGGGGCCAGCCCTGGGCAGGCAGACCTAGGTGCTATAGAAAAGGAGGTTGAGCAAGGCTTGAAGAGCAAGACAGTAAGTAGCAATCCTCCATGGCCTCTGCGTCAGCTCCTGCCTCAAAGTTTCTGCCCTGTTTGAGTTCATGCCCTGACTTCCCTCAGTGATTGACTGCTGTGAAACTGTACATGGAAACAAACCCATTGCTTGCTTTCCTCTGTCCCTCAATCCTCAAAATACCTGCCATGCCATGTCTTTAGCATCTTTTTTTCTTCTTAAGAAATTATTTATCATTGTGGTGGTTTAAATGAGATTGGCCCCCATAGGATCATACATTTGAATACCTGGTCCCCAGTTGGTGGAACTATTTGGAAAGGATTAGGAGGTGTGGCCTTTGTTGGGGTGGTGTGTCACTGAATGTGGGCTTTGAGGTTCCAAAAGCCCACTTCATCTCTCTCTCTCTCTCTCTCTCTCTCTCTCTCTCTCTCTCTCTCTCTCTCTCTCTCTCTCTCTCTTCCCCTCTCTCTGCCTCGATAACTTGCAGATCAGATTGTAAGCTCAGAGCTACTGCTCCATGTCTGCTTGTCTGCCTGCTGCCATGCTCAGCACGATGGTCACTGGCTCTAACCCCCTGGAACCATGAGCTCCAACAAATGCACTCTTATAAATTGCTGTAGTCATGGTGTCTCTTCCCAGCAAGGGTGTATTGCACACATTGCACACCACCGCACACATACAGAGGTGAGAGGACAGCTTGCAGTAGCCAATTATTTCCTTTCACATGTGAGTCTGGGGTACTGAACTCGGGTCACCAGGCTTGTCAGCAAGCACCTGCATACCCACTGAGCGGCCTCGCCGGCCCAAAGCACCTTCCTGCTATTCAATGTGCTCTTGAGGTACATCCATGATAGGGTATAATTCATCCATTTATCAGTTATTAATGCCTCATTTCGTAAATGCATTCTAAATTGCTTTTCTATTCACCTGTTATGAGTATTTTTGACTTGTTTCTATTTGGAGGTCATTATAAATAAAGTGATACATGCACGTGGCTATTATCCAGCATATTTTACACTTCTCTTAGATAAACACCTGGGAATAGAATTACTTGGTCATATAAGTGTATGTTTAATTTTATAAGAAACAGTCAGCTTGTTTTCCAAGCTGTTAATTCAATAGTCTTTAGAAAAGAAAACTATGAATGAGTATCCTAGCTGCTCCATATCCCATCAGCATCAGCACTATGAGAATCCTACTGTGGAGTTATCGTACATTTCCCTTGTGAACACTTTATCATATACTATTAGGCTCTTTGTTTTCGTATCTGTTGTCTATGTTTAAGGTTTTCAACTATTTTTTAATCAATGGATTAATCTGTAATTAGCTAATGATATATTAGCGTTATAGTGGGAGTTATAGGGAACAGAAAATTTTTATTTTTGTGAATCATCAGAATGCATCATTTCTCTCCTTAAAATTGATAAATTTCTAAACCACACTGTATGAAAATCTTTTAAAATTATAATTATTATAATTATAAACATTATAATTGTATTTTATATGGTATGGCCAGTTTTTAATTGTGCTGCTTATCTCATACTTTTTACAAAAGTTCTTTGTATGTGAAAACAATCATGCCTCAGACACTGTGTTCTGAATAACTGTCCCCAGTCAGTGACTTGCTTTTTCCTGTTTTAAGTACGTTGTGGTATCTTAGAAAACAATATTTTAACTGAAAGAACTTGGAGTTTTTGTTTGTTTAGTTGGTTGATGGGATTTTCTCATTTCAGCGCTGGAGAACAGATCAGCAGTCTCATGTGCAGGGCAGGCACTCTACCTCTGGCATTCCCAGCCCCAAACTTAAATTTTGGCATATGGTGTTTTCATGACTCAACTTTTTAAAATCTTTTCCCACCTCAGTTCTACAGTGATCTTTTCCTGTGCTTTCTCCTACAGGGGGGAGTTTTATTTTATGCTGAGACATGAGCTCCATTTTAATTAAATGTGTTTTTGGTGGAGAGTTCTTTTCTCTTTATAAGTCCAAGTTCTTCTATCAGTTCTATTTCTTAAAATTTTTTGAGTTGTTTGTTTTTACCTATTAGTATTTTGCCTGTCTATATTTGTGTGTACTGCCAGCATGTCTGATGCCCAAAGAGGACAGAAGAGGGCATCAGATCCCTTGGAACAGAAGTTAAAAATGGTTGTGAGCCACAGTGGGATGCCAAGAACCAAACCCTGGTCCTCTGCAAGAGAACAAGTGCTCTTAACTCCTAACCTACCTCTCCAGTCCTAATTCTAATTATTTAAAAGATTATAGTTTCCTTCGGTGACTTATATTAATCTCTTTAACAAAATCAATTGGCTATTATTTAAGAACACAGCTTTGGGCTCCCTCTTGCTTTATTGACCTATTAGCTTTGCTTAAGCTTGCACTTTCTTGATAACTAAAATTCTACTTGAAGTGCTGTTATGTATGTTCCTTTATCAGGTTAAATCACACAAGCAGAGCCACTTGAAGGTGACATGTGATAAATAAAAGGTATTTGATACAAACTTTTCACTGTATATGATTGTGGGACCTGGTCAAATTGTGTCTGGTGGACTGTATTGGTCTGATGTAAATTACTGTGATCAAAATACCTGACATCACTATGATTGAAATACCTGTCATAAATAATTTAAAGAAGGGAGTTTGTGCTCATGGTTTCAGAAGTTAAAGTGAGTATTTTCAAGGCTCAACACACTTTAACAGATCACCACAATAGGAGGAATAGATGATGGAAGACAACACTTCACATAATGGTGGACTGTAAGACAGCAAGTGACAGAGGCAATAGTGTAGCACAAATCCTAATTGGTCTTAATAATAAAAACCCAGAGCCAGATATCAGAGTAAATGCTAAAAGATCAGAGAAGCAGAGCAGTCAGCCACTAGTTCTTACCTCTACGAGATCCTCAGCCGAAAAGACTGAGCTCCTATCTCCTCCTGCCATATATTCCTTTCTCTGCCCAGCCAGGTCACTTCCTGTCTCAACCTCCCAAGTGCTGGGTTTAAAGGTGTGTGCCACCATGCCTGGCCTCTGTGGCTGCCTAGTGCCTGGCTTTGTCCTCTCATCTTCAGGCAAGCTTTATGTGTTAGAGCATACACAAAATATCACTACACAATAGTGTCTGGTTTTATACCTCCAAATGTTTCTCTCCAGTTTCCTACTATGGCCAGCTAAGACCCAAAGTTTCTACAGCTTCTCAAAATAATGCTACTAGTGTGGAGAACAAACATTCAGAGCATGAGCCTGAGGGGAAGTCTCTATCCCTTCCATCCCTGGCTCCTAAAGGCTTGTGGTCCTCTCCAAATGCAGAAACACTCACTCTACTTTCAAGAGTCCCCATAGTCTTAACAGTTTAACATTGTCCAAAGTTTAAGTTCAGAACCTCTACTAAGATTCAAGGGAATCCCTAAGCTATAAGTCTCTGTAAAACAAAAAGTTTTCAATATCAATGTCACAGAGCAATCATTTGAATTTCAAAAAAGAAGAATAGCTGTATAACAAGGAACAACTGAACCAAAGCAAGACCCATACCTCACAGTGAGTGGAAATATTAAATACTATAGCTCCACATTCATCATCAAGGATACATAGTGACCTGAGATGGGCTCCAGGAAGATGGAACAGCCCTGCTTTTTTGGCCTTGCCACTGGCAACACACAAGTCCCGTCTCTTGGTCTAGCTACATTTAGGGTCTGTAGCTTTCCTAGACCTCTCCAGCACGCCTTTAGGCTTTACCCTCACGGCTTCAGGCACCACTCTGTCAGGGGCTCTCTGCAAGGAATCTGACCCTGTTACACACCATCTAGCCTCTTAGACTTCCCTTCAAAATCTGGGTGCTTATGCCGGGCGGCACTGGCACATACCTTTAATCCCAGCACTGGGGAGGGAGAGCCCTGCAGATCTCTGTGAGTTCGAGGCCAGCCTGGTCTACAGAGCTAGATGCAGGACAGGCACCAAAACTACATAGAGAAACCCTGTCATGGAAAAAAAAAAATTCTTGGTACTTGCCAGGTGAGATGACATGTCTTTAATGCCAGCAATTGGGAGGCAAAGACAGGAAGATCTCTGAAATTGGACACCAGCCTAGTCTACATAGTATGACCTTGTCTCAAAAACAAAACAAAACAACAACAACAAAAATCAGAAAAACCTAGGTACCAACTGCCAACTTCTTAACTCCCACATTCTTCGTGCCTGGCTAAAGTGGTACCACAATGCCAAGTTCAGCTGTCAGCTTGAGTAGTTATGCCCTCTTGGATCACAGCTGCAGTGTAGACTGAGTGCTTGGATAGCTCAACCCAAGATAAGACTTCCCTACATGTCCCCGGGTGGGTGGAACACCATGGGATTCTCTATTCAAATGCTTTTTGAAACAAAGCTTTTTAATGAGTTCGCAAGTTTACACTCTGGTACCAGTTTTCAGTATTAGATCACTTGTGAGTTGTTGTGACCAAAATACCTGACAAAAAGAACTTCAGGGGTAAAGATGTATTTGGGCTCAATGGTTTCGGAAGCTCCAGGGCAAAGCTGGTTACTGCCTGGGTTTGAACAGAACATCACAATGGCAGGCAGGAGTGAGCGGTGGAAGACAGCTGGTCACATCCTGGTAGACCAGGAAGCAGAGAGCAACACAGGAAGTCAGGGCTGGATATGTACTCCCATAAAAAAAGGCCTACCTCCTAAAGGTCCCACAGCCTCCCAAAACAACATCACAGTTGAGGAACAAGCATTCAATCTGTGAGCCTGGGGAGACATTTCAGATTCAAACCTCAGGGCCGAAGCAGGCCGGCAGGAAGAGAAAATGAATATAATAGTGGGAATCAAATCATTTAGAAGCCATGGATAGGTGCTAGGCCCTCGGGTAGTTTCTCCTTGACGCTGATGTGAAGGGCCCCCCCCCCCCACCATGCCAGCAGGACCCAGGAGAAAGTGCACTCCAGGCCACACTGCAGGAATGAGCAGGTAAGCAACAACGTCCTGGCTTCTGGCAAACCCACTGGTTCACTTTTGCCCTGCCATCTTACACAGGAAACCTGTTTCGAGAAAGCAATCCTGGGAAATAATTAAGCTTTGCCAACTTGACATCTTACAAAGCCACACATCATCCAACTTTGTTGTCATGGAAAATTGTCTTGGTTATTTAGTTCCTTTACATTTTCATGAAAAGTTCCCAGTACCGCTCATTAGTGCACTGGAAAACAAAGCTACCGTTTCCTCAATTGAGTTCAATTTGATTTGTTTAGAACAATTTAGGAACAATGGAAATTCAAACCTGATATTCAAACCTTCCACTCCTCAAATTTGCTCTCTTAGGGACCTTCCTCGATTCTTCTAAACAATGTCAATATGTAGCACATCTTTCAGTAAGTTTATTCCTGCCCCTTAATGTTTGGCTGGAATCTCCAGCTCGACCCTGCAAAAGCCTCCTTCTTGTCTCTGCAAATCCCGCCCACTCAGAGAATCCCCAACTAAGAAAAACCACCAAAAGCCCAGTTCTGCATTTTTGGCGGCGGTAGCTCCTCCCCTCAAGTCTCTGCCTAAAGCACAAACTCAGCTTGTGGCAGGCACATCATCACCCCTCAACTACAGGGTACATAAGTTTCCCGCTTTAATTCAGCCATGTGATTTTCTCCAGCCCCTTCTTCCGCCTGGATCTCTGGGGGCTGGAGGACTGACTCATCCGGGAATGCCTTTGCCCAAAATAAACCTGGTCCTTTACTTTTTTAATTTGGCTTGATATGGCTTACTGTGTCAGTGGAGAAACCTATTATGGGGCTACAGAAAACATATTGTTACTTAATACAATTAGTAAATTATATTTGAAAAATTCATTTTCAATGCTTATCGCTGGCAGTTACTTAAAGCTTATGCTCTTAAACATGGATAAATTCCTAACTTATACCACTTTAATAGATTCTTTAGGATTTATGTAAATGATCATATTGTCTATGATGTTTTTGTTCTTTTTCAAACCTGTGCCCTGAAGTTTTTACCTCTTACCAGAAACTTTCAATCTATGTTGATTAAAGGATGAACATTGTCTTGTCTCTGAGGGAAAACATTTATGTTTGCATTTTAAGTACATAACTGTGGGGTTTTAAATATTACAGCTACCTTTAGTTTTTCATTTGCTGGGAGTTTTTTTTCTTTTTCTCTCATTAGTAAATATTGAGCTTTTTTTCTTCTGCTTCCATTGAAATGCTTCTCTTCTTATCTGAATTTCATACGCATGTTGGTTGGTGTTTATGTGTTGGTTCAACCTTGTATTTGATATACGATTATTTTAATTTTTTTTTTTTACATGCTGCTGGAAAAATGGTAGGGCTTGCCTCAGGAGCCCCCCTCTCTTCCAGGACCTCTGTTCTATGTTGCTTCTTCTCTGATAGCTGAAGACACTTGTCTTATAGCCTTGATCCTGTGTTAATATTCATGGTGGAGAGTTAATGCAGTTCACAGAGTCTCTCATACATAGACTCAGACTCTTCATTTACCATACTCCTTCCTGTCTCTTCCATCTCTGCTCACCGTGTGTCCATACATCCTCATAACACTTCTGTTCTTCACCTGTTGTAGAGCATTACCCGTGTGTCCATACATCATTGTGACTCTTGTGTTCTTCACCTGTTGTAGAACATTACCCATGTGTCCATACATCCTTGTGACACTTCTGTTCTTCACCTGTTGTAGAGCAATACCCGTGTGTCCATACATCCTTGTGACTCTTCTGTTCTTCATCTGTTGTAGAGCATTACCCGTGTGTCCATACATCCTCATGACACTTCGGTTCTTCACCTGTTGTAGAGCATTACCCGTGTGTCCATACATCCTTGTGACACTTCTGTTCTTCGTCTGTTGTAGAGCATTACCCGTGTGTCCATACATCCTCATGACACTTCGGTTCTTCATCTGTTGTAGAGCATTACCCGTGTGTCCATACATCCTTGCGACTCTTCTGTTACTTACCTATGGTAGAGGGCACAGCTTACAGATAGAGCTGTTAAGCACTGGGCTTTTTCCTTCAGCGGAAGATACTGACACCTGTTTTCCTTCCCGGAGCCAGTCAATGGATATGTTAATTCCTGGTCATCTCTGCTGGTCTGTAAATCAGCCCTTGTTGACTCCCCCAGTATCCTAAGCATTGTCTCTCAGTCAATAGAACCCATCCTCTTGAAAGAAGTCTGATGTAAAAGAGTTTGCTACTATGTTATTACAAACACTTCCTCCCTAGGCCCTTATCTTGAGCCCTGTTTCTCAGTCAATGGAACCTATTCTTCTGTAAAGGGTCACAAATGCTTTGCTAAAGAGATGTAATTAGAAGGGAGTTTCTTTTTTTGTTTGTTTGTTTGCATTTGTTTTTTGTTTTTTGGATACAGAGTTTCTCTGTGTAACAGTCCTAGCTGTCCTGGGACTCTGTAGCCCGGGCTGGCCTTGAACTCCACCTGCTTCTGCCTCCCAAGGGCAGGATTAAAGGTGTGCTCCACCACCGCCCTGTCTAGCTAAGGGGGTTTCTATGTAGCAGTGCCTAAGGCTGAACTGTGATAACTGTCATGAGGAAAACTTTCCAAAGTTTTACTGTTTTAAATATGTAAATATTAGAATAAACTGCTTGGTCAGACTCCAGAAGTTTTGGCTCAGTGCTAGCTAACTAAAATCAAACTGAACTGAGTTTTGTTCTTATCTCACATAAAACATTTCACTGCTGGTGGTGAAGCTTTCAGTTAACACCTCCTATCCCCCACCCCCACCCAAACCCCACCCCCACCAACACACACAATGTATAAAATGCTGTTCTTGTGTTTACAGACCATGATGTGCCACCATCACTCATATATGAATGTTTTCCATTCCAATCTTTACTGATCTTTTATTTCAATTACTTGTTACTTTATTTCAGCTCATTTTGAAGTTTCTTGTTTTGCAGGGGTTTTTTTTAAACATGTCATAGCCATAAGACATTATTCTGCTCCTTATTCCATTTCTCTTAAATAATGTTGCATAAGATGCCACCATGATTTTTCACTGCTTGAAATTTTTAAATAAATCAGTTTTATTTAAATGTGGAAACCCCTCTATTTTCACAAATTAATCAGCTCTGTGTGTGACCCCAAACTTAGTGAAGTATCCCCATATTTGCTGCCACTGCCCAGGTCCTCATCGGTTTAGATTATGGCTACCAGGTTTTCCTCACTGCGGAGCTTTGTTAGAAGGGTGCTATTGTCTGTCACTGAGAACAGTTTTCCAGCGCTGTCAGATTTCACTGTTTCTCCACTCCTTTCACGTACATGCAGAGGCATCAGTTCCCTGGCTCTGCACAGATCAAGCCACCATGCTTCTGTGAGTGAATCATAGTCTCCCTTTCTCATAGTTCTCTGAAAACTACTCACATTCCGCCATTTCATCAACTACAGTAGATTCCCTTGTTCTCTCCCTTCCAGCCCCCCTCCCCTTCCCCCCAGTCCACCATTAAAAAGCTGAAATCATAAAATTTGCAGGTAAATGGATGGAACTAGAAAAAAATCCTCCTGAGTGAGGTAAAAGAAAAGATAGATGGGGGCTGGAGAGATGGCTCAGAGGTTAAGAGCACCGATTGCTCTTCAAGAGGTCCTGAGTTCAATTCCCAGCACCCACATGGTGGCCAGCAACCATCTGTAATGAGATCTGGCAACCTCTTCTGTGTACATAATAAATATATAAATCTTTTTTTAAAAAGATGGATAAATACATACCATATTTGCTTCTATATGGTTATTAGCTGTTAAGTCAATGGTAACCAAGCTACAACCCATAAAGCCCCAGAGGTTAAATGCAGAGTAAGGACTAGGGGTGAGGGTCAGATCTCCTTAGGAAGGGAGGTAGAACAGATAGTTATGGATGGGTGGGGGTAGGTAGAATGGGAGATTAAAGTGGAGAGCAGGAGGGAAGAGGGGACAAAGGAGGGAATATGAGAAAGACAGCTAAAACTGAGGGCCATTTGAGTGTTAGTGTAGAAACCTAATACAATTGAAGCTTCCTAAAATATATATACATATAAAGACAATCCAAATGAAATCAAATAACAAGGGAGACCGAGCCCCAAATGGACAACTCTTGTCACCAAACAAAGCTTCCAGTACCAGAAATGGGCTATGTATATCATTGAGTTGTTGGCCAAAGGAGTCCCATGGGAACCCCAAACAACCCAGGCTATTGTAAGCCTGTACTGGTGGCGCTCCATAAACTGATGGTAGGCCCTATCGCTGAAGACAGCATCTATATAACACACTGCACACAGAGAACCTGAACTGGTGCCAACCTAGACCCTTTACCCCTACTGGCTTGTTCTTGCTGCTTGAAGGTACTCTGCATACTCCCAAAAGAAAAATATAAACACCAACCCAAATATCAAACCTCCAGTACACAAAGGTGTCCTGACTACAAGATTCGCTAGTGCAATAGCGGCACAAAGCTGTGGGAGTCTCCAACCAACATCTCATTTGGATTAAGACCCACTCCATGAGATGAAATCCATACCCAACGCTGCTTGGGTGATTGAGAACCCAAGGCTAGATAACCCAGGGACCTATGGGGGAAACTAAATATACTGTTTGACTAAGGGACATCGTGATAAAATGACTCCTATTGACATTCTGCTGTACTCCCAGATCAGTTCCCTGCTCAGCCTTCATAGGAGAAGCTTCCTCCTGCAGCTGATGGGAACAGATAGTGAGAGACTTTGAAACACTCAGCCCTAAATGGGATGTCTCCATCAAATTCTTCCCCACAGGGCTCTGGGAACCCTGCTGGAGAGGAGGCAGAAAGAGTATAAGAACCAGAAGGGATAGGGAAAGCCAAGGAAACAAGGCCTTCTAAACACAGCAGGACCAACGTACATAATGAACTCACCGAGACTGAGGCGGCATGCACAGGCCCTGCATGGGTCTGCAGCAGATAACTTAGTTCTTTTCCGAGGAATCTCACTGGGGAACAAATCACTCTTAAGGGTAAGTGGTACGCTAAGCAGTTGACCAACAGAAAACAAACTCGGTGGCATTGAGTTTTGAGGTTCCTTGTCTCATATCGCTGTGTCAGGCTGTGTGTGTGTGTGTGTGTGTGTGTGTGTGTGTGTGTGTGTGTGTGTGTGTATGTGTGTGTGTGTGTGTCAGGCCATGTGTGTGTGTGTGTGTGTGTCAGGCCGTGTGTGTGTGTGTGTGTGTGTGTGTGTGTGTGTGTGTGTGTGTGAGGCCGTGTGTGTGTGTGTGTGTGTGTGTGTGTGTGTGTGTGTGTGTGTCAGGCCATGTGTGTGTGTGTGTATGTGTGTGTGTGTGTGTGTGTGTGTGTGAATGTTTTATTTGTATTTTTTTAACCCTACTGGTCCTTTGTATATATATATATTACGGCTTCTAGTTTCCTGTTTTTATAGGATTCCTGAGTATGTGGATGAAAGTCTCCCCATCTACATCTGCTTCTTGTGCTCTTTGGGGGGCTCTTTTCCTTCTGTTTGTTTTGTCCTATTCTGATTGGTTTGGTTTGGTTTTATTCTATGATGATCCCTTAGATGCCTGATTGTTTTCTAATGAGACAAAGGAAGTGGATGCAGATGGGAGGGGAGGTGGGGAGGAACTGGGAGAAGTAGAGTGAGGGGAAACGGTAATCAGAATAAATTATATAAAAAAATCTATTTCAATGAAAAAATTTAATGAATGAAAAATGAAACAACCAGTGAGGCAAGCACTAGGGAGGCTAACTCAGGAGGATCAGGTGTTTGAGGCCAACCTGGGCTACATCATAAGACTCTGTTTTAAAAAACAATCGATCAACCACCTGATAAAAGAAAAAAACTGAAGACCTATAAGCAAAGAACAAAGTTATGATGGCCTCATCAATAATCATAAAGACCCAAATCCTGTATCAATGAATGCTAACTTGGTCAGCACTCCATGATTGGTAATACTAATATTGAGAATAAAATTATTGTTGCATTTTTTAAAGGTAAATTAGGGTTCTCCAGAGAAAAAGAAACTATAGAACCAATATTATATGTCATTCATAAATATATAAGGTACAGCCGGGGGTGTGATTAGTCTGACTTTTAAGTTCCATAATAGAGTTCCATAATAACCTATAGTCTGCAAATCTGGGAAGCCAGCAGCTGCCAGTCTAGGAAGCAGAAAGACTCAGAACAAGAGACCAGCATGGAAATCTGAGGTAAAGCTAACGGCCTGGGAACTCCTTAGGGAACTGCTCTGTCGAGTTCAAATGCTGAATCTGAAGCCTGATGGCCTTGAGCAAGGACAGTAGCAAACATGAACCAGCTCAAGAGGGCGAGCTTCCCACTTCTCTCATGTGTACCTTCTGGTTTAGTTCCCATATTCTTGAATGGAGCAGTCCAGGTTCAGTCAGTTCACCGACCCACAAACCTAATAAAATACCTCTCATGAAGACAGACTGCACCGGTCAAGACAAGAGACTTCTGAACTGGGAGAAATGTTTATATCTTGATCTAAGCATTGTTTACCATGGATGTTTTCTACTTATAAAATATTATCAAACTATGTAGCAAATTTTGCGTTTAACAGAATTTCTAGGCACCTTTCAACCCAATCTAGTCAATATACAAGATCAGTCATCATAAAAGACAACCACTGGTTTTACTCCTATAATAACTTTGTCTCTTTTTTTTTAATCAAATTTGAATTAAATAGAATTGTTTTACAAATGATATGGGGGATTAACATCTTCGGCTTATAATTTTCTGTAGCAGACTTATATTTGTGAAGCATTTTATTATGTGATTACTAAATAGTTTTTATGTTAGAATACACAATGACTTATGTATTCGTCTTAAAAGAAATGGAAGTTGGTGATAAAATATGACATAAACAGAACATAAAAATATATGAATATTTTGGTAACTGGTTTTTTTGGTGCAAACAGTGTGGGGGAAATCTCACTGTGAAGCCGTGGTGAGGCGTTAATGAATGAAGGTACTGCTGTGTCACGGTCTACTCTCTCTGCTTTGCTCTAATTGTTGGGGATCCATGGTGCCGGGCTCTTCCTCCTCAGTGGCTCACTCTTCACTTCTTGATCTCATCACTTTCCTGTTGATCAAGGAAAAGGTAAAGATGCAGCATCCTTTTTGTCATGGCATTCTGTCCTTTTGGAAGCACTCAGCTGTGAGAGTGGGAGATTGTTCTCACGACTTCACTGTAGGTGAGACATTGAAGTTCCTTGCTTGACAGGCAACATACAGCTGTTGTTTACCGTGGAGAAGCTGTTTTCTTCTGGCTACAGGGAGTAGATGTGGGTGAGGGACTCAAGAATACAAAATACACCATATGGGTGTGAGGTAGTTAACACTGATTATCAACTTGGCATCATCTAGTATCATGGAATGGAAGGTCTCAGGCATGTCTGTGAGAGGTTATCTGTATTAGGTTAATTCTTGTGGGAAGATGAACCCTGAGTGTTGGCAGTTCCATTCCATAAATTGGGCCCCTAAGTGTTGGTGGTTCCATTCCACAAATTGGGTTCCCAGAGTAAATAAAAATGAGAAAGTGAGCTGTGTATCAGCATTCACCTCTCTCTGCTTCCAGACTGTAGAGGCGAGGGGACCAGCCGGTACAAGCTCCTGCCACCATGCCCTCCTCACTGTGGTGGACTGAAACTTCTAACTGCACACCAAAATAAACCTTCCTTTCTTTAGCTTACTTTTCTCAGGCATTTTTGCCACAGCTTGAAAAACAAAGAAGATGTGTTACTTCTGAATTCCCTTCCTTGTCAGAAAGCATTGAGCGTAATCTTAGCAACCATTTATTGAATTATTATACCAGGAGAAATATGCAAAATCTTTACAACAGAAACAACGCAGATATCATCAGTTGTCCAGGATGCTAGCGGTCGCTTGCCCTTGGCCTCTAGGTGGTCAAGCATTCTGACAGTGAGACATTTGGATAATTGAGGGCCATCAATGACTTTGCCCTACCGCATAGTAGGCACTGTGCCCAAAACAGCAAGTGAGCTGTTCGCTGAATTTTCCCAGCCACTTTATAATCGGAATATTCTCTTTGCTTCACTTTGACTAATGGGGAAACTGAGGCTTAAAAAGATTAGTGATTGTCCCATGTCACACAGCTGAGAGGCATCATGGGTGGGTGTGGGGGGGGATTCACACTCTGCTCTGCTGACCCAGCTGTGCAAGCTCGCTGCCATCCTCTGCAGACCTCGGACTCCAGTTTCTTTGGTGTTGCAAGTGGACTCAGTTCCAGGACTCCCTAGGTGCCTCCCGGGCCTTCAGCACTGGTTTTGACTGCTGAGGTGTCCTCTGTCCTACATTGGGACAGCCGCTTTGTCCTTTACCTCTCCAGCATGCTGGCAGCCATTGCTAGACTGTTCTCCCTTTATGAAGTAAGACCACACCTTAAATCCTTTTGCACAACATCTACAGACATCCTGAGCTTCCGTTTCTGTTCAGAATACTGCCTAACACAAAGATGAAGGCTACACTTAATCATCTTGGTCTTTGTGAAGGAAAGCAGCCAATCCATGAAGAAATGGCCTTCAATCTGCGTGATGAAAAAGGCAAACAGGAAGAAGCCCGGAGGCCCAGTCTGTGCTTAAGCAATTGTTCTGGGATTAGTCTGAAGTTTTTAGGACTATGGTAGCCCAGACCAGCCTTCTAGCCTAAGTGAGTAATTTCCAGGTAATCGTCACAAATCCTGACTCCACTCCCCTGTCAACATTAAATGAATTCTGCCTGACTGGGACTTTTGAACTGGTTCCATGCAGAGCAGAACAAACAGCCAGACTGGAGGGACAGGCTGCACTGACTGATGTCGCTGTGCTTTCTGGACCCCCTTGGTTGGTTCTGTTGCTCAGCTGGCAGTGACCCCACAGTCACCCCTGCCCGTGGTCCACTCTCACAGTGACCCTTGACCATCTCCAGAGGTTTTCTTTTACAGCTGAGAGACACAGGGCCACTGAGATCCACATTCCAACCTCTGCCTTCACGGAGTCTCCAGGCTGTGTGACATTTCCAAGCGTCCCTCTCATGCCCTCGTCTTGCTTTCAAGAACATATAAAAGTGTGTAATGAATGGGATGGTATCACCAGAAGAATCCTTTAAGCAACTTTTTAATCAATGTTCATCCTCAGCCTCCAGTTTCTGTTCCCCCAAGAGTATCCGCTCCCCACAAATCTCATCTCTCTTCTCATACTCCTACTTTTCTTCTGTCTAAACAATAGCCAAACATTCACCACCAACTGGCACCCCTAAATTCAGTAACTGTCCAGACATCCTCAGACACCAAAACTCTAAACAAATCCTACACTCCCAATTACAAGACATAACTAAACCCAGGTCATCTCCTCTCTTACACACAAGCACTCTCATGGCCAAGCCCTCTCTTGGGTCCAGGTCATCTACCAAACTCCCCCTCAACTTCACTGATACCTCCTTCAATGCCTCCCACTGCTTTCTCTGAGCCTCTCTTCCAAGCCCTCCATTAGTTACAGTCCCTCTCACGACCGATATCCCAGTTGCCAATGGCCCACCCCAACTCCTGGCCACTTTTCACCTTGTCCATCCAAGTCCCTCTTTGGGAACCAAATCCAAGTTCTCTCAACCTTTCCACAGCAACTCCAAAAACCTGTTACAGACCATCTTTCTCACAATTTGCCAAGGCCCTACCCAATCTTCCATGTTCCTAAAACATTTCAATTTCAAAACCCACCTAACCCCCCACCCCAGGAAAGACTATTCTGATGTAACAAAAACCTCTCAAATTATATTCTCCTCAGTACAACCAGACACCGCTTTCAGATAACAGTTGTTCCCCAATTAACCTTATACAGCCAATCTAGATTTTCCTGCCTCCTCTCAAGAACTCTCAAACAGACTCCAAATAAGTACTTCTGTCAGCAAACAGCCTAAGTTTCCCTGCATATTACCTATTTCTAAGGATGGGATCTCTCCCCTTCTCCCTGGGTCTCTTTCCCATTTCCCTGGTTTTGTGACTCCTCTTCCCAACTACCAGGGCTATGAACCTAACAGTTTCAAATGTACATCCAAGAAAAAAAAATTCTAAACTCCTTAACTTCACTTCCATCCCTAATGTATCTCTCCCAGCAGATTTCAAATCAACTACAGATTGCTCCAACAACTACAATGCCAGCTCCAGCTGTTTCTCCAGAATCTACATCCTGGTCCAGCCTTACACACTACACTTCCCTCATTTCAGATGGTTCTATAGAGCCTGCACACCTGACAGACACAGCCTGCTCTTCCCATCCTTGACTAACAACCCAGCTTCCTTGGATCCCCTAACAGCACCCTAATGTCAGCAGGAAGCAACCAGAGAGAACAATACCCACTTACTCAACACCCAGTGACCCAATAATAAAACCAAAAGGTGGGAATGAAGGGCCTCTGGCCAGCTCAACTGTGGTGGACATGGCTCTGGCAGGCTTTGCCCTTCTCCCCCATTCTCTCTGCCTTGCTAAAAAATGTTAAATTACACTCCTAAAGCTAGCCCCCAAGGTCTATTCCCTTATTTTAGCCACTTCCTCCCCCTGAAGCTGACTACCAAGGTCTAGCTATGAAAATAATGAAGTCCAGTGTGGGAGCCCCTTCTCAGGTTCCTCGTGGCTTTACCCAGCAGGTCCGAATAGAGGATGATCAGGACCACGGGCCTGAGTGCAGGTGTCTGAGATGGTCTGCACTTCGCTGTGCTGGGGGAGGAGGTCTTTTGCTCTACCCCTTGCCGTCTCTATAAAAACCCTGGGCCAGAGATAGTCGGGGCCCGTTGGAATAGGTTCCAGGCCCTCTCGAGGCTATCCTTTATTTTCTATCTGTTTATCTCTGCAAGATTCTCCACTATAAATCCTTCTATCTAATATTTTCTGCTGCTCGCACTCAAGAAAACTCTGGGGAGATGTGGGGTTGGTGGGTAAATGCCCCACAGTCCAGCAATCAAAAGCCCCCTTTTGTTCACCTAATTAACATGCCCAATTAAAATCAAACCTCATCCTAACACAGGGTTTTCCCTTTTACCTCTATAAACCACCATTTTCCTATGAGCCACATCTGTCTCCTCTCTATCCAGAGGCGGTCCTTTGTCCCTCTGGGACAAATCTACCCACGCCCTTCCCCTTGTTCCTTCTCTTCTCCCTCTTCCTCTCTCTCCTGTCTTTGTCTCCTATTCCCTGTCCTCTGTCCCTCTGGGGGAATAAATCTCCTTTGTGCTGAGAACTTGATCTTGGGGGTCCTGAGCCCATACTGATCTCTCTCTCTCTCTCTCTCTCTCTCTCTCTCTCTCTCTCTCTCTCTCTCTCTCTTTTGGTTTTTCAGGACAGGGTTTCTCTGTGTAGCTTTGTGCCTTTCCTGGATCTTGCTCTGTAGACCAGGCTGGCCTCAAACTCACAGAGATCCCCGAGTGCTGGGATTAAAGGAGTGTGCCACCACCACCTGGCTCTTACAAGAGGAGGAATGGAAGAAAGCATGTCTAGTCAAATCAAATTTATAGCCAAGCTTTTCCATAATGCTCACATACACAAACTAAATCACATTCCCAAACTGCAAAGAATGTATTCCTAACAACTAAGTTCCAGTATTTGTGTTAGCCTTGCTATTACTACCTAAAATACTACCTCACTCCCACTCACCATGATCATAACCATGACAGTTGCTATTCAGGGGGTGTTCATTCTGTGTCTGGGCACTGTACTTACTAAGACACCTATCATACCTCATTCATCCTCAGAATAACTTATGAACTTAAGGAACATAATATATTGTGGGTTTTTGTTTTTGTTTTACCATCCCTCTAGAAAATGCCAGTAGAATTTAGGGTAGAAAAATCAAACTGAGGTGGTCCATGTGGAGATCCATTGTCTACTAATCTCCCCCAGCTGTTAGCATAAGGATACTGAGTGCAAACATTGCTTGCTATTGACTCTAGAAAACTGTGTAGGCTCCTGGTCAGTGTTGTCTAGCTGCTGATGCTGTTCCTGTGAGAAGCATGGTCTGTGCTGCATAGCTCTGCTGGCTGCTGTATCTGCTGATATCCACAGGGAGCCCCTCCTCAGGAGCCTGCTGAGACATCATTGTCTGTTGACCATCCAGCATAAGGCATGTCTTTACAGTCTCAACACATAAACAGATTAGCAGAGCTCATGGGACATAATCTACTTGGCCTGTAACACAAGTTTCTGCTCTTGAAGTAGAAGGTGAAGTCATAGACATCAGGCAGGTTTTCAGATATGTGAAAAATTCTGAATGTGGCACATACCTTCCTAGGGTCCAGGACAGTGACAAAATATCCTGGGTTGTTTTAAAAACTGAGTAAACCGCCGGGCGTTGGTGGCACACGCCTTTAATCCCAGCACTTGGGAGGCAGAGGCAGACGGATCTCTGTGAGTTCGAGGCCAGCCTGGGCTACCAAGTGAGCTCCAGGAAAGGTGCAAAGCTACACAGAGAAACCCTGTCTCGAAAAAACCAACCCCCCCCCAAAAAAAAAATAAAAATAAAAAAAGAACTGAGTAAACCATGAGATACAGTCTATTGAGACAATCTTTAGGATGTTGTGAACACACATGCAATTTATTATTAGTAAAGATATAACAAAGCAACAATCAATAGTATACCGGCATTGCGACTTTATTGATAACAGCATACCCACAAATCTCCACGAAACATCACATGACCATGCTCTGTTGTGAATGCTGCTGCAGACAGGAGGCGGGCCCAACGTCAGGGAGTAAGGGTTGGTTTTCCATACTGGGCTATGCTTACTTACTGCCTTAGAGGAGATGGCCCTGTCTCTAGTAACAGTGTGAAGGGAAATATTGATAAACTGGCCACCACTGCATGCAGAAACCAGTCAAAGAGGATGTAATGTAGACAAGGAACACTCTTTTGCATCAGCTCTTGACCTGGATGGTGGTATTGACACATTAGATCTAAATGTTCTTGCTTCCAAGGTCACTCTAGTCAGAATACAACTCCACATCACCAGTTGCGCTCTCTCTCTCTCTCTCTCTCTCTCTCTCTCTCTCTCTCTCTCTCTTTAGTTTTCTTGGAATATTTCTCAATAGATGTCCCTTTTTTCTATGGTAACATTAAATCATGTGGAGATTTAAATGTTGATGAGCCCTTTTTTCCCCATACATGACACATCTTCTAGTCTTTGGGTATTAGAAGCTAAAAAAATCTGCAAGGGGTGGGAAGAATGGCTTGCTCGGTAAGTGCTTACCACCCAAGCATAAAAACCTGAATTCAGAACCCTAGCGCCTATGCAGAGATTCTGGCATAGTATTGCATATGTCCGTAATTCCAACTCCAGAGAGATGGGAAGATCCTGGGATCTTGCTAGCCTGCTAGTCTAGCTGACACAGTGAATTCCAGGTTCAGAGGGATATTCTGTCTCAAAAAAAAAATATACAATGAAATATGATTGACAAAGACACCTAATGCTGAATTCTTCCTGCACACCCACACACTTAGACTCCACATACATTTGCACATACACACAGAAAAGAAGAAGAAAAGAGCTATGAGTTCCTCAGACTGGTGTAACAGTAGAACTCTGCACTGACTGATGAGGATGGTTGACAGAGGTGGCTACTGAATCCCTCAAATGTGGCTACTCTGCCTGAGAAATCGAATTGTTAATTTTGTAAAGTACTCGTGAACAGACATTTAAACATGCATCTGTGACTAATGCTCCCAACTGGCTAGCAAAGCTCTAGTACAATTTGTTCACAGGCATGAATAGTAATGACATCTCAAAGTCATTCCACAGAGCAACTGGAAGAAAGCATTGATTGGTGGCTCACTGTGTCCCCAGCATCATTTGCCCCAAGATAAAAATGGCTTTCTGTACATCCACTTAGCGTGGCAGGAAAGGGAGAAAGAGTGCGGTGGGAGAGGGTGGGTAAGTGGGCAGATGGAGAGGGTTGTGGAGGAGAAGAAAGCCATGAACATAACAAAATCCAGCTAGCAGAGGATTCTGCACATGGGGCAGAGTCAGCCTGTTCTCCTCCCAACCAGACATGCTTTTCAGGCACAATATCTGTGTTAACAGTGTTTGTAGACACACGGGTCTACTCTTTCTTTGTCCTCCATACTTTTCTCAGTTCCTGTCACCATACTCAATCATGACACGTCTTCCCTAGAGGATCCAAAATTCTGTAAGAGAGAAGGACTCTGTCTCACCCTGGGAATCACTGGCCACCATTTTCCACAACAGTGATGCCCAAGTGCTTCCTGCTGCGTGGCTGCACAAGGAACGCGAGGCAGCAGCAGGTCATTCGGAATTTGATTTCGTAACTTCTAGACGTAGGAGGAATAGACTATGAACTTTGTCGGCATAACCAATGCAGTGAGGTTGGTAAAGCTTTATTTAATATGATAAAATAGGCCAGATTAAACACGCATTATTCTTTATATGTAACTGATTACTTTTTTTATAATCATAAAGTCAACAACAGGGGATGGGGCGATAGGTCTGTAGGTAAAATGCTTCCCACACAAGCACGAGGTCCTGAGTGTGAGCCCCACAGTTTGTGTTCTTAACAAAGAAGCTGGGCATGGTGGTGTGCGCTTACAATCTCAGTGCCGGGGAGTCAGGTAGGGGCACACCGGCCAGCCAGCCTCACTTATGTGGTGAGTTCCAGGCCAAGTGACAGAGCCTGTCTCAACAAGAAAAGGTACAGAGCATCTGGGGAGTGATACCTGAGATTGTCCTCTGCCCTCCACACGTGTCCACACATATGCACCCACATGTATACCCACACGAGCATTCTCATATGTGTTCATGCACACAAACATACACACACACTTGCACTCATGCATGTACACACTTGCACAAACATACAAAAAAATAACTGCATATGAAGACTTCAACAATTACAGTAAAGTAAGGATGTTGATAAGCATGAACTCTGCAGTAAGGCTTCTCAATTTTGGCTTTATTGACAAGTCTTTTCTCTGTTTGGATAAGTAACTCTGACCTCTAGTCACTTGGTGCAAACAGTAGTGCCCTAGTCCTAAAAATTGTAAGAATCAATAATACCTGCAAATATCATCCAGAAGCTATGGTGATATTTTATTTGTACTAAAATGTTATTTGTATGTTAATAAAGTTGCCCGGGAGTCAGAGCTATTAGCAAGCCATAGGAAAGCTGGGCAGTGGTGGTGCAAGCCTTTAATCCCAGCACTTGGTAGGCAGAGCTAGGCAGATCTCTGTGTGTTCAAGGATACAGCCAGCATTGGAGACACATGCCTTTAATCTCAATACCAACCATAGAAGACCTGGAGGTCTGTACAGACAGGCAGTGACTAGGAGGTCATGTGGTTGGGTTTACAACCAATGAGAAGGCAGAACAGAAACTCTATAAAAAAAAAAAAAGACAGACACAGGAAGTAGCTCTCTTTCAGAGAGGTAGGACCACCATGAGAGGAAGGGTAAGGTTTTTTAGCTCTTAGCTCTGACCTCTTGGCTTTCTTCTTTGCATTGGTTCTGTGTTTCTTATTTAATAAGACGGTTGGTTACATCTACAAGAAGCAGTCTCCCATGGCTCATAAGCACTTCTCTGAGAAAGCAAGAACAAAGGCTACCTCGTTAGCCAAGTCCCTTCTCTGGCAACCTCCCTTTGTGGCTTCTGTTTTCCTAATGGTTTTGACCCTGGCAGTCTTGGATTCTTGTATTCTTCAAAATTTTGCTGTAATATCCATCTACGATCATTTGTATCAGATGTCTAGTTTGTTTCCAGGTCTTAAGGATTTGTCCAATAATAGAATTGTTGAACCTGGAGTTCTCTGCTTGGCTTCCCACCTTCAGTGCGAGCCTCGTTCTCTCCTGTAAATATCAGATAGGAGGAGGAGACATTAGACACAGGCAGAAATGGGTCGATGTGTCTGCACATTTGTAGAACGTACTTTTGCCAAGTGTGGTTTGAACTCCTGGTGCACTAAACAGTGGGGGAAATGAAGTAAGAGTGATACAGAATGGATGATTGACATGTCAGAGAGTAGAGGTGGTGGGAAAAGAACAGACTCCCTAAGATCTAGTAGTAACATTTTTATTTAAAACAATAGCATTCTGGGGGCTGGAGAGGTGACTTAACCATTAAGAGCACCAACTGCTCCTCCAGAGGACCAGAGTTTGATTCATGGCAGCTGACTACTGCTGGCCTCTATGGGCACTGTACACACATAGTGCATAGACCCCTTACACATAAAATAAAAGATATCATTCTAGCTAAAGAAGTCTTACCAGGTCCAACCATAATACTGCCATTCACATCCACACAAGCCTTTTTGTGTAGTTTTTTTGTTTTGTTTTGTTTTTTCAAATGTCAGACCAAGCAATGTAAGGTGGCTCATCACCCATCACATGAGCTGTCTCTTTACACTGTACCAACAGATTTCTAGGGTTTAACTTTACAAAACAGGTCAAATAAAAGACTCTGTTGCCAAGAACTGATACATTTCTGAGAGGGTCTGAAGAACTCTGAGATCTACTCAAAATACCCCTCAAAAATTGCATAATTTCCTCTTTGTGGAATATGAGGGAAAGCCACCTCTCAGGTTTGAACCTGCCACCGAATGCTCACTACCAATTTGGAGCAGGCAAACTCAATAACTCTTCAGGGGATGGCAGAAGTGGACTCAGAGACCATTCAAAACTCTGGAATCAAGCAAGGTATGGGTATAGGGCTATCATCCCAGAACTCTGGAGGCTAAAGTCATGGGCAGCCTGGACTACAAAGCTCTGTTTCAACAAAACACCTCTGCCATCCAACTCTGGTCCTTACTCCTGCTGGCCTAAAGCTCCACTGTAATTCAATTCCCACATGGAAACTGCTCATCTCCAAATGCCCATTCCTTATGGTGGTGTGTTTCATTTGTATGCATGTAATATGTGTGATATATGTATGTGTTCACATGTGTGCCTGTGGTACATGCGTATGGACCCAGAAATCAGCATCAGGTGTCCTCTTCAATTGCTCTCCTCTTTAGTTTTTGAAAGAGGACCTCTCATCACTGAACACAGAGCTCATAAATTTGGGTAGCTGGCTGGCCAATGAGCTCCATGGATCTCCCTGTCTGTCTCCCCAGAGCTAAGACTATCATACATGGGTTCTGGGGATCTGAACCCAGGGCCTCGTGCTCACATGACAAGCACTTTGCTGACTGAGCTATCTCCTCTGTCCCATGTGGTTGCATTTTTATTGTGATTTTTGTACTTTAATCATCCCTGGTCCATTTCTATTTGTCCTTCCGAAATGTTAAGCTTCTGAAGGCTGGTGTTTGTGTAGCTCATTGTGTGTACATCTACCTCTGCACAGAAGAGGAGCCCAACAAGCATTTGTTGAATTGGACTGAATTTTGTCATGTAAAGTGTATGGGCTGAAAAAAGATGGTAGGGGGAGGAAGGAGAGGGGAGAAGAAGAACAAAATGAAGGAACACAGGAAGAGAACATGCTGGAATGTTGTTCATATGTGTTTCCTAGGAGATGTGATGCCCTTTGAAACTATAATAGGGTTAAAAGAGTAGTTGCGTCTTCGGAAGATAAAGGTTATTATTATTAATGAGAACTAAATCGCTACCATTCTCCTCCTGTCCCATGGTTGTAAAAAGGAGTGGAGAAAGAATGTATACTGCAATTTAGGGTACAGATACAACTTGTTTCCCATTTCTTTTTTATTCAAACCCTGCTGTTGCCCAACTTTTCCTGTGGCCTAGCTTGAGAGGACAGGGGTAAACAAAGCACGTCTTTGTCCTTTGGCAGCACTGTGATCCTTCTGGTGTGTGAATGGTCTCCATTTAGAGCAGGAACTCGGGCCACGTGAAGGCATTTCCTGCAAATGTGCGATCCATCGCACATCTGGATTTTCCATTATAACGTAGATTCTGCAGCACCCTGCAGCACTTTGCACTGGATGGCCCATGCGGAACCACCATGCCCACTGGCTCACACTGCTGATAAGCGCTTGTCGAAAATAATCAAAATGGAGTGAACCTTGATGTGTAGTAAGGGACACTTCAGATGACCATGAGAAAGATTCCCCAGTCAATGTGGGAGCCTGACAACCAGACCCAAGACACATGGACTTGGCCCCCCAGCCTACACAAGTCACATAGGCAACCACATGAGATATGCTGTATCAGTTATTTTCTTGTTACTATCTCACCATGACAGGATACCAGATAAAAAGCAATGGAAGGCATAAAGGTTCACTTCAGTTTACAATTTGAGGAAAAAATAATTCCCCAGGGAGAGGAAGTCCCAGTGGCAAGAGTCACTTGAGACTGCTTGTCACAATGCATCCAGTCAGGAAGCCAGGAATGATAAGTACTGGTCTTCAGTTCACTTTCTCCTTTTTATCCATCCAAACTCAGACTCCATCCCATGGAACGGCACGACCCACAGTGAAGGTGGGTCTTCCCACCTCAGTTAACCTAATACAATAGTCACTCACAAGCATGTCCAGAGGCTAGCCTAATTTAGATAACCCCTCACAGGCATACCCATGGACTGGTCTCCTAGATGGTTCGGCACCCTATCAAGTTGACAATAAGCGCTAACCATCATAGATGCCAATGAAGACATGGTGGAATTGAGAAGAACCCCTTTGGTTTACTCAGAAGATTTTAGCACCTAATCAACAGGTAGACGGAATCAAGAGAATACACTTAACACTGGAAGCTCAGTCTAGATGACCCGGTGGATGACTAGGTCCTAAATACTGAAGATATAGAGCCTTTTATGGGGTTCATACCCCTAGTGGGTAGGTAGGCTTCAAGGATTTAAATTAGCTATTAAGTTTTGAACCTTTCTCTGGAATTCATTTCTAGAGAGTAAAAAAAGCAAACTGTGGTTGACTGAGGAATTAGACTCTTAAGCAAAGAAAGAAGCCAGGCCCTATTTACAGTCTGTAATTCCTGCCTGAGGTCAGTCTGGTCTGCATAGCATGTTAGAGGCCACCCAGAGCTCCATAGCAAGACTCTCTCAACAAGATGAAACTAAGCAAAATCAAAGAGCCAAGACAAGTGAGAGGAGATAAAACTTGGACAATAAGGGATATTTTCAGGGGAACAGGGTCTAGAACCCCACAGACAAGTGCAGCGCATCAAGCCCAGTACAGTGTGGAAGGAGGGCACAGATGCCTGTCATCTGCAGACCTAGCACTATTCTACTGACTTCCTAAGGTCAGAGCCTGTATGGTGTGGTGATTCCAACTGCTCTGGACTCTGAATGTTTGATGATGGATGCCTTTCCCTGGCTTGTTCTATTATTTATTGGACCATGAGCTCTGTGGATACCAGGGCTGTGTCAGAGACCCTGTCTGAGAGCACATCTGAAATAGAAACCAGGGAAGTAGGCATGTTGACTGAGGAGTACAGAGGATAGCTTCGTTCACAACTTTATCTGAGGTGTCTTAGATACCACGTCCACTGATTGGCTAGAAGCACTGTCTAATGCCACCAGTAAGATCCTAAGACTGTCTTAGCTCCCCCCCCCCACAATGTGGGAAATGCCACTGAGGTTCTTTATTATAAACCAACCTTCTCTTTTTCCCAACCAAGAGTATATGGAGTAGGCCCACCTTTTATTTATCTAAAAAATAATGATATGAAGAGGAATTAAAAGGATTAAAATGGTGATAGTAGGCAAGTATGTTGGCACATGCCTGTGATCCCACCACCCGAAAGGCTGGGGCAGTGGGGCAGGAGGGTCACTAGTCCAAGACAGGCATGGGCCCATAGCAATAACCTGCTAAAAAGCAAACACAGAAGGAAGAGCAGAACTGAAGCAATGATCCATTGGGCAAACAGAGAAGGCAGAGAGCCAGAGGCACAGCAGAAGATTCCCTGGATGGCCCCAGAGGCAAACCTAACCAGCCTTGTGGACTTGATCAGAATCAGCCCCTGGGATGCAATGCACTCGGTTTTAATGATTAGACATTAGGTTTGAGCTCGAAGTGCCTTAATGCATGTGATAGTCAAGACCTGCTTCTAGCCAAGCATCCAGGGCCGATTCAGGCTTCAGGGCTGGTTTGCTTCTGCTGAGCGATGGCAGAGTACCTCACCTCTTTCCACGTAGGCTTCATCAGTTTCATTTTGGGGCCACCAATCCTTCATGCTTCCTGATTTTTTTTTTTTTAAAGAGAAACAGCTGGATTCTAGGAGCTCTTCTCTGAAATTATGTTCTCATCTATCACTGTCCATTATGTGGGAAAGGCAAGGAATATAAATGTTTCTTCTTTTAGTTCCCACTTGAGCTTTTTCGGGAAGATTTTTACTTGTCATATACTCTCCATCCTCTCCACCCATCACTGGGTTATTTGCTATTTGTTTATACAGGGTGTTACAGGCAGAAATTCCTATACCAGGAAGCAGAAAGGGTGGATGAGCTAGGCATAGTAACACATGTCTTTAATCCCAGCACTCAGGGGGCAGAGGCAGGAGGATCTCTGTGAGTTCAAAGCCAGCCTTGTCTACATAGCAAGCTCCAGAACAGCCAGGACTACACAGAGACTGCCTAAAAAACAAACAAACAAACAAACAAAACCAAAAAGCAGAGAAAAACCAAATTAGAACATGTGGATGAGAAATCAGTTGAATAAGTGGGCTAGCCAACCAAAGTTATATATAATTCATACAGCCCGCGCTTACATTTGAGTGGTTTACATTTGAGTGGTGAACCCTAGTGTACAAAAATGATTACATATCAGAAATGCTTCACAGAAAACAAATGCCTCTCTCTCTCCCTCCTCCCCCCCCCCCCCATTAGATAATCACTAATCAACTGCTGAGTTTTTAAGCCTCTGGCTCTACATATATCTTCATGGTCTTTGTGTCTTGCTTGCCATATATCTTCAGCATTTGTGCTAAGTACATAGAATATACTCTATTTGTTATGTGAAAACTGATGGTTATCTATTTATCTTTTACTGTATTTTAACTCTAATTCTCTAGGGCACAGATGATGTTGTTTCCTTTCCTTTATAAATGAGTACCTATAGAAGAAAGACATAGACAATTCAGCTGAGACCCCCAGCTGGCAAGTCGGGAGCTGTTGGTGGTTCAGGGACAGATGTAGCTCCATGCTGCCCCCCTCGGCAGCCTGCAGCGTTCTAAACTTTCAGGGACCTATGCTCAAGTCAAACCAGAATTGTGGGTTCCGTGGAGGAAACAAGCCTACCTTGTTTGAAGTAAAGCTGGAGATTTGATGAAAGACATTTTAATATAGGCTCAAGAACAAGTGTTAAGAGAAAGAGCAGTGTGCAGAAAGAAAGCAAGACACACCCCAGAGCATGGGGTGGGCTTCTCAAGGAAAAGCTGCAAAAGGTATGATGTGCTCAAGTGTAAGCATGTGCTCCTCAAGGGAAAGTTTCAGAGGACAGGACAAAGCCTGTATGAGGGAGTGAAGTTAGTTGTCTTAGCATTAGCCACACACCCCACTTAAGAGGCTCTTGTGTAATGCCTCAAAGGGTTACTAAGGATGTTTTTGTTGTTCTCCCTATCCTTCTCTTTTGATAAGTAATCCAGTGACTCTGGAGATGCCTTGGGTGGAATTAGAGTCTGATAAGGTAAAAGCAAAAGTCACTAGGGGTGTTCAAGGGACTGGATACAGGTCCTTTCCCTGTAAAGTGGTTTCTAGTGTGATTCAGCTAATAGTCAGCTAATGGCTGGGGAGGGAGAAAGACCTTAAGTGGCTGTTAATCGTGCTATAATTCTTACCTCTCCGCTGTCAGGGAAGCTTCATCTGGATTCCTTGGTGAGGGCTCTTCTTCCTTCCCCCAGCCTTATAATCTCTGCCTCTCTATTCTGCCTCTGAACAGGAATTTGGACTCGAGCTTCTTGGATCTGAGTGTGCAAGCTTAGCCACTTTGCTACACTGCTCTCATGTGAACTTTACAAAAAGATGAGTGTTTCATAGCTCAGGGATCCTGGAGACTCTGCCAGTTAGCCAGACAAGTCAACCTGCCTCTATCAATAAACCTACTTTGACAATGAAGAGCTAAAACTCTAGAATCATATTTTAGAAGAAGTGTTGAGTCACGGTCTCATGTAGCCCAGGTTAATCTTGAAGTCACTCCATAGATGAAGTTGGCCTTGAACTCCTGAACCTCCTGTTTCCAGCTTCCAAGAGATGATTAGAAATATATGCTTTTTAGAATTTTTTGAAGCTACTTTATTAAATGTGGCTCTGATGTTATGTTATGCATATTTTACCTTTCTTCCATATTTCCCTACCCTAAGACAAGCCTTGGAAACTAGACATTCTCTTTCTCAGATGCACCATATAATTGAATTTCCCCTTGCCTTTTTGTCTTGGAACTGGCCATAAGGAAGTCTCTGACTTACCCTGTCTGATGGCAGAATATAAGACTCACTTCACAAAGGATACTTCACAGAGAAACCAAGAATAATCTGGGCAAATGGCCCCTCCCAGATCTATGAGTAGCCTACATACTTTGTCCAATCACATTTCCACACAATTGTCCACATTTCCATCATGCTTATGCAAGGACAGGGACAGAGAGCTTCTGGACACTGAAACACATGAAGGTGACATATGCCGAAAGGGGTGAGATACTCTGTGCCTCCCAATCTATACTTTACCCTCTTCAGCTCTTT
The DNA here is from genome assembly GCF_049852395.1 of Peromyscus maniculatus bairdii. NCBI lineage: Eukaryota > Metazoa > Chordata > Mammalia > Rodentia > Cricetidae > Peromyscus > Peromyscus maniculatus. The sequence continues at coordinate 24,678,003 of NC_134860.1, read as the reverse complement.
ATTTGCATCCCTTGGAAAAATGTTATCTATATGGGAACCAGGTAAAGCAACCTATGGCTGCTGACTGGCATCTGCAGGTGGAGTAGTCCTGTGTATTAAACCTTTAACCTATGGGATTTGAGCTATCACCAGGTAAGTAGTCTCAAAATTGCCTTAAAGGACACCCACATGGTGCCCTTTGTACAGGGCAGACTACTAGAAAATTAGGCTTGCACAAGTGCTGTCTCAATGAGAACAGATTCTTAGAACCATCATTTTGACTCCTAAGAAACAAATGGGCACAAAAGTCTATATGGTCTGTGTATTTGTGTCACTTAAATATTAGCTTCTATTTTCACTTTTGTTCTGAGATAAGGTACTAGCATAAGAATTTATGTTTATTTAGAAGGCTGAGAGGGTTTTGGATTTAGCTCAGTGGTAGAGCGCCTGCCTAGCAAGCACAAGGCCCTGGGTTCGGTCCTAAGCTCCCAAAAAAAATATTAAAACAAAACTAGAAGGCTGAGGCAGGAGGTTTGCAAGTCCCAGGTCAATTTTGTCTTGAAAAGTAAAACAAACAGAGCTGGAGAATCAGCTCAGCAGTTAAGAGCACTGGCTGCTCTTGCAAAGGACCAGATTAGGTTCCCAGCACCTACATGGTGGCTCACAACCAACTGCACTCCAGCTCCTGAGGATCTGATGATGCCCTCTTCTGACCTCTGCAGGCTCCTTCACATATGTGGTATACATACATACACTCAGGCACACACACCCACACCCCCCCACACACACATACACATACACATACACACACACACACACACACACACACACACACACACACACACACTAATAAAATAAAACAAGCAAACAGCAAATAAATTGTGTCAGAGCTAGTGAAGAAGAGGCATACACAATATCAAACAAAAGGGGCATTCATAAAACATGCTGTGTAACAGTACACTTTATAATCTCTCAAAGAAATTTACATTTGTTGGACCAGAGATCAAACGCTTGGCATAAATAGAGTGATGTCAAAGTCTACTACAAAGCAACAAGAATAAACCACAAGATGAATAGGAAGAGATTTTTTTTTCATATTTATTTGTTTGTTTGTTTGTTTTTCTATTATCAGCTTGATACAGTATAAATTCTTATCCTAATAGTGAAATGTTTCATTGAGGCTTGCCCAGTAATTGAGTAAAACCAAAACGTATTATAAGCCACAGTCATCCTAGGGTCCCCCCTGCTATGTAGCCTCCCTGGTTCTGTAGGTTGCAGTCTGATTGTTCTTTGCTTTATATCTAGTATCCACTTGTGAGTGAGTACATGTTTGTCCTTATGGGTTTGGGTTACCTCACTCAGGATGATATTTTCTAGTTCCTTCCATTTGCCTGCATATTTCATGCTGTCATTGTTTTTCTCTGCTGAGTAGTACTCCATTGTGTATATGTACCACATTTTCTTAATCCATTCTTCAGTTGACCGGCATCTAGGTTGTTTCCAGGCCCTGGCTATTACGAATAGTGCTTCTATAAACATAGTTGAGCATGTATCTTTGTGGTATGATTGAGCATTCCTTGGGTATATGCCCAAGAGTATGGCTGTTTCTCAGATAATTGGGAATCGATCTACCTCAAGACCCGGCAGCAAGAGATTTGAGTCTATTTTTTTTTTTCAGAATCATTTCTATCCATAGTGACTCATCCTGTAGCTAACATTAAGAACACTGGCAATACTAATGGTTGGCAGGTATAATGTAAGTGACTATAACCTATTTATGTGGCTGAGGTGACCATTGTAAGCATCAGCACACAGCAGCTATGGCAACCCACACAAGATCTGCACACAAAAAAAGACATAAAAATACGAGTGTGTATTAGTTAGTGTGAAACAAATCAAGCTAAGGAAGAAAGAGTTCATTCTGGCTTATGGCTCCAGGGGTAGAACCCATCACGGCAGGGAAGGCATGGCCTGATAATGGGATGGGAAGCCAGCTGATCACACACACAGTATCCACACACAAGAAGCGGCGAGGGAACAGTTAGCTGGGTGAGGCTAGAAACCCTCAAAGCCTAAACCTACTGATATGCTTCCTGCAGAAAGGTTCTGCTTTCCAAAGGGTCTATAACCTCCCCAAACAGGACCACCAACTGGGGACCAGGTGTTCAAATATGGAGCCTATGGGGGATGTTCTCATTTAAGCCCCCAGAGAGGCTGGTTGGGAAGAGGGGAGTTAGGAGAAGTGGGGTTAGGACAGGCAGTGAGGGTGCTGTGGTGGTGGAACATGAACGGCCCCCATAGGCTCATCGATTTCAGCACTTGATCATCAGGGCATGGCACTACCTGAGAGGAATTAAGAGGTGTGGCCTTGTTGGAGAAAGTGTGTCACTGGGGGTGGGCTTTGAGGCTTCAACAAGCCCATCTGAAGCCCATAGTTTCTTTCTTCCTGCTGCCTGCAGATCCAGATAAAGAACCCTCAGCTCCTCCTCCAGCCACATGTCTATGTACCTTCATGGTCCCTACCATGATGACAATGAACTGAACTTCTGAAACTGTAAGCCAGTCCCAATTAAACAGTTCTCTTTTTAAGAGTTGCCATGGTCATGGTGTCTCTTCACAGCAAGAGAACACAGACTAAGACAGATGTGTACAGTCACAATACATTGCATGCATATAGGATGTTGTCAACAATAAAAAGGGGGAAAATAAGGAGAAATAAAACAATTACTTAGGAAAATTTAAGTGGGTTTTTTTATATGAATATAATGCTAGGTAGGTACCCTGTGGTCCAAAATTCTACTTCTAAACATTACCTAAGAGAAATAAAAAATATAGTCAAGAACTAAAAAAAAAGCCAAAATATGCACTAACCAGTGAACAACTGGCTGCCAATACTGAGCATTAAAAATAAACTAATGGTCTACACAGTAGTGTATGTGTTCGTGAATAACACAACACTAAGCAAAGGATGATAGGCCAAGTGGAAACTGCCATCCCTTATGCGAAGACAGAGAATTCATGCTGAGAAACCAAGAGGGCTGCCTGAGAAAACACCCAACTGTGCAGGAGCACAGAGGACACTTGCCACTCTGATTGTGGTCAAGATTAAATGATCTGCTCTACTTGTCAAAACTCATCAAAAGGCCATGCATTTTCCTCTGTGAAATTTGTACTTCAATAAAGATAAAAATAGAAAAAAGTAAAGCAACCTGTCATGGTCATAAAAAGGAAATATATGACCTTTTCAACTTGCTCTTATCTCCTTAATATGGCCTATTTTAAAATTCATTTATAACTGTCACTCTTTAAGCTGAAAGTACACTTAATGAAACCAGGCACAAAGGTCCACAGTTCACTTCTGTGCTTTCTGGTGTTGAACTTTTTTTTTCAAGACAGAGTCTCACTATGTAGCTCTGGCTGTCCTGGAATGCACTCTGTAGACCAAGCTGGCCTCAAGCTCACAGAGATTGACCTGCCTCTGCCTTCTGAGTGCTGGGATTAAGGGTGTGAACTACTACACCTGGCTGATCTTTTCTTAAAATTTATTTTTATTTTATGTGCATCGGTGTTTTGCCTGCATGTATGTCTGTGTGAGGTTGTCAGATCTTGGAGTTGCAGACAGGTGTGAGCTGCCATGTGGGTGCTGGGAATTGAACCCCGGTCCTCTGGAAGAGCAGTTAGTGGTCTTAACCTCTGAGCCATCTCTCCAGCCTTTGATCTTTACTTTTAAGTCCTAATTTTTCAGTGCTGAAGATCTAACCCAGTCACTCACTTGCTAAGCAAGCACCGTGCTAAGGGGCCACAGGCCCAGCCTTGCTTTCTACTTCTGTAACTTGAATGATTTCGAGACTGGTTGTTGGGCTTAGGTACTGCCTCATTAATTGGATTTGAGTTACTAAAGGCACTATCGTTCACTTTCAGGTGGAGGTCAGAGGGCAACCTGAGGAAATCGGTTTCCTTCTAACATGTAAGTCTCAGGGATCAAACTCAGGTCCTCAGGCTGGGGGGGAAGTGAGGCATCTCACAAGCCCAATTCACACATTCTTTCTATAATTAAAAATGGAAAGGAAAATAAACAGGTTGTGCCTCCGACCCAGTCTTCTCAGGACTGCAGAAATCATCCACTGGCCATTTGACGTCACCGAGCTATCTCATAGATGACTGATGTGCTATCTTCTCAATAAATTACCCATCATATAGCCAGCAGTCAGTCATTGTGATACAAGAGTCACCATGATGATCCTGTTGTGATGAAAACTAAGCTCCCTGGAGACTGGTTCCTTAGCAAGCAAGATTTAAAAACTGTTCCCTTAATTCAGTTCGTTATCAAATTATTCCACTCAGTGTGGGGAACTTCTGAATCAATTAAAAAAAAAAAAAAAAAAAAAAGAGAGAGAGAGAGTCCAGGAGCTGGTCTGGATCCCGTTGTGACTGAGATGTGTTCATCTTTCTCTTCTCCTTTCCTTAGACACGCCTCCAGCACCTTGCAGTGCTATCCTGGCATTCAATGGTTGTAAACAGCTTGATATACAACAGATACTACATGTATCCTATGCCTGTGTGGAAAACAACACTGTGTGCTGCAATAGTGATCAGGCCAGACGTGTGGCTCGGAGTGTGGTTCATAGTTTATGCTTTTGAAAACACTGATTTCTCTCTCTCTCTCTCTCTCTCTCTCTCTCTCTCTCTCTCTCTCTCTCTCTCTCTCTCTCTCTCTCTCTCCTCTCTCTCCCTCTCCCTCTCCCTCTCCCTCTCCCTCTCCCTCTCCCTCTCCCTCTCCCTCTCCCTCTCCCTCTCCCTCTCCCTCTCCCTCTCCCTCTCCCTCTCCCCCTCTCAACTTTCATTTTGCTTTTTCTTTGTCTGTTTTTAAAAGACAGGATCTCTTTGTAGCCTAAGCTGGCCCTAAACTCACTGTGTAGCCCAGGCTGTCCTCGACGGCACTGCACATCTTCCTTCCTCCAGCTTCTTGAAATTACGGACATGTGCTGCCGCCCCAGGCCCATTTTCTCACAGTGAATGTACTTCTTTTGCTTTCATTTCCTCCAGGTGTGCAGAGCGGTGCTGCGCACGATCCAGAGACAGGGATTTTGTGTGAAGTTCTTCTAAAACCAGGCCTTGATTCTCTTTAAAATGCCATACAAAAAGGACTTTCCAAGATCAAAAAACAGAGACACTTGGATACGCTGGATGGGGACAGAAGGAACCCAACCAGGAGGGCAACATGAAGCAGGACCTCATCAGACTGCTCACCCTGTAGGGGAGCTCAGAGAAGGGGGCTATCTGAGGCAGAGAGGATGGAATAGACACCATGATGGTCACAGCCATTGTCTCCACACCTGTAGCTGAAAGCTACCTCAGAGGTGACCTGCTGGCCCTCTGGGTACACATGCAAAGTTAGGTATGACCTCTGCACAGTTCCTCTCCTGTCTCCAGACTGCTGCCTTTAATTCTCTGTTCACCACTCTTGGATGACAAGATGGCTGCTATACTTCAAGACATCTTCCGCTCAAGGAAAAAAGAAAAAATGTGTTGTATGGGGACAGTGTTAGACTTGAACCCTTTTGTCTCGCTCTTCTCCAAATTCCTACTACGGTGTTTCTTCTAAATGAGCATTATTTTTCCCTGAGCCCCCCCACTCTCCCATCAGAGAACAGGACACAGCGACTGGTCAAGAAGACAGGGAATCACAATTCCAAGAATGTCCTAGCTGGAGGCCAGGAATTCCGGGAGGGCTCTGCAGCCTTATTACCTTTACCCTTGTCTGGGAGCTATCTGCGAGGATTGGACTGAATTCACAGCAGGCACCTGGACACCACATAGTCATTGTTAGGATTCTGCCACTCCTCCAGCTGCATGACCATACATGCACAGTTCAGTAGCTAAGCAAGGGGTCTTACACGTTACATTATCTGTGTGCTTCATGATTATGTAATACATGAGGCATGGTCACGCAATCTGTGCAAGCGTGGTGTAGCTCCATAAGCCCACATGCCCATGTGCAGGAGAATCCATAAAAAGCCAGTCACAGACTCCTCCCCTCTCTTCTGCTCTTTCCTCCTCCCCCCTCTGCACGTGTCTTCCACAGGCCTGGTCACTCTCTTCCGTCCCACCCCAATAAAGCTCTGATGCTGGGTTTGTTGTGCCTCATGACCTTTCTTGCACAGTAACAGTGCTGTATTTATATTTAAAACCAAGAGTCAGGACAAGTGGACTGAGAGCTCATCCCATCCCCATATCTCACCCCATTTCTGCCATAAGTCCTTTAAATAAATAATCTCCCAGACCAGCCCCCCAAGGCTATTCCTTTTTGGGGAAAGGCTCCTGCTACACAGAGCTAGCTTTTTCTCTTAAGTTCTCACCTGGAAACTAACAAACTCACCCTCTGTATGCCCTGAGTTTCCTTCTCCAAATGTGAGGTAAGAACCTAAGAGTCACTGGTTCAGGCAGACTGGCGCCATGAGGTTTTCCTGAACCTTAGCCCCTTGAGCTAAGTTCACCAAGACCCAAGACACTTTCAAAGGGCTCCCCAAATTCCCGTATCACCAGACAGGAGGATGAGTGCTTCTGTTCCCTCCCCAGAACATTGTACAGTCAGACTGCTTTTCCAGAATACAACGCATCTCTGTTTCCTTCTTTTCAAATAAGTGTGTAAAATGCCACCACCACCAACTCATTTGTTTGAAAAACAAAAGCTTCCCTAGAATTCAACAAATTTTCTTTAGGCTGTTGAAGAGGTTAAACTCTTCCACTCTTACAATTGAATTTAGATTTCAGTTCTCTGAGAAGGGCAAAGCAGGTATCTCTCTCACAAAAGGCCATTTATCCACAGTGTCCTTACAAAACACAAGCCCTAATTCAGGTCAGCCTCACAATGTCTCCAGGACAAATCCTGCAGCCCCCTTCTGAGTGACGTCTGTACTGGCCCAAGCTTATGCAAGTGTGTCCAAAATGATAAGACTAAACCTCAGCCAATTAAAAGCATACTAATGTAGCTGCTGCTTGTTTAACCAATTATGTATGAGATGACCTAACTGTCCCTAAAGCTCCCTCTTAGCTGTGCTTTAAAGGAGCCTGCATGTTCTCTTGAGGTTGTCATCATTTTGTACAGGTGGCAAGGTGGATGACCTCACATTTGATGGTATAATAAACACTCTTTGCCTTTATGTACTATTTAAATATGGGGTCTTCCTTCAGTGTTTCCTCAGACCCTTACACTGTATGTTCTGAAGTCAATCACTTGTCCTTGACAATATCAAGGGAAGCTGGGAAAGGAAGTATCTAGTGACCAGGTGACAGGGGAAGTTGGTGAACACAAGCCCTGGGTTAGCCAATAAGCACTGTCTGCCAAGTGAGTCAGGAAACCGTTTGAATTGATAGAGTAATTTGTATTTCCTCAATAACTTTGAGGTCCAAACACAAATCTGCCATAGGCTTTTCATGGTGCTAAACACAACTGTATAAATGTATGATGTTGTGTATTTGTACATAATAAGATTATAGCTTATTGTAATATGTACTATACATTAGCATATTATAAATATATTTTAAAATATATATCCTTGCAGGATAAATTTATAATACTCAGTAGATATATTTTCTTTTCTATAACACGTTTTATCTAGCTGTTCAAGTTAGTTGCCATAGTGCAAACTTAGAATTCTCTGATTCCCAGAGGAAAGAGAGGACATCATTTTGAGGGATGTATGATCTTGAAAATTTGGATAGGAATGGGTAGCAGGGGCTCACTGAGTTGATGCTCATCTATCAAACATGGCATGTCGCTGGTAGTACCTGAAATTGTGGAGCCTGTTAGCCTAGGACCTAACACAGAATCTACAGTGAGAAAGAAGAGAGACAGCTGCTGGTAGGAGTGACCTTGGCACCATCTAACCTGGATTTTAACAACTCTATTTACAACGTGCATTTAAAATGTAGGTACATAAAAAGGATGCTACTAAGAAAATAGGAAATCATCTCAGCATCAGGATACTGAGGCAGGATGGTTTCAGGTTCAATGCCAACCTAAGCTATATAGTTAAGATGCTGTTTCAGGGCATATGGGACACATTTTCCCCATTATTTTTATTACTAATGCAATCACATACTGTTAAATGGTGCTTCCAAATGTACACCAGATTTTTTTCTTTTGGCAAAATTACTTTTATTCAAGTTAAGACAAATTAACATGTACATTATTGTTTTTTGTCCTCTTTTGGGGGGGAGGGGGCACTGTTTTGTATTTTGTTAAGAAGGATAAGTTCTGAACATCTATAAGAAAAGTCTGGAAGCTTTTTATGAGCTTATCATCAGCTGCTACTTCCCCACAGTGTGAGTTCATATCTTGTTATGAAGTTCACCATCAATTATTTACATGTGAGGGAACTTCTGGAACAGAATAGATGAGCACAGATAAATAACTCTCATCTAATCATGTGAAGCACTGAGTCTCTTCCCATCAGGTCAAGGAATCACTGAAGCCTTATCCACCCTGTCACTGGGTGGGGCTGTAAGACCTACTGTCATGTGTGGCTTTTATCCAAGATGCTCCTCAGATACCCGATCTCCACTTACCATGTAATTTCCTTTATTCGGTCTTGGCTGCATTCTGGAAGACAGAGAAAGGCTGGTGCCTGAGAACTGTGCAGCCTGACCCTTACTGGCCCGTGTAGAGCATGGCTGTACACCAGGTTGTCAGTCCAGAGATATGTCCTTACTGTGTAACAAGTTTGTGCTATTTTCAGACATGTTAAAAGCTGATTTACATGATAATCTCTTCAAAACCCATACTATTCATTTTGGTCAGTGGTCTATTGCTGTGAAGAGATAGTATGACCATGACCAAGAATAGTAGAACACTTATGAAAGCATCTAACTGGGGTTTCAGTACAGTTTCAGAATTTAGTCTGTTATTATCATGGTAGGGAGTATGGCTGCACACAGGCAGATACATTCTGGAGAAGTAGCTGAGAGTTCTTCATCTGGATCCAAAGGCAGCAGGAAGAGAGGAATACTGGGACTGGTCTGGGCCTTTGAAACCTCAAAGCTTACCCCTAGTGACACATTTTGTTCAACAAGGACACACCTCCTAATCCTTCTCAGGTAGTTTCACTCTCTGATAAATAAACATTCAAATATATGAGTCAATGAGGGGAACATTCTTATTCAAACCACTGTATTCCACTCTATGACTCCCATAGGCTTGTATTCATATCATAATATAAAAATTCAGTCCAACTTCAAAAGTTGCCCCATAGTCTATCAAAGTATCAACAATGTTTAAAAGTCCAAAGTTCAAAGTCTCTTCTGAGGCTCAAGGCAATCTCTTAATAGTAACCCACTGTAAAATCAAAATCAAAGAGAAGATCACATACTTCCAACATACAGTGGCACAAAATATACAATACCATTTCAAAAGTGTGAGAAAGGAGCATAATGGTGAAATACTGGACCAAAACAAGAATGAAAACCAGCTAGGTGAACTCCAAAGTCTTTATCTCCATGTTGTATGTCAAAGTGTTCTTCAGATCTCCAACTCTTTTTAGCTTTCTTGTCTGTAACACACTTCTCTCTCTTGGGCTCATTCCATTCCCTCTCATTTGCTCTCCTCAACAGACTCTGGAATCTTCAACATCTTGGGGTTTCCAAGGCAATTCAGATTTCACCTTCACAGCTGCACAAAAATCACTTCTCTGGGTGTGCTGGTTTGAAAGAAAATGGCCCCCAATGAGAGTTGCACTATTAGAAGGTGTGGCCTTGTTGGAGTAGGTGTGGTCTTATTGGAGAAAGTGTGTCACTTTGGAGGCAGGCTTTGAGTTCTTATATATGATCAAACTATGCCCAATAAGACAGTTCACTTCCTGTTGCCTATAAGATGTAAAATTCTCAGTTCATTCTCTAGCACCATGCCTGCCTGCATGCTGCCATGTTTCCTGCCATGATGGTAATGGACTAAACCTCTGAAACTGTAAGCCAACCCCAATTAAATGTTTTCCTTTATAAGAGTTGCCATGGTGATGGTGTCTCTTCACAACAATAGAAACTCTAACTAAAACAATGGGCCTCCATGCAGGTCTCCTGACACATCCCTGGCCTCAATGGCCATAAAGGGAGATTCCATAACCCCTTTCTTGCATCCTTGACTCTAAAGCCAGAACCACGTGGTTGAAGCTGCCAAGTTCTGCTATTTGATGGGCTAGAACTCAGCCCCCTCATTCAATTACATTTGCACCAGCTTTCTTTTCTCAATGTTTTCTTTCACTGCTTAAGCATTATTAATTCCTTTCCTTAGCTGGGTGAGGTCTGCCCTGAGGTCACCGCTCCCTTTATTTTATTTAGCATCAGGTGTTTCTTTAAGCTTTTTATTCCTTTGAGCACTGGACTTGCCTCCAATATTACCTTTTTGGTACTTCTTTTCTCCTCAAACTGTATATTTTGTATTTCTCCTTGTCCAGCTTGCTCCTTTTCATTATAGATCAGCATTAAGAGTGGCTATTAATAACCACACTACACAGTCAATACTAGGTGGTCTTGAAATCTTTTCTGCCAATGCCACCATTAATCCAAAACTCTTTAATTTAACTTTAGGCAGTTTTTAGGACAAGGGCAAAAAGCAGCCACATTCTTGCTAAAATATCACAAAAATGGTCTCTGGCTCACTTACTAATGTTCTTCTCTGAAACCTCTTGAGCCCAGCCATCATAATCTACATCACTCAGCACCACTGTCTTTCACATGCCTATTGATATGGCCCATCAAGACCAGCTTAAACTGTTCAACTGCTTTCCTAATCCAAAGTCCGTATTCTGCCAACCAGCAGCATGGTCAGGCCTGTCACAGCAATGCCCTTTTCCCTATCAGCTTCTGTCTAGGTCAGAACTCTATTGCTGTGAAGAGACACCATGACCATGCAACTCTTAAGAAAGAAAGCATTTAACTGTGGGCTTGTTTACAGTTTCAAAGCTTTAATACATTATCATCAATGATGGGGAGAATGGCCACTGGCAGGCAGACATGGTGCTGGAGAGTAGCTGAGAGTTCTTCAACTGGATCTTTGGGCAGTGGGAAGAGAGAGATGCTGGGCCTAACTTGGGCTTTTGAAACTTCAAAGCTGACCCCGCAGTGACACACTTCCTCTAACAAGGCCACACCCACACACTACTTCTCAAGTAGCACCACTGCCTAATGACTATGAGTCTATGAGTCTATTGGGGGAGGGGGAAGCATTCTTATTCAAACTACCACACTACTGTTCACTCCGTGCCTTATTCGTTCTCAGTGGAGCCTTCTTCCTGTCTCCTTGTGGTTTCCACTTAGGAGGCTGAGGTCCCTGCGGGTTCCTATCCCTAATGATGCCTCAGGGCGAGGAAATAGTTCAGACAGGAAGAAGAGAAAGGAGATAGGTAAAAAAATCAATGAGTGTTCAAGATTATTTATCATACAAATTCATACAATGAAACAAAACTTCATTTTTAGTGTAATTCTTTAACCTTTAGCTGCAAATGCTGGTGTTCTCCCCCAGGCCCTTTCCACTGTGTGACTGACAGTGATTGGTGTATTTCCTGTGGCTTCTACTTCTTGTCTGGTTATCACCAAGTAGTTCTGATCAAGTCAACAGGAAATCTGGGAAGTAATGATTCCAAGTCCGCGGCTGCTAGGCTTTGTTCTCATCTTTGCCACGTTCACCCAGATAAAAACAAGCTGCTGGAACTCTTCAGTAAGAGCAACAGCTGCTGTTGACGTGGATCTCCAATGCCTCAGAGTCCCTCTGCCAAAATGATATGGCTGCTTAGAGTCCAGAATAAAATAAAAACCCAAGATGAGAGAGAGGGGGAGAGAGAGAGAGAGAAAGAGAGAGGGAGGGAGTCATTTACTTAGAAAGGAATGCTAGCATGAGTGCCTGTGTGTTAGAAAAAGACAGAGGGAGAACCTTTGGTTGGGTGATGGAGGAGCCTTGGTTGGGTGATGGAGGAGCCTGTTTAATTTAAAGACCATCTTAAGGTTAAATCCTAGACAATTAACATCCTGTCCTTAAGGAAGAGGAAGACAAGAAGACTGAAGGCCAGATTCCAGGCTAGGGAAAAGCTGTTGGCAAGGTTGTTCCAATGGAAGGTTGCTGTAGCTTGAACTGTGTGAAGAGTGAGGGTCTTTTCTGCTTCACCTCAAAACCCCTCTGCTGCTTGTCACTACCCATCTTAGAAGGACAGAAAGGCAAAGTGAATGGAAACAACAAAGAACAAAAAAGGAGGGGCTGCTGAGAGCAAGTAAAGCTTCGTATACTGGGTTTGTCCCTCATCCCCATCCCGTTTGTTGATTCATAAATGGATCACAGGGTCCCAGTGGAGAAGCAAGTTTATTATACAAAGCATCCTAGTCGGAACACTGAAACTTCTGAAAGAAAGACATTATTTACCAAGGGAAGTTCTCCTGGAAAAATGTATATAACAGGAGGCTGTGTGAGTCTTTGGAACTGTTGGCAAAAGAAGCTCTAAGGGAAGAGAAAGTAACCAGGCTCAATAAGACCATTTCTTCATTCTGCTTTTCATTGGCCATTAGCCAACTTAATGCACCCTTGTTAGCAGCTAAGGACAGGAGAGAAAAGTAGAGGAAGAATCTAAACACATGAGCACATTGCATTTCTCTGAGGGACGAGACTCCTGTAATCTTTCCTCAAGACTTATCACCGGAACTTCCTTCACAGGCACAGAAAGCTGTAGGGACAGGGAGCGTCCTCAGACACACTTACTAGGAGTGGGAGAGCGGCCTCCAGGGGAAGTTGCAGCTTCTGTTTGACGTTTTCCCTCCCATGCATGGAAACATTTGTTTTGGGTTCCCTCCCAAAGGTATTGTGAGTGGATGAAACAACACACACCTCAGAAAACCACCTTTGTGAGATTGTACAGGAGGATCTGGAATAGACAGTGGGCTTTTCTTTGAAATAAATTGTATTATTCTCTCCTGGGAAGTGGGAGGAAAATATTGAGTCAACACCCAGTACTTAACTTTCATCCAAAGTGATGATTAATAGCTTAATGAACTCTATAAGACTGTTCCTTCTGCACAGGCCTTCATGTTTCCTTGTGGACAATGTATCTCTCTGGTTGGGATGTAGTTCAGTTGGTACTGTGCTTGCCTGGCATGTACAGAGCCCTTAGTCTGATCCCTGGTACTGCCTTAAATCAGGCATGGTGGCACACAGTTGTTACCCCAGCACTTGGAAGGTAGAGAGAGGAAGATCAGAAATTCAGGGTCACCGCAGGGGACTTCTTGAGTTTGAAGCCAATATGGCAAATATAAGACACTGTCTCCAAAAAGAAAACACAAGAAGGAGAGAAAGAGAGAGAGGGAGAGAGAGAGTGTGTGTGTGTGTGCGGGGGTGGGGGTGGGGGTGGGGCAGGAGGCACCTCTCCTCCTTCAACCTCCCAGTGTGGCAGGCCCATTGAAAACAGTTCCCAGTGTTTCTCCTGAGGTCTTTTGCAATTACAGGAAATTGACCTCTGTTTGCTGTGCTGTGGACAGGGTCAAGTACCTTTACACACCCGGCAAGCAACTCTACCACTAAGCTACACTTCCAGTGGTTGATTTTGGAGACAGAATCACACTACACGTAGCCCAGGCTGGCTTTGAACACAGTACAGCAGCTAGTGTCTTACACCACCACGTCCTGTGCAACCTCTCCTCACTTTCGTGTTAACAACAGAGGAGAGAAGAGAAAGGTGGAAAAGTAAAACACCTCTGTCTTTCCACTGTGGTGACTGACATATTGTTACCCTAATAAACTTGCCAGAGGATCAGAAGACAGAGCCAGCCACTAGATTAGACATAGAAGCCAGGCAGTGGTGGCACACACCTTTAATCCTACCCTCAGAAGGCAGAGGTCCATCTGGATCTCTGTGAGTTCAAGGTCACAGTGGGCTACATGAGATTGATCCAGTATAGGAGAGAAACAGAGCCAGGCAGTGTCTCAAGGCCAGACTGGGAAACACATCTTTAATCTCAGCACTTGAGATCTCATGCCTTTGCTTGGGAATGACACAGGCTTTTAATCCCAGGAAGTAATATGGCAGGGCAGAGAACGGTATATAAGGCTCGAGGAAACAGGAACTCACTCTCTTTAGGCTGCGGATTTCATAAAGGTAAGAACTAGTGGCTGGATGTTCTGCTTCTCTGATCTTTCAGCTTTCATCCTGATATCTGACTTGGGGTTTTGTTTTGTTTTGTTTTTTATTAAAAGACCATCTAAGATTCGACCAGCATTGCATTCTTTCTGACTACTGTTGGTATAACCTTCACATCTTCTGTTTTTCTTTTCCAGATGGATTTATATCTTTTTGTTCTAACTCGTGCTTTGCTTCCTCTCCAGGCCACAGTCTGATCTCAGGATGGGAAAAGGATGCAGTAAAAGTAACAGGATCAGCCAAGTTCTGGATCTTTAGTTTCCTTAGCTCTGTCTTCGCTGTGTGCTCAGGATCCAGCCACTTGCCTCCACTGTGGCTGCTCTCTGGTCCCCCACCATCTCTTCCCTAAGTTATTGTACTTGCCCTCTACCTAGTTACCCTACCACAACCTCTGTCCCTGTATAGTTAATACATCACCCAGGGTGGTCCCTTCCAATGGTAGAGCAGCCAGTCCTGGTGGCACAGACCTGCAATCTTGACTCAGGAGGCTGATGCAGGAGTATTACAAGTTCAAGGCCTGGCTGAGTTACAGAGAGAGCTCAAGGCCAGACTGGGAAACTTAATGAGAGCCTGTCTCAAATTTTACAGTAAACTTGGAGCTCTGGGAATGCAGCTCAGAGGCAGAGCACTGGCCCAGCATGAGGAGCTGTGTTCCAGCTCCAGCTCATACTCTTAGAACTCATTCCTAATCCACTTATGGCTTCCCATCTGGCCCAGGACACAAGCCAGGTTCCTCACAGGATCTATTTGACTGTAAGCACTGTTAGTCTTTCTCTTTTCCTGGTCTTGCTCATGTCCCTCCCTCTGGCGTCTTCCACTGTGACCACTCTGTTCCTTCTCTGCTCGGCCTTGGGACACTTGACTTAGGAACCTGCTTCTCTGGCTTCTGTGCTTCATTACCAACCTCCCATCAGTGCTCCAAAGAGGAAACCGACCTCTGTACCACACTCCTTTCTATTGCTTTCATTTGACAGCTCTTCCTACCCAATAACTCCTTATCATTATATTTGTCTCCCAGAGCAAAGTGAATATAAGAATGTATGCCCTCAGCATCTAAACGCTGTTTGGCAAAGTCAGCATGATAAATATTGGTGAAGTGAGTAAATGAACAGTTGTGATACAACTAAAATAAGTAAGTAGCCTCTGCCCAGGCACCACTTCTATAATATCTGCATATTCTAAGGCAACAACATGCTACGGTAAACAGCCATACTGGAACATGAAGCCCCTACCTGAAGGCCAGCTACTTTCTATGAGCCTGAAGGCCTGTTTTCTTGTCCTTAATTTATTAGGAAGGGACAGCCCAATCATGTGCTTGATTTATGCCCTTCCAACAGGAACAGTGTGCCTGCCCTTTCCCTGTGACCGAGTATCAGGTACTGTGCCCAGTGTGCACTTTTTGTTCTTATTCATGGTCATGGTTCGGTCCCACTAGAGTGCTTATGCCCAGACAGTCTTGTGAATTGAAGGTCACTCTTGGATTCTTACAAACTGGTCATGTGGAGAAGAAAGCAAAACCTTTCCCCAAGTGTCATGGAAAGCTAACTCATTCATGCTTCATCCATCACGAGGCCTTAAAGAGAGTGGGGAAATTTTTAGGTCATGGTGTATGTATATTACTGACTTCTTTTTAAAAGAACAGCAATCCTTTTTATTCAAAGAAACTCTCTTCTGGAATTCCTGCTAATCAAACAAATCAAACAGGAGCATCTCTGGGATGTAGCCAGGGAACAGAGTGGACTTGGCTTGATCAGCTCCTACCAGGGGTTTCCCTTCACAGCCCAGAGGTACCATAAAAGTTCAGAGACATGAATGGGTTTTATGGAGAAAGAGTTCTAGATTTTTCTTCTTAACTGCTTTGAGATCATCTATTGAGATGATCATTTGGTCTTATCCTTTAGTCTGTTATCATGATGTATCACTAAATTTAATGTCTTTGTTGGCTGAACCAACCTTGCATTCCTGGGACAAACCTAACTGAGCCATAGTGTATATTTTGTTTTTTAATATAGCTAACAGTTTGCTAGCAATTTTTAAAAGTGTTTTTTGCGTCTCTCTATATATTCATAAAAGATGTTTGTCTATAATTTTGTCTAGTTTTGCTATCAGATAATACTGACTTCTTAAAATGAGGGGAGAAGTATTCCTTCCTTCTACATTTCTGGAAGTTTCTATAAAGGACTGAGGTTCAGCAAGGGAAACAATCCTCAGAGTTAAAAAATAATCTATAGAATGGGAGATAATATCTGCAAACTATACATCAGGGTTTAATCCCAAATATATAGGAACTCAAGGAAACTCAATATCCTAAAACAAAATAAAAAAAATAAATAAAAAATGAACATTAGATCTGAATAGACTTTCTCAAGAGAAGTCACATGAATGACCAAAGCTATACAAAGAAATGTTCTGTGTCATTCAGGAGGACCTGAGTATAGTCTCCAGAATTCAGATCAAAAGCAGGGTGCAATGGTGCATGCCTGTAATCCCCAAGGGACTCTGAAACAGAAGGATCCCTGTGGCTTACTGACCAGTCAGTTTAGCCAAATTAGCAAGTTCCAGGTTTAGTGGGAGACCCTGACTCAAAACATAAGATTGTGAAAGACACTGATATCAACTTCTGGTCTCCATATGCAAGTAAACACACAAACATGCAAACCTGCACACATATATATGCACACACATGAACACATATTCATACAAAAATTAGAATTATTGCATGGTCCAGCAATCCCACTGCTGGGTGTGTG
Organism: Peromyscus maniculatus bairdii; assembly: GCF_049852395.1. Classification (NCBI taxonomy): domain Eukaryota; kingdom Metazoa; phylum Chordata; class Mammalia; order Rodentia; family Cricetidae; genus Peromyscus; species Peromyscus maniculatus. The sequence goes on along the minus strand of NC_134860.1, from coordinate 24,661,100 downwards.
TGCAAAGGAAATACATCAAAAAGACTTCTGTACTTATATACAGTATTCATGGTCACCAAGAAATAGAAACAATGTAAATGTCTATCAACTGATGACTAGATAAAGAAAACATGATAAATACATGCCATGGAATGGTGTTCAGGCATAAAAAGTGAAATCCTGTCATTTGTGACAAGACATATGGAACTGGAGATCATTCAGTGAAGCAAACAAGGCAAAGAAAGAGTGCCACATGCTGTCACCCCTGTGTGGACTCTAAAACAGTGACCTCACATACATTAACAATAGAATGATGGCCGGGCGGTGGTGGCGCACGCCTTTAATCCCAGCACTCGGGAGGCAGAGGCAGGCGGATCTCTGTGAGTTCGAGGCCAGCCTGATCTCCAAAGCAAGTTCCAGGAAAGGCGCAAAGCTACACAGAGAAACCCTGTCTCGAAAAAAACAAAAAAAAAAAAAAAAAAACCCAAAAAAAACCCAATAGAATGATGGCTACTAATGGCTAGGGAAAAGGAAGAAGTTAGCATTGGAAAGGTAGCTAATGCAGTGTCACTGTGGAGGGACAGGCCAGGGACAACCAGCTGAAAATAAGGTAAATGGTATGGCCAGTGATCACCTCTACCTAAGCATAGGGCCTTTAGAGTTTGTGAGCAAGAGAATGCCATTTACGCTTTCATTAGAACAGGGTTGCTGTGAGTAATTTCTGGAGAATAAAATATAAGACAGAATGAGAAGAAGTTGAGACACGAATATGGTGGCTACATCTTCCAGTGGCACCCAGGGAGTCATGCCCTGATTGGACATCTCTCTCCTATGTGTAGACAGGACTAATGATCAGAAGCTACCAAAGATGAGTGGTTATCACACTCATGCTTGTGTCATGAAGAGCTGATCTAGAGATTCACTGGTTACATTATAAAACAACCACCCTGGTGTGAGCTGCCCAAAAACACACTTGCCAAGAACTGTGAGAGGCACCTCAGACCCGAGAGGGAGGTTCTTAGCCAGGAGCCAGTAAGATGCTATGCCTCTGTTGTATAACCAGAGAGCTGGCTTTTGTAGTCAGAAGGTTTCTCAGGTCCCACCTGGCCCTCCTGCGGACCCACAGCCATTTGTAAAATAATCATTCAGAGGCTTAATATTATTTATAGCTGTTCAGCTATTAGCTCAGGCTTATTACTGCTAGCTCTTACACTTAAATTAACCAATAATTCTTATCTATGTTTAGCCACATGACTTGGTACCTTTTCTCAGTTCTGCCTTGACATATTGCCTCCTCTGTGTCTAGCTGGTGACTCCTGACTCAACCCTTCCTCTTCCCAAAAATTCTCTTTGTCTGCTTGCCCCACCTATACTTCCTGCTTGGCTACTAGTCAATCAGTGTTTTATTAAACCAGTGTACAAGGGCATTATCCCACAGCATTTCCCCTTTTCTGTCTAATCAAAAAAGAAGGTTTTAACTTTAACATAGTAAAATTACATATAGTAGAACAGTTATCAAGCAAGAATTATAGTTACATTATCTAGTCTATTTGTATTTGACAAAGTTAAAGAAAATATTCTGTCATCTAGTCTATATTTGTGAGTCTAAAGTTTCATATCTAATTTATCTTTTATCATAACCAAGGAAAATTATAATTGTAACTATTTAGTTTCAACTACATCAAAAACCCTAGAAGGATATAATATTACCTTAGTAAATAGGAAGTACATTGTATACAACTTCCAAAAATCTAGAATGACAGAGATAGCTGGTAGCCTAGACAGTCACCCAAAGTTCCTCTGCAATGCTGGGGCATCCATCTTCAGCCTATTAGGCCTAGAGTCTCTCAGTCACTTCTTCCTGTGTCCTGAAGAATGTCTGGCAGTTTCTTCTGCGAAGCAGGAATCTGAAGGACCATTTTTCCTTGTTTTGGCAAATTCAGTGGTCATTTTCCTATGGGTCCTGCATGTCCGGTCAATAAAACATTTTTTCAAGCAGTCCAGACAAGAACAGTTTCTTGTCCAAATAGCTAACTTTTGCCATAAGGAAAGCAAACTTCATATGGAGTTTCTTCCGTGTCCATCATTGGTGCTGCCAGACATGTCTCACTGCCCAGAAAGTCCAAGTTTTTAAAACATTTTAAATGCCATGTTCTATAGGTCTTTGAAGTGTTTGAAGATTACCTACCTAAATAAAATATATCTATGATACTTAAAAGATTTAACTAACATGACTATAAGTTTGATTATCATGGATGACTAATCTGTATTTCTTAATTATACATTACAATTTCAAATGAGTTGCACAAACATATTAAAAAGAGTAGAAATATACATACAATATAACAAAATTAACTTTAGATTTGTATCAGTAAACTAAAATTCATAGCAATGTAAAACATTTCAAACGTTGCTCTTTAAAAGTAGGTTCAATAATCTACCCTGTAGATTTATCCTGTCATATCTATATTATCCCCTTTTCTGTTTTAGGAAGAGATTATATTTATAATCAACCTGCTTTAAATAAAAATAAACACTATAACAATATTTTGAGAATTTGGTGTAGCTTCTCCTACTACTTCCTGTTGATGGGGGTGCTGGTAATCTTATGGCGATCCTGAGAAAATCAAGAATTACGGTCAAGTCCTGACTGGAATAGTCTGTGAGGCTACATTGTCTGAGTCAGTTGCCTGGAAGCTGATCTGGATGTTGGATCATCTGGGGACCACTTATTATGATCAATCCACCTGAATCTATTATATGGGTAACAGAATTAAGACATAAATTGAGGCAATACACTCACAATTATGGAATGGAGTAGACAGTAGAAATCTTCCTCTAATCTGACCAGGAGCTAATCCACCTCGCAGCCAGGAGCCGGGAGAAGGGGCATCTGACTCCTTCTGACCCAGGCCTGATGACTGAGGTAAGTACCAGGAAGGTTTCCTGTGTCCCAATGTGATTGCTGACCCCAGGGCATCTGGGCCACTGCCTCACACATTGTAAAAGCTCAGCATGTTTGCTGAAGGATTGCAGCTGTGGGTGGGCGTCTTGGCATTAACTCTCTGTTGGAAGCGCTGGTTAAACATCTGCACATGATACTGCTTTATACTGATTCTCACTCTATGAGTATTCTCTATATAGTTAGAGGAACAGAGGTCTGGGTTCAGGATCACTCAGCTCATAAACAATTGCTTTCTCTCCCTGAAACCTCTCACTGAAGGTAAGCAACTTAACTTTCCTTCAGTACAGCACTCCAAAATCTCTTACAGCTTTTGCCTCCAGAGCTGTACTCAATGGATACCAGGGACACAGTATAGCTGGGACAGTAAAGTGCTGACTGTGCACACAAGAGAACCTGAGTTCAATGCCCAGAACCTTCGTAAAAAGCTGTGAATGGGGGCATAAGCGCATAATACCAGGTTAGGGAGGCAGAGAGGAGTGGATCCATGGAGCTCTTCAGCCAGCCAGCCTAACCTAGTCAGTAAACACCAGTTTGCAGTGAAAGAGCCTGTCTCAAAAAACAGAATTGAGGTGGGGTCTCTCAGTGCACCCCAACACACACGTAGGCACCTACTCACGTGTGTGTGTGTAGGTATCCCCCCATACACGCACAGAAAGAACTGTAATTTATTCCTGTGGTCTCTGACACAAGCAGATGCCTCATTCTTTTCTTCTTTTTTTAGCAAGAGCCCAGAACATCTAGGACTTCCAGAAAACATTCTAGTGTCTAATGAATTAAAAATTATCACCATTAGGAAAACATTTCAAATCACCAGATTGGCTCCATATTACTTGGTTCTGTCCTTTCAGATCAATGTACCACTGTATGATCAAAGAAAACATGCAAGTTGTGTATCCAGTGTGTGTGTGTGTGTGTGTGTGTGTGTGTGTGTGTGTGTGTGTAAGAGATAGAAAAAGCATTCTATAAGCGGACAGAAATTTTATTCAATTTGAGCTGCAGATCAGGCATTTACTCTCTGATTGATTGCTTTCCGTGCTTGTAAAAGGATGAAAACAATAGTTTTGAAAAGACTTTGGGGAAGGACACATCAAAATCAAAATACAAAAATGGAATAAGACAGAGTCTGGGTTCCTTTAGCAGGAGGAAAGGAACGTCCTACCAGAACAATACGGCATTTGTGGGCTGCAGTTTGTTCCGACACTGGGGTGATTTTCCAGGCTTCTGTCCAACCTTGCAGAGTCCTGAGCCTCTTCAGGAATGTCCCAGTAAAAAGGCTGAAAGTGGCCCTGAGCTTCAACTGTCCTGAGCACTGCAGTGTTGGTACCAGAGGGAGCAAGTTCTGTTCAATATTTAACCCAAGTTAGCAACTAGTTTCCCTAGTTCTGGAACCCACAGTACACCACAGTACACCACACACACACACACACACACACACACACACACACACACACACACACACACGCTTCCTTCTTTGGCAAGGAACCGGAAAGCACTGTCCGAATCTCCAAACCAGATTACCATTTTGCTTTAACCATCGTGGTCTGAGGCATGATGAACTTCTGCCTTTCTGCTTGACCATCATGCTCAAAGTAGCCCTTACTTTGCATTAGCTTTTCACGGAATGAAACCAAATCCAAAGTGCCAAGCCTAGATGACACCAGGTCCTCTGTGGACAAAAATAGGAAAGCAGAGCGAACCCTGGGTACACGTTACCTAATCTAGAGTACATTCTTTTCCTGGTTTGCTTTCTATTGCTGTGACAAACACCGTGACCTGCTGTCCAAGAAGACGTAGCAAATGCCAGACCTCAGAATCCGACATCAGAAGATGCCAAGGAACTGTCACTATTGGAAATGGATAAGAATTAGATTCTGCAATTAGAAAACACGTTTATTAAAACCATTAAAGCCCTCATAGATTCATCTGTTAAGGGAAAGGGAACCAAATACACACCAGAGATTCTGTGAAAATGAACATGCCCAGAAAGATTGTAAGAGCCAAAGGTGGTGGATGATTCCAGGGAAACAGCATCATCCAGACACAACACAAATCCACAGACTGTGGCAGCATGCACAAGACCTGCACAGGTTCAAACCAGACTAAATCCCAGCACTGACAAGGGAAAGTGGGCAAAGCCCCATCCCTGTTTGTAGTTGATACCACCCACTGGAAAGGGCAAATGAGTTCCCTCCTATTGAGTGCCACTGGATCCTTCAACTGTATTCCAGGGCAGGCCCCATGCCCAGAAGCTGACCAACACAAAATGGACTACGTGGGGGGTTTGTTTGTTTTGTTTTGTGCATTTTTGTTCTAGTATTTTGCTGTTGTTGTTCATTTTTTTATGTTTTCTATTGTTTGTTTTGATTTTCATTTTGTTTGTTTGAGAAATAGAATGAAGTTGGGTGATATGGAGGTGGGAAGAATATCTGGGATGAACTGGGGAAGGGAAAGAATATGTTCAAAATATACTATATAAAATTTTTAAATAAAAAGAAAGAAAATGTACATGCTGAAGTGAGAGGTGTCTACTTGGTAAAGTGTCTGCAATGAGAGGATAATCCGAGATTGGATCCGTGTCCCAGAAAAACAGAGTTGGAGAGCAATTAAGGAGGGCCTTCACTATCAACCTCTGGCCTACATGTGCATCTGTGTGCACATGTACAGGCACTGTACAACACACATACAAAATGTGCATGCATGTGAAATGGGGCCTGGGGGCAGAAGTATTTGGGAGGCTGATAGAGAAACCCAAATTTAAGGCCAGCCTAAGCTATACAGTGAATTCTGGGTCAGAATAGATCACATACTGAGAGCCTATCTCAAAAGCAGCAACAACAAAAAAGTCAATAAACACCAGTTGAGGATAAAACTAAAGGAAACAAAAATGATTCGAGAAACAAAATGCAGTCTTGGGGTTGAGGGAGGGGATAGCTGGGCGGTAGTGCTAGGTCTCCCTACAGGGACGCCACGACCCAGCACCTTCTTCTTTTTTTTTTTTTTTTTTTTTGTTTGTTTGTTTGTTTTTTGTTTTTTCCTATTTAATTTATTTTATTTTATTTTATGTGTGCATTGGTGTTTTGCCTGCATGTATCCTTGTGTGAGGACGTCGGATTCTAGAACTGGTGTGAGCTGCCATGTGGATGCTAGAAATTGAACCTGGGTCCTTTGGAAGAGAGGCCATTGCTCTTTTTTATTTTTTTTAATTAAGAAACTTTTTATTTATTCCACATATCAATCATAGATCCCTTCCTCATCCCTCCTCCTGCCCCCCCTTCAGTCTCTCTCCTCAACCCCCACTTCCCCTCCTCCTAAAAAGTAAGGCCTCCCATGGGGAGTCAGCAAAGCCTGGCACATTCAGCTGAGGCAGGTCCAAGCCCCTCCCCCTACATCAAGGCTGCGCAAGGTGTCTCACCATAGGTAATGGGCTCCAAAAAAATAGTCATGCAGCAGGGATGGATCCTGATCCCACTGCCAGGGGCCCATTGAAGAGGCCAAGCTACACAATTGTCACACCCATGCAGAGGGCCTATCCAGACCCAGGCAGGCTCCACAGCTCTTGGTCCAAAGTTCGTTCATGAGTACCCACTAATCTGGTTTGGTTGTCTCTGTAGGTTTCCCCATCATCATCTTGATGCCCCTTGCTTATAGAATCCCTCTTCCTTCTCTTCGACTGGATTCCGGGAGCTCGGCCTGGTGTTTAGCTGTGGATCTCTGCATCTGCTTCCATCAGTTACTGGATAAAGGTTCTATGATAACAGTTAGGGTAGTCACTGATCTGATTACCGGGGTGAGCCAGTTCAGGCATCCCCTCTATCACTGCTAGTAGTCTAAGCTGGGGCCATCCCTGTGGATTCCTGGGAACTTCCGCTGAGCCGTCTCTCCAGCCCCATTCCCCAGGACCTTCTTGTAGCTTGTGCTTGCTACTCCCCGGCCCATCAGGAAGGAAGGACTATAACTCTCAAGGGGTGCTCTCCCTCCTCCCCGCAGCACCGCACTCCTCCTGGAGGTTCCACAACCCCCCAAACAAGCACTAGTTAGAGTTGAATCTCAGGCCCTGCGGAATCATCTTACACTGAAAGCAGAATACAAGGTAAGCCTACACAGGTCAGAGCAGCATGGAGAATAAACTAGACGTCCTGGGGTGTGGGCACTGGGCAACAGTAAAACATTTGGACTCTCTGTAACAAATATCATTTACCTCTTAAACTGTACAACTCCATTACTTCGGAACCTTAAGGAGAGTCAATGGAGAAATTCAAGTTCTCAATCTTCTCGTGGAAACATAAAAAAAGTAAAGAAATATCCAGACCCCACAGTCTAAAAAGCAGCTGGAATTTTCCATTTTCCTATTGTAATCCATTATTGCATACATTTCAAAGTATCTGCATATTTGCATATGCAGAACATGTTAAGTAAGCATGAAACTAGGAAGAGAAACACTCCGTGCTCAATGAGGCAGAGGTGAAAATGACGTTATCTACGGCAGGTAGGAAGGCAGGCAATGGTTGCTTCCAAATCCCTGAGGGATCTGTCAACGTCTTCCCAGTATGGATGATTGACACTGTGTTTCTCTTAAGTATCACCCCAAGAATCAGGGAGACTTTGGAGGCCAAGCCAGCAAGACCTTTCGAAGGTACACTTTCTCTTCTGACCTACACTCTATTTTCTTCCCCCAGGGGACTGTGCTCAATCCCACTGGACCGCTGGCCAAAGTACGGTGCCCAGGTGTGGGGTTGGAGGCTGTGGGGTTGGAGGCTGTGGGGGGTCGGAGGCTGTGGGGGGTCGGAGGCTGGGGGGTTGGAGGCTGTGGGGGGGGTTGGAGGCTGGGGGGGTTGGAGGCTGGGGGGGTTGGAGGCTGTGGGGTCGGATGCTGTAGGGTTGGAGGCTGTGGGGGCGTTGGAGGCTGTGGGGGGTTGGAGGCTGGGGGGTTGGAGGCTGTGGGGTTGGAGGCTGGGGGGTTGGAGGCTGTGTAGGGTTGGAGGCTGGGGGGCAGGGGTACCTCCACAGCTCAAGCCTGATGCCTGACGACCACACAGGCTTTGGCTCGGGAAACAAGAGCGAAAAGAGCCGGGTAGAGACAGGGAGATCACAGACGTGAACCTTACCCCAGCTGCCTCGAATTACATCTGTCCACACACGTATGTGAGATGCTGCTTAGAAATTAAACGAGGTTAGCTTCTCTTTATGAGCTCTCTTTCATCTCAGGAATTCAAAGCGTTTTGCCACAAAACTCCCATCTTTGCCATTTAAAAAATGTAAATGCGAAGTTCAGGAAAGTCCTTTAAACTTCTGAGAGAGGGGGAAAAAGTGCTAAAATAAAAGTAATTCCTTTATCATTCTAAGATCCAAGTGGCCCACCTAAGACCACACAGCCAGGGGAAAAAAAAAAAGGCGGTGTAGATGAAAGCCCTCCGCCTCCACTCCGATGGCCTGTGTCTAATTAAAATCACAATTACACCAAGGGCTGAGAGCGGTGACTAAGACTGTAAACCAGATGCGAAGCGCTCGGCCTGACTCACACAGGATATGTTGGATTTTCTACGACATTTGGTAAAAAGAAATTCGAGTCCCAGTCATCCTCCCCGACCCAGTAAACTCCCCCGGGGCGGGTGACACAGCGGACCCGCAGCCCGCTCTGTAGAGCCAGTGCGAGGAGCCCACCGGGATCCGGTGGTGCTGTCCACACACGAACTTTTTAGCAAGGAAAACCTTGGAATCTCCCGGGCTCCAGCTTCTGAGTCATTCGTGGGTGTTTGTTTTCTGGGGCCCTGGATTTGAGTCACCACCCTTCCTGCCGTTGGTCCTCTCAATTCAGGGGGCGATGAGAAAAAAGAAACAAGAGGAAACTGTGAGTTTGGACTAGACACTGACGGCTCGGCCATTCTACCTGCCTTTACTTTGAGAGTCGATCTTTCTTCGGTAAATGAGTGCGTAAGATTTGAAGACTATGGTGGAAAGAGGAAGAAAGGAGTTGAGAATGGAGTCTGTTAAGGATGTGACAGAGGCGGAAAGTAAAAATAGGCAGCTGCCTGCTGCGGGCTGGCGGGGCAGCCTGAGTCCACGGTCAGTCCCAAGACAGCCGGAAGCCTTCAGGGATCTGAAAACGCTTTGCATGTCAGCTCAGCAGAGTGTGGAGATTGAAGCTTGAAACTGGGCCTTTTGTATGCTGCAGGAAACTGTCCGTCATCCCTACCATATATAATTGAATGATGCTGGTAAGACTGCCTGCTGTTACCGTGTTCACCAGACTCAGAAAAAAACTGTCTGTGCCCTGCCTGTACAAATGACTGGCAGAAATGTCAAGACCGTGAAAACCAACTGAGGCTGCTCAGCCTGGCCACTGAAGGAAGGAGACAGTTACCTGATCGGACTCACTGTCATTTACAGGAGAAAGCTCTCATTACCAAGAGGAAAACAAAGATAAACTCCAGGTTGTTTTCTTGGGACATTGATATTTTTAAATAAATGGAATGCATGTTTGCTGAACATTTTTACATTAATGTCTTAGTTTGAAGACGTTAGGTTTGTTTGTTTATATTGTCTGGGTAGGGTAGTTTTACCTAAATATATGTCTGGCACAGTATGTGTGTGCAGGACTTCCTCTGGCAGAAGAGGGTGATATATTCCCCAGAACTGGAGTTACAAATAGTTGTAAGTCACCCTGAAGGTGCTGGGAATCAAATCTGGGTCCTCTGTAAGAACAAGAAGTGTTCTTAACTGCTGAGCGATCTCTCCAGTCACTATTTTCTTGCTTTTAAATGTAAAAATCTTTACATATTTTTTACATACAATCTGTGGTTATTACAAAAGAACTCCTGATCTATATACTTTGTAAACACACAGACACATGTAAAAGACACTCCAGGCCTCTTCCAAATCAACACACCTGACTTTATGGCTAACTATCCTGACTCTGGCTAGCAGGATCTATCTACTCTTTCCAGAATAATTCTGCTTATATCTCACTTAATCATGAATATACCTTCTCGGGAAGGAGGCTGATGAGACAGTCTCAGATTTTATCACAGCAGCCCCCACTGCTTCTAAGTTTGATATCCAGTATGTTCAAGAATCAAGGCCCCGGGGTCAAGTCTTCCAGGCCCTGGGGTCAGTGTTCCACGCCGACTTGGTCCTTTAGCCACGGAGCTACCAGAACTGCTTGCACCAGATTCACGTCACGCCTCTAGCACAGCTGACTCGGAGCTTCTCAGATGAGAGACTGGTGATGATCCTTGGGTTCTCTTGCAAAGGAGTGTGGGATTTGAGCCTTGAAAGTGTGGTCATCCTTACCAGATAAAAGAGGCCAGTTTCAGAAGTAGAGAAATGAAGTCACAGCTGGAGAGATGACAGAGAGTGCTGAGAATTAGAGTTTGTGGTGTCATGTGTCCTTCAGAACATTTGGATCACCACTCATTAAAGCATAGTGGGTTTTGTTGTTGCGGTTTCAATTATGATTTTTCCCTGAGCACAGTAGTGTATTCCTGGAATCCCAGTCCTTTGGAAGTAGAGATAGGAGGATACAGCTTGTTCAAGGCTAGCCTGGACTACATGGAATTCTGTCTTGATAAAATAAAACAAAATAATCACTCCTAAAGTTTTTGCTTTGTTTTTGGCCAAAGCTACTTCACATCTCATTTCTTTTTTCTTTTCTTTCTTCCTTCCTTTCCTTTTTTTTTTTTTTTTTTTTTTTTAATGGCACTGGTGTTTTGCCTGCATGTATGTCTGTGTAAGGGAGTCAGATCTCCTAGAACTGTATTTACAGACAGTTGTGAGCTGCCATGTGGGAACTGGGAGTTGAACCCAGGACCTTTGGAAGAACAGTCAATGCTCTTAATCACTGAGTTATCTCTCCAGCCCCCCACATCCAATTTCTAACACAAGAGAGAACGCTGACTAAATACATTTGAATGATGTAAGATTACTAAAAGTGTAAGTTTTTCTTAAAGAAATTTTATCCAAAGCACTATAAAGAGATACACATTTACTTCATTAAAAAATCTTTCAGTGAAGTGCTGAGTATATGGCTCGGTTGGTAAAAGTCCTTGTTCCTCATGTATGAAGGCCTTGGGTCGATCCCTAGGAGGTCTGTTGACACACAGCCATAATCCCTGGAGAAGGAGGATCAGAAGTTTAAAACCTTCCTCCCACAAAGAGAGTCTGAGGCCATCCTAGGATTTGTAGGACTTTGACTCAAAATCTCCAAAAGGCATTGGAGAGCTACCTCAGGGTTCAGAGCACTTGGCTCCTCCAGAGGACCTTACACTCACATCAGACAGTTCATAACCACCTATACCTCGAGTTCCAGGGGATCACTTGCTCTTCTGACTCCCACACATTGGGCAGCCAATGACACAGACACTCACATATGAACATTCTTTCAGCAAAGGTCTGGAGAGAATGCACATGGCGTGTGCTCCCTGAGTGCTATTTTTAGGGCTGTATGACAAGACAAGGGCGAATCATCTCTGCCCTTCAAGGAATGTGGCATCTTATTAGAGATGTAGTTAGCTGTGTTTCTATAGGAACTGAAGTGTCTTGTTCACTGAGTTTCCATGCCCTGTGAGAAGTGAGCAATACGAAGCAGGGATACTGGTTTTGTTCACTGTTGTATCCAAGCACCTGGAATGGATCTTTGCACAAAGTAGGTCCCCAAGAACAATTTACTAACTGGGTGTGTGCATGTGTATATGTATGATGTATATGTGTATTTGTACATGTGTATTTGTATATGTGTCTGGTTCTTTTCTTGAATAAATCTAGACAGAAGGAATAATAGAACTCAATTAAGGAAAGAAACATTAAGGTATTGGGGTGGGGGAAGAAAGCTTAATGGTCAAAGGGGATTTTTTTTTTTCTTTTTCTGTCTATAGCCTAGGCTGACCTTGAGTGCCAGTGCCGAGAACATGGACTTGTGACTTGTACCACCACACCAAGAAAGAACTGTTTTTTTGTTTGTTTGTTTGTTTGTTTTTTTGGTTTTTCAAGACAGGGTTTCTCTGTGTAGCTTTGTGCCTTTCTTGGAACTCGCTTTGGAGACCAGGCTGGCCTTGAACTCACAGAGATCTGCCTGCCTCTGCCTCCCTAGTGCTGGGATTAAAGGCGTGCGCCACCACTGCCCGGCTGAAAGAACTGTTTTTTTAATTTAACAGTTTAAGCTGGTTGTAGTGGCACATGACTTGAACCCCAGCACTCAGAAGGCTGAAGCAGGGGGATCTCTGTGAGTTTGAGGCCAGCCTAGTCTACACAGTGAATTCCAGAACAGCCAGGACTAGATAGTGAGACTCTGTCTCAAAAAAACAAAAACCAAACAAAATAATTAACAATCTGATGAGTCCTTATTGCCAAGCCTGATGACCTGAATTCAATCCTAAATCACTTCCACATGATGGAAGGAGAGAATGGACTCCTGAAAATTATTCTCCGACTTCAATACTCATGCATGAAGTATGAGCATTTGCACACACAAAAAATAATTAAATGTGGAAAACAATTAATTTAACAATTCGTAAAATTTTGCTAATGCTAGAGTTTCAGTAACTGATAATAGAATGAGTCACTGAACAATGATATATGTTCTGATAAGTACAATTTCATCACGTGCAAATGTCTAGTATGCCAACACAAACCTGGACAGGATACTGGGCAACCTAGTAGGCATGTAGGCTATGTAAAGCAGCCTCTTTCTCTTGGGCTGTGAGCCTGGACAGCACATTGCTGCACCAAATACTATAGGAAATTGTAGTGCAAGAGTAAGTATTTATGTGTGTAAACATTCAAAAACAGAAGAGCTAGCATAGTAAGTATCTTAGTTTGTGTGATAAATATCATAACTGTCTTGGTCAATGTTCCATAGCTGTGAAGAGACACCATGACCATAGCAACTCTTTAAAAGAGGGCATTGAATTGGGGCTGGCTTACAGTTTCAGGGGTTTAGTCCATTGTCATCATGGTGGGAAGCATGGCAGCGTGCAGGCAGACGTGGTACTGGAGAAGCAGATGGAAGTTTTACATCTGGATCCACAAGCAGCAGGTAGAGAGAGACACTGGGCCTAGCTTGAGCATCTGTGACCTCAAAGCCCACCCCAAGTAACACACTTCCTCCAACAAGGCCACATCTCCTAATCCTTTCAGCTTTCAAATATATGAGCTTCTGGGGGCCATTCTTATTCAAACCACCACAATAACCAAACAACTTGTGGAGGAAAAGGTTTATTTCAAGTTATATTTTATAGTCAGTCCATCACTGAGGGTAAAGCAAGGCAGGACTTGGAGGCAGGAACTGAAGCAGATGCCACGGAGAAAGGATGCTTACTGGCTTGCTTTCTCTGGCTTTCTCAGTCCTCTTTCTTATACGCTTCAGGACCCCTTGCCCAGGGATGGCATTGCCCAGAGCAATCATCAGTCAGGAATATGCTCCTCAGGCTTGCCTACAGGCCAATCTGTTGGAAGTATTTTCCCAATTTACATTCCCCCTTCCTAGTTTGTGCCAAATTGACATGATTAACTGGCACAGGAAACATGCCAACACCAATGCTCTGGGTGGAGGTCAAAGGTTGGAGGGCGTTTAAAGGGTTTCCAAGTTCTTGTGTCTCATCTTTATAAAGCATTGGAGGCTAGGGACATGAGGCTACACATAGAAATATTGACTGTTTACTAAAAGAACACTTCCATGGCTGGAAGTGAGCCAGACAACTAAGGTAGGCAGGAGACACACAGGCTCTGGGTTAGGAAGAGTTGAGAGCCTTTGTTTCATTTACATGATAGGTTTTCTTAACTGTGCTTATCCATTGCAAGTAGCTCTTGGTAGAAGGAATGATGTTTTAATCTGTTTTTACCAGTTGTTCCCTTTCATATGTTGATCCTGACTGCTGCCACCCTCCAGTCAGGACTCAAGCACTTGAGAAGTAGAGACAAGGAGCCTGAGCTATAAGACAGCCTGCCTTAAAAAAGCCAAAAACAATTAATAAAAGTGAAAAGGCGCACATTCGCCATGCACATGCACGCATGCACACACCTGCTCACCACAGTCTTATATATTTGAACACTTGGTCCCCAGCTGGCAGTGCTAGATTTTTCTCCAACTTGTAGTGCTGGGAATCGAACCAAAGACTATAACATGGTATGAAAACACTATCATACAGTTACATCCTTGGCCCATTTAAAAAATTATTTTTCCACTCATGTCCAGGCTGTTCATGTAGATTTCATCCATTTCTCCATCATTGGGTGATCCCCGTGTCTTTCTTGGGGTCCTGTTTTCCAGGTAGTGTCACTGGTGATGTGAGTATCAGTCCAGTCATCCTTGTTCCACATCTAGTATCCTCCTATGAGTGAGTACATACCATATTTGTCTTTCTGAGTCTGGGTTACCTCACTCAGGATGATTTTTTCTAGATCCATCCATTTGCCTGCAAACCCCATGATGTCATTGTTTTTCTCTGCTGAGTAGTATTCCATTGTGTATATGTAACACAATTTATTTATCCATTCTTCAGTTGAAGGGCATCTAGGTTGTTTCCAGGTTTTGGCTATTACAAACAATGCTGATATGAACATAGCTGAGCAAGTGCTCTTGTGGTATGATTGAGCATTTCTTGGGTATATGCCCAAGAGTGGTATAGCTGGATCTTGGGGGAGATTGATTCCCAATTTTCTAAGAAAGCGCCATATTGATTTCCAAAGTGGTTGTACAAGCTTGCATTCCCACCAGCAGTGGAGTAGAGTTCCCCGAGTTCCACATCCTCTCCAGCATAAAGTGTCCTCAGTGTTTTTGATCTTAGCCATTCTGACAGGCGAGAGCGAGAGATCCCAGCTGGATCAAGAACAGAGAGGGAGAACAAGGAATAGGAGACCATGGTAAATGAAGACCACATGAGAAAAGGAAGAAACAAAGTGCTAGAGAAGCCCACAGAAATCCACAAAGATACCCCCACAAAAGACTGCTGGCAATGGTCGAGAGACAGCCTGGACTGACCTACTCTGGTGATGGGATGGCCAAACACCCTAATAATTGTGCCAGAAACCCCATCCAAGTACTGAGGAATCTGGATGCAGACATCCATGGCTAGGCCCTGGGTGGAGCGCTGGGAGTCTAATTAGCAAGAAAGAGGAGGGTTTATATGAGCGAGAATTGTTGAAACCAAGGTTGGATAAAGCACAGGGACAAATAGCCAAACGAATGTAAACACATGAACTATGAACCAAAGGCTGAGGGGCCCCCAACTGGATCAGGCCCTCTGAATAGGTGAGACAGTTGATTGGCTTGATCTGTTTGGGAGGCATCTAGGCAGTGGTACCAGGTCCTGGGCTCATTGCATGAGTTAGCTGTTTGAAACCTGGGACTTATACAGGGACGCTTGGCTCAATCTGGGAGGAGGGGACTGGACCTGCCTGGACTGAGTCTACCAGGTCGATCTCAGTCCTCGGGGGAGGACTTGCTCTGGAGGTGGTGGGAATGGGGGGTGGGCTGGGGGGAAGGAGAGGGGGGTAGGAAGGGGGAGAACAAGGGAATCTGTGGCTGTTATATAGAACTGAATAGTATTGTAAAATAAAATAAATAAAATAAAAATTTAAAAAAAAATTATTTTGAGATAGGGTCTTACTAAGCCCAAGCAGGCCTTGACTCTATTGCATCTGCCTCCTAAGTAACTGAAATCACAGATCCATGCCACCTCACCTGGCTGACAGGGCTGTTTGGGGAGGTTATGGAACATTTTGACTTCAGGCCTAACTGGTGGGTAGGGCTGGAGGGTATACTTGGAGGATAACAGCTCCGCCCCTCCTCCCTGTCTGGCTCCGCCCCTCCTCCCTGTCTGGCTCCGCCCCTCCTCCCTGTCTGGCTCCGCCCCTCCTCCCTGTCTGGCTCCGCCCCTCCTCCCTGCCTGGCTCCATTTCCTTGCCTGCAGAGGTGTGGACCAGTTGCAGAAATTCCCACAAGCACAGACCAAGATGTCCCAGCTGCCATGACTTCTCTGCCGTGATGGATTTTCTTAGCACTCTGAACCACGAGCCAAACTAGTCCTTCCCATCTCAAGCTACCTTGGCCTGGTATTCTGGCAAACAACTCAGGTGGGCTTCTAGAACCAATGGCGCCTGCGGGACTAGAAGTTGCTCAGAGTGAGCTGGTCACTGGGCTGAGTTAGTTGCCTTCTGACATAATGCCACTACCAGAATACTCAAACCCTGGGCTTTTAGGCAATGCCAAATGTACTAAAATAGCCTCCTCCAATATGTTAAAACAAGTTCACAGTAACTATTGTGCTTCATGAGCTTTTAACTATTTTTAACTTTCATAGTAATTTAGCTTAAAATATGCTTAATACAAATGCTATCTTCATATCTTCAGCATAGGAGCTTCTCTCTATTTTTAAACTTTTTTTTTTTTTTTTTGGTTTTTTTGAGACAGGGTTTCTCTTGTGTAGCTTTGCGCCTTTCCTGGAACTCACTTGGTAGCCCAGGCTGGCCTCGAACTCACAGAGATCCGCCTGCCTCTGCCTCCCAAGTGCTGGGATTAAAGGCGTGCGCCACCACCGCCCGGCTAAACTTTTAACTTATTAATATTTTCATTTATTTTTTTAAATGACACAAAGATGCACATTAGCCCATGGATCCTTATTGCCACTGCCTGCCACCTCATCATATTTCCCAGCAGGTCTTCAGGAACAGGAAAATACATGGCACTGCTGTCTCCTATGATGACAATGCTTTCCTCTAAAATCCTCACCGAGCTGGAGCTGTTTGTAGTTAACCATTTCAATGAAAAATATCACGTAGAAAATACATAGTCTAATAACAGCCATTTATCATCATCAGGTGTTGCGTACAGCACATAATTATATGTGCTGTGTTTTTAATGGGATTGGAAGGCAGTTGGTCTGTTTACACATGCACTACCACAAACACCTAAGTAATGCATTGTACTGTGATGTCACAACAGCTGCTGACAATAAGCTTCTGTCACTACGACAAACATGCCTGAGAAAGCAGCTCAAGGAAAGAATAGTATATTGGGTCCAAGTCTCAGAGCTTCTAGTCTGTGATCACTAAGTTCTGCTGCTTTGGGCTGGTGATGAAGCATGATATCAGCTGAAGCAAAGCTGCCAACTCCTTAGTAGACACGAGGTAGGGAAGAACAGAAAGGGGCCAGCGACAAGATGTGTCTTTCAGAGACACATTCCCCTGTAACCTACTTCCCTAACCCGGCTCCACATCCTAATGGTCCATTAAGTGATGAATTCACCAATGGAATATTCCATTGATGAAGTTAGAACTATCTTCGGAGACACTTCACAGTCAAACAATAGCCACCATGGTGGCACTTATGCAGCAGATATATTTATAGCTCCCTTAGAACTTATGGGACCACTGTTGTTTTTAAGGTTGATTGCTGGCCAAAGCGTTCTAATGTGGTCTACAACTGAGTCTGTATCCTACTTTTATCTGATCTTATTTTACTTATTTACAGATATACTTCATTATAAATTCTCCCCTTTATTATTCCTTCAATTTTATCTAAGCAAATGGAAGTCCAGCCCAAAACTGTATTTTCCAGTGTCCTTTGCTTCTAGACTGTTGTGTGACTACATTAGGATATTAGCAGGAGTTTCACTTCTACGTCATGATTTTGAGAGGCCTAAGGGAGAGCTAAGTGTGTGTTTCAGTGGTGTGGCACACAATTAGGATACACAGAGCCCTGGCTTCACCCCTCAGCTTGAAAGAAAAAAGAGGAAGGGAGTTACAGTGACAAAGAGACAAGAAAAGACACAGAAGCCTCTAAGTCTGTCAGGGCCTGAAGACCACGAGTCCAAGGCTGGCCTGTGTGAGCTTGTTATCTCAAAAAGCAGAAGGGGGCGGGGAGGTACTTGTCAATATGCCAAGCCACCTGAGTTTGATACACGAGGCAGAAGGAAAGAACCAACTCCCATAAGTTGTCCTCTGACTTACACAACATACATAAGTAAATGTTTTGTTTTTGTTTTAAGAAAAAAGGAAGAGAGGGAGGGAGGGAGCAGAGAAAGCATGAGTAAGCTGGCTCCTGGCCTTTCTTCCTTCTTAAAGACTGAGATGCAATGTGCCACAAATTCTGGATGCATGCACTGCTTAGGGTAACAGAACAAGATCTCAGGAGGCATCCTGGAGACCAGCAGCTGCCACAGCTGTCCTTACAGTTAGTCAGGTAACATGAAAGCAACGTGCTCTTCTATCTTACAAATGCCGTTCCTCAGAGGTCATAGTAATAAAGAAATGATCAGCCTGGAACACTTCCTATCTTTGAGTACTTCACATAGTGCTCATGACCTGCAGGGTTTTTACAGCTCAGTTGGATGCATCTATCATATTTCTCATTCACACACTCAGCTTCTCACTCCTGTGTGGATTCCCACGCATCCTTAATATGAAAGATTAGAACCTGTTACTTGAGTCCTGTTACCCACTCATTCTGAGTCAGTGGCTCTCCACACAGTGTAAACTTGTTCTCTAATTCCTTCTGCAAAGATTAGCCTGCATAGCAAGATGACACTTGCCTCGAGGGAAGGGACTCTGCTCTTCATTTTCAAGCCCCACCAGGCAGAGCTTAGCACAAGATTGAGCAACTGTTAAGTACCACATAAACGCTCCACCTCTATAATTAGGATCTCCATAATTCACTGGTATTCACATACTGTCACAAATGACTGGCTGACATTTTGGTTGTGTAGCCTAACGTAATAGCCAATCTTCATATGTCAAGGTAGTCAGCAAGACAAGCCTGTGCTAAGTTCCAGATGCAACAAATAGGAGAGGGCACCACAGTAATTCACCGAAAGGGCAGGGAAAGTCTCTGGAGGAGCTGGCCCCTGTGCTAGATGTCTTGATGCCAGATGGCAAATTCTTGCTAGAAGCAATAAAGAATGAACTCTGAGTTTATGGCCCAGAAGGACAGCCTCTGCAGCCTTAGGGAACACAGGACAGAGTGTCATGCTCAAACTCTAAACCATAGGCAAACATTTCAGTCTCAACAGATGGTGGGTTGAAGTCTCAATAGAACTTGAACTTCATCAAGGACTAGGGTTCCTGGCTTTTTCTTGGTCCATGCCTACATCTTCCAGGCGTGGGCCATATTTAGCGAGCAAGACAAGTAGAGAGAGGTGGAAATATCTTTGTAAAAGAAGAGAAAGTTGATCCAAGTGGAAAAGGAGCACATGAAGCTTGAACAGCAAGTCAGGAAGAAGCCTGTGTTCCAATTCACAGCTCACAGCTCACACAGCTCACAGGCTAGCATGTAAGGGAACAGGTGTGTTGACTCATCTTGGTTCCCTTTCTCTTGGGAGCAGCTAGTTCATTCTTCTCTGCGCATCACATTGCCCTGCCTCCCACCTGACAGAAGTGATGTGGGACTCAGTCTGGCCAGTGAGCACACCACCCTCCTGGTTGGTCTAGAACAAGTATATTCTGACAGTAAGCAGGTAATCTGCCAGGGGAGTCCATGGAGGGTGGGGGAAACCCCAGGCGGGGCAAACAGGCTGAGTCCCTTTTCTGTGGCCGTCAAGACAGTAGATTTGGCTGTGTGCTGAGCCTCACGGCACTTACAGAGAAGACAGCACCGTGGGAATCCTGAGGATTGAGCTTGCTGTCTTGTGGCCAGTTGTCTCTGAAACAAAATTCCCCACCCCTTGGACATCCCAGTTGCAGGGGCCAATGAATTCCTGTTTTAATCAGACATTATGCACAGCTGAAGGAGGGCCGATTCAGGTAGATGAAGGTAAGTGAAGGTGGTGTCTGAATGAACACTGTGGCATCGATTTTAAAAGAAACAAACGGAGCCATTTAAAACAGGAGCTGTTAAGGCAGTGCAATATGGAAAGAGAATACCATTGACATAGCCTCCAGCGTTATCACTTCCTGGTAATATGACCACATATTGTGAGCACAGTCATTACTGGCACCTTGCTGGTGGCTGTGAAGGCAAGCCGAAGTACACAGCGTCTGCCATGACAGCTCTTCTGGCAGTGAGGAGCCGGTGACAGTGGTGAACAGAGAGAAGAGGGAGGAGAGGGGAAGAAGTAGAGGGTGAGAGAGAAGCAGGGCAAAGGAGGAGGAGATGGGAGAGAATGGGCAGGCAGGAGGAGGGAGTGAGGTGCAGAAGAGGAATGCTGTTCTACAGTTGGCCAAGGAAGGGGCTGACTAGGACAGCAGAGGGGAGGCGGATATGGAAGGGTGGGTTGGAGCTCTGTTACGTGTCACTGGGCTCACACCAAGACTGGAAAGAGAGTAGCACAGAGGAAAATGTCACCTCCGATTCGAGGTAAAAATGTCTGTTGAACTGAGCAGATTTGAACTTTATCATTTGTTTCAAATGCCGCCAAACATAGGAAAACCAACCATAAAAAGTAGCTTTGTGTTGGGGGGGGGGTGTGACAACAAATTTTCTTTGACTAAAATTCTTCCTATTGACCACCAACTATGTAATCTGTGGGCCTCATGGAAACTGAAAATCCACGAAACTTCAGAGGATTTGAATTGTTCAAATCAGGGAACGCTTTCCTTTCCCTCACATCCATTTCTTGGTCTGTCATTGGGGTTTTGTTATTATTGCTGATTGAGATTTGGTGTCACATTCATTTATACATGTACCTGCTAACCCCAGGTACCTGGAGCCTGGCTCTAGCAGCTGACCTATGGAGTGTACATTCCTAAATCCTTCTCACACTTGTTCCCAGACTTTAGGACCAGACCATAGAACTGCAGCATCCTTTGAGTAGGGGGAGAGTAAGGGGCAAGGCAGCCAGGCACTGGCTTTAGCTTGCAAAGACTGTGAGAGAGCCAGGATTCTAAGATTCCGGGGTGTGTGCTGCTGCCTCCTAAGGCTTCCTGTAGAAAATACAAATTCAAAGATTATTAAATCCTTGTGTGTGGTCTCCTTCTAGTAACACAATGGTTAACTCTATGTAGCAATGTAACTAGGCCACAGGGTCCTCAGGCATTTAGTCAAATATTTTTCTTGGTGTTTTGTGAAAGTGTTACCAGTGAGACTAACATCTAAATTGTTAGGTTGAATACAGCAGACAATTCTCCCTCACATGGACAGATGACACCCAATCAGCTAAAAGCCCGAGAAGACTGCAAAGACTGGCCTTCTCACAAATCAGAGGAAGGCTTTCCAACTTCACATTCAAATTCAAACAACATTTTTACTTGGGTCTTGAGACTAGAGAGATCTTTCCAGTGGAAATCTTCTGGTTCTGTAGCTCACCAATTCATCCTGAAGATCCCAGGGGCAGGCAGCCTTCAAATTATCATATGCCAAGTCCTTAAAATAGCTATCACACACACACACACACACACACACACACACACACACACACACTACATTGGTTGTGATTCTCTGAAACACCGTGACTAATATCCCATCTGAATGAAGGGCCTTGTGGGCCTCCACTGGTCACACATCCTGTTCCTGTGTTTCCTACTCGGTTGTGCATCACACACACAGAGAAGCAGAGGGAGTGGTTAGTGGAAGAACAAATGAGCTTAGTTTTAAGGACTTTCAATCACTTGCTGTCACTGTAAAGCATTCATAAGTTTTCCATATAGTAATAATGAAGAACTCCTGTAAAATAGCTTACGAATTTCTTCTGTCCCAAGGCCACGTATTGAACATCATACTGACTCAGAAAAATTTTAATTTTATTTGGTGGAGATAAGAACACAGAAACAAAACTAGCAGAACTGAGGACTTCTCTTTAAGAGTTCATGTGACCCTCAGTCAACGGTACATGATATACTGTGAGACCATAAAGCCTTATCCAAAATCCTTGAGAAGAATGTCAGAAGGCAGAATTTATTTTGAGTTTTAGGAAAGAAACACAGTGTAATGTAATATATACCACAGGATTGGGATAGTATTCTATGCTAAGACATATTGTTGTATCTAGTAAAAACATATTTGTGCTGGTTAAGCAAAGTCTTTAAGTAACATCATGTCAGATCAGGTAGGATTCTTCTTTCAAATGAGTCCAGGTGAGTTTGGATTTTGCCGCTAAATGAGCTACAGGAACTCAATTTGTTGCTCTTTCTGGAGACTCAGGATTATTGGATTTGAACTTCCAATTCTCATTGCTTGGGCTTCCTAGCCGCCCACATTCTCTTTCCAATCATAGTGAACCCTGACGGAAACGTAGAAGGCCAGTGCTCTGGGAGAGCATCCCATGTTTTCTAATTTTTTTTTTTTTTTTTTTTTTTTTGAGACAGGGTTTCTCTGTGTAGCTTTGTGCCTTTCCTGGATCTTGTTCTGTAGACCAAGCTGGCCTCGAACTCACAAAGATCCGCCTGCCTCTGCCTCCCGAGTGCTGGGATTAAAGGCATACACCACCACCGCCCGGCCTTCCATGATGTTTTCAAAGTAGGAGAAAGGTCAGGAGCGAGGCTGAGGGTTTGGCCTTGTACGTAACTGCCTTCCACATCCATTGGTCCATATCACCGAGAACTACATGAGCCAAGGCACAAGTCAGAGCCAAGGGCAGGAAACAAAATTCCCCCAGCCCTCTCCTGTTCCTTCACACTCTGCAGCACACCCGAGGAGAGTCCTCCTAACTCATCCCAGTGGGGGGTGATGCTTTGGGGCCGGATTGAGAATGTTCCTCTAGCTTCCTTAAAGCATCAGTCCACTAGGGAAGGACTGGCTCTACTTAACCTTGAAGACAGCCTCAAGGGACTACTGCAGCATCCAACCACACAAGGGATTATTTGGAATCATTAACTTCAATACATAGATGAACAGTGCAGTCACAAGCAACTGGCTCATGTAGAGTAGTAACTGCCCACTCCAGGGCTTCTTAGAATATATTTAGTCATGCGTTTTGTTACAGCATCCTGGACATGCTCAGATGTGTGGCTGATGTATGGATGTGTTAGAGGTCATCTTTAGATGATGGAGCTTCTAAGTAATTGGGCATTGCTTCTTGGAGGACACCACTCACAGGGGCTTCTGCAAAGTAGTCCATTCTTGTCCATCTTGGAATCACTCCTATTCTCAGAGGCTCAGGACCATCTGCTCTAGAAAAGTCACAGTAAATTCTTCCCCATGCCCGCAGTTGCAAGGGAAGCCTCTGTGTCTCCTGAGCGTCTATTGACTGAACTTCTGAACTTCTTGTGCAATGGCAATGACTTTTTATCTGGATAGACTATGCATAGCTCTAACAGGCCTGTTCTTCTGAAAGGCAATCATTTCCACAGCAGGAGGTTGTGGACCTTAAACCTAGGCGGAAACCTTAAATGGAGGCAGATACAAAATAAATAATGCAATTAAGGGAATAACTTAGGGCAAATCAATTTTGTGGAAATTTAACTTAAAAATTTCAAGTGATCCAGTATTTTCTAGTAGATAACCAAATAAATTAAATTGAATAATCAGTGTGTAGTAGAGATTTTTTTCTTCTTTGTTGCCAATACCTCATTGTGATAGTATTTATTAATATGAATACTTATACACTTAACTTTTCAGTATTTCTTTCCTTATTAGTTTGCTGGGAGAATGCAGTCAGTCTAAAAACGTTTGATCTGATAAGCTGTTGGCGAAACTAAATTGGAAAGATATATTATATCTTTGCAAAGGAAATTAGATTACTCATTAATGACTCAACATTATTCACTACTGACTGTGCAATAATGAAAATCAAATTTAAATCAGGAAACTCCAATGTGAGTCATCCAACTAGACTGGGGTGGAATGTGTAAAGGAGAACTAAGTAGTTCTCATGGTTGTTCTTAGGAACTTAACCAGATAGTGTTTAGAAAAATGGAGAATGAAAAGGAATATAAATTAACCAGACCACACAAGACCAGGCCATACATGATGAGCAAGGAGCCTACATGACTGTACTTATCAGAAACAAAAAGACTGGGAGTAGGGAGAGGGGTTTATTCATCTCAAACATGATCCCTCGTTATAGTGAAAGAATTGGTTGAAATTACTAATCCAGTAATTTTCTGCAAGAAACTTAGCCAGATAAAATGCAGAACTACTAGCTAAACTTGAATTCAGATAAACTACTCCTCAGTAGTTGGTGAATGCACTCTTTTCTGGGCCAGCCTCTGATAGTACAACTCATTTGTTCATTTCCTGATTCACTGTGGATGTATCTTTGCAGAACATTGTGACTGCTTTTCACCAGGTGGTGATATCTAAACAGCAGGCAGGGTCCTATAGTCTAGGAAGCTGATCCAGTTACATAAAAGCCAGTCCCTAAATGTGATAAATGTCATGATTCAAACTTTATTTATTGAAGTGGCACTTACCTCAGGCTTGGGTCAGAAAATGACGCACAGAGAGGGCTCCTTAGATCAAGCCAAAGACACAGAGTCTAAAATGGAAGGAGATTCTGATTAGAGAGAATGTCCCATGAAGGGAAAACTTGGGAGCAAGGGACGTCCCATCCAATACTAGGCCAGATTGCTGAGGGGCAAGATGATGACAGGAAGCGTGTGCATGAGCCGGTCTGGAGAGGCTTTACACACAGCCAGCCCAAACCCCAAGAATGGCGCCAACAGTCACAGTTACAAATCCCTAAGCATACTCTGGCTCTGGAGCAAAGAATAGCCAAAAGTGAGGACAGGACTATGGTTTGGGATAGGTGTAGAAAGTAATCGGATATGAGAACTATATAGAAGACCACTCCAAAGATGTTGGTTATTTAGATGAGTGCAAAATCTTTAAGGCCCTCTCAGCATTTGTTTGCATGTTGCATGTATGACTAGGCCCTGTTGTCTTATTTTGCAGGGCAGGTTTGCCTCAGTTATTATCAGCAAGCCATCTCAACTAGAAGCAGGTGTGTAATAAGGGGATGTGTAATTGTCTGTATCAGCATATTTAACAAAGTACACATCATTTACCTACAGTGTGGTTTTGGCTTATCTGTGGTTACTTAGAACCAGCCGAGAAAAGGACTAGAGACATAATTAGGCCTTGCTTAGCTGCTTGCAGTTATAAACGATCAATGCAAAGAGCTCTTATTAGTAGAGGAACATGTTCTCATTTTCTCATGAAGATAAACTAGGCACAGTCAGAGTGAAAGCAAGCAATGTTTCAGAACAGAAGCGGGATGTGGAACACCACAGCATGTGGGAACGACGACGACGACCCCATGGACAGTCTTCCACTCCCACCATCCTTCAAGTCATGATAAGGATGAGTTTCCTAACACATCTGTCACTGTAGGATCCTCAATTCTACAAAAAAAAAAAAAAAAAAAAAAAAAAAAAGTTTCCAGCCTGACATGTAACTCACAGTATCTCTGACCAAGCGCAGGCCATCCCATCCCCATGTCCCCTAATCCACTCATCCCACAGTTATTCCACTATTTAGTCAGCCATCTCATAAGCGAGTTCAAGGAACATCTGTCCAACTAGAGGACTGTGGAAGACAGCAAGGCCATCCTTCACCTCACACCTGCTCTAAGAAAGAATCCGTGAGAATCTCTGAAGCCCACCCACCGAGAGGGACTCACAGCGGAGAGGAGCTCGTTGACCTCTGCAGTGGTGGTGGTGCCCCCATCGCAGATTCCCATTCCAGCATAGTGAGAAGGGAGATAGATCTGATAAGCAGAAGGGTCCAGAGGAAGCACGGGAACATGGTCATAGGAGGAAAGGTCCGCAGTAGGAGGGGCATGCACCACCCTTCTGCTATGTCATCCTTCATCCCAAAGTACAAAACTAAATGTAGAAAGCTGAGGAAGGCCAGACTGACCATTACAAGGAGAAGTAGAAACATACAAGAATCTTAGGAAATCCTCTTAGAAGAAAATGGAGCGAGGGCCAGAAACAAAGGAGCCAGGTGGTTTAACAACTGAACTCTGTGTCACTCCTTCTGTCTGCTGCAGCAGGAGCTATCCCTAGGGAAGCTGTTTGTCCCAACAGCTGTCTGTCTTACAGATGTCCCCTGGTTCCAGGATGTTCCTCTCTGAGGCTAGACAGGTTCCCGTTTCCCAAACCTCACCCCATAGCCTGCTTGCCCACCCCAGTGACGGGTCACGCACCAGTGTCAAAGTTATATTTGCAAATGGCAAGGACTG
The DNA here is from genome assembly GCF_049852395.1 of Peromyscus maniculatus bairdii. Classification (NCBI taxonomy): domain Eukaryota; kingdom Metazoa; phylum Chordata; class Mammalia; order Rodentia; family Cricetidae; genus Peromyscus; species Peromyscus maniculatus. The sequence goes on along the minus strand of NC_134860.1, from coordinate 24,635,108 downwards.
CGCTGGAATTTATGAAGTAAATAGTAGTCTTAGCGTCCCTTTTGGATTGTCCATCATTACCTGTAAAATGTAATTCATGGGTTGAGGAGAGGGTTCAGTTGGTAAAGTGCTTGCCTCATAAGCATGGAGACCTGAATTTTAATCCCTAAAAACTCACATAAAAACCAGGCATTTTGGAATATATTTAAAATTCCAATGCTGTTAGAGTAGAGACAGGAGGATGTCCTAAGCAAGCTCCCTGACCATCAGCTAGACAACTGGTGAAGACTGCTCAGTGGTTAAAGGCATTTGTGGCTAGAAAATTCAAGTCTGAGGACCTGATTTGTGTTCCTGGAATTCACATAGAGGTAAGAGAAAATTAGCTTCACAACTATGGAAAGTTGTCTCTAACCCCCATACATCTTACTGTGACAGACACACCCTTACTTTTCTAACACACACACACACACACACACACACACACACACACACACACACATTAACATTTTGCAAACATTTCATATTAGGATATGATTTCGGGGCTACTTCACCCTCCTTGGCAAAAATTGTGAATGTTTTTAAGAAGTTAAAAAAAAAAGGAAGGAAGGAAGGAAGAAAGAAAGAAAAATCTAAAACCCAAGTTGAAACAATGCTGTTTCTCTTTATATCCTCTCTCCAACAAAAGTTGAATTCTAAGGAACTCCTAGGGCTGGAGGTACAACCAACTGGTAGATCTCTTGCCTACCATGTGAAAAGCCCTGGGTTCAATCCCTAGTATGGGCAAAACAAAACCAAAAAACTAGATCCTAATGTTAAGGTTACCTACAGACAATGAAATAGTCATTAAAGTAAGCATAAGATAGAACATAGTATGCTGTGAATATGTGTTACTCTGATTGGTTGATTAAAAAAAAAAAAGCTGTTTAGTCTATGGCAAAGCAGCTTGGAGGCAGGCAGGAAATCCAGGAGACAGACAGGAAGAAGAAAGGAAGAAGTGGAGGAGACGCCATCCCGCCTTCCAGGGAGCAGCATGTAATGGCACACAGGCAAGCCACGGAACACGTGGTGACACATAGATGAATCAAAATGGTCTGAGTTTAGTTACAAGAGCTAGCTAGAAAGAAAACTGAGCCACAGGCCATGGCCATGCAATTCATAATTGATATAAGCCTCTCTGTGTGTGTTTATTTGGGTCTGAGCAGCTACAGGACCAGGCAGAACACAAGAAAATGTCCAGCTACATTTGGCTGCCCAATGTGTTGGCTTGACTTTTCACTTAAAACTTGAAAGAACTTAAAAAAAAAATTCTAAAATGGAACTAAAAACAGCTTTCTAGTGTGTCTCTCAGGCCAGCCACAGCCTGCTGGCTTGAGCTACAGTATAGCGGGTTTGCAGTGTGTGGGCTTGACCTGCAGCATGGTACACAGGTGTCTCCAATCCATGCAGTACACTGTGTGGCAGATTTAGCTTTTGCTAGTTCAGACCAAAAAAAACGTTTCTTGGCTACATGCTGCTGGATAGAGGACTGGACCCACTGCCTCCCAGAGTCAGTGGAAAGCATGGCTCCCAGAGCTGGAGGTGAATTACCTCCACCATGTTGAAAAGCTGAAATGGGCAGAGTCAGCAGCCAAGGCTGCCACTTCATTCCTAAATACACAGTTTAGCAGTTTTAAATTTCTCCTTGTCAGAGAAGGATTATAGGTTCATAATAAGGCAGATTCAGATGTAATAAACCTCTAAATGATTTACATTATGTATAAAAATGCATGTAGGCTTGGAAGAGAGAGGAAAAGGAGGATTGTAGGCTAGAGAGTTTTGTCTCCCAAGACTTAGTTTACCAGGCTTCTCCATGTCCCTTCAGCTACGGACCATGCTAAGCAGATATATATAAACAGTTTTATATAGCTAAGCATATGTATGTATGTATGTATGTATGTATGTATATATATATGTAAAACAAATATATAAAGTAATAGTTAAAAAATAAGTCTTTAAAGAGACAGCAAAAGTAATATAAAAAATAAACCACATACAGATAGAAATTACACAGAGTCTGGATTATATTGTCTTTGGGATTTTTAACTGTAGAAAGACATTTGATTGCAAATGCTGATGAATTAAACCAATACATACATTTTAAAGGTATCTTGACTTCAAAATTTATGTCTAAGGATACGGTGCTTTGGGGAAAAGGTTCTGCTTTTGTTTCCACAAAAGATAAGAACCTATGGATTGCTTCTAGGCTAGTGTGGTTTGATCAGCCAAGACCCCCTGAGAGGTCTCCAGATGATCCAAAATCCAGAACAGTTTCAAGGCAGCTGGCTCAGAGAAAACAGCATCACAGACTACTCCAGTCAGGACTTGACCATAATTCTTAATTTTCTCAGGATCCCCACAAGATTTCCAGTACCCCCAACAAGCAGGAAGTAGTATGAGAAGCTACACCCAAATTTCCAAAATAGTGTTCATAAATGTTAATTTTTATTTAAAGGGGGTTGATTATAAATGCAATCTCTTTCAAAAAAGAAAAGGGGATAGTATAGATATGATAGGATAAAGAGCAACAACTTGTTTAAAATGTTTTAAGTGTTCTATTATATGTAATTTTACTATGTTAAGGTTAAAAACTTTCTTCTTAGCCGGGCGGTGGTGGCGCACGCCTTTAATCCCAGCACTCGGGAGGCAGAGCCAGGCGGATCTCTGTGAGTTCGAGGCCAGCCTGGGCTACCAAGTGAGCTCCAGGAAAGGCGCAAAGCTACACAGAGAAACCCTGTCTCGAAAAACAAAAACAAAAACAAAAACAAAAAAAAAAACAAAAAAAAAAAAAAAAACTTTCTTCTTGATTAGACAGAAAAGGGGAAATGCTGTGGGATAATTGCTTTTGTACGCTGGTTTAATAAAATGCTGATTGGCTGGTAGCCAGGCAGGAAGTATAGGTGGGATGAGCATGCAAGGAGAATTCTGGGAAGAGAAAGGCTGAGTCAGGAGTTGCTAGCCAGACACAGAGGAAGCAAGATGACAAGGCAGAACTGAGAAAAGGTACCAAGCCACATGGCTAAACATAGATAAGAATTATGGGGTAATTTAAGTGTAAGAGCTAGTCAGTGGTAGGCCTGAGCTAATGGCCAAGCAGTTATAATTAATATAAGCTTCTGAGTGATTATTTTATAAGCGAGCTATGGGACTGCAGGGGCCTGGTGGGACTGGGGAAAACTTGCAGAATGTAGCAGTAACCATTCCACGTAAACCACTGGCCTTCCCAAGCCAGGAGAATGCCTTTCCACACACTGAGTCAATAGCTTCACGAGATCCTAGCCCGTGCTCTTTCTGTTAGTTTGGAAAGAATGACTAATCCCACCCTGTATACTGTTTTTAGAAACTGTTATTTTGGCCAACCTAGAAAAAAAACGGACAAAACTAATAATATCTAACATGGCGTGCTCACAACTTACAAAGGCTTTTCCATTTAATCCTCACACAGCTCCCACAAGTAGAGCTTTGTCCTGGCCCCAATAACTCCAAGGCAAAGCAGTACAGAAACATGGGTGTTCAGAGCGGTCTTCAGTCTGAATGAGAATGGGCCAGGGTAAGCAGGGTAACCAGTAGGATGGCATGGTAGAATCTATTCCTTTCTTAAACATGTTTTTATTTGAGAATTTCATTCATGTACACAATGTATTTTGACAAAATACCCCCATATTCCCTCCCCTCCAACTCCTACCAGAACCTCCCACCATGTATCTCACCTGACTTCATGTATTTTTTTCTGAGACAAGGTCTCAATACGTAGCTTTGACTGGCCTGGGATTCACTATGTAGGCAAGGCTGGCCTTCAACTCACAGACATCCATGCCTGCCTCTGCCTCTGTCTCTGCCTCCTGAGTGCTGGGATTAAATGCAAGCACCACCACACCCAGCATGTACTCTTTTTCTTAATCCCCTGAGTCCAGTTAGTACCGCCAGTATGTCCATGGACATAGGACTACCCACTGGAGCACAGCAACCTGTCAGGGCCACACCTAGAAGAAAACTGACTCCTCTAGCAGTCATATTGCTCCTCAAGGTGGGGCTGTTCGAGCCCTTCTTCCATCCATGATGTAAGTTTACCTGCCTTGATCATGCACAGGTCTTGTGCACACAACCATGGCCCCTGTGAGATTATGTGTGCAACACCACTGTCATGTCCAGAAAACAGTGTTCTGTAGCAGTCCTCTGCAACCTTGCTTCTTTCCACATGCTCCTTTGTAATAATCCTGAGCCTCAGGGGAAGAGGGAGTCATATAGATGACCCTGTTAGGGCTTAGCATGGAAAGTCTATTTCTTATTTTTGTGACAGTAACATGAGTAGATGGGCTAGCAATTCTGCTCCATGAAGTCACACAAGTATTCACCTTCCCTTTACCCATGGATTGATACCTTCCATACATAGCATCCAACACACTAGAGAATGGCAGAGAGTAAAGGATCACTTTGCTGGGCTTTGGGCCATGTCTGGAACTGGCTCATATCTCTTCCCGAGTCCCTTTAAGAGAATGTAGTCTCCTCAAGGTCAAGATGTCACTCCGCAGCCTGACCAGGCCCAATACCCTTGGGAAAGTAGGCTGGAGAGTTTTGTCTCCCAATACTTAGTTTACCAGGCTTTTACAGGTCCCTTCAGCTACGGACCATGCTAAGCAGTCTCTGGAAGTTATCTTCCTTCCATTCAGCTTCCCTTTGGTCCTATCAATCCAAGAACCAATGCTAACTGCCACTGCCTTCTTCCTCCTCAAAGGTGGCTTTGGGGTGTTTAATCATTTCCTGTTTTTCTTATCCCCTATGTCCTTGTTCCATCACAAAACAGATGCCAGTCAAAACCAGAAATGTATAACTGTCACAATATGGGGAGGTCTATTCCCTCTATACTCCTTAGCCAATGCTTCACTTTCATCCAAACTCAGTTCTGCCCGCACTGATGGAGCCTCATTATGTATAAGTGCAGTACAGTACTTGCTGACATTTGGGAAAGCCGAATGAATTAGGCATGGGACTTAAGAAGTGTTCAAAGGGAGACTAAAGTGTGTAAAGGGAGTCTAAGTGTGCAAAGAGAACATAAGTGTGCAAAGATACAATAAGAATGTAGAAAGTCACTCCTCTGTCTTTTATCTAAGTTCAAATGACAAAAGAAGAATCTTAGGGTTAAGGAGACTTGGTGAGAAATGAATTCTGCACTAAGACCATGGGAAGGGAAAAGGCTTTGCTGGAGAAACAATGATCATTTCTCTATGTGCCTACTGAGTTGTCTAACTCTAATGCCTACTGAATTGTTATGTGAGCACTCAACAGGTTGTACACACTACCTCAATCTCAAAACAACCTTTGAAGGGGACACTATTATTCTTCCCTTATCCAGACTGTAACAGGCATTGGGAGACAGTGTGCTATGAAGGACAGAACTGGTACAAGTGGTATGGTGTGAGTATCACAAGGATGCTAAATTTCTTGATTTTTGACAACAGTTTTATGATAATGTACAAGATTGTCATTGCCTATATTAAATGCACCCAAACCGATTGAGAAATAAAAGAGACTTAAGTACTTTAAAATCATTCTCAAATATTTCAGAAAGCAATAGCTCTCTTATGATATGTAGATATATACATGGACACACAGGAAGAGAGGGAGAAGGGAGAGAGGGAGAAGGGGGAAAACTTTTAAGCAAACATGGTAAAATATTGGCAGCTGCTCACATGTGCTGGCTTGGGCTGCTGTAACACAACACCAAGGGCCAGCATGCCGTTCAGCAGGCATCCACTCTCCACAGTCATGGAGAACAACACCCCAGGTGAAGGTAAGCTGCCCGAGTTCTGGTAGGAGCTGCTCCTGGCTTGCAGATGGCTGCCTTCTCATCATGCTCATGCCTTGGTGGTGGTAAAAGCTCTCTACTGTGTTCTCATAAGAACACCAGGAAGCTGAAAATTTTCAAGACAGATGGATAAGGTGATGAGGATAGCAACAGTGTTATAAATAAAAAAAAATATTTGTTAAGAATGTACTATTTGGGTCTGTGTTACCCACACTCAGGATGATTTTTTTCTAGTTTCATTTATTTTCCATCACATTTCCAGGTGTCATTGTTCGTAACAGCTGAGTAATATTCAATTGTGTAAATGAGTTTTCTTTATCCATTCTTTGGTTCAGGAGTGTCTAAGTTGTTCCCAGGTTCAGGCTATTACAAACAATGCTGCTATGAACATAGTTGAGCAAGTGCCCTTGTGGTATGATTGAGCATCCTTTAGCTATATGCCCAAGAGTGGTATAGCTAGGTCTTGAGGTAGATTGGTTACCAATTTTCTGAGAAACCACCATATTGATTTCCAAGGGGGCTGTACAAGTTTGCACTCCCACCAGCATTGGAAGAGTGTTCCTCTTGCTCTACATCCTCTTCAGCATAAGTTGTCATTTGTGTTTTTGATCTTAGCCATTCTGACGGGTGTAATATGGAATCTCAGAGTCATTTTGATTTGCATTTTCCTTATGGCTAAGGATGTTGAACATTTCTTTAAGTGTTTCTCAAACATTTGAGATTCCTCTGTTGAGAATTCTCTATTTAGATCTGTAGTACATTTTTAATTGGATTATTTAGTTTTTTGATATCTAGTTTCTTGAGTTCTTTATACATTTTACTCACTCATAAGTGGATATTAGTTGTAAAGTAAAGGGTAACCATGTTACAGTCCATAGATCCAGAGAGGCTAGGTAACAAGGAGGGACGAAGGGAGGAGGCATGGATCTCCCTGAGAAAGGGAAATAGAGGAGATCTCCTGGATGGACTGAAGGTAGGTGGAGCTGGGAACTGGAGGGATGGGGTAAGGGGAAGGTGAATGGAGGGGGAGAGTACTCAAAGAGATGACTGGAAATGAGGCATTTGGGGGTCAAGTAGAAACCTTATGCAAGGGAAACTCTCACAAATCCACAAGGATGACCCCAGCTAAGACTCCTAACAATAGTGGATACATAGATTGAACTGGCCATATCCTATGATCAGATTGGTAACTACCCCAATTGTCATCAGAGAGCCTCATCGGTAACTGATGGAAAGACCTGAAACCAAACATTAGGGTGAGCTGGGGGAATCCTGCTGAAGAGAGGGAGGAAGGATTGTAGGAGTCAGAGGTCAAGGACATCACAAGAAAACCCACAGAAACAACTAACCTGGCTCATAGGAACTCACAGAGTCTGAACCAACAACCCAGGGGCCAGCATGGGACTGACCTAGGCCCTTTATATATATGTGACAGTTGTATAGCTTGGTCTACTTACTTGTGGGACTCCTAACAATGAGAGCAGGGGCTGTCCCTAGTGCTTTGGCTGGCTCTTGAGATCCTGTTCCTCATATTGGATTGCTTTGCCCAACCTTAATAAAAGGGAGGTGATTAGTCTTACTGTAACTTGATATACCATGATTTGTTGATACCCATGGGAAGCCTGCCCCTTGCTGAACAGAAACAGAGGAGTGGATGGGGGGGGGGGGTGGGAGGGAATGAGAGGAGAGGAGGGAGGAAGAACTATGGTTGGGATATAAAATAAATAAATTTAATTAAAAGAAATGGAAAAAAGAATGTACTATTTGGCATTGAGCATTTATCATAAATTGACATTTAATCTTAACTATAATCCTATAACATAGGTTCTAGCTCTTAGATGGACTTTCTGGTGCTAGCTAAGTGTCAGGTATCTCCTTCGCTGAGGAGAGTGACCTCACTTATTGTCACGGGCAGAGCAACTCAAGTGCAGGACTGATTATGTGGTATATAGGCTCGGCCTCTTGCCAAGTTCAAGCCAGTTCTGAAAACACCATTCCCCCTCCCCCACCGCCCAATTTTCAGATCTCCCCATGAGGTGGCCTCAGCCCAGTTGGGCCTTCCTGACAGTTCTACTTCTTCATCTGCCCAGCGGGGCTGTTGCTTCCCTTGCACAGGGTGGATGGCAAGAACACGCTTTAGGAAGTCTCTGACACACTAGCCCATCTCTAAGTGTGCTTCCAAAGGAACCAGACTGTGTCAACCAGCAGATCAAGGGACCCGTCTTCTTGCATTGAGTTACTCTTTGCCATAACAGGCCGAACAGACTGACAACTGATACGCAATCCTAATTAGTTTTAATAATAAAAACCCAGAGTCAGATATCAGGGTAAAAGCTGAAAGATCAGAGAAGTAAAGGAGCAGCCACAGCCACCTCTTACCTCTCCAACTCTGCAGACCCAAAAGGGCCAAATGCCTGTCTCTGCCCCGCTTTATCACTTCCTGTCTCCTGTCTGTACAGACCTCCAGACCTCAATGGTTAACTAGTGGCTAGCTCCACCATCTGATCTTCAGGCAAGCTTTATTTGTGAGAACACAAAATATCACAACAGACCACTTCTTCTGCTACTGACTGAATACAGTGTGAATGTGTCAGCCAAGGCTCATAGGCTAAAATCAATCCCTGCTATGAAGAGAGTGGCCATGTTAGATGTGAAGTATCTGATAGGGGATTTGGATTATATAACATCATCACGGTGAAGCTCCCATGATTGGATACCAGTGGTTTTATATGAAGACAGACTAGAAAATGCACATATGTACATGCACATGCATACACGCACACATGTATGCACAAACATATACACACATGCACATATATATTTACTCATGTTCCTTCTTGTCTTTTGCACTGTTGGTGGTTGATATTGGCCTTGGTTACTAATATGACTAGATTAATATAGGTATCTTTGAGGGCATTTCTGGAATGGCCATGAGGGACAGTGGTGGGGGAGAGCTGACTTGAGAGTGGGCCACCTACCAACAGGCATGTCTTTCTCTGTGCACCTGTCCTGGGCCATCCTCTGCCATCCAGCTTCTTCAGTTCTTTCATGGGACTCAGCACCAGTGGCTTTCCACAATGCCAGACTAGAACTGGTGAGATGTCCCACTTAGATTTAGACCATAGTTCTCTGTCTTTTCAGTGTGAAGACAGCATCACTCAACACTGTCATGTATTCCAATGCTTACAAATCCCTCATATTATATGTATGCATAGTCTATTGGTTCTTCTCCAGAGAATCCTGTCTGACTCACCCTGTGATGTTCTGTGCCATCTCAGGATGCTTTACTCGATCTTAGCTGAAAGACCAAGAAATGCCTTATCAGGACTCTTGAGGCCAGACCATCACCAAATGCAGGTCCTTGACCCTACAGAGATAAACACCCTTTATTTACAAAGGTGGGCTGGGATAGCTGTTGTAATACTGAAATCAGAATAATGAATCTTTACAGGACCAAGAGGCCATCATCTCATAATTCACAGAATCAGTGGCATGCCACTAATGAGGAAATAAAATACACCAGGTAGTTCTAAAGAGAGGGATGTCAACCTGGAACTTTGGGGATTCAGTTCTATGCTTAGGTAATATACTTTTGTTTTGTTTTTGTTTTGTTTTGTTTTGTTTTGTTTGTTGTTGTTGTTATTTTTTCTGGAGCTGAGGACTGAACCCAGGGCCTTGCACTTGCTAGGCAAGCGCTCTACCACTGAGCTAAATCCCCAACCCCAGTAATATACTTTTTATTGGGGGTCTAAAAGCAACTTACTTACCTTTGGAAGGAGCAGTAGAAGATATGGTGCTTTCTGTGATTTGACAACCAAAATTAATCAAGGTCTTAACTTCTGGGAAGACTGGGCATGGAGGGGTGACATGGGCAAAGGCACAGATTTATACATCCTTCTGTGTCATTTTGACACTTCAGAAGATGCTGACTTCTACTTTTCCAATACAAATGAACAAAGACAACAAGAAAAAAGGTAAAAAAACAACAGAGTTCATGCCATGCTCTCTTCCTTCTAGATTATTCTAGATTATTCACTGTGCATCTTATGTTTGCCTTGAACTTGCAGTCCTTTTGCCTCAACCTGTGGAACACTGAGGTCAAAGGCATGTGCCATCACACCCAGCTTCCTGCCTCTTTAATGTCATAGAATCTTGGGAGCACAGGTGTGTACCCACTAACTACATACCTCAGGTCACTATCCGATCCTTGCTCTCTGCCACTGCCCCTGTCAACACAAACCTAAGAGGGTGTTGTGGTGGCTTGAATAGGAATGGCCCCCATAGACTCATGTGTTTGAGTGTTGGGCCCATAGGCAGTGGCACTATTAGGAGATGTGGCCTTGTTTGAAGTAGGTATGGCCTTGCTGAAGTAGGTGTGGTCTTGTTGGAGGAAGTGTGTCACTGGGGACAGGCATTGAAGTCTTAAATATGCTCCAACTACACCCAGTGTGGCACACAGTCTTCTGCTGCCTGCAGATCAAGATGTAGAACTCTTCAGCTCCTTCTCCAGCACCATGTCTACCTGCATGCAGCCATGTGTCCCACCATGACGATAATGAACTAAACTTCTGAAACTATAACCCAGCCCCAATTAGATGGTTTCCTTTATAAGAGTTGCTGCAGTCATGATATCTCTTCATGGTACCAGAAACCCTAACTAAGATAGGTGTTGACCCGTGTCAGGCTGTTTCTGGGTGTGTTATGCTGGCAAACCCTCTCAGACCACACCAGATACTTACTCCTAGATTCTTGCCAACTCTTGGAACAGTGTTCCCTTCCCTGGCCTGTACTTTCAGCACCACTTCCCAGAGCCATTTGTCATTGTATTTTGTAATTTCCTCTTTCTTCCTGTAGTGGTGCTTCTGGTAAACTCTAATGGTGTTCTGTGCTCCCCTGGAGTCTGTTGTAAGAGCAGCACAGTGTTCGTTCTGGCTGGTTTTGTGTGTCAAATTGACACAAGTTAGAGTCATCAGAGGAAGGAGCCTCAGCTGAGGAAATGCCTCCATGAGATCCAGCTGTAAGGCATTTTCTCATGTAGCGATCAATGGGGGAGGGCCCAGCCTATGGTGGGAGGCGCCATCCCTGGGCTACTGGTCCTGGGTTCTATAAGAAAGTGGGCTGAGCAAGAAAGGGAAAGCAAGCCAGTAAGCAGCATCCCTCCACGGCCTCTGCATCAGCTCCCTCTTCCCGGATCCTGCCCTGCTTGAGTTCCTCCTGACTTTCCCTCAGTGATGAACAACAATGCTGAAGTGTGAGCCAAATGAACCCTTTCCTCCCTAACATGCTTCTTGGTCCTGGTGTTTTTGTCCCAGCAGCAATAGAAACCCTGACTAAGACAGTGTTGCTCTCTCCCTGCCTTGGACTCCTTGTCACTCTGGGCACAATTCACAGCTCTCACTTTTGTTTTCCCTTGGCATCTTCCAATTATCACTTTTCTAGCTCAATTTTTTTAATTACAACATTAATAAAAACATATGTTTTAAAAGGGAACCTGAAGTAGGCAAAAATACAGAAAAATGGCAAGTACCAAGCCCGCTACCCACGTGGAAGCCAGTTAGTGGTGTTCGCTATGGTGTCCTCTTTTGAAATATTTTGTCCTTTTTTAAAATTATCACACAGGATTTAGATATGAATGTAGCATTTTTTTAACAAAGTGTGTTTTGGTGATTCTCCTTCCATCTCATCTCCGCCCCGGCTTTGCTATCTCTGATTCTCCCTGCTCCAACCACCCCTGCCTGTCTCGTCTCTTCATTTTCCATATCCCATGTGTCCTCTGCCCACCCTTCATCCTTCCTCGTGACCTATTTTTCTCTCTCTCTTGATGTCCTGTCTAGTTTTTCAGGCTTTACTTAAACTTACACACACATACAGGTTAGGATCCACATATGAGAAAGAACTGAGTTTTTGTCTGAATATGGGTTACTTCATTTAATATTATAATTTTCTTACCCATCATTTTCCTTACAACTTTTATGATTTTATTTTTCTTTACAATGGAGTAAAATTCTATTTTGCACATGTACTACATTTTTACTATCTGTTCATCTGTTGGAGATATTTAGGCCAGTTCCATTTCCTTATCACTGTCAGTAGAGAAGCAATAAACTTGGATGTACAAATATGGATGGTGAGTATGGAGCTCTTGGGGTCTGTGCCCAGGAATGGTACAGCTGGGTCATGTGGCAGTTCTATTCTTGTATGTGCATAAGTGTTTTGACTGCATGTATGTCTGTGCAGTACATGTATATGGTCTCGTGCCCGTAGAAGCCAGAAAAGGGTACAACCTCCTATGCTGGCTACTCTTACGTCAACTTATGTCCTGTTGCAGCAGAAGATCCCAGTGTTTTGGAGATGCCAGTGCCATGGGACGGCCACCAGAAAGAGCAACATCAGAGGAGTGGAGTCAGCTGGAGCCTAGAAGACAAGCTGTGTGTGCTGCAGAGGGCAGAGCTGGAGAAGTGACCTAAGCTCCTCGGAGGAGGCCAGAAGATTGTGAGTGAATCCCAGATAACTGGACATTGAGTTATTTACACTGTTGGAGTTTGGTTTTGCTTTGTTCAGATTGTGATTGTGTCCTGGTTCTTCCCTCTTGAAAAAAGTATTTATTTAATTTTGATTTTTACAGTCTCCCACAGCTGAAAGACTTTGAACTTCTGAGAGATATTTTGAATTTTTAGCAAGATTGGATATTTTGAAGAGATTGAAATTTTAATGGGTTTATCATCTCAGGGGATTGAATCTAGGGCCACATACATGCTTGCCACTTGGAGTTTGCTCAGGCTGGCATTTAACTGCAGTCTTCCTGCATCAACTTGCTGAGTAGCCAGGATTATATGCCTGTGCTGCTGTGCCCAGCCAACTACCACTCCTTATTTTCGGAATATGCACAGGCTTTATTTCTTAGAGCAGTTTTGGGTTTACAGAAAACTGAGCACATATTACAGGATCCCAGTTAATACTTCATTTTCCTGTACTACTGAAATCTTGCTTGGGTGTGGTGCATCTGTTCCAACAATGAGCCAATACTGGTTCATTCTCATGTGTAGTCTGTGGCTTCTGCCAAATTCAATAGTATGTCTGTAATCACAATAGCTTTATTGCCCTACAAATCATCTGTGCTAAAAGAATCCTGTCCTGTGACATTTGCACCTGGAAACCCCTGATCTTTTTATGTCTTTCACTTCGGCCTTTGTGGAAGGTTATATAGTCGTGATTATGTTATATGTAGCTTTTAAGGCTTACTGCTTCTGCTGGCCCCAACTCACACTTAAAACCTTCTGTACATTTTCATGGATCTAATTCTTTTTAATCAGCACAAATGTCTTTCCATGTCCTTATGTTGACTTCTACCTTTTCTCTTTAATGGTCACCAAAGATTTCCACAGTGTAATTGTACAAATTTTTTTTTTATATTTCCTTCCTGACAGACATGTGCAAAGTCTATTTTATTGTTGTTTGTTTTTATTGCTGTTGTTACAGTAAAGCATTGTAGCCAATAAAGAGTTGCTACTGCTGTGTCCATAAAGAGGACCTAGCTACACAACTTAGAGTTGGTGGTAACTTGAAACAAGAAGAAGGATGGCCCCACGACTGTGGCAGAGGGGCTTAGGAGAGGAAGGGGTGCTAGGCTAGGGAAGAGGGGATGGAAAGGAGCTCAGAGGAGGTAGAGTTTAAAGTAGGCCTTGAGAGATGGCCAGAGACTGGAAGGACTGGACTCTTTGGAGAAGTTAATATGGAGAAGTTTCTGGCATCCTGATTCAGAGCCTAAGAGTTGTGATGCTGCTCTGACTATGTAAGGGCTTCCCCAGCTAGCCTGCTTCAGCCCCAGGAAGCATGTCCTCAAGAGCCTCCTCACCATTGCAGAGCTTCCAGAGAGCAAGGGAGGTGTGCTCAGGTGGCTCCTCTTGGTGAAAAGGGACAGACACAATTTTTTGGCATCCTTATGTCAAAACTAGTTTTGTTTGTGTAAACAAGGAAAAACTGAAGTACCGGAGCACTCCAGCATGAGCCCTGATGTGCAGTCCTGATGTTCGTGTCTTCTCTGCCTCATAGCCAGCCCACTGCCCTTTCTAACGCTGTGTATCCTTGAACTCAGGCACATTTTGGGACCTCAGTTTCTCTTCTGTCATCTACCATCCCACGGGCAGGGGCTTGCTGACTGCAGCTCAGCGAGCAAAGAGAGTCTGTGAGAAGGCACATCTATCTCTCTACTGTCGCCCCAGAACAAGGGTTCAGAAGCAGGTGGTTTATTTGGGAGTTGATCCAGAGACACCAGCAAGGAGAAGGAAAGCAGGTGGAGCAGGGAGAGAATGCATACAAGAAAGGATTCTCTGTGGGTTACTGGAGCTTAAGCTCTCAGAGTAACTCTGGGAAATAGTAGAAATGTGTCTCACAATGTCTGTGGCCCGGGGAGAGGAGACAGAGGTTGTTCCTGGGTGCAGCTGAGTGTGACACTGCTGAGAACTGCTCCTGGGTGGTGAGAACTTCCTTCAGCCAGACACACAGGAGGGTCAGCACTCTACAGTTCCAGAAAATTACCTGTGGTGGATGTGCAGACGCTGGAAGGTGAGAGCTGGCTGGAGCTCTCTGGTATGGGAATTCCGAAGGCTTTCACCACCTTTCAGAAAAACATCCTCAGGAGCCCCGGTCTTCTGTACAGCACCTGGCACTAACATAAAACAAATAGCACATGTCAAGGTAAAGGACTGCACTTCCAGCAGGTCTTCTGACTTTGAACTCTCCCCATCCAACTTTCCATGGTCAGAACTCACTCCTCCACCTGAGGAGAGCACTCACATTGATTTTGTAAAACCTCCTTCTTTGATCCTTATTATTTGGGTTAGACTGTCTCCACCATCAGTTTCAAAAGAGATCACTTGGCCAAGGCCTAAAAGGCAGGTGTAAAATGAAGGCTCTTTTGCAACCCAGAACTCTGTGTTCACTGTCAGTTTTGATACACATAAGAAGGAACACAAGGTAGGAATGGTGGCCGTGTATTTAATTCCAGCAGTCAAGAGGCAGAGACAGTGGAATCTCTGTTGGCGTGAGGCTAGCCTAGTCTACATGGCGAGTTCCAGGCCAGTCATGGCTACATAGTGAGAATTTGTTCCAAAAAAAAAGAGAGAGAGAGAAAAGGAAAAGAAAGCACATAATAACATAAGTAATGATGGTATTTAGAATGAACTTGGTTCTAAGGAGACTTTATAATTTCAAAACATTGGTAAGAAAATGAAGACATACAAGATGAATGTTCTAATTTGTGTACAATAAATGAAAATTCCCTTCTTAAAAGACTTGTCTTAGGGGACTGGAGAGATGGCTCAGAAGTTAAGAGCAGCAGGTCCTGAGTTCAATTCCCAGCAACCATCTGTAATGAAATCCGGTGCCCTCTTCTGGCCCTAAGCACACATACAGGCAGAACACTGTATACATAATAAACAAACAAACAAACAAACAAATAAATCCATAAATCCATAAATAAATCTTTTTAAAAAGGCTTGTCTTGAACATGAAGTCAGATACCTCTCTTACTATGAAAGGATGTTTGTTTCAATGTAGTAAGTGACACATTGTTAATTTAAACCTGCTGGGTTTTCAGAGAGAGAGAGAGAGAGAGAGAGAGAGAGAGAGAGAGAGAGAGAGAGAGAGAGAGAGAGAGAGAGAGACTACTTTGATCTGAGTGCTATAGCAAGTCACTATGTGTCACTCTTAGCTACTGGTTAGAAGATGAGCACATGTCAAAAGCTAAGCTCATACTCCATTAGATGAAGGACACTAAGTCCTTTGCTCTACTGTGACTAGTGATTCTGTGGATGGAGTGAGCTTGAATGTGGCAGGAACTGTGTACAGTCATGATGGCAACATCAGAGAGAATGGCTGAGGTGAGGGAACAGGGAGACTCCACACAACTACTTCAATGCCTACATCCAGCTATACTTGGAGCCCATATTAGTCTTGAATGCCTCAGGTACAGGATCATTAATTAAAAACTTCTCTGTCTCTCAGACATTCTCTCACACACTGTCACATGTTCACACACGTGGCTTTCTTACACATACAGATAAACACACTCAAACACCTTCCCTCCAACACACACCTGTCCAATGTCATTAAAGTCCTGTGTTCCTGTTCTGAGAAGCAAACATTGCTAACACCCAAGTAATAAAATAATTGAGAAGATGGCTCTGCTCCATCTGCTCTGCTCCGCCTTAGGAAAGAGGGGCACATGTGCCATCATCTTTTCGT
The DNA here is from genome assembly GCF_049852395.1 of Peromyscus maniculatus bairdii. NCBI lineage: Eukaryota > Metazoa > Chordata > Mammalia > Rodentia > Cricetidae > Peromyscus > Peromyscus maniculatus. The sequence continues at coordinate 24,619,042 of NC_134860.1, read as the reverse complement.
TTGGCAGCCTGCACACAGACTGAAATCAAGCAGTCTTATCTGTCACTTCCCTTGACAGTGAGAGCATGCTGGGCACAGGCTTCCACTTTCTGGAGAGCCTAAAAGCTCGGGCACAGCTCTGAGGTGTCCATGTTCCTCCCAGCCTAGGTCTGGGCCCCATAAAAGCCCCAAGCAAGGAGAGCACTTGGCCACACACTAACGTGTTAATGAGAATTTTAAACTCAATCAACGTGTTTGTTGCTGGTGCACCACTGACTTTTTTGTTTTTCTGTCACTGTTCAACTTGTTTTCAACTTGTCACATAAGCTTGACAAGCGAAGTGCTATCCTGGAAGGTGAAAAGAGAAAACTCGCTCCACAAAATTGTCCACTGATCTCAAATCATGTACCACGGTGTGTGCACCCACATGTGTGAGCGCATGTACACACACACACACACACACACACACGTACACACGTACACACACACATACACACAAATAATTTAATTGAGGTAAAGGATTTATAATAAAATAACTGCCCATGGGGGTACCTGCTTGGCTGTATGTTACTGTACCCCAATATAAACCTTTGTGATGACCGTCAACCAAACATCTGGTGGGGCAGCATCACTGTCAACCCAGGACGTCCTTCAGCATGGTTGCCGTTGGCAGAGCTTGCTCCCCATCATTGCCTCAGAAAGACATTGTGTCCCAACAACACCCCCACACTCTGTGCTTGGTATGCGCTACAGAAAACAAATTTCACAGTACCATGATCACAGTGTAGTATCTCAGATGCCCTTTCTAAATTCAGAGTGAGTATTAACTGATAAGACTAATGTATTTAGGGGATGAGGGGCTGATATCAGAGGATGGAAAAGGTACCACGCAACCTCACCTGAAGAACGTTTTGGCCTGCTGCCTAGTTCGCAATCAGATGGCTCTGGGCCTCAGCATGAAGGAGGAAAATGCTTGCTGTAATTAATTCTGGCCTTCTTAGGATTCAGGTGTTTCAGACTGGCCTATTTTTCATGTCCCTGCTCTCTTACAGAGAACCTTAAAGAGAATTCTTTATGTTGAACAGGAATCATGTTTACCACATCCAGAAGAAAGACTCACTAATTCCTTGATTCCTTGCTTCACAGACTGAAAGAACAAACATACGAAGGTTTAGGGTGCAGTCACAAAACACTGAGTGCTGTTTCTTTAGACAAGCCTCTCTATCACGGCATCCATGTGTACACACTGCCCTGTCCCCCAGTTAGAGGATGGCCAGCCTTGTTTCTGTTTCTGTTTAGCAGACGATGAATTAGAAATCAGGATCTTGAGTGTGTTATGCACAATCTCCACCAGGAGGGACACCCCAGTCCCCAGAGGCTTAGGTCCCTAATTCCTGGGCCACTGTAGGGTATAGGCCAGGTGCACTCACAGAAGTTGGATACAGCAAAACCTCTCACTAAATCTGGGGTGACCACGGTACCACTTGCTAGCCCCTGATCAGGTACAAATCCAGTTTTGTTTCCTGAATCCCCCAGAGTAACTTCTCAGTCTAGCTCCACAGGGGCAGTCCCTGTGTCCTTTCTTCTGTGAAGACATTTCCAATGCCCTCGGGCTAGCCACAGCTTCAATTTCAACCCATCTTACTTCCTGTTTCTCAGCCAGAACTCAGTTCAAATTCCCTGTGTCCTGGTCCTGTTCTGGCCTACTTAAAAGTGTTGTGTCTTTCCTTTCTCCTGACCTGTTGAAGATCTCTGAGGCTGAGCTGTGTCTACCCTCACATGTGACCAGGTATGTGACAATGGCACAGCGTCTCCAGAATGGTAGGGCCCTTCTCCGACTCCAGTGCTGGCTTTTGACTTGACTGTTGAACTTCATCTGCTATGGAATATCAGAGAACATTCTCTGCCCCTTTTCAGTGCCTGGAACAGAAAGCGGCATTGACCTCCATAGTCATCTGCTTTCTGAACCAAAGGAACCAGAAGCATAGCAACAAGTGTTGCCCCATCCCGAGAAAGCACCTGAACCCAGGGCGCTGTGCGGTGGATCCCCTGAGACAGGACATGGCACTGGCTCGGCTCGCACAAGACAGGCAGACAAGACCGTCCTCACGGGTTTGGAGTCAGCTGTGCCTGAGTTCTACCCCAGCTTGCTGTGGACTCTGTTTACTGCTGCATAAACACAGTGAGTAATGAGACTTTTTCAACCCAGTCTGCTCATCAGTTCAATGAGACTAATAATAATTCTACATTGCATTCACATAATAGCAAGACCCTAGAACTTCTCAATGCTAATTAAGTATGAAGTCTTATACTTGGACTTGGATGGTGTGAAGAGGTGTGTATGTGTGTGTGTGTGTGTGTGTGTGTGTGTGTGTATGAAAGAGAGAGAGACAGACAGAGACAGAGATACTCAGGCTAATCATCCAAGAGATGCTGATGACCTATGCATCTGTGTAGCACCTAGCATACAGAGAACACTCAAGAAATATAACACTAGGCTGGGCGGTGGTGGCGCACGCCTTTAATCCCAGCACTCGGGAGGCAGAGGCAGGAGGATCTCTGTGAGTTCGAGGCCAGCCTGGTCTCCAAAGTGAGTTCCAGGAAAGGCGCAAAGCTACACAGAGAAACCCTGTCTCGAAAAAAAAAAAAAAAACCAAAAAAAGAGAAAAAAGAAAAAAGAAAAGAAATTTAACACTAAAAGAGAAAAACAGTAAAGCATTAAAACCCAATAGATGGATCAATAGTTCTTCCAGATCACAAAAGGGTAGTTGCTTATATTTAACTTTATAGATTTTGCAAGGTTACAACCTACAGTAGAAAGTCAAGTTTCCAAAGGGGAAGATGGTACTTTGTATTTAACTAGAAGGGCCTTCCTTCTTTAAGGGTTGGGGGACATTTTAGTGATGCCTATATTTTTGAAAAGCTATTTCCAAACCTTGGAACATTTCATTTTAGAGTAATCACTTTCAAAATCCAGTTTTCCCCTTAAGTTTGAATACACAACCTGTAGTAAGAGTTGAATCATTTAAAGTCTACACCGAATACTCTGTACTCATAATCAGTAAGCCAAGACCTACAGGCCACATACAGCCTATTGGCTGTTTACATAAATGAAGTTTTATTAGAACATAGACATGTCCATTCACTCATGTATTGCTCAGGACTGATTTTCAATGTAAATAGTAGCATTGAGTGGTGGGAACAGAAATCGCATAGCCTGAAAAGTATAACATACTTGCCACCATGGGGCTGGAGAGATGGCTCAGTGGTTAAGAGTGCTTGCTGTACTTCCAGGAGACCTCAGTGCAGTTTCCCACACGCATGTCTTGTGGCCCATGACCACCTGAAACTCCAGCTCCCAAGGACCTCAAAGCCCATTCTGGCCTCCAATGATACCTGCATACATGTGGCATACGCTCACACAGACTCAACACTTAAATAATAAAAATAAGTCTTTAGCTTCGGGTGGTGGCATTTGCCTTTGATCCCAGCACTCAGGAGGCAGAGGGAGGTGGATCTTTGTGAGGTTGAGGCCAGCCTGGTCTATATGGCAAGTTCTAGGTCAGCATAGGCTATGCAGTGAAACCCTATCTCAGCACTAATAGTAAAATAAAAATCTTTTTTTAATGTTATCTGTCTGTTACTGAAAATGTTTACTAGTCTCTGTCCTTTATCATATGAGTCAGGTCTTACAAATTGTCAGTTTATAAACGACACATTCTCATGCATGTTTGGCCCACCCGGCCACGCCTGCACATGTGTCTTATCATGATGCTTGAACCTCAGTCAGGTGCAAATGCTCTGGAGCCTTGACCCCCTTCACTTTATGTGTTTTCCAGTCAGCCTTCTCCTGGCTATTCCTATCCTCTGGCTATTTGCCAAGAGGGTAGAGTTGGATTACTCTCTTTACCCAAACTGGTCACTTTTCAAGGACCCGATCAAGGTCTGTGTCACCCAGAAGGGCTCTACTGCACTCTTGCCAGAAGCTACTTCTTGGGGAACTTAGTCAGCAACTTTTGTTTATGCCTCTAGGATGCCAGAGATTATTTCAATCCTAAATTAATTACTTTCTTTCTGGCAGGATCTCATGTATCCCGGGCTGGCCTTGAACTCTCTCTGTAGATGAGGAATATCTTGTACTTCTGATCCTCCTATCTTTATGTCCTAGTGCTGGGGTTATAGGAGCATCCTGTTTGCCCACACTGGGGATTGAACCCAGGGCCTCACTCATGTCTTACAAGCACTTCACCAGCTGTGTTATATTCCAGACCCTTCTGTATACTTTTTTGTATCATGGTAATTGTAATACCTGACAGGAACAACTCCAGGGAAGAAAGATTGATTCTGTCTCACGGTCTCCCAGAGCTCAGTCCATCCTGATGGGCAAGGCATGGCAAACCAGTTCAGTTAGTGGCAGCGGACACACGAGATGCAGGCTGTTTGCATCATGGTACACCGGGGACCAGAGGCCAGGGCTTAAAGACCCACCCTAAGTTACCTACTTCTACAGGGACCCCACCTTCTAGAGACTCCACAGCCTCCCAACAGTGCCACCAGCTGGGAAACAAAGCATGAACTTGTGTGGAACATTTCAGGTTGAAATCATAACAACTTCTTGGATTTTCAGAGTCTCCAGGAAGATAGGTAGAATCTGGTGGGCAAGATACCATGTCTTGTGGTCCCACTTGTGGCCTTCTCTATTCCCCTTACCACAAAGTTCTGCGACGCCTCAGGAGACGCAGATGTCGTTGGAATACCTTTGAGCTGCTACAGTGATAACCTTTCCCTTTCTGTCACTTTCTCTCCCCAGTCAATAGGCTCTGCCCTTCACTTGGACAAATACCCCCTTCGTCTCAGTTAAAACAAACAACAAACCAACAAGCTCATGCTTTTCTTTAGCTTCATCTTCTCTCTCATGCTCTACCCTCCTGGTTTTGCTTTTCTGATCTACTTCCTGTCGCACTCCATCCCATCTTTCTTTTCTTTCTGTCTACTCATTCCTTTCTCCCTGTTTCTACTCTGTACCCTCTCCTCCCACTTGGCCTTCATCTTTTCTCCCGGTTCCTGTCTGTCTCAGTTTGGCACACCATGGCAATGACATGTATCTTACATAAACTTTTATAAGAATTATATGCTGTTTTACTTTCTTTGCTTATGTGAAAAGTAAGTGATCTTAATGGTTAATGTGTCTTTAAGGAAAAACAACTCTAATTAGTTACACAGTATTCCTTTAGGGGATGTATTTAAAAAAGATTATCCACCCACACTGTATGACTAGTTAGAAATAAATAATTGAAACAAGATACAATCATCACAGAGTGACTGTGGACACTGGTAATGTCTTGTGAAGCAGTATTTCTTGTCCGCCTGTTCTGTGTGTAGACAGGCCCAAGGTAACCGTTCAGGCCGGGGAGCAAAAACCTCCTGCATAGGCAGTTTTGTTTGACTCATAAGCCTGAGTGACTTCCCATAGGAACATCCTTAAAGAAGAGTAAGTCCTCTTCCGAGGTCATCCTCGGAACAAAGAACTGTTTAACTCATAAGCCTGAGTGACTTCCCATAGGAATATCCTTAAAGAAGAGTAAGTCCTCTTCCGAGGTCATCCTCGGAACAGTGAACTGTTTGACTCATAAGCCTGAGTGACTTCCCATAGGAATATCCTTAAAGAAGAGTAAGTTCTCTTCCGAGGTCATCCTCAGAACAGTGAACTGTTTGTTTTCTGTGATCTCAGAGAATAAATACAAAAACAAATTCCATTAACCTCAGACTTGATATCTTCAAAATAAAATTCTAATCTCTGATTCGAATGTTGATTTGCTGGAGGTTTTGGTTTGTTGTTGTTGTTGTTGTTGTTGTTGTGGTGGTGGTGGTGGTGGTGGTGGTGGTGGTGGTGGTGGTGGTGGAGTGTGTGTGTGTAAAGGTCAAGAGAAAAATTTTTTCCTTAATTGTCATTTATTTCATTTCCTGGGGTGGGGGGAGTTAAGAAAATGAGTTGGCAGAGGCAGGTGGATCTCTGTGAGTTCAAGGCTAGCCTGGTCTACAGAGCAAGTTCCAGGACAGCCCAAGAGAAACCCTGTCTTGAACCCACCCAAAAAAAGAAAGAAAGAAAGAAAGAAAGAGAGAGAGAGAGAGAGAGAGAGAGAGAGAGAGAGAGAGAGAAGGAAGGAAGGAAGGAAGGAAGGAAGGAAAGAAAGAAAGAAAGAAAGAAAGAAAGAAAGAAAGAAAGAAAGAAAGAAAGAAAGAAAGAAAGAAAGAAAGAAAGAAAAAGAAAAAAAGGCTAAATTTCTTTGGCCTTCACAATTGAAATTCTAGCAGCTAAGGGTACTGGCATCCAAGAGATGAGGATCCAGATGGCAGTCTCAGAAGCCTTCCTAAACAATGTGCCTGTTTCATTAGAAAGGTGAGGAGAAGGCCTTTTAAGAGGCTGTCTGTCCTGTCACTCTGGACACAGTGTGGCGGAAGGATTAGAACTCCCTTTGGCTATCAGGTGTCAGGCACTCTGAGGTAACGCCCTGCAGACACATCTCTGCTCCTGCTGGCTTGTAGTGGCACCTAAGCCAGGACCTAAGATCCTTCCAGCATGACTAGAAGTTGCACCAAAAGTAAGTTTCCTCCTTTACTTCAAACCACCAGGCTGTCTCCCGGTTTGCCCTGTCGCTAGCCAACCCCAGTTAGACCTTAGAGAAGGGAGTCCTGCCTGATGAGTTTTGGGTAACATGAAGAGGCCTAGTGAGAGGAAGAACCAGCCAGGAACCATGGCTTACACAGCAGGAGGTAAGCTTCTATTATGTTCACTAGCATGTACTCTAAAGCCTACTTATTATGGCGGGCATGACTGACTGATCCTATGTCCTAGTGTATTTAGGCTGCTACAGAAAATTCCACAGGAATCGTACAAAGACTGGAAATCCATTCTAGAGACCAAGGGTCCAAACTCAAGGCAGCCAGTACCTGAGGGGGGGTGAGGGCTGCAGCATGCTTCATGCCAAGGTACTCCTTCAGACACTTCTTCCTGCCTGTTGCCCTTCAGTAGTCCTCTCTGAAAGACTGATTTCTCTTTCTTTGGCCATTCTAAACTCAAAAGAGAAGCCCACCTAAAGCTGAGACACAGAATGACCTCTTTGTAGATGGACAGTAGGAAGTAAGCTCCTGTTGTATCTGAATGATACCTAGTGACTTTGCAAAGACTCCTCCTTAGTTTAGCTGCCATAAGGTTTAACTTGCAGAAAAATACTTTTGGACAGTTTAAAGAAAATACTAGAAGTGGAGGACAAAGTACAGTGACCCATGTGTGTTAGCATGCCGTAACGAAGAGCATTGCTTGCTTTACATGTGAACCTAACCTCAGGAGATTAGGTCCCTGTGCTGTTCTGGCCAGACCAGAAGGAAGAGATGGAGGTCCTGCATGAAGATGCCGCTCAGCATGCAGACTTTCCGTCCTGATCTCCCTTCCTCTCCTAGAAAACCCCTTTATGCCCCTGAGCTCTGAGAGATAGAGCTTCGAGGTTGACCCTCTTTATCATTTCCAGATTGCTAGCCCTTCAACAAACCTGATTTCTCTGGCCAGATCTCAGCTCCTGGGTCCTGATCTTCAGCAGAAAAGGTTTGGGTTTTATCCAGGATCAGGCTCATGAGATCCAGGCACCTCCCCGACAACACACATGGTGGAAAGGACAAGAGAAGTCATCCAGGACTCCCATGAGGCCAGCAGTCTCATTGACCAATCACCTCCAGAAGGCATACTTCCCATACTATCACCTTGAAATCTAGAATTTCATCATGTGAATCTGGGAGTGGAGGAAGACATAAAACAGTCAGGCCAGCATACTATAACATGACAGGAGCACATAGCAACTAAAGGACAAGGTTGTTCCCTCCCCGAGGGCCTAGGAAAGGCGCCCAGGAACACGGCCCTTTTATCATGCCTTTGTTTTCTAGAATAGAGTAGCCCATCTGGTGGCTCCCCTGCCTCAGCCTCCTAAGTGCTGGGATTAGGACTGTGCAACACCGTGTTTGCCATTTTCTTCCTTGTTTTTCAGGGTCACTTTATTGTCGACTCTCCACATATTTCATGTTTCAAAATTATCACTAATAATTTTGTCTCTTCTTCAAAACTTCCTCCTTCCCCCCTGCATGCCAAGTGTGGTGGCACACACCAGTATGTAGGAAGTGGAGGCAGGAGGCTTATAAATTTGAGGCCAGCCTGGGCCATATAACAAGAATTTGTCTCAGAATAAACAACAGAAGCCCTCTCCCCTCATTCTCTACCCATTTACTTTGACTGAGTTCACAAAAAGCTGGCAAGAATTAGCTGTGCAAAGCTTCCAAGGATGAGAAGGAGTAGGCAATAGAACTTGAAGCTCGTGCTAATTAGGAAGACCTGGTGTGTTCAGGGCATTTGGCTTCTTTTCATCACCGAGGAGGAGAGGAGGGAATTCTCGTGCCATTGAGGTAATGATAGATTGTTTGAAGTGGCTGTTTCGAAGCTGTCTGACAAGGTGGGCATAGTGTGTCACACCTGTTATCTCAGCACTGAATAGACATAGGCAGGAGGATTATCACAAGTTCGAGGCCAACCTGGACTACAAAATGACTCCTAGGCCATCCAGGGCTGCATAGTGAGACCCTGTCTCAAAAACAATAGCAATACAAAAAAAGTTTCTTTTCTATTTTATAAGAGCCTGTAAAGATTACATTATGGGGGCTGCAGATATGGGGGATGCATTGATGGCTCCATTGGCAGAATGCTGGCCATGCCCACATGAGGATCTGTGGGTGCCCAGAACATATGGATAAAGCTGGGCATTGTGGCATGTGACTGTAATTTCAGTTCTGGGAAGGTGAAAATAGGAGGATCCCTGGAGAGTTCTAGACAGACAGCCTACCTCCAGATTCAGTGAGAGAACCTGTCTAGGAAAAAACAAAAGGTGAATAGTTAGTCACTGAGAAAGTGACATTGGCCTGTGGCATCCACGTGCCTGTGCGTAGATGTAAACACACACACACACACACACACACACACACACAGCACGCACAAGAGAGATGAAAATTCGTAGTCCAAAACAATCTTCACAATTATTTATAAATAAAAGGTATCATAATCTTTCAATTTTGAGATGAGTGTAAATTGTAATTTATTAGTAAGAAAGTTAGGCAAAAATTCAGAAAACACCTATGAATTTCCTTTCATACAATAAGTACTGCTACACTTATTTTGTATGTCAAGCAAATATGTATATTTTCTTTCTCCCATAAGTTTTTGTTAGTATGACAAACAAATGTATATAGTACCTCTGGGTTTCTATGACACTTTTTACACACCACTAGAAAAGTGATAGAGCTGACAGTGTGTTCAAACGAACACTGCTTTTGGAAGGTGTTCAGAGCCTCAAATACACTGAGTAAATACAGCACATGCTCTACCACCGAGTTACAGCTCCAGGCCAGATAAATACATTTTTATTTTCATTTCCTCTTTTTCCTGCCTCCCCGTGTGGTGCTACAGATGGAACCCAGGGTCTTGAAAATGCTAAGCAGGAGCTGTACCATTAAGCCATGATCTTAACTCACGTTCCCTTTCTTGGTTGTCCAATTCCATTTAGAAGTTCTGGGGAAGCTCCTGGGAACTGGACACAGATTTTTCTGCAGAAGCTCCATTGGTTGGGCTCTCAGGAACAGCACAGTGACAAGCTAGGACACCACAGCTGTGGAGCCAGGACAGCCCTTCCGAAATCCACACAGTGAGGCCAGGCCCAGGCCTCTGGAGTTACTGCTGTCCCTGGGATTCTGTGATCTTTGGCAAGCTGGCTTCCTCAAGCTCCAGTCAGTTTCTGAAAGGAACTGAGTTATGGGCCGTCAGGCAAAGCAGAGTTCCTTGGTCTACTTGGGACTATGAAAGAGCATAACACTCATTTTGTATGTGTTAGGCAGGACATTTTGTCACAAAAGGGGAGATATAAACAGAAAATTCCAGAAAAGAGAAAGAAAACATTATAAGCAAGGAGAAAATACAGAATAAATAGTGAAAGTTAACTAAAACTAAAACATAGTGTTATGGTGACATAATCATAACTCTGGGCCAAGGCAGAAAGAATGTTATGAGTCTGAAGTTAGTCTGAGCTTTAGACAGAGATCCTGTGTCAAAAAGCATAAGAAAAATTATATCTGTTTCTTAATCCTGGACCACAGTTTCACACTGTGCATCCTACATGAATATTGGGATTAAAGTAGCCAAGGTCACCTGCTACACCACGGTTAGTTATGGAAAACCTGTGAATTCAGGCTGTAACCTCCAAAGTGCATTAACATGATTAGAGACTGGTTCATTAGAACTGTTTACTATTGTAGGTCATCCACTCAGATGAACAAGTCCAGAGCATGAGGACGCACGCAATAAAGAGAACACTGATGTTGAGAAAATACTGCATTTAGCAAATCTGAGTCTTAGCTTATCAATGAATTGCTAACCTCTGTATGTGTGCCCATGAGTGTGTGTGTGTGTGTGTGTGTGTGTGTGTGTGTGTGTGTGTGAGAGAGAGAGAGAGAGAGAGAGAGAGAGAGAGAGAGAGAGAGAGAGAGAGAGAGAGAGAATACAGAGAAACTGCAGAATAAACTCCATGCCCAGCCTGCTCTTCTACCAGGAACATCCCTAGCCAAGAATTAGCAGCTTTGCATCATCCTTAGGATCTGGGGATCTTAGTGGACTTGGCTTTGAGATCCATTGCTGAGTGCATTTCCTAAACTTTAAGCCTCCTTTGAGCACAGGAAGAGAAGTATTTTGAGTTTAGGGAAGTGGTCTCTGACGGAGGCAGATGCCGACAGTCTGAAGCTTGCATGTGGGAGCTGGGAGGTGCAGGCAAAGACCTGCCACTATTTCCTCTCCCATCTTGACAATGATAAGTGTGTCTTGCTTGTTTTGGCACTGAGATTGGCTTGTATCCTTTGAGAATACCTCATGAAGGCTGAGGAACAAGAGGAACCCATTCTGAGATTAAGCATGCTGTCTGGAGTAAGGACAGGGCAAAATGGAAAGTTATTGCTAGCTTCACTGGGTACCCAGGCTGTGCATGAGAGCCCACAGAGGCAGTTTCCTCTCGACAGTCACTTGGACCACAAGATGTTGAAGGGGAGGTGATGGCGGAGTGGAAAGTTTCCAGGTGGCAGTTCCCTGGCTTCGTGCCAAGTGTGTTACTCAGCACTCACCAAGCTCCAGCTGGCATTTACCCCTCAACAAAAGAGGAACGAAAAAGTACCTCTGTGCTTTTCAGGTCACATTGTTAACAAGGCATGCTGGAGGAAACAATATTATGGGGAAATGAGAGAGACGTTCCTGGTCTTTGTTCATTTTTATCACAGGACCTCAATTACTTCTACTGCTTTTGAGAACGTAAGAATCTGAAGTGTTATTTAAGCCTTTTGCCAAAATTTGTTTACGAACTTCTGTATCTGAGGAAATGACAATTTAATCGGCTCACTTCCTGATAGGCTGGTTTCACTCCTGACTCAGATGATAGCAGAGCGGTCAGTCCCCTTTCCTCCCCCAGAAAGCTGGCTGAGTAAACAAATAAAGGTGCTTTCCTCTCTGGTATGTGGTTCTGGCTGACTTTGTATTTATTATTATTATTTGTTTTTAAAGATTCCTTTTATGGAGGATCAGGACATTTCTTGTCCCCCATCTTTATTTCATTAGGACCCCTAGATTACTCTGTGTCCAACTGTTCAACTAATACCAGAAGATTCATTATTGCAAAATTAATTTTGAAACTATCAGTCACTTCCATGCACTTGAAAGTCTTCTAAGGACTTGTTAAACTTTGGCAGATCCTTCATGCTGCACAGCAAACTGACCATGTCACAACACTATCTCCCAAGCACTTCCTGCCCTGCATGCTACTCTACCCACAGAGCTGAAGAGGAAACACAAAACCCCTGCTCTTTAAAGGGAATGTAAACCTGTGTCTTCATATTTGACTTCTAGCTTGTCCAAAGATTTGTTCAGTTAATACTTCCTTGGGGATATTATATTTGCTTTGCAGAGTGAGTTTTTTTTATGGAGAGGGGTGTGACTCCTGCTTATTGTGGTGCTGTTCTCAACAGTCCACTGATGGAACCAGCCTACATGTTCATCCACAGGGAGAAGAAAATGTGTTACATGCACATAATGGAGTTTTGTTCTGCCCTAAGGAACAAGGAAACAATCAATTGCTGGGAAACTGATGGACCTGGAGATCATGTCTAGTGTAATAGCCCAGGCTCCGAAAGACAAGTGTTGCACAATTTCTCTGGTATGTAAAGTGATTTTTAAAAAAGAGCATGAAAGTAGAAGAGAAAGGAGACTAGTGGGAGAGGAGGGAGACCAGAGAGGAGAACAGACGGGTGATGATGACTGAAGTTCATGACATCCATATATGGAAGTGTGAGGAAACTCAGGATTTTGTACAATTTACATGTGCTGACTTAAATGTCTAGGGTCTGGCAAAACACACAAGACCTGCCCAGGTTCAAGCCAAACAGGGTCCCAGAACTGACAGGAGAATGTGAACATGGCACCCACTCCTAACCAAGAAGCTACGTGAAACTGATGCACTCCAGCAAGGGAAACACCAGTTTTCTCCACTGGAATGTCACTGGGTATATCAACCACACTCCAGGGTAAGGCCAAGTGCTCTCTGCCTCCTCTTCTTCTCCTCTCCTTCTCCTCTTCTTCCTCCTCTTCCTCCTCCTTCTTTCCTTCCTCCTCTTCTCCTTCCTCCTCCTCTTTCTCCTTTTCCTCTTCTTCTTCCTCCTCCTCCTCTTTCTTTGAAAGACAGAGCATAAAGTTGGATGGGGGTGGAGGTGGGGATGATCTGGGAAGAGTTGGAAGAGGAGAAAAACATGTTCAAAATATATTGTACAAAAAATTCTAAGATGAAACAACAACAACAAAAACCATCTAGGGGCTGGAAAGGTGGCTCAGTGGGCATGACTGCTCGTTATACAAACATGGTAACCTAAATTCAGATCCACCCACATAACAGTCAGGCATCGCACTGTACAGACACCTCAGCTGGTGAAGATGCCTTTTGCCAAGCTTGATGAATTGAGAACTGACTCTTGCAAGTTGTCCTCTGGCTTCCACATGCATGCTATGGCACACACATTCACACACACATAGACACATAAGCACACAAATAAATAAATTTTTAATAAAAAAAAATTAAGCCGGGGCCTGGAGAGATGACTCAGCTTAAGGTAAGAGCACTGGTTGCTCTTCCAGAGGACCCGAGTTCCATTCCCAGCACCCACATGGTGGTTTACAACCATCTGTAACTCCAATTGTGATGCCTTCTTCTGGCCTTCACAGACACTGCATGCACCTGGTACACAGACATTCATGCACATAAACATAAATAATTGTTTTCTTAATTTAAGCCAAGCATGGCCTTGCGCATACCTATAAGCCCATGCAGTGTGGGGCAGAAACAAGAGGATTGCTGAAGTCTGCTGGATGCCAGCCTAGCTCCAGATTTAGTGAGAGACCCTGCCTGAAAGGAATGAGGTAGAGAGTGGTAGAACAGGTGGAGCAGGACATCCAAAACACACTTTTGACTTCTGCATACACCAAATGCATACACACACACACACACACACACACACACACACACACAAACACACACGGTGGGGGGGGAGGGAGGGAGGGGGGAGGGAGGGAGGGAGGGAGGGAGGGAGAGAGAGAGAGAGAGAGAGAGAGAGAGAGAGAGAGAGAGAGAGAGAGAGAGAGAGACTAAGTAAGCTTGATGGCTCACACTTGGAATCTTAGTACTTAGAAAGCAGGAGCAGGGATATTTCTGTTCCAGGTCAGCTAGAGGTACATAGCAAGAATAGCTTTTGATCCTTGCTGCTGTGATGACCAGTGAGTGGCACACACCTGCTGCTAGGCTGGCCTTATCCTCCCAAAGAAGCATAGTCATCTGAGGTTGCCCACTCTGTTCGGTATATTGGACCCCACCTAGTGATCCCATACTGCCTGTAGAGTTACATGCATTCGGCTGATACTGTTTCTTTTCACAACATGAACTGCTCTAAGAATCTATCTGGTGCATCCCACAAATCTCCAAACTGAGTTCTGCTTCTCCTACCTGCACCTGGCCGTCTTTGCTTCCCGACTCTCCCCACGCTAAGCCTGTTCTCTCCTGCCGAGCTCTCTTCTCCACTCCTTGGCACTTCCTTTTCTTAGTGGCAACTTGAATGATTTCTCTGTACCCCAGCCGCTCTGAGTAACTGTCAGCTGCCCCCAAGTGGCTCCCCATTGCCTCAGATGTTGGAACTGACTAACAAAATGCAGAAACTTGTTTCCAGTTACTGTCCATGATATGTGGCTCCACTGTAGCCAGCCTTCTTGTTTGCTTCTGAAATGCCCTATGCTCTCTATCCATTTCTCCCAGTGCTGTTTCTTCCACCTGCAGATTGTCTTGGTTTCCTTCCTCTGTATACTTTGTCTTTCTAGAGGTCTCCGGGTGCACGATTTCTGTCTTAATTTCCTTCCTTTCTTCTTCCTAGAACTGGGGATTGAACCCAGGACCTTCTGCATGATAGGCAAGATTTCTATCATTGAGTCATGACTTCAGTTCTTTGTGTTTTATTCTGAGGCAGGAACTTACTAAGCTGCCCTCTGATCTCTGCCTTCTGTTCTTTCTGCCTCACATTCCTGAGCACTGAGACTAAGACAACAGGTGTGTGCTGTTATACCTAACATGTTTTTTATTTTCTTGTCTCTTCTCTCTGGTAGTCAGAAAGACTTATCAGTCAGCCATTGTGGAGCATTTTTTTTTAAATTATTGCTAATTGATGTAGGAGGCCCAGTCCACTGTGGGTGGTGCCATCCCTAAGCAGGGGAGCCTGGGCTATAAAAGAAAAGCAGCTGAGTAAACCATAGGGAGCAAGCCAGTAAGCAATATTTCTCTATTACTTTCTAACTCAAGATCCCAGCTCAAGTCCTAAGTGCTTCTCTCAGTAATGGACTGTGGTAGAGATGTATAAGCCAAGTAAACCCTTTCCTCCCAAAGTTGTTTTCGGTCAAAATTTTATCACAGCCACAAAGAAACAACCTAGAACAGATACCATGCCCAGGAAAATTTTACATGTCTTATGGTGAATTGGGATTGAAGATAATTTTCAAGTATATATTTTTAAATATCTCAAATGAAATTTAATAAGTGGAGAATGTTGTGGGGTATCCACCAGAAAAGACTGTTCAGACATGGGTTTAAGCCAATAGAAAGTCTTTATAAGCCAGCCAGCAACTACACTGGGTGTTCCAGATCCCAGGATAGCACTGAGCCTTTCTCAGGGTCAGCTTTTAAGCACAAAAAACATATCCTGGGTTGACATATTTCAGTTAACAAGAACAGTTAGCCAGAAGCAGAACTACAGCCAAAAAGCGAGGTTAGTATATTTAGAGACTTTTCCAGAACTGTGGTATTTGGTGGATTAGGTTTTGTTTTGGCAGGTGTTGCTGTCTGTGTGCTGGGTTTTATGGCCTAAATGGTACTTCCATCATGGAGTCAGTTGTGCTAAGGTCTGGGGCCCTGTTATACAGAATTCCTGAAGTGAATAAATTATGATTTAAATGTGGAAGTTCTAGAGTCGATATGTTGAGTTATTGTCTCAAGAAAGAGAGAGGAAAATATACAAAGCATATTTAAATAGCTAGATGTTGATTAATTGACTATTTTATGAATATCTATTCATAACTTGTCTGCAAACGTTACTGCGTGACCACAGCAGGGCTATTGCACACGTTATAGGTCTATACATTTTACATTTTTAGACAATGAATAGTCATTATCTCTCATTTCATCTTTTAAAACTAAGAAGGGTTTGGAGGGTGGATGGGGCTAGGTACTCTTCTTTGCCTTTGTAACTTGTTGTGAGCTGAATATTAGCAGGTGCTGTCACCCTGTTCTGTAGTCACTTCTCAGAGACCTCAAAGGAGCAAGGAGTTGAAGTCTTGCCTCTCTTATCTCCTACCAGATCTCCACAAAAATATGCTTGCCTGAGTAATAGATAGGTGGTAAATACGGACAAGATGTTTGTTTTCCCCGTGAACTTAATGTCTCCATGCATCATGTCCTCTTTTGCCATACTCTCCCAGGGTTGCACAGCCCTCCCCTCAGGCACCACAGGACCCATGTCAGAGCACAAGGTATCCAGCTGCAGGGCTTTCCCTCCAATCTTCAGAGTGATCCAGACAGAAGTGGCTTTTATTACATTGCACAAAAGAAATTTTGATTGATTGATCCAAGAAATCAATCCAAAAAAGTGTTAATCATGTTCGCCTACTTTCTTTTCATTTTTTATTATTAAGCTTTTCATATGTTACCTATAATTGATCTTTCATAGTCGCAGTTAATTCTATCCAGAAACAAAGAGAAAGGCGGGTACAGTAGCTCACATTCCTCATTCCAGGGCTTGGGTGGCTGAGGAAGATGGATGCAGTTTTAAGGCAAATGTGCTTCATAATGAGACACTGGCTCAGAAAACCAAAACAGAGGGGAAAGACAGATCTGATTTGGTACTTCCTTCTCTTGTACACTCATTGTGACACAGGCACTCGAATGTGTGAATCCCACACCTTGCACAACCAGCATTTCTCCAGGGCCATCATCTTAGAGATGCCACAGGTCAGCTCAGGTCTGGTGCTGACACCATGCAGGGCCTGTCATGGGGCTGTCCTGCACATTGACTGCTAATTGTTGTCAGTCGATTACCACGTTTTATCTAACTAGATGACAAGTGCAAAGTCCCCATGATCCTCCACTTAGATAATTTACTAGAGAACCTTCGAATTTTAAGGAAATACTAGATTTACCAGTTTGTTATAGTCAGACCTCAGTATCTGTAAATTCTATCAACCACAGACCAGAAACATTTGACAGGAAAGGTACCAGGACTGAACATACAAATGGTCTCAACACAGCATGAGATCTATCACACACTACCTGCACTGCATTGCAGAGATGACTGAAAGCATCTGAGGGAATGAGTGTAATTTACAAGCTTTATATAAAGAACTTCAGTATCCATGGGCTGCCAGGTCTGTGAACACTGAAGCATGATTTCTTTAAGATAATAGATGACATGCTCTATAGCGCAAAGTCTGGACAGGTTCTGTGTTCAGCAGTTCTGTCTCTGTGGCATTGGAAAACAGTATTCCATGGCCTGTACATGTGCTCACCTACCCAGAACGTCCCTGTACACAATAATACAGGACTTTGATGATGCATTGACCTGTAGGCATCATCTGCACTGATTCAATAACCAAACCCCTCATCTCTCAGGAGAACTTAGTATAGGCTGAAAATACTAAATGTCTAACCGTGGTCTGGGGTCTCTGCTGACCAACCCCACCTACGAGCAGCTTGTGTCACTCCACCAGAACAGGAGACGTTCCTATCATCCAGAAAATTCAGAGGATTGGCCTCGCAGTGTCAGGAATCAGGCTCCAAAGCCAGATATTAGAACTAAGGATGAAGCCTTACCCCACCGCACAGGGCACAGCATAAGCTGTAGGAGCTCTGTACCAGATGCCCCTTCCTATTGCTGTCACATTAGCATATACTCAATGTAATAGTTTGTATCCAGGTATGTGCTAGGTGCCACCCTGGCCCTGGAGGTGGTGCAGTGACAGGACACATTTCTGTTTTGACAAGACTTATTGCTTGGTAGTAGAAACAGACATTAATATGTTGCAGGTAAGGACATCATGTAATTATAACTATCAGGAACTACTAGAAAAGAAATGATAGTTTACAACCATGTTTCTCAAACCTGCTCATCAAAATTTTGAATACTTTGGTTCCATTGTAGGAATGGATTCTAGGAATTCATATATTTTACAAATAACAGATCTAAAAATACCCTGCTCTGATGTTTTCAAACAAAGGTTGCAAACCTAAAATTACTTATGTTTATTCTTTCAAGTTTTTTAGATGTATTTATGTGTACGAGTGTTTTGGCTGCATGTATGAATATACACATGTGTGAGCTTGATGCTCTTGAAGGTCAAAAGAGGGAATCAGATCTCCTGGAATTGGAGTCTGGTGGTTGTGAACCCATGTGAGTGCTGTAAACCCAACCCAGGTGCTCTGTAAGACCAACAAGTGCTCTTAACTGCTGAGCCATGCCCTCAGCTCCACCTTTCCTGTTTCTTACAATGTAATACAAAGCTGGGGTGTGATGGTGCTCACCTGTAGCTCTAGCACTTGGGAACTAAGGGAAGGAGGATTAAGGGTTCATGGCCAGCCTGGTCTGCATAAGCCCTTGATTCAAGAAAAAGGAAACAAATCAAACAACAAACCCAAATCAAAGATGCCACAAAGCTGCATGCAGTAGCCTAGTCACTGCCCAGCCTATATCTTGCAGTATATTCAATACACTATTATAATATAACTCCCTCCTGACAAAGTAACAAAAGCCAAAAAGATAACAAATAAGAAAACGTGACAGTTCAGGGTGTGGTAGCTTTATTAGTAGTAGGGTGTCCTGAGAGTCCAAGCTTTGCCCTTTGCAGCTCCACTTCCTAGCTGTCCTGAAGCTCCCTTTGAAGCTGTCTTCTTTATGTTTCTGGGTTTCACAGATTTCTATGAAGAATAGATTATTCTTATACTGAGAAAAAGTATGTATTTTGTTAAGACAAAACAATTTAAAATACTAATTGAAGAAGCAAAAGAACTGTTGTGAGTTCAATTCCAGCTTGAGCTACATAGAGAATTACAGGCTGGCCTAAACTATGAGTAAGACTTTGATACATATATATATATATATATATATATATATATATATATATATATATATATATGAAAAATATTATGTATGTATGTTTGTGTGTGGTCTTACAATGCTTTATAAAGAAACTTTTTTTTTCTTTTTGAGACAGGGTTTCTCTGTGTAGCTTTGCGCCTTTCCTGGAACTCACTCTGTAGCCCAGGCTGGCCTTGAACTCACAGAGATCCACCTGCCTCTGCCTCCCGAGTGCTGGGATTAAAGGCATGCGCCACCACCGCCCAGCATAACTGGAGAGATGGCTCAGCCATTAAAGGCTAGGCTCACAACCAAAAATATAAAGAAGCTTTAAAGTTCCATTTTCTTTTCTTTATCTCCTTTTTCCTCTTTCTCCTCTCTCTCCTCCCTCTCCTTCTTCTCTTTGTTTTGAGATAAGATGTCACTCTGACCCCTGGCTGCTCTGTAACTCACTATATAGTTCAGGTAGCTAAGAAGTAATGTCTTACCTTCCTCAACCTAGTGAACTACTGGTTTATGGATTTGAGTTACCATCCAGCTAAACATTACTTTCAAAAAGCCAAGCAGAGTGCTAGGGATGTAGCTTAATTGCTAGAGGGCTTGCTTAGCATGCCTGAAGCCCCAGATTCAGTTCCTAGCATCATGGGATTCATCCTTGTAATTCTAATACTTAGCATAGGGAGGCAGTTGCAAAACTCAGAAATAGCCAGTTTGAGGCAGCCTTAACTGAGCCTCCATGAGTTGTTCGTATTAAAAAGTTACAAAGCTAAGAACATTTCTAATAACCAAAGCTAAAAAAAAATGTCATTTCATTATAAACCAGTCCTAGGAGCACAAGTTTGTACTCTCAGCTACACAGAGCAGTAGAATAGAAAATTCAAGACCAGTTTGAGCAATTAAGTAAGACCCTGTGTCAAAATAAAAAGTAAAACGAAGCTAGGAGTGGTAGTGCAGGCCAATCATTTCAAGGCTTGGGAGGCAGAGGCAGGAGGATCAATGCAAGTTTTATAGTGTAAAAAAAGTGAGGTGTGCATCTCAAAAAAATATGATTGCATCATAGAAAAGGGGACAGAAAGAATGTAAGAGGCAGAGGATGGGGAGGATGCTGTGAACTGCTGTCCTCTGGATATGACATGGTTGTTACATATTTGAGCATGTTATATATACATAACACAGCAGCCATGGTTACATATACAAAATGTGCTCAAGATCAAGCCAGTCAAGTCCAGTCTGGAGAAGGGTGGGGAGCTATTGGCAGTTGATACATGCTGGAGGAGGAGGAATCCCTTTTCTTTACAAGTGTGGCCAATGGAAGGTTGTCCATGCCCCAGTGAATGAGTCCATGCCCATGTGCATGTAGGCAGCACCAACTGGTCACAGTGAGTTAGAAAATAAATGAATGAATTATAAAAGAAGGACATGAAGTTGAGAGTGGAGATGTGATGGAGATTCTGGGGAGAATTGAACGGGAAAAATAAGGAATAGATATGACCAAAATATATTATATGCACATATGAAAAATTTAAAGAATAGATTCAATTTTTAAAAGTGCAACCACAATATAAAGACACATATGACTTGCTAATGAGGCCTTCTCTATTGGAGGCTAAGCCAAAGCTGAGTGGATCAAACATGAGCTTTCTAAAGACCAATGGTGTATGCAGTGAATCTTAAAGAATGAGAGATTCTCAGAGCAGAGAGTAAATATTTTCCATGACATCTTTTCTGAATAAGGGAAGTAAAAAGAACATTCACACAAAGAAAATGAAGGACTTTCAGAAAGTGTTATGTGTAGGAAACAAAACTCAGTTGGTAGCAGACGTTGCCTGGCAATATAGAGTTCCACAAACATTTAAATCCACAGAGCGTCAGTTTTGGCAAACAGAAATTTGAATGTGAAGATATTTCCACCAACTTTTATAAGCGATCTTCAAAGACTTTCAAACAGTCCTTTAGAATGAAGGCTCCTAAGATTACCAGCTGGTTAGGAGCTAGGATTTCCTTCTTTGTCTGAAATTCTGGTAGGCCAAGATTTCCCATCTTGGTTTCTGTAGAAATATCGCCTGAGGTTGGGTCAAGGCCAGCTTGCCTGGCCTGTGAAGGCCCTGGGAGCCACCGCCAGCATGGAGTAAGGCAGGTGCTAGTTTTTCAAAGTTGTGTGGACTTTGCAACTGAGGCAGGATTGTGGGCTGCTGCACTATTCCCATTCCTCAGGTGACATGGAATACCCGTCTCCTCTCTTCTGAGTGGTTTTTGTTTGTCTGTTTACCTTTTTGACACAGGCTCTCAGTATGTAGCTCTGGCTTACTCAGAACTCACTCTGTAGACCGGACTGGCCTTAAACTCACAGAGATCCACCTGCTTCTGCTGAGTGCTGGAGTTAAGGGTGTGCTTCACCACTCCTGACTCTCCTCCGACAGTCTCAGACTGTATTGATTGAACCTAGGACCTAGTATGGTAGCAAGTTCTACCCCTGAGCCATACCCCTAGCCCTTTCTTAAAGCCATCATTGTTTGAACTCACTCCGGAGTCTAGGCTGGCCTTATGACCCTCCTGACCAAACCTACTGAATAGTTGGCATTGCAGATTACAGGCCTGCACCACCATGTCCGGCTTCTTTCTCTCTTTCTCTCTTCCTTCCTTCCTTCCTTCCTTCCTTCCTTCCTTCCTTCCTTCCTTCCTTCCTTCCTTCCTTCCTTCCTTTCTCTTTCTTTCTTTTCTTCCTTCCTTCCTTCCTTCCTTCCTTCCTTCCTTCCTTCCTTCCTTCCTTCCTTTCTTTCTTTCTTTCAAAACATAGTGTCTGTTTCTGGTGATCAGTTTCTGTCTTAGTTAGGGCTACTATTGCTGTGAAGAGACACCATGACAACAGCAACTCTTATAAAAACCAAAACCATGTAACTGCTTACAGTTTCAGAGGTTCAGTCCATTATCATCATGATGGGGAGGATGACAGCGCACAGGCAGATGTTGTGCTGGCTACATCTTGACCAGAAGGCAGAAGGAAGCTGACTGGCTGTTACACTGAGTAAAGTTTAAGAGACCTCAAAGCCAGCCCCCCACAGTGACACACCTCCTCCAACAAGGCCACACCTCCTAATAGTGCTGCTCCCTTTGGGGGCCATTTTCTTTCAAACCACTGCAGCTTCCAATTCATGGTTTTCCTGCCCCCATATCCTGAATTTTGGTACTATAGGCACACACCACTATGTCCAGCTTCAAGCAATTATTTATACCTAAATGAATAATAACAGTGTGTTTTGAGAATATTAATTCCACAATAAGTAATCTTCTTAATTTCTGATTGCATAAATGTCTATTGCAGCTTTCTGTTTCTCAAAAATGGGGCCTTAGGAATTTAGATTTCCCTCAAGTGTAGGTGTTTTCTCTGAACCTCTTGCATTCCACTTCATAGACTTCACTGATGGACACACTTTCATAAAAGGGTTACTTGATGGAAGTTTTGCTGTATGTAAAGAGGGGTATTCCTTATGTAAATTGGACAATAGGGATCTAACGATTCCACTGCCAAAGAGGAACCATCTCCTGAAAGTAATTGGATCATAAACCACACCTAGGTATACTTAGGTGTGACCAAAATGGACTCTTTTAAAGAATATTGCCTAAATCAAAACATGTGACAGCTTTAAAAAGAAGTCTGCTGGAACATCTTGGATGTTCGTCTTGGGAGTGGATATACACACACTGCTGTACTCCCCACCTGCTACTTAAAGGTACATTACTACAGTCAGCTTGACTGCTGACTGCTGAGAAGTCTAGGGGGTCAGGGACTTGGAATTGACTTTAAATAAATCAGAATTGCAAAAGAAACAATGAGTTCTTAGCCTGAATAGGAACCCTTTCTAACTCACTGTGTTATTTAACTGTATGAGTGCTTCCAGCCTTCAGTTTAAAAAACAAAACAAAACCGTAGCTCCTTCTGAGTGTATATGTGTAAAGAGAAATTAGAAACAGATACATAGTTCGCAAAAACCTGCTGAATGAGGCAGAGCCACACCTATAATCTCAGCACTTGGGAAGCAGAGGCAGAAGGATCAGGAGTTCAAGGCCACCCTCTTGTTATCCTGCCTCAAACAAACAAAACAACAACAAATCCTAAAATAACTGAAAGGTGACAACTGAAATTATAATTATCTTATAATTACAAGATATAATTATTATGTTTTATTATGCCGTGATATGCTGTTTCAGAGCACAGCATAATAAAACTGTTGTAGAACTATAGATAGGTAAAATCGAGTGACCGGAAGAACAATCCACCAACCCCAGATGGTAGAATGAACATGTCAATTGTGCATATGCTTCTTTTTTTTTAGACTTATTTTTATGCATTGGTGTTTTGCCTGCATGGATGTCTGTATGAGGGTGCTGGGAATTGAACCTGGCTCCTCTGGGAGAGCAGCCAGTACTCTTAAGTGCTGAGCCATCTCTCTTGCCCCATGTATCTGTTTCTTTTGCTTATAAATTAGGTTGATTGAGGCATTTCCATAGAGTTCATTCACTAATATACAATATTGGACTGTTACACCCAGTCTGTTATGCACTACGAGGAAGAAGAGAGACAACACTTATGGGTTCCAAAGATTTTAATAAATCACCACATAAGCGGAGTCGCTGATCCATCAGGGCCGAGGAACAAGGACTTGGGAGCCTTATTTCTCCTGGTAACCCAAAACCA
Organism: Peromyscus maniculatus bairdii; assembly: GCF_049852395.1. Classification (NCBI taxonomy): domain Eukaryota; kingdom Metazoa; phylum Chordata; class Mammalia; order Rodentia; family Cricetidae; genus Peromyscus; species Peromyscus maniculatus. The sequence continues at coordinate 24,595,587 of NC_134860.1, read as the reverse complement.
CAAATATTTTTGCCAAGTTACGGTTCCAATTTCACCAATCAGGAATCAAAGATTAGGGACTTCCTTGTGTGTTCCATCACTGTCAAGTGACATACAATGCAAGCCTTTCAGTCTAACCAATCAGATTCATCTGTTCTTTCTGTTGTTAGGAACAGCCATAATATTTCTAGAGAACTAAAGATGTAAAATGACTATTTCTGTGGTTTAAGGAGGAGGTTGATCAGCCATTGAAAAGTTGTCAGCTCCCTCAGGGTTTGGGAATCGGAACTTTATTTCATCCTACAGGTAAAATGAAGTCTGAAGGCAAAATGGCAGCACTTAGGCCAAGGTACTTCACCTTTCTTTGATGTTACTGTGATATCTGGTGAAAACAAATTAAGAGAAACATGATTTCTTTTGATTCACAGTTTCAGAGAGTTCAGTTCATGGTTACTTGGCCTCCAGCATTTTAGCATAATATCATGGCTGGAAGAGCTTAGGGCTGGAACCAGGGGTGGGGATACAACCTTTAAAGACTACCTTACCTACTAGTGACCCTGCTTTTACTAGCTAGGTCTCACCTCCCAAAGGTTCCGCAACCTCCCCAAACAGCACCGCCTGCTGTGGAACAATGTTTCTAATTTTTAAGCAGTTTCACTAATTAGCTTTGGCTGGCCTAAAGCACAGAACAGCTGAGAATGACCTTGAACTCCTCGTAATCCTCCACCTCAGCCTCCAGTGTGCTGGGATTAAAGGTGTGCACCATCAGTCCCAGCAAATTCCTTTTCAAAAATTACATTTTATTTATTAGGGGGCAGGGAGCATGGCACAGTGTCGGTATGGAGGCAAGAAGACCACTTGTGGGAGTCAGTTCTCTCTTTCTACCCTTTGGGTTCTAGGGATCAAGTTTAAGTAACCAGGCTTAGCAGCAAGTTAATTGCATTTCATCATTTGGAGTTCTAAAATATATTTAGCCAATTTCTGTTAACAGTAGACATACTCATGTTTGCTAAGATTTTTTTGTGTATTAGGGTTCTGATTTTGACAGTGTCTCCAATATAGCCCAGAGTGGCCTTAAACTGATAATTCTCTTGTCTCAGGCTCTTGTATGTTGGCATTACAGGCAAGGGCCACCACCTACCTGCAAGAGTGTACATGGGAGAGGGAGGAGAAAAGGTTTCCTTTGTGTCGTGTGTTAAGGTCCAGACTACTTGCCTCTGGAAGACCAATATTTTGGAGACCAGAGTTGGCATTATGAAATCAGGTTTATTGAAGGGCTGGAAATCTGGAGAAGACAGAAAGGCGCAAGCTTCGAAGCACCATCTTCCAGGGGCTCAGAAGCAAAAGCTTTTCTAGGTGGGGAAGGGAGATGAGGAAGGCTAATTGCTGAAGAGGGTAGTATCTTCTGTGAAGTCATCCAGGACAAATCACCTTTTCACCAACCCCAACCTCAAGTGTCTGGAACATCACAATGAAACTGAGATTTTAAAACAGAAGCTTGCCTTTAATCCGAGCACTAGGGAGGCAGAGCCAGGCAAATCTCTGTGAGTTCGAGGCCAGCCTGGTCTACAGAGCAAGATCCAGGACAGGCACTAAAACTACACAGAGAAACCCTGTCTGAAAAGCCTAAGGAAAAAGAAAGAGAGAGAGAGAGAGAGAGAGAGAGAGAGAGAGAGAGAGAGAGAGAGAAAGGAAGGAAGGAAGGAAGGAAGGAAGGAAGGAAGGAAGGAAGGAAGAAAGAAAGAAAGAAAGAAAGAAAGAAAGAAAGAAAGAAAGAAAGAAAGAAAGAAAGAAAGAAAGAAAGAAAGAAAGAAAGTTTTGATTTGGACCTCCCCAACAGACTAGGCCAGTGGTTCTAATATGCCAATCAAAGAGCCAAGTGCTCTGCCTCCGGAGTGCTGGGATTAAAGGCGTGAGCACCGCCACCCAGCCAGTTTTTATCTTTTTTTAAGTTTCCACTTTTTTCTCTTTGCCACTGCCAAAATGAAGTTCAATCCCTCGCTGACTTCTGACTGGAGCAAGAACCGCAAACAGCCTTTCAATTCACTTTCTCACATCCAGGGAAGATCATGTCTTCCCCACTTCCTACAGAGCTGAGATGTAAGTATAATGTTCTGTCTATGCTCAGATGCTCGTGAGAAAGGATGGTGAAGTTCAGGTTGCTGGGGACACCACAAAGGCCAGCAGATGGGCAAAGTGTTCCAGGTGTGCAAGAAGAAATACGTCATCTACACGGCAGGAGTGCAGAGGAAAAAAGACTAATGGCCCAACAGTCCACGTGGACATCTGCCCCAGCAAGGTGGATATCACCAGGCTAAAGCTGACAATGAAAAACAAGAAAGAAAAGAAAACCTGGGAAGGAAAGCCAAGTCTAGAGTTGAAGAAAGATAAAGCAAATACAGGAAGAAATGATTGAGAAGATGTGGCATTAGAGGAATCTCATGTACAACTTTTTCATTAAAGACTACTTAAGTAAAAAAAACAAACAAACAAACAAAAAAACCCAGAGCCAAGTGATAGTGAAAAGTCGAGGAAAATTCATTCACTGTGCTCACACTGGGAGGAGGAACAGATAAAGGGGTCTTATGACCTACATCCAGCCTTAGGTTCTGACATGAGGTTTAGGGTGGGCATAGTAGTACATGCTTTTTATCCCAGCACTCAGAAGGCAGAGGCAAGAGGTATCTAAATTCGAGGCCAGCCTGGTCCACCGAGCCAGTTCCAGGACAGCCAGGGCTACACAGAACAACTGTCTCAAACACACAAACACCAGAAAAACATCTATACATCATTAGGCAGTCCTGGTCTGAACCATCATTGGCCCATCATTTTCTCACTTTGGGTTCAGCAAGTCAGTGGGACAGTTAGGAGTCTGTTAATCACTGTCATTGTCCTAGGCAACCAATCAGGTTCCTACAGTATGATTACTTTTGATCCAAGGTGCATATCACCCATGGGGTTGGGGGTGGGAGGTGGGAGAGGAGTTGGTCTATCCAATGAGATTTTTGTTTTTTGAGTCCAAGGTGACCAGAGGTGTAGGACAATGACTTTTATCTTTCTATGTTTTGCAACAAAGGGATAGAGATAGGTTAAGTGGCAGAGTTAAGCAGGAGTCTGACCAAAGTAAAGGACACAGTCCAAACTGTAACAGATCCCCAGACCTTAGCATAACTGACTCCATGGTGGAAGTACCCTTCAGGCTGTAAAATTCAGCACATAGATATGCCACCCACCAGAAGGAAAACAAAGACCTAAATCCATCAGAATTCATAGTTCTGGAAAAGTCTCTAAATAACCTTTCTTTTAGACTTCTGCAGTTCAGTCTCTGGCTAACTGTTCCCACTAAACATTTTATTACTTAGGTGGGGCTTCTCTTTGGAGTTTAAGATGTCATGCCCAAGGGAGGGGAACTGAACCTTACTGCAAAAATTAGTTCGCAGAAGGGCATAGGGAAGGAAGAGCCAAAGTTGCTTCTTTTTTTTTTTTTTTTTTTTTTTTTTTTGGTTTTTCGAGACAGGGTTTCTCTGTGTAGCTTTGCGCCTTTCCTGGAACTCACTTGGTAGCCCAGGCTGGCCTCGAACTCACAAAGATCCGCCTGCCTCTGCCTCCCGAGTGCTGGGATTAAAGGCGTGCGCCACCAACGCCCGGCCCCAAAGTTGCTTCTTCAGGAGCCTGGGATGCAAGGTCCTTCCCTTTATATGACCTTACACCCACCTCTCCCCCACTTCCAATGTGATAAGGACAGGTGCATTTCCTGTTCTTACTTAGCCAATGCAGTTAATGGTTGCATTTAACCAACCATTACTGCAATTCCATAAGGAGACTACTACATTTATTCCCAAAAGAGCTTCCAAAAAGTTAAGGGGAGATGAGTCACCTAAAGCCTCAACTATGAGTCCAGAGAGAAACAGCTCAGAGCTATTTCACCCAAACTTGGCAAGCTTTATCATTTATCTTGCTGCTACCCTTCTGCTGTTGGGATCAGGCTGTGCCCTGCCCTATGTTACTTTGTTTTGCTCAAAAGTGTTTTTCCAGACTGTGCCTAGCTCTAGGAGACTGCATTAATAAGTAGCTTTGGGCTCCATTTTTAGCATGAGGATGACCCCACATTGAGGTGGATGTGTGAGCAGCACTGTCTATCTAGCATTACCCACACAGGTGGTACAGACTGATAAATGACTTATTCCTGGCAGCAGAAATGCTGTCACCTGTGTATTTATTGATGTGAATTGGGACTGTAGGGGCACATGGGTTTATTAAAATTTTATCAAGGAATCAGGACTGAGAATTTACTGTGCACACCAGGCCAAGGAAAGGGTACAACTTCCTCACCTGAACCTGTAAAAAGATGGGTACCTAGTACAGCAATGGTGATGCCCCCGCCCCAATCTGTCATCTGACCATCCAGTGTGGATTAAGGACCAACAAACACAGAACTGCTGACTATGCTGGAAGTTTCAGCTTGGCTTGGTTCCACTATTGACTCGATCTACTTGACGTGCCATCTCCTGGTCCTCCTGCTTGTCTCTTAGGACTTGCTGTCTCCCTGATTGTTTGTCTGGGTCCAGTCTGTCCTTTTGCAGCTAAACTCAGCTGTACAGTGCAATGCTGACCTCGCAGCCTGATTCCATGATCCACAACCAGAGCAGCTTCTTTAGTTAGACCTCCAGCAGGGTTGGTTTGTCTTCAAACAGAGAATCTTGCATTTCTATCAGTTCCTCAACTTGCACCTCTCAGGCTTCTCAGACTATACTAGCAACTTAACAATAGATCTAAAAGCTCTAGAACACAAAGAAGAAATCACACCCAAAAGGAGTAGGTGGCAAAAAAATAATCAAATTGAGAGCTGCAATCAATAAAATAGACACAAACAAGTAAAAACAAGAAAACCCCCAAAGAATCAATGAAGCAAAGAATTGGTTCATTGAGAAATTCAATAAGATTGACAAACCCTTATCCAAATTAACTAAAGGGCAGTGAGAGAATATCCAAATTAATAAAACTGGAAATAAGAAAGGGGACAGAACAACAGGTACAGAGGAAATCTAGAGAATCACAAGGACATACTTTAAAAACCTGTACTCAACCAAATGAGAAATCTAAAAGAAATGACTAATTTTCTTGATACATATAGCATATCAAAGTTAAATCAAAATCAGCTAAGCAATTTAAAAAGACTTATAACCCCTAGTGAAATAGAAGCAGTCATTAAGTCTCCCAATCATATCCATGCTGCCCAGAGAGGCTATGTAACAAGGAGGGCCCAAAGAGGGACTGATAGCTTTTGCTGGGGAGGGGAAATAGAAGAGATCTCCTGGGTAAACTGAGGGTGGGAGGACGGGGGTGGGGTGGGGTGGGGATGGGACCATGAAGGATTGGGTTGGGTGGGTTGAGGGTGGGACAAAGGGGCAGAGTAATGAAAGAGATGTCTTGATGTGGGGGGCATTTCAGGTTTAGGGAGAAACCTGGTACCAGGGAAACTCTCAGGAATTCACAAGGATGACCCCAGCTAAGACTCCTAGCAACAGTGGACAGGCAGCCTGAACTGGCCGTCTCATGTAACCAGAGTGGTGACTACTCTAATTGTCATCAGAAATACTCTATCCAGTAACAGATGGGAGCAGACGCAGAGATCTACAGCCAAACATTGGGCAAGCTCTAGGAATCCTGTTGAAGAGAGGCAGGAAAGATTGTATGAACCAAACCAAGGGAGGCAGGGGTCAAAGTCATCACAAGGGAACCCAGAGAAACAACCAACCTTGGCTCCTAGGAGCCCACAGACTAGAGCCCGCATGGGACTGGCCTAGGCCCTCTACATATGTATGACAGTTACACAGCATGGTCTATTTGTGGGACTCCTCCCAGTGGGAGCAGGGCCTGTCTCTAATGCTTGGGCTGGCTTTTGGGAACCTACTCCTCATACTGGGTTGCCTGCCCAGCCTTAATATAAATGGAGGAGCTTAGTCCTACCTCAACTTGATGCACCATGCTTTGTTGACACCCATGGGAGACCTACCCCTTTCTGAACAAAAACAGAGGAGGGATGGATGGGGGCAGGTGCAGAGGAGAGGTGGGATGGGGGGAGGAGTGGGAGGAAAGGAGGGAGGGAAAACTGTAGTAGGTATGTAAAATAAATGAAAAAATTAATTAATAAGGAAAAAAAGTCTCCCAATCAATGCTGTGTGTGGTGGCACACACCTTTGATCCCAGAGCTTAGGAGGCAGAGGAAGGTGGATCTCTGTGAGTTTGAGGCCAGCCTGGTTTGCAAAGCAAGTTCCAGGACAGCTAAGGATGTTACACGGAGAAACCCTGTCTTGAAAAAACAAACCAGGAGTGGGGTGGGGCAGGGGTGGGAGGATGTGTACCAACCAAAAAAAAAAAGCCCAGTGACAGATGGTTTTAGCTCAGAATTCTACCAGAATTTCCAAGAAGAGTTAATGCCAATACTCTTCAAATTATCCCACAAAATAGGAACAGAAGAAACATTGCCCAATTCATTTTACGAGGTCACAGATAATCTGATAGCCAAACTACACAAAGACTCAACAAAGAAAGAGAATTACAGACTAATCACCTGTATGAATATAGATGTAAAAATTCTCAACAAAATACTTGCAAAACAAATTCAATAACCCATCGAAATGATTATCCATCATGATCAGGTAGGCTTCAACCCAGAGGTGCAGAAGTGGTTCGGTATGCATAAATCAATAAATGTAATCCACCATATAATCAAACTGAAAGACAAAACCACATGATCATCGCATTCAATATAGAAGAGCCTTTGACAAAATCCAATACCTTTTCATAATAAAAGCCCTGGAGATTAGGGATATAGGGACATATCATAGCAAGCCCATAAACAACATCAATTAAAATGGGGAGAAACACAAAGCAATTCTACTAAAATCAGGAACAAGACAAGGATGTCCACACTCTCCATACCTATTCTTTAGTAGTTGAAGTCTTAGCTAGAGCAATTAGACAACTGAAAGAAATCAACAGGCTACAAGTAGGAAGGGAAGAAGTCGAAGTTCTATGTTTGCAGATGATATGATGTTAAATTTAAATGTTGCTAAACATTCCTCTAGAAAATTCCTATAGCTGATAAACACTTTAAGCAAAGTAGCTGGATACAAAATTAAGTCACAAAAAATCAGTAGCCCTTCTATACACAAATGACAGACTGAGAAAGAAATGAGGGAAACAACACCTTTCACAATAGTGTTAAATAATATAAAATATCTTGAGGTAACTCTAACCAAGTGAAAGACTTGTATGATAAAAACTTCAAGTTGTTGACGAAGATATTAGAAGATAGAAAGATCTCCCATATTCATAAATCAGTAGAATTATCATAATAAAAATGGTCATTTTACCAAAAGCAATAAAAAATAATTCAATGAAATCCCCATCCATATTCCAACACAATTCTTCACAGATCTTGAAAGGACAATTTTAGCTTCATATGGAAACACAAAAATCCCAAGATAGTTAAAACAATCCTCAATAATAAAAGAACTACTGGAAGTATTACCATTCCTAATTCCAAGTTGTACTACAAAGTTATAGTAATAAAAACAGCATGGTATTAGCACCAAAACAGACACATTGATCAATGCAATCAAATTGAAGACCCAGATATAAATCCACACACCTATGGATACCTGATTTTTTTTTTTCCGAGACAGGGTTTCTCTGTGTAGCTTTGCCCCTTTCCTGGATCTCGCTCTGTAGACCAGGCTGGCCTCGAAATCACAAAGATCCTCCTGCCTCTGCCTCCCAAGTACTGGAATTAAAGGCGTGGGCCACCACCACCCGGCGGATACCTGATTTTTGAGGCTAGAAATATATACTAGAAGAAATAAGGCATCTTCAGCAAATGATGTTGATCAAACTAGATGTCTGCATGTAGAAGAATGCAAATAGATCTATAGTTATCTTCCTGCAAAAAATTCAACTCCAAATGGATCAAAAACTTCAATATAAAAGCCAATACACTAAGCCTGATAGAAGAGAAAATGGGGAATAGAAAGAAGACTTTCTGAACAGAACATCATTAGCAGAGGCACTAAGATCAACAATTAATAAATAGGCCCTCATGACAATTGAAAATCTTCTGCTAAGGATACTGTCATTTGGACAAAATGGCAGCCTATAGGATGGGAAAAGATTTTTACCAACTATACATCCCATTGAGGGCTAATATCCAAAATATATAAAGAACTTAAAAAAAAACCCTGAATATCAAGAAAATAATGCAGATCTAAACAGAGAATTCTCAATAGAGGAAACTCAAATGGCAGAAACTCTTAAAGAAATGTTCAACATTTTTAGCTATCAGAGAAATGAAAATCAAAACTACTTTGAGATTTTATCTTATGCCTATCAGAATGGCTAAGATCAACAAAAAAAGTGACAGCTCATGTTGGCAAGGATGTAGAGTAAGAGGAACACTCATTTATTGCTGGTGGGAAGACAAATTTGTACAGCCACTATGAAAGTAAGTGGAATTTCCTCTGGAAGATGGAAATTGATCTACCTCAAGACCCAGCTGTACCACTCTTGGATATATACCCAAAGGACACTTTATCCTACCACAGAGACATTTGCTCAACCATGAAATTGCCATAATGGGGGAGACAGAGTCTCAACTGGCCATTTCTTGTCACCAAAGAGGCTTCCAGTACCAGGATTGGGGTGTATCTAATTGAGTTGTTGGCCAAAGAGTTCCTGCTGGAATCTTCAAACAATGCAGGCTGTTGCTAAGGCTGTAGGTTGATGTCCACAAATGATGGCCAGGCCCCATTACTGAAGACAATACCAACACAACTCATTGAGCATGGTGAAGTTGAGCCAGTGCCTACATAGAGCCTTCACTATGTTCTAGGGTCTTTTGTACAGGAAGGTACTCAGTACACTACCGAAAGAGAAACTTAAACACGGAGCCAGCCACAAACCCTCTGATCCACAATGGTGTCCTGCCTATAAGATATGCTAGGACAATGGTGGCACAAAGCTTGTGTGAGTAGCCAACCAATAACTGATTTAATTTAAGGCCCACTCTACAAGATGGGAGCCATACCTGACACTACGTGGGTGACTAAGCACAGGGACCTATGATAAAATCAAATACTACTGTCTTAGAAGAAAGAGGAGGAGGAGGGGGAAGAGGAAAAGATAAAATGACTCTTAATGACATTCTGCTACACTCATAGGTCAGTGTCCTGCTCAGCCACCAGAGAAATTTCCTCCCACAGCCAGACATTATGCAGAGAATGAGAGACCTTGGGACACTCAGCCATAAATGGGATATCTCCATCAAATCCTCCCCCCGCACCTTCCCCCAGAGCTGGAAAAGAGTGTAGGAATCAGAGGTCATGGAGGACACCAAGAAAACAAGGCCCTCTAAATCATCATGATCAAAGTTCATATGAACTCACAGAGATTGAAACAGCTTTATGAGTTTCCTTAGAGCATGAAAGAGTGAATATATGATTCTTGTGCTTCTCTTGTGTTCTTTTCTTTCTATTGGCTTGTTCTGTCCAACTTCAATGTTATATATTTTGCAAAAGAGAGTTGAGAACAATTTTTTTTGGTGTGTGCATGCATGTTTGTATGTCTGTGGAAACTTGTATGTGGAGATACACGTGCATATGTGTGTGTAAGTGGATGAGCTGGTATTTTCCTCAATCACTCTCTACTTTTATTTGTTGAGGTTGGGTTTCTCAGTTGGACCCAGACCATGCAAGGGGCTAGTCTAGCTAGCTAGCTTGGTTGGGAGATCACTGGTCTCTGACTCCCATGTACTATGATGACAGGTAACTGTAGTACCTGCCTGGGTATCATGCATGTTGTAGGGTTCTGAACTTGGCTCCCATGCTTGCTGGGCAAGAGCTTTATCCAGCAAGTTATCTACCCTTCTTCATTATAAAGTGCATTCATAGGATGGGTGATATTGCTCAGTAGTAGACTATTTGTCAAAATGAGTGAAGCCTTCGTTTAAACTTCTAGTTCAGAAAAACTAAAAAGTCAATCAATCAATTAGTTATTCCTTTTCTTTATTTTTTCATTCTCTTTATTCCTTTACTGAAATCTTTCTGAATCATGCTTAGTGAGGCATTAGAATGGAACAAAAGAGTTCTTGTACTTACTAGGACCCCTAGTTATTTCTATTTAGTCTTCACTTCCTCATCTGTAAAATGGGGATACAACACTTGACTAACTCTATTTGGTGTGGTTGTGCAGAACAAGGCAATCTGAGTCATTTATAAAGAAAAGCAGTATTTCTCACAGTTCTCAAGACGGTGGAGTTTAAGGTGGAAAGGCTGCATTTGGTGAGAGAAACTTCTTCCTGTGTCAACCTGAATCTGAAAGCAGAAGGGCTAACGGCATTTATGAGATAGCAAGAGTTGTATTTGCAGTCCCAGATCCTTGGGCTATAAACCCTAATATGCTCATGAGTTTGTGATGCCTTATGTCCTAAATACCTCATCTCTCAACACCATTGCACTGGGGATTAAGTTTCCAATACAGCTTTTTGCGGGACACAGTCAAACCACAGCAAACACACTCTGTAGTATTGTGAGGATTGGAGATGAAACATATTTGCAAAATGTCACCGTCTGTAATTGTAGGTCTCTTCAAATGGTAGTTATTAATGGAAGCACATCTGCTCTTGGACTCATTAGTCACAGTCATGTGCCAGCCTACCCTGTACCTCCTCTCTGGGAAATTTAGAACAAAAGAGGGTCTAGGAATAAAAGCAGGAACAGCCATCCAGTACACTTTGCTATTTATTGTTGACAATGGGCTTTACTAATATCCTGTTAAGGATGGGCAGGAGGTGTGCTCCTGACCTGCTGATAAGTATTTCCTTCCACAGTCGGATTTGGCTTTTCTCAACCTTTTATTGTCTTTATTAACATCCTGAGAACGCTGTTAACAACAGTGATAAGAAGCACACCACATGCCAAGCACCTTCACAGAGGGACGGAAATGTACTTAATCCTTCAATGACCTTGTGTGGTGGAGACCTTCATCACCTGGATACTTGACAGGTGCCCTGTAGGGCCGACCAATAGCGGGAAGGGCCGTGGTACTAGGCCCGCGCAGCGAGCACACCAGGCAAGTGGTCAACTGCATCCCCTCTTTCACAGGGGCCATGATAGAGTTTCTCTAGGAGAGAAACTTGCAGAGGCGGAGAATGAATCGGGCGTCGTCCTGTTTCCCTCCTGCTGGTAAAACACGTGGTGAGGAGCCCGCAGGGGTGGTGACCCCACTCCACTTCAAAAGTCTGAAGAACTTCCGATCCGAAAAACTGAGTTCCACTCTTAGCCTCGGTCAATTAAGCCTTTACAAAGAGGGGCGGGGCCTGTAGGAAACGGACCGTGGGGGCGGGGAGCGGGGGGCCGAACAGAACATCCCGCGCCTCTGATTGGCTGACACGAATGTCTGTTCCCTTCTTCCTCCGCCCCATCTCCGAGCTGCCTAGCCACTGGAGGCGGTCGCTCGACGCCGGCCGCAGTGCCAAACAGGCAGGGGGCGGGCCCCGGGGGGGCGTGCCTGAGCGCGCCCCGCCCCCGCCCGCCAGCCCCGCCCCCGCCCCGCCCCCGGCCCGGCGCGGCTGCCTCCTCCGCGCCGCGTCCTCTGGCTCCCTCAGTCCTCGCGGCACGCCGTTGCCTCTCCGCCTGAGGACGCCCCGCGCCCGCAGCCCGTTCCCGGCGCCAGCGCCGCTCTCCGCGGCCAGCGCTCCGCACAGGGTCGCCCGCCGCGTGCCCGCGTCGGCCGCGGCCTCACCGTGCCCCCGGGCGGGCCATGGAGGCGGACGGCGCCGGCGAGCAGATGAGACCGCTACTCACGCGGGTAAGGAGCGGGGAGGCCGAGGCCCGCAGACAAAGGCGGCGGCGCGGCGGGGCTGCCGGCGGCCTCTGTCGGCGGCCGCGCGCCGCCGTCGCCTTTGTGTGGCGGGGGTCGCGGGGGCCGGCAGCCCGCGGCCGGCCTGCAGCCCTGGCGGACGGCTCCCCCGAGGGCGCGCGTGTCCGCCGGCCGCAGCGCCCCGCTCGCAGCCTCGCGGCGCCGGCCGCCGCCTTCTCCCGCCGCGTGGACGCCGCGGTCCTTGAGCCCGGCTGCTCTTCCTGCGCCCGCCGCCCGTCACCTCTGGCCGGACCGTCGCTACCAGCGCTCTGCGGAGTGTCGGGTCGCCGGCCAGGAGAAGGACCGTGTGGATGTCCTCCTCCGGGCCCCATGGAAAGAGAAAGGACCGCGTCACCAGCCCAGCGGACCCCGCTTTCCCAGTGACACTAGCAAGCCGCTGGAGTAGCCGTGGGCTTGCAGAAGTGGGGTTCTCGTTTAGACGGAGGACAAGTGGCCCTTTCTCAAGAAACAGGGGTGCATATGTGCTCCACAGCGGAGACTGTCTTCTTTCATGGGCTATGACTCAAAGGATGGGGTGGTATTAATTTTCCTACTTGCAATTTTTACTCTGACCAGCGAAAGGGGAGGGAAGCTTGCAGGGATAAAAATTTTCCAGTCTTTTCACAGCAGGGAAAACAACTTTTCACTTTCCTTTTTTAAATTAGAATTTTTCTTAACGTCCTCATCCCACGTTCATTTTAAGATTGTTGTGGAGGCCACGGGCAGTGGTCATTCATTATTACTTCACCATATTCAAATAGAAGTTCTTTAAATATAAAGGGGAACTTGAGTCTGAACACTGAATTCGTTCCGCAGTGGTTATGGGTTTGATGGGTCCCAGTGATGGCGTACTGGAAACTCCTAAGGATTCTTTTTATGGTCTTTGAATGAACTGTTGGGCAGCACCTTCCCCAAGAGTATCTGTCAAATACACTGTTGCTTATTCTTAACCTTATTTGCACATTTTCAGCTGAACAGTAAACAGTATCAGTTTTCATTCTCAAACACTGTCTGCTTAAGCAGACGTAGTTCATAATACCGCCATTGCCACTCATTCATTCATTCTCTGCAGTAACTTATTAATATATTCTGTAGTGTCCAGAGTAGAACCCGCTTTTTCCTAATAGGAGCTTCATTCAAAGGGATGTGGGTGTGTCTACAACGAAGGACAGGATGGGACAAACAGATGGCAATGAACTCTCAGTTCTGGTATTAGTGGCATAATAGGAGAGTATTTTGGAAAGTCATATTCCCTAAGTCTTTGGGAGAATAAAATGTCAATAGTAAACTTACAGAAATTAATAATAGAAATAAAATTCAGAAAATTTTCAAAATTTTCTGACCAAATGAAGCAGTGAAAATGGGTTGAAATGGTGGAGGGTGCTCTGATTTTTGAAAAGTGGGACACTAACAAAGTTAGAGTTTTCCATGCTCACTTTACTTTGATAAGTGAAAGTCATAAAAATGAAATACTCTGATGTTGGCCAATTGTAACTCTTTCTTTCTTTCTTTCTTTCTTTCTTTCTTTCTTTCTTTCTTTCTTTCTTTCTTTCTTTCTTCTTTCTTTCTTTCTTTCTTTCTTTCTTTCTTTCTTTCTTTCTTTCTTTCTTTCTTTCTTTCTTTCTTCTTTCTTTTTCTTTCTTCCTTCCTTCCTTCCTTCCTTCCTTCCTTCTTCTTTTTTTCTTTTTTTTTTAAATAGGGACTCACTTTGTCCTTCAGGCAGGCCTCAAATTTGCTACAGTCTTTCTGTCTCGGTCACACTAGTGCTAGGATTACAGGCATGAGCCACCATGCCCACCCAACTCTCACTTATAACTTTTAGTTCACAATAGACTGGCCTTGCCAAAAGAGTAGACTAAAATCAATACTTAAGCACCACCTTAAGTTTATAATTATGCAAAGAATTGAGTGGCCGTTAAGTTGGTGGCCATTTATATTATTCTGAAAATGGGGCCCATTCTTTTCATAATGTAGTATCTAAGGTTTCTTCTCCTAGAATTATGATTCTCACTGACCATAGCATTGGAAAGAACAATCTTACCTTGCATTATCTCTTGTTTTGAGGGATTAAACAGGGTGAGGGAAAGCTCACACATGCTAGGCTTGTGCCACCATGTCTGACTGCAACTTTTGTTTTGCTTTAATAAAAATATCACCTTTGTAGGTATCACTTAGAATTTATCAAAGTCTTACTTCTTAGTGTAGAGTAAGTAGTTGTTAGTCATATTTTCTAGTGTAGGCTGTAAACAAATGGTAGCATTTTTCTAGCAATAGCAAATAAGCTTTCTTTTGAACATTTTGGCAATGTCCCATGTAAAGGTTGCTTCTATGATTTCTTCCATTATTAGGCTTTTTGTTGTTTTTATTTGTTTGTTTTTCAACACAGCTGTTATAGGTCTGTGTTTCATCGCTGGCTGTCCTGGAAATCACTTTGTAGACCAGGCTGGCCTTGAATTTACAGAGATCCACCTGCCTCTACCTCCTGAGTGCTGGGATTAAAGGAGTGTGCCACCACCCACCTGGCTTTTTTTTTTTTTTAAATTATTATTAAAGGCAAGGTTTCTGTGTATTGAGGATGATCTTGATCACCATATAGCCAGAACTGGCCTCAAAATGCATCAACCTCCTGCTTCAGCCTTAAATGCTGGGATTATAGGCATATTTTACCTCACCCAGCTTCATTTCATAGATATTAAGTGTCTCATGGATATTGGGTGCTGGGAAAATAGACATACAAGGTAGATGGAGTCCTGCCTTCAGTGAGTTTATTTTGGCGTGTTGGGAGAACACAGTGATATAGCCTTTATATTCCACTTGTGAATGCCAGTTAAAACATTTCATGAGTCTGTTAGAAATAGTTCTTGAAAAATAGATATTAGGCTAAATGTAATAAGACTCAAATAACCCAGCTTTTGTGAGTCTGTAAATAGCCTTATTTTGGGGGACTGGGTTGCTATTGACAGCTTTTAGGTATATGGCACCCCAGGAGTATTACTAGAACTCCACTAACCTTTTTGGCTTATTCTTGGTAATTTGAGTTCCAATTTGAGTTCATGGGTTTGTAACCGTAAAGTGAGAGGCAGCATACCTGTCATCTGTCTAAGGAAATTGGACTTGGATTGGGGGACCATTGTATCTGATCCTGAGACAGATGACGGCTGCTCTAAGAGGAGCCATCACAGGGTTTCTTTTGATTGAGCAGAGGATATGAAAATTAGCATGGTCTTATACTAAACTCTTATTAGATGAGTAGATTAAAATTAAAAGCCAAAGTACCCTGGCATTGGAGGAACCTAGTATAACATTTTAGTGGCCTATATATATAAACTTCAGTAGTTACTTGTCAACATCCTGTAATGGGTTGTTTTTCTTCCTTTTTCTCTCTTCTTTCTTACTCGATCTTACCACAAATAAGATCTTAGAGCCGATAGGATTTGCAGCTACACAAAGGGTCCTTTATGTAAAGGAACATTATGGGTGTGAAAGTCAGTTCCAGCTCACCATCCTTCTGTCTCAACCCTCCATACAGCTGGGGTAATAATCAACACACATTATTTTACACTCCTGCAGTTACAATTCTTTTGTACATTTAGTAATTCTCAGTTTTGAAGTAAATGTATCAAAAAGAAATTATAATTTTTATTAGTAAAATATGTATCTTCTTTGTTTACCAGAGTATCACATATTTTATTGAGATTTAATGATTTGGACAAGTTTAGAGTTGTGTTTTTGAAGATGCTTAACCACTAAGAGGGCCTGTGACTGGTGTGATTCAGGCTGTAGCAGTGCTGGGGTCTGTGACTGGTGTGATTCAGGCTGTAGCAGTGCTGGGGGCCGGATACTAGAAAAGTGCTAGGTTGGCCTGTGACTGCTATAGCAAGAGTGGATTAGATATTATGTGGTTATGATATAGATTTACATTTATCTGGAGCTGATACTATTTGAATTTTAATGCATTTAATGAAGCAGGTTTTTTTTTTTTTAACCCCAACAGTATAGAAGTGAAGAGTTACAGCAATTTTGACAAAACGCATTAGTGTTTTAAATACCTATTCTTTCTTGTGCAGAGAGTGTTATGTGGACTAAAGCCATTTGCTTCCCATTCTGTTCATATCTCTGTGGAGATCTTCCTCTGCCTGTGGATTCCAAGATTGTATTACTTATTTTCTACTAGATTGCCCGGTTTGAGAAGCTGTTGGTTGTATATCATTTCTGATGAGGATTAAGAATGTATCTTTGAAAGTAGAGTCACACTCTGTAAGATGCACATTTGATTAGAAAGGAGCGTGGAATGGTTTCTAAAGGAATGGCGATAGAAAGGTTTTCTTTGCAGCTTTCTATAACATATAATTAATAACTTGGTGTGCTTGTGCTTTGCATACTTTTATATACACAATTTTCTCTACCTAATAATATTTATTTAAAAAAATTCTTTTTGAGACAAGTTTTGCTGTGTAGCCCAGCATTGCTTGGTACTCATCTTCAGCTCAGGCTGGCCTTGAAATTTTAGTCCCCCTCCTACGTGTGCCTTCAGAGTGCTGGGATTACAATTGTGTATCAGTACATTAACTTACTGGCAGTCTTCATTTTGGGAAAATACTAAAGGTCTACAGAATCTCTTTTGCTTTAAAAATCAATGTATTCAACAAGAAAATGAATCAGATTCATGTAGAGCCTCTTTCTCTTAAGTCTTCCTGGTAGAACTACAGATGCTTTTGGTAAAACTCTTCTAGGAAGCATCTAAAGAGTCTTACTCTGTGGCCCTGTTTGGCCTGTATAGACCAGACTGTCCTCAAATTCACACAGGTCCTCTGCCTTCTGATTAAAGGCATGTGCCGCCATGCCCAGCAGAAACAATTTTTTTTGTGGAGTAATTTTATACTTTGCCATGAAGATATTATTTTGGTTTGGAAATAAATATCTTTGAAAACTTTAGCAGTTTTAAGTATTGGTATGGTTGGCTGGAAAGTGGACAAATAGGGGACTAGGGAAGTGAGGGGAAGACAAGTGAGATAGACTAGAGGACATGTGTGAATTCCTGTGGACACTTTTAGGCAGATGTGGTCACTTGTAAGTGGAGCTCAGGGGAGTTGGGTTTCAGTAATCCTCCCAGTTCTCTCCACCTTCCTCCCTCCCTCCCTCCATGATCTTGTCATGCATTCTCAGCCCATCTGGAGAACAGGCTGGCCTTGAACTTCCATTGAACTTGACCCTGCCTCCAGAGTGCTGGCATTACCACACTTCACTGCTTTGATGTACATTTAAAACTGGATTTCTTTTCTTGTTGGTGTTCACACTTCCCCGTTAGATTGAAAGCAGAACTTTTTTTTTTTTTTTTAAAGTAGCGACTCCTAACAAATTGTGAAATTCATTGCTTTTTAAAAACTCCTAGGAGTTGGGTTCTTATGCTTGCTTGTGTTGCTGTTAGCTACCTGGGAGGCCAAAGTAGGGAGGTTGCTTTAATCTAGAAGTCCAAGGTTAGCACAGGTAGTTAAGCCCATTTAAAAAAAAAAAAAATCTTGATTTTTATATTCTATGAAATGAATTGAAAGGACCAGATTTTTGTTTTGTGAGAATGTAATTTATTTAAAAGATGAGAAAAGAGACTCCTGTATGATTAATGTTACCTCATAATACAGCACTGTATTTAAAATTGATTTAAACATAGAGGTGACTGATATGGCATCAGGCAGGTTCATGAATCGCCCCCCCAAAACTTGTTTCTATTTGTTTTTTTTTTTTTCTGGGAGAGATAGAAATAACTTTGAAATCTCAAAGGAGTCCAGAAGACAGCTAAAGAACATATCCTAAAAGTTAACTCAGTTTGACTACATGTCTTTAAAAATTCATAGGCTTATAGTTTGCTTAAATAATTGTTAGAAATTTCTGCATCCACCTCCATAACATACATTTGCAATTCATTTCTCAGATTCTAAAGTCTATAGGAGAGTCTGTGAAAGAACAATTTGTAGTCAAATAAGTTTGAGAGATGTCACACAGACTTTTTAGAAATTTGTAATACATAACAATACATTAAAGACTCTTGAGAAATCCTGTAATAGATAAGTATATTAAACTTTGAGAGAATACAGCCACATTCAGTGGTTCTTAGAAAACATGAACACCAGATCACTAATATATGTCATGGATCTTTAGAAAAGCAAATCCTGTGACACCGGCTATGTAAACCTGTATAAGAGAGACTTTTCTCTGTGTTAGTTACTGTATAGGAAAGATTGAAAATTGTGTCATTTTCAAAGTTGCTTCTTGCAATCATACCATCTGGGAAACTGAGGCAGGCCATTGGCTGTGATTTTGGACTACATCGGAATACACTATCTTAAATAAAAACAATTTCGGAAGCAACCTCCTTGTGTGGCACAGGTAGAGTTAATTACAGGATATCCACCTCATGCCATCTAACAGGTGGCTGAAGAGTGAGGATGGTTCTTTGTACTGATAGAGAGGTCGCTGGATCTAACTGATTGCAGAGACTTCTCTAAGGGAAGAGTAAGAATATGTATCTAAATACACTGGAGAGCTAAAGAGGAAAATGGCATACATCCCTAGAGAGGAAGAGTGTGAGCAGCGAGAGTGAGGGGAGGGAGCAGAGCTTCACAGCGAATTGTTTTCATACCTATGACAAAAGACACAGGGTGTTTTTTTATTTTATTTTACTTTTGTTGTTGTTTAAAGACAGGGTTTCATTGTGTAGCCTTGGCTGTCCTGGATCTCGCTCTGTAGACCGGGCTGGCCATGAACTCACAGAGATCCAGCTGCCCTCTGCCTCCTCAGTGCTGGGATTAAAGGCATTTGCCACTATCATCCATCTTTTTTATATAAATAATTTTTATGTTTACACATAGCAGAAAAAAATTTTGAGCCTAGGCTGACCTTGAACTTACTGCTGACCTCAAACTAAGGCAATTTTCTTGCCTACATATATGCACCACCACACCAGCTTCTAATTCCTCCTTCTTCCCTCCTCTCCATACCTCTCTCCTTCTCCCCTCTCATCTTCTCCCCCAGCCCCCTCTTTCTGAGATTGGGCATCTCACTACGTAGCCCAGGCTGGCCTCAGACGGCATTGTTCATGAACAGAATCTCTATCCTCCTTCCTTAGTCTCTCGTCATGCCCAGCAGATGATTTATGCCATGAGTTGACATTACTTCATGAGAGGTGTTAATAGAATCTTCTAACATATGAATTACCTAATTTTCATGTTGTGAAGGTACTTCATCGATGCTATAGTTTATATAGTATATAAGCTCAAAAATCATAACTAATATTAATGAATTGCATAACTCCTACCTAATTATGTACCGAATTCATAACTAATACAGCGAGCTGCATAACACCTACCTAATTGTGTACTGAGTTCATTTATCCTTTAGAAATTGGAGTTTGTAGTTACTGATGTTCTTTCTAATCTGTTTACATTCTACCCAGGAATTCGAGTCAGTGAAGTGTAAAGGAAAGGTTAGGGGCACTATTTAAAATGCAATGGCTTGGGTATAAGGAAGTAACAGTTTGGTGATTGTACTGCTTATTTTTTGTCAACTTGACACAGACTAGAGTCATCTGAGGAAAAGAAACATCAATTGAGAAAGTGCCTCCATCAGACTGGCCTGCAGACATGGCTGTGAGGCATTTTCTTGATTAATGGTTTCTGTGGTATGGTTCCGTTCACTGTGGGCAGTGCCACCCCTGCACAGGTGGTCCTGGCTTGTATAAAAAAGTCAGTTGAGCAAACCATGGAGAGCAAGCCAGTAGTAAGTCATATCCTCCATGGCCTCTGCTTCAGTTCTTGACTGCAGGTTCCTGCCTGGGTTTCTCTTGATGGCTATAAGCTAAAGTAAGCCGTTTCCCCTAAGTTGTTTTGGTCATGGTCTTTATCACAGTAGAAAGCAAGCCAGGACAGTGATGTACAATATGACTTTGTTCCTTTCTTTCTGAGATGGTTTGGCTGACCTTCGACTTTAGACGACCTTTTCTGACTTCTGAATGCTGTAATTACAGGTGTGCCACCATGCCTAGATGGTGGATACACTGTTATAAACCTAGACTTTCCCCTTGTGAAAATACTTACCTTTTAATTGAAATTCATAATGGTTTTTAAGTTATCTATAATGTACTTAAGATCCATATATATATATATATATATATCAAAGTTATTAAACGTTTTAAGTCATTTAAGTTATGAATAAAATAGTCACAATTTTTTAAGTTCAAAGGCTAGGGATGTGTGTAACTCAGTGGAAAAACACTTGCTCAAGGTGCTTAAGGGACTGCAATTAGATCTCCAACATCCTGAGAAATAAACTCAACAAATAATCCAGGTGAATTGGCATTTGCTGAAATTACAGGGACACAGTTGTAGGGGACACAGGTCATATTGCGTTCCTGATTTTATTATGGGGGCCACTGTTTACCAAGTTTTTAAAGTTAACATTGGGGAAAAGATCATTTTTCCATCTTTTGAAGTTATTTTTCTTTTCAAGAAAGTATTTTTATATTTGTTTTTCAATATAAGCCTTAGTGTATGTTCAGAGATGACACAACCCCTTAGATAAAGTAACAAAACCCACTAAAGGTTCTTTTTTGTTGTGTTTGTGAGATAGTCACTTATTTTGTAGCTCAGGCTAGCTGTGAACTTGGACATAATCTTCCTGAGTGTTGGAATTGTAGCAAGTGCCCACATACTCTGAGGGCGTTTCATTTTCTGTTTGTGTTTTGAGATGAATTTTGCTACTTTATTGCCCAGGCTGTCCAGGAGTTCAGTACTTCCCTACAGCCCTTCCTGATCTGGGATCTCAGACTAGCCACTTGAGCCCTGTCCTTAATTTAACTAGAGGTAAGGCTTTATTTAAGCAGGTGATAAGTTTTGAACACCAGGAACATAGAAATCAGTTTTCACCAGTTTTAGATATTTTTAAGTTTTGGGAAATTATGTATTTTACTTGTTTGCTACTCCTTGTGTGGTTTTTGCTTTATGGAAACCATGGGTTTTTCATGTACATGATTATAAAAATGACTAATGACAAGAAGGATTTCCAAGTTCAGATGACAGCTGTTACACTGTTCTGGAAGTGTTGAAATGTGCTATTTCTAGTCCATCTTTAAGAATTACTATATGGTAGGAACCTTTGCTCCTCATCTGCTTTTAATTTTATGATTTGGGGTTTGTGGACAATCTTTATGACTACAATTGCCCCCTAGCCTCATAGTGCACTCCTCAGTGGGGGCCTATTAGGAAGAATGGGGTGATCTTACCTACTTCCAGTTGTCAGGAGGAGCTCCCTTGGGTATTTTTGCATTTCATACCTGCAGGTTACAGTTTTCCTTGAGATTATTTTTGCATTTGGGAGACTTAGTTTCCCTTTTGCTAAGAATTTGGGATTCTTTCAGAATAAATTTAACCCTCATTCAACTTTTTATTTTGTCTAGCTGTTTTTTTCAGAAATAGAGAATTTGAGAAATGATTTTAAGTTCTACAGACTGTTTCAAAATAAGACAAAATTCAGAGACAGCACAACCCAGGCAACACATTCATAGCTTCAGACAGTCTTATCACCACCAGGTGGCTCCCGGCAGCCAACACACCTTTGTATTCTCCTGCCTGCTGCAACTTTTAAGTGCTGGATTACAGGTATGATTGCCCTGCTGGCTTTATGCATTCTATTACAATGCAGTTATTTGACTAATCTGTTTAATTAAAATCTGTAGTCTTAACCTTATTTAGAAGGATCCAAAGTAGAGCCTCTGATGAGAAACAGGAAGCTGGAGCCAGTGCAGACAGTGATTTCTGGTGGACCTGAGAAAGAAATACATGACAGAGATGAGAAGGTTAGAGGCAGCTCTTCCCTGAGGCCTTTCCTAGTTGTCCTGTAGTGTTTGGTCATTATTTCTTGGATCCCAAAGAGAACTCTATGTACTTTCAGAAAGAATCTGGGAAGTTTAAACAAAGTTTAATAGAGAAACCAAGAGAAGCCTGCTTAGTAGCCTCACAGAATTTCTGTTTTCTTACTGAGATAAGAAATACCAATTATGAAATAGCAATAATATAAGAATACAGATTAAAGCATTGCTAAATTGCTATGCAGGTCAACTGGCAGGTCTTTACCATTTATAGCAAATGCTTGTTGCCTGCATTTTGAATGCTACTCTTTGACGCTTCTTTTGGATATTTATTTCAACAACTCATATTCAAATGAAAATTACTTCATAGTACAACAGTGCCTATGCTGAACAGAATACAAACTAAACTTTTAAGTACATTTATTAAACAATTTTAGCAAATACTTGATTAGGTATTTAACTTACCATTCTCCAAAGTACAGAGATCCCAAACATATTCCCAGTATTTTCCATATTCTCTAACAATACTTTTTTTTTTTTTTTTTGGTAGATAAGAATAAATACCTCCTGACTGGGTCTGGTGGTATAGACCTGTAATCCCAGCTATTTGGGAGGCTAAGGCAGGAACATCACAAGTTGAATCCCCATTTAGGATCAAGAGTGAGTTTAAGTTCACTCTGGGGAACTTATTGAGACCCCTGTCTCATAACAAAATGTAAAAAGGAGGCAGGTTTATATAGCTCAGGACTAGTCTTTCCTAGCATGTGTGGGACCTTAACGATTGTAACAGAATTAATACTTAGAGGAAATAAGGAGGTAAAGAAAAACAACTTGGAGGTCATTGGACCAAAGATTTGGGTCTAGATGATTTCTTGCCCCTCCTCATTTGTTTACACAGTGGCAATTTTATGAGAGTAAACAGACAAGAGTTAAAGAATAGGAAAGGAAACAGGACCGAGCCAGGAAGATTGCCAGCTTGAGGCCAATCTGGGCTACAGAGTGAGGCTCTGTCTCCAAAGAATTCATAAAGAATAAAATGGGAGAATGGTATAATAAAAGAGGAATTTAATAAAGTCTTTGGGAATGTGAATGCAGGTGAGGTTACTCATTTAGAAAATCAATAGGAACTATAAAATGGGTATCTATTTCTAAGAAGAAATGAATAGAATTCATTTTCTTCAACAATAAACTTTATTCCCCTTTTCACTCTTATCTAACAACATTTACCAAGGAGCAGACGTACACTATTCCCAGAGCCAGTTGTTCGGTTTAGTGTGTTCAGTCTCTGAAATGAGTTGAGAGGGTTTGAGGAGTTGGACGGGGACGGGGACGGGGACGGGGGGGGGGGGGGGGGGGGACGGCGGGGGGGCACGGGCTGGGCAGACGGCTCGGTGTTAAAGAGCACTTGGTGCTCTTCCAGGCACATCCTTCTGTTCCCGAGGGTCGGACACATCTGGCCTACATGGGATCCAGGCATGCATGTGGTTCACAGACATAAATGTAGGCAGAACATACGTACACATAAGTAGCAAAGTAGACCACAGGCGGTGTTGGAGAAGGGAAGTAAGGTAGACCTTTGGCTTGGATTCTTTCTGAGAGCTGTGGATATTAAATGGGGGAACAGTCGGTACTGTCTCCTCCAGACAACTCTAGAGACAGTTACGTGGAAGCTGGAAGCCAACGAGAAAGTTACCATGTTTTCCAGGCCAGTGAAGATAGAGGCTTGAGCTGTGATGATCAGAGAAAGTAAAAAGAGAAGCAGGCTGCCGTAAGATCCATAGGCAGCTGAATCAGCTGGACTTGGCACTTGACTAAAGTCATAGAAAAGCACTGGGTAGTAGTCATGTTTCTACTAAGCAGCCAAATAAGAGTGTCTTATTTACTGAGGTAAATGTAGAGAAGAGAATGTCATTTAAGTTTAAATCTTCCCTTTGTAGCCCTGGCTGTCCTGGTACTTTTTTGTTTTTTGAGACAGTTTCTCTGTGTAGCTTTGCGCCTTTCCTGGAACTCACTCTGTAGACCAAGCTGGCATCGAACTCACAGAGATCCACCTGCCTCTGCCTCCCGAGTGCTGGGATTAAAGGCGTGCACCACCACTGCCCGGCTCGTCTTGGTACTTTTAATGACTGAATTAGCAATGGTCCTCCTGCTTCAGCCTCCACAGTGTTAGGGTTACAAATATGCACTCCTGTCTTAGAATTCAACATATCTTCAATATAACTTAGCAGTTTGAGTTCTGCATGGTCTGCGTAGCAACATTGACTCAAACCCAAAACCAAACCAAACAAACAAAAGTGCAGAGCCAAGAGCTAATGACTTTACAGTATGTTTAGTAGGTCTGTGGGATGAGTGTAGAAGCGCTCTGGTTTTGACAGCCGTTTTCATATGTGAAAGTTCAATAGACTAAGGCCCAAAGACTTGTTCTGTAACATTTGGAAGCACATAGAAAAATGTTTTTCAGCTCCCTTTTGTGGATTTAAAAGTATTTTATGGAAATAGCAATAGGAATACAGAATAACATTTATGTGCATTTATATTTCTGTGCCCTGGAAAACAAGTATATTCAGTACAACTCTTTAAGTTCAAGATGTGTTTAGGTCAGTTTTTGTGAAAGGATGAAGGCTTTGCTTTATGTTTGATTTTACACATCTTCATATTGTTGCTGAGATGGAACCAGGTAGATTTAAATTTTTTTCTTCAGGTTCTTTAAAATTAGTAGTGCTCCCTGGTTATTTCCAAAGCAATAGATATCATTGTGGTTGGGCCCAAGGTATCTTTTTCCCTTCTAGTGGACATTTGGCAGCATCTGTGGATATTTTAGTTTATCCTAACTTTGGTGTGTGTGTGTGTGTGTGTGCTTCTGACATCTGTTAAGTAAAGACTTAATATGTGATGACCTACCAGTTGTACAGCCTGCTAAGACAAAGTAGTACATAGGCCAAAATGTCATTAACACTAAGGTTTAGTGTCCCTGTCCTAAAGGATTTGATTCAAGAGTCATAGAGCAAGAGAACAAAAGTGTCAAAAGAGGGAAGACAGAGTAAGTTTATCATAGTTTACTATATTAAACCACACACACACACACACACACACACACACACACACACACACATACACACATTTTTGCCCAGGTTGGCCACGAATTTACTGTTCTTCTTCATGTTGGGGTGACAAACATACACCACCATACCCAACCGTATTTGACTTTTTTTTTACATGTGTGCATATGTATGTATGTATGTATGTACACATGTATGTACACATGTTCACATGTGTATTGGGTGTGCATGCAGAGGCCCAAAGTTGATGTCAAGTGTTTTCCTAATTGCTCTTCAGTTTCTTTATTGAGGCAAAGTTTCTTGCTAAACTTGAAGTTGCCTTTGTGGCTAGTCTAGCTATCAGCTTGACTCCAGGGATCCCCTATCACTTCTCTCTGCTACTGGAATTACAGGCAGCTGCCATGCTTGCGTGGCTTTTATGTGGCTGCTGGGAATTTAAACTCAGGGCTCCCCACTTTTGCAGAAAGCATTTTATTTACTAAGCTATCTCCCCAACCCATATTTTGACTTGGTTGTTGTTGTTGTTATTTGTGTGTATATGTGTCTGAATATGGGGTATACTAATGTGTTTGTGTCTGTGTGTATACATGGAAGCCAGCCTTCCTTCCTTCCCTGAACCTGGAACTGTGTGTCCTGCATCTCCCACACCCCCAGCTTCTAGCTTAGAAGCCAGCAAGCCCCAGTGACTATTCTTTGTTCACCTGTCCTTGGTGCTGGGGCCTCAGGGATGCACTGAACATCCAGCTTGTTATGTGGTTGCTGGTATCTGGACTCTGGTCATTAGCCTTGCTTGGCCAGTGTATTTTTTTTGTTTGTTCTTTTTTCTTTTTTCTTTTCTTTTTTTTTAAATTTTCTGGAGCTAAGGGCCGAACCCAAGGCCTTGTGCTTGCTAGGCAAGCGCTCTACCACTGAGCTAAATCCCCAACCCCTTGGCCAGTGTTTCTAACCAGTGAGCCAATTTCATATCTTAATACCGATTTCCCTCCAACTTCCTCTGTACCTTCCTGGGACTTCTTCCTTCCTTCACCTTCATGTTCTCCTCGTCCTTTTCCTCTTTTTTTTTTTTTTTATAACCATTGAGTCCAGTTAGTGCTGCAGGCACCTGTGTGGGTGTGGTGCCACCCACTTGAGCATGGGAGACCTAGTATTGCTGTATCCAGAAGAAAAATGATTCCTCTTCTCCTGATCCTCAGCTTGGTGTTGAATCTCATGAACCTTCTCCATCATTGCTGGAATGCTAATTGGCTTGCTCTTGTGCAGGTCTAATTTGACTTTTTATTTTAAACTTGTGTGTGGGTCGGGGGGCTTGTCTGAAGGGATTAGAGGAAGGTATCATCTCTTGGAGCTGTAGTTACAAGTTGTTGTAAGCTGTCTAACATAGGTGCTGGGATTTGAACTTGGGTCCTCTGGAAGAGCTACAACTGCTCTTAATTGCTGAACCGACTGTATCCCCAGCTCCTAAATAAATCACACACGGAGGCTTATCTTTATAAATACCCGGCCATAGCTTGGCTTATTTCTAGCCAGCTTTCCTTAACTTTAAATTATCTTGTCTACGTTTTGCCTCTGGGCTTTTATCTTTCTTTTATTTCTGTAAGTCTTATTCTTACTTCATTGCTGGTTGTGTAGCTATGTGGCTGGCCCCTGATGTCCTCCTCCTTCCTCTCTCATTCCTTGATCTTCTTCTGTATATTATCTCTGCCTGCCAGCCCTGCTTATCCTTTCTCCTACCTTGCTATTGGCTGTTCAGATCTTTATTAGACCACCGGGTGTTTTAGACAGGCACAGTAACACAGCTTCACAGAGTTAAACAAATGCAACATAAACAAAAGTAACACACCTTAAAATAATATTCTACAACAGAAGAGTGTATGGATCAGTGAGTGAATTTGTGTACTTGGGGCTGAGAACTGATATAGGGCCTTTATGCATGCTGATCACCTCTTTTATTATTTTCTCATGTAGCACTTACAGCTGACAGTATGGCATATAATAGATGTTTCCTCAAACATAAATGAAGAGAGCCTTTCACTTTCAATAAGACAATGATTGTGTGTGTGTGTGTGTGTGTGTGGTTTTTAAGTAGTAATAATAAACAATCTGGGCTATCAGGCAAAAAGGACTTTGGAAAACCTGTGTCTACCAGCCTCCTGACGCTGATATTTCTCAGTACTTGGTCTTAACCACACATAGTGATGGTTTTATTGACACATGTGAGTTGTTATTTTTCTTACCATGTCATGAAATACGACATTTAGAAAGACACTAATATTCCATATGATAACCATTCAAATTACAAAAACCAGAGTGGAGGCACTTGGGAAGTTGAATAAGGAAGATTTCTGTGACTTCTAGCATTCTAGTCTGTAGAATTCCTTGTTTCAAAAAGGAAAATTGGTTGAGGAGATTGTTCAGTGGGTAGCTTTGCAAACATGAAAACCTGAGTTTGGGTCCTCAGCACCCACAAAAAAAACAAAACAAAACAAAACAACAACAACAACAACAAAAAAAAAATAACAAAAAAAAACCAGAGCTGGTGTGTACCTGTGACTCTAGTGCTAGTATCCAGAGCCTGGTAGATCTTTGGAGGTTCACTGGCCATCCAGTCTATTCAAAATGGCAAACTCCATTTAATGAGGGACTTTGTCTGTTTCCCCATTCTCACGGACACACACACAACAAAGCTAAAAAGAAGACATGAATACATACAGAAAAACAATACAAAACTAAAAAGAAGACACGAATACATATACAAATGGGTTTGGATAACTGTATACGGAATATTCATTTGAAATTTGTTTCAGGTTTCACATTGCAGCTAACTTTACAGAAATGATTTGAGTTGAATTGGTGTTAAAGAGGAGTTTCCACTGTTAATTGAGAAGAATATTTGCTGTGTGTGATGGCATACCATTATCATCCCAGCACTTGGGAGACTGAGGATTACAAGTTTCAGGCCAGCCTAGACTACATAGGGAGAACTTGTTTCAATCAAACAAAAACACAAAGTTATCCTCAATGAAGTTGGGATTGTTTTGATATACTTATTTTCATTAAGGTGTTACATAAGTTACCATGTATTCTTTTTTATTGTTTTCTAAATAAACTCTTTAGTTTTTTGAGTTTTAATTCTACTATGGTAGAAGTAGATGTAACTCTTAGTAACAAAAGCCCCTTGAAGTTTCCAGTAAAAAGGAAGGGTCCTGGTCAGGTGCTGGAGCTATGTTGCTTATTTTTTGTCTTCCCTTCAAGTTGTTAGAGATTATAGGATTACTATCAATTCTATTAGTAATGTAGTTGGAGGTAATGTGATATAAATTTAGTAATCCTCAAAAACAAGATCTCTCTGAATAACATCATTTCATTTAGGTTGTGCTGCAATTAAGTTTAGCTTACTGAAAAGTACAGTAAGGTACACAATACACTTAAATATCCACACACAGGATACTTAGACTATGCTTTCTTTGGTTTAATGTTGTCGAAAGACTTTCTTTAAACTTGATTGCTTCATTCTTTCAGTTCATCTTTCCTTTCTTGCCCCCCCCCCCTTCTCTTCCCTATACTTTGTTTTAAAGATAAAGTTTCATGGCACTCTCCCCAGCTGGCCGTGAACTCACCATGTAGTAGACGCTGGCCTTATGAATTCTTGGTCTTCTTGCCTCCATCTCCCAAGTGCAGGGATTGCAGAAACACCTGGCTTCTTTCAGTATTTCTAAATGTGTTTGTTACAGTTCAGATCTGGCTAGTGCCCTGACCCTTTCTTTCTAAGTTGTAGTTATCAGCTTGGAAGATTAGGTAACATAGAAGACAGTGATTGGCTGTGCCATAAAAGCAACTTAGAGGAGTTCATCTGTATAAAGCACAGTGACCTAAATCAGATGTGCCCTCACTGTCCCTGGACTCTTCTAGGGATTTACTGCACTGTAAAAACAAGGCCTGTCAGTACTACTATGGAAAGATTTCGGCTGGCGAGGAAGTTACATGTAGGTATCTATTAGTTAGAATTCGTGTTTTATTTACAGATAAACTTTAATCTTTCTAAGCTTTATAGTATATCTTGGAGAAATGTGGGGTTCAGTTAATGCTGGCTTAGAATATTATCATCTCTGTCCTTGGCTGTGGAACTCGTCTGTGGAAGAGTAAAGCCTGTGTAATGTTAGGAACAATGGCAGCGTCTGTACCACTCTACAAAGTTCTTTTCAAGGAAGGGCATATGGGAGGCTTGGAGGAAGGAAAGGAAAGGGGATGATGTAATTATACTATAATCTCAAAAAATAAAAGAAATAATTAAAAACCGTTACATGGCTAAGATAGTTGGAAAGAAATCACATCATATTAAGCACATTTGGAAGTTAAGATGTTTGGTAGCTGAAATTACTCTCTACAATGTTTAGTAACCAGAATCTATGAGAGGTCTTACTTTTGGGTTATAGCCACATCTGATGATAGAAAAATAAATTTCTAATGGGGATCTCTTATGTCTCTTTTTATACATGGTATTTTTCCTAACTTTGGTGTCAAAAGCTCTTATACTAGGTTAAAATGATACATTTTAAGTAACTTTAACATGTTATTCATACTGTGCTAAATCCCATATTTTGATAATTTGACCAAGAAAAGTATATGTTGTAAATGTTGCTTTTTCAGGCAAGGGAAATGACTAAGAGAAATTTTAGTTATAGCATGTAATTTTAATAAAAAAAAGATTTGTTTGATTTTTTTTTTTTTTTAAATAGGATTCTTATTTGTGAATTGAATTTTGACTTTATGCTGATTCTGGGCTTTCAAAAATATAAATTGAACGAATTGAACGATTACATTTTAAAGTATCATATTTATGCTCTGTGTTAAGAAGTGATCTTTTAAAGATTTATTATTATTATTATTATTATTATTATTATTATTATTATATGTAGTTGTGTGTGCTGCATATGAGTGTATGCATGTGAGTGCAGGTTCCTGCCTCAGATTCCCTGGAGCTGGAGTTATAGAGTGGTTGTTGGCCCCTGATAAGGGCCCCTGGGAGAGCAGCAAGTGCTCTTTACTGTTAAACTGCCTCTTTACTCCCTAGAAGGGTTTTTTCCTTTTAATATTATGTGCTTTGGTATTTTGCCTGCATGTATGTCTGTATGGAGCTATTGAATCCCCTGGAACTTAAGT
The DNA here is from genome assembly GCF_049852395.1 of Peromyscus maniculatus bairdii. Classification (NCBI taxonomy): domain Eukaryota; kingdom Metazoa; phylum Chordata; class Mammalia; order Rodentia; family Cricetidae; genus Peromyscus; species Peromyscus maniculatus. The sequence goes on along the minus strand of NC_134860.1, from coordinate 24,565,614 downwards.
TATACACAGTTGTGAGCTGTCATATGGGTTCTGGGAATTGAACCCAGGTCCTCTAGAAGAGCAGTCAGTAATCTTAACCCCTAAGCCATCTCTCCAGCCCCGCTTCCCAAGGGGTCTTTAAATTTTTTAACTTTTTAAAATTTTTAATAGTGACTTATACTTTCAGACATAATGGACTTTCAGCATTAAAATAAAGGACTTCCAAGGGTCCAGATACTCCTTGATGCTGGGAACTGAGTGGAGAACAAACCAGATGTGCTTACTGACTTTAGTAATTTATTGTTCAGCCTGTGAGATAATTAAGTGATTCCATGAATTTGTTATTAAGTAAGAAATGCTGTATTATGACAAGTGACCTTGATCTGTAGTTTAGTGAATCAACAGTTCACATAAATGGCATTCAGGAGCCTTGGCTTTTCATTGTAGTTCTTTTACTGGCAATGTGATTGAACAAGTCACTTAAACTTTGCATATTTCTTTCATCATTTAGATTAAAAGAAAGAAGGAAAGAAAGAATGAAAATTGAATTGGAAAAACAAATTATATTCCATGTAGATGCCTTTATGGTCTCATTGGTCAGGATTTCAAAAGATAATTCCTTTGCCTCCAGATTTTTTCCCCCCGGAGGATCATGTCTTAAATAAACCAATAAGTTGGAGACTTGAGTTTTCACTCATTGACACATACCCGTTTGTAGTATAATACTCACATTGTGCCCTGGGTATTTGCTAAGTGAATGAGTTTCAGTTCCAAATCCTTAAGGAAATTATGCTTGTTCTCCTCCCTACCTTGTCCCTCCTTCCCTCACTCTGCTCTTCTCCTTTTCCTTCTCTTTTTCCGCTCCTCCCCCCCCCCTTATGTTTTTGAGACATGACCTCATACTACAGCTGAACCCAGCTTGGAACTCTAGCAGTCCAGTTATCTCAACCTCCCAGTTTTGGGAATGGCAGTTTGGGGCTACCACACCTGGTTTGTGGACCTTGAAAAGCATTCAGTCTTTGTAGACCTCCTCACATCCCACTCTGGTTTTCTATAGTAAAGAGGTAGTTATACAAGTTGGTGTGTGTGTGTGTGTGTGTGTGTGTGTGTGTTTGTGTTTGTGTGTGTGATACAAGATTTCACTATATATACCTGGCTGTCCAGAAGACCAAGCTGGTCTCAGATTCATGACAGTTCTCTTCTCTGCCTCCTAACTGGAATTACAGGTGTGTATTACTGTGTTTCTCTCTGTACCCCAGGCTGTCCTGGAATACACTACATAGTCCTGGATAGAACTTGTGATAATTGTTGGTCTTGGCCTCTTATGCTAGAGTTACAGACATGAGCCATTATGCTAGGCTAACATCAGTAATTAAAATAATATTTGAAAATTTTTATCTCTGTTACTTTGTACATATTTGACTGCTAAAGTATTCTTGTGTCTTGGCAAGTCTGTGTTGGTTAAATCTTGGAGTGAGTATGTCTCTTTGTAAAAATAGTGAAATCTTAGTGTTTAAATTTCCCACAGAACCCAGTGAGGTTTTTGAACTGGCTGGTGACAGTATCCTGTGTTACGTGCCTAAGCTCTCGTTGTTGCCGAGGCTTTTCCTGGCCGGTGCTTGTCTCATCTCACTCCAGTTTCCCTGCTCTCACACTTACTTTTTTTACATTCCCTTTGTTTTATTTTCCTTAGAGGCTTTTTGTTCAAATTTGGATTGTCTTTAATTAAAATTCAAATTCCAGCATAATGTCATGGCACAAGAAAAGTCAGATCTGCAGATGAATAAGTCAGGTGTTGTGCCTTTAACCTGTTTCCCAGCACCCAGGAGGCTAGGATAGGAAGATTACCGCAGCATGTGAATTCCAGTCCAGCCCAGGGTGGAGATTGAGGTCTTGTCTCAAAACAGACAAGCAAGACATGGGGAAAGAAAAAGGAACCCAAATTGTATCAGCATTCAAATTTGATTTCCTCTAGTCCTGAAGACACCTTATTTCTATGCTGTGTACTACACATTCTTTATCAAGGAATAGTAAGTTGTTTCTAGCCTTTTCCTATTACAAGCACTGATGTAATAAATAACCTTGGCTACCTGTTACTTCATGTATAACATTTAATCTCTTTCTGGAATAAGATATCCACGTGCCTTATGGATAACTAATATTCTATTTTATGTTGTAATATAGTGGTGTTTATAAATTTAAAAAAAATTGACACCAGAGCAGAATTAAGATAAGATTAGGTTGAGCCTGACTTGCACAGATGTAATTTGGATGCTTTTTTATTCTTTTGTATTTTTGTTTTTTCTTGTGACATGCCATTATTTATTTAGGTAGATGTTGTTGGTGTTATTCTTAGCTATTGCTATCTTTAGTTTACTGCTGTGTTCTTAGAGGTAAAAATGTTGAAAGAGTCTTTTCTATGAGAAAATTTAAAAATAATTGACATTGAAATGTGAATATTTAAAATGTTATACAAGAAATGAAATGCCACTAGGACTGCTGGGCTCTGTTCATTAGTGTGTTCTTAGTGAGCACATTACAAACATTTAATATGCACATGGATTTATTTGCATGTCAACATTTAAAAAGAACGCACATTTTGCATGGAGTATTAATTTCCTGTGCATTGAAATGGCATAAAGCATTATTCTAAAACAATCACACCTAAAAGCCATGCATTTAGACCAAGTTTTTACCCCCTTCAAATACCCAGTGCCTTTGTTCTGGCGGTTTCAGTCTGTGGTCACATGTACCCTTTGTACTTTTGTTGTATTTCTTCCCGTACAGCCAGATGGCCAATTTTTACAGCCTACACAACACAGGCAGTTACAACAGATGCTGTCTTTACTACTCATGTTTCACAGTTGAAAGACTAGGAAAGGGAGAAGTATATTTGTTTCCTAAAGTGCTCCTTTGGTCAGTTAGTGCTCTAAGTTTTTGTTGGCTTGTTTTGTTTTTGTGTTTTAAAAGACAGGGTCCCATGTCGCCCAGGCTGACCTTGAACTCCCTATGCATCCTTAGATAACTGTTGAACTTGTGATTCTCCTGCTTCTACCTTCCAAGTGCTGGGGACTGAAAGCCAGAACTGTGTTCATGCCAGCTAATCACACATACACATACCTAGCCCTATGTCTGTAATATTTTTATATTTAAAATATTTTAACTTTAACCCAGTTTTGGTGGCTCATATCTTTAATTCTAGGATTGTCATTGGTTCAAAGCTAGTTTGGGTTACAAAGTTAAACAGCCCCCCCCCCCCCCCGAACTTTAGGGTTAGGGATATAACTTTGTGCCATTTGCCTGACATATGCAAGAACTTAGGTTCAGTCCCCAGAACTGTCAAAAACTTAATAAAATTAGTTGTATTTTGTTATGTTAGTTACATTTGAGAACTGTAATAGCAACTGTATGATACTTGAACTTAGTTTTCCTTCAGACACATTTTTCTGAGCAGTTAATAGTTTGGTGCAGATTCCATCAAATCTTTCTCTTTACTTATTACTAAATAGAAATAAACACACATGGAAACAGACGTTTGGGAACAAAACTGGTTTAATTGATTTTTAATGTGTATGTGATTTATTTATAACTCTGTAAATTACTTTTTCAGCAAATAATATATCCTTGAGATCTTTCCTAACTATGTATTTAGATAGATCTACTTGCAGCTTGCTTGCTTTCCTTTCTTCCCTCCCTCCTTCCCTCTTCCCTCCTATCCTCCCTCTCTTTCTTTATTTTTTTTTTGTACCCAGGGGAGTCTTGAACTCAATTCATACCCTAAAGTCCTTTCAAGAGTCTCCTCTTTCTACCTCTCAAGTGTTAGTTGGTATGAGAGGTCTCTGCTACCTCAAAACTTGCTTCCAGTTTTTAGATTTTTGCCCCACCCCCCACTCACCCACTGTGTGTGTGTGTGTGTGTGTGTGTGTGTGTGTGTGTGTGTGTATGTGTATGTGTGTGTGTGTGCATCAAACCCAGAGCCTGTGTATCTGTGCTTGTTAGGTAAGAATTCTCCTACAGAGCTACATTAAGAAATACAAGTGACCTGTTTTTATTTCTTTTCTTTTTTCTTTATAAGTAGAAGTTATAGGCCTTGTGTGGTACAGGAGGCAGAGGCAGGCAGGTCTTTTTGAAGTCAAGATCACCCTAGTCTATATAGAGAGTTCCGGGCCAACCAGGGTTACACAGTGAGACCTTGTCTAAGAAAACAAAACAAAACAAAGAACCTACTACATTGAGAATGGAAGGGAATTGTAGAGTATCCCAGGAATAGGTTGAGTAGATTAGTAAAGGTGTCCACCCACCTTCTCTGAGGATTTTTGCACATGTGGAAGTATTTTTCTTTGACAAATAGTTAAGATGATAGAGTATGTATATTTTTAACTCAATATAGTCGTAAAGTAAGTGTAATGAAAATATAAAGTCAATGGTAGATAGTGGACTTACGGTATTTTTAGTGCAAGCTGATTAGCATTGTTGATGCATCTGAACACGTAAGTAGAGCTGTGTTGTTTGTTTGAGGCCAGGAATTAGTTGTATTGTTTCTTATCCTGGCACTTGTACAGGCTAAATGAAGCCTTGGATGGGAGCAGTTAATCCCTTTAGTGTGGACAGTATGTTGCCTATTAGGACACAGCCTTGGCCTCTTAGGTTTAGGCGAGAGCTTGTCAGTTGGAGGATTGGTGCATATGTGAATTCACAGACTGGCAGCATGTGCAGGGCCTTCGTGGGTCTAAGCCAGATAGAGTCCCAGCACTGAGAGGGGAGAGTTTACACAAGTCCCATACCTAACCCAGTATCTTCAGTTGATAACTTCTCACAAAGGAAAAATAAATTTTCTTCAATGGATTCTCACTGGGTATACAAACCACTATTAAGGACAGACCCCATGCCCACCAGTAACACAACACAAACTCAATGGTGTTTTTGGAAGATCTTTGTCTCATAATGCTCAATCCTGCTGTGTTTAGAAGGCTTTGTTATCATGGTGTCCTCCATACCTTCTGGCTCTTACCCACTTTCTGCCTCCTCTTCTGCAGTGTTCCCTGAGCCCTGAGGGGAGACAACCCTTTTAGGACTGAATGTTCTGAGTTCTCTTACTCTGCAGCTTTGGGTCTCTGCATTTATTCCCATGTGCGGCAAGAACAATGATGGCTGAACAAGACACTGATCTATGAGAATAGCAGAGTATCATTAGGAGTCATTTTATTGGTTACATTTCTTTAGTAGAACAGTAGTAATTGGATTTCCCCTAGATCCTTGTCCTCTCAGGTTCTTGGCTATCCAAGCAGTGTCTTGTATGGATTCCATCTCATGTAGTGGGCCTTAAATCCAATCAGATACTAGTTGATTACTCCTAGAAGCTTTGTACCTCAGTTGCATGAATTTTCTTGCAGGCAGTTCACCATTATCGATGAAAGGGTTTATAGCTGGGTTGGTGTTTCCCTTTCTCCTCCGGCAGCATGCAGAGTACCTTCCAGTATCATGAACACTAGTAGTAGGGATGAAGTAGTTAGGCACCAGCTCAACTTCTCCATGTTCACTAAGGTGTGTAAGCGCTGTCTTCAATAATGGGGCCTTATCATCAGTTTGTGGGGAGCAACCAGAAACCTTGGCAATAGGCTTGGTTGTGTGAGGGTGTCCTTGGGTGCCCTTTGGCCAAAAACTCAGTTAGATTTTTACCCATTCCCAGAACTGGAAGTTTCATTTAGTGACAAGAGATGTTTATTGGGTTTTGTAGTTTCTCACCCTTAAGCTGTTTAAGGGCCTGGCTTTGTTTCTGACTTTGGCCCTATTACTAAGGAAGTCTGACTAACTGGTGTCTTTTTTTCTCATTTTATTGTGTGGAATTGTCTTATGGTTCATACAGCCTCTTATAGCAAGTCATTTAACTTCTTTGAATTGACTTGAACACTACCAATTCGGACATTTATTTGAGGTTTTCTTTGGGTGTCTAGCTTTAGAAAGTAAGCCTGGATAGCAGAAAACTTTTATTTCCTAGGAATGCTATGCCTGGTGCTGAATTTGGTGGATTAGCTAGTGAGTTGGGATAGCAAGAAATTTATTTGAAAATTCAAGCAGACCAACCCTGTTTCTGAGTTTAGATAGTGAGAATTTGGGAAAAACTAATAAACAGCTTGTTAATTTATTGTGAGTATATGGAAAAGCCTTCCACCGCAGGCCAGCACTGCTAAAGGTTGTGCAAACCTTTCCTGGCACAACAGCCTATGCAGGGTCCAGAGAGTTAAATGTGGATCTGCTCAAACCCAGAACTCAGCTTTGAGAGATGGGTGTGTTACCTGTTTGCATGTGTTGACAGAGCAAATACATTTATACTGTGTAGATGATGGTGATCACAATGTTCTTTTAAAGTTGTTAGGACTTGAGAAAGGAAGTATAAGCTACAAGCTTCTTTTAAAATGGTACAAACTATTTTGTAATACAAGTGTTTACAGAATATATTTTTGTAGAGCTGGGGAAGGGAGCAGCTTGAAACTTAGATTTGATTAAGGTTGAGTCTTTACATCATAAGCCAGAATTTCCTTAGAGGTTACAATTTTGGCTTTGTAGGGAAATGAACCATTCTAATTTTTGCTGTTTGTTAACTTACAAGTAAAAATGGTACTACACATTGACCTCACCACTTATTTTGGACAGTGTTGTGTTTATCTGTAATCCATGGCAGTGGTTGTTTTCCTTTATGATTTTGGAGCAAATGTCAAAACAAGCATTCCTCTCTGACACTTAAGACAGCATTCCTTTCACATAAGATCGATTAATACCCCAAACCCCCACCCCCACCCCGCCTTTGGCCTTGGGTGTGTTTTATTGGGGCTAAATGTAGTATTTTTTTAAAAAAATAGTTTACAGCCCTTTGCTGATTTCATTCTTTTTTTTTTTTGTTTTTGTTTTTGTTTTTGTTTTTTTCGAGACAGGGTTTCTCTACGTAGCTTTGCGCCTTTCCTGGAGCTCACTTGGTAGCCCAGGCTGGCCTTGAACTCACAGAGATCCACCTGCCTCTGCCTCCTGAGTGCTGGGATTAAAGGCGTGCGCCACCACCGCCTGGCTCCGCTGATTTCATTCTTAACTTTTTTTTTTTTTTTTTTGTTTTTTTTGAGACAGAGTTTCTCTATGTAGTTTTGGTGCCTGCTCTGGAACTCGCTCTGTAGACCAGGCTGGCCTCAAACTCACAGAATCCAACTGGCTCTGCCTCCCCAGTGCTGGGCTTAAAGGTGTGCACAACCAATGCCTTGCATAACTGTGGATTTAAAAAGTTCTTATAAACACTTTTAAAAAGATGCAGTTGTTCTCAGAACATTATTTTGTGAGAGGGTATCTGCTTTTGGTTCTTTGAAATAATATGTGCATTGGTTTATAGTAAAGCAGAATGTCTTGTTTCTAGGGTCCTGATGAGGAAGCCATTGTAGATCTTGGCAAAACTAGCTCAACCGTGAACACCAAGTTTGAAAAAGAAGAACTAGAAAGTAAGTTCATTTAAAATAATTTCTTATGCTTAGCAGGGAAATGAGCAACTGATGCTGTCTGTGTTTTCTTAAGTTTTACTTACTGCTTCTGGAAACATTGCTGTGGGGTCAGTGTTTGTTTAGAAGACTGAATGCTTTTCTAGTGTAGTGCAATGAATAATAGTGTAGAAGATATTCTTATCTATGGTCAGACTATCTCCTGATCATTTATTCTTTCTTGAATTATTGGCATAGATAGATTTCATAAAGCCTTTCCTACCTCATTGATAGTTGTCATTACTTGGGATAATGAAAGGTAATGATTACAAACTGTGCTCCTTTCCCACACTTTGGGTAGACTGGCCGGAGTACTGGAGTTTAAGCCACAGTGTCACTAGTTGTCATCAGTTGCTCATTTCATTAGTGCTACAGTAACCACCACTTAGAATTGTGCAACAAATGAGCTCTTTGTCCTCCCTAAATGGGAAGAAATTGTATTAAATAGTTCCTTTTCTTCCTTTTGTTTTGGAGTTATAGAATGTCAGCATACACAGTACAGCACATTTCTGTGTGCACCTTACACAGGTTCATCTAATGTTAAGAACATTAATTTTGAAATCACACCATTTGTGAAAATAAAGAAGTTAACACTGGAGAACTAGAAAATGGTTTACTTACAGTTCCCTAAGCTACAGCTTTTATTTGGAATTCACTGGTTTCCTACTAACGGCCTTTTCTGTTCCAAGGACCCAGTTGGCACAGTGTAAAATCTGTAGCACCTTTAGTGATGTCTCCCTAGTCTCCTGTAGTCTGTATGAGTTTCTCATTCTGACCTAGTTTTCATGACAGTGACAGTGGAGGAGGAGAAGAGTGGGTTTGTGCTTTGTACAGTGGCCCTCAGTTTGCAGTAATACCCAACATGTCTGTGGATATGAGACCATGTGTTATTGGTGAGTTAATGTGGAACATTTGGCTAAACTGGTGTTCATGGCAAAGTTTTCATAGACACTTTAGGGACTTTTTATGTTGAAATTTGCCAGTCCTGATGGAAGCAGATGCAGAGATCCACGGCCAGGCCCCAGGTGGAGCTCCAGGATTCCAATCAGCAAGAGAGAGGAGGGATTATATGAGCAAGAGATATTGAGACCATGATTGGAAAAAGCACAGGGACAAATAGCCAAACACATGAACTGTGAACCAATGGCTGAGGAGCCTCCATGGAACTGGATCAGGCCCTCTGGATAAGTGAGACAGTTGATCAGCTTGAACTATTTAGGAAGCCCTCAGGCAGTAGGACCGGGACCTGTCCTTAGTGCATGAACTGGCTTTCTAGAACCTAGGCCCTATGCTGGGACACTTTGCTCAGCCTAGGTGAAGGGAGGCGGGGACTGGACCTGCCTCAACTGAACCTACCAGGCTGAGCTGAATCCCCAGGAGAGTCCTTGCCTTGGAGGTAGTGGGAATGGGGGATGGATTGGGGGGAGGGCAAGGAGGTGGGGGTGGCAGGAGGAGGGAGGAGATGGGAATCCGTGGCTGATACATAAAATTAAATTAATTATAAAATTAAAAAAAATTTGCCAGTCCTATATCAGGCTTTTAATCTGTTGCTGTTAAAAAGGAGATGGAGGCCAGGCGGTAGTGGTAGACACCTTTAACCCCAGCACTTGGGAGGCAGAGGCAGGCGGATGTCTGTGAGTTCGAGGCCAGCCTGGGCTACAGAGTGAGTTCCAGGAAAGGTGCAAAGTTACACAGAAATCCTGTCTCAAAAAAACAAAAAACAAACAACAAAAAAAGATGGAGTCTTCTGCATTTTATCCTGAATTTTCTGCCTCTTCCTCCCGAGTGCTAGGCTTATGTTTGCATGAGCTAAGACGCCTGACTAAAAATGACTTAAAAGTCTAGGAATACCATGTGTAATGTATTATAACAGAGGATACCAAAGGCAAAAGCAGAAGAAACAGACTGTGTTCTGATCCTTGAGTTTTAGTATAGTATAGTCTTACTTTTTCTAGCCTTTCTGCTATTAACTCATAGAATTTATTTTTGTTTTTGTTTTTGTGTTTTTTTTTTTTTTTTTTTTTTTTCGAGACAGGGTTTCTCTGTATAGCTTTGTGCCTTTCCTGGAACTCACTTTGTAGCCCAGGCTGGCCTCGAACTCACAGAGATCCATCTGGCTCTGCCTCCCAAGTGCTGGGATTAAAGACATGCACCACCACTGCCCAGCTTCATAGAATTTATTTTTATCTTGGTATATTGACTTGGTGTGCCAAGTGCCAGCTGGGCCCATGGGATTGTAATCTTAGTACATAGTGATGGGAATTGACTCTTCAGTTTCAATTTCACTAAAATAAAATTGTAAAATCACTGGGTTTACCTATAGGTTTTACTTTAGTGAGATATAATTCACATAAGTACAGTAAGCCATTTAAATGTATTCAGTTCACTGTTGACTAAAAACTCAGTTTTAGTTCCAAAACATACCTGTCATCCCTGAAGAAATGTTGAGTAATTAAATTTTAAATCTGTAATTTCTAGTATAGTTTTTCTGATAATTGAGTTAATTTCTGTAGAGATGTATCAAGTTCTTAGTATGCTAGGCAGAGTGCTTAGGTACTAGGAGATATTTTAACAAATAAGTTCAGTGTGTTTTTAGAAGTCTGGTTATTTTTTTTTTTTAAGTTGTTCAGTTACTTTTTTTTTTTTTTTTTTTTTTTAAGACAAGGCCTTGCTGTGTAGCTCAGTCTGCTCAGGAACTCACTATATAGCCCAGGTCTGATGGTTAGCCTTCATTGTCAACTTGAGTAGATTTAGAATGACGGAGGCTCCACGCTTGGGAGCATGTCTGTGAGGGTATTTCTAGAGAGTTTAAACTGAGGACAGAAACCCTATCTCTCTATCTCTAATGTGAGTGAGACTGTCTCATGGCCTGGGATCCCAGCCTGGAAGAAAGGGAAGAAGAAGAAAGACACTGGGGTGGAATGGAAGAAGGAGAACACTAACTAGCAGAGTTTTTGAATTCCCCTGTCTTTGCTTCCTGATCTATCAAGATATGAGCAAGAGCCTGGTGTGTCTGCTTGTCATGTGTTACTGAATTTGATGGACTTATATATACCCTCAAACTAAGTGAAATAAATTCTCCTGGTTTGATCTCAACGTCCAGAAAGGTAACGTGAGAAAAATAGCTAATATACCAGGCCATCCTTGAATTTACAGTCCAGCTTCAGCCTCCCAAGTGCTGGGATGATGGGCTGTGCCACCAGGCTACATTTATTTGATTGACACTAATATTTTGACAGCTGACACATGACAGCAGTATTAGTTTGGAAATTAAAACAAAATTTTACTGAGCCAGCAGATTTCCAAGTAGGGAATAGACATGATGAGGATCAAATGTAGTTGATAAGGGTCAAGTGCACTTTTAAATCTCACCTACGAGGCCAGGGTAGTGGTACATTCCTGTAGTTCCCATTTGCAGGCCAAGACAGGAGGATTCTGGGTGTAGTGGTATCTAGCAAGACCCTGTCTCAAAAGCTAAAATGAGAATGTAAAATCTTATCTAAGGATAAAGAGTTTCTTGAAGTATTTATTTCCTGGCCATCTTAGGAAATTTTTTTATGAAAACAGTATTATTAGCCCAAGATTCCAGCATATTATTTCTTTATTTTATATATAAAGGCAAAAAGCAACTCTATGTCAAGAGGTTTTTTTTTTCCCCCATAATTGCCTGTTTTTTGAGTTTGTAGTCACATCTTTTTGTATTCAACAAAACAATACAGCTTCAATAGGGAACTGTTTAAACTATTTGAAGAAAGCGGTTGTTGTCTTATAGTGGACACAGTGTTGTTAGCTGTGTGTCACTAGTCTGTTTTATTGAGTGATCAAAATAGAGACTTACCTTTTGTGCTTCTTTGGGGGATTAGAATAGAAAAGATAATATTTTCCCAATAGTAGCTTTTCTTACTCTAAAAGCACACAGTAATGGTGTTAATAAAATTTTGTCTGCTACTCTGTATATATTTTGAAGATGTATTTAGTTCTTTATGTGTTTTGCCTTTATGTATGTGTATGCATCACGTGCATACTGGTGTCTACAGAAGTCAGAAGAGGTTTTGAATCCCCTGGAACTGGAGTTACAGATGGTTGTGAGCTGCCTTGTAGGTACTGGGAATAAACCTGGAAATTCTGGAAGAGAAACAAGTACTACTGACCACTGAACCATCTTTCCAACCTTAACTGATGTCTTAAAATTCTTTGTTTGAATTTTGTTCTGATTCAAATTAAAAAAGTCTTTGAAACAATGAAAAAATGATAAACGTTTCCTTAAATGTTAGTATATTATGATATATGAGATACTTTATAACCCTTAAGGTATATATTAAGAATATCTGTTAACTTGAATTGGCCATGAATATAGGTAGAATAGATGTGTATATGTGTGTTTATGTGTGTATACATAAACACTTGACATATTTTTTGTTTATATTTTTTATAAATATATATATTTTTTTTATTTGCCTGCTTCTTATCTCTTTAAAGCCCAGGTTTACCATGAAATCTAAATCTTCTTGCCTTAACTTCCTGAGTTCTGGGACTATAGGTATATATGTCACCACTCTATTTTAAGGTAGAATAAATTTATCTCTGTATTGTATGATATATCTAGCTTTTCTTGATTGACCTTAGATGACAAACTGATGCTTACACCAGTAATCTATGTGGCTAGTTAATTTTCGGTTTAGTTTAGTTATTGGTTAGTAGTGCAAAGCTCTACTGTGACATACTACTTTAAAATATATCATTGAAGACCGCCATTGTTGACTTCATGAGCTTACATGCAGTTCTTTGTTTCTAAAGTGTGACGTGCTTTCTTGAATTTCATACTTGTACTTTGGTAAAACCAGTAATACACTTTTAAAACTTTTAATAGGCCACCGAGCTGTATATGTTGGTGTTCATGTACCATTTAGTAAAGAGGGTCGTCGGCGTCACAAGCATCGAGGGCACAAACATCACCACCGGAGAAAGAAAGACAAAGACTCGGATAAAGAAGATGGACGGGAGTCTCCTTCTTATGGTAGGAGAAGTTGCCCTCCACTCATGGCTTAAACTTTTTTTTCTAAGAAGTATCATATCTTTCATTTCATTCCTTTCTTAACTATATATCTACAGTAATTTGGGCACATTGGGAGGAGCCAATAAAAGTAGGACATTTTTTTGTTTTGTCTTTTGAGGTAAGGCATCTCTGAGCAGCCCAGCTGGCCTCAAATTTATTAGTCTTCTGAATGCAGGCACACTTGGTGTGTGTGCCACCAAGATTTTTCTTTCTCATCTCTTTGCTTCTTCTCTTCCCTTCATCTCATCTCTTCCTGTCCCTTTCGTTCCCTTCTGTTCTTCCATTCCTTCTTTCTGCCTGCTGGAGAATTAAATCCAGGGCCTCGTGCATGTTAGGTAAGCATACTACCACTGAACTATTTCCTTGTCCCATAGGATATTTTTCTTTATAAGAAGAGTATTGGCTAGTAGCTTAAGGCTTCATTGATATAAATGGTCGTGGTGGTAGTGGGACCCTTGTTTTCTTTTTATTAAGACTGAATTGTAAACACTGGTTCTTATCATTTAGCTTTCAAATTAGTGTTGTTTATATACTTCACTACCTGACAGTACATGAAGCAAACATCTGCAGTACTAAAGCTTCTGGAGAGCACTGCACTTTTTACTTTGACACTTCTTTTGAGATAGGGTCTCACTGTGTGGCCCTATTCGCCTGGAACTTACTATGTAGACCAGGATGGCTTTGAACTTGCAGCTGTCTTCCTCCTTCTGGCTCCCAGAGCTGAGATTACAGGTGTCTGTCACCATACCTGGATTTCTTGTTTCTTTTTAAGCTATATTTTTGGTTAGAAGATCTTAATCCCTTGATTACCTGGTTACCTAAGGAAGAAATAGTGGTCTGGTTTGTCAGTATTGCCTGTTTAAAAAGACAAGAGTTTCTTTCCTCCCTCTTCTCCTTTTCCTTCTCCTCTTCTCCTTCTCCCCCCTCCCCCTCCTTTTTCCCTCCCTCCCTTTCTTTCATCCTTCTTTGTTTTTGTTTTATTTTGTTTTGTTTTTTTGAGACAGGGTCTCTCTATGTAGTCCCTACTGTTCTGGAACTCATTATCTATGTAGATCAAGGTGACCTTGAATTTATAGAAATTTTCCTGTCTCTGCCTCCCCAGAACTGGGATTAAAGGCATGCATCACCACATCTGGCTTTAGAAGGTCAGGTTTTTATTTTATTTAAAAGCAGAGTGCCAATGGAATTCAGAAAACAAAAGGTATTTATATATGGGCAGAGGATAGAGAAAACTATATATTTTCTGCTGTATAAAGATAGATAATTAGGTGGTCCTGAGATTCAGTATATCCCGAGGAAGACTTAGATGACTTGTGCCGACATCACCGGTATCTTAGTGAGTGCTTTCTGAGAAAGCTGCATGAACTGTAGGGTTTTCTCTGAAGCCCAGGCTGGCCTGGGGCTCACTACAAGTCAGGCTGTCTTTGAGCTCATGCTAGTCCTCCTGGGGTCTGGGATTACAGCTGTGTCCCAACTACACCTGTCTTGAACTTTAGGTTCTTGTGTGCTATACTGAAGTTTGAAGAAGTATGGATGGAAACCTGCTGTACATATGATCATGAAGCCAATACTGACAGCCTGTTAAATATTGTATGCCAACACCAAAGTCTGATATGTGCTCTTTAATCTCAGGTGTCTCTCCCCCCAACTCCTTTTGTTTGTTTGTTTGTTTGTTTGTTTGTTTGTTTCTAGGAATTGAACCCACTAATGCTTGACACATGCCAGGCAAGCATGCTGCCACTAAGCTACATTCCCAGCTCTTTCAGTAGTTTTAAAAGATAGATACTATTATTTTCATTTTATAGGAAAGTTGCCTAAGCTTTAGCTCAGAGAGGTTAATTGATAGGAATTTCTTGAGCTTTTACTAAGAGGAAATGGTGACCTAATAATATTAAACAGTTATATACTGGAGAGAGGTCATGTTGCTAGCAATGATTGAGTGAGGGGTTGGCAAGATGGCTCAGGTGTGTGAAGATGGTTGGCACCAAACCTGATAACTTGAGTTTGATTGCCAGAACCCACATGATAGAGGGAGAGAACTGACATCTCTTGTGGGATGTTTGCGCAATGTGTGAAGATATATTGCTGTGACCGGTGTTAATTAAAAGCTGAACGGTCAATAGCTAGGCAGGAGGTATAGGCGGGACTTCCAGGCAGTGAAAGAACTCTGGGAAGAAGTAAGACGGACTCACCAGCCAGACTCGGAGGAACCAGGATGAGCATTATGGAGATGAGGTAATGCCACATGGCAGAATGTAGACTAATATAAATGGTTTAATTTAAGTTATAAGTGCTAATTGAGAACAAGCTTAAGCTAAGGCCAAAGTTTCGTGATTAATACTAAGTCTCCGTGCCATTATTGTGAGTTGACTGTCCCGATGAAAAAGTACTGCTATAGACACCTGCAAGTTGTCCTCTTGACAACTTCATGTTTTTGTCCTGCTGCATCCATCTGCACATAGTCACTCAGAAAATCAGTACATTGATTCCATAAAATACAGTCTATATAATGGAATCTATTCTATACAAATAGGGCAGATGAATACTGGATTTAGAGAAGATCAATTGTGAACCTGATTAGGGTGATAAGGAAATGAAGAAAAGACCAATGCATGGGCACAGAAAAGCTGAGCTCAGGTGGACTTGGCTCTCTGATGGAGAAGCTGCAGCATCCGAGAAGCCCAGTGTGTTTATTCTATACAGGTGGATAGGGAGGCAGGATTAATGCACAGAGCTGAATAAGAAAGCAAGGTTATTGTGTACAATGGAACAGGAAGGCACGTTTAGCTAAACTGAGTAGCTGCAGTCTCTTGTAGGGGAGCAGGTTTTGATCAGAACATCTGTAGAGGGCAGAAAGCTACATTGGATATTTTCTGTATATACTGTCAACATTTGTACTCAGACCCAGTGAAGGTTTTGCCATTGCTCTGAGCCTTACCTTGGGGAGGCTTTGCCACTTGCGTGGGGCTGAGGCATTGGGGTCATTGACATGGCTGTGCTGATATCAATAACACACATTCACTCATGCCTACAAACTCCACGTTAGTCATGCCACTGTTGCACTAGTGAGTCTGTCTTCCCTGGTAGGTCAGTGTACAGCATTCAGAGTCCAGTATGGGTAAGCTAGCCAGCAGAGAAAGTTTCCAGGTCAGTTCAAAACTGACTTCTCTATGTCCCATAACCAAAGGTTGTGGTGTCTTCAGCGATAAGGTCCTATGTTCTAGTTATGGTGGGCAGCCAAGAGCAGTTGCAGTAGCCTATGTTGTTTGGGTACCCCTGGAGCTTCCTGACCAATAACTTGGAGGGAGATAACGTATGCCTGGTGCTGAGATTTTCATTTTATAACTCATGTCTTCTGGGAACAGCATTGTCCTCTCATGCAAGGAACATCTGTTGAAGCTTATTAAAAATACGTGTGTATTTTAATTAGCTTATAAACTAGGTGTTTTCTTAAGATTTACTCATGCATCCTTAGTTTTGGTTAGCTCACTCCCTATCCTGCCGTTTCGCCCATCCCACTGCCTCCATCCAAGCCGTTTGTCCCCTGTTCTTGTGTAGCCGTGCATTCTCTTGGATCCTCTTACTGTATTTTTTACTTGGGTTGCAAGATCATGGGTTTCCATATAGCTTTTTCATACTCTGTTCATTGTAGTTGACCCTTCCCTAACCTTGTGGTTTCCTCATACCCAACCTGACTCCCTACTTGAACCTTCCCACCTCCAGTAGTCTTTCTCTCAACTCCCGTTTCGTCTATGTTATGCTATCCCCTCTGTCTTACTCTACCTTCCCTCCCCTCTACCACAGTGGCCTTCACACATAACAGAGAATATGTGGTATTTGTTTTTCTGGACCTGGGTGACCTTGCTCAATATGATATTTTCCAGTTCCATCCTTTACTGAAAATTTCATAATTTTTTCATAGCTGAGTAATATTTTGTCACATACATGTATCATATTTTCTTTGCCCATTCATCTGTTGATGGACATCTAGGTTCATTACCATTTCCTAATTATTGTGACTAGGTCAACAATGAACAAAGATAGCAAACGTCTCTCTAGCAGGGTAGAGAGTCCTTTGGGTATATGCCCAGGAGTGGTATTCTGGGTCATATAGTACTTTTATTCTTAAAAATTAAATTGTCAGGTGCACCTAATGCAATGCTTAGAGACTTAGGCTCTTGGATGCTTGTATGTTAGAAAGAAGGAATAGGAATCAGTGATACCATGTTCTAACTTAAGAGACTAAAGGAAAATGTAAAACATAATAAGCTCAAAGAAAGGGACAAAACTAGAAATGGAGGGGTGGCTCAGGGAAGAGAGCTTGCTGCTCTTTCAGAGGACATTCATTCAGTTCCCAGCACCAACTTGTAGTTGACTCAAGATCAGAGAGTCAGAGTTTATGTTGCTCTCCAAGGCTGCATAGTAGGGTGCAAAGGCTTGGTTATGAGGTGTCTTATATTTAAAGGCCTAATCACAAGATGCTTTGCTATAGGGCCTGGTTACCAGGTGTTTTGAGAGATCTACACGTGTTAGTACTTTGATCTTGAAAAGGGGAGGGAGGTCTTTTGCCTCTCCCCTTGCTAGTGTATAAAAAAAAAAAGCCCATTAGAAATAAACTCGAGGCTATTGGGTATTGACCCAGGGCCCTCCTGAAGTTATCCTGTGACTCTATGTCTTTTTTCTTCATCTACTTCTATATTTCCTATCTAGCATTTCTCAGTTCCTCACTTCCCCCTTCAAGGGACTCTTCAATAGGTCGGGGCTGGACCCCAACACTGGGCCCCGACAAGCACCCATCTCAGTCAGCTCACGACTGCCTGCACTACCTGTAAATCCAGCTACAAGGGATCCGACAACTTTTTCTGGCCTCTGCAGGCACTATATACATGCATACAAACCCCACATGCACATATATATACATAATTAAAAAAAAAACCCACTGGACATGGTAATGTATACTTTTTATTCCCAGTCCTGGGAGACAGAGGCAAATAGATCTCTGTGACTTCATGTTTTCATCTCTCTTTGCTTTGTTGCTCCAAGGCAGGTTCTCTCAGCTCTCAGGACTGTCCCGTCTCTTTCCCAGTGCTGGGGTTACAGGCATGCATGACTGCCTGGCTTTTTATGTGGGCACTCAGAATTTGATCTGAGGTCCACACTTGCAGAGCAAGTACTCGTATGGCTCAGCTTTCCCCAGTCCCTGTGCCCGTGTTTTACCTTTGCAACACACATTGTGATCTACAAACCTCATGTTTAAGAACTACACAGTTGTGTTTAAAAACAAGTAATCTCAGTGTTTTAAGTAAGTTTACAGGTTTTTTTTTTTTTTTTGGCGGGGGAGCACATTCCTAACTGTCCTTGGCCACATGTCTGGAGAGCCTTTAGTGACTCAGATGAAGGTTGAAGTACCCTATCTTATTACCTTTATACAGCATTGTCCTGCAGCACCTAACCAGTGTGTGGGGGTGGGGGTGGGGGGCAGCAAGCACACATGACATGCATGCATTGCGATGAAGGAAGAAGTCTGTGCAGATGTTGGCCTATGAGGCAGTAAACCTGAGCAGTCTGCACACTGTGGGACTAAGGGACTCACTCACAGTAGAAAAATCAACCTTTCCTCACTAGTAGCAGTGAATAACACTAAAAGAAGTTCTTTAGTAATAAATCCACTAAAAATCATGCAAGTCCTGAGTGCAGGAGCAGTTGAGCACAGTAATATTGCTTTGCCTCTAGGCATTCATTCAGCACAACACCTGTGGAAACTTCACATATTTTGTATATCAACTCTCCCAGTTCTTACACTTTCGTCTTTCTGGAGGGTTCCTGTTGGGCCTTCCTCCTTTGGTCTCCATATCACTTAATTTTCTGTTTTCTTCATTTCTCGTTCTGTGTCATTTCCTTGTGTTTGCCATTTCTTTGCACATCTCTAATTGTCCTCTTCAAATATTCTGTTCATTGCTTCCATAGGGGCCTGGAGGATTGCTTACATGGGTGTCAGTTTTAGTGAGAACTCACTTCTCATATAATACAAGATGGCTTTTGTTTTTAATTAAAAGCCTTAAGGTTTTCTACTAAAAGAGGCAGTGTCTATTCTGTTAGTATGTCTCATGCAGTAATTCTGACATGAACCCCAGCTGACAGTTGTATTTCTCGAGAACAGCAGGAAAGCTGGCCTGCACATATTGACAACTTGAAGCTTCACATCTGTTTCTACAACTTGAAGGCTTCCCTTTCTCTTAATTCATGAACTTAGTTATCTTAAATATTTTATCTAATACTTCCATCTACACATATATGACTTGAATATATATGCTATGTATATTTTGGATTTTGGAAGTAAGATTTGTACAATCCTGGCTTGTCTGGACCTTACTGTATAGACCAAGCTGGCCTAGAACTTGAAGTGATCCTCTTGCCTCAGTCCTCTGAGGACTAGAATTGTACTTGTGAGCCACTACACCACACCATACCAAAATCTATTTTACATAACAGAAGTGTTTCAGTTTCAAAGCTTACCCTTAAATGTATGTACTGTTGTTTTGTTAAGACACACCGTCGCAGAGGGTACAGTTCATCCTTGGGACTGAAGATGATGATGAGGAGCATATTCCCCATGACCTCTTCACAGAGATGGATGAGCTCTGTTACAGAGATGGAGAAGAGTATGAGTGGAAGGAGACTGCCAGGTCATTCTCGATTTTATGAATTGAAATTACAAGTTACAGTTGATTTGTTTACTTATTTATTTATTGAGGGTAGGGTCTTGTTTTATAACCCTGGCTGGTCTGGAATTTAGGATGTAGCCCAGGCTGGTCACAAACTTGCAGCAGTCCTCCTGTTTCTGTCTACTTTGTGCTGGGACTGTAAGAATGAGTCACCCTTTCTGGTGCTTTAAATTATAGGATTTCCTTGTTAATGCCTGGAAATTTTCTTTTGTTCTCTGCTCTCAATTTATTTCCTTGAATGCGTTCATTTAATGTTATAAAATGGTTTGTATGGTTGGTATTCAGATGCCTTTGAACAAATTTGAAGTTAAAAATCTTACATTGTGAAATGCTGCCGTTTTAGTTTTGTGGGCTTATTATTATTATTATTTTAAATATAAATTTCATTTATCATACAGTGGAACAAACTATGATGACCTATTTACTTATTGTTAAACTCCAAGCTTATCATGTGATGTAGGTGTCAAGTTTTGATGACTGCCAACAGTGTAAACTATTGGCCTATTTTGTGGAAATGTATTTGAGGTATATTTTGTTCCAGTAGTGATTTCTTGTTTCTTTTTAAAAATCAAGTTTAAGTTTATGTTTATGGCATTAAAATAAACAAATGGAATGTCCATTGTTTTTTAATTTTACTATATTATTCATTTAGGTGGTTGAAATTTGAAGAGGATGTTGAAGACGGTGGTGACCGATGGAGTAAACCCTATGTGGCAACTCTCTCCTTGCACAGTCTCTTTGAATTGAGGAGTTGCATCCTAAATGGAACAGTCATGCTGGATATGAGAGCAAGTACTCTCGATGAAATAGCAGGTTATATCGTAAACTGACTTTTTTATGTTTAAGATAATAGAGAATAAGGTGTGATTTTAAGATACTCATTTAACAACTGTATATGAAACGTCTACTCTTTGCAGGGGCAATGTAGGTTTGTGTAGAGACTAACAGGTTAAATTAGAAGTCTGACCACTGTCATCAGCACATATGTGGTCTGCCCTCTGGAGTTCAAAGGAAAGTCTTTCATGGTGAAGGTCCAGTGAGAACATTAAATATACAGCTCTTGAATCAGAGTACCTGGGCATAAGGAGCAGGTATATAAGAGAAAAGGCAGTGTTTATGGAGGAGTATGGGCAAGAAGAAGTTCCAGTAAAGTGTAGACAGTGGGACTTGGGAAAGTCAGCTAGCTCTACAAGCAGGCATACGTTTCTTGAATAAAGATAGAGGGCAGAGAGTATAGCTCAGTGTGTACAGTGCTGAGCTAACATGTATGAGGCCGTAGACTCATTCGTCCCCTTGCCCAAAAAAGGGACAGATGATGGCCACCCTTGAATTATTGGGCTGAAACACCAATTTTATATGATGAGCATTGGGGCAGTTTTGGTGATTAAGTTGGGAAAGGAATGATCCTGACATGTGCTTTCAGAACATTATCCTGCTAAAAAAAATACAGGGTGACTGAACTGGGATGGTGATAGAAACGAGACCTCCAGTTATTTCCTTGGAGTTGCATAAATTAGTAAGGCTGGTGTTAGGTATAGCAGTAGAAACAAACAAACAAACAAAAGACAGGCTTGAAGGACTATAAGGAGGGAGAGTGGAGAAGTAGAAAGAGAGAGTTGTGATTATTTGACGACTTTGGTCTATAGTTGCTCAACACCAAAGTCATGTGTGTTTTAGATGAGCGTAATACTGTGTGATCACTGAAGATTGCTCCCCAGAAAAACCCGTCAAGTATTTTGATTTGTTAAGAAAGCCATAAACGTAACTGTAATTCTTGGACTATAAATAATTTGAAATTTACCTGATTGTTAGATTTGACTATGTGTACAGATCTTTAAGTCAAGTCCCATTCTTATATGAATGACTGAAAAACTAAGTTAGAGTTAGGGATATTTAGTATGGGCAGTTGAGTCCCACTGTCATTTTGTAGTTGTCACAAAATAGAGCTTTTCCTTTTTAAAAAGAATTTGTTACTTATTCTTAGACAGTTTCATACCTGTAGTCTATCTTGATAATTTCTACACCCTATCTTCCCAGTCATGGCTTCTCAGTCCCCCTAACACACCCCCTCATGCTTCCATCTTGTTACGGCCCACGGAGTTCAGTTGGTGCTGCCATCCACCAGAACGTAGCATGTGGTGCCTTGAGAGAGTATAGTTAAGCATGTGATGAACTGTGATTATGCTAGTGTTAAGAATTACCTGCTAGGTTGGTTTTTCCATTTTTCATTTAGGGTAATTTTATCATAGTTTTGAAGATTTGACTTAAAATGATCTCTAACAGGGCCGGGGATTTAATTCAGTGGTAGAGTATTTGTTTGGCATGTGTAAGGGCTCTGTCCCTATCAGAAAGAAAAAAGCAACAACAAAGAAAGCCACCCCACCAGACTCTTCTTAGTGCTATTGCTTAAAAATCTATACATGGGCTGGAGAGATGGCTCAGTGGTTAAGGTCATTTGTTGTTCTTGCAGAGAACTTGAGCTTGATTTCCAGTACTCACATGACAGCTCACAACTGTCTGTAACTCCAGTTCCTAGGGATCTGATGCCTTTTTCTAATTTCTACAGGCTCCTGCAGGCACATGGTGCATGTCAACAATAGACATAGATTTGTAAAATAAGTACATGTATTTTTGAAACCTTGTACATTTTTTTTGTACATTGAAAATATGCACAGTAGTGTACAGAACGGCACTGGCATTAGTCCTTTCATTCTTCCATTCCTTTTGTTTCTTTGTTTACTTTGTTTTCTTTGTTTCTTTTGTTACTTTGACTGGGATTTTTAAGCTGCTTCATTGGTTCTGTACCTCTGGCAGAGTAAGAGCTACCATTTCTTGACTGCTCTGCTCTTAGCATGGCAGAGCAGTTGGAGGAAGTCTTTGGAAGCCCTTGCCATTGAATATTTTGTTAAAGAGAATTAGCTACTTCTCTTTCATTTATTGACTAAATTTATCATGTCTATATAGGAAAGCAACCTCTTTAAAATATACTACTTAGTAAAATAAGGGTCTCTCTAGTTATTTTTTGTTGGATGGATAATGTTCATATTTACCTTTATGCATATGCTTACATAGTGTTTGTATAGTAAAAATAACTCTAATTTTTTTTCATTGAATAGATATGGTGTTAGACAACATGATCGCTTCTGGCCAGTTAGACGACTCCATAAGGGAGAATGTGAGAGAAGCTCTCTTGAAGAGACATCATCATCAAAATGAGAAAAGATTCACCAGTCGGATTCCCTTGGTTCGATCTTTTGCAGATATAGGCAAGAAACATTCTGACCCTCACTTGCTTGAAAGGAATGGTGAGATAAGTTGTGGTGTCCAGTTTTTGCTAACATTTCTCTAATGGCATTTCAGTATGTTGTAATTAATATATGTTGCAAGAAAGGTGGTATTTCCAGTTACCTTTTTCATTTATTCAAAGTTATCATTTCTAAAGTGTTTCTTTTCGTTTGCTTGTTTTTGTTTCTTTGAGACAGTCTCATTATCTATCACAGGCTGACCTGTGTAGCCTTTGCTGGCCTTGAACTTGGGTTTTTTTTCCTTAACTTCCCAAGTGCTAGAATTATAGGCCTGTACCAACAAGACCAGTGTGAGATGGAAATCATTTGAATGAAGAAAAAGCATTCACTGTTACTAAAATGTCATAAATTTTCCTTAAGCAATCTATAAGTACAGTCACTATCCCTTACCCTAAGTCATCTGCTTTTTGTTTTGATTTGGGGTATCTTGTGTAAATTATTTAAGAGGCATAAATTATGATCTGTGACTTCGATGTTTTTAATTCTAAGTACTAAGTTTGAATTTTATGACTATATCAGATTTTTTCCTGATTTTTTTTTCCCTCCTAAATATGCTAAAAGTACTGATCATAAACAAGTGTTTTGGGAGCTTGTTTCAGATATTTATATACTTTCTGCAAGGTTTCATGATAAGGCTATCTTACATGCATGGCAGACAAGTTGATGTCTTTCAATCCATTGAGAAAGGCAAACCCAGGTGCCCAGACCCATTTCTACCCTTCCTTTCAGAGGATGGTGGCACATTATGTAGGACTTGAGGAGACAGTGTTTTTGTTTTTCAAATTTTACTTTTGTATTATGTGTGCATATGTTTTGCTTGCATATATGTGTGCGCACCATATGAGTGCCTGGTACCTGAGGAGGTCAGAAGAGGGCATTGGGTCCCCTGGAACTGGAGTTAAGGATGGTTGTGAGTCACCATGGGGTGCCAGAAGCAAATCCAGTTCTTGTGGAAGAGCAGCAGGTCTCTTAACTACTGAACCATTTCTCCCTTCCTCTTCAACCTTAAACAGCCAGTTAGCTGTGTCAGTTTCTTAAAACTAATGCACATGGAACATCCATCTACCTTTTCCTTATTATCTTCTTTCCAAAGCAGGAACACACCAGTATGGTTCTCACTTGACTATTAAAACAGAACTGTGATAACAGAACCTAAAAAGGCCATATGCAGAGACTTATGAGGGTCATTACTGCCTCTAATTGTGTCATTACAAGAAGCCTAAGAGGATTGCAAGTTGGGACAAATGGATTATGGGACACAGTAGCTTTCTGCTCTGCTTCTGTCCCTGAATGGCTCTTAAATGGTTGTCTAACTCGTCAGCCATATGTGTAAGGCCTTAACGTAACAGAAGTTGACAGCAGCCATTGCTTGTAGCTCAGTCTAAGATATTTTATTTGATCATTAAGGAGTCTTTTAATCTGTTTAAAATTATGATGTGGTACATTTAAGGGATCTAAGTTTAATTTAGAAACAAGTTGTACATGGCATAGTTCCTGCTTTTATTTTTTATTCATTGTATATTCTCCACTGTGGTGAAGTAAATTTATTTACCTCAAGGACTCTATTAAACTTTTATTCTTTTTGTAGTTTAATTTATTTTCATCACGAGACAATGGCTATTTTCTTTTGAATGTAATTTTTATCACGTTAATTTTGTTACATTATAATTATAATGTAATAAACTTTATTGCATGTAGCTCTTTGAAAGCTAAGTGATTGTTGTTTATGTATTAACAGTTTCTATTAATTTATTTTAGTTACCATACAAATAATGGGTTTATCACATTCTTTATTTTTGTTGTATTTGAATCTTCTGATCATGTAGCTTTGATTTCTTAAGGTCACAAGAGATTGTTACATTTCTCATACAACTACCATGTAGTTTTTAAAAAGCTTCAGGAGAAACTGTGTTTCTCTTTTAAGGCACACTTACTAGTAGTATCAGGTATTTCAAGTATAAGTATTCCTGTGCTTTGAAATATTCTAGATTTACTCTCATATTGCTCTTGGTAGAATGTTAAAATGCTTTGTTTTTAGCCAGCTAATATAGCGATTATATGTCATTGATGAACTGGCTATACTATGGTAGAGGCAAAACATGTTCTTTGGAATATTGATTTAAAACTTGATGTTATAATTCTCATATTCTTTTTTTTTTTTTTTGAGACAGGGCCTTACTGTGTAATCTTGGCTAGCCTGAAACTTGCTTTATAGACCAGGCTAGCCTTGAACTAAGAGATTCATCAAGCATACCTGGCTATTAATTCTCTTGAAAAATAATTTTTATAATTTGTTTTGTACTTCTAAACTGTACTTAAGGGCATTGACCAGCCCCTGTTACAAACATTTAATACCATTTTTAAGTTACTTATTAGGTAATGCTAATGTAGAATCTTGAGAAATAATTATCTATAGATGTTCCCATTTACATATTTTTTAAATACATGTTGAGTCATGGAACTGATTACAGTTGAATAACTTTTCAGTAACACTATAACAAATAAGAATCTGACTGACCTGCTAACCCTCACAGGGGACTTTGAAACTTGTGGTTTGTGGTTTGAGTTGAGTTTTGTATTCTCTGTTTACCTAATGCAATGAACATTTTTTACTTACTTGTTTTATCTCAGGCGAAGGCCTGTCAGCCTCCCGCCACTCTTTGCGAACAGGTCTGTCTGCCTCAAACCTTTCCTTGAGAGGAGAATCGCCTTTATCTCTTCTTCTCAGTCATCTTCTCCCTTCTTCGAGAGCTGGAACCCCTGCAGGCTCGAGGTGTACTACCCCAGTGCCCACCCCCCAGAGCAGTCCTCCTTCCAGCCCTGGCTTAAGTCGCCTGGCCTCCAGCAGTTCCCAACAGAGTCAGCCTCAGGCCCCAGAACTCCTGGTGTCACCCAACAGGGACGATATTCCCAGAGTAGTAATTCATCCGCCTGAGGAAGACATAGAAGCACTCAAAGGCCAAGAGCAGAAGAATGAGGAGAATGTTGACTTCACTCCAGGCAACTGTCCAGAGTCCTCCACGTGTGGTGCTTTCTGCCTCTGGGTCACTTGCACTGAGAATGCCTGTCAGCACATAGCTTGAGCAGCATATGTAGATAATGCTTATGATTTGACTTCTGCATGTTTTTGTTCTTTACAGTGTATTACAGAAAAGAATAAAGTTATTAAAACTTAGGTTATAAAAATACTATGAAGAAGGCTATACATAAGTCAAGCACATAATTTTTTTTTAGAGATCGTGATATTTGGGTGGTTTAGCAAACACATTTTTGATGTGACTCTTAGAAGGGTGGATTTTTCTTGTGCAGTTTACTTGTAAGGTGAGGAACACATGATAGTAATGAGGTGAGGTGCCCTTCATCTATATGATGCTTTTCTTCAAAGAGTGTAGTACAGTTTAGCCTTCCTAATATGATAGGATGCCGTGTTGTTTTTCCCATTCTCTTTCTGACAAGACTGAAATTCTCTATTAATTGCTTGTAGTCGTTATTTCAAGAGGAGTGGTGTAGCTTGGGACAGACTTTAGTTGTCTTTTATTTATGGTTGTGTGTAAGTCCAACTTTTCCTTGATGTTTTGCAGAACTCCAGGCTGTATACTCAGTCTGAGGATCAGAACTCCAGGCTCTATTACTCAGTCTGAGGATCAGAACTACAGGCTCTATACTCAGGCTGAGGATCAGAACTACAGGCTCTATTACTCAGTCTGAGGATCAGAACTACAGGCTCTATAACTCAGGCTGAGGATCAGAACTGCAGGCTCTATAACTCAGGCTGAGGATCAGAACTGCAGGCTCTATACTCAGGCTGAGGATCAGAACTGCAGGCTCTATAACTCAGGCTGAGGATCAGAACTGCAGGCTCTATACTCAGGCTGAGGATCAGAACTGCAGGCTCTATACTCAGGCTGAGGATCAGAACTGCAGGCTCTATACTCAGGCTGAGGATCAGAACTGCAGGCTCTATACTCAGGCTGAGGATCAGAACTGCAGGCTCTATACTCAGGCTGAGGATCAGAACTGCAGGCTCTATACTCAGGCTGAGGATCAGAACTGCAGGCTCTGTACTCAGGCTGAGGATCAGAACTGCAGGCTCTGTACTCAGGCTGAGGGTCAGAACTACAGGCTCTATACTCAGGCTGAGGATCAGAACTGCAGGCTCTGTACTCAGTCTGAGGATCAGAACTGCAGGCTCTATACTCAGGCTGAGGGTCAGAACTACAGGCTCTGTACTCAGGCTGAGGGTCAGAACTGCAGGCTCTATACTCAGGGTGTGGATATAGTTTTGTAAGTGGATTACAAAACTTGCTTATGGGGCTGCAGAGGTCACTCTGGGTAAGACTTCATACTGCACCAGGTGGTAGTGGCGCACACCTTTAATCCCAGCACTCGGGAGGCAGAGGCAGGCGGATCTTTGTGAGTTCAAGGCCAGCCTGGTCTACAGCCGGAGATCCAGGAAAGACGCAAAGCTACACAGAGAAACCCTGTCTCGAAAAACCAAAAGAAAAAAAGGAAAAAAAAAAAAAAAAAAAAAAAAAAAAAAAAAAAAAAAAGACTGCATACTGTTCTTGCAGAGAACCTGACTTTGATTTCTAGCAGCCTTGTCAGGAATGAGTCATGGCTGCCTGTGACTCCAGCTCCAGGGGATCCGATGCCTTCTGCCAGCCTCTTCAGACCACTTGTGCACATGCTCACAACACACCATTAAAAATAAAGTAAAATCGAAAGAGAGAGAAAAATAAAGAAAGAGAGAAAACTTCTAGGGCAGTAAAGGTTTTTGTTAGTTGAAAATTGAGGTATATGCCGGGCGGTGGTGGCGCACGCCTTTAATCCCAGCACTCGGGAGGCAGAACCAGGCAGATCTCTGTGAGTTCAAGGCCAGCCTGGGCTACCAAGTGAGTTCCAGGAAAGGCGCAAAGCTACACAGAGAAACCCTGTCTCAAAAAAAAAAGAAAAAGAAAAAGAAAGAAAGAAAGAGAGAAAGAAAATTGAGGTATACGTATTATTTTAATACCATGAATTTTTATGACAAGATAGGAGTTTTTTCTGAATAGATTAAATTAAAATGGTTGGTTTTCTGAAGACAAAATAAAGCTCATAATTACTGAGAAAAGTCATAGGATCAGCTGTCAGCACTTCCTTTATAACTGCCATTTGCACGTAGACCATTTAGCTGTTTCTAGCAGGAGTCTGGAAGCTGATGCTATGTAGAGGAGGACTTCTAGAACTTGACATAGTATGCAGTGGCAGGAAGCTGCATTTGCTGCTCACTGACTTGATTCTCGGTCAGCAGAATTAGTATCAGGAGCCAGGAGTCTTTACCAATTAAGGAGAGACTTTTAACTTAGCTGAGGCTTGAAAAGATTACTCAGAGAGAATCGTGGTAGAATGCTTTAGTTTCTTTCCAAAGAACAAGGTTTCAAGCTAGCTTTGAGCTTCTGATCCTTTTGTCTCTGTCTTCTAAGTGCTGATATTCACATGCTTGGCAGGTGAAATGTTCTTAATATGCACTGCCATTTGAAAAAGGGACAGGTTGAAGATGACCAGCATAGCCAAGCAATCTCATAATTTCTGTCTTTGTCACCATTGAATTTTACTTGATTTCTTCTTTCCGTTCCTAATGATTTTGCCCCTCCCCCATCTCGACAGGCCTCCTTGTTCTTAGCTATCCAGTCTAGTGGCCGAGCCATTCTAGAAACTGCATTATGTTCTTCTTTTGATAACCTGTAGAATACATTTGAACAGTCTGTAGTCTAGTGCTCAGTCACAGTTGTCACCAGGGTTTTAATAAGCTGCTTCTTGATTTTCTTGCATGTGAGTGTGTTGAAATCACTGATAAGGATAATTCCTCCCAGCCCCCTTGGGTGAGGAAGAGACACTACTCTGAAAGCATAGGAACAAAGGTTAAAGATGAGGAATCTTAATAGCTTTTCCATGCTAAGTCAACATTAAAAAAAAAAGTATTTATTTTAGAATTTTTTTTTTGTTTCAGAATTGTTTAATTTGAGAATTACATGGCTAAATCAAGTGTAGTGCTTTTTATAGGAAGGTTTTTCACTTGTATCGATGCCCCAGTCTGTTGACCAGAAAAGTTACTATCACAGAGACTTACATCTAGAGTTGAAGCAGCTAGCCCAGATTCCTTAAGTTATGTGCATTAGTTATAATTGCTCCATCTAGAAGAATAAACATGCTTGTATGTATCAAGTACATCTGATAGGCTTGAAATTGCAGAAGTGATTACTAATTTTAACAAATGACTGATACTGACAAATATTAACTGAATTTTTGTAAAGTAGTAGATTGTATTATATTGCAGTCTCTTAAAATGTTCAGTGTTTTGAGTATTAATTTTTTCATATTCTTGGACTAGAAGTTTTTATTTTTATCTTTTAAGGAAAAACGAGACGTATTTAATGGTAGAAATCTGTTGATACAGCTTGGATTTAAGTTTTTGAGATTTGAGCTTTTTATAGAACTCTCAGTGGTAAAGATAGATTAGTCTAGGCAATGCTTTTAAGCTGTCTTCCTAGGAAAAGCTGCTGTTGAATAAATACTAACATGAACATGCAACATTTATAATTCACACAACCATGTTAGTCCCATGTTAATTTATAGATAGGCTTGTCAGAACCAGAGAGGGTGAGTGAATTATTCAGTCACATGGCTACAAGTGATGAGTGTTATTTACCTAAATCTCTTTATTTACTTTTAATCTTTATACTGGGAAAGCTTGTTTATGGTCTTTGGTTTCTTAGGAAGAATGAGAGTAGAAATTAGACATAAATACTACTAACGCAAAATCAAAATTCTTAAGGAAATATGATTAATGAAGATTGAATGTAGCTCTTAAATTTTCTGAATTACACTTGGAATTTATCAAAGAATTCATATTGGTATTGATATGAGTGTCCTAGGTGAAGTTAGACCTCATTGAGTTCCATACAATTTACATGTGCTAGAGGTGCTCAGAGTGTGTTACCTAGAAACATTTGTAGCGAGCAGACTGGTCTTAGTTCAGATCTTTTTGTGGTTCCACAGACTCACTTCTTTTCAAAAGGCTACTGTGTAAATTCTGTAATGCTTTAAATATTAAGATACACAACTTCATCCTGTTGATGTATTCTAATTCATGTGGCTGGTATGAAGCTAACACCTGGCACTTTTTAACCTCTCACATTTGCTTTCATAAACAAACCATCGCTTTAAGGATATGAGCAGAATCAGGCTACATGGTGAATTTTCTTCTTACTAATTTGGGTTGTGTATTTCCTTAAATACAGGGATTTTGGCTTCCCCACAGTCTGCTCCTGGAAACTTGGACAATAGTAAAAGTGGTGAAATGAAAGGTAACGGAAGTGGAGGAAGCAGAGAAAATAGTACTGTTGACTTCAGCAAGGTAATTCATTAATTGTAAATTTTCATTAGCTTTCCCCCTGAGAAATAACTAGGAATGTGCTGCTTTGTTGCCATCACTTACAGCAACTGTTTAGTAGACTGGTGCTTTCACACTTGCATAGGATGCCTGTGAAGTGTTAGCACAGAAACTGGGGTAGGCTCCAAGTCCGTAAGTCAGAAGAACACACTGTAAACGTATGAATTCTTCTTTGTACCTGTTCATAGATACCCTGAAACTTGGGTGTCTTTGAAGAGGCTTTTCTGGGAGCGACATTGCAGCATGGACAGAGCCTTCTTCCTGGGCTGTACTGCATCCCAGAATTACTGACTCATGGTGTCAGGACCTTCTGGAATGCCACTGGGAAGCGTGGGTAGATAGAGGCATGGTTTAAACAACAACAGCAAAAAGCCCCTATGAATTTATTTTGTTTGATGAGTATTAATTGAAATAAAGATGAAAACAACAACACAAAAAGACCCTCTATTCTTCAGCACTAAGCTCAAGTGACAGCCTAGTTTCCTAATGGTTGGGAAGTACCTTAATTTGCTGCCTGTCAGTTTACTATTAACTCATGAAACATTGACATTTTTACAACTTATTTCTAAAGCTTTGTTTTAAATATCAAATAGGATTCGGTTTTTCAAGCTTTTTATTCTGTTTCATAGTGTGTCCACAAATGCACACTTCACTGAAAAAAGGTTTAAATGATTTGGATTGTAGTTTTGTGGAGCTTTGTAATCTCACGTTGTAGAAAGACTTAAAATTAGGGATTTTGACTATTTGGGAAAAGTGTTCGCCTGAGCATGATGACATATGCCTGTAATCCTAGTTATCTAGAGGCCAAGGCAAGAGGATCTCAAGTTTGTGGCTAACCTGAGTTACATAGTGAGCTCTAGACTACTCTGAACAAAACAAACAAAAATTAAAAACAGACAATAAAGGCTCTTACAGTTGTCATTTCTAACTTACCTTGTTTTCATTAGTGCTCTGTTTCAGATCTTCAGAAAGTGTTCCTAGCTAAATTGGAATTTATTCTTTGTTGCTGAAAAGTAAATGACTATCATTTGCATTGTGGATCTTGTCTAGGCATGGCAGTTGTGGTTGATCTTTGTTCCTCTGTCAGTTTCACTTTTTTACTTGGCCTATTCTTGTATACCCTCCCTGTCTCTTGTTGGGCAGGAGTCTGCCTCCTGGCACTGTAGTTGTGGCACACTGGGAGTGGGACTCAAGAGGCCCGCTGTAAGTGCTGGTTTTCTCTCTTCATAGATAGTCTTGGTAGTAGTCGTTTAGTAACTGTGTGAACCTGTGTATAAATGAGAGCGAGCTTCACCCACTCTAGTGTCATGTGTGTAACTGTTTTGTAATTATACACAGGCAGCTGAGTTCCTTTACACATTGTCCCATGTGTGAACTAATCAAGGCTATAGATGTGCATTGTAAATAACATGTTTTTCCACATAAGGAAAAATACTAGGAAATGGTAGTTTTTTTTTTTAAAAGGAGGATGTATAAAGACATATGAAACAATAATACTTAATAATAGAAAGTCATGAAATGAATATGTTGTAGCACTGTGTATAATTTCATGAGCCATTGTTAGTTTGTGCATTGTGTGTCTTCACCAGTGTCTAATAAATAGTCTATTCATTGAAAAATTTTCAAGTTTATGTTTGATAATATAGAGCTCTAAAGTAATAAAGATAGTAGTAGTTAAAACAATAGACGATGAATTTTGCTTGCACTTTTTGTATTTGTCTACTTCGTTCTTTATATCTGTGGGAATTTTGGCATTATACATCTTTTAGATGGCAAGTTTTGTTTGGCAGTAGTCGTTTTAAAGTCATTCTTTCATTCATCTCTAAGCAATCATATTTCTAAATTATTTGTCAATAGGTTGACATGAATTTCATGAGGAAAATTCCCACAGGAGCTGAGGCATCCAATGTTTTGGTAGGAGAAGTGGACTTTTTGGAGAGACCTATCATTGCGTTTGTGAGATTGGCTCCTGCAGTTCTCCTCTCCGGGTTGACTGAGGTCCCTGTGCCCACTAGGTAAAAAGCAATTCTCCTTCATGACTGTTCATATGGACCCACTGAAAGAATACTTGCTTTGTGTAATAGAGGCACTATTGAATTACTAATTACTGATATTCAGTCATTGTGCCAAAATGCTTTTGAGTATTGGAGTGTAAATATCCTCGCTCCTCCAGCTTTTACCATGTTTCATTCTGCAGCTAACCTGAAACTTACTATGTAGCCCAGGCTAGCCTCTAACACCTCCTTTACACTCCCAAATGATGAGATCGTAGCTCTGAGTCACCCTCTCCAGCTATAATAATACTGTGTAAAAACAACTCTTCATTTGTATCTTCATAAGAAGCTTGGTATCTTATGAGCTTTTGTTTTACAAAGCCAGTCACTGAGATTCATTTTGTGCTGGGGACCCAGAAGGGGCTGCTCATATTCAAATCTCATTCTGTTCTGAGATACAATCTAAACCCAGTCAGTCGTTTTAGAAATGCCTATCCTTTGTGTATGCATGCAGAATTCTTTGTTCTGGTTTTCCATTCATTTACATTGAATGTACAAATTGAGACCACAAATAATAATTATAGCAAATTATGTTAATCAGTTCATGGGCCATGAAAAGGACATCTCTGCAAGTCATTAGTATCAGAAACTTAATTGTGAATGTGACTTGTTTTGAAAGTAACTTTTTGTTTGAAGCATTTTGTTTGTTTGTTTGTTTGTTTTAGATGAAATCTCTTGTATGGCCCAGGTTGACTTACTATTCTTGGCAATCCTTCTGCCTTAGCCCCCTGAGTGCTGAGCTTCAGGCGTGTGCACCATCTTAGGGGGATTTTTCATCAGGGAGGTTCCACAGTACCATGAAGAGGTGTGGTTGATAATGTATTCTCATGACTGATTTAGTAATTAAAAATTAATAGGAGTTTGATGGAAATATACTTACTTTATATATATTTGCTCCATTTTCACTACTGATACAGTGTTAATAAGTGCGGCAAAATTATTTGATTATTTCATATGTAAATTTCTATAAAGCAGGAGGATAAGTGTTTGCATAAGAATATTAATATTTTATATAAGGTTGAGGAAGTAATGATGAAACCCATTATTTTGTATGGTAACCTACAAAAATAGTTAAGATATTAATATCTGCTCTAGTATTAATAGGGTACGACTCTACTTTTTATTGAACACTAAAATAGTTAAAGGTTTGATATAGAAGTTGGAAATTCTTTTTCCTCCCAGAAAGGTTACTTGACTAAATGCCATATTTATAGTATTAAAGCTTTGATCTAAATAGTTTCAGACTGCAGACTTTTTTTTGTGGATATATTCTGAACTATTTTGATTCGACAGACCTTACTTTCAAGAAATGAGTGTGGGACAAGGGATGTGGTTCAGTTGGCAGAGAGCTTGCTTAGCATGCACAAAGTCCAGGTTCAGTCCCCAGCACTACATAAACCAGGTGTGGTAGAGGGAGCAGTGGAGGCAGGAGGATCCAAAGTTCAAGGTTACCTCTGGCTACTTAGTAAGTGCTAGATCAGCCCGGGATACATGAACCTTCTTTCAAAAGAGAAATCAGTGTGGAAACAGTGTGGTGCTGCAAATCTGTAACCCAGCACTTGGAAGAGTGAGTGAGGAGTTTGAGGTCAGCCTGGTGACTTGGAGACCCTAATAAGATTGTACAACTTTGCTGTTTTGTCAGTTCAGACCAGAGTAAGTTGCTTAATCCAGAAGGATATAAAAGATGGAAACTTTTATGGAAAAACACTTCCTTAGTAACTGTTTTGCACTAAGGAAGCTGGGAAAGGGAAACACTGGTAGAGTAAATTGTGAATGCCTTCTATAGTTGCATGATCAAATTTTTGTTTGTTTTGGTTTGGTTTTTGAAATAGGATCTTCTGTAGCTTGAGCTGAGAGGATGACTTTGAACTCAGATCCTCTTTGCCTCTGCCTTTCAAGTGTTAGAATAGCAGGCTTGCCCACTACACTCAGTTAAGATCTGTTTTGAATAGAATTACCATTATTTTCTTGATTCTTGTGGGTGATTGCAAAGGTCTGAGTGTTGTTTCTGTATTTATAATAGAATCATTTTTTAAAAGTTTCCTGGATGTGTGTGTGTGTATGTTGTTTCTTTTAAAATCTGCATATTTTAATCTTTTCTTAGGTTTTTGTTTCTGTTACTGGGCCCAGCAGGGAAGGCTCCACAATACCATGAAATTGGCAGATCCATAGCCACTCTCATGACTGATGAGGTAATTAAAATACAGTCAAAATCCCTTTGAGCTAGTCCTTCTTTCTCTCATAGTAAAGCTTATAAAATTATCTTTGATGTCTATGCTATTTTATTTCATATGTACGCTTCTAACACATGGATTTGTTGTGAGTTTTAAGACCTATTTCTCAGGAAATAGTAGTAGTTTTTCATGTACTTTGTGCTATTCTTTTAATTTGACCTCATTTACTACATTGACATTTTGAATTTTGTTTGATTTCAGGATGTTGCTTCTTTGGGGTTTCCTTGGGACTTATGATGTTTCTCTTTCTCTCTCCTGATTTTGTGATGTCCTATTTGACTGTAAACTCCTTAGTCATCAGGACTTCTGCTTCTTAGAGAGAGATTTCTAACAGTGCTTGCCAGACATTCCAACACATCTCGCAGGGCATCAGAAATCCTGTAAACCAAATCTGATCTGGGTCAGTTATTCATCTATTTTCTAAATCACTGCCATTTCTCTGGTTTAGACTCTGACCTTTACTATGGCAGTTAAAGTGATTTACTGGGTTTTTATCTTTGGAATTTCTTACCTATTTTGACAGTAGTAATATGTACATGTAGATCATCTAACATCTCCTGATCCAACATGTATCCACAGCCTCATTATTTAAAGTTTTTTTTCTTTCTGCGTTATGGTTTCTGTATAGCCCAAGAATGCTTCAAACTGGTTGTGTAGCTCAGCCTGACCTGGCTCTTGGCAGTCTTCTTAGCTTAGTTTCTCACGTGCTGGGGTAAAGACTGACCCACCACATTTGCTTTAAGCTTCGATGCAGACCCTTTCCTGGTGTTGTCAGGGACCTTGCTCACTTCCCCATGCTTGCATTCAGATACTACCTGTCCTCCACTTGGTTTGGGCCATAGGAGCATCCTTTCTGTTTCTTGGATGGGTTTTGCTTTTGTACCCCTGTACATTACAACTATGATTCTGTTTTCCTAAGGACTGTTGCACCATCCCTCTGCACACTACCTGTGCTGTGATTTTCCCTCAGTTAGCACCTCTGTTTTGTCTTTTGCTTGTTTATTTGGTTTGTTGGCTTTTCTTGGACAAAGTCTTGATGTGTAGCCTGGACTACGCTCAGACTCATACCAACTCTCCTCTTCCTGCCTCTGTTGCTGGGGTTATCAGTCTTCTCAGCAGCAGTTTGCTTGACTGCCTATTTTTCTCTCCCTCCATTCTTCACTTCCCTTAATTTTCTTCTTTTGTGAACAGTTACCTCTCTTGGAAGTTTGTCTTTCTATGCAGTTAACTCTGTTCTGCCTGGAAAGAAAGGCAGGGTTTTTATTTGTTTGTTTGTTTTTGGTAGCACACAGCATTGCAACTAGCAAATAATAGATAACCAATAAATATTTATTAAGCAGAATATCTTTGTCCGTAATTATTCCTTCAGGATAAATAACATTTTAATGGCAGAAAGAATGACATGACATTATTGTAATGAATTAATTTGCAGTGAATTCATTTTCATCTTTGTAACAAATTATTATTTATTTGTGAAATTTTTCCTTTGTGTCAACTCACCATTTTCTTTGGTTTGTTGTTGATTGATCTGTTAATACTAATCACGGGCTAATTCTTGCTAGGTAAGGTAAATACCTGCAGCTAATAAGAATTTATGTCATTTTTACGGCTTTATTTTGTTATTTATTTCACATTGTATTCTTGTGTGCACATAGGAGTCAGGTCCCTAGGAACTGGAGTTAGACAGGTGTGAGCCCCCACAGTTCTGGGAACTGAAAGCATGTCCCCTGAATGCAGTGTTCACTGCTAGCCATGGTGCTGCTGCTCCATTGCAGTGTCTGCAGCTAAAGTGCATTTTGATACAGGTAGATCTTGCTTTCCACTGTAAAGTCCTCATGCTCAGTGTCTTTTTTCCTTAGATTTTTCATGATGTAGCTTATAAAGCAAAAGATCGAAATGACCTCTTATCTGGAATTGATGAATTTTTAGATCAAGTGACTGTCCTTCCTCCAGGAGAATGGGATCCTTCCATACGCATAGAGCCACCAAAAAGTGTTCCTTCTCAGGTAAGCATCTAGGTATGCGTCTGGGGTTGTTTTCTTTTTTAAGCTCAAAACTTCTAATAAAAAGTGTAAGTTATGCATTTTTAGGACTCAAAAGTCACAACTATTTACAGTGGATGTGGCTCAGTGGGCACACTTTGTCATTGTGCCTGGGGCCCTGGATTTGGACCCTAGCACTAAAAGTAAAAGCAGTAGAAATCAGAGGTAGAGTCAGAGAGAATGGACCTGGGTTTCTATGTCCCTTGTACTCTCTTATCCCGAGCAGATGTTTGTCTGTCAGCTTTGTGGTCGTTCGTACGAATATTCTGTACCTGGACATGGAAATGTTAATAGTCTGCCTGCTCTTTTGTTATTGCATAATTTTAAGTTGTATATACGTATCTACATATATATATATATATATATATATATATATATATATATATATATATTTTGTTTTTTTTTTTAAATCTGTCTTCAATTGCTATTTGTTTCACAAAAACCAATGAATAACTTTGGGGTGCTGGTTCTTGAGCACTTTAAATAGTATGGAATAATTTGTTTTTGCAAGTTTGGGAAATTTCTGGTATACATTTTCGAGCTACATCTCTTGCCAATTGTGGACCCTAACAAGTTGCTTTGTTCTTTTATGAAAATTGGTTTATGTGAGCTTTTCTTCTTTCTTAGGTCAGTTGTGATAAATTTTGTTTGCCTAGTATATTATCCATTTTGCCCAGATTTTAAATTTTCTTGGAACATTTATATTATTAAACTTTCCTTGGTTTGTGGAGTTACATCCTGACATATCTTAGGTTTTGCTAATAGGTAAATTATTTATTATATTTTTCAAAGAGTAGTTCGTAAAATTATTTTAGATTTCATTTTAAATGTGGGTCTTTTTCTACTTCTTTCTGCTCTTAGCTGACTTACTTCCCTCCTTCCACTGTCCTTCAGTAAAGATGTATTTTCGCCTTTTCTGCCTACATATTTAATTATTTTCATTTTTTTACATTTATTTTATTTTATATGTATGAGTGTTTTGCCTGCATATGAGTGTGTACCACATGCATGGCTGGTACCCAGGATCAAATAACCCAAAACTGGAGTTATTCATAATTGTGAGCCACCGTGGTAATGCTGGGAATAAGCCAGTGCTCTTAACTGCTGAGCTATCTCCTCTGCCCCCATCTTTTAAATTTTTCCTTTAAAAAAGAAAAGAAAAGAAATTTTGTTTTGTTTTGTTTGTTTTGTTTTTTGTTTGGGACAATGTTTTACTATCTAGCTTTGAGTGGCCTGGAACCCTCTGTGTGTAGACAAGACTATCTTAAACTTGCAGTGATCCTCCTGTCTTAGTGTCTCAAATACTAGAATTGTAAGCATGAGCCACTGCCTGATGCTTCATGTTTTCATGTTTTAGCTACAACGTAGGTCTGTAATGTGTTCTTCTGTTCTTTTCTTGGGCTTAAGTAATGTTTTTTGTTTCCCCTTTGATCTAAGATATACATACATTGGTTTTAGCTTTGACATTTTCTTTTTTATTTATCTTTGGTGACTTCAGTTTTTCTAATTAATTAATTAATTTTGCATATCAATCTGTTTCCCCTCCCTCCTCTCCTTCCATTTCCTCCTCCTACCTCCTTTCTAATGCGCCCCCCCTCCCCCCTCAGAAAGAGAAGGCCTTCCTCCTATGGGAATCAACAAAGCATGGCCCATCAAGTTGAGGCAGGACCAAGCTCCTTCCCCTGCATCAAGGCTGGGTAAGGCATTCCAGCATAGGGAATTCCAGCATAGGGAATTAGGTTCTGACCAGGGACAGGTCCTGATCCCACTGTTAGGGGTCCCACAAACAGACCAAGCTACACAACTGTCACCCACATGCAGGGGGCCTAAGTTGGTCCCGTGCAGGCTCCCTAGCTGTCTGTCTAGAGTCTGTGAGCTCTCATGAGCTTGGGTCAGCTGTTTCTGTGGGTTTCCCCATCATAATCTTGACCCTCCCCCCCCCCCTTTACTTATATAATCCCTCCTCCCTCTCTTCAGCTGGGCTCCAGCTTTGACATTTTCAAGTGGTGATCTTACTTTTTTATCCCAGTCTAGCTACTCTATATTAATAAAATATCTAGGTCCATGGGAGTCTTAGACATCGGGAGCACTTACAACCACACATGGCTTATTGTGTCTGTCTTTCGCTCCCTGTGTATTCCATTCCCTCCCTCTTCCCACCATCTGTGCTTATCTGCCCATAGGTATTCCTTTAGCCAGTTCTTTCCTGAGGTAACCTGTGAAATACTCCTTTGTGTTCACATCGGGGAGAAGATCCTATATTTTAGAAGTGGTTTTTTTTTTTATTGACTTTAAATAAAATATAAGAGGTCACTGAAGGAATTCTTGTGTTACTTTTCTAAGGAAATGTTTTAGTAAAGGAAAAGTGTTGTTGATTTCCCCCCCTTCCCTCTTCTCCCACCCCTTTTCTTGGAGCACAGGGTCTTTTCATAGCCCAGATTGATCATGAATTCAGTCTTTCTGCCTCAGCCCCCTGAGGGCTGGCAGTGCAGGTGTGTGGAGAAAGTAGGGTCTTTAAAATTAATGTAAAAGTTCTTTGGTAGTCAACTGTGAGTAGTATTGTAAATATTTTTGTGAAAAATATGCTTCTTTGGGAGAATGTTTATTTTCAGAGCTATGCTGGCTGGCGTCAGCTTATCATACACTTGAGTTATACAGGAAGGAGGGAATTTTACTTGACAA
Organism: Peromyscus maniculatus bairdii; assembly: GCF_049852395.1. Classification (NCBI taxonomy): domain Eukaryota; kingdom Metazoa; phylum Chordata; class Mammalia; order Rodentia; family Cricetidae; genus Peromyscus; species Peromyscus maniculatus. Next base: position 24,526,588 of record NC_134860.1, on the reverse strand, counting down.
AATGCTTCTGTAACCAAGTCTGTAAGGCATTTTCTTGATTGATGCTTGATGTGGGAGGGTCTAGCTCACTGTGGGTGGTGCTACCCTTGGCTGGTGGTTTTGGATGCTATAAGAAAGCAGGCTGAGTAAGCCATGAGGATCAAGCAGTGTCTCTGTACCAGTTCTTGCCCCTAGGTTCCTGATCCTGACTTCCCTTCATGAAGGAATATGATCAGTACAAATGAGCTGAACCCTTTCCTTCTGAATTTGCTTTTAGTCATGGTGTTTTATCATAGCAGTGGAAACTTTAATTAAAGCCACGGTTATTGCAGAACAGAAATTTGAAATGGTGTGTATGAGTTTATCTTATGGTCCACTAATGTTAGAAGGTTCAGGAAGCTAATTGTAAATTTAAAATGTGAACGGAAAGAGATGGTAAATTATTTTAAATTCTATCTTATTTTTAAATGTTATTGTTTTAAAAGGTTATACTAGGAAACAGTTTTTGCTCCAGTGTACTTGTCTAAAATCCTCATGAGATGTAATATTCCCTCTAGCCATCACAGATACCTTGTCAGTTTTCTTAAAATTGATATTTTTGTGGAATTCAGGAAAAGAGGAAGATTCCAGTGTTTCCCAATGGATCTGCTCCAATGTCTGCTGAGCCTCCTAAGGAGGCAGCTCATCATGCTGGGCCTGAACTGCAGAGGACTGGACGGTGGGTACAGATGTTACTTTGGGGGATTAGGCACTGATTTAATGGAAAGGCATCAGCAGTCTTCTCTTTTAACTCCTCAGATATTTGGAATCTAATCTCATACATTATTTCTTCTGTGGTTTTGTAAAAATGCATTTCTATAAGATATGACATTAAGGAGAATTTTCATGCATTTGAAAACAATTTTAATAATTATACCCATCTTTACTTTAAAGTGAATATAATAGGACATATATTCAAAAATGTAGCTATTATAGTATGTGGGCTTTTTGGTGACCTCTAGAAGGTCCTGAAAGAAAATATAGATCCTTTTCCTAGTTAAAGAATTAAGAGATGAAAGAGGAATTACAGTGAATGATTTTTATACATTGTGCATGGATTTAAAGCTTATATGAACATTACTTTTTGAAATACTATAAAATTAGATGGACAAGCATGATTAGACCCTACTATTGGCATCTGGAAACTTTATTAGAGAAATTAGAAAGTTAATTTTAGAGTAAAGGATAGAAATGCTGCCTGCTAAAATGTAATGAAATATGTTTAAAATACTTTGTCCTAACTTATTGTGACAGCATTTCCATACTGTAGAGAAGTACCGCTATTGCTATTACATGGGGTACTGGTAGTCACTGTGGAGCTAAAGGACCTGGGGTCAAATCTTCATTTATAAAACTAGGATATCATATACAGACTCATTGTTGACAAGAACAACAACTAATACATTCAACACAATCACTGTAATGACTAGTGAAATGTAGGAGTCTTTGTGAATGTAGCAGAATAAGATTTTATTTCTCTGCCAATAATGCTGGTCTCCCATGGGCTGTACTTTTCTTCGTATTTTAGAGGTAGAAGTACCTAGTTAGATGCCCATCCATCTCAAGTACCTGAGAGCCTCCTTTGCCACCTGTTAAATAATCAGTTGTTTATTTGATGATGGAGATTCATTTTCTATTTTGTCATTGGTATCTTTGAAAGATGATTTCTTTTGTGACAGATTTTAGAATCATTTCTAGTTATCAACATGCCCTCAGCATTTATTTTAGTATTTAACTTAAAAAAATTAGAATGGTAAAGCTTGAAGCACCCAAACCCTCAAAAACATAAATTTAATATTTACCCATTTTCTTGCATTTGGTGTATGCATAATCACCTGTTCCTGAGTCATCAGACTACAATTTTCAGTTCAGCAGTGTTTATTTGGCACCGTCTGTATACCAGGCAGGGTTCCACTAGCTAGAAGCATGGCATTGAACAGAAGAAGAGTCCTGTCTGCTAGGATGCTTATATTTTATTGGAATAGTTTCAAATTAAATATATCTAAAGGCCTAATTTTTTAAAGTTGAAAAGGTATAATTTTGATGTTTTAATGTAAATACAGATTTTTTTATTCCCACTAAAACCTCGTAGTTTTATTAACATGCATAATATATATATATACATACATACATATATATGTATATATATATATAATATATACAGTATATAATAATATACTGAAATAGCTTTTAAGGGTTTTTTTCCCCTGGACAGAAATACTCACATAAATAAATCAAAAGTTAAAAATCATTAAAAATAGTTTTGACTTCTGTATTAAAGCTTAGTATACTACATTCATTCTAAGGACTGTGTAAGATATAATTGCCTTCTCTGTATTTCTGTCCATTGCCTTTCACATCTGTATTACAGATAAGGAATAGAGTTGCAGTTGCACATTTATGTGAATGGCTGGTTAGGTTTTGTTGATTGTATGTTTAGTTGTATATTTGCATTCAAAGTTACAGTTACTCCTATAAAGTCATTTGCCTGCGGCCTTTTCAGCATATAATCTATAATATAATTTTATGTTTCCATTAACTTAATGAGATTTATCTTTCCTCTGACATCATTTCATTAGAGTCAATGAGGTAATCTTCTATAAGTTATACCATGATTTAAATTTTTATTGGCAAACAGTAAGCACCTACAATTTTATGTACCCCATAGATTTAGTTTGAACTAGTTAGAATCCTCTAGTCTACAGCTTGACGAGTTTCATCTCACCTATTTAGGCTTTTTGGTGGTTTGATACTTGACATCAAAAGGAAAGCACCTTTTTTCTTGAGTGACTTCAAGGATGCATTAAGTCTGCAGTGCCTGGCCTCGATTCTTTTCCTATACTGTGCCTGTATGTCTCCTGTAATCACTTTTGGAGGGCTGCTTGGAGAAGCTACAGAAGGCAGAATAGTGAGTACAAAAGATTGGTAGTGGCCAGGCTCCCAGCTCCTCAGAGGCAAGTGTCTGTATGCATTTGTCTCACTATCCGTGCTTGTATTTGAAGAGTCTCCCCACAGCATTAACCTGTCCCAAAGCAGACTTCCCCCAAAGGTAATTGCTGTGGAAAACATGGGGAAGCCATTTGAACAGGAGAAGATGCACAGTTGAGGTAAAAACAAACCAACCAACAGTTTGTCCTACCTTGCTTGATGAAATGGTTATAAATTGAGTAAAACTTCCATTGTCTTCTGGGGGATGGGTGGGTTGTGGGGGAGATTAGCTGCTGTGGGTGGATCATGGTGGGAAATTTACCCACGGGGTTCCCTGTCCTGTTAGTTACCATAGAGTTAGGCTTATGGCTGTATTTAACTCCTCAGCCCCAGCTGGTGACTGAACTGAGACCATTTGAAACAGCAAACGTAGCTGTAGGGAGGGTGGAATTTTGAAGTTATGTTTATTTTCATTTCTCTATTTAATCTGTGTTTAAGTCACCAAAGCTTTTAATTGTAATTGGGTGCTGCCTCCCTTTTTCCATGTGAATGTAGAGTCCTGTTTAATGTACTTGCCAATACTGTGCTAGGAACTGGTGCTTCATAAAATCTTGAATGGCATTTTATGGGGGGTACAAATATATTTTAATGGCATCTAAGTGACGTGATTCATAATTCTTGATTTCTGAAGTTTGTTTTAGTAATATTTACTCTTGAAAGAAATTTTATATTTTTACAGATAAAAGGTTAAAACAATGACTTAAATCTAAGTGGTGACAATTCAATTATAAAGGCATATCTTTTTTTAAATAACTGAAAATTTCTAATTCTGAATTTATTTTTTACTACTTAGATTTCTTTTTACCTTTTCCTTTAATCATTGTTCATACATGTTTTTAGTTGCTATGCTGTCAAAAATAGTACGTGTAACTCTGCTGGGCACTGTTGACATGTGGTTTAGCTATTACCTTTTGGAAATATTGCTGCTTGGCTCATGGACTATCACTGCCTGTCTCTCCTTCTGCCCTTTGACACCTTGTACCTGAGTTAGTGTGTTTGGCACTGGAGTAGGAAGAGAGAAGAGGTCACCTAGCCAGAGAGGAAATGGTAGCTTGTGTTTCCTGGGCTGTTTAAGTGAGAAAGGAGAGCTGAGGAGTTGAGTGACAGAAAGAGAGGAACCAGGATGAAGATGAGGTGTTTGTTTCCATTGGCTTTATTGAAATAGACATTTTAGGAGCTTGTGTTCAAAAGCCATAGAGCAGCAGGATGAAATATAAAGATTGGAGACCATTCATATGCCAACGAGGGTGAAATTGAGCTTTAATTATGGGAAGGGAAGGAAAGGTGAAAGGTGGAAACTTAGCTGATTTATAGAATGGAAGGAGTACAGTGGTCCAGACAATCAGACCCTTAGGATGGAGAGTATGGATGGAGAGCATTTCCGTATCAGTGAAAGGTAATTTGGGGGCCTTATATGGCTATAAGTGTTGGAGTGGTGAAGGTGGAGTTTCTGGTGGCAGTTGCCACGTTTGTAACCTACAGCTTGGGGAGAGACCTCTACTTTGTGTTCACGTGCTCCATTGGAATTTTGTGGTGTCCCTCTTTTCAGGTTTGTGCTCCCCCCCCCCGAATTTCACTTACGCATTTTCACCTTTTACTCAAGCTCATTCTAAATTCAGTTTTAAAATGTACATATTTTAGTATAATTAAGGAGCTGGTGATAGTGTGCGAGTGTATCGTAGTGAAGCCCTATTTCAGAGAGAAAACAAATTTGTTCTTTATGATAATTGTATGTTATTAATATGGATGCTTGTTTTTTCATGTTGCTATTAGTTCAATTATATTTTATTTGGTTATTTATGATTCTGTTTTGGAAGATGCTGTTAGAGTTGATGGCAAGAAATGCTACCTTTGTGTGATAGGCCCTAGGTAACAGACAGGGTTTGTAGGTTCCATTCATAAACACTAGTGGGGTCCTCCTAATTATCATCACCCCCATTTAAAATGAGGGCTCTTAGACTGCCCAGTTGCTGCACGGCTGCATTTGAGGCACTAGCCAGGCTTGCAGGGCGGCCCTGTCCTTGCCTGCTGTCTCTTGTTTCAAGAGTTTGTTTCTTACAACTTCTTGTCTTGCCTCCCCCAATTCTGGGCTTTCTCCTTTCTGGATGGCACACCCCGGTTGGCCGTGATGCCTAAGAATGGCCAGTCCTTTTCCTTTCTCGCTGGTCCTGCCCTTTGTCTAGTGGCATAGCCTTGTCCTTGCTTCACCGTCTAACCTCATTAGCTCGGCTGTGATGCTGATAGCAAAACAAAACTGTACTGCATCTTACTGAGAACTCCTCCGAGGCTTACATTTTCCCAGTGTTCGCATTTTGCTGAGCTTTGATGATAAAATACTTACTCATTTATTGTTTTTGTGTACCTTTTACAGAGTCCTCCCACCTTGTTTATGTTACCTATACCATTTTAAAGTAAATTAATTGAGATTGTCATTTTAGATTAATTTTCAAGAAATAACATGGAAAGTTGCTGTCTTTTTTTTTTCTTTTTTAAGAAAACTTGAGAGAGGGTCACACGTTTGCCTATTTGGAGATTCTCTTTTAATTATTGGGTATTTAATGTGCATTTTATTTTTAGAATGAAAAAATACTTCTGTTAGTCATATAAGAGTAGTAAAAATAACACATATACTTTTCTGCTTGAATAGGCTTAGAAATAAAACACCACAGATGAAGTTGAAGCCCCGTGTGTTTCCCTTTGTGCCTTGTATCTTAGGATATTGAGTATTAAATTGAAGATGATTGCCAAAAGTTCAATTGAATATGCAGAAACAAAGCAGTTTTTCTGATGTACTTGATACGTTTGTACCTACTTGGCAAGTATATATGTTTTCCAGATGCTGTAGTAGGTTAGAGATAATTTTTTGATGTGTTGCTTTTATTCATTTTTTCCTTAAACAGAGTGCAATAGAGTCTCTTTTTGGAGCATCATTAACTGGGATTGCCTATTCATTGTTTGCGGGGCAACCTCTAACAATACTGGGGAGCACAGGTCCAGTCCTAGTGTTTGAAAAAATTTTATTTAAATTCTGTAGGTAAGTAGCAATTCGCATCCCTTGTATTTGTATACCTGTCAATTATATGTTATAGTGTACTGTTTATGAACTACACTTAGCTTTGTTAGCAGTGTGTGTATTTTCAGTATCTTTGGGTATTTTTATGTGGTTGTCCTGCCAAAGCTTCTGCTACCACTTCTTCTCAGTAATGTAGAAATAAGGAAAAATAAGATTGCCTATCAATGCTCATTTAATGAATTTGAGTATTGATAAGCAAATCATTTGATGAGTAATAAAAATCCTTAGTGCTACCAAAATTAAACCAGTAAGATGTTTATATGAACTATTTGTTAGGGGAAATGTAGATCTTACATAGGACAGAGTGAAATAGATCTTGAAAGCCCAGGCTGGCTTTGCCAGGCAATCTTGTGTAAAGAGATAAGGGCTCAAAGCTATCAGAGTGCAGTTAGTATCTATGGCTAGGCTATTCATGGCATGGGAATACTGTAGCTAATAGACTTCAAATTCAGCATTAATAATACCATTCTCTATATGTGCAGTTGAATATTTTAGCCTGAAACAATGTAGTCATTTGACTATTTGATTGTTGTAATTCTCTTGCTCTGATTTTCTGCTCATTGGCTAAGCTGGTTCTAATTCTGATTTGGCATGCTCCACTAACTAGTATGGAATGAAATGACTTAAAGTATCTCTTATTTGAAGTTAAAAATAAGAAACCATTTTTTTTTTTAAGGGATAGTGGTGGGTGAAGAATGAGTAGTGGCGGCAAGATATTGGGGGTAGTGAGTTTGTTTACCTTACTGATATGTATGGATTCTTCATCTTTAGAAAGTCAGTCAGTTGCTTTTAACCTGTCATTTGTTTGATAGAGCTGATTGCTAATGTAAGATACAAAGGCTTTATCCTTTTATTGCCTAGCATATTTTCACTGTAAATCTTTAATATAGTAACCAAGTCTCCAGTTGAAGCAGAAAAACACAGAGCTTCATCTAATCATTATTTTGGCCATTTGGTAATTGTTATTTTTAAAGGAATCCTATGTTGCTTGTGTTCTTACTGCTTGTTATGAAAAACTTTAGATGCAAATACTATTCTATATGTATGTGGTGATCATGTCTCCATTTATATTTCTAAACAGAGATTATCACCTTTCCTATCTATCATTAAGAACCAGTATTGGTCTGTGGACTTCTTTCTTGTGCATTGTATTGGTTGCAACTGATGCAAGCAGCCTTGTGTGTTACATTACTCGGTTCACAGAAGAAGCTTTTGCGGCTCTCATTTGTATCATATTCATCTATGAAGCCTTAGAGAAACTCTTTCATTTAGGAAAAATATATGCATTTAATATGCACAACAACTTGGATGAACTGACCAGTTACACGTAAGTGCTTCTATTGCTTCCTTATGTTAAAATATATTTTTTCTAAGATATCAGAGCATATTTTTCTAATGAATTTTTTTTTCCTAAGAGCTTGGCATGGTAGTACACACTTTTAATTCCATCACTCAGGAGACTGAGGCAGTAGAAAGTATCACAAATTAAAGGTCTGCCTGGGCTACTTAGTAAAAAGAAAGAAAATGGAATTTTTGCAGTACAGTATTCACTGTATCTAGTATTTACCATATAAGCCATAGCGCAGTTGACATTTGTTTCAGATGAAATTTTGCCAAAGCATTCATGGGTAGAATTATAATTGATGAAGTTTATTCATTTTTGTTTACTGATATAATGATTGGTTTAAGTAATCAACTTGACACAATCCAGAATTACCTGGGAGAAGAATCTCATTGAGAGATTGTCAAGATATGGTTGTCTTTATGAGCTTGTCTGTAGAAGATTTTATTAATTGAGTCAGGAAGACCCACCCACTATGGGTAGTACCATTCTCTAGGTAGGGGATCCTGGAAGCGAGCTGAGAACTAGCATGTATATATTAATTTGTTCTTCTCTGCTTCTTGGCTATGGATGCAATGTGACTAGCTACTTGAAGCTACTGCCGCTATGACATCCCTGTAGTTGATGGACCCAGACTGAGATCAAATGAACCCTTCTTCCCCTATGCTGCATTTGTCAGGGTTGCATTTTATCACAGCAATAGGAAATGAAACTAATACATGAAACTGAAATAACTTAAAGTAACTGAAGTATGTGGTCTTCTGTTTGAGTTGGATTGGCAAATTTAAATCTTACTAGTGTATCAGTCAGGGTTCTCTAAAGAAACAGAGCTGATAGAGTGAAAAAATATGTGTGTATGGGGTGAGGGGGAGAGGATGATTATTAGCTTGGCTTATAGGATGTATTCCAGGTAATCCAACAGTGGCTGTCTTACATTGGAGAGGTTGAGAATCTATTAGTTGTCCTGACCAAGACTCTAACTCTCAGCAGGCCCACTCTGGCACTGGAGTCCTGGAGGATCCCACCAGAGTTGCTGCTCTTTGTATTTTTGATTCCCAGAGAAATTGGTTCTGATATCAGTGAAGAACCACCTCAGTGACAGGATAGATGCCAGTGGAGTGAGGGCAAGCAGGCAGAAAACAAAGCTTTATTTTTTTCTTGTGTCTTTATCTCAACTACCACCAGAAGGTACTGCCCATATTTAGGATGGGTCTTCCTGCTTCAAATAATCTGATCAAGAAAATCCCTCACTGGAGTGCCCAGCAGCTTGTGTTTAGTTGATCCCAGATGCAGTCGAGTTGACAGTCGAGATTAACCATCACAATTGGCAATCTATGTTTTATGTATATTCCTGTATTCTTTAACCACTCGGGTGTAGGATATATTTTTATTTATTTTTTAAGTTTTGTATTTTTTATGTATTTATGTATTCCTTGCATTTTATATAATTGCATTTTTAAAGTATAGAATGTTCAACAAATGTACCTCTCATTCTTACATATAGTATACTCTTGTTAAGAAAGGTATTTCATTAGTACGTTTTTGTTATACTGGAGATGGAACTCAGAGCTTTGTGCATGGTAGGTGTCTTAAGGTTTCTATTGCTGTAAAGAAGCACCATGGCCATGGCAACTCTTATAAAGGAGAACATTTAATTGGCTAGCTTACAGTTTCAGAGGTTTATTCCATTATTGTCATGGCAAGAAACATGGTGTCATGCAGGTAGATATGGTGCTGGAGAAGAAGCTGAAAGTTCTATATCTTGATTCATAGTCAATGGAAGTGAACTGTGTCATTGGGTATAATAGGAGACCTCAAAGCCCACCCCCACATTGACACACTTCCTCCAATAAGGCCGTGCCTACTCCAACAAAGCCACACCTCCTAACATTGCCACTCCCTCTGAACTTATGGGACCAGTTATGTTCAGATTACCACATTCCACCCCCTTGCTCCCATAAGCTTGTAACAGTATGCAAAATGGGTTTAGTCCAACTTTAAAAGTCCTCATAATCTATCACAGTCTCAAACTCATTTAAAAGTCTAAAGTTCAAAATCTCTTCTGAGATTCATGTAATCTCTTAACTCTAATCCCCTATAAAATCCAAATCAAAAAGCAGATCACTTACTTACAACATACAATGGCACAGGATATACATCACCATTCCAAAATGTAGAGAAGGGAGCATAGTGAGGAAATGCTGGATGAAAGCAAAACCAAAAACCAGCTGGGCACATTCTATATCTCCATGTCTGATGTCAAAATGCTCTTCAGATCTCCAACTCCATTCATATTTGTTGACCACAGCACACTTCTTTTCCTTGAGCTGGTTCCACTCCCTGTTAGTAGCTCTCCTTGACAGATATCCCACAGCTCTAGCATAGCCAACATCTTGGGTTTGCCAAGGCAAACCAGGTTTCTCCTTCACTGCTTCAGCACTGGCCTTTCTAGGCCTATATTAATGGACATCCCTGATACATACCTGGCCTCAACTGCTTTCTTTAGTCACAGAGGAAGATTCCACAAACCCTTTCTTCTATCCTTGACTCTAAAGCCAGAACCACATGGCTAAAACTGCCAAGTTCTGCTGCTTGCTGGGGCTGAAACATGGCCCTCTCCTTCAACTACATCTTCACCATCATTTTGTTTTTGATCTGTAAACCAGGCTGGTCTCAAACTCAAAGATCCCCCTGCCACTGCTTCTGAAGTGCTGGCATTAAAGTCATGCACCACCACTCCCAACTCTGAGGTTTTCTTTAATCCCATTTCACAAGTTGGAGGCTTAGCTGGTGGAATCTTGCCTCAGGATCACTACTCCCTTTATTCCATTTCTTAATCTATTTATCTTCTTGAACACAGGATTTAACTCTATTCCACTTCCTGATGTCCCTTTTCTCCTCAGATTGTATATTTTGTATTTTTCCTTTCTCAGCTTGCTCCTTTTCATTATAAATCTTTATAAGCATGAACACTAGTAACCACCTAATAGAGTCTGTGCTAGGCTGTTTTGAGATTTCCTCTGCTGATGGAATTAATCTAAAACTCTTCATGTTAGCCTCAGGCAGACTTTTCAAACAAGGGCAAAATGCAGCCACATTCTTCACCAAAATATCACAAGAATGATCTCTAGGCAACATACTAAAATTTTCTCCTATGAAACCTCTTGAGTTAGGCCCCATAGTTCAAGTGACCCTGAGCATCATCATCTTCCATGCTCCTACTAGTATGGCAGCACTTAAAGCATTCCACCACTTTCCTAACCCAGTGTCCCAAAGTCCAAGTTCCTCCAAACAAAAACAGGGTCAGGCCTATCACAGCAATACCCCAGTCCCTGGTACCAATTTCTACCTTAGAGTTTCTATTACAGTGGAGAGATACCATGACCATGGCAATTCTTATAAAGGAAAACATTTAATTGGGGTGGCTTATAGTTTCAGAGGTTTATTCTATTATCATCATGGTGAGCATGGTGGCATGCCGGTAGACATGGTGCTGGAAAAGGAGCTGAGAGTTCTACATCTTGATCTGCAGGCAACAGGAAGTGAACTGTGTTACTGGGCATATCTTGAGCATATATGAGACCACAAAGCCCACTCCCACAGTGACACACTTCTTCCAACAAAGCCATACTTTCTCCAACAAAGCTACACCTCCAAATATTGTCACTCCTTATGGACTTAAGGGGGCCAATTACATTCAAACTACCACAATAGAAAAGCTCTATAACTGAACATCTCCAGCCATTCATCTGATTTTTTTGTTCTACATAGGCCATTGAATTTTTTTTTTTACATTTTATTTTTTTTTATTTTACAATACTATTCAGTTCCACATAATAGCCACAGATTCCCTCGTTCTCTCCCCTCCCGCTCCCCTCCTCTTCCCCCCAGCACATCCCCTATTCCCACTTCCTCCAGATCAAGGTCTCCCCTGAGGACTGGGATCGAACCGATAGATCCTGTCCAGGCAGGTCCAGTCCCCTCCTCCCAGATTGAGCCAGGCGTCCCTGCATAAGTCCCAGGCTTCAAACAGCCAACTCATGCAACGAGCCCAGGACCTGGTACCACTGCCTAGATGCCTCCAAAACAGATCAAGCCAATCGACTGCCTCACCCATTCAGAGGGCCTGATCCAGTTGGGGGTCCCTCAGCCTTTGGTTCATAGTTCATGTGTTTCCATTCATTTGGTCATCTGTCCACGCGCTTTATCCAACCTTGGTCTCAACAATTCTTGCTCACATAAACCCTCCTCTTTCTCACCAATTAGACTCCCAGCGCTCCACCAGAGGCCCAGCCGTGGATGTCTGCATCCAGATTCCTCAGTCCTTGGATGGGGCTTATGGCACAACTATCAGGGTGTTTGGCCATCCCATCACCAGAGTAGGCCAGTCCCGGCTGTCTCTCGACCAGCCGGGACGGGCCTACTTTGATTTTTTTTTTTAAAGGACAAGAATTCAATATATATTCCTGGCTTATCTTGAACTAGCTGTGTAGATCTGGTTGGCCTTGAATTCTGCCTTCTCAATTAATTTTTTTTGTTGTTAGTTTTGAGAATTTCATACATGAGTACTGTATTAACATCATTTCTTCCCTACCCTTTCCCCTTAAAACTCTTTCCATGTTCCTTCCCCTCTCAAAATCATATCTTTATAACTATTATTGTTACACACACATACATACACACACACAAACATACAGACATGTAGTTGGATTTTTCTTTGGGCCGCCAGCTCACAAATAATGATACAGAGACTTTTATTGATTATGAAAACCTGGCCTATAGCTTAGGTTTATTCCTAACTGGCTCTCATAACTTAAATTAACCCTTTTATATTAATCTACATTCTTCCATTTTGTACCTCCTGTTTCCTGTCAGTGTCTCCTAGCTTCTCCCGCAGTATGCGAGATTCAGCTCCTCTTTCTCCCTCTCTTCCCGAAAGTCCCACCTCTATCTCTTGCCTAGCTATTGGCCACTCAGCTCTTTATTAAACCAACCACAGCAATATATCTTTAAACGGTGTACAAATATCATACAACACAGACAGATACTTATGTGTATATAAATATAAACTACTGACCCCATTGCTTGAATATGTATGTACTTAAGGCTGACCACTTTGATAATGTATCAGGGTACTTGTCCCTGGAGAAGACTGATTCTCCCTGTCTCAGCAGCCATTGATAGTCAGTGGCTCTTCATCCCCAGTGGAATGTCTACTAATGTCATTGTGTAGGTCCTGTTTAAGTAACTGTTTATTAAGATTTCATGGGTACAACTTTGCTGTCTTATACGGAAGGTAGGATGTCCTGGTCCTCTGAGTTTTATAGTCTTTCTACTCCTTCTTTTGTAATATTAGGTGTACAGGTTGTTGTAGATATATCAGTTGGGGATGGGTATTCCACAGTCAGTTGTTCTTTGCATTTTAACCCATTATGACTCTTTGTAATGGTCTCTGCTGCAAAAAGAAGCTTCTTTGGTGAGGGGGACTGTGGCTGGGCAGTGGTAGTGGTACATCTTTAATCACAGCACTTGGGAGGCAGAGGTAGGCAGATCTCTTGAATTTGAGGCCAGCCTGGTCTACAGAGTGAGTCCCAGGATAGCCAGGACTGTTTCACGGAAGAAACCTTAACTCGAAAAACAAAAAAACAAACAAACAAAACAAAAACAAACCAGTTTTTTAGAATGTAGCTTGCAATTGTACTGGTTTAGCAAAGTGGCAGGATCACCTTGAGGGTCCATGACCTCATTAGCTGAAAGTTGTTGACTAGGTGTATAGTGCCAGAATGAATTCTCTCCAATTGAGTGGGAAATAAAAATTTTAAACTTTAAAGACTTGAAAAGTCATGTATAGTGGTTATAAAAAGTTTTAGACATTGGGGTTGTGGAGATGGCTCAGTGGTTAAGAGCACTGGCTGTTTTCCCAGAGGACCCAGTTCAATTCCCAGCAGCCACATGGCAAATCATAACTGTCTGTAACTCCAGTTCTAGGGTATCTGACACCCTCACACAAATATCCATGTATACCAAACATCAAAGTGCATAAAATAAAAATAAACATTTTAAGAAAAGTTGCAGAAATACAAAATAAAAGTCAAGTGCTGTTAAAGTCAGATATGTCTAGGATGTCCTCTTTGCTCTCTAGCAGTTGTGTGTGACGCAAATGTGGTACTCCACTTCATTTACCTATAAGGAAAAATATAATCCCTAGAGCACAGAAAGTATGCTAGAGAGATGGTTTAGTGGATGTACTGTGCTTGCTGCCAATACTTACACTTGAGTTCAATCTCCTAAAAGTTGTCCTTTCACCTCTACAGAATTGTGACCTGCCCTGTTTCCCCATAATAAATAAGTGTATAGCATTTAAAACATAAAAGGCAATCTGGGTGTGGTGGCTCATGCCAGTAAACCTAGCACTTAGAAGGTAAAGTCAAGAAGATCAGGAGCTCAAGGTCAGCCTTGAGTAAATTTGATTGAGGGCTGGGCTACAAGAGACAAACAAATCCAAAATAAACAACAAAAAACAAATAGGCCATCTTTCTTGGCCCTAAACCACAGACCCGTATCCTCTTCTCTTTTCTCAATCCAGTTTTTAATTACCTGGTTACCTTTTTTGCAGTCTTAGCTTGATGGACAAAGCAGGAAGGGGTCTGAAATGACTGTGATGCTGAGCTACTTAAAAATACTAGACACTTCGATGCCCAGTGTTATCTGTAGCATCTTTGTATCTTCTTTGCTTTTAAATGCATGATGTTTTCACATTTACAAGTTGGTAGTTGAAATAGTTCTAGATATGGACTGAACCTCTGATCTTAAGCATCTCCTATTTCATCCCATGAAAAGCTCTTTTATTTAAGAGTGAGTCTTTAAGCTGAGAGTGTAGGCAATGATAGCCTATCATGCCAAGGCTCTGGCTTCCATTCCTAGCACCACAGGGGGAAAAAGTTCCTTTTCTTCTGTTTAGGTTGCCTTACTAGCAAAGGATGACCTTGAATTCCTGTTCCTCTTTCCTCTACCACCAGAGTTCTGGGATTGTAGTCTGTGCTACCACTCATGCTAAGAATGAGTTTTAAGATAATAAACAATAAGCATGAGTAGGGCAGTGGTGCTGTGGGTTTTATTTGGAATGTTTATGTGTTGTTGGAGTATCAAGAGACAGCAGTTAATAAGCTTTAGTAGTAAACAGTCTTACTATAAACATGGTGGTGTCTTTTCATCCTTCCCAAACATTATATCCAACCAGTGTTATTAAGTAAATGTGTCATTGACATTTACATTAGTTGTACTGATGTCACACAAACATTACTCCATTTGGCTGTTTGTTTGTTTCTAATGCATACTCACTTTCTCTTCTCCCCCTCTTTTTTCCTCCTCTCTCCACTGCTCCTGAAGTAGCTCCTTCGCCCCCCCCCCCCACATTGTTTTTTTGTTTTGTTTTGTTTTTTTAAGACAAGGTTTTGCTACATAGCTCCAGCTGGTATGGAATACCCTATAAAACATCCCAGGGCTTCAGACTTTGGATGCCCTCAGACTTTGGATTCCCTGCTTCTGTTTCCTGTTTTACTTCCTACTCCCCATGCTTGCTACATGGAAGAAATGCTGAGATGTTAAAAGCTACAACTTTGTGCAATTGATTTAGAAAAACAAAAATAAAATGTAGGATTCTTAAAAATGTATCTTGTTCTGATTTCTTAGATGTGTATGTGCAGAGCCATCTAACCCTAGCAATGAAACTATAGAACTGTGGAAGAGAAAGAATGTGACGGCAGACAGTATTTTCTGGGGAAACCTCACTGTATCCGTAAGTATAGTAGGATTGAGGACTATTTGAGGCCCATGGGAAGCTGGCTTTCCTCTCTTCCTGTTTTGTTTTAGAGGTGGTTTCACACTGTAGCTGATAATTGGCTTAGGGTTTGCAGCAGTCTTCCCATCTCATCCTCTCCTGTTCTGGGATTCAAGATGTGAGCTTTCATGTCCAGCTGTCTTTATGAATATGTAGATTGTTTTCAAAATATGTTGTTCTGTTTCTGTCCTAATTGTCATTTTTAATTTATGTACACCTGTGTGGGTGTATACATGAGTGCACTTACTCACAAAGGCCAGAAGAAGGTATCAGATCCCTTGGAGCTGGAGTTTCAGGCAGTTGTGGGCACCCAACATGAGTGCTAGAAACTGAGCTCAGTTCTTCTGCAAGAGTAGCAAATGTGCTCTTAACCTCTGAGCCATCTCTGTTGCCTCTGTTGTCTAAAGCCTCAGACCAGTGCTTCTCAACCTCCCTGATGCTGTGGTCCTTTAATATAGTTCCTCATGTTGTAGTGACCACAACCGTAAATTATTTCATTGCTACTTCATAACTGTAATGTTGCTATTGTTAATGAGCCATAATATTAACATCTGATATGCAGGATATGATGTGCGGCCCCTGAGAACCACTGCCCTAGACCTAGGACCTCACACATACTAGGCAAGAGCTTTACTGCTGAGCTATAGCTATAGCTCCAGACCAGATGTGGTGTTTTCACTAAACTTTTCATTACCACTTTGCTGCTTATAAAAGACTATGTTTTAATCCCACGTGTCAAATCAGAGCTAAATTGGTTACCTTTAAATTTTCCTGTTTTTTTTCCTAGGGGAATGTGAGTGCTAAAGTCTCATTTATCTCAGGCTGCCATCTAATTATAAATAGCAGAGGCTAGCCTTGAATTCCTGGTCCTTTGGCCTCACCTCGAGAGAGATAAGGATTACATGCCACTATGCCCAGCTCCAGTGGTCTTATAAGGCAGTGCTCTATCCATGCTCCATTCACTGTCTATAAAGACCTTAGTAGTGATTTTCTGTCTGCTGCTTATATTTAAACCACCTGCCAGACAGTGCAGTTGTGGCCTACAGGGATGCAGAAGAAACTTTTCACAGTTAGCACTCATTGTGAGCCTTTCTCTAAAGGGATCATGCAGTTGAAAGAATGGGGAATCTTGGTGAAATACTCTATTGTGGTGATTTTGATAGGAATATCATAATCTCTAATTGATGATGTGTGGTTAGCTTAGCATTAGCTTTCTGAGTAGAGCATAAAATCGACGTCTTATATTCAACCATGTTCATGAGTACTTTATTGGATACTTGAAAAATCTCCATCTTCTTCCCTCTACCACCCTTCCAGGAATGTAAGTCCTTCCACGGTATGTTTGTGGGATCAGCCTGTGGTCCTCATGGGCCCTACGTTCCCGATGTGCTCTTCTGGTGTGTCGTCCTGTTTTTCACGACGTTCTTTCTGTCTTCATTCCTCAAGCAGTTTAAAACCAAGCGTTATTTTCCTACCAAGGTAACTGAGTTGAATTTTGGTAATATGTATGTTAGTTTTCATTTCCTTTCATTTATTTCAAAGCAACAATGTATTATTTAAAGTTAATGTTCTATGCTAAGTATTTTAAAAGAAATTCCTTTTAGTAAAAAATATATCATCTAGGTGGTGGTGGTGCACTCCTTAAATCCCATCACTTGGGAGGCAGACACAGACAGATCTCTGTGAGTTCAAGGCCATCCTGGTCTACAGAGTGAGTTCTAGGACAGTCAGGACTTTTACACAGAGAAACCCTGTCTTCAAAACCAAAACCAAAACAAAACTATACATGTATTGCATATCTGAGCACACAGAAGGAAGATAATACTGTGAGAATGTGGAGGTTAGTTGTGACTTTTTTCTTACGTTTGGGTGATTAAGTGGAAGTATACATATGTAACACTATTATTAAAATTCTCCTCCATGCATTGGGGACATATTTTATGAGAAAGACATGAATTATTTACAAAGTACAGGAAGTAATTCTATGTTTATGTTAACGTAATCTCTCTATTGTAGGTACGATCAACAATCAGTGACTTTGCTGTATTTCTCACAATAGTAATAATGGTTGCAATTGACTACTTTGTAGGAATTCCGTCTCCTAAACTTCATGTTCCTGAAAAGTTTGAGGTAAGTATTGAAGCAAGTGGCTATTTTTTTTTCCTGGAAATACCAAACTACTTAGTGAGGAAGCGACTTGAACCCAGGATCTTGTACTTATTAGACAAGAGCTCTTGTGAACTGCAGTCCTCAATTTTCCTTTGCATTGACAAATATAAATTTAAATTTCAGTACTTGCTATCCTCCAGAGTACTAAACTCTCTAATTCATGTTTACAGTGTTTGATCTAAAAATTAATTTCATGTTACATCGTTGAAATGTGTTTGAATCTGATAAGGTGCCAGATTTTTGTCATTAGTTGTTTTTTGCCAGTTCTGACTCAGTACCAACCTTGCTGTGACTACTAGTTTCAAGATTCTAACCCAAGGTACTTTAAGAATTCATACGAGGGAGATTTATTTCACCATGTATGGTGTATGTAGGTCCATGGTAAAATGTCATTCTTTTTTACTTGTCCTGTGTCTGCATGCCAACCCTCATCAAAACCCAGTCTCTAGGATGGGCACTGTCGTACCTGCCTGTAATCCGAAACTGAGGATGTTGAAGCAGTATGCTTGTGAATTTGAGGCTGGCCTGGACTACATAGTGACATGACTTAGCAATACCTTCTTTCTCCATAATAAATAAATTGAAACAAACAAAAACCCTACCCCCAAACCACCAGTCTCTAAACAGTAAACCTCTGTTTATAATCCTTTGGCAGTTGGGCTTGCCCAGGTGGAATGTGATCTGGTCAGTAGGTCTCACACTCTTCACATGTCTAGTCATCTAGTGGTTTGGTGGGGACAGTTTAGCTCCATTTACTGACCTGGAGACTCAGCTGAAACAATTGGAGTGGTGGTCTTTCTCTTCCCTGCTTTTGTTTTGTAGCTTCCGTTCCAGAAAGCTTATTTAGCAGCACAGTCATCTCAGGACTTCAAGGAGTTAAGGAAGCTTTAGGGTTTCCGAAGTCCAAACTGGACATGTCCCTTTGGTCTTACTTTGTGTGTTAAGTTACAAGATGGTCTTGAGTTGAAGAAGAGGGTTAGCTACCGCTGTAGTGGGCAAGTCCCATGACAAGGGCATGACAAAGGCATGCTCGTGTGCACAGGATGAAGTTTCTGGGCTTTGTCTGCAAACAGTTCACTCCACGTCCTAACTCAGCCTTTTCCTCTGTCCCTTGGCATTTGATGGAGTGCATCCATTATGTGCGGTGGAATTTTAGGACAATCGAGGAATGAAACTTTTCTCTTTATGTTTAAACTTTAATAGCCTACTGATCCAAGTAGGGGCTGGATCATAAGCCCTTTGGGAGATAACCCTTGGTGGACATTGCTAATTGCAGCTGTTCCAGCTCTCCTTTGTACCATTCTCATCTTTATGGATCAACAGATTACAGCTGTAATCATCAACAGAAAAGAACACAAACTCAAGGTAATTCTCAGACTTCTTTAAGGGCTTGGGGCATTTTCTTTAATAACAAGAACATTTAAAAATACAAGATAAAAATTAGTTTCTTCCTTCTTTATAATTAATTTGGAATTTTAATATAAAGGAACAATCTGGATTTACTAGTGTTCTTTTCCTTCTTCAGAAAGGAGCTGGCTATCACCTTGACTTGCTCATGGTTGGTGTCATGTTGGGAGTCTGCTCTATCATGGGCCTGCCTTGGTTTGTGGCTGCGACAGTATTGTCTATAAGTCATGTTAACAGCTTAAAAGTAGAGTCTGAATGTTCTGCTCCAGGGGAACAGCCCAAGTTTCTGGGGATTCGAGAACAACGAGTTACAGGGCTGATGATTTTTATCCTGATGGGCCTCTCTGTGTTCATGACTTCAGTACTAAAGGTAAAATCCTTTGTGGTAGCATTCTAAAATCTCACTTAACATTTGTATTTAATTATATAGAAATGAAACATTGAAATATGTGTGCAATATATAAAATCCTCTTCCCCCTGTAATTTAAAATCCATTCAAGTTTAGAAATACAATTTGGCAGTGTTTTTCATATGATAAGCATGTAGATTAATGAATTATAGCCGGTAGATCCATCAGTTACAGCCTGCAGTTGAAACAAGTTAATCAACATGTAGTTAGAACATAGCACAGGAAGTAATTGGAAACAATAGAAGAAAAATTCTTTGGTTTCTTTAAAGTGCTGTTAGTGAATTTAATAAGTTTTTTCTTAATAAATAAAAATGGTAAATAAACACTAAAAAATAAATAAAAACAAGATTATCAATGAAGCACATAAGAAATTCTGTTAAACACATTTTTCTCATATCCATATTTTACAGATATACACTCTACAGAATATAGTCATTAAAAAGTAACTATGTAGCATAGTATCTAATTTGAAACCTTTTTTTTTAACCGTGTAAAACCCAGCTCCATATTTGTCTTTGCTGTTTTGATTATTTTTGTTGTAAAGAAAATGGCTGAATGAAAGCTGACACCACTATAAACTAGAAGAGACTTATGTGTATTAGCTTTAAAAGGATATTCTTCATTGTTGGAATTCCTTGGGCTTGTTTCATGGACTTTTTACTAGCCCGTTTAAGTACCAAGTGTCTGGACTGTTTGCAGTGCCTTTAGACCAGGAGATAACAATAAATAGGGTGTAGTATTGTCTTCCTACAGGGACTCCACAGTCTGTCGATGAAATCAATAGGTACTGAGTGTATTTCAAAGGAACTTGGAGACAAGAGAGGTATTTTATATAGTCTTCTGGGGGTGAGGGCCCATTAAAGCTCTTTGGAAGTTGCCCCTTAAGTCTTATAGTTTCTAAATTTCTAATGAATTAAACGCTGCACATAACTAGAAAAACTCAACTCGAACATGCAGAGAACTCTAAAATTAAACTTAGTCTCCATATTGGTTTTTCACTTTTCAAAAGCAACTCTTCAGAGACAGTTCTTTTCAACTTTGTGATTGTGTGTGTGTGTGTGTGTGTGTGTGTGTACACTTGTGTACATACAGGTGCACATGTGCAGTAGTGAGAGCTTGAAGGTCAGAGAACAACTTTCTTCAGTTTCTGTTGTTCTGTGATGGGTCTCCAGAGACCACACATAGGTTGTCTGGCTTGCATAGCAAGAGCTCTGACTTACTGAGGAGCTGCTTGTTGACCCTCAACTTGATTGTGTAACTTCCTCTGGCAGTATTTGAGTGTGGTGGTCTGTAGTCCTAGCTTTTGGACAGGGGTTAGATGGGAGTGGGGCTAATTGTTGTAAGTTAGAGGATAGCCTGGACTACATAGTGATCTCCAGTCAGACTGAGCTCAGTATGAGTCCCTGCACCAAAGTTAAAGGACTGGAAGGTGGGTCAGTTAGCAAGAGCACTGCCGATGCCACGTTAGACAGAACCACATGGTCGTGTCTTTGACCTCCACGTGTATATTGAGACACGAGTGTTTGTGTGCACATGCACCTGCATGCATGTGCATACACACAGGTCAGGAAGGAAGGAAAGTAAGTAAGTTAAGTTATTCTGGTAGTTATTGTAATCTTGAATATTGTTATAATTATATTTTTTACACTTATGTTTATATTGACTCTTTTTTTCCTAGAACAGAAATTTTCAAGGTCTACTTCAAGGACTTTTTGGAGTCCCTGGCATCCTATCAGGATTCCACTGGGGCCTTCCATTCCAAAGGCTACATACTGCAAAAGGCAGGGTTTTTTCATGTATGTCATATAAAAGAGGATAGTGTACATATTGCTGTAAACTAAATACAGTTGCAAATCGAAGATTCCTTGTCTCTTGTTAAGCAACCACTAAAGAAATTTACAGAAATGTAAAGCAGTGCTAGTCTTGAATTTCACTTTGTTATAGAAATTGTAGTCTTTCATAGAAGTGTGTTCCTGGGCGTGGCTCAGTTGGTAGTAAAGTGCTTATTGTACAGGTGTAAATCTGGGTTCAGATCCCTAGCACCCATGGGTAAGGAGCCTGTCATCCCATCACCCTGCACATGGAGACATGTATATCTTCTGAGCTTATTGGCCAGCTAGGTTTTCCTAATTGGTGAGCTCTAGATTATTTGGTAAAGGACCCTGTCTTTAAAAAAAAAAAAAAACATAGTGAGGAAGGCATCACAAAGCTCACATCCACATCCACACAGACATGTGTACTTCTACACAGATAGTGTTCTTTATGCCAGCTTATCATGGTTATTGATATTATTGCTGTTGTTTTAAATTGATAATAGCTACTTAAAGGATCTTTGAATTTTACACACACAGCCAGGAGTTCTGACAAAAGGCCTGCCAGGAGGGTGGTTTGTCATCTCCATCCTTCCAAGTTCTCAGGACTTCATTAGTTAATGCCGTTCTGCTGCATTGGTGCTGGACAGCAGTAACTTAGTACTTTGGTGACTGATGGTGTATCAGCTACTTTGTGGAATGTTGTATTTAAAGAAATGTAGTCCCACAGCAAACTGATACAGAAGCTGAAGCACCAAAAGCTATTTGTTTCAAAAATTAACTAGGTTTAAACTAAGCTGTCGACTGAAGGGCCCTTGCTCCTCATGCCTGAGTTCACTCTTTATGAACAGTCTATAGGTCAACTGACTCTCAAATGTATAAACAATATACCTGTTTTCTTCTTTCCTGTAGGAATGTTGGTCTAATCCTTATCACAAAAGACCTTTCAATTCTGTCATCATAGTTACTCATCAGTGTTTCTGTATACTTATTATTATTATTAAAATTATTTCAGTACAATGAGTTCTAATTGTAGTAATTTTATTTACAGTTTATTCCAATGCCAGTTCTGTATGGTGTTTTCCTTTATATGGGAGTTTCATCACTGAAAGGAATTCAGGCAAGTATTTAATAATGGCACTATTTAAAAGTTACAGAAGTTGTACTTGTGATTATTTTCTGTCTGGTTATGTCAAATCCACATTTACTGAGTGATTATTGCTCACTGTGTGTTTTTACTCCAAAGAATGAGATGATTAATTCACCTGGTTTGACTTAAACCCAATGAAAAGTCACATACCTGTTCAAGGAAGACTAGTATAGTGAAAGGAGGATCAAAGGGTCAAAATGGAAAGGCCTTTCTTTCTCTCCAGTGGAGAACACTTTCCACTCTGAGAAAGAAAGGGTATACAAAATTGTGTGTCAGAGTGAGGCCTACCTAGCACACTGGCTGTTTTCTGTCGTTCTGAAATGCTGACTGATGGAGGGAAGGAGGAGCTCCTGCTCTGTATCCAGATGCTGAGACAGTGGGGCTCAGTGGAGCTTGTGTGGTAAGGAAGCCAGAGCCGGCGCTTCCTGTGCCTTGTGCAAGCAGTCTGCTAAAATGTGGTCAGGTTGGTACAGGCATGAGTAGAAATGTTTAGATTAGCACAGTGAGCCCCATGGCTCACAAAAACAATGCCATCCACAGTCACTCTAGTGTACAGGTAGCGTGCAGCACGTTCTGAAGCCAACATTTTTTTTAAAAATCATGTCTCCCATGGTGAAGAAATGATACTATCACACTCACTTGATTTTTATAACCGTTTTGTGAGGTGGATAGGTTGATTTTACTTGTAGTTTATAAATAAGGAAATCA
Organism: Peromyscus maniculatus bairdii; assembly: GCF_049852395.1. Taxonomy (NCBI): domain Eukaryota; kingdom Metazoa; phylum Chordata; class Mammalia; order Rodentia; family Cricetidae; genus Peromyscus; species Peromyscus maniculatus. Next base: position 24,503,673 of record NC_134860.1, on the reverse strand, counting down.
AGTTCAGAAGTATCCAGTGAATGAGTTGGTGATTTCTCTTCATACCCTTAGTGGTGTTAAGCTTGGAGAAACCTCAGAAGACTGTTAGTATTTGTGTGTATTGGAAACAGCCCAAAGAAATTCAGTATATTTGGAATTTGACCATACACAGTAAAATGTTTTGTCCATTTCGTTTTGCTCTTTTGAGACACGGCTAGCCCTAGGCTGGCTTGAACGGTAGTCTCCTGCCTCAGTCTTCTATGTGGTAGGATTACAGGTGTATAGTACCAGCCCTGGCTGCCTTGATCTTTTTTTTCCCCCTTTCTCTTTCGTTTCAGGGATTCTTTCCCAAAACATTCGTCTGTATTATAAGAACATACCAAAGAACTTAGAGTTTTCTTTAACACATACACAAAACCCCAAAAGTTAAAATTTCTTAAATAGCAAAAATGGTTTTTGTTGATAAATCTTTTCTTTCCCTTCATTACATGTGTAGTTTTTTGACCGTATCAAGCTATTTGGAATGCCTGCCAAGCACCAGCCGGACCTGATCTATCTCCGCTATGTACCCCTGTGGAAGGTGCACGTGTTCACTGTTGTCCAGCTGACCTGCCTCGTCCTGCTGTGGGTAATCAAAGCTTCTGCTGCTGCAGTAGTTTTTCCCATGATGGTAAATTTTCGGATTTATTTTGTTACTAAATCATAATGTAATTGTCATTTTCATGGTAACATTTAAAAAATTTATAATTGACTTTAAGGAAAGAAATAACCGCCTTTAAATATTTTAAGTATTGAAAAATGTAGATGAACTGTTTCTAGCTATAACTAATACTTTGCATTCTGGGTATTCTTCTGGTATTCTCAAGAGTTTTTTATTTTTAATATTTTAGTCCTTGGTCTATAGGGCTCTATTTTGTAATGCTATGTAACTCCAGAACTTAGGACATCCATAGAACAAATGTGAAAGACAGATACATAAAGCAAAGCAACTCTGAAACATCTAGGCTTTGAAATGGGATGCTACAATGTGTCTTTTCTAGAAACTTAGAGATCTAGAAGTTTAAAATGTATGAAATCCATAGAGGATTTTAATAGGACACAATCCATATAATTCATTAAATCGTCATTCTTTTCTTACATAAAAATTATGCAAATAGATAGTTCTTGTCTTTTTCTGGGTACTATATAAAATATAATTATTGACTTAGCTCCAGAAAATGTTAAGAGATTCAAACTCAACTGTTAGGACTAGCCGAGCAGTACTTCCTGATTACAGTTAAATCACATGTGAAATGAAGCTTTTAAAGTAACGTTATAGATTTGGAAATTAAATCCTATGTAAAATGTCAAGTTAAAGAAGAAAAGAGCATTGTAATGATCTGTTTCTAAAGCTTTGAGCACAGCTGGGGTTGTATACTCAAAGGAAGATGTGCACCACATGTGGGCTTTATTATCAAAGAAAACAAAATAAATGCAGCAAAAATCAGTCATGGACCCATCTCTCCCAAGTCAGGGATAGAAAGAAATGAGAGAATAAAGTATTTATGTAAGCTTAAGAAGGAAAGAATTTAGCCACAGATGCACAAAAGATTCTAATGGACTTAAGTTCATTGGACATCTAGAACAGAAGGGCCAATAAGTATTTTACTGTAAAGGGCCAGATAGTAAATATTTAAGGCTTTGTAGGTCAGGAGAATATTCTGTAGGTACTTGAATAATACAAGAAAGAAATGCATTTTTATAATTTCTTAGTGGTAAAATTAAAGAAATAGTACTTTTTTTTTTTAATGCAGGACTACTAATGAAAAGAATGGCATTCTCTTTTATTGAGGGAACATTTCACTCAGTTCAGGTTCAAGGTCAATACTGCATTCATTACTAAGGTTAGGGGGTGTGACTCAGTAGTAGTGTTGCCTAGAATATGTAAAGACTAAGTTTGATTCTTAGCACTGAAAAAAAAAAAAAGAAGGAAAAAAACAAATGAACCTTATTCTTAGAACTCTTCCAAAAGTTGTCTATAAAAACCATTTTTAGTTTATGAGCTTTACAAAAATGGCTGGTGGCCCAGGTTTGAACTAGGACCACCTAGTTGTCACTTCCTGATTTATAGGAAGTAGATTCTTACCATACTGTGTATGAATTTTTACAGGTAGCTCAAGCAAGAGGGTTAAGTAGCTGAGAATGGTAGGCACAGGTTCATGAACATTTAAAGACCAGACAGTGATCTAAAGCCAAGAAAAAGATATGTTTTTCTCAGGAAACACTAGTTAGATCTCAGCACCAAAAAATCTAATGAAGTTGTGAAAGGTCTATGGTGTTTTCTTATGATTAAATACAATCAGCTTAAAATGCTAGTGTATATGCTCAGCATTATTTCTTAGCACTCTATACCATAATAAAGCAGATAACGATACTTTAGCATCAAAAGGAATTATTAGCATATTTATCATTATATACATTTCAACCTTTTAGTCAGAATCTAATGAAAAAAGAATGAAGACCTTACTACAGTTGGTAACAGTTGTATTTGAATATCTGGATAAGAACATATCAGAAGTAGTAGATAGTATCTACCTCAATAGTCGTGTTAATCATGGAAAATAACAATTGTATAGTAGACTATACAATTCTGGAGACTAAAAGTGTGAAATCAGGTTAAGGCACAGGATTACTTTCTTAAACCTGCAAGGAGTCCCTCTTCCTAGCTGCTTGTTGTGTTTGTCCTGTAGCTGCATAGCTACAATCTGAATTATCCCAGCATGTTCTTCCTGTGACTCTGTTTGCACATGGCGTGTGTGTGTGTGTGTGTGTGTGTGTGTGTATCTGTGTATCTCCATCCATCCCTATGGTTAAAAAGACCTTTTAAAGAAGATGGGAAAACTTACAGGTAAAGGTAAGTTTTTATGTCTTGTGAAGTGTTTTTATGTGATGGGAGACATTTTAAACAGAGGAGAGTTTTAGAGTTGTGAACCAGGAGGAAGTATTTGTAACACACAAAGTAGATGGAAGGTTTCTACTAAAGTAAAGAGTCCACTAAAAAGTTAACAGTTACTTTTCAAATGAGGGGAAAACAAGTAAAAGATAAAATATAGCAAGCAACAGTAATGGAAAGCCATTTGGCCTCTGTAAACATGCACATTCACAACAGCTGTCATAGGATAGCAAGTTCAAATACACCCTTTCCTCTCAACTCATGGAAAACCAAAGCTCAGACCTGAGATCAGGTGTTCCAGTGCATTATCTAAGAGTTGCAGAGCTGTTTTATGATGGGTACTTACATACTATAAAATCTTTATTGAGAGGAAGTAAAATGGCTTTTTTTATTTTATTCCTATATGTTGTTTTTGTTTTGAGTACACAGTTAGAAGATACAAATAAATAACTCTTTTGATCTAGTAAGTGTTAACTAATTTTTAAACAAAGTGAATGTAGCATTTCCTATTATGTATAGACTTTAGCAAGCATTTACTTTTCTTTTTCGATGTATGTAGTATGTTTCTGTCTCTCCCATCATCAGGTTCTTGCCCTAGTCTTTGTGCGTAAGCTCATGGATCTGTGTTTCACAAAGAGAGAACTCAGTTGGCTTGATGATCTCATGCCAGAAAGTAAGAAAAAGAAAGAAGATGACAAAAAGAAAAAAGAGAAAGAGGTAAAAAGACATTCCTTTGTTTAATGCTTTGCACCACTTAGCAGATACTGTTGTCAGAGCTGTAGTTTAATCCTCATGGAATGTTATGAAGCACAAGTACTGCTAAGTATTCTGTTTTACTAGATGAGGGAGGTAATGTTCCTTAAATACTGCATCTCACCCATTTCCCCATCTTGACCCTGTTTAACACAAGAATACTTTTTTAAAATTGGATATTCTGGCTGGGTGATGGTGGTACACCCCTTTAATCCCAGCACCCAGAAGGCAGAGGTAGGTGGATCTCTGTGTGTTCTAGGCCAGCCTGGTCTATAGAGTGAGATCCATAGCAGTCAGGCCTGTTACACAGAGAAGCCCTGACTGGAAAAACCCAAAACAAGGGGGGAAATGCATATTCTGTGAGCTGAAAAATACAATCCTCCCACCCCAGCCTTCAGAGTAGCTAGAACTAAGGCACTCCACCATCCCTAACTTAAAAATGCATTTATTTATTGTTTTGTGTGTGTGTTCATGCTCAGGGTGTGTAGATAGAGGTCTGTGTGCCGCAGTGCACACTTGGAGATGAGAGCACAATTTTCAGGAGTTTGTCTTGTTGACTTTTAGGTAGGTTCTAGGGTCAAGTCAGATTGCCAAGCCTGTACAGTAGGTACCTTTTCCTGCTGAGGTTTCTCTCCAGCCTGGATTTTAGTTCTCATATTCAGTATTACGTACCACCATTAGTTGATCTGTACAGTGATATTTAAAAAGAAATACTTTATTCTGGGTTTGATGTTTGTTTAACTACAGTTCTGCTTTTTACTGAATAGGAAGTAGAAACTGAATATGGTCTTGTTGGTCATAGTACTTGCCTAAATATTCCTGTCTTAGTTACTGTTGCTGTGATGAAACACCATGACCAAAAGCAACTTGGGGAGGAAAGAGTTTATTTCATTCACAGTTCATTATCAAAAGCAGCAAGGGCACTAACTCACATCGGGCAGGAACTGATGCAGAGGTCATGGAGAGGTGCTGCTTAACTGGCTTGATCTCCATGGCTTGCTCAGTCTGCTTTCTTACAGAACCCAGGACCACGTGCTCAGGGGTGGCACCACCCACAGTGGGCTGGGCCTTTCTCCATCAATAACTAATTAAGAAAATGCCTTACAGAATTGCCTACAACTGGACTTTTATGGAGGCATTTTCTCATTTGGGGCCCCCTTCTCTGATGACTCTAACTTGTGTCAAGTTGACATAAAACTAGCTGGCATAATTCCTATTCAGAACTTTGTTTGAAAATCAGGTGAGAGAGATTCAGTTTTTGTTTGTTTTGTTTTTGAGGTGGGCCTCACTATGTAGCTAAGGCTAGCCTAGAACTTGTGCCTATTCTGCTTCAGCTCTCCCTACTCTGAGTGCTTGGGATACATTTGTGCACCACCATACCTGGCTACTTATTTTTAAATGTCATAGTCTTACTTAAATATAGATAGGAAAGGGTATATTTCTCAACTAGAATTATAACTAGGATTTGAATGAGGTTCTAATTTTAAAATAAGGGTTTGTTTTCTTTAATGATGCATGCATAAACGTAAGATTTTGGTAGTTTTTCTTTGTGTAGGATATTATTTATTTGCAAAACACATAAAATAAGCAGGTCAGATTGCTTGCTTTTTGTATTAGTTGGTCCAGAAGCATATAAATTTAAAGGACAACAGTGAAAGTGTGTTTTAAAAGTCCAAGAATCTGCTTTTTCTCATATGGAAGAACTCTCGGAAGTAAGTGAGCTAGTGTCATGATTCTGTAGAATCATCAGGGATTCTAGGTTGCTATTCTCTGTGTCAAGCATACAGTCTCCATTTTCAGATTCACCTTCTGGATAAGAATAGCTGATAAACCCCAGCTCTCACGCTAGAACAGAAGCAAGGGGAAGAGAACACAGAAGGCAAAATGAACATTATTCTCTTTTCAGGATTCTTTCTAAAACTGTCATTCAGTAAGTTGCTTGTGTAAGGTCTCCCACTGAGTTGCAAAGAATGCTGGGAAATTAGTGTAGCAGTTTTAAATCTGGGTGCATTGTCAATTGTAAATGGTGGGATTTCTGTTAATAGGGAGATGAGATGAGATTGAGTACTCTTATGCTTCTTTGTGTTTTCCTCCATTATTAATGGGTCATAATTTTAGTCTTTTTTTTTTTTTTAAATGTTCAGGTGGTTTTCAACCCATGATGATGCCCTCTCCAAGGGATATATTCAGTGTCAGAGTCACATTTTTATCACCTGGAGGGGCTGCTACTAGCACAAGTTATATATGGACTTGAAAAATGTCCTATATCCTCAAATCGTCCCCTTACACAAATATGTATGTTCTGTCGGTGTTGCTGAGGCTGAGAAACTGTGACTTATATAGATGAGCTTTTACCGTGCCCTGTGATGAGACAAGAGATGTCAGTTTTCTCTCCTTTGCTATGTATAACTAAGTCTTCAGACTTAGGTGATACTGCCTTTTAGATAGCATTAATTATTCATTTTCAGAAATAGATGATGTACCTTGGGAAATAAATTTCTACAAGTAGTTCTTTTAATTTCATGCTGTTAATTATGTATTCATATTGCCAAAAGTAGTTTTCAGTTTGGACAGATACATGTCAGTTCGGCTTTCCAAGTCTTTAAGGTATTCTTGGTAACAGATCCTCCTAGGGATATTCTGAAGAAAGTAATGTCTTCATGTCTGTGCTCTAAAGGAAGCTGAGCGGATGCTTCAGGATGATGGGGATACTGTGCACCTTCCATTTGAAAGAGGAAGTCTCCTACAAATTCCAGTTAAAAGCGTAAAATATAGGTAAGATATGACTTTATTTTGTACAGTATATTTTTAACATGTGTCAGGTATATAGATAAACATGTAATATTTCTTTGAAATAGTGGTGAATAAATGTTTTCTTCAAGTAAACACAGTGGAAGGTTAGAAGGCTTACTGTTTTCAACTTGGACATTTGGCTTATGTGGTGAAAGTCTAGTAACCATTCCAAGTGCATTCACTTTGTCTTACTACTCTGCAGTCGTAATGGTCTGTGTTTGGTTGTTTGAACAGAATTACACTATGTAGCCCTGGTTGGCCTGGAGCTCACTGTGTAGACCAGTTTGGCCTCCAATTCACAGAGATGTATCTGCCTCTACCTGCAGAGTGCTAGGATTAAAGGTGTGTGCCCCCATGCCCAGCTGCAGTCTTAACTTAAATATGATTTAAAGAATGAGCACAGGTGGAATACTTTTTAAGCACCTGGTATCAGTCACTTATAACATAGCTGCTATTAGACTGTTATTTTAATGTGATCTAATTTCTTCTTTTTGTAGTATCTGGTATTGAACCTAGGATTCTGTGTATGCGTGGCAAGCTCTCTCCCACTGAGCTACTTCCCCAGCTTTTTTTTGCTAGGGTTATTATTGCTATGATCAAACATGATGACCAAAAGCAACTTGGAGAGGGAAGGATTTATTTTGCTTACTTTTCCATATCAGTGTTCAAGGCTGTCAGTGCAGAAACTCAAGCAGGGCAGGAAGCTGAAGGCAGGAGCCGATGTAGAGGCCGTGGAGGATTTTGGCTTATTGGCTTGTTCTCCTCATAGATTATTCAGTATTCTTTCTTAGAGTGCCTGAGACCACCATCCCAGGAATAGCAGATACCACAGTAGGTTGGGTTTTTTTCCCATCCATCGCTAATTAAGAAAATGCCGATTTTATGGAGGTGGTGCCTCTATTGAGGTTTCCTCCTCTTAAAGGACTCTAGCTTTGTGACGTTGTTGTAAACTAGCCAGCATGCCACACACTTTCTGTTGTTTATTCTGAAATGGGATCTTACTGAGTTAGCAACTGCCCTCAGACTTACTGTGGTCTACTGCTTCAGCCTCTGCCTCCTGGTGGCTGTGACTAAATGCTTGCATTGCCCATCTCACTCATGTAATTCAGTGTGACATTCATGTTTGTAGCTTGTTTGCATGAATTGTTTTTCTTTTGGTTAAGAAGGGGAAGGGCTAATAAGTGTATTGCAGTTTTATCTATGGAATGTTCATATTACTTGTGATCAATAACATTAAGCCCACGTTATTTATGGATATAATCATTGGATTGGGGGGTCTGAAGTCATTTTGAGTATTTCATAGAAATGTAGAAATGTTACATTTGACTTTTATAGTAAATAGCATTACTATTCTTTGTTTTGGTACATCTGATGAAATAACACTTTGACACTAAAACTATGAGACTATCTAGCTAAAAATTGGTGGAGTCATTTTTTTGTGTGCCATCTTTGCTAAGTTCAGAACTTCAGTTGTTTGTTTTCCAGCATTAAAAAAAAAATGATTTGCAAAAGAAAAACAAAGGGCTTTTTTTCTCGTTGTTGTTGTTGTTACTATATGCTGTGGTTTTACTTAATGTGAGAGTGTGAATTCTAAGAGTTTTGACTAAATCTCTATATTTAGGCTTTTAGACACAGTAACTGGTTTTTGTTTTATCTCAATGATAGAGCTTAGATGATCAGAAGGTGTCATGGCTGGAATACTGGTGAAGAACCATCTAAATCCAAACTGAAGTGGATTTTGCTAACATAATCAGTCCTCTTAGTTTTGATTGTAAAGGAACTTGGAGTTCTCTGTGAATACTTGATAGCAGAATTCTAAGTTTATAATACTTTGTTAGATTGTAGTTTAAGTGCATGCCAAATGTTTTCTCAATTTTTAAATTGATGAAAACAATAAGTTATATGATGCTTATAAAAATGACAGCATTAATGCTTTTGCAAGTACTCGATACTAACCACAAAGTGTATTTGTTCTTCAGTATTGACCCTTCAGTTGTTAATATATCAGATGAAATGGCCAAAACTGCCCAGTGGAAGGCACTTTCCATGAATACTGAGAATGCCAAAGTAACCAGACCTAACACGAGGTAGTTATAACTATTTATGCCTTTGTAACTATTGCCAGTTTTCACTCATATTAATTTACCTAATGTATCTAAATATATTTTCCTTGCTGGACAAAGCCTGTCCTCTCCCCATTTCCTTCAATCTTTTCTACCTATATCGTGTTCTAATGCAGGTTGTGATTGTTTTTTCCTCATGATTATCTTTTACAATTTTTAAATTTACAATTTCATATTTCAGAAAAATATTTTTACCATTTTATAATAAAAATAAATTCTGAAAAGTAGTGCATATATATTTTTGTGAATATAGTTATATTCACAAATTATATATTCATAATTAAAAGTTCAATTAAGGATAATTATATTCAAATTAAAAGAAAAATATATAAAGAAAGATAATTACTAAGAATTAAATTAATGCTACCAGGATAGTGGCTCCTATAATTCCATTCCTTAGAGGCAAAGGCAGGAGGAGAGACCTAAGTTTGAGACTTGATGTAGTCCATGTAGTAAGCTCCATGCCAGCTTGGGTTACATAGCAAGACCCTGGCCTAAATATAAATAAATTGTACTTTCTTTTGGTATTGTTAGAGATAGAGGGAGAAAGAAAGAAAGATTGTGCTCTCAGGTTACATAGCAAAACCCTGGCATAAATAAATAAATGAATAAATATATAGTAATAGAATAATTGTGCTTTCTCTTGGCTGAGTTCTACCTTGTGATAAGTGTTTACTTTTTCTCTCCTTTTATAAAACCTATTTCTACCTAATCTTCATCTTTCTTTCTTTTCTTTTGATTATTTGACATAGGGTCTCACAATGTAGCCCTGGTTCTTCTAGAACTCACTCTGTAGCCCTGACTGTCCTGGAACTCACAGAGATCCACCTGCCTCTGCTTCCCAAATGCTGGGATTAAAGGTGTGTGCCACCATGCCCAACTCTTCATCATATATTTTTGATCTTTGTTTCTTAAAGTTCTAATTCTAAGCTTCACTCTTCCTTCTTTCAGTTTCTGTCTTTAGCCTCTAGGATTTTACAGTTCTTTGAACTTCACCCTGAGTTCCTATTCACATTCTGCCAGCACTCTTGACTCAGATTGCTAATAGTGTTGTGGTGAAAATAAAGGCTATGTAGTAATATTAGTGCATATCTTTTATACTTAGCTTGTCATGTGGGTTGGCCATCTACTCAAAATCACATTGAGTAAAGACAACATCCTGGCTTTACTCATGATAAAAAAGTGATGTGATGGGAACAGGAAAGGGTTCCAAGAGAGTGAGAGGGATGAATATGATCATAGTACATGATATTCATATATGAGACTACAGAAGAAACAAAAACAGCCAGATGGTAATAGCAAGTTGTAGGCTGGCGTTAGCAAGCAGCTCATAGGTATATTGTAGATATTAGTTGACCATTTGAGAATTTATGGTTGATTCTTTTAAAGATAATTTTTTCCTCATTGTTTGTTTTAAACAGCCCTGAAAAGCCTGTGAGTGTGACAATAAATTTCGAAGATGAACCATCAAAAAAATACATGGATGCTGAGACTTCATTGTAAAGTCAAACCAAAAGGAATATATAGAGATATACGCCTGTCTGTATACACACACACACACACACACACATAAAATGCACATGTGCCGTGCCATTGTGTATAATAGTACTGAATGTCACGCTGTTTATGTGTGACTATGGGGCTCTTTCAAGTAGCATCTGACTGTTGTGAGCACCATGGAGACTGTTTTAATGAAATGGTCTCTTAGAAACGAGGTACATGGTTTTTACTCTTCAGATATTTATTTTCTTGGGGGTAAAGCCTTTCTGTTATGTAATAGAAAGATGTGGAAAACTGTATTCAATCTGCTTTTCTGAAATCTCTTTGTTAGTGGCAATCATATCAACCTTAAGAGTTACATACTTAGTCTATATATTTATAATTTTGAAAGATTATTGTTTCCCTTTTGGTAGTGTTTTATAGGTAAAATAAGGAGTCTGCCCATGTTGTGGGAAAATGACATGTCCTGGTTTCTCTTTGGGCTTCCTTCATGTAGCTCTCCATCATACTTCACAGGTGATGAATACAGATGTGATTATAGATTACTGGAGATTTTCTAGGTAGGAACTTTATGTCTTAGGAGTGATTTTTAAATTTTAAAAATTATCTGGGCTTCCATTCTGATGGACAAGTAAAAAACAAATTATATGTGACTTCTAATTTAACACCCACACCATTCGTAATGTTTTGAGTTTTAGAAACTATAAAGTGCCCATTTGCAATAGTTAACTTTTGTTACCTTGGTAGCAAGACTTTTCCAATGCTTATTCTTTTCTAGAAACCCAGAGTCCCACTGTTCTTGGTCTTTGCTCTCTTTTACTTAAAGTGATCTCGTGTGCTCCAGGTTCAGATATCTCCCTGTTGTAAGCAGTAATAAAAAGGGTCAGCACACTTTTAAATGGGCTTGTGATCAGTGTTCCTTTATAAGAATTACCTTTCATTTTCTTTGTTACTCTATTGTATGCAATGTATTTTAATAGGTTTTATACACAATTTCCTTTTAAAATATTTTATTTATTCTGATACTTAAATATTATATAATATTTGAGACAATAACAAATATAGAGTAAATTGTTCCTGTTGTAGATATTTGGTGCTCACTTGCATTCTGAAATCAGTGACAAACATATCTTTGATATAAAGCACTGCCATATTTACATTTTAAAAGGAAGTTGGATATTTTCTGTGCAGCTCAGGTTGATGACATTGTTCCTTGTCTGTGATAGCATTGGGGTTCCAGTATTTCTGAGCTGTCTTTTAAATGTGTAGCAAATTGTCATCTTTTATATACTCTTAGCTCCCCACAGAGTAAATAAATGTTGTTTCAGCCTGTGGGACAAAAGTGATATAACAAGAGGATGGATAATACACAGAAATAGTGAGAAGCCCCAGGAATGCTGAAGGTGAAGGGGACACATGAAAGAGCAAACGTGTTAAGGAAATTCTAATGTCCCTTAGTCATTACAAACTAAAGTACAGAAGTATGAAGAAATTGATCAAATGAATAGAATTGCCCAAAGCAAATATTCCTGGCAAGTTTGACGTAGTTTTAGTTCATTCTAAATTATGTACCAATTAGTGTAATTCACTCATCTGAGATCGCATAGTTCAATTCTAGTTAAAATAGTAGTTGGTACCATCTGGTACTATCTGGAGTTCTGTTGGACTCCTTTAACCTATGATGGGGAGTGTTGCCATGGTGCTTATGGTCATTGGTAACCTCCACTGAAGTGATTTCTCATCACTCAGCAGTGTAATGATTTCCAAAGTTCCCATTTGCTGCTAATTATAACCCCCCTGATGTGCCCAAACAAGAGAATTTCCTCATATCGTTTCCTTGTGTCTGGACATCAAAGGGTTAACATATTTTACAGGAAGTGATTTTAAAATTTAAACTAAAAACTACCTGGTATCATAATTTTCCTGTGATTTATTTAATTATATATATATGTATGTATGTATTATCCAGTGCCAGGAAAAAAAAAACAAAACAAAACATGACATACAAAATACTTTGCATCTAAGATGTTTCACTGTGGTTTTGGTTACTAATGACTTCTTTCTTTTGACTACTTGACTTACTGATCTGATGCGACTACTCCTCTGAAGAGCAGAGGGAATTAACTGCTTCCTTCAGATGGTTATGTTTCTTGTGCTATTTTTTGAAAATAACAATCATGAATAACACTCATTGCAAGACAGCAAGAGAGATAATTTACTATATATATATTGATTTTTAAATGCTGCCTTAAATAGGTGTATATGAGCAGTAGTAATTGCTATGTACTGATTTACCTCAAGGTGCAAAATAATTAAACTTGTACATACCCATTTACAAAATAAATTCAGAGAAAAGCCCTGCACTTTCTTAGATGCCTTGATTTTCAGAGTAGAGCTTAGTGCTACTGAACACCATGGCCATGGAGCCACCTCAGGATACTCTTCCCTCCACCATATTTTATTTATTTGTAGAGTGTGTTTACAGAGACTATAATAAATCCTGGTGTTAACTATCTGAAATTTACTTCCTTTGTATTACTGTTTCAATCTAAAGTAGGAGCTTTTGAGAAAACAGTAAACTAGCTTCCTGATGCTAAAGGGGTGATTCTATATATATTTTTAATAATATTAGATATGCAAAAGTGAAGTACAAGGTTTTTAAAACATTGTGTGAGTGTTTGTGTATGTGTATGAAATCACTCTTAACTCTCTTAACTTTTTTTAAACTTGTGGCGTACCAATGTTCAGATTTGCCAAGCTTTCTATAAGACACGTAGGATGAAATGTTTTTGTGTGCTAATGCATGTATTTATTACAATTTGTTTACTGCTGAGAATCACTAACTCTTGTTTCTCCATTCCCCGAAGTGTTTGTTTCTTCCACACACTGAAAGATGTGGCTTGAGTGTAAGCTTTCTGGTTTCCTTTTCACAAAGGCAGGTTCAAAATTCTTCAGAAAGAATGGTCTCTGACAGTGAGGTGTCACATCAGAGCTTCCTGTTTAGGTTTTATGAGTGTGCACCGCTCAGCAGCTCAGAAGCTGCATCCTGACAAAGTGCTCAGAGTGGGATACCTGAGCCATCAATACAGCATTTTAATTCAAATGCGTTTATATTAAGTAATTTACATGTCTGAAATGTATTCATGTAGGTTTCATCATTGTTATCATTTGTAGCGCCGATATGTGAAACTGTCTTCATTTAGTCCAACAATTATTTATTTTTAGAAAGTAGATTTAAAGAGAAACTGCATTCAAGTTTTCAAATAGTGTTCCAATTACAAGATTTATTCATTTTAATTGCAAGGTCCCTTTTAACTTTCTGGAAAGTAAATTGTCAAATAAAATCATGTAAAGATTATTTTAAAGTTTTAATGCGTACTTAGAATTTAAGCCCCAGTTCTATGGTTTTTAATCATATTTTTTGCACATTGATTGTTTCTGTGTAGCTTTTCTTTTGTTCCTTTGTTCAAAATTTTTGACTTTTTAGGGGTAAGGTGTCTTCCAGTGTTTACTATGTTAGGATTAAATTAAAATTCAAATTTGTTGTCCATTTATATAATATTTGATATTGGTGTGATTTCCCAATCTAGTTACAATTTTTATGGTGTTTATTATAATTGCAATGGTATTTTCTTTTGTAATAAAATCCAAAGTCAATTAAACAAATTGTAGACCTGATATTTTTCATCTATATGAAGTAAAAGTCTCTACTTGAGTCTATAATGTGAACCATCCTGCCTTTCACATTTGTTTCCTAATTGTTAGAGAAAACTATTTTTTTGTAGATGTTATTGAAAATTGAAAGAGCAATAAAAGTCTACATAGCAAACTGTTGGCTGTCGTTTTTACTCTGTTATTGGGAGAGCTGCAAGTCTAAGCTAGGGACAGGGAGGAAGGGAGTGAGTGCCTTCTGCTTCCTGCTTGCCAGTCCTTCCTGTAGAAGAGAAAGAGAAAAGAAGAGGAGAAGAAAAAAGAAAATGATGGCATTTTTATAGTTAGGAAATGTTGAAGGTAGCATTCCTTTCAAAAGCTTGCCCAATTTTCTCTTGTGTTTTAAACCTAGAAACTTGTACTGTGTACTGTATTACCATTTTCTTGATAACACTGATCTCTGCTCAAGGCCTGTTTCTCTTTTGGCTAATTTTATTTTGATTTTGATTGTTTTCCTGTTGCTGCATGTAACACTTTGCTCCTGTTTTCCAAATCGAGAGCCTTCTTATATCTCATTGTAAATTTGTTAAGCTGTGGGAGTGAAATGAAGAAAAATGTTTATGGCTTTGGAGTGTTCTGTTACAGTTGAGAGATAATCTACACTTACACACCAGACTGTTGTTAACACTGTTTACCAGGAAGGCATTCCTTACTCAGGACTGCTTGCTGTCTGCCTGGTCTGAGTTTGAGTTTGCTCTCCTTGTGGTGGGCCTTTCTATGCTTGTAATGGAGACATTTCCCATGTTTGCAAAATGTTTTCTGCTTTTGCTTTTCTTTCAAAGCCCATCTAAAGGTCTGCATCGACTTCAGGATCAGTCTTAGTCTTGTTACAACCCCCTCTCTGCCCCTATGTGTGTGTCTGTCTCTGTGTGTGTGTCTCTCTGTGTCTCTTCCTCCTCTTTTGCTCTCACAGTATGTGTGTGTGTGTGTGTGTGTGTGTGTGTGTGTGTGTGTGTGGTGATATTTTGAACAAATTTGCCTGAAGATCAGAGGACAGAACAAGCCACAAACATAGAGGTCAGGCAGTGGTGGTACACACCTTTAATCCTAGCACTCGGGAGGCAGAGGCCCAGATCTGTCTGGATCTCTGTGAGTTCTAGGCCACATTGGGTTACACTGGAGAGGCTGAGGAATTGGTGAAGAGGTGTTGGCTGTGGCTTGCTGTGCTTCTCTGATCTCTCAGCTGTCACCCTGATATCTGGCTCTGGGTTTTTATTAGAAGACCATTTAGGATTCGTGCAACATTTGTGTGTCTGTGTCTGTAGGTCTCTGCTCTCCTCTCTTGTTTTTGTGGTCGGTGTGTCTGTATGTCTGTCTCTGCTCTTCTCTCTCTCTCTCTCTCTCTCTCTCTCTCTCTCTCTCTCTCTCTCTCTCTCTCTCTCTCTCTGTGTGTGTGTGTGTGTGTGTGTGTGACACATACCTTCTGTTTTAATAGGCCATGGGTCTTGAAAATGTGTTCAACCACGCATTTGACATTGGGATACTATATTATCTACTAAGTACATGTTTGAGAACTATACACTCAAGTATCAAGTTACCTCACCCTACCAAAAACACACAAAATTTTCTTTCCATAATGTTAAGTTTGCTGTTTTAAATTGGGCTGCATTGATATCAATCCTGTAGCACTTGTGGCCTGTGGGCCACAGGTTGGACACACCTGATATTTTCAGAAACTTATGATGCAATTTTGCCTTGAATTGATCCTAAATATCTTGGTGTAGGTTTAATTTGCCTTTATTTCCTTTCTTTTAGTTTTATGTTTTATTTGTGTGTGTGTGTGTGTGTGTGTGTGTGTGTGTGTGTGTGTGTACGTGTGCGTAAGTGTCCACTGAGACCAGAAGAGGGTGTCAGATTCCCCAGAGCTGGAATTATAGGCAGTTGTAAACTGATGTCAATGCTGGGAAATGAACTCTTATCCCCTGCAAGAGGAATAAATGTTCTTAACCACTGAGCCATCTCTCCAGTCTGCTTATTTTAGGCTATAATTAGGACTCAATACATTATACTTTATGTAGTTTAGACATTCATTTCAAGATAGTAATGCACAAAAACAAAAACAAAAAATGGTAAGTGTCCTAGGATTGAGTTGAATTGACAGGATACACAGAATGGCTCAGACTTGTCCCTTATAGAGTCATGGATTCCAATCACACAGCCTGGAGGTGATCACCTGTCTTTGGCCTTAGTGGGGTCATGGGTCCTATTACACAGTTTGGGCTGCACTCTTAGACAGTTGGAGATAATCACCTGTCTTCCGGAGCCAGGGTGTCATGCTCTCTTTTATGGAGCAAACATTGATAACTTGTCATGGAAGGTCAAAGTATTAATTTCACACTTATTTTATGGAGAAGTAGAAAGATAGGAAAGCATATTTTGTATCCCACCAAAGACAAGTCAATCTTCAGCTAGTTGCTTTAGCTCCGTGTTTGGTAATTAGGAGTTTACAAAAATAATTTTCTGTTCTACTCTAGCTTTACAGCCCCGTGACCATTTTGGCTTTTATTTGGGAAAATCAGCCCTGCGGGTTTCAGGCCCTGAAGTTAGTGCTGTGTTTGCCTCAGTTTGCATTTCCTCTCCCGTGCTGTCATTTCCAGTGTAGAACTGTACTTTTAAATGTTTGTATGTTGGTTTTTGTTTTGATGTAGTTTTTTGCCTCGGTGTCTCAACCCAGGCTGGCTGCAAACTCCTGATCCTCTTGCTTCCACTTACTGAGTGCTGAGTTACCCACACCCCAGTATTCCAGTGCTTGTGGGTAGGGCACTATACCCGAGGGCCCTGTCAAGGCCATATCCGCAGTCACTGTGTCATTTCTTGTTCACAGCTCTGGATAATGAAGCATGTGAAATGACATCCTTAGGACTTGTGCTCACCAAAAATCGACCTTTGGTACTTTCAAAGGCTCTATGTTTTGCCTTTTTAAAGGCGATTTTAATGCAACTCGAATTTTTATTTTAAGAAAATCTCTACAGACTTTCTAAAAAGTTGTGTCACTTTGCAAAGCTACTGAATGATCTGGTGACAAAAGTCTGATAGAAAGCTCTTGTGCCTGCGTAACATGTTGTCTCAGGATTTTCTGCTTGAGACATGTATTGTGCGGTAGCAGCTTGAAGTGATTTTGTGCATCTAAGATACTAAGCAGGCTGTCTTAGTTCTTGTCCTGCCTGGCCTACAAATGAGATTCCAAGTCCTTCTCAACCCCCAAACCCAGAAACTGAGCATGTGACGTGCTTCATTTCCCCCTTTAATCTTTGAGAACTGATTTGCAGTCCATGATAATTCTTGGACCACCTGAGATAAACTATTTTGAATTCCAAGCCTCTTCTGACTAGGACAGAGCACACAAGTTTAGGTCCACGCACCCTGAGCTTCACCGGGCGTTTTCTGGTTGCTAAGGTAGCCGGGTAGGCGTCACCCGTCGCTATGGCGCTACTCTACCTTGCAGCGTTGTCATTCCTGATTGGCTGAGCGCCCGAGGCTGTGGAGGAAGAAGTGGAAGCGTAGATTCAGTCCCTCAGGGCCAGAAAAGGAATTGACTGAAAAACCAACAGGTGTCAGTGAGGGAGCTGGTTTGAGTTCGCTCGGGTTCTGCAGCAAGCAGGATGAGGAAGATGACTTGAGTTGGCCTGAAGGAGGGCCGCCTTCCTGCGCGGTGAGTGGTGAGGGAAGTTGGGTGTCCTTATGCCCAAGGCCGCCTGGGCAACCTCCCTTCCCCGAGGCCATCCACAGGGACCTTCCGTGAAGGGGCGATGTCAGCCTTGGGGTCAGTCAGCCAGAGCCTGCCTCAAAATAGATAAGCTTGTGCTGAAGGGTGTGTGTGTTGAGAGGTGAGTTCCACGTTGCGTGGTGCTTCCAGGAGCAAAGGACCTGGTATGGGTAAACAGCTGGGATCCGTCAGCTCTCGTGCCTCTGGAGGCTTATGATCTCCTTTGTGAACAGCACACTCCTGCCTTCCTTTTTACAGAGTGGGCTCTGCTTACCTCCACCTCAGTGCCTGCCTTTAGGTAACTTCTATTACAGATGTGAAGAAAGACTTCATTACGTAAAAAGCTCTCCTTAGCCAGAGCCCAGCACCCAGCACCCAGCACCCAGCTGCAGTTGTTTAGCGACTCAATGCAACCTGTACCCCACCAGACCCTACTACCCCTGGACTCCATGGGTACTACCACTATCTACATTCCCAAAACCACATCCTTGACACCACTTCATTTCTACAAAACCATTTCTACAAAGCTATCTCAGATTCCACCAGTCCCTTGGTTAAACTGAATATATGTATCCAGCATTACTGATTGTTGTCTGTGCCTATCCATCCAATCCTGCTCACCATTGTTAGACTGACTTATCTTTTATTTTTAATTTTTTAAGTGCCAAGATGTATTTTCCTTTTCTACTGGAAGCCCATCATCCCCACTTCCCTGTTTTCCAGTCTTTGGTTAGCCAACACGAACTCCATCTTAGCTATGCACAGAATGTGGTCCATGCCACATCTGGGGCTGTCTCAACTGTCCTCACACTGCTGAGAATGGACTGCCTTTGTAGGGCAGTGAACTCACTTCCCCATCCTTGTCTCTGTGTTGCCTGATTTCTTTGCTATCTACAAGTATGAGAAGACTGACTCATTCATGGTTCAGCATCTAGCTCAGACACCTAGCAAGTGCACTCAATATGTACTTGATAAAGAATGATTCTCTTAAGTTACCAGCTTTTCAGAACACTCTCATGACTTCTGGAGAAGTCAGAGATATCTTCTTCTTAAGTGAATGTTAATTTAGGGATTTTGCTTTAGTTGTAAAAGTCTGGAAGTTCTTAATTTATGCCCTATTTTACGCCATAATAATCATAATGAGAATCATATGGTATGATTTAAGATTGTTAAAGGGAGACAATGCAGTGTGGTTTGCGAGAGCTGAGTCCCTTACAGTTTAGCATTTTAACTCTCTGCCCCCTAGCAAATCTCTGCCCCTTAAGCTTTTTACCTATGCAAATAGTAATAATGAGTTTAAATCATTTAAACATTGAATGTACACCAGATTTAGTTCCACACACATGCAGTTTTCATGCATTTAAAAACAGTGAAAGTAGCAGTTAGGAAATATCCATGGCCAGTTCACAAAAGATAAAGTTTTTTATTTAGTCAAGAGTAGTTTCTAGAATACCATCTCGTCATTAGACTGCTTGGTGTATGGCTTCAGCGCTGATGAGGAAGAGACTCATTAATTTAGTGACTATTTACCAGTCATTTGAGGAGTCCAGGGTCAGGCCAACTGAAGGGAGGTCAAATAAAGTTAGTAAAGGATGTAGGCGGTGAGTGGGGAGTCCAGAACATGACTGTCTGTCAAAACCAGCCAGGCCTTGCAGCTCAGGTTAGAACCTCTTGGAGAGGTACAGAGTATCTAGAAGAAGCCCATTCAGACAGGCAGTATTTCCTGAGCACCTGTGTTTTAGACTGTGAAAAAGCCAGCACAGTCTGCTGGCCTGATAGCACCCACATACAGTGCCAGCAAGCAGGAAGATGAGGTAAGGATCAGAAGTTTGAGCCAAGGTTGTGCATATCGGTAACTTTTTTGGTTGCTCTGACCACATGTCTGACAGGGGCTCAGGACTCGGGGAACAGTCCATCCTGTCAGGGAATCCTGGTAGCAGGGGCATGAGCAGCAGGGGCATGAGGTAACTTCACACAGTGCATGCATGAGGTGGGGGTTTGCTGGGCTCAGCTGGCTTTATCCTTTCTCCCTTTTCAATCGGTGATGGCTCCCAGCCTATGGCATGGTACTTTGAACATTGAGGGTAGGTCTTCTCTGGAACCTTCTCAGACATAGTGTGCTTTATCAAGGTCCTATTTCTTTCCTTTTTTTTTTTTTTTTTTTGTCTTTCTTCTTTTGACACAGGTCTCCTGTAGCCAAAGCTTGCTTTGTACTCCTGATTCTCCCGCCTCTGCCTTCCAAATGTCGAGTAGATGTTTTATAACACAATTGAGGTGAAAAATGAGGTGGGTGGGGTACAGGGGAGGGAGAGAAGAGCCTGGTGTAGGGACGCGCATGCGTGCCTGTGATCCCAGCTTTTGGGAGGCCAAGGGAAGAGGATCCTAGAGAAATGTGAGCCTGGCCTGGGCAACCTTGGGAGACTATCAAACAAGTAGGGAAGGGGAGGGCAATGAGAAGACATCCAGAGGCCCTGGGAGTGGCAGAGCAGCCCCTGCAGCGGTGGACACCAGCCAAGGCCGTGGAGGCCAAATCCCAGCCCCACCACTCCAGGAGGGCATGCTTTGGCCCCTCCTTCATCTTTTGGTATCTCACTTCCTTACCTGTGAAATGGGGTGGTTAAAACAAATGTCTTAGACTGCTGGTTTCCTATAAATACCAAGTGTTAACTAATGTAGAGGACAGAGGCAAATGGATGGGGAAAACAGCAGCAGGATAAGGGAGATGGGACGTTAGTGTGAGAGTGTTCAGTTAAGACTCCTCAGGAAGAATAGAGGCTTGCTATGGTGGGAAGTGAACCTTAAACATACTCAGTCAGACCTAATTTAAATCAAGATTTTTTTTAAAGCAGATGAAAAGCATGAGTGTTAGCTCTGAATGAAATGTACTATTTCTCACTTGTAAAACAATTACTTATTTTAAAAAATTACTTCTTTTGTTTATTTGAAACAGAATCTTGTTATACAGACTAGGCTACCCCTAGACTTACTATACAGTCCAGGCTGGACTCAGATTTGCAGTGATCACTCTTTTGCAGCCTCCCAAATGCCAGGATTACAGCCCCGAGCCACCATACCTGAGTTATTTGAATCATTATGTCAGACTTTCTCTTGTGTCAACTCAAATTGGTTAGCAGTAACAATGACAGTCACTTTTTTTGATCGTTGAGATCAAGAGCTTATTAAATCTTCTCTTGGGAATATTTGTAATGGACCTCAGAGCCAGAGTGACAAAATGATTTAGAAAGGAAATCCCTCCTATGAAAATTAAACTAAAATTAGAGGCAGAGAAAACCAAGTCTGGGCCACCAGGAAATGAGCTCTGTGTTTATCATATTTTGCCAGTGTTTGTGGTTAATTAATTTGAAAAAAGTTGCTAGAAAAAAAATGCATCTAATAGAATCTGGATCTTGTCTATCATCATTTGTGTCATGACTGTCCTGGTGGTCTAACCTGAGGGAGTCACCTCCTCAAACGTGTGTCTTCCAAAGGTGGAGACTGGACTGCACAGATTTGCCACATGCATGCTACACTCGGCCAGCATCTTTTCTTTATGAAATCATATTGTGCTGTAAGGACACTTGATGTCCATTTTTAACATAAATGTCATGTTTTCTTTATAAAGAGATTTCACCAAGCCAGCACTGTAATCACCTTGGAGCTTACAAATCATAGTCTACTTGGAAATTTTCATGAATACCCAGGGGTCTCCTAGAGCATGTCTCTGGAGAAGCAGGTTCAAGGCCCAGTGTGAGCGGCAGCTGACTGGTGAGGCAGGGCCTTGGGTTGCAAGCAGCACCTCACCAACTGAAGAGAAAGCAACATCAGCTAATGTTCCATTTCATTTTTTGGGAGGGAGAAGTCACTGTAGTGAGGAGCAATGATGTAAGCTTGCACTAGGTCTTGGTGGCCAGACTAGAAAGAAGCTGGTAAACAAGAACCACATTTAGAAGAAAAGTCATCAAGGCATAATGACCAAATGCCAGATACCGGGTTGAAGAAGGGGGGCCACTTTTTCTGTGCTCTGTGCCAAGGGGCCCTCTGCTCTACTTGAGACTAACACTTAGCTCTCTCCCTTCTGCTTTTTAGTGCAGTTCATTTGTGTTCTATGGTTTGTTTGGATCAAGTCAGGTAAATTCCTCATTAGCTATGAAGTAATGGAGTAGAATAACCGATCGAGTAACTCACATACAGACACATGTTAACTTCAGACACTCTGGCTCCCACCCCCGTAGGGCACCAGGAGCACCGCAGGCTCCACAGACTTAGAGGCCGCTCTTCATTTCCCTTGGGTTCCTGTGCTCGTGTTCCACCTCAGCTCATCTTCCCACCATTTCTCAGACCACCCCCAGGGCCTGTCTTGTGCTCTGATCAACCTCAAGATGTGCCTACTGCTCTCCTTATCCTCCAGACCTTCTTCAGACCCCCAAAAGGTGCAGAACTTCCAGAACCTTCCGCCTCACAGTGACCTTTGATTTTGTTCAGTGCATGATCTCTTTTGGACATGTTCCCCCTGGTTTTTGTCATCCCTGTGTTTTTAACTTCTTACATTTGGCAAAATTTATTTTTTTAAGTATGATTTTTAGGAGGCTGTGGTTGCTTACTCCTAATATGATTCCAGCATTAGGGAGGCTGACACTGGAGGATCATTGTGCACTCAAGGCCAGGCTGGACTCCACATAGAGAGTTCCAGGTCAACCTAGGTTACAGAGTGAGACCCTCTCTCAACAACAGCAACAATTCTTTTAAAAAAGCTGCACATGGTGTCACAGACCTGTAATTCCCGTGTTTAGGGGTTAGAGGCAGGAAGATTGGAATCCACAGCTACATAGTAAGTTCACAAACTAGTATGGACTCCATGGAAAGATGTGGGGCTTTTGCTATTTTTCATTACTTGTTATAGAGGTGAAAGTTCTCTAACTTCTTTTAATTTGTCCAGTTGAGTAGAGCTGGAACTGGACCTTGCCATCTGGTAAGGAAGAGTGACCACAATTCATCCAAAGACATTAAGAGCTGGACTCAGTAGTTGTATGCCTGTAATCTTTGTACTGAGGTGGAGGCAGGACAAGGGGGGTCCAAGGCTGGTTCAGCTGCATGAGACTGCAGATATGGAAGAGGAATATAATCAGTCTGATAACACCTTCAGAGGATGTATTAGTTCATTGAGATGCTTCGCTCATCTGATACCTTTACTTCTTTAAGCCATACTATGCTCCTGATTATTTTAATTTTAGGTATTATAATCCCATTATATGACATATGTAAATGTTATGTCAGATGCAGGGGGTGAGGAGAAAGGAAAAAAATCAGACCCAGTTCATAATGGTTAGTAGATTTTAAATGATTCAGTATGTTTTCCTCAGTGGCTTTACTAACTATTTCTCTCCTCAAAAGACTACTCTCAGCTTCATCTATGTTAGATTCTAGGAAAGAGTCTTCCTAGCACTTTTAGCCTCTACAGGGACAAATTATGACACTTGGCCAACAGGAAGACATGTGAACTGAAGTTCTTATTAAAAACAAAACAAACAAACAGAGCAAGCCCCACAAAACTGTGTCCTCTCAGTAAATGAGGCTGTAGCAGCAGGAAAGCAGAGGACTGCAGCGTGGTGAGCCCAGGTCTCCCCAGGACTTGGGAGGCAGAGGGAACTCTGAGATGTCTATGAAGAAAAAGCAAAATTAGACTCTTGACTTGGGGCACATTTAAATATTCAATACAAAAGTAGCTGGATCTTCTTCTGTTTTTCTACATTAATTTACAGTTCATTCTTCATGATTTCTAATTCCTTTTCTCCCTCCTTTCTTTCTTTTATGATAATTGTATTAGTTTGCTTTCTATTGGTGTGATAAACACCATGACCAAAAGCAAATTGGGAAGAAAATGGTTTATTTCATCTTACAAATCCCTATTATAGTCCATCTCTGAGAGAAGTCAGGGCAGGAACTCAAAGCAGGAACCTGGAGGCAGGAACTGAAGCAGAGACTTTGGAGGAGTGCTCCTTAGTGTCTTGATTCCTTTGACCTGCCTTCTTATCCAGGACCATCTACCCAGAGCTGGCGCCTCCCACAGTGAGTTGGACCTGCCCACATCTATCACTTAAGAAAGTGCCCCACAGACTCAGCCAATCTGATGGAGATGTTTTCTCAGTTGAGGTTGCCTCTTCCAAAATAGGTTGTGTCGTGTGGACAAAAACTAACCAGCACAGCAGTATAGATGTTAAATGTATCTTTACTTTAGCAACTCACAAACATGTTTTAAAGCTAAGTGGGTTTTCATTGCTTATGGTAGAATTGCATATGTGTGAGAGGCTCTGTTACCTTCATCAACTTCACACTGAGCTTAGACGTAGTAAGTTTTTAGTAAATGTTTGTTAAGTTCATTAGTCCATGGCGTTCTACCTATTTCAATTCTAAAGTATTCATTGTGTCTTCTTTCTTGCTGTATACCAGTGATGACAGCCTTGGCCTCTAAATCTTGACCCCAGCTCAACTGTTTGTCACAAATATGGTGACTATCTTTCTTGAAGTCAATATACTGTATTTGTACATTTCAAACCATTTAGGTTCTCTAGATCTTGTTGTACTGAAACACACATCAATTGGCAGTCTTTTCCTTCTAAACACCTCTAGATTTTCCTAGACATTGAAGTATGCAATTCTAAGACAATAGCACATGGTTTTTGTTCATACCTGAACAACACACTGAAGTCTAATTGTGGCACAGAAAAGAAATCAAATTTTTGAAATATCCAATTTAATTAAACCAACATTACATTCAATTTTATATGTCCTATGTTATCGATACATTATAGTTTTGATATGAACTCTTCAATTCATGCAAACACTTGGTCCCCAATTGGTAGGATTGTTGTGGGAAGTGTTTGAAACTCTAGGAAGTCGGGTATAGCTGGAGAAAGCAGGTCACAAAAGGAATGGATCTGAAGGCCCACATCTTCATTTCTTACTTGCCTCTACTTCCTGTGGTCTTCATTTCTTACTTGCCTCTACTTCCAATGAGGTGAGCAGCCTACCCCTGTGATGTCCTGCATCACCAGAGGCACAGGAAAAATAGAAAAATGAGTGGAAACCTCTGAAACCATGGGCAAAAATAAACCTTTCTTAGTTGGGGTTTCTATTGCTGTGAAGAGACACCATGACCATGGCAACTCTTATAAAGGAAAACATTTAATGGGGTGGCTTATAGTTTCAGAGGTTCAGTCCATTATCATCATGGTGGGACATGGTGGCATGCAGGCAGACATGGTGCTGGAGAAGGAGCTGAGAGTTCTGCATCTTGATCAGCAGGCAGCAGGAAGTGAACTGAGTCACTCGTATGACTTGAGCATATAAGAGACTTCAAAGCCCTCCTCCACAGTGACATACTTCCTCTAACAAGACAGCACCTACTGCAACAGAGCCATGCCTCCTAACAGTGCCACTCCCTGTGAGCTTATGGAAGCCAATCACATTCAGACTCCCACACTTTCCTTCTTTTAGCTGTTCATGTCAGGCGTCTGGTCACAGCGATGGGAAGTCTGATGAGCACAGAAAAGTGATACTAGAGATGGAGGGTCAGTGTTGGGGCTAAACCTCATCATGTGACTTTGGCTCATAGGAATTAGTTTGTGGGAGGAGTTTGGAAAAGTGTGTAAGTTGGACTAGAGAAGCCATAAAATGTAAACTAATCATAATGATTATTCTGGAGGGATCTCAAAATGCTACCAGGAATACAGATAGTAAAGGCCATAGTCATGAGGCTCCAAGAGGAACATGGGTTCTACTGGGACCTGGATGAGATACTATTGTCTACTATTTTTTGTATCCTTAGACCTTGTGGAACAATGATGAACTGGGCTTGAGAGATAGCTCAGCTGTAAAGAGAACTTAATGCTCTTCTAGAGGGCCCGAGTTTGATTTCCAGCACCCATGTATAGTAACTCATAACCACCTCTAATTCCAGCTCCAAGGAGATCTGACGCCTCCAGCCTCCTCTGGCACCCTCACACACATGCACATACTTTTCTCCACACATACACATACAAAATTAAAGCTAAAATAAAAAAAAATATTATGGACTAATAAATCTGGTGTAGGAAGCAAAGTTACCCCAACATTTATGTGTGGTACAAGAATTGACAGATACAGTTAGCCAAATCTACAGTGATAATTGGGGGCAAATATGCAGATTAGAAAGATTAAAAACAAAAAACAAACTAGTAATTACAGAAAAGCCTGGGGAAATTTGGAGTTCAGGAAGTCATGATCGCTGAAGAGAATACAGCATGAAAATAATGTCAATTACTTTGCACTGGGGCCAAAGAATGATGTTGCAAGGACACCCCAAGGGTTGGCAAGACCCCACACATCTAGGCTAGCATATGAAAACCAAAGAGAAGAGAACACTTGTGGGCATATCCGGGTGCCACAGGATTCATTTTACCATACTCAGTTACCAAGGTACTCAGGGGCCAATGTGACAGTAGTCCAGTGGGGCCTAGTTGTTTGGTAAAGCTAGTGGCAGACCTTGGTGTCATTTATGAGGTGCTTCTTTTTTCAGACATGCACAATGCAAGAGTTAAAGGTCATCTAGGCTGCAAAGATCTTTAAAGGAAGCAGCCCCCGGGGCAGGGAAGCCCAAGTTGCACTGGAGACCCAAGGGTGCTGGAGATACCAGGAATATGAAATGTCCTTTGACAAGCATAAGCAGTGAATAGAGTCAGCTTCAAATGAGTGTATGTGGGATGCAAACGGTAAGGCCTGTAGGCTGGTAGGAGCTCATATACCCTGGGTACTGGACATGGAGCTATAAAAGTTAATGTTTGCTCTGCTGGCTTTCAACCTTTCTTTGATAGTCTCTTATTCCTCCATTTTGGAAGGCGGATGTCTATTTTGTACCACTGTATCTTAAAGCTGAGCCTCTTTCTTGGTGATGTATAGAGGTTCACAGGTGTGAGTTGGCTTTGACTTTCAGAGGAGACTTTGGCTATGAACTTTTCAACACTGTTGGAACTGCTAGTTCTCTGGAGGTGGTTTAAATGGCTTTTGCATTCAGAGATGGCTATGAGCCTTAGGGGGCAGAGATGGAATGTTGGTCAGTCTCCAGCTTGGGGAGTGTGGCCTAGAAGAGAAGAGTCATTGGCTCGGGGGCGTGACTGTGAAGGCTAGATCTGATTCTTCATCCTTTCTCCATCTCTCTCTGACTCCTGTCCATCAAGTTGTGAGCTTCTCACATGCTTCATCGCCGTGGTGTTCTGTGTCATGATTGCCCTGGAAGCCGCAGGGCTAAGGACCATGGATCTTTGTAACTGTGAGCCAAAATCTTTGATCATGTAAGTTGTTTATGTGAGATATTTGTAACAGCAGCAGAAAGCCATGAGTATCTTCATCCTTCTGCTTCTGTTATGAAAATGAGAAGAGTTGAGAATAGAAATCAATTAAAAGAAAAAGGCAAACAAGTCAACAACTGTGTGTTGGTGAACTTGTATCTTTCAAGTGGGGAAAAGTAGAATTAAAAATAACACTAGGAAAAGTAACCATGGCAATATTATAATGCTGAATTCAGAGTGTTGAAATGACTATTGAGCTGTATTTCCAGGCAGACCACCTCCCTGCCAGATACTCAGGTAAGCTTATGGACTGCACAAGATTGGCCTGACCATAATTATGATTGCTGTTAACGTGTATTGTTCAGACACCAGCTTTCACACTTGAAGAATTCTGGAAGAGAGCTGGAAAGATGGCTCAGTGCTTCAGAACACTTACTGATCTTGCAAAGACCCTGGTTCAATTCTTAGTATCCATATCAGTGGGCTCACACTACTTATAACTTCAGTTTCCAGATTTTTGGAGTCTTATGGCCTCCACCTCCCCAGGCACTTACATATATGTAGTGCACACAAATTCAGGAAGGTACACAAATACACATACATAAAAAAATAAATCCCTTAAGGAAAGAAAAATCTTTAAAAAGAAAAAAATTGGTAATTCTGGAAGCTGAGCATGGTCAGACACATCTGTCATCCCTGCACTGGGAAGATGGAGGCAGTAGAGTTTAAGCTAAACTGCTCTACATAAGGAGTTCCAGCACAGTCAGGGATACTTAGTGAGACCCTGTCTTTAAAAAATAAACAAAAAACAAAATGGAAAAAAAAACTTCATAAAGAATTCTGGAAGTGTGGCAACATCATGACACAGATCGCTTACTTGTGAGTGAGTGTGGCTTTCTCTGAGATACTTGGGGACATGGCCCATAATGAGAGAGGGCTCCTTTGAACCCATACTGTATAATTCAGAATAGCTACAGAGAAAGACAAGTGAGGTTGTATAAAATTACTGTCAATTAAGCTTCAAATATTTGTTAGTCGACATATTTTATAAATCCCAAAGAGGATTTATACCTTATACTGATGTACAGAACAATATTTGTGAAAAATTTTCCAGAATACTTAAATCAAGCATGTGCCAGAAAATATGGGCTGAAGACATGGCCTAAATCTATCCAAGAAAGACCTTTTGAAGGTAAAGAGTCAATAATATTCATTTTGGTACTTGCAATTATTAATTTTTACATGTTTGAATAGACATCATGGATGAATTTTGTCTGTTTTAACTAAGACTACTTTGGATCGTATAACCCAACTAAAAGCCATCTCCGTTTACTTTGCAAGGAATGCAATGTTAATTCTGAGGCATTGATGTTTTACAATGCCTGATCAAGACAAAAAGGTGAAGACCTCAGAGAAATCAGCTGATAAAAAGCAGCAGGGGACAACCACCAGGTAACCGAGTGTTTTTGGTTATGCACTGGGGCAGCACTGTTGAGTGGGTTTAATGCTTCCTGGAAGCTGACTCCTGGGTTGCAGTGTTTACTCAAACACTGGGCCCTTTCTAGAGTTTGGAAAGAAATGGTTGACATGCATACCTTATCTTCAGAGGCAGGCTTCCAAGTGGTGGTGTCATCAAACTAATGTGACCTTGGCCTCCTGGATCCTTCTGTGGTTAACATTGTGTTGTTCTTTCTCCTAGGGACTATTCAGACCTTAAAAGACTTCGATGCCTTTTGAACGTTCAGTCAAGCAAACAGCAGGTAGTGTTTTCAAAGGATGCAGCATGGGACTAAAGACCACATGTTTCTGAAAGGGTCCATTTCCCATCCTGTGTACACTCCTTTTGCTCTGCCGTAGCTTTCCTCGCTTCCTCGGGCTGCGTCTCTCCCCGGGGCCAGGCTCTGCTGAGACTTGGCATCTGCAGCCTTTTCATTTTCTGCTTGTCACCATACATCTTAGCCAGCAGAGCTTGGATCCTCCAGTCTGTAACAGTGAGCTCTGTCAGCAGATGCCAGTGTTTACCTTTTGGAGCTTCAGGGAAATTTATTCTCCAAACACAGTTTACCACATCTTTGTCCTCTCTGTACCCTGCCATCCTTCTCTTTCATAGACAGTACCCCCTAATGCTTCTCACATTTCACCCCAACAATGGAAGGATGGGGTTTTGGCTATTTTTATGCTTTTATTAGTCAAGGAGGGAATGGCACTCCTGGTTTATATCTAAACTTGACGTTTTAGTCTTGCTTCTAGAAGACCTTGGGAAGTCACGAGAGTAGATGTTGTTGTCTGGGGGGGTGGGTGGGAAACAACCTAGCAGTCCTAAGAATGACAGCAGCAGACCCTCATGCACTGCTGCTGACTGGTCGGTCTTCTGCCTCCGAAGGTTGGTAATGCAGCTATGATGCTTTATCTTATATCATCCCAACCTACCAGAGAAACATGGCATTCTTATCTGTTTATTCTAGACAGTGACTTCCTCAAGATTTGGTGACATCTGAAGAGCAAACAGACAGTTCATGCTTAGGGATTCTTGCTACCCACAGGTGCCTTGGCTGCACTTTTACCCTTCTCAATATTTGCAACATCTGCTTTCACAGATGGAAAAGCTGAGGCACAGAGAAATGATTGTCTCAAGATACCAGTCTGGTCATGGAATCTAATTCTCTAACTAGACATCCCCAGCCTGTGCTGTGTACCCTAGCCACGGTGATGCCGTTCGATGAACTGGAAAATTAACTTAGAGTTTAAAATACTTGACCGAGTCCAATGTCCTTGAAGTAGCTTTTCTCTGTGAGCTCTTCCCTCTGTGTCATTCCTGCTACAAGGTCCCTGAGATTCCTCTTATCTGCATGTTCTAGAAGTTATTTACCTCTGGTCACTTGCAGCTGTCCCAGATCACATCCACTCTTCTTGGGGAGGAAGGAAATGACCCTGACCATGGTTTTGTCACAGGCCCATTTTCCCCAGCTCCGTACATCCCCCAGTGTGACCACAATATCCCAAGCTGCTATTGGCTTGCTTTCTCCTAGACTTCTATCTGTGAGTTCTGTCTTGTTTCTTAGGTCCAAATCAACTGCCCCTCCTTCACACATGGCTGCCTTCCTCACATGGAACTCCTTCTCCATGGTAGCCGTTTCCTCTCTTGGGGACTCTTTTAGTCTTATTTCCTGATAAGATCCATCCCCTCGTTGGCAATGTTGGTTTTGCTTCTGATCCACTGTTTTATCTTTTCTACAAGTTTGTGGTTGTTTCTCTTGAGTTGACCTGGGGCTTGGGACCTGGGTCACCATGTGCATGAACAGCCGCTGGCCTGGTGAAAGAAATGCCTACAGTGCCTCTGGATTTGGTTTGTGGCTTGACGCCTTCAGTGTTGACGTTTATGGTGGCTAGGTCTACTGTGCCTCCCTTTGCCACGCCCTGGCTGCTCCCTGGCACAGCTGATTAAAGTTAAGTTAATGATTTCTTTCTTTCTTTCTTTTTTTTTTTTTTTAGCCAATTTGGAATTCTCAATCATTTTTTTCTGACAAGTTCATATCTTTTTGCTAAATTTTTGTACACAAATAATGGATATTTAAATGTTGTAATTATTTAGAGAGCAGAGACCTGTAAGAGAGCATGCAATGACTAGCCTCACTTGGAGGAAAGTTCCTAAACCTCTCAAATTCTATGGCTCATTCTGGTGTGAAAGTTCCCTGCATCTGTCATCCTGGAAACAAGTTACTCTGAGCTTGTTCTCCTTTCCTGAAACAATGTGAGATATATATGTGAGACGGAGGATTCTAGGACAGCTCAGAAATTTCCTTGTGCCCTGCTTCTTTCAGGAAGAAGATAAGGAGCACCTAAAGATATACAGTGTGTGGAAAATTATCATAAATTAAAACCAGGGCCAAACTTAAGATGAAAAATAAGGGCTGGGAGAGTCAGAGCAAGAAGCCCCCTACAACATATGCAAGTAGGGACATGTTCCCTTCTCAGATTTTCAGTGGTCCATTTGAGGAGGGATATTTGTGAGTCAGGCCCACTTACCAGAATTCCGCTGATGTGGCCTTTTAAAAAAAAAATTGTATTTTGTTTACAAATGGACTGTGATAACCAGTTACTAGAAATTCTAGGGGGAAAAATGTCCCCTGTGATTTGGGCAGAGTTGCTGAGAAGAGAATGTCCTTCTATGATTCTTCATGGAGCCAGGCTCCCTATTGGTGAGTTGTACTGTGGTACTTTGCTCACTGTCCTGACTGCCTGTGCAGATCTGTCACATCAGAGCTGGTCTTCTGTGGGACAGACCTTGGACTACGACCACTATCTCTACTTTCTGCCATGACAAGCCCTGGGCACTAACTTTGAAGAATGTTTTTCAAGCCCATGTAATGGCTTCAAGCTCCTTCTGCTCTGTACTGCAAACCCCTTGGTCACTACATATCCGTGACTTCTCACCATATCTGGTATGCCATGTGTCTTCAGCAGGTGTGGGGATGGGTGAACTTACTGAAGAGCTGCCTGGGGACAAAGCGGCCGTTCATTCAGTAGCTTCGCACTTGAATAGCTGTTATCTGTTGGTTTTGTGTGATGTACTAAGAACATAAGAACCGGTATCTATGACTATCTTCAGGGTGACTGAACTCAGGGAGGTGGCAGATGTGTAGACCAGGCAGGACACTTGACTGTGGTGAGTGCAGTGAGCATGGGCCACTCCATTAGGAAGGCCTGAGCCGTCTATAACCTGTGCCCTGGCCTGGAACCAAGAGCTCTGGGTTCATCTGACACAGTGGATCTGGGGCACGGGGTAGCGGGTGGCAGGCGTAGGGAAATTGCTGTGGTTTCTGAACTAATGTTGCTTTTTCATCTGAAGGAGCTGATTGTATCAAAGTTCTTATTATCAAGTACCTGGGCTTTGCAAATAGAGCTTTCCAAGTACAACTAGTGACTCTCTGAGTTGATTCTTAGCACCGGCAGCCTGACAGTCTGTGGCGGGGGCTGGGGACTGGGGTGAGAGCTATATCCTCTTTTTCCTTCAAGTGGCTTAGACACGTTTCCTCTGTGCTTGTTACCTTCTTTCTTGCAGGCAGGATTCTAGGAGTTTTGTCAATTACATAGGGCTTTGGAATTCCTTAGGCCTAGAAAACCTACTTCCTAGTGTGTGTGTGTGTGTGTGTGTGTGTGTGTGTGTGTGTGTGTGTGTGTGATGACAGCTCAGTTCCTGTCTATCAGAAAAATGAACTTGTTGCTGTGACTTTATATCTAATGTTTTTTAGGTTATAAGCCCACATTTGGAAATCACCTAATTCATAACGACAAACTTATTTACTTAGCAAATTTATGGTAGTGGTTACAAGGTTTATAAGAGTGTTTATAAAACTGTTAGATCTGTGCCTGCGCATAGCAAGTACTGTGTAAACAGTAACTCGCTTAGCTCTCATAACACAGAGTTACACATTGCTATTATTCCTTCTATTTTAATGACATGGAAACCAGCATACACAGAGATTAAATAAATCCTCCAAGGTCACACTGTTAACTGATGGTGGATTCAAACCCACAGAACCTGATAGGGAGTGTGGTTTTATCACTAAACTTTGCTTGTTCAAGTTCTTTTGGCCCCTTGCTCACAAGGGGGCCTAGATTGGGTGCTGGAACTGATATACAAAGGTCATTTTTATAGAACGGATTGTTTACTGTCACTGTTTTGAAAATTCAGCTGAAGTTAGATGATAGGAAGCATCTTGGGGTAGCTACTAACCAGTAACACTGTCATAAAGCATTTTCTTATCTACAGTCTTATAGGAAGTAAGGAAAATCACCTTAACATAAGGAAATTGTGGTCGATTTCTGTACTCTAGCTTCTACAGTTCTGATTGTGCACAATGAAATAATTTATTGAAAAATGGATTCCTTATTATGCTTTGCTTGCTTTATGTTTAATAATTGATTGTAGGACATATTTCATTCAGACTTTGGAAAAGATGGGGCATTTTTTTTTTCATGTTATACTCAATTTCATATGGAACCAAAACCATATCTCAGGGTGGTCTCAACCGTAGTGACTAGTGGTGTGTGAATCTTGCTGACATGTAGAACTGGCGGGTAGGCTTCTAAACATGTATTTCATTGTGGTAAACTCGACATTTAAATCAGTGTCTAAGTATCATTGTTCAAACTGAGCAACAGTGATGGGTTCTTGCCTGTGCCTGTGTGCTAAGCCCGTGGTGAACAGTGTGTACACTGGTGAATGCAGGCAGAGAAACACTCTTCCATGCAGTGTGTGCTATCTGGATGCAGACACTCTCCAGCTGCATATCTGCAGCACACAAGACACTTCAGAAATCTCTACTGGACAGGCTCACCCCAGATCTGTATCCCTAGCACTGGTTTAAGTGCCCAGGAAATATCACTGAACAAAAACATACATGTCAAAAAATACTCGTGTCAACGTGAGACAGACTGAGCTTACATAACAGTGAGCTATGGCACGTGGCATCGTTAGTGATGGGAAGGGCCCATGCTAGGGAGTAAACGTTTAAGTTAAAGATGTTTAAATCTTGGGAACCCCTTTCCCATTTACAAGGCTGTCGTCTCAGTTATTGGTCTAATGGGAAAACCCTCATTCCTTTGGCTCTCCCCTCCACCTCCCCCATTCTGTGACTTGTTTTATCATGTGCTGAATGAACCATGAAGGCCATGAACTCTTTGTTTCCATTTCTGTAGCTTCCAGCCATTAACTTTGATAGTGCCCAAAACAACATGACGAAGTCTGAGACTGCCATCAAGGCAGGGGGACACAGAGCTCGTGGTCAGTGGCAGGAGTCCACAGAAGCAGTTGAACTTGAAAATTTTAGGTAAGAAATCTCCCTTGCTGTCAGAACCTATTCAGGTTTACTTATTTAAATGTATCACAGAAGTGAAAATTTAAAGTCTGAATATTCTTAGTTTAGTAATCTTAGTTAACATGGAAAGTGTTCCCAGGGGAGGAAAAAAGCCCAAGTAACAGGCTGACTAGGCAAACATAGGTGGACCTGTCCTGGGAGGCCTGGACATCTTGCGGACACGAAGATCAACAGTTGTCCACCGAGGAAGTAGCTCCAAGATGCTGACGTGGGTAGGTGCATCCCAAGCATGGTCTTAGCTTTTGTTGTGTTTCCCTATTTCTGGTAATAAAAAGGCATAAAAGAACCTGTTGCTGTGAACAGATATGGTGGCTAAAGAAGATGTTAGTTGGGCTGGCAATATGGCTCAGTGGGTAAAGGGGATTGCCAGCAAACTTTACAGTCTGAGTTCAGTCCCTGGAACCCGTGTGGAAGGAGAGAACTGATTTCTGTTCTACACACACACACACACACACACACACACACACACACACACACACACATATACAGACACATACACACACACACATAGACACATGTATACACATATACACACAGACACATAGAGAAATGTAATAAAATTTTTTTGAAGATAATAGTTTAAAAATCTGAGTTTCTCAATTGCAAAGACAGGGTCTTGGCTTAACCAAAGAGAGTTAGTCTATGTTTCTTTGTGTTGCTGTGTAGACCTTCTAGAAGCATGCATTCCTGTGGGCCACTACCTTTCTGTGTTACAGTGTGTACAGTGTGTTCGTGTAGTTTGCTCTGAAGTATCAGCATGGATGTTCCGGGAGGATCTTTTACTTGTTTGGTTTAGCTTGTTTCTCCGACATTTTATGATCTTGAACAGTTTCAGAAAAGTCATATGAAAGTGGTGTTCACGTAATTTTATTCTTTTTGGCCTTAATGTTAAAATTAGCCGTTTTTTTTTTTTTTTTGGTTTTTCGAGACAGGGTTTCTCTGTGTAGCTTTGCAAAATTAGCCGTTTTTAATGCTTATTTAGTGTACATTTGTGCATGCGTGCGTGTGTGTAGGAAAACTTTGGGGAGCTGGTTCTTTTCTTCCACCATCTGAGTTTCTGAAATTGAACTGGAGTCCTCAGGGTTGGTGGCCAAGCACCCTTACCCAGTGAACTAGCTCCTCAGCCTCCAGTTTTATTATGCACGATGAAAATATCCTGTCACGGTAGCAGTTTGGCCCGTTTGTGTAATATCTTGTACTCTCCAAGGTTTAAAGTAGAATGTTTTGGGAATATTTTAAATCTATCTGTTGGGCTGTAATATCAATACAAGAGACTGCATTTGGAATATGAAAATTTTCTTAAACATATATACAAAACAGATAACAATATAACAGGTGCTGGTCGAAGAAATGTAAACTGTCAGTAAATCCACATTAAGTACAAATGACATCTGCTGAAATACATATGACATTTGCTGGTGTTTCCAGCTGGGACAGCCAATGGAGGGTGGCAGTGTGGGTGGATCTGAGTCTGAAGCTTCCCTTGTGTGAAGGACAGCTGCACAGAGGGAAGCCCTGGAGCCGTTCCTCTCCCTTCTCTTCCTTCAGTTTGAGCTGGAGGTGCCTGGGGGAGAATTGAATTAATATGGTAAAATGAAACATAAGTGTTGGAATGCAATTTTTGAATTAAAATGTATTATTATTGTGTGTGAATGCATAGTGTGCGTGCGTGTGTGTGTGTGTGTATGTGATCTCATATGCCACAGTGTGGAACTCGTGGAGTTCAGAAGACAGCTTTGTGGAGTGACTTCTCTCCTTCTACTTGTATGCAGGTCCAGGGGCAGAGCCGAGGTCTCCCGACTTGCTCAGCAAGCTCCTTCACTAGCTGAGCCACGAGCTCTTGAGCGTCATCTTTATAATCAGCTTCACCATTGAGTTCCTATGTAACAGTTGTTGCTTGCCCTTGCTAATATGTTGACCTTGAGACTCTCAATGTAGATGACCCTTGTTTTCACCGGTAACTTTGTTAACCCCAATGGTGTTTATTATAAATCATTTTCCTGTTTTGTTTTTTTTATCTTAGTATAAACTACAAGAATGAGAGGAATTTCAGTAAACATCCACAGCATCAGTTATTTCAGGAGATCTTTACATCTCTGGTGAGAAATAGACTCATATGCAGGTAAGACTGTGCCTCCAAGAGAGACCTCTACCCAAGAAAGGTATGTTCCATGGATCCTGTATGGAGAATGTGCTTCAAAGCAGACTGTGAGGGAGCACAGTGCAACTGTAGCACTTAGGAATATATGTATATACACACATATATATATGCCATAAATGCACATATATATTCAGATTTATGGCTTATTTATTTTTCTTTAATTGTTATTACATATATGTGTGTTTGTATATAACACATATGCACATACAAACACATAATAACAACTAAAGAAAAAGAAGTCATAAATTTGAAAGAGAGCAGGGATGAGGTGGGTTGGGTGGTAGGTACATGGGAAGGTTTTAGAGGGAGGAAATGGAAGGTGGAAATAATGTAATTATTTTATATTCTCAAAAATTGAAAGAAATTATTAAATGTATGTATAAAAAAGAGAAAAGCTATGGAATGGGGATGGAAGAGCTGGCACTCTGTCCACTAGAATCACTTGTTGGATTCTGGATTTAGCGGAATCTGGTGACAGCTGAGATGTGGGGGAGCATTGTGTTCTTTAATGTGCTTGGTTTGAGTGTGGATACTCAAGGAAGATTTATCATGTAGTCCTTATGAAAAAGCCATCGATTAACACTGGGGACAACATGACAATACCCTTTGTGTTACACCTTTGCAGTTGACACAGTGACCAGCCCAGACTTTGAAGAAAGAAAGAGTGAGCATGTACCTCCAGCCCAAGCCCTATGTCCTGCTATGGGTGATTGATGGGCAATCTTAGGCTATACACCAAAGGGCCAGGTCATCTTAGGTGCTACAAATTTCAGAGTTGGGTAAGGGTGGATTAAGTGGTAAGGTCCCCATTGTCCTAACCTCATATAATTTTGTTTGGATGCCAAGGCTTCCTCCTCCCCTTTCCTTATATCGTTAGAACAATTACATCTCAGAACTCTTTTGGTGTGACTTCCTTGCCTCTTCCTTTGTGAACATCAGGGTTAATGTTGGATTAAAAGGCATAGATTCAACTTACTTAAATTGGTGAGTGTAGATGAATTTCTAAACGGTCTTATTAAATAAGAAACGCAGAGCCAAATGTAGGGGTAAAAGCCTTAGAGATCAGGGAAATAGTGATTACCACCAACCTTACCTCTCCAGCTCTGCAGGTACCAAAAGGGCCTCCTTCCTGTCTAACCTGTGCCTTTATTGCCTTGCTGTTCTGCCCTCTCATTGGCTCTTAGCCCAGCTACCTCACTTCCTTGTCACTATTTGTCTGTACAGACCTCCAGGTCTCTATGGTTGGTACTGGGATTAAAGGCATGTGTCACCATGCTTGGCTGTTCCCTAGTGTGTCCTTGAACACACAGAGACCCTGACTGCCAAGTGATCAGATTAAGGGCGTGTGCTATCACTACTTGACTTTTATGTTAATGGCTTGCTATTTCCTCTGATCTCCAGGCAAACTTTATTTATTAACATACAAATAAAATACCACCACAGGATACTTTTTGCCAAGAGGGGATGAGGCAACCCAAGAGAAGGAAGATAAGATAAAATACCAAGGTGAATGCTGTGTGGTCCTTCTTTTCCTCAGCAAAAACAATTACCCATATTCTAACTCAAGAGGAAACATAAATATTTACAGTCAGACAACTAAAGACTGGATGAGATTGGTAGGTGGGAGCTTTAGACATTGGCCCAATTCTGGGTGTGAACGAGACTACACATATTTGAATATCAGTTTCACCCTGAAAGCATAATGATCAGGAACTGGGCTTGAGTGGAGCATGGCTCCTGCCCTTCCCCTCTTTTCTGCCCGTCACCAGTGTGGCTTCCCCGCTTCCACACTCCTCAGTTGTCTTCTCTTTCAATCCACGTGCTCAGACACCTCCTCCTGCATTCTTCTAAGCCTGACCTGCGATTAGTCCCTGTTCTGCAACTAAACCTGTTTGTCCAGAGTCAGCTGGGGCAAGCCTGCAAGTCTTTCAGAGGAGTCCTGAAAGGAAGTACTGCCTGGACCTGAGGCAGGCTGCCTTGGATGTATATCCACATGCACGGAAATC
Source organism: Peromyscus maniculatus bairdii (assembly GCF_049852395.1). Lineage (NCBI taxonomy): Eukaryota > Metazoa > Chordata > Mammalia > Rodentia > Cricetidae > Peromyscus > Peromyscus maniculatus. Next base: position 24,465,805 of record NC_134860.1, on the reverse strand, counting down.
CCTTACCTTCCACTCTTTTTCTGCTCTAACATGATTTACCTGTAGTAGAGTGTGATATTAGGAATAAATTCCTCTCATCTGCCTGGTCTCCACGACCAAGTTGTCATGAGGTTGTGCAGGGAATAACAGTTGTCACAACACTGGCAGATTCTTGACTGCCATTGCTCTTCTGTGGGCCTGCTTCCAGTTGGTTTGTGTTTCTCTGATATATAGCTTCTATATTATAATGTGGTATAATCAGCTCGTGAAGTGAACTTGCCCATGGGATTGGAGATGCAGGATTTCATGAAGTTAGTGAAACTGGATTTAAACTGGTGGAATTTGATGCACAAGGCTGTGGCAGGATTGGGACACTGATATCTGAAGATGACAATAGGGGCTACAAGAGTTGGATTTGGAATATTAAAGATTGAGGAGACTGGGGGAAATGACATGTCACTCTAATGTATTTACAAAAAGGAATCTCATTATGTTCTAAAAGCCAAAAGTGAGTTAAAGGATGTCAGGTCATATAATATGACAATTTTAATAAATATAATATGAAATTTTGTCAAAACTATCAGAATGCATTCTATGTTTGGCATGGTTACTAAATTAGGTGTTATTTCAAAGTGAGCTTATTTAGCTGGCCTTTCCTGGTATCATTTATTCTAGAATAATGAGGACAGCTCCTCTTCCTTGCCTATGACTATGTGGAGATGAGCAGAACCAAGATACTCTGGTTTTAGTTAGAAGAGACCTGTCCAACTCATTTGATAGGACTGTCCAAAATATCCTTTACTTCCCCCAAGCACATAAGTTGTCATCCTTATTATTATCATTTTACATCAAATTTCCCTAAGTATTTGCCACAAACTTGAAACACTTCTAAAAAGAGACTGTAGCATATTTTTATGGAGATATGCTTATATACTAGAGAGAGTTTTGTGTGCTAGAATATATCTGGCCAACCCATGACCATCTTTTATTTTATTTTATTTATTTTTTTTTTTTTTGTTTTTTTCGAGACAGGGTTTTTCTGTGTAGCTTTGCGCCTTTCCTGGAGCTCACTTGGTAGCCCAGGCTGGCCTCGAACTCACAGAGATCCGCCTGCCTCTGCCTCCCAAGTGCTGGGATTAAAGGCGTGCGCCACCACGCCCGGCCCATCTTTTATTTTAATTTAAACTTTTAATGTTTGAGAATTTTATACATGGGTACTGTCTTTGCATCATTTCACCCCTCCATTTCACCAACTCTTTTTGTGTCCTCTTCTACAACCCTTTCAAGTCCATGACCTCTTCTTCTATGATTATTGTTACACACACACATGCACATGCACACACACATGTGCACACACACATACATACATGCACACACACGTGCACATGTACACACACACACACACATGTGCGCATGTGCACACACACACACACACACACACACACACACATACACTATACCCTTCTAGGCCCATTCACTGTTCCTCTTTTGCACACGTCTTTAGGGCTGATCTCTTGGGATTGGATAACCTCATCAGGGACTTTCCTCTTGCAAAGACTAACTCTCCCTCTCTTATTAGAAATTGACTTTTTAAACCATAAAGTTTATAAAACTAAAATAATAATCATAAAGAAATAGCTATAAAAAGTGTTCTGGGAATGCACTGGCTGTCCCTAGCCGAGAGTACTAATCCAGTACTTGGTTAGTAACAGGACTTGTGTTGTCCAAGCTGACACTGGGGCACAGCTCATGGTGCAAAGGGCACTTCTCTTGATCTCCCGGTCCTCTGCTTGGGCTGTGTAGGCTCCCCACGGAGTGGGAGGACCACTTGTCAGCATGCAGTGAGGGTCTCTTTACGGCTTAAGTCTTGAAACACACCGAGTTGACAGACAGATGCTCATGGTGTGGTCTTACCATCCTGGTCATGAAGTGCGGTCTGCAGCTAGTGCAGAACTTCGTCCCGGGTCTCAGGCTGTGGCTTTCTGTGCTTAACTCCCAGTTCTCCTCAAGAACTTCTGACTCCTTCTGGGCCTCTTTCATTTGCTCTGTGGTGCTGGTGACAAACCAGGACCGCACATGCTGAGTATGTGTCGTGTTGCTAAGTCACACTCCAGCTTGCTAGTCTCATCTGTTGATGCTGCCCCCTGCATCCCTGTGCTCAAGAGGGTCAGAGTGATGCTCCCATTCTTCTCTTTCTTCCCAGCTTCTGCTGTGCCCCTGGGGTACCTCAAGCACAGCATCCTGCTTCTCTGTGGGCCCAACTTGTTCTGACCCCTCATGTAACCTGTCCCAGTCCTTCTCATTCTCATGATCCTAGGCTCTCTTCTTCCTTAGTATGCACTAACTTTCTACAGACCAAAACCTGGTATTTTATCCCCAAACTTAGCCACTGAAGTTGTTTTTTATTGCCACTGTCATAGAAGAAATATGTAGCTCTTATTTTTCACTAAAGGGAATGGAACCCAAAGGCTTTATACAGGCTAGGCAAGTGCTCTATGACTGAGCTACATCCTCAGCCCTTGGTTTGCTGAGATCGGTCTTGCTGTGTACATGTAGCCCAGACTGGTCTCAAATTCATGATTCTCTGTCTTAGCCTTGCAAGTTACAGGTGTGCACCACTATACATAGCTTCCTTATGTTGGTAGTTCTCATATAATGTTAAAGTTTTCCCTACACTTTAAATGTGTGCACACACATACCTGATGATGCATGCATATTCACACACATGCATGAACATATGCACATGCAGGCATACACACACATGCATACAATTACACACACATACACACACATGTACACACACACATGAATACATGAATATACATGCACTCACATTCATGCACACACACATGCATAAAAGTCATAACAATTATGGAGATGGAGTGGACTCTAAGAAGGTCAAGCTGGTGCCATGGGTAGATGGGAGGGATGAGATTCGAAGAGGGTCTCAGCAGATCTGGGCTGGCACTCTTGTCCTGTCCCCCACGCATTCGCCAATTCCTTCCTTTGTTTTGTGAGCACACTTTTAATGAAAGGTTGGCACCGGGGCAAAGTATCTCTTTGATGAGTGTGTTCTCTCTGCTGTGTGCTGTGGCCTCTCATCCCAGAGGAGCCTGACAGGCAGCAAGTCGAATTGCTCTGCCTTCCCAGGGAAGAACTGCTTGTCCTTGGCCAACAGATCACCATGCAAAGCAACCATCACCTGGCCAGGATCATCATATTTGTGCATGACAGATGTGTTTACAATCTACATGAGCTATTGAGAGCCAGGTAGTGAGTAGCAGTCCCGTCCCAGGAGCCACACTTTCACAGCTAACAGGTCATCTCTCCTCCCTTGCTCTCCCTCTCCTTCTCCACCTCTTTCCTTCTCCTCCACTCTTCTTCACTCCTCTCCCCTTTCCAGGGTCTCATTTTGTAGCTAGGCTAACCTTGAACTTCTGATCCTGCCTCAGCTTCCAGGTGCTATGGTTACAGACCTTGGCCACCAGGCCTGGCTTTACCAGTCTCTCGGTGCTTCTGCCCTGCTCCATCTCCCCTGCTCCATCTCCCCTGCGGGCCTTGCTCCTGGTGGCTTCCCTGCTAGAATCAACCTCTGTCTCCCATGTCAATGGGGAGACCCTTCCTGCTTTGTCATTCGAAGGCATCATTCCTAAAACAGGACACTTGACTTTTCTCTCAACCCATGAGGAAACCTCAGCTCCACTCCCACTGTCTCCTGAGCTAATCCAGGCTGCCAGCGGTTCTGACTTGCACAGTAGTGGGCCACCTGGGTTCCCTGCTTTCCCCATCTGGGTTTCCCTTACTCTGTTCTCAGTATAGCTTCTGGAAGGATCCTTTCAAAGTCTCAATCAGCTCACGTGAGTCCTTTTTTTTTTAAAGCCTTCAAGTACCTTCCTAGACTATCCAAAGGCCAGATTCCTGTTCCTCAGGCCCTCAAGCTCCGTCTGCTGCCTTCTGTCTGAGCAAGCTTCTGTTTTCTCACTCTACTGCTTTCTGCACAAACCCCAGGGCCTGGGCTGCAGCCTTTTCTGCTGTTCTGACACAGGCTTGCTGCCCTCAGTTCATGTGGAGCTAATCTTACAAGAGAGCCTCCCCTGACTATCCCAAAATAGCATCCTGCCCTAATGAACCCTGGTCCTGGTTGTTCTTTGCCATCACCACTTGACAGATCTACATTCTGGGCTTCTGTTCCATGCCCTTCAGAGGGCCCCCAGTGGAGCCCAGGCCTTGCCTCTGCTGTACTCCAAGTCCACTCAGAACCAGGCTGGTGGGGCATGGTGGTGAAGATGTGGAAGCACTGTGACGTGTCCACAGCCCCCACATGGGTTTCTTCCTGGCTGGATGTGGCCTAGGCTTCGTGGGTAACACAGGATGAGCAAGGAGCATAGAGAAATGGGAGAGGAGTCGGTGTGGATTCCGGACAGTCCTCACATGTTCTTGTTTCTGTTAAGTGTTGGGTCTATTCTGATGTAGTTTTACTTGTCCACTTATCCAGAATAAAAAAGGGTCATTCTAAGAATGAGGATATTTATTTTGGAAGGCGGACTTTGTTTTTGGTGTGTGTTACGGGAAGCAGTACACAGCATGAGAAAAGCGTTCATTGTGAGCTGAAGCGTGTTCCAGGCAGGTGGGGGGCAATAGCCTCTCCAGATATACACGGAGTGTTTTCCGCAATGGCCGCCTGTCATTTGGAGCACTCATGTCACATATGGGCGTCTTCCTCTCTGAAGGAAATAGAAACGCCCCCGACCATCTCTCTTCTCAAACATTGTATGTGCAGTGACATTTTCCTTTTCTTTTGACACTGCTGGCAGAAAGTGGGGTCCTGGACAAGGGCGGTGGGAGCTGAACACACTGCGTATATTAATAGTCCTGTGGAAGCCATGGCATCAGTTCAGGCCCCAGAGAGGTTAAATGCTTGCCCGCTTATGAATTTGCGCCTGTGTGGCTGCCGTGTTGAGACAGCCTCCAGGGAAGCGCTGTCACTGCAGATTCATGGCTTTCCGGAGCTGCCTCCAAGGACCCGTGTCCCGTTCCCATGGTAAATGTATCTGAAGAGTGCTTTCACCCACATTCGTGCAGAACCCCAGTGAAGGGACCTGCCTGCCTGAGTCAGTCTGATGAAAACACTGCTCTCCATCTGTGCCTATTTTCTGCATAGTTCTTTGGCTACACTAAGTCCTGTGTTTTCCAGTTCCCCTAAGTCTTGGTGAGCAGAGGTGCATGTAATTCCCTACAGAGCCAGGGCTGCATCCCTGTGGCCCTTCTGTCCTCCTCGGAGTTCCAGGCCAGGAGCCAAGGAAGGTCTCCTTCTGAGGTCATTCTCAAGGGACAGAACCCAGGGACTCAGCCATCAGGAATCCTATTTACAATAGTAGGGGAATAGCTATGAGAAATATTAATAGTCTTGGGCTTCCATCCCAAAATTACAAAGCAAAACAAAACAAATGTGATTTGCCTAGAACAGAACTTTCAACTCAGACTATTCTGGATCCCTTCATTTGGTTAGACACCATTAAGAATGAAAATTAAAGTCAACATTGGAATTTTAGTTCATTTTCTTGAGGAATAAGGAGAAAAACAGAAAAGACCTTTTAATATGTATTTTAATATGGAAAAATCCACAGGAAAGGTCACAGACTTTCCTGTGAAGACTGGCCATGGCTGATAGGAAGAATACCGCACACATATTTGTAGCACAGATCCTGGCTTTCCCCCTTGGATACTGAAAATGTTGTTGGTGTTGAGTCACATCAGATGGCCCATGGCTTTTGCAGCTGTTGCTAGCCTCCATTGTTCGCCTGGGGAGGGGAGAGGGTCTTCGAGCTGTGTGCCTTTGCCCTGTACCCTCTTCAAAATAAGAGTATTAGAGTTGTCATATTTTTGCAGGTGTCCTAAAATATTCCATATTTTCACCGACGGAGAGTCTGAAGTATGATAAACCACAGTGCTATGGCCAGTAAGGCCTCATGCGTGCTTGGCAAATGCTCTACACTGAGTTACAGCCTACATCTACTTAAAACACAACAACCACTTTTAATCTAACATATAAAGTACTTGGTTTATCCTGTCGTTTTCATACTTTGTTTAGATTTGTTCTTTTCTGAGCCCCCTTTCACTAATTTTGAGACAATCTCACTAAGTTGCCCAGGCTATCGTTAGCTTGCTCCATACCTCAAATTTATAATCCCCCTGTCTCTACTTCCCAAGTACCTGGATGACAGGTCTGTGCTTGGAGAGTTCTGCTTACCAGGCAACCCAAGGGTGGGCTGAGTCTTGTTTTAATTTTTCCAAAGAAACTGGCTGTGCCCCGTGGCACAAGGGTCACCGATAAAGTGACTGCACTGGAGAGGGCCATGCTGTTGTTGGTAGTGGCAAGGGGCAGCTGCTGGTAGCCTCGCTGGTGGTGGTGAGTGAGAGTAGTTCCCAAGGGGGTGGTCACAGGTCTTTCCTTCTGCGTCTGTGTGCTGGGGCATGGACTGCAGGGAGCACATTCCAGGAGTAAATCAGTGGGTCTAGAGCCATGCCAAGCTCTGTCTCACCAGATGGAAGGGGTGGTGAGTGGTGTTGCCAGGGAATGGAAGATGCCTAGGGCAGCTGCCACAGATGTCACCCTGACTCATTCACTCAGCTTCTAAACGTGCATGTTTAGGGGAAGAGTTGAACTCCTCAGTGCTATAGAGAAGACAACCTGAATCTTATCTCTAGAGCCCAAGAACAGATTTAGGACAGGTCAGGGGACAGTCGGCCTGGGTCTTCAACTCAGGTAAGTGTTCCATATGGCAGGGGTGTTTACGGCATTATGACATTGCCTTATGCACAGCCAGGTGAATGGCATTGTTATTGTAGTCTGAAAGAGTTCCTGCTCTTTCCCCATTTCCCTTGCCTGAAGATGAAATTATGGACCCTTTGTGTTTCAGGCTTTTGTTAATTCGGGCACAATGATTACCGTGGGACTAGCATGCAGGACAGTGTGAGGCGTGCGTCACCAGGCTGGACCTGCCTTCTGTGGACAATGCCTGGCTGTATTTGCAATAGCAAGATCTGGGAGGGCAGTGCTTAGCGACCTTCTTCACCTCAGGAGGGTACCGGGCTGTGCAGTAGTAACCTCTTCACTAAACATGCTTTGTGGCTAGCACAGTAAAGGTAATGGGAGCCCTGGGTTGGAGAGCCACAGGAGGCTGCCATTGGGAAGCACCTTAGGCCCTGGCTCACAGACAACCTGTCACAGGGCTGGAAGAGAACAGGGGCTATGGCAGGAGGTGGGCTTAGAGGCATATGATAAGACAGATCCTGCAGAGCCTTATGGGCAAGAGGATAGATTGTGAGACTTTCCTTTTGAGGGCTTTGGGTGCTGCTGGGGAATTTGGAAAACAAGGTAGAGGCAAGGAAGACACATTTAATGTTTTAACACATTTACTGCCAGCTCTAGCTGGACTCAGGATGGCACATACTCTCTGAGGCCCAGCTTGAAGGACAGAGGCATTTGGCAGGGGAAGGGGGCTGGGAGTGGGGACACCCAGGGGAACTCGAGTTGTATTCCCCTGTGCTAACCAGAAGGGAGGTGGGCTGCTGCTGTATTTTCATTGTTGTTGTTCTAAGGAGGTCTCAGTGTAGCTCAGGCTTGCCTCAAACTCAGTATATGGCCAAGGGTGACCCTACACTCTGGGTCCTTCCCAGCTCTAGGCTCTTCAGTGTCTACGACCATGCCTGGCTCAGAAATGTGATGACAGGACAGTGAAGGATTCTTGTTAGGCCAAGCTGGCCTTGAACTTAAGATTTTCCTTCTCCTCTTCAGTCTCCAGAGTTCTGGAATCTTAAGTTCAAGGCCAGCCTGAGTTATAGAGTGAAACTTGGGCGTTGGTGGTGCACGCCTTTAATCCCAGCACTTGGGAGGCAGAGGCAGGCAGATCTCTGTGAGTTCAAGGCCAGCCTGGTCTACAGAGTGAGATCCAGGACAGGCACCAAAGCTACACAGAGAAACCCTGTCTCGAAAAAAACAAAAAAACAAAATAAAAAAGGAAAAACTAGAGTAAAACTATTTCTCAATGCTTATTTGTTTGTCTGTTTTTGTTCTCTCAGTATATGCATGCAACTTTTTCAGATGGAAACTAGGCTGTTGGGACATTGATGCTTCTTAAGCTGGACCTAATTATTGGAAGTTTTAGCTCTTTGTTTTGATTTAGGGACAATATGAAATATTACTAAGTTAGTGTGAGTGCTCAGAACCAGATTTGTTTGGAGGGTCCCGTTACCAAAGAGACGAAGATGGCTTCCAGTGTTTTACATTGGTGTGGGTCAAGGCTAAAATACCAAGTCACCGTCCCTTCCAGATGAAGCAGAGATGGACCACTGGCCTGGTTCCTTCACAGCTTTTCCCTTCCTTCATAGCTGTGTGCTGTTTGTGAACTGTCTAAACACCAACACACCCTCTTTTGTTTTTTTTCTTTCAGAGAGTGGGTTAATCGAGCTCCATCCATTCATTTTCTGAGAGTGTTAATTTGTCTGAGGCTGCTAATGAGAGATCCATGTTATCAGGTTGGTTGGGAAAAGTAAAACTGTTCTTCACTTATAACAAAAATGAAATAATTAAATTAAAAACCCAGTGGGCTTTTCTTTGAGATGGACCATGCTAATGTTTCCTTCACAAGGCAGGGCCTTCCTGATGTGGCACACAGCTCACCTGCTGTTTGAAAAGACTAGGACAAAGTGATTTGCAGGCCGGTACAGCTGCATGCTTATACTTAACCTGTAAGGTTCAGTGACTGAGTCCTGGTCTATGTGTTCACTGCTACGAAACCTTTGAAGCCATTAGAGTTCCAGGAGGTACACAGTAGTCCACGCACTGAAGCGTGTTTACGGTCATGACGCTCACCAGGGCCAAGTCACCAGTGACAAGAGGGGAGCTTACCACGTGACTCCAGAGGCAACCCCTGGGAACAGCAGGGCTGCAGCCTGTTAGCTGCCAAGAACCCATCCCTTCCCAGCTCTCTGCTGGTATCCCAGCTCTCTGCTGGTAACCCTGAGCCCAGGAGAGCACAGGGGCTCCCTCCTATGGGTCTCAGGGGAGGGCCCTGCAGCGCGAATCTCCCCGTCAATCACTGTTAGTTGGATGGGTCGTCTCTAGTTTACAACTTCTTGCATTTTAATGTGCACAGGAATCAATGGGGATCTCATAGATATAGATTCTTAGTCAGTAGGTGGGAACTGAGGCTCCTCATTCTACATTTCTCTTTAAAGATTCATTATATTTAAGTGCATATGTATGTGTCTGTTCTGAGGGTATGCTATATGTCTTCCTGTGCCTACAGAGGCTGGAAGAGGGTGTTTGGGTCCCTGAAACTGAAGCTGCAGGTGGTTGTGAGCCACCTTGATAGGGATGCTGGGGACCAAGCTGGGGTCCCCTGCAAGAGCAGCAAGTGCTCTTAACCACCTTGCCTTCTCGCCAGCCTCATTCTGCACTTCTAAAACAGTTCTAGGAGATGCGGGGGGTGATGAGCCACAGGGCCATAGTTGGCCTTGAATAGGAAGGGCTTGGTCCTGTAGCAATGAGACTAAAGAACGGCCTACTCAAGGGATCTGGTTCAAAGCTTTCCAGCCTGGCTTGGAGGGAGGGAGGGAGCCCCAGGTGCTGCTGTTTGCCAAGTTGACTGTGTTTCTGAAGCACCCGGAGGTGTTCCTGATCAGTAGGTCTGTGGGCAGGCCGTGACAGTCAGCTTCTCAGTGACGGTGAGGCTGCTGGCTAGGCTGACACGGCGTGAGAGGCCTCATGAGATTCTGTTCAACCGTGTTAACATCTCAAGCATGCCTGTTATTTGTACAGACTGTTGGATTTTTTTCCTTCCAAAAGATCTTGTTTTATGCTGAGTCTTTCCAAACTACTGGGAAGCTCATAGCACCTAGGTTCTTATGGTAGATTCAGTTTTGTTGGTAAATTCTCACTTAAGACAGAATGCTCCCTTTCATTGCCCCAATCATCATCTCTCCCAAACTTAACACTAAAACAAAATGCCTCTCGCCTTGACTGGAGGTTTCTGGGGCTGCAGATCACTGTATCTTCTGTTCAGAGGCTGCATTCCTTTCCTCACATACATTCTAAACCAGATTTGTGCTGTTATTGTCACTTGAACGCTTTGCATGTGCTGTCAGGGTGTCTACCGAATGGCATTCTGTCCTGGTTGTCCACAGACCTGTGTGTGAGCCACTGTGGTGAACCATGCCTATCAGAGCTGCCTCTGCCAAGCTATGTGATTGGTGTATGTAAGGAAAAGCGCATGTCTGACTTTTCCTGCCAGGCCTGGGGTGTGATGACTGCTCCCCTTCATCAATGAGCCCCACACTTGCTCTCTGATAAGTCTCCATTTGGATAAAAACCCTACATGCAGAGTATTCAAGAGTATTCAAGGAGGAACAGCTCGTTCTCAGGCTTACAAGAGGTCAACAAAAGGTTTACCTCAGCATACCTTGTTTGCTGAGAAAATTGGTGACTGCTGATTTGCTTTTAAAGTATGGCCTTTTTTATGTTGCCTTTGATTGATTGGCAGAAGGTAGATCACACTCCCCCTTAAAGCAAGGAACGGAACGCAGTGACTACTCTGTTTATGGCACTTTGACACACACTATGTCCGCATCCCTGGTTGACAGTCTTTCCATAGAAGGGGATTCTCCCGGCCTGACCAGAAGAGCGTGGGCTCTGCCAGTTGTATAATGCTTTGAGTTGCCAAGAATTCTTGGCCACAGACACAAGGCCGTGGTGGGGATTACTGCACCATCCTCCGGCAAATGTCAGCAAGGCTTCGCCATCACTGCGCTTGGCTCCCCTCCTGTCCGTGTGCGGGTCTGGAGTGCAGCTCCAGACCCTCTCCACTCCATGCCCACTCCTCCTGCCCGAGTCCTTACAAAACTGCATCATGAGCTCTAAGAGGAGCCCCAAGCCACTCTGGTGGGAGCCGCCTTCTCCTCTCTTCTTTGTTATTAGAAATATTTGGATTTTTGTGCAGCTGTCCTTCCTTCTTGCAGAAGTAATGACCCTTCTGCTAGCCAGGTTTTCTCTCTCTTCTACCTATATATATCAATCATACCTGAATACCTGAAAGCATTCCTTTCTTGGTCCAGCTATTCAGGTCTTCTCACATTTACGACTGCAGTTTATCTTTTCAGTTTTTAAAAATTTCATTCCTATTTATTTACTCTGTGTGTGTGTGTGTGTGTGTGTGTGTGTGTGTGTGTGTGTGTGTGTTATGTAACAGGACACATGTGGTGGTCAGAGGACAGCTTATGGGAAGTGATTCTCTCCATCCACCATGTGAGTCGCTAGGATGGAGCTCCGGTCATCAGGCCTGGCAGCAGGTGCCTCATCTTGCAGCCCCACACCTCCATTTCTTAAAGCATCAGATTCTCCACCCAGTCCGCTTCCTTCTGTCATGTCTGTGTACTGCCTCACTTACACACGGAACTTAATGTACCAATTTTGCTTCGGAAGACAGTTAGCCAGCCAGCCATGCGCTGCTGGGCCTCCCTCCTTGACTGACATGGTTTATAGACTTGGCTGCTAATGTTCTGAGGCTTAGGTGAATGTTTAATGGAGCTTCTCAACCACAACAAAGCCAGGAAAGAACAGAGAAGCCATTTTTAAAGGTATAGTTATTTAGAATTATTTGTAATTAGAGGATTTAAGTTGGATTTTTAAGGCTAGGTGGGGTCCCCCACAGGATAAATGCTCAGCTAAACTGATTATAGGAATCTCCAACACATTGCTTGTCAGAGGCAGGAGCAGATCTTAAAAGCCTCCAAGCTGTACTTACATTAGAGATGATGATAAAAGGTGGTGATGGGAGGTGATGTTTCTTGACCACCGGGCAGGAGGGCACAACAGCACCACATTGTCTTGTGGCTTTGCTGCTCTGCAGACACCTTCCTCTTCCCTAGCACCTGAGTGCTGTTTACTCCATTCTATTTTTAAATCTTGGCTTCTCCAGAATGTTCTCTTCCTCGTCACCATCGTGGCCTGTAGTGCCTGAGCTCTTCACTTTGCTGCTCACCATTTGCTGCTGCTGCTTTTTGTCCACAAGTTCATATTTTTAGCCTTGGGCATTTCCCAAGTCTACTTTTTTTTTTTTCTGGTGGTAGGAAGAAGTACAGAGAATGAGAAATGGGAGGCAGGCTCCAGTCATGACCAAATGTTTTTTGTTTGTTTAGTTTTTTTTTAAATCTCAGCAAACACAATTTTATATTCATTAGCAATTTATCTTAAGTATAAAATGACAAATACTAAATATTCTGTGTTTATGTGAGAATGTGGAACTTGAAGAAACAATAATAAATCATACAACTTAGTAATGGAGTCACTTGTAAAATATGTACCTCATCTCCTCTAACATGCTCTATCTATTGCTTTTATTTTATTAGGAAATACTCCATAAATTGGGTGGGATTGAAGACCTAGCCCAGGTAAGATTGCTTCTCTGGAAGCTGCTCTTGCCTTTACATTCTGGGTTAATTTCTGGATAAGGATTAAATAATCACGCAATGGTGGGCTTGGTGCCTGGTTCTCTCTAAATATTCACCCTTAATATACTCAGGTTGGAGGTAAGTGTAGTAGCTGAGGGATTAGGATGCTTCCCTGGCTTGTCTTCAAAAGAAACAAAGGGGATTGCTTGTATTGGAGCTCAAGTCAGGAGCTGCTAATGCTCAAAGCAGCCAACAAAGGCATGTTGGTGTCTGCTGCCTGCCAGGCAGAAGCAGATGGGGTTGGTAACTGTGGCTCTGAGACATGACACTCCCAGGCAGAGAGTGATGGAAAATACTTTGTTCTTGCTAATTGGCCTCATTTACCCAGCTGGTACAAATAAAAAAATTGTTGTAAAAGGTTTCATTTTTAAATTTGCAGCATTTTAACTAAGTTAAAAAACTTTTAAAGTTGAATGTCTTTAGCTAATGATGACAAGAAAGACTATTGTCATCATGATATGCATTGCCTGTCCAGTCACTTCTCATGATGTGAAGAAGTATGGTGTCATTATGTTTTTCCCACATAAAACACCCACTCTTGATTAAGTATTCATAAGTTGATGATAATACAAGGAATAACCTTGATTTTAGGGTTTATTTTTTTGCATGAAAAAGAATTTTATAATAAACTACTTTATTAGCCTCGTGTCTTGTAGTATCTTAAATTATATTATGAGGAATGATAGACGGGTGTATATGTGCTGAGCAACTAACTACTCAGCAACTCAGGCTTATCAAGAGAGAAAACAGTTTCTGAATGGCCCAGTCTCACAAAAGCTATGGTATGTTGACTTTTGTTGACTTTTGTGATCGATCTCACTATGAAACCCAGGTTGCTGCAAACTTGCAGTCTTCTTGTCTCAGCCCCCTCTACTAGCTAAATAACAGGTTTATACTCACTCTGCTATTTTTATTTTATTTGCTTGTTTATCCTTATATGAGCAATAATCTCACCTTGTAGCCCAGGCTGGACTAGAACTCCTGAATCATCTGCTTCAACCTATGACAATTGAACACAGTCAGATTAGCAATGGATCCTGAGAAGGTGATCCTTGTTCAGTTTTTAAAAAGAAGTTTAACTGGAGATTCACCTTCATTGAACAAAGTGAACTTCCATATGTTGTAAAGGATCTTATCACTTACCTATCACTCTTGCTCTCTTATTATGTGTGTTTCTCTGAGTCTGTTTCTTAGTTATTGACAGGAAGGAGTTATCATATATCTTATTTCATTCCCATTACTAATTTTTGTATGTATGCTGGTTAAATATAATTTGAGATATTATAAAATATTGGTATATATAGTATGTTACAAACATTTCACTGCAAGGAAAATCAAAGAATCGAATTACCATGTATATCTTACATGAAGCACACCATGAATTTATTCAGTTACAAGTCATTTTGGGATTTTGAAGGCTTTCAGAATTCCTTCAACTTTTTGGGCATTCAGGAAAAACTTGGGAAGCACTAAACCCAGTATCCTGCCCTTGAGTACAACAGGCCCCGCGAGTACTGAGCAGCGGTTGGATTCCCTCTTGTGCCATCTGGGGCTCCTCTTAAGCCCTGCACTCTGTTTCCTGTGTACTTTTGGTGCCAGCTTTCTGACCGGCTTGTTGGGTTGGTCTTTCAAACAGTACATGGAGATCGTGGCCAACGAATACCTGGGCTACGCAGAGGAGCAACACTGTGTGGACAAGCTGGTCAACATGACGTGTAAGCATGGTTGCCAGGGACACAGCTAATTCTGTGGACTTGCTGGGAATGGAGTGTGATGTTCGCATCAGGAGAAAGGGCACCTGCTGTGCTTCCTGGTATTCCACTCACATGGTGTGTGCATTTGTGCCAGCGGATGGATTCCATAGCACAGGTCCTCAAACCTTCCCAGGGCAGCTCTTCCTTTGGCAAGAACATTTGTTTCAGGAAACAAATCTTCCATATAAGCCACATCTGGTGAAGAGTTCTACCTTTTAATTTCTGTGAAAATGTCAGATTTTAGGGTTTTTTCTTTTTTTGCTCCTAAAATTTGTGTAATAATTATGTCTAGCTCAGAGAATTTGGACTATCCAGAGCCTGAAAAAGAAAACTGAGAACCTCACCTGGAGAGCAGCGTGGAAGCTGTGGCCTGGGTGTGGGGCATCTTAGTCATTCATGTGGCTTCCGTGGGAAGCTTGGCCAGTTTCTCTTCCCACCTCTTGCCTTACTTCCCCTCTGCCCACCCCTCTCCACCTTAGAGCTCCTGCATCCCCACCTTCCTCTTTCCTCTCTCTCCCCCCTCCCTTCCAGTCCCTCTAGGTGTGGCAAGCCACAGGCTTCCTGCTGTTCAGGGTGCCAGCTCAAGCCCTTTGTCTTTGTGTGGACAGACTGCTTTCCTGTGCTTGCTGGCTGGGCATACACTGGCTCTCATGTGCAGGGGAGATGCCAGGCCCAGAAAGTTACTTTAAGGGCAGCTCTCTCAGTGCAGGAACCTTCCCGGGTTTCATGTCCTGGCTGACCTCCCTTCTCTTCACGAGCTGGGATATTTATGAGCAAGGCCTCTTAGGTACAAGGCCTTGAACTTGTAAAAAGGTTCAGGAGCCTGTTTAACTTTAAATACAAGGGGATTTGCTTTTGTGATATTTTCATATTTATAATACTAGTTGAGCTTGTGGGTAGTTCCTAGAGTTGAAAGGTACGCCCTGTCCTCCACTGTTCCTTTTGTGGGTCTGTGTTTCTGTTTTTCCTTTCTCTACTTTCCCATCACATTTGAGGACCTGGGGTTTCATGACTGCTGGATCTCCCTCTGAATGATTTCTTTCTTTAACAGATATTTTTCAAAAACTTGCTGCTGTGAAGGACCAAAGAGAATGGGTCACTGCGAGCGGAGCCCACAAGGTGAGTGGGCTCCCGAAGAGCTGGCTCTTGAGGGCCACACTCCTCTGTGTGGCATCAGTTCGCATGCCCAAGTTCACAGCCTGAGGGTCAAGCTACACATCATTATGTCATAACACTGTTCACCCAGCCTAAAATGATGACTTCTCATCTCCTTATTTTCTTTACGAACATAAGGAATAAATAGCTGGCACAGTGCATGATGGATTTTATTTTTTTTTCATTCCATATAATGCAAGCTGAGTGCATTAATGTTGTAAAGAGAATGGAGTTGTTTGCTGTTTATTTACAAATAAACAGATGAAAGTCATCCAATAAAAGACATATACGTTTACATATAAACAAAGCCCATCTGTCTTGTAGGGTTTTATTAGTTAGAATCATGAAATCACCATTGTCTGTAAGTCACAGATAATTGGATACAGCAATTTCACATGATGCAGACTCTCAAGGTGGCATAGTGTTACAAGCTTATGGGTCAAGGATTTACTTTGAGGGGAAGGAGATGTGACTCAGAGAAAGAGCATTCGCTCAATATGCCTGGGGTCCTGGGCTCTGCATTTCCCGCAACACCACACACACCTGCACATGTGCACTCATGGACACACACACACACACACACACACACACACACACACACACACACGCACAGGCACAGGCACACAGGCATGTACCTTAAAGTAAATTATTCTACTATTTAGCAGCAGCTATGTAGAGCAGATTTCAATAACTTGTTGAGTCTTCCTATCCAGGAAGCAGTTGTATGTATCAGAGCATGATTGCCTGAAATACGTTAACATACACTGCTTATGGTCTAGGGGTTGAATCTAGGTGGTGCACAGCAGTTTTCTCAACCGACAGCCATTTCGCTGCTGTTGCTTAAGATCTGACAGAAAAGTAACATTAAGTTGTTAAGTCGGCTTGGCAAAAATTTTGAAAATGCTGTTTCTGGGATTGAAGTTTGTGAAACACGTCAGGCGCTGGTGGGGAGGAGCAAGGACCTGGAGAAAGACGATAGCGTCATGGAAGGAGTGTAAAGGGTGCCGTGTGATGGAACAGAGCTCCATCCCAGCAGCCACTTCCCACACTGCAGCTCTGACTGGAGCTGTGGGGCAAGAATGTTCTGGGGGATGGGAGGGGTCTGCATTCTGAAAACCTGGGAGGAAGAGAATTTACACCAATGAGGATTCAGGGACTGCATTATTCTCTAAGGAAAGCCATGAGGTATTAAACAATTTGGCCCTAGTGATAAAAAAGATATGTTTTACAGTGATTCTCAACCTGTGGATCCCAACTCCCTTGAGGGGGTCGAACAACTCTTTCACAGGGGTCGAATATCAGATATCTTGCATATCAGATATTTACACCATAATTCATAATAGAATCAAAATTACAGTTATGAAATAGCAATGACATAATTTTGTGGTTGAGGGTCACTACAACAAGAGGAACTGTAATCAAGGGTCTCAGCATTAGGGAAATTGAGAACCACTGGTTTATAAAGATACTCAATACCACTTTAGTTGGTAACATTAGGAAGAAAATAAATAAGTAATTATGAAATCATATATACATTTCCCACTTGTGTACATATATTTTTTAATTGAGCAAAAGAAGAGAATCCAGAAAAAAATAGCAAAGAGTCAGTGTCTGTGATCTTTAGGGACAGTGCACCATTCAAGAAGCTCCTAAGACTTCTGTAATTGTGTTTTCTCTTTCATTTCAGACATTAGTGAATCTGCTTGGTGCCCGAGATACTAATGTCCTGTTGGGTACTCTTCTGGCCCTAGCTAGCTTAGCAGAGAGGTAAGTGTGGCTACTAGGGAAGCAGAGGTGGGAGAGATACAAATACACAGGCTGTTCTGTTGTCTGCTCAGTTAAAGCCTGGAGTGGAGGCACATGGGAAACAGGGTATGGGGAAGAGTCCCCTGGCTAGAAAGGAAGGCCCTACAGCGGGGCATCCCACTTGCTCTCAGGTGCCATCTGGTGTTTGAGGGAGCATGACCGATGGTTTCCCTTCCGTGGGCCTTTAGAACAACTGCATTCCTATGCCAGCTGAATCTCCCAGAACTCCTTTCTTCATTCTCACCTATATATCCCCTGTAATATATAGGACATTTTCAATGATAAAATTTGGCTTTGAAAACCTGTCCTTTTATAGTGTCATTATTTTAAATGATAGAGCTATAAATATGCTTTTATGTCAATGAGTAGATCATTATGTTTTTGTGAACAGTATACGATTCCTAGTTTCTCTGCGTTCTTACCTCACAACTCCTTACAAGGTGTCTAAGTTACTTTTCTATTGCTGTGATAGAAGAAAAAATTTATTTGGGGCTTACAGTTTCAGAGGGTGCATCCATGACCATTATGGTAGGGAGCATGGCTGCAGGTAGGCAGGCATGGTGCTGGAGCAGTAGCTGGGAGCTTATATCTTGAGACACAACCATGAGGCAGAAAGAGTTAACAGGATTGCCTGAGTCTTTTGAAACCTCAAAACCTGCACCCAGTGACAGGCAACATCTCCTAATCCTTCCTAAACAGTTCCACCAACTAGGGCCCAATTAGTCAAACCTATGCCTGTGGGAGCCATTCTCAAACCACCACATGAGCTGCCCTGACCACTAGGACAGAAAAATGTGGCTGTAGTCAAATATGTTTCTAGTAACTACTAATAATTTTGCATTTGTAGTCCAGAGTGTAGGGAGAAGATCAGTGAACTCAACATAGTAGAAAACCTCTTGATGATTCTGCATGAATATGACTTACTTTCTAAAAGGTAGGGTCTGATCCTCATGAAAATGCTTCCACAGTGGAACATGGAACTTGTAGTAACTTCAATCTATGATCTCCTGACATGGTTACTCAAATTTGGCTCCAGAATATTGCTCTCTTTCTCTCCTCTCCCTTAAAAGCTGTTTCATTTGTGACAAAAATACTTTTTAATTATGTCATCTATATTGTTAATTGAATATCATGAGTCAGCTTGGCAGTTCTTTTCCATTTAAGACAATATGAGGACACTAGGGGAAAGAGGTACATAGAATCCAGTCATAATTTTATGATTGCATCATTATTAATTTTGTTGTTGCATTTGTCTAAATAAAAAGTTTAGGGGAAGAAATTTTAAGTTCTCTCCTTCTCTCTCTCTCTCTCTCTCTCTCTCTCTCTCTCATAATCTTAGATTAATGTGTGGAATAAATGAAGTTGCTGAAAGCCATTGTGTTAAGCAAGTGAGCTAAGATGTTGACTGACTCACATTGTGGTCACATTGTAACTCACAGCAGATTCTAGAACAAAATGGATTCCTTTCTGCTTCAGCAGAGCATTGCTCTAAAGGAAGACTCTGTACAGTGGATTAGGTGTTCTTAGGTTTGTAAATGTGTATTGTTTGGCATTTAAACCACAATTTTATAAAAACCCAAGAGTATAGAAATCCTAACTGATGGCGATCTGATATTTGCAGTGACATTTTTGAAATTCCTCTCTCAAGAACTCACTCAAGAGACAAGGTGCCAGACCCTACCACAGTTGAGTAAGATCCGAGCATGCAGTGTGAGGTTGGGACAGGCAGGGAGAACTCCCTGGGTCCTTGAGGTTTTTAGGATGCATTTTGCGGATTTTCCCATGAACATGATGTGAATTCCCAAAAAGACTTTAAGCACATTTATATTCTGATAGCACACGTGGAAGCAGGGTAGGAGTGGAATACATCTACATGTTGAGATGCACTTAGAATAAAGAGAGAATGTTTCTTGTAGAAAGTTTGAGAAGATAAAGCATGCTGCTTACCAAAGAAGACACATTTGTTGTTGTTGTTGTTTGAGATGGGTTGATAAGCAGCTCTCCCTAGGCTGGTCTTGGTCTTTCTGCGATCCTTGTGTCTGCCTCTTTAAGTGCTGGGATTACAGGCTTGTCCACATAGAACATGTGTTCTTAACATCAGAGCTGGAAGGGGAGGGGGGCTTGGGACGGAGAGGAGCGTCGAGAAGTCCTCTGGGAGTGGAATTGCAGAGCAGTGTGGGAATGTGAACCCTGAGGAGTGTTTAGGAGAAAGAGGGCATAAGCGAATACTCTGCTCCAGCAAGGAGCAGACATGGAATTACCCTGCAGAAAATGAGCTTTATAAGGAGAGAGAGGGCTACATAACCATTGGCCATGGCCTGGCTTTGAGGAGGAAGAGTGTTAAAAGCGGTAGTACATCATACCAGACACAGGCAATATGATGCTGCTGTGAGGTAGGACAGCATGGTAGACATTATCAGCTTAAAATGAAAGTAGGAGAGATTGCCATCATGGATGCATGGTGTATGAATTGGGGTAAGAGGGGGAGAGAGAGAGGGAGAGGAGAGAGATAGAGAAGAGAGAGAGGAGAGAGAGAGAGAGAAGAGAGGAGAGGGTATAGGGAGCTTGTCTGTAGCTCAAGCCAGGTAGAGCATGAAGAATTCCTGTTAGGACAGTAGGTCATAGGGACAAAGTCAGCAGAGAGTTGGTCAAGACAGACCATAGGAGAGGTGAATCTGCTCTTAAAGTGGTGGGCCATGATCTAACAGAGAGGGGACTGGCAGAGGGTCCCACCCCTCACTCATGATCGAGGATCACAGCGTGAGAAGAATGGCTTAAGTGTGGATTCTGTGTCCCAGTGGATGCTCTGGTCATGTGATGTCACTGATGCAGGGTGGGGGTGATTCTCATGCTTGCTTCTGTCACACCAGACTTACAGCAGAGCTCCTGCGCCTGCTTTGTGCTGAGCCCCAGGTGAAGGAGCAGGTGAAACTCTACGAGGGAATCCCCATCCTGCTCAGTCTGCTCCACTCTGACCATCTGAAGTTGCTGTGGAGTGTCGTCTGGATTCTGGTCCAGGTGTGTGAAGACCCAGAGACCAGTGTGGAAATCCGTATCTGGGGTGGCATCAAGCAGCTCCTTCATATTTTACGAGGGTAAGTGGGGACCTGGATCTTATAAATTAGTAAAATATTCTAGTAGCTTTTTTTGTTTGTCTTACTGTGTTTTGAGACAGGGTCTCTCTATGTAGGCCTGACTGTCCTGGAACTCACTATTTAGACCAGGTTTGCCTTGAACTCACAGAGATCCACCTGTCTCTACCTTCCAAGAAATGGGATAAAAGGTATAACTGTTCCTGTCTTTGTCAGTGTTCTATTGCTGTGAAGAGACATCAAGACCATGGCAACTCTTATAAAGGAAAACATTTAACTGGGCTGGCTTACAGTTCAGAGGTTTAGTCCATTATCATCTTAGCAGGAAGCATGGTCACATGCAGGCAGACATGGTGCTGGAGAAGGAGCTGAGAGTTCTACAGCTGGATCAGCAGGCAGCA
The DNA here is from genome assembly GCF_049852395.1 of Peromyscus maniculatus bairdii. Lineage (NCBI taxonomy): Eukaryota > Metazoa > Chordata > Mammalia > Rodentia > Cricetidae > Peromyscus > Peromyscus maniculatus. The sequence goes on along the minus strand of NC_134860.1, from coordinate 24,445,108 downwards.
GGAAGAGAGAGAAAGACACTGAGCCTGGCTTGAGCATTTGAAACTCCAAAGCCCAGGCCATTGACACACTTCCTCCAACAAGACCACAGCTACTCCAACAAGGCCATATGTCCTAATCATTTCAAATAGTGCAACTCCCTATGATCCGATGGGGGTCATTTTCATTCAAACCACCACACCTCCATACCTGCTTTCTAGTAGCTTCTATCCCATCAGCATGGAAAGGGATGGTTTGTTAAAATAGCTTGAAATTGAAATCACTTGGGTATATATTGCATTGTAACTATATTTTATGAATTAAATATCTTGAAGTATTGAGTAGTAAGACATATTGAGGCCATCTTTGGGAATATTCTGTTACTGAATATTATTATAAGGCATAATTCAGCCCCAAGTGTGCTAAGTCAGAGTCACAGGTAGATATTTCTGCTCAAAAGAGACCAGCATGCTTGATCCCTGGTCCATCAATAGAGCTTATTTATGCTCTAAGCCAGAGTGGCTTATCCATTTTAACATCACCAGAGATTATCAAATTGATATGACTAAGACTTTGTACATACAATTCCTTTATGGATTTTCTCTGTGGGAATATTTCAGAGCATTAGAAGAGACTGTGGATGTATGAACAATAAACTTTCTTAATGATTTCTGTCACTGTGAAAACAAAGGGAAAGTATGTGGCCTGCTGACAGCCTCCTAGCTTCATAAAAGCCTCAGTTACTTGGATGTATAGATTATAAATATTTCACCAGTTCTGTGACATAATAGGCTATTCCCTTGGTCAGAACAATTGCACAGTTGTTTTGTTTGTGCTTGTAGGGTGAAGATAGTAGATGTAGTCTTCCTTGGATAGTTGCTATTTTCTCAATGATGACTGGAATTTTGTAATAGTGAAGTATTAGTTAAAACTAATTATAACAGGCATTTCCCCCTCATTAGCTCAAGTCATAAGTTTTATATAATTGATAGAAAGGAATTCTTTCGTGTCTAAAGACTCATGTTCCAACTCCATCCATGTATGGTGTTGGAAAACTTATCCCTGAGAAGGTGATACATGTCAACTCTTTTTGGATGTTTAAAGTAGCTAAGGTGATTTGGAAGGGCTTATTCCCAGCTGGGTACGTACAGTCTGCTTGGATCTATGCCTGCACCTGGCCGCCACCGAGGCAGGTGCTAGAGGAGGAGCCGCGTGGTGGCTGGCAGTGCTAGTGTTAACAGGCTGTTACAGGCTGGTTTTCAGGAAACCCATTGAGGTCTGTACACCTGCAGCCTCCAACAGCAAGCACATTCCTGTCAGGCACATTGATCACTACAGAGAATTCCAAGATAATTATGTCCATAGATAAGACCATCAAAGGAACTGCTCCTTGCCCCAGCTCATGACAGAAAGAACAGAATGACCTGGATAGCACTGAGGGAAGACAGGGAGATTCCATTTGTGTTATGTGTGGGAACATACAGACCCAAACAACTGATGTCATGAGAAATAAATAAATAAAGGAACCATATCAACCAAAGGGAACAAAATAGACAACAGACAGAGTCTGTGGTGGGAAGCTGTGCACCCCGCACGTAGCAGACCAACTGCCGAGCATGGATTCGTGAGCTGTGGCTGAGGATGAGAAATTGAGCTGTAGAAGGGAGGAAGTCATACAGTCAAGATGGGATATGAGGGTTGAGTGATGAGCACAGCCCTGAAGACTGACCTAAAGACCAGGACAGCCCCGGAAGCAGCAAAACAGAGGGCAAGCTTTCAAAAGGTGCTGTCAGCCAGAGGAAAGAGAAGAGAGAACAGAGAGAAGAAGCTGGTAAGGCCGGGTGAAGACAGGGCTTCAAGCCACGCTCATGGAGACTCCTGAGGTAGGGAGACAAAGAGCAAGCAGTTTGAAGATTCAGCAGGACTGGCTTTCACTAAGAGGAACTCAGGAATCCTGGCTGAGATGCACCCACACGCAGACTGCAGCACCCCAAGAGTTCAGCCATGGGGAGTGCAGCGCCTCTCATCTCACACTGAACACCACACTTGGCTCCAGCTGAGTTTGCAGGTGAAGCAATTAAGAACATGGAAAACCTCACAACCTGATTTCTGTTTATTTACTTGTTTGTTTGTTTATTATATAAAATACAGGCTCGTTATGAGATTTTTCATTGTGTTTAAGGTATAGAAGAAAATAAATAAGTGGTCTGAGCAGTAACTTTCCTTTTCCAGGGATAGGAATTTTGTTTCTGATCGCTCCTCCATCGGCAGCCTATCCAGCGCAAATGCTGCAGGACGGATCCAGCAGCTGCATCTATCAGAAGAGTTAAGCCCTGGGGAAATACAGGAAAATACTGCCTCTCTCCAAGCAGGTGTCTGCCTTACATGACTGGGTTTTGTTACTTAGTTCTGCATTCTTTATTGTGTTGTTATTCCGTGTTATAGCATTAGTATAGTGGTGTTGAGTGTACCCAACTGCAGGATTCCAAATGTGTAACAGTGAATCCGCATGGATGCCAGAGCCATCTCCGTAGTGGCATTGGACAGGCAGGTTAATGATAACGACAGATGAGACCACTGCTAAGGCTGGACTAAAGCCCACAGCTTGGTCTGGGCCCCAACCATGCTTCCTACAGTTTCCTTGATCTTAGAGTATTCTATTGAATACAAACATCCCACTCATGAGGGGTCAGGGAGTCTTCTTCCACAGACCAGCTCCAAGGAGAAGAGAGAGAAGGCAACTGCGTGAGCTTTTCAAGGGAAGTGAAAGCTGAGCTGAATAAGCCTTTTTTCCTGGTCGAGCTTCCTCCGGCTTGCACCTGTCAGGGTGCCTGACCTTCAGGCTTAGTAGAGTGGCCATGCAGTGTGGGTGCTTCAGGTCAGTCTGGACCCTGGACAGCCTGGCAAGGAGCAGAGGGTGCTGGAGGCCAGTGGACCATGGGGAGGCACTGAGACAAGGGACATGTGCGGTGGAGGGCAAGAGCTGAAAGGCAAAGGTCACAAGACAGGCTTGCTTGTTCACAGAGATTTGCAGCTGGAGAATTGAAGAGAAGTTTTGTCAGACACACAAGGGCAGAGAACTAGATCTTCCTTCCCTCTGAAGTTTGTGTGTACTCAGGAAGGCCTCTACCTCTACACAGGCTGTGCTGGGTGCCTTTTTAAAGGTTCCTGGTACACCATGCTAGCTCATCTCAGAGTTCCTGGTAGCCTGGCTGTTCTCAGACTGGTGCAATTAGTGGTGATCACAGTGGGATTATAGGGATAGTCAGTGCTTAGAGAGGGATGGAAGAGGCTTGGGGGCTACAATTCCCCAGGTGTTCTGCTTGATGGGGTGCCTAGGGTACGTATAGATAGTCTTCTGGAGCTGTACACATGCTATGGGCTTACTTGACATCACCCCATTCACATTTCAGTAAGAACGATAAGCAGTTAGTGGAGTCCGAGTATTCCCTCCACCTAGGGGGTGGCCATGTGTCCTTGGCCATGTTCCTCAGGATCCCCAGGCTTTAGCTTTGCTCATGTGAAATAATGTGAGAAATACATGGGATGTGTAGACGTCTTCAACGTAACGTGTAGCTCAGTAGGAGGAACGGTGTCCCAGGGTCCCCGATGACTGGCAGTCTGTCACCCGCTCCGAAACTGTAGGGCGTAGTCTGATCATCAGGATTTGGGGACTGTACTGAGGGCAGTGATTCACTTACCCACAGTTTATTGCATTTCTGGCAAACGCTGGGCACATGCTGGGCACTGGAGATCATGACAGGTCTGATTCCTTCCCTCCTAGCTTGCTGTGCTGCCCTCACTGAACTGGCTCTCAATGACACCAATGCCCACCAAGTGGTCCAGGTAAGAACATCAGGACCAAGTGCCCTTGGGTCGCAGTTTGTATTCCAGCACATTGGTTTGAGGACCCATCATGTAATTTAAAAACAATTTTAACATTTCTTCTTTATCTTATAGAATTTCAGTTTATATTTTTGTCCTTAGTTAACTTTGTTGTATTATGCTCTAGTCTGCTTTCATGTTATAATAAAACACTGATGAAAAGCAGCTTCTGAGAGGCCAGGGCCTATTTAACATACACTTCCAGGTCACACTCTGTCCCTGGGGAAATCAGGGCAGGAACTCAAGGTGGGAACCTTGAGGCAAGAAAGGAAACAGGCCATGAGAGAGTGCTGCTTACCGACTTGCTCCCTCTGGTGTGTGCTCAACCTGTTTTCTTATATAGCCCAGAACCACTTACTCTGGGTGACAATGCCCACAGTGACCTGGACCCACCTAAATCGACTAACAATCAAAAGCATGAACCCCGCACACCCACAAGCTAGGCTGAGTGAGGTAATCCCCCACTGAGACTCCCTCAGGTAACTGGGCTGTGTCAAGTTGACAGCTGAAGCTGACTAGAACTCAGAAAGAGCTGATGTCAGTAACTCTTCCTGGCCTCACTTGTGGTCCGTTCATTTGGGCTCTTTTGGGGTAACTCCATCGTATTGAGTTTTACAGAGGAAAGGACTAACAGCTGCGGAATCACCTTCAGAATGCACGGTGGCAGTGGCGTGAGATAAAGCCCATACATAGGCAGCATGGCGGGGGTGGGGTGGGCTAGGGTGGGAAGAACAGCCAGGTTGGGCACAGTTTCTGCTGTCATGGCTGGTGGGGTTCGCTCCCAGAGGGGGGACATGGTTCCACCTCTCGTGAGTGTACTAATGAATAAAACAGAATTATAAAATAATCTCCAGGATGGCTATGGCTAACGTGGTAAGATTCGTGGAGGTGGATGAGATGCCATATACTCACAGCCGGCAGAAAGCTGACACAGGCTTTTTTCACCTCCGTGTATGTGTCAGAGCAGTCTAAAACAGTGCTGTTCCACAATTAACTGGATCTCTTTAATCCAGTTTGTCCGTTTTTGTCATTTTCCTTTTCTTAAAAATACTTATTTTAAAATGATTAATCTCTGTGTATTATTTAATTATCAAAAACAAAAAGGGAGGAAGTATGTTTTATAGTTTGAATTTGGTAGTTTTGGAATATATATGTACCTGTGTTTTCATGTGTCTGATCATTCATGTGTGTGGGTACGCATGCATGCTTGTGTGTAGGTCAGAGGTAGCATTCATCAGATGTCCACTATTTTTTAAATTAAGATAAAAAATGATGCATGTATGTGTATGTCTGCTTGTGGTTTGTGCCCATGAGAGTGCAGGTGTCTTCAGAGTCCAGAGAGGGCATTGGTTCCCCTGGAGTTGGAGTTACAGGTTGTGAATCACCAACATTAATGCCAGAGACCAAGCTCTGGTCCTCTGCAGGAGCAGTGTGTGCTTTTAATTACCAAACTGGCTTCCCAACCCCAGCCTTGTTTCTGAGGCAGGGTATTTCATTGGCACAGGGCTCACTGATGCGGCTAGACTGGCTGGCCAGTGGTCTGCAGGGAGCCTCCTATCTCTGCCTTTTCAGTACTGGCATTACAAGTGAGCCACCTCAGCCAGCTAACTACTATTTTTTTTTTTATCTTCGGTTCTGGGGACTGAACTCGGGTCTTCACGCTTGTGTAGCCAGTGCATCACTGAGTGCACTATCACTCCAGCCCAGAGTTTCACTACAAAGGTGTTTGAATTCCTTTATCCTGTCCCTTCATATTCTCCCTCTCTTTGTTTTTGTAATATTTAAATCATTTCAAATTTATGTAGTTTAGTACATAATAGTATCATATAATTCTACCTTGAAAAACTTAAGCTTGTCCGTAGTCTTTGGCATTTGAAAGTACTACATGAACAGTTTTAGTCCTTACTGTCTGTTTCGGCTGTTGTAAGGCTCTTTTACTGCTTCCGAATGCTTGTCTCTCTCTGTAGTATTGCTACAGGTCACTGATACATGGCCTCTTTATTTTTCCAGGAAAATGGTGTATATACGATAGCAAAATTAATTTTACCAAGTAAACAAAAGAATGCAGCAAAAACCAATCTCCTACAGGTAACAAGCCTGTCTTTTGCTTTTTATCTCAAGGTATTGAAATCTGGGGAGCCTTTGATAAGAGAATGTGTACTTTTGGGGATTGTTTAGCTGAGTATTGGGCTCTAGCTGGAAGGGAATGTGCTCAGTGATGGAGTCAGTCAGGGTGGAAGCCAGTGACTCCAAACAGCACAGAAAGCCCATCAGTAGCTCTTTGTGTGGAGGGCTTATGTGGCTTATTCGATGACTTCTTTGTTCATCTGTTGGTTGTACTTTTAAAAGAGATTTCATCATACACCAGAATATAACAACAATGGAAAAGTGGATGTCATCTTTAAACATGAACCACAGTCACCAACATTTTGTCTTTGAAGAGGAAATCCCAGGAAATGGACTTTGATGGATGAGAAGGGATTTAAAAGGGGGCAGGGAGCCCTTGGGCACAGCTGCTCCATGGGAGTGTTATTAGCAGGGTAGAAGTGGAGGATTTAGAGAGTACTTGGGGACAGGCGGGCTGCTGAGTGGCTTGGGTTGTGTGTCTTAAAAACAGAATGTCAAAGGCAAAGAGCAGGCACACTTATATAGGAATGTTGTGCTTTTCGGGGGGGGGGTGAGCATTAGGGACTGTGTTCCCAGTGACACCAGAATGACAAAGGTCAGTTTTGTGGAGTTGCAGTTTATTATTCTTTCTAACGCACATGTGCATGAAGATATCATATGCTTCCCCATAATTATGCACACTTTCCATGTTTTTATGTGTGTGTTCAAAAGGAAGGTCATTCTAAAAAGGGCTTTAATTTTGTCATCTAGCATAATGGCCAAATTTTCAGAGCCTCTTGTTACTACTATGTGCAGCCAGGCAGGGGTTTTGGAAAGCTACTATGAGAACATAGGAAAGCTGGGCTTCTCTAGTGTATTCAGATACATGACACTGCCCTTGGACAGCACAGTCAGTCAGAGTTGTCATGAGCATGAGCTTTGGTAAGCCAAGACAGGTTTTAGAACTCCATCTAGAAAGGGTTCCAAGGAGTACAGTTCTCCACCATTTCCCCAGGCTCCTTTATGTCCCTTTGTTTTCTGTCAGACTCTGGGCAGCTTTGTTTGGGCATTCTATGTTCAGATCATCAATTTTATGAAATGATCCCAGGTTTCCAGAAGACCATAATCACCCCACTGGTGGTCTGGGTCACAAGTGTACCTGTTTACTGCCCCTGCCCAATCCCACCATCCTCGTTAGGGTTTCCATTACTGTGGTAAAACACCATGACCAAAAGAAGACTGGGAAGGAAAGGCATCAGCGCAGGAACTCAGATGGGCCAGGAACCTGGAGGCAGGAGCTGATGCAGAGGCCATGGCGGGGTGCTGCTTACTGGCTTGCTCCCCACGATTTGCTCAGCCTGCTTTCTTATAGGACCCAAGACCACCAGCCCAGGGATGGTACCACACCTCTGCCATCAATCACTAAAGAAGGAAATGCCCTACAGTTGGTTATTATGGAGGCATTTTCTCAATTGAGGGTCCCTCCTTTCAGATGATTTTAGCTTTTGTCAAGTTGACACAAAACTAGCCAGGGCACCCCCCTCCATTTCTTTTCTCCCTGTGTTCTCGCCTCCACTCCTCTTCCTTCCCACCTCATCCCCTCTTTTTCCTTCTGCTCTCTTGTTCTCCCTTGCAGAATAATAGAAGTTTATTTTCTTTACATATGAAAATATTTAACTACATTTGTTTACTTGTGTGTGATTATGTGTACAGGCAGTCATGCCATGGAGAATATTGGATGTCTAAGAACAGTTTGTCACCATGTGGGTCCTGGGGATCAAACTCAGGTCTTCAGGATTGACAGCAAATGCCTTTACCCACTGAGGCATCTTGCTGGCCCCAGAAAATTGCTTTTCTCAGTTAAAGCACTCAGGCCTCTTTGCAAGCCTTCTGAAGATCAACTGTCCATTGTTCTATTTGGAGAATGGTTAGGGCTTTTATTCAGGAGACCAACCTGTCACATTTGAATCCAGTGTGCCTGTTACTGTTTTTATGTGCAGTAGTTTCTAGTGGTTAGAAACCATATGAATAGAGAGAGTGAACCCTGAGTTCCTGGAAGTCGTTTTTGTATGGCTTCCTTGGCAGAGGACTATTATTTCTTATCTCTCTGCTCATTTTGTACTTTCTAGAAAGGAATCAATGGCCAGTGTGGAGTAAACAGGGCCGCATCTCCAGCATGTTGCAGCACCAGCCCTGTAGACAGGAGAGGGACCCCAGAGTTGGTGCTACTTTTCCTGTTTATGGGCTTGGCCTGCAGCGTAGGTCAGCCACGCACAGGGAAGCCTCTGTAACGTCTGCTCCCGTAACTCTGCACTGAAATGTTTGTATTTGCTGGGCTGCCCTCTAAGTGTCCTCTCTTTGTCCTAGTGTTATGCATTCAGAGCCCTGAGGTTTCTCTTCAGTATGGAAAGGAACAGGCCACTCTTTAAAAGGTATGATCTGGAAGTGATGTGGGTGTAAAAGGTGTGAGCTGGAAGTGACGTGGGTGATTATTAAACCGAAACTCTGGTTGGGCCAGCCTGGTTTCGCACTCTTAACGAGGGGCTGTGGGAAGAGGATGGCTGCATGCAAGCCATGTCTCTCTAGACTTCTTAGACTCCACCGATTTAACAGCTTTTGCAGCCACCTCACAGGCCACGTGACAGCTGACTGCATCAGCACAGCCCCTCACAAACCATGTAACTGCTGAGGCTCTGCTTGTAACTAAGGGTATCAACACTGTGAATGGATTGAATCAAAATACATAGTTGTTGTTGACCATTCAGAAGTTCCAAAGTTAGTCTCGTCATTTCCCCTTACCAACCAAGAGTTTGTTTAGGTGCCCTTGAGAGGCTGGGACCCAGGACTGGGACAGAGGTGGGTTGAGTATGGAAAAACAGGCCTTAGGAAGCAGACACATTAAACATATAGGGCATGCACACCATTTGGACAAAATCCAGGTCCACAACCTTGTGTACCAGAATTGTATTGATGAAGGAAGTCTGGATGTCAGAACAAATCTTCTGTTGAGCAGGTGTGGTTCACTCTATATTGTTGCTTTATTTTCCTGTGACATTTGAATTTAGCGGAAAAGAAAGGAAAATTATTTATTATAAACTTTCATTTCATGGCCCAAGGTCATCCATTTTAATGACTCAAACATTTTAAGAGGCCATTGAAGCCAGTAATTTGGAAATGCATAATTCTCTCCATTTTTTCAATTACTAGTATTTTATTTTTTATAAAACATATAATTTAAAAATTAAAAGTATATTTACATCCTGGGGTTAAGTTTAGAACTGTAATAAATGACTTCATGTAAGTGCTAAATACTTTGTAAATACCCAACAAATATCCTCTTTGAATACACTTAGTGTGTGTACCACCAAATAGATTACAAACAAGACCAAGGCCATGGCATAATCTGTTTCAGCTGCATTGTCTTTTATTGTCATAGAAACAAATAATGTGAGATCCACCCCTCCCCGTTTCTAAGTGTCAAGTACAGAGCTGGTAACTACAGCACAGTGTTATTCAGTGGGTCTTTAGAACATTGCTCTTTGTCTTTGCTTGCTCTGCAGGAAATATAGCTACAGTGTAACTTTGCATGATAAGACAGAGCACATTATTTCCATACTCTGCTGATAACCTAGTGAAGTTAGATTGGTTGTTAGGGTTAGCTGGTGAGTGAGCTGCATCCAGAAGGGAAGCAGTGGCTCACTGTTCCCAAGCTCCACATTAAGTGTGTGTGTGTTTCCCTGTAGGCTTTTCCCCACCGACCTGTTTGAGATCTTCATTGACATAGGACATTATGTTCGTGATATCAGTGCCTATGAGGACTTGGTATCACAGTTGAATTTGCTATTGGTAAGTCTTGAGTTGTAAAACTCTGGGCAGGCTGCTCTGTGGTCAGGATAAAATAACAGCAACCCACTTCCCTTGTATGACGTGGTTAGGAAGATGAACTGAAGCAAATTGCTGAGAACATTGAGAGCATCAATCAGAAGAAAGCACCACTGAAGTACATAGGCGACTATGCTGTGCTGGACCATCTCGGAAGTGGCGCGTTCGGCTGTGTTTATAAGGTGATTCTGCCCTGGGAAAGAGTTCTCATATTTCAAAACAAACTTGAAGTCCCACTTGGATGTCCATACTAATTTTAACTGGAGTCCTTGTCACTGAAAACTAGAGAATAAATAGAAATAAAAAGGAGAATGATTGTTTTTGTCCAACAGGGAGTGGTAATGGTGTGGGTGTTGCCTTGGCTCTCAGCTCTAGTAACTGCTCACTGACTGAGACAGGGCATCTTCACCTATCACAGGAAAATAGTCAGTACAGGTTGTCCCGTGCATGACATGGTTTATACATTTACACCAGTGTTTCTGCTCCTGCACAGTGAAATCCTACTGAGTACTGCAGGAGGGACCAAACCAGAAGATAACAGATCTGAGCTTAGCTTAGTGTAAATGCTGCTAGAATAGTTGTTCTCAATCTTCCTAATACTGTAACCCTTTAATACAGTTCCTCACATTGTGGTGACCCTGCCTTAGTTAGGGTTTTTGCTGTGGAGAGTCACCATGACCATGGCAACTCTTATAAAGGAAATATTTAATGGGGGGGGGCTTACATTTTCAGAGGTTTATTCCATTATCATCATGGTGGGACCTGGTGGTGTGCAGACAGACATGATGCTGGAGAAGGAGCTGAGAGTCTTACATCTTGACTCACAGGCAAAAGGAAGTGGTCTGAAATAGGTGTAGTTTGAGCATAGGAGACCTCAAAGCCCACCCTCACAGTAACACTTCCTCCAATTAGGCCATATCTACTTCAACAAAGCCATGCCTACTCCAATAAAATCATACTTCCTGATAATGCCACTCCCTTTGGGGGCCATTTTCTTTCAAACCACCATAATTTTATCTCATTGCTACTTAATAGCTGCAATTTTGCTACTGTCACTTTACTGAATTGTAATGTAAATATCTGATATGCAGGATATCTGAAAGCAACCCCTGTGAAAGTTGTTCGGCTGAGAACCACTGAGCTAGAATCTCATGTTATGGCTTGGTTAACTGTGTGATTTTGTTATTCTAGTTCATTTGTCTTTGTCTTAACCCTCATTTCTCATCAGAGTATTTAATTAAATTTTTTTGTTGTTTCCTTATTTTAGGTTAGAAAACGTAGTGGTCAAAATCTTTTAGCAATGAAGGAGGTCAATTTACATAACCCAGCATTTGGAAAGGATAAGAAAGACCGAGACAGCAGTGTGAGGAACATCGTTTCTGAATTAACAATAATTAAGGAGCAGGTAAATATTTGTCCTATTTCTGAGATGTCCCGACATAAATGTCATCGAGGTTGAGCTCTTGTGCTGTTCTTATCCATGCTGTTTATACTCTGGTGTGTTCAGTGTGAAATGCTGGACATTGGTGCAGGGATATTTTTACCAGTGTTTTTCCTAAAGCTTGTTATTGAGCCATGGAAACTCTTTTAGGAGTTTATAGCAGGGCCTTGGATGCAGAGCAATTGAGCTTACAAGCCAGAACACACCATGGATGAGAAGCCCTCCTGTCTTCATCATGATCATGTTCAGTGCTTAGTTACCTAGTTACTGCACAGGAATGGGAGGCGTTTCCAGCCCCAGTGCTTGGTTACCAAGCTACTACACAGGCAATGAGAAAGACCCCCAACGTCAGTCAAGTAAAGCCAAACTGCTGACACCCCCAAGTGTTAACAAGTCTGACTTGTTAAATCTAGAATGTGAGTTTTGTTTCCTTTTTCTTTTCTTGACCAGCCTTGTGTAATCTAGGCTGCTCTGCAGCTTGCTGGGCAGCCAAGGGTAACCTTGACCCCTCCTTCTGGCTTCCCGTCCTGAGTGCTGGGATTAAAGGTGTACACCACTATCCTCAGGGTTACTTTCATTAGCACAAGCACTAGATGCTGGTGTGATAGAATAGCTCAGTTAGCTGTGATCATGAAGAATTATTTGAGGAAAAAAGAACACCTATCAAAAGAGAAGTGGCATTTCTTTTTGTGATCCAAGAACATGCTGGCTTCTTTTCCAGCCTTCCTTATTTGTACATCTTCTTTTTTTAAGTCCTGGAAAACTCTCAGTCTCACTGCTCTGTTCTCTTCAGTCATATTTGCTTGGTGTCAGGGCTGGAACATGAAGAACCGCACAGTCATAGTCCTTATTCAGTGAAGTTGGACATCACTAAGTTACATCCGATCACTAAGAGCATTGCTGACTTTCATGCTTTAACGGATTAGATTTTCAGAAGCTATCCCATCCTTCCACAGAGTCTCCTGTTCTGTACAGCACAAGCTTAGAATGTGACTTTGATCTGAGTCCATGTTTTGATTAGGTCCCAAAGCTGGATCTACCCTTGCTCATGAGCTAGGGCCAGAATATTGTTCTGTTTGTTGACCTGGTCCCATATGGTTTAAAAGCTGGAGTCACTTGCGAGCTGATGAGGGTGCAAATTTGTTTAAGTGCATTTCCTAAAAAAAGGGTCCAGAAGAGGCCAATAAGCATGCCTGTTTAGACTGTGAGGTCACTCAAGATTGTATACTTGGTCCCTCACTGTGGAAACAAGCCACTTGAGCCTAAGGAGGAAGTCATGAAAGAAGGAGGCTGGAATGGAAGATCCTGTTTGTTAAGAGATGACAGTGAACCTGCAGTAACACAGAGGCTGCAGACTGCCAGGCTTAGAGAGGTGGTCTCACTTTTCTTACATATAACAATCCCAAGAAAGTGGGCAAGTTGGTGTTATTCCCTGTTTCATGCTTCTCCTGGTGACACATTTACAGCCCAAGTAGGAAGGAGAGCAGGAGAGACAGTCCCAGGGTTAAAGGCTCACACGTGGAGTCTGCAGGCTCCTTTTGCACTCATAGCTAAGCGCTGAGGGACAGGCCCACTCCTGGGTGTAGGCGAGGCTGAGAGATGTCACCTCTGCCTGGGAAGCCACATCCAGCTGCTCTGCTGCTACTGATGTGAGCTGCTGGGTTTCATGGATAGCAGCTAGCTGGGCCCTGCTCAAAGGGATATCCAGAGAGAGTGCAACGCATTTATACACATAATGGCAATTCTTATGAAATTAGACACTTTTCCTAGAAACCAATAGTTGCAGAAATAAATACTTGCAGGCATTTTTACATTATTTCTCTCTTTTTAGACAGGTTCTCCCTTCATGTGTAACCGAGGCCTGGCATTGGGGCAGAACATGTTAAGTGGACCTGTTTAGTTCTAAAATTCTCTACTCTAAGTTAGGAAGTCCAGCGGGTGCCAGCCTCATTTACAAAGGCATAGAGGACACTGAAATTTTCATTAACTTAAAAACAACAAAATTTAAGTCATCAAAATCTTAAATGGCAGCTGACAAGCTGACAGTCTGAGACGTACCTACAGATTACAAAATCTAAGTTGTCATGGAAAAAGCGTGTGTCTTGAAACAATCTGATAAATGTATGTTATTTATTTTCTTACAGCTTTATCATCCCAACATTGTACGTTACTATAAAACATTTTTGGAAAGTAAGTATGAATTGTGTTTCTAATTAAGGAAACATATCTCTGTTATTTATATTATATTGTCATACGAAAAACTCATTCAGCTATTTTCTTTACACTTTCATTATTAACAAACATCACTTGCTCAGGCAGTGAAATAATTTCATAAGTGATGGTCTGAAAATAGTTAAAAGTATTTTGATCCCCACCGTAGAGAGGCACGGTGTAAACAAGATGAAATAACTAAATTATCGTACAAAAAATTGAACTGGATATGATCAAGAAGAAAAGGAACCAACCGATGATGGTTCTTTTGTCTAGCAGCTTGTGTAGCAGCTGGCGGCATTCTCCACCCAAATAAAATAGAGTGGACTTCGCCTTCCAGATTTTTTTCAGTAGGTGCCACCAGGTGGCGTCGGAGTCCTGCCAGAGCCCACTAGCTGGGTGGCTTGTTTCCTGCGTTCTCCTGGGATGGAGAACGCAGTCAAAACCTTTAGACAAAGCCAAGCTCAGTCACTTGTTTACAAGTGAAGTAAGTATTGAAAATTAACGATCTGTAACATAAAAGTATCCCGAAGTATTTCCTCGTGAAGGAAGATTGACGGCCACGCGGGCCGTAGCTGTAGGGGCTCAGTCCCTGCTGCTTCACCAGTGCTGATATTAACCTTTGCAAGCCAGTGGTGGTGCACACCTTTAATCCCAGAACTCCTGAGGAAGAGGCAGGCAGATCTGTGTGAGCTTGATGTCAGCCTGGTCTACATCGTTCCAGTTTAGCCAGGGCTACACAGAGACCCTGTCCCAAAAGAAAACAAAAAACGTTCTGCGTGCTGGGGCATTTGTTACGGTTTTACCCATTTCTCTAGATGATTTAGAGTCACTCCTGCCTCTTTAGCATTGGGATAATTTCTGGTAATTAAAGAGATCAGAATTAGCTTCTGACTTATACTGAGGAGATAAATACAAGTCATTACAAAAGCAAAACAAAACACTTTAAAAACCAGACAGCTTCTAAAATGAATTGGAGGTAACTTAAAATATGTAAACTATGATGTATCAGGTTATAAATTACAGTGATGACTATAATGTGAAGAGATGAAAATAAAGCTGTAGCTGAGCACAGTGCAGACAATACGTATTTCATGACACTGTGAAAACTTGGAACTATAAACGTCTGCAAGAAAGACATTAAATAACAGGATTTATCCACATTGTGCATCCCTATGAGAGCCAACAGGTAGAGTAGTATGTGTGCATTCATTTTTCGATGTAAGAGGTGTCAGCCCTTTGCTGATAAGTTGTGTGTGTGTGTGTGTGTGTATTTTTGTACATCCAACAGTCAGAAAAGACACATGTCACAAGCCATTGTTAGTAGTTCAAATTGGCTTTAGATGAAGGTATGCAAAACAACAACAACAAACCAAATAGCATTAGCTAACAAAACCTTTGTAAACCATAAAACAGAATCAGAGTCTGGGTCTCCCTGCTCAAGAGAGGCCTAACAATGGTTTCTGTCATGGGTGATGTGTCGCTGGAATGTCACAGTGTGATCCTGGGGTAAGCTGTGACACAGTCTATACGACTGTTAGAAATGCAGTTTGCAGTGCAGTTTTCTGAATGTCTTATTTGATCCGAGGTACTAAGAGGCAGGACCTGTGACTTAGGACGGTTGGCTTGTTGTCTTTGGCACCTTCCAGCCATTCCTCATGATTACACTTGCCAATGTAAACTTCAGTGGGGAAAGGCTGGAGCCAGAAGAAGCTGCTGCTGGGCTGTGATGGCCCAAAGTCCTGCTCTGTGCTCTGCCAGAGTTCAGTGGATCCTACCCCTTATTCCCTGCATGCTCTTTGGAAACCATGGCTTCTCATTTGTCAAGCCTTTCCAGGGTTCTGTGTTGACTTTAAGTTTCTGTGGCCCTTTTGTGTCTTTGGGTAGATGACAGATTGTACATCGTTATGGAGCTCATAGAAGGAGCCCCACTTGGAGAGCACTTTAACTCTTTGAAGGAAAAACAGCAGCATTTCACTGAGGAAAGACTGTGGAGAATATTTATTCAGGTACACCCTTCATTGAAATGTTCATTAAACAGCCAAGGTCTGAGCTGCCATAGAGATGTACCGTTGGTTATATATACAGTGGGGAATCAATTTGCTTTCATTCTTATTTCAAGTTATGCTTAGCTCTTCGGTACCTACACAAGGAGAAGAGGATTGTCCACAGAGATCTGACGCCAAACAACATTATGCTGGGAGATAAGGACAAAGTGACAGTTAGTAAGTATAAACATGTTAAACTTTTTAACTGAAGAATTTCTGAATATTAGTTCAGAGTAGAACCCTATTTCAGAGTAGTGTTGTAAGTCAGTAGAACTTTTGGCATGGATAGAAACATTCTCTTCGAATTGTCCAGTAGAATAGGCACTGGACACTTGACACTTTTGTGCAAGTGGAATGTGGCCTGTGTGACAGAGGAAATTGGCCTTTTAGATCTTATTAAATTTTGAGCTGAATGTAATCTAGTCCTAGTAAGGTAGAGACAGATGGAGCTAGAGTTCAAGGCCAGCTTAAGTTACATAATAAGTTTGAAGCTAGCATATGCCACATGACATCCTTTATCAAAAAGCATAGCTAGATTTTCCTGCCTTGTCCACAGTCAGGACAAATCTTTGTCACCCGCCAGTCCCACAGCCGCTCAGACCCAACTGAGTAAACACAGAGACTTATATTGCTTACAAACTGTATGGCCGTGGCAGGCTTCTTGCTAACTGTTCTTATATCTTAAATTAATCCATTTCTATAAATCTATACCTTGCCATGTGGCTCATGGCTACTGGCGTCTTCACATGCGGCTTGTCATGGTGGCGGCTGGCAGTGACTCCTTCTGCCTTCCTGTTCTTTCTTTTCTCCTCTCTGTTAGTCCTGCCTACACTTCCTGCCTAGCCACTGGCCAATCAGTATTTTATTTATTGACCAGTCAGAGCAACACATTTGCCATACAGAACATCCCACAGCAAAAAAGCAAAAACAAAACAAAGACAAAATGCTTTTGTTAAATTTTAATTACTTTCCACATCCGTGAGAGAATAGTGTTCACACAATATTGGATAGCGGCAATGCTCTTCTAATGACTGGTTTGCTCATGTGAGAGAATACAGTGCTCTTAGGATGCTCCCTGTTTAATTCCTCGGTTAACGCTTCCTGGGTTTTTTCTTTTTAGCTCATGAAGAGTAGCTTTGATAATTAACACATTAAGCACATTGCTTTGGATCATTTTGTCACAGTCTGTCTTATAGGTAACAGGCTTATAGAGCTACAAAAATACAGCCATTTGTATACTTTCACATCCTTAGTTTTGTTGTTGTTGTTTTCATCTATAGCAGAAAAACCATAATAGTAGATCAAATTTCATTGATTAAGACAGACAGGTCTTGGGGGTGTATACCTTTAATACCAACACTGGGGAGGCAGAGACAGGTGGATTTCTTTCAATCTGAGGCAAGCCAGGCCTATGTAGTGAGACTCTGTCTTCAAAAAATAAATGAATAAGTAAAAAAAAAAGACAAAATTAAAAAAATTCCCCCTAAATTAGTAGCTTTATTTTTACCCCTACATTTCCCTAACTCTCCATGGTGAACTACTCTTTAGTTTAGATTGACATGTTACCTTTCTTCTCTTTTTCCCTGAGCTCTTTTGAAGTATTTATAGTTCACCAGCTACAAGGGGGAGGCACTGTTCCTGTAGATTTGTAGTCTCTACACAGTTTTTCTGAGATCCCTACAGTAGAAGAATGTTTGAGAACACATTGCTAGAATCTGGAGGCTTACCTCTACATCCCCGTATGAAGACACTGGAGAACACAGCAAGTTCTACAGAAATGGATGATAAAGGGATGCATTTAAAACAAAAGGAGGCTGGCCATTTGGTACTGGATAACCAATTAGTATATTGTTCCCTGGGAAGACAGCTTCTCCCTCTCTGAGACTTCCTTAGATGCCTGCAGTCCTTTGTGTAGGGTTGAGGCCTCGAGTGGTCTTTCAATGTTTGCTTTCGATGTCTATTATTGTTGTCTTTGTTCAATCATGTTGGTGAGACTTTATGGGTGTAGCTTCTGGCATTCCTAGGAAACACAGTCTCACAGTAAAGTCCCTGATTCTCTGGCTTGCACAAATCTGTCTGTCCCTTCTTCTGCAATGACCTTTGACCTTAGGTGAAGGAGTTATGTTGTAGCTCTATCTGTTGGGACTGGGCTCCATAACTCTACATTTTGAATGCCTGTAATTTTCTGTAATGTTGTAAGATACAATAATGTTACCCAGACTGAGCAGGTTTTGTGTGTTATATGTGTGTTTTTATGTGTGTGTGTGTGTGTGTGTGTGACAATACTTAATGAAAAAAGAGACCATGAATTCGAAAGTGAACAGAGGGATATATGGAGGGAGGAAAGGGAAGAGAGAAATGATGTAATTATAATCTCAAAATATAACAAAAAATAAAGAAAAATAAAATTAGTAGTATTAATGTTTTTCCTTATTGTCACCATACCCCAGCAGGCCACAGCAGGCCTAGTGCTCCTGAGGTGAGGGACAGTCACCTCTTGCTCTCATAAGATAATAATTGCTCAGGCGTCATTCCAGATGGACACTTCCAAGACCCATGTGTACTCATAAATCAAGACTGAAATATATTGGCCAGATTTTAAAAAGTAGAGCATACTGTACTAGTTTAAAAATTAAAAAACAACTTAAAATAGAAACTCTTTAGATAAACCTGCTATGGGATAATGCTTTTGTACACTGGTTTAATAAAACGCTGATTGGTCAGTAGTCAGGCAGGAAGTATAGGCAGGATCAGCAGACAAGGAGAATTCTGGGAAGAGGAAGGTTGAGTCAGGAGACACCAGCCTGCCATCCAGGGAGCAGCATGTAATGGCACACAGGTAAAGCCATGGAACACATGGGGACATATAGATTAATAGTTATGGGCTAATTTAAGATATAAGAACTAGCTAGCAAGAAACCTGCCATGGCCACAGTTTAAAAATAAGCCTGTGTGTTTACTTGAGGGATGTGAGTGGGAGAGATTTGTCCTGACACAGAAAAACTTCAGCTGCAACCTTCAATGCAAAGTCACTTTGAAATATTTTCAAGCCAATGAATTATGAAATAAAAATCCAAGAAATAAAACAATTGTGAATCTTTAGTCTAGACCAACATTTGCTTAATCATTTGAAATCAATCATAATTTTGTTTACCATAAGCTTTTGCAAATCTGATTTGCTTTTACTTAAGATTATTTTTTGCAATCTATTTCTACATAGTTATCTCAATTTATAAATTAATGGGTATTATTAATAATTGTGAGCTTAAATTGCATAGTGAATTGTGTGTATGTCATAGAAAAACTCATTAAATTCTTCTTACCTGCTCATTCAGGTGATTTTTTTTCTGAGTAATAGCCCTCTCTACATATTATTTTCTCATTATATTAGCTATAATCATCTTTGGCTATATTTAAATAAACTGAATTTAATTTCTATTGCAGTAGTTTGATTCATTTTTAGCTTAGTTTTTACATCTATACTTTATTTCATGGCACTAATTAAAATAGTGTCGTGATGTTTATGAAGTTACTTGGTCCACTTGTTTTCAAATTCTAGTTCTGTGTCTCCAGAGAAGGGGACTTTTAATTCCTTTTTAAAATTCGTTATGATGATTTGGTTTTCCTCTTCCCTGTCAGCCATCTGGCATCCTCTCGGCACAGCTCAGGGTTCAGCCAGTACTCAGTGTTTACATCTTTAGTCACTGTGCAGTTACTGCCTAGCACTACTTCTCCTTCCTCATAGACCTTTTAATTTTCTCCCGAATTAATAGTTGCCTTTCTTCCTGTTTGTGTTTCTAGCCTTCTGTGTACCCAGCCTTATCTCTTCTCAGGATTCTGAGCTTCATTTGCATGGTGTCCACAGGGTTGATTAGGAAAACTTCCAATTTCCTGTTCCTGGACACTCCACTCTTTTAGCTGCTGTGGCAACGTAAACTGAACTTCACCGTAGGTCTGGTACACAGCCATTATTGTAGATCTTTCCATTTTCTCCTGTTCTTCCCTCCTGCATCAGCCTCCTGGCTGATAGCATGCACCAGGAACACCTTGGCCTTCCTGATTTTGAAGGCATTTCTTCATGCTTTTAGAGTCCTGCTGGTTGTTAGAATCCCACTGCTGTTCTTACTCCAGTTGCCCAATCAGTGGGCTATGGTATCTCTCTAGAGATTCCAGGGTATTTCTTTTATCCTTGGCACTGAGTAGGCCTTTTTATTTAGTGTGTCTGAATGAAAGTGTGATCTGAAGTCTGGAGATTAAACCTGCTTCCTGGGACATGTTCTGTACTGTTCACTGCCCTTCTTGTTGCTGTTTTCTTGGCTCAACTTTCTAGAACTCTTAGGTACTCTTGGTCTCAGCATTCTCCTAACTTTAGAGTTTATGTGTCTTTATCTCTATTTGTTATATCTCTGGATTTTTAAAATCATTTTACTGAACACTTGACTTTTAAACTTGGCTTTGCTCTCCAAATGTTCCATGCTGTCCTTGGTTCCATCCTCACAGGATCTGGCTTTTACTCCCTCCCAGTATAAGGTAGACTTCCTGCATCCATCTTTGTTTCTCCATGCATAGTCTGGTCTCTTTCTGTTGGATGCTTTCCTTATGTCTCTGATGATGAAGGGCTACCTTTGATATTACAGAAGGGAGTGAAACCATTGTTAGAATCACTCTGTGTTCTAGTCAAGGCCATCACCTGGAGACTCAAAGCATGGTGGAGATTTCTTCAGTGATCCTGAAGTTGGTGTCCATCTAAGCCTTGCTCCAAAGAAACTGTCTAGTGTCTGGCCTGGTGCCATGGCCTGTGTTGTTATTGTGGGAGGCACGTGGTTGGGAGGGCTCAGGGGACCATATTTGATTTGGATTTTCACTGAGTTCCCTTGAGTGTAGCCATCTGCTTCTTGGTGCTTAGCTGGCTGTGGTGCTTTGGACAATGAATCTGTTTCCTGTTGGTGTCCAAAGCACTGTGTGGGTAGGAGGGAGTCTTCTCAGACATGTGGAACGTGAGCCCTGCCAGGCCACCATTGTTTTTTTCCTCACCACCTTCCAAGGTATCATTGTGACACCTCATCCTCTGCTGTCACCACACCCATCCTCAGAGACAATCCCTGCCCATATTTACCAAGGCTTTTAGAATTGGAAGAGGTAAACGTGCATGATCAGTTCCCTTTTAAACTGGAAGTGAGTGGGCTGGCTATGTTAATTAGATATAAACAATAGCAGCACACCTCCTTTTTATATTGACTCTGGAACTTAAAAGATGTTTTTGGGTTGTGCCAGACTCCCTAGAAAAGTAACTTGAATTTAGCAGAATGAGCAATTGTTCACTTTATTTTTCTTCTCCTGCCTTGCTGCTCTGCTCAATCTATTGATTGAATACTTATTAGAGTTCCATGTGGCCGTTATTAAGCTGAAAATGTCTCCCTCTTTCTGGACATTTTTGCTTGAGTGAGGCAGCATAGACAACCAGCCCCACAGAGGCGGGGAGGGATGGCCCTCAGGGGAGACTCTCCCGCACTGTTCTTTCTCTAGCACAGTGACGGTGTGACCAGGGTATTGCCATGACACCCTTGTCATGAGTGAGTGGAAGAGAACTTTCTGGCTAACACAACAATTAAGAGCCTTTATATAACTCTTTAACAGTATCTTCAATGCAATAATTCTACACTATTTGATGATTATCTATCACCGTTAATTGAAATGTGCACATTAGACTCAGCTTTAAGAGGGGCTATGATCTGGTTAAAATATCATCACATTAGTTTTGAACTAAATATATAGAATCCTAATACTTTAGGTAGTTGGATGCAGGTGGCCACACTTGGCATCACTGTTGACTCAGGTGCTGTAGCTGATGAAGAATGTGGCCACAAGGGGACAGTCACCACACAGGGGAAGCTGCCACAGACCTTGCAACAGCTGCCTGGGTGGATTCACCATGTCTCCACAAAGGGGCAGCCTTCTACACATTATTGTTTGTAGTGGTATTTTATTTTGTGATATGGGAAGTTTATTTACCTCCAGAAAAGAAGCACAGATTTGTCAAATGATGTCAGAGATGAATGGGGCAACGTGTATTGAAAGAAAATGTAACCAAGAAAAAAAAAATTAGGAAAACACAAATGTTCTTCTTCTGTGTAAGAGCTGGCTTGCAGTCGTTTCTAGTAAGCTTGCTGCTGGAGTTTGCTGTCATTTGTAAACAGAGCTTGGAGCACCACCATGGCTGTGTGTGGAATTACAGATGCTTTCTCTTTGGTTTCCCAGTTCTGGCATCCTGCCCGGTGCTCTGAGCAGGTTGCGCTGCTCCGCTCCAACCCGACCCCGATCTGTCTACCTTCAGTGTGTGAGTCTATTTCTACTTGAAAGCTAGCCTCTGGACGCGTACTGTGACGCATGCGCAGGCCTGGCTCCTGCACGCTGTGGTGGACTTTGAGGCACAGGTGGAAGCAGACCGCTGTGACCCTCAAAGCCCAGGGGCCCTGAGTGCTGCCACCTGCTGAGTGGCATCCATACTTGGTGCATTGCAGAGCTGCTTTGGGGAACCCATGACCAACCCCACCATTTTGCATTTCTTGGCCTTTTAAAATGTCCATATTTTAATGGAAATTTTCACCTTTCTTGCTTCCTGGGCACCCAAATAAAAAAGAGAAAAACAAAATTCATATGATAACAGGTAATAATTTCAGAATGGACGTTTTGGTATGGCTCAGGAGGTCACATGCTCCTGTTGCAAGGGTGCACATGTACATGTTTTTGTCAAGTGATATCTGGTTGCTGTTGGTGGGAGTAATAAGGCCATACTTGATTCTGGATGACATTTATCAAAAGCTTGATGCTCGCCAGATGCTACTGCAGAGTATGATGGCTACAAAGCCAAAAGCATGGCTTCTGCTCTCTGACTTCACAGCTATGTGGAGAGATCTAGTATTCAGTCAACAAGTATTTCAGAAACGGACACACGCTGCCGCTAGCAAGGCCAGCAGGGCGGACAGGGCCCTTCCTTCATGGGTTTGTGGTGACAGTGCACAGTGGAGAGAGCTAGAATGCCCTCTTCCATCAGGATGGGACAGCAATGCAAGGGGGCGGGGAGAATGTTCGAAGGGACTCTGCCAGGATGAGGCAGGGTTATGTTGAGATAACAAGGTGCCTAAAAGTCCCAGCAACTTAGAACAGTGGCCAACAGCAGACTGTTGGATGAACCCAGGCATGTCTGTTTTTGTGTATCTTCTGAACTATTACTGGTTCTTATCTGTTTAAAGGGTTCTTTTGTTTGTTTTTAAAGACGGAGCTTATTGCAAAGCTGTGTGTTCCATGAGGCTAAAATGTTTGGTGACTAGACATTCATGAGAATGCCTTTCCAGTCCTAAGCTGAAGCCACAAGGTCTCTAATCAGATGCAGCTTGCCCCTTCCAGGTCAGTAAGGGCTGTGCTGAGCTCATGACCCATACCTGCTAATGCCTGCAAAGCAGAGAGAGAGGGCATGACAGCCATACCTCAGCTCTGCAGATGTCTGCACAGAGCTCTTTATGTTTTTATGCTCAGTTTACTTTATATTTATTTATGGGGGCAGAGGTGTGGGGGGGTTAGTGGGCAGCTTGTAAAGTTATTTCTTGCCTTCCACCACGTGGGCTCTGGGATTAAATTTGATCATCAGGTTTGGTAACAAGCAATTCTACCCTCTGAGCCATCTGGCCAACACTGTGCTCAGATACCGCTGATCAAAGTAATTCAGCATTAACAGTGTGTGGCCGTATTCCTCCAGAGAAAGAGTATGTGGTCCATGATGACTGTCAGTGTTACTCACTCTGCTGGAGGGACCTTTGGGCAAAGAAGCCAGAAGAAAGGATGAAAGTGAAGTCATGGACAGAGCAAGTGCCAGAGCTTAGAGACGGGAAGAACACGGTGCCCTTGGGTGCTCCAGAGGCTTGGTGGGGCGAGAGCCAGGGAGCGGCAGCGTTCCCTCTCCAGATTAAATGATTAGGCTTGGGAGCAGTGTTGGGGCTGTGCAGGTCAGGAAGGGCCAGAAGTGGATGATCAGGCTAACAACGGATCGCACTGTGAGAGCATCTGGCTAGCTCTGAATATACATGGAGAGGTGTGGGCCTGGTTGGGTGGCAGCCCACAGAGTCTGGTCATCACCTAAGCCTTTCTCTTCTTTACCTTTTGCATTTGCAACAGGTTGGCTTCTAGCCCATATGCTTGTGCTCTCGTAGTTGCAAAGGTGGTTGCTGGAACTCCAGGCATCACTTCTAAACTCATAGGCAGGAAGTAAGGAAGCTGCTATGGTAAACACAGCAGTGAAAAGGCCCTTCTTCAAATACTTTCTGCTTCTTATCATTACAGAAAGTCAAAGCTCTCTCCAGACTTCTTATGACTACATTGGTCAAAATCAAAATCAATCTTTATTTTTTTTGGAGACAGGGTTTATATGTATAGTCCTGGCTATCCTGATACTCACTTTGTAGACCAGGCTGACCTTGAACTCATAAAGATCCACTTGCCTCTGTCACCTGAATACTGCATTTACAGGCATATACCACCACACCCAGCCTAAGAACAATCTTGTGATCACATCTAGCTATAAGGGAGATGACAAGGGGATTAGGGACTGACCAATGGTGACTGGATTTCCTGTCGCTGTTATGACTGAAGGTTCTGGCATGTATCCAGGATAGGCAGCATGTACACGTTGCATGCTGCAGCAGAAGAGATTCAGCAGCCTAGGGACCCAGAGCTAAAAGTTCTGGTACTCAGTTAATGAAGCATGAGAAATGTTGGAGTCCCAGTTTGCAGAGACTGTGTGGTACTGACAGAGAACAAGGGGGAGGGGTTGAAGACATCTCATTAAAATCTAATTATGGTGTTTTTGTCTAAGTCAGTCACGCAGCTCTCTGGGAAATTTAAGACAGCTTGGTTTCCAGTGGGTCCCCAAAGCTCTTTCTTCATGATAACCCACTTGTCTCTCGATCCAGCCTCAGATCCTAAGCAGACCAGGCTGTGCCACTGTCTCTGGGACTTCTAACACGCCGCCCCACTGCTTTAATGCTCTCTCCTTTTTGTTACCCAAGTCCAGTTCTGCTCCCCCAGCTTCATTTTTGCCACCCATGTCTGGCAGGTTGGCTCCCAGAGTACGCACCCCCCTCGCACATGCCCCCTTGCACAGCATCCAGAATGTGGGATTTAAACACCGGGTTGCAGCTGTTGCTTCCTTTGGCTATGATTCTCTGTCAGAACTTAACAGATATTCATTGAGTAAAAGGGTAGAAGAATGAATACAGAGATGAGTGAGGTCCTTTGGGGTGGCTTCGTGGGTAAAGGCACTTGCCCCCGAGCCATACTAACAGTGTTTGATCCCCAGGAACCACATGGTAGGAGGAGAGAACTGACTCTTGTAAGTTATTCTCTGACCTCCACATACAAGTGTGATGCACTCACATGTGCCTCCCCACTCCAAATAAATAAATCAATGTTAAAAAAGAAGAAGAAACAATACATGTAGGTGCTGATGAGTAAAATGCATGCAAGTAGAAATACCAACAAGAGACGAGGGTGGAGGAGTTGCCTGGGATTGGACGCTGCCTGAGAAGGGTGTTTAACATGCAAGGGGAGTTGTTAATTAGTTTGAGTGTGTTGGCAATCCTCACTACCATCATGAGCAGTAACCTGGAGGAAACGTTTCCTCTCCTGAATGCCACAGGACTCAAGAGAACAGAGACCTGCTGGACTGCTGTAACCCTTGGCATTCTTTAGAGGGTTTGGAGATTGTTGTTGTCACTGTGCACCAATGTTTGCTAAGATCTGTGACCTTAGAATAGTGAACACTGACTGGGGTCACAAACCCCACGGGGCATGCTGTTCATACCTGGAAAATCTGGCCGTGGAATGACTCTTCCTGTGGCCTCTGTAGGTCACTGGATCCGCCTAGCTTTGAACCTGCTCTGGGGCCTGCTTGAATTCAAGGTGACGCAAAACTTCCTGTGCCATGGGCACAGTCCAGTAGAGCCTCAGCTGTGGGAGTGTGGCCACATCATCCCTCCATTGCCCTCACGTCACCACGAAGCATGAACGTTTTCTGCCAAGTCCATCGTAGTTGCCTTATACTGGAAAAGCAGAGGGACCGTCAAAGGAAATCCAGCCAGCTCTGTTTCTAGACGATGAGGTTTCTAAGAGTCAGAAAAGGAGGCTGCAGTGGAGTTAGTGCTGGCAGTTATAGAGGCGGCAAGGTCTCTGATGGACAGGATCTCAAGCTTTAGGGCAGGGAAGTCCACAGCAGAAGCCTTAGAACCAGGGAAGCTGATGGCTTAGCACAGCGTAGAACCTGGAGTTGTGATGCTAACAACGGGAGAGGAAAAGCTTGGGCTGCTCACCAGGGGCTGCCCTGGGAAGGGGCACAGTGGGGAGATCAGGCTCCCAGCCCACGAGCCCCCTCCCCAGTTTGGGATACTCCATTTTAGACTCAGCATGCCATTTGTTGAATTTCAATAGGAAGTTGTTAGTAACAGTTGAACTTCCTTTGTGGGAAGCCCAGGTAGGAGTCTGGAGATAGAGATGAGGGATCTCTGACCTTTGGAAAAGAAAGTGCAGTGTGGCAGGACTCTGCTGAAGGAAGACACGGAGCCTCTTCTTAGAAAACCCTGTTCTCTCTGGGGTCTTGAATAGGTGGTGCAAGGCTGTGGGTATCTGGAAGGGCAGTGGTAAAGAGACTGGCTGTGTGGAGCCAAGCTTCGAGCTGGGCTTCCCCTGCCACAGTGCCACAGCTGGGCTCAAACAGCCTCCCTCCCTGAGCATGATTTGCTTCTGACCAATGCTTTCCTGAAGCTGTCAAGGTCACTCCTTGTTCTTATGCTCCGTAGGAAACACCCAGCCTCTCAGGAGCATTTGTTTGGGGACCAAAGAGAGCATGTCTCCAATGTCAGCCAGCGCTCCGAGCCGTATAGGCACACAGATACATGGGCACATAGACACCTCAGAATCCTCTCTTCAAGGCTCTGTACAATCCTCCCTGAAAGGGTCACTTTAGGTAGAAGAAAGGCATCTTGAGGTCACCATGGAGCTTGTAGTCATGGGCTAGGACAGGATGAATGACTGGTAAGTGTGCACAGTTATTGCAGCCTGAAACACCGGCTCCCAGTACTGCACCCTGGGTAATAGAAAGAATGGCTTTAGAGTAGCGGGACTTAGGAATAATTCTTATCTATCGGAGGGAATAAGACTCATGTACTGAGGTTCATTCTCTTTATTTTTCTCAAGTCTCTCCTTTCTCTCTTGTTCTGTCTCCTCCTATACACATCCCAAAGAAAATAATAAAAAGTTACATCTGAGGGGAGTGAGTAACCATGGCAATGCTCAGCTGCAAGAGTCAGGCTGTAACCTGAGGCTGGGGCCCAGTGCCCAGTGAGACAAGCTGCCGAGGAACTTGTGCAGGGAGTTATCAGATAGGCATAATAATTTAGTCATTTTTTGTATCTAAAAATCTTGGTTCAACAAATCAGACACCTGGGAATTTGTCCTTGTGTATTATCTGTGAAGGTTTAAATTATGAGGCATTTAGTCTAGTTTGAATTTGCTCTGAGGCCTAAAATCAGCTAGTTGTATGTAGCTTGTCTTAGAACAGAGAAGAAATTGCTGTTTTCTTTATGTCAGTTTGAGTTGATGATATAAAAACAGGCTTAAGTGTCTTGCAGTCCTCATGGAGCAATAGATCTAGTTATGAAGTATATCCTAGTATATTTTCTATTCATCAAAATTATACAGCTTAAGAAGAAATCATCTTTCTGATCATCCACATATATATGTGCCCCCAAAGTACAAAACACACCACCAGTGGGCTGTGGAAAGAACCCCACAGCTGTTCTTCTTAGGGAGGAATTGTGGTGGCTCATGAGAAAATTACAGACAGAAGCGACTGTTTCCAGAGTCTGTGGTCCTGCAAGCCTTGCTTGAATGGCGCTCCTCCATCAGAGGATTATTCATCTAGTGGGTTGACACCTGAACTATCAGTTGCCATCTGCTATATGTTCCGTGGCCTCTGGTAAAGCCACTGCTACCAGCAGCTGCCAGCGCGCAGTTTAACCTGTACTCATTGGACATGCCAGATATCTGAGTACGGCCTTATGGCCTTGCAGCGTCTGGCACTGGCCCACTCCCTGCACTCTGGTCTTGCAGACCTCTCATTTCCTCAGTGGATCCTGCTCATTTCACCACAGGACCTTTGCACATACAGACTCCTCTGCCTGGAAGTGTCACCTCCTCCTTTCATCCCTGTTAACTTCCCCATCTGATATTTTCTTAGTGTGTTTTAACAGTCTCTCTTCTGTTCTCTCTCTCTCTCTCTCTCTCTCTCTCTCTCTCTCTCTCTCTCTCTCTCTCTCTTTGTTTGGGGTGGGAATGTGCCATAGATTGTGTGTGCATGGAGGCCACAGGACAACCTCAAATGTCATTCTCCAGGGGCTGCTCACCTTGCTTTTTGAGACAGGGCCTCTCAATGGCTGGAGCTTGCCAAACAGATCATGTTGACTGGCTAGAAAGCCCAACACTGTATCTGTGTTTGTCTTTGTAGTCCTGGAATTGCAAGTGTGTGTCACTGTGTGCAGCTTACTTATGTGGAGATAAGCTTCATCAACTCCTTTAACTTATGAGCTGAACTGTTTTTCCAACTTCTACAGAAGCTTTTTCTGATCTACTCTTACCCTACCTGCCCTGCCCTTTGAAGGTCTTCTCAAATTACAGATGCACATTTATACCTTGGGAGTGATCTTTTATTGAATGTGCATCAATGTTAGTTCCTAAAGTCTGTGTCAGAGGTGGCTCTGGCCTGCTGGTCATCTTCTTTGTCCCTAGTTCAGTACCTGGAGCACAGGTCTTGACATCTCAGTGAATGAACACTTGATGACAGTCTTGAAGGCTGGAGGAGGAGGATGGAAGCTGTCTAAGTGTGGAGCCTCTGCCAGGAGGTCTTGTTGGGGCTCTTGTTGCTGAGTGCTCCCTGGGACTGAGGAGAGGCCTTCTGATCAGGTACACTTGAGGAAGGGGGGGTTTAGTCCCTTCAAACTGTGGCCACAGGAGTGAAAAGGATATATGCATGCATGAGTATTGGAGCTGGAGAGGAAAGGACCAGGAGTGGAGAAGAAGAGATGCCTTCTGCTATCTCAGCCACTTTGGATTTCCCAGACAACTGTGATAAACCAAGTGTAGACTGGGAAATGGAAGGTGCTTTGTAGGACTAGAGGAGAAAGCCCACAGGAAGATTAGGGCTTGGTGGTGAGATTGTGGATTGGGAGAAACTGATACAGCAGATGGTCCAGCAAAGGCACCTTCTATCTTCAGTGTGTCAGAGTACTTTGCATCTGTTGTCATGTAGCTAGAGCAAGTCCTGCAAAGCCTGCTCGTGAGTGAGCCAGTATAGAAGACCATCCAGAGAAGCCGAGCGAGGAGTGCAGTGTCACAACGTAGTAAGTAGAAAGAGACATGGCAAGGGCCTAGGACTCAGCTCAGAGCCGGATTCCTTGCTGGAATGCAGGGTCTGCAGGCTGCATGTGAGCAGCACCCTGCCAATTGTCCTATTGAAGTTTTCCCATGCTGTTAAAATGTTTTCAGTTGTTAGTGTTGAGTTCCTAGTCAAGCACACAGATGCCTTCAGGATTTCAGAAAGAAAGCATTTCTTCCCCATATGTTCCCACAAATGAGGAAAGAGTAGCAGAAACATCTCCTGCTGCCACCAAAATCTTCCCGATGGCCAAACAGCATTCGTTTTCACTATGCAAGCAGTTCTCAACTCTCTGTGTTTTTGTGAACATCTGTCTAAGCTCGTGCATTGCCTAAATTCATAAGAGTGAATAAAAACCATTGTAACCTTCCTTGGCTTTTACTTTTGAAATTAATTTTTAAAAGGTGATCTTCATACGTCATTTTAGTTTTTAAATTAACCAAGGCTACATGTGCTCAAATTATAGTGAGCTCCCTAAAATCTTGCTGGAGTATCCTTTTTATTTTGCAGAATGCTGACTTAATCCTATTAATTTTCTTCAGTATATGCTGGACCAGCAAGCTATCTAGCTTGTGAATAACAGACAATACTACAGAATGGTGGGTGGACGTATGACCTGTGCACACAGGTGTGTACTTGCCTCATCCAACAATGGCAGGAATTTACTCCCATGGAGAATACTAGACCCTCGGCAAATATTTATATAATGACAAGGATAAGCAAAGTAACTTCCTATAGTGACAGATACGCAGTTAGATGAATGCACAGAGGCCTTTAGAAGGAAGGTCAAGTTTTTGAGAGCGTGTGCTGTAAGCACATCCCTGAAAATTCAGATCGTGTCGGCTCTTCAGCCGGGTAGAGTTTGGTGTTTATTTTTCATATTTATCAGGAGGTTTTGTAGAATTTCAACCTTGTCTCTAGTGTTTTTGGTGTGGAGAATTATGGTTTCAGAGGAGGGACAGAGGCCAGGAGTATAGGAGCTGATGTCTACGTTCCTGGTGTTGGTGACATGGCCTGAGGAGTCCACTGATGGGTAATCCAGTCCTATAGAATAATAAACAATTTTATTTTATTTCATTTATTTATTTTTTAGTTTCTGAGGGGGAGTAATCCAGGGGAAGCCTGGCCGGGTGACTCTGGTTCAGGGTCAGTCACAGATCTGAAGGAAGTGGTCAGCTGGTTGCACTGTAGGAAACCTGGAACAGTTCCAGAGGGCAGGCTTCCAGGATAACTTGTGCCACACAGCTGACACCACCTGGCTTTGGTGGGGAGTGAGTGCCTTACAGGAGAAGTAAGGGCCCATGTGGCCCGTCATTCGGAACTGCTTCTCTTCTCACTGTGGCATCTTCAGCAGATTTTGACAGAATCAATGGACACGAGTGAGCACACCAGAGCAGAAGTGAGAGTCCTGCAGCCCAGCTTCTCATCCCATCTGCTCAGCTCCAATCACAAGTTGCTTCACCACTGAAAAAAAACAAAAGAAAGAAAATTAACATCCACCTGTTGAAGTCAAGAATGTTCTCAAAACTGTTGGTATAGTGCAGGGGGATGCTCAGCTCCAGGAATGTTTTCAAAATGTGGTGCTGAGATGGTCCAGCAGAGCAGGAAGCTTCTGCGAGATGCTGGCACACCTCTGTGCCCAGCGTCAGTGGAATGTACGGAGAAGCTTCTGGCTGGGATGCCTGCGACAGTAGCTGCCAGGTAGGGTGCCGTGGACATCCTGGGGACCTCCCTGCGAGGCTCTGGGCATCCAGCTGCAGAGCAGGCTTTGTTGCTGGTGTGCTGTCTTCCGAGTGCTGTGAGACCCGTGGGAAGCCGGGTGGGTGCCAGCAGAGAACTTCATGGCTGCCCTCGGGGGAAGTGAGCCACACCGGGCACCCATGCTCGCCATACTCCTCTTGCATCACTTCTAGTACCTTCCACTACAAAGTTCTCTATCGGGGTAGCTGGAAAGGACAAACATTCTAGGGGCCCACTCCTACATCACAAGGCGGTTTTGATGGTGTTCTTCAGTACAGTCAAATTGATACCAAACATTAGCCATCTGGGCAACCTATGTGAGAATTTAAAAATAACTTAGGATCAGAGGGAGAGGGAGAGGGAGAGGATGAGAGAGAGAAATTTATATGAAAGACTTATTCCAGCATTGTAGAGGCTGAAACAGGAAGACTGCTGAGTCTGAGGCCAGTCTGAGCTACAGTGTGAGTCTCAAAAGAAAATGAAAAAACCAAAACCCAAACCACTTAAATTGTAAAATTTCTGAAAGAAAACAAAGCCTTGTAAATGCAAATGGAAAACGGACCAAAAGACGAGCTGTGGAACAAGCAAAGATCTTTGAAATATGTATCCACCAATGAACAGTAGGAGAAAAATGAACAGAAACATCACTGCGAGAAGATTCACAGATATCAAATAAACATGAAAAATGTCCAAAGAAATGCAAGTGAGCACTGCTTGGGCTTTCAGCGCACACTATGAGGACCCTTGCGGGAGCACGGGAAAATCCGGTGTAGATTGAGTACGGCAGCTGAGACCCCCTAACAGTCCCTCTGAGAGGAAACAGCTACTTACCATTTTTTTTTAAAAAAAGGCAAATTAAACATACTCTTATAACATGATCTAATCATTTTACTGCAAGAGAAATTGAAGGTTTGGTTCACATGTAAATGTGCATGCAATCATTGTTGAATGTTGGGTAGAAATGTGAGTGGCCATCCCTGATTTTTAAATTTAAATGTTTATTTTTTGTGTGTGTCCCTGAAACTATGATCCCGAAACTCACTGTGTGGCCAGGCTCGTATTGAACACATGATTCTCCTGCTTCAGCTTCTCCAGTCCTGGGACTGTGGGCATACGCCGTGGCATCACCATTCTTGTTTTGAAATTAGAAACCAAGTATTGGGTCTTTCCGAATTAACTAGTGTGTTTTTTATACATTCCCATGATGAGATTGAGGAGGTTCCAGTGTGTTCTACTCTGCTGAAAGGAGTGAACAGAGCCAGGGGCTCTTTGTGCATTTACTGTGATGATTGTGCAGTTTTCGTGTGTGTGTGTGTGTGTGTGTGTGTGTGTGTGTGTGTGTGTGTGTGTGTGAATGTTTGTGTAGGTCAGAGAACAACTTGTCATCCTCAGTCCCTCTTCTAATTTTTTAGACAGTCTCTCAGTGTAACTGGTGCTGACCAGCTGGCTGAACTGGGTGGCCAGCGAGCTTGGAGGGACCGTCTGATGCTCACCCTCACGTGCTAGTGTTGGTCCAGCACGCACTCTGTCCGACTGACGCTCTCCCCAGCTCCAGTCCCCTTCCCTGTGGCCTGGCCACCTACCTAGGTGCTCTCTAAAGGCTGAAGCAGCTGGGAGTCTCCTGTTCTGGTGACAGGCTTTGCAGCTGTTGTGTTTGGCCTCTGTGTTGCTGGAGGGGTCTGTGAGCGGCTTATCTGTCTTCTTTCCCTGTGCTGTGGGAGCTGCTGCTCTCAGTCCTTTCATATCAGAGCCACGTGGTCTAATGATTGGTCATTTGTGCACAGCAAATGGTTCACTTCCTTACTATTGGACTGGAGAGTCAATGAAGCCGATGGGGCTGGATTTTTCTTTTGTTGGCACTATTGTGTTCTGTGAAGAATCAGTTGGTTTCAGATTAATATCTGACTGTTGATTTCTCTTTATAAGACATTAAGCAAGCTGCTCATTGTCTCTGAGCCTGTTTCCTCATGTCTATAAAATGCATATTATACTACACAACTTCAAAATATACTACAAAGCTGTAGTAATCAAAATAGCATGTTATTGGCAAAGAAATAGACCAATGGAATGAGATCAAGGGTCTAGAAAGAAGCCTGTACATCTATGTGCATCTGGATTAGACAGAGGTGATAAGAATACATATCATAAAAACACAATTTGGAAAGGACAGCCTTTAAAATGAAAATGAATGGTGCTGGAAAAGAATAAGACTAGAAGCCCCCTCTCAGCAGTTATAAAACCAACTCAGAATGAATAAAAGATGTAAGTGTGGAATAAACAGAACCACCCCCCCCCCAAGAAATGCTTGAGAACATTGGTGTGTTTGGGGTAGGACCCCAAAGCACAGGAAACAACACATCAGACCTGACACATGGATTCCAACAAACCGAAAGGATTCTGCAAAACCTCTAACAAGCCACGAAAAGTTGGCATCTCAGAAGGACACAGGAATGAATGAAGAGCAGGTTTTTTTTTTTAAAAGGTCCCATATCACTAATCTGCAAAAAAAAAAAAAAAAAAAAAAAAAGCAAATTCAACCACAAGGGTAGCATTTTGCCCCAGAAAGAATGACCATGATAAAAATGAGTAAAGGTAATTTTGTATAGCAACTTAAATAAATAAACAAATAAGTGGCTACCTTCTCCCTGCTGGAGAGGGGAAGGAAGCAGGCGCTGGCCAGGAAGTGGAGGAAGGCAGCCCTGCTGGAGAATGTTAATTAGCACAGTGATTATGGCCAACACTAAGGGAGTTCCTTGAAAAATTAAAAATAGAACCATATGATCTGAGCCAGTGATTTCACTCCTAGGAATATCCAGAGGAAATCGAGCCAGTGTTCACAAGAGATACCTGTACCCTCAGTTTATTGCAGCCTATTTCAAATGGGTAAGAAATGGAGACAGCTAGGTGTCCATCAAATGTTGGATGCATAAAGAACGTAGCCTGGATACACAGTTGAATGTTACATACAAACTTGGAATCCTGTCTATTCTATGGCAACACATATGGAAATAGATCATTTAATGAAATAAGCTGGGCATAGAAAAGAGTCATTTTTACCTGGCATATAAAAATACTGATCTCATATAAGCTAAGAAGAGTGATGGCCAGAGACTGAGGAGATAAGGGGGAGAGAAGGATGGGTAAAATAAACCAGGCTGCTGTTTACATACTATGAACTCAGAAGGCTAGAAGAAAAGATTTTAAATGTTTCTACCATAAATAAATATAGCCTGATTCAAACATTATATAATGTGTACACAGATCAAAGTATAACATTAGCCCATTGAGATTTATCACTTTTGTTTTTATGTATTAATTAAAAGTTAATTTAAATCAAAAGTAAGAAAAATACAAGTTATCTTGATTTTAATGGATATGATATATAGATATCAATACATTTATTGAACTATCATACCATATCCTATGAACATGTGCAAGTCTATATTCATCAAAAATATGTTATTTTAGGACTGTTACATGGCTCAGCTAATAGAGGCTTCCATGCCAAAACCCTGAACTCAAAGTTCAGCAGAAATGGGCAGGTGGCTCATGTCTATAATTCCAGCACTTGAGACATGGAAAAGGATCAGAAGTTCAAGGTCATCCCTAGCCACATAGGCCATTTGCACCAGATGAGAGCATCATCTTTGAGATACATAAGACTATGACTCAGAAATGTGTTATTTTAAGTGAAAAAACAACAACCAAACATCACTAGTCTCTGTGTTCAGCATGGCTTGGCCCTAGACACCTGATGGAGGAGGCAAGAAGATGAAGAATGGACAGACACTAAAGAAAAAACAGACACACAGATGAAGAAAAGCTTGGGTCAGATGGTCTGTGTGCACTCTGATGGAGTAGCACCAACTACCCTGACCTTGGACTGTTCATTGTGAGGAGGTCTCTGTGGGCAGCAGTCTCGGGCTGTAAACCAGGAGGGAGAAGCTGCAGGTGCTGGTCTTTGCGCATGTGGTCAATCATTAATAAACACTTGTACACACTGCTAACATTTGCACTCAGGCCAGAGGGAGGCTTTGACAATTTCCCAAGGGTTGGGGCATTGGTTATTGTCCATTCGACAGTATACATTCATTCAGGATTTCATGTTCTTTACACAGTTACTTAAGGCTTCTCTGGCTGCCCACATCAGTTATTACACACTGTACTGCACATAGTTTTACATGATATATAAACTCTGAATATTGAGTTATTGAACTTTACTGTTGTACTAGTTCCCACTCTGCTGTGCCACTTTAATCCTGATTTTTCACAGATATGGTGAGTTAGTGCCAAGAGTTGCTATTTAATTTCAGGTTCTCAGATCTTCATGCTGGCTGCTCAGGCTTACTGTCCTTTGACTGTTTTCTCTCTGTCCATCTCCTCACCTCCCCTTTCCTTTCCTCCGCTCCATTACCCTCTCTTCCCTCACCTCCACCTCCCTTCCTTCACACACGGTCTCACTGTGTAGCCCAGGCTGGCCTTGAATTCTTGATTTTAGTGCCTTAGTTTCTAAGTGCTGGGACTTCAAGAATCTATTCACCAAGACTCAGCTATATTTAAAACAAAATTGTCATATAATTTGCATACCTGCCAATCATTAAAGAGTATATCATAGTACACTTAATGTTATTATTTTACAATTTCAGCTGCCCATTTTTAGTTGTTTTGATCTTTTTCTGATTTTGTCTTTTGTTTTGAGAAAGGGTCTCACTGGTTAACATACGCACTTCTGCCTCATTTCTTGAGCTGGGATCACAGGCTAAGTCACCGCACCCACTTTTTTACCCTCAGATATCTGCAGCTTTGATGCAGGTATATACAGAAATGCTACAATCTTTCTATTTATTGAAGAACTTAAAAGTAAAAATTGCAAGATCAACAAGGCTTCATCTGCTTTAGTTAGCTCAATTTACTTCAAATTGCTTTAAAAAGTTGAATCCCATTATGTCAGAATATAAAGCACAGTAGTATAGAGTATGTCTGAACTAAGGTTGGGAGTGGACGGAAGATGGGGGGACATTCCGTGAAAGCATAGAGAAAGCAGCTGGTTACTTTGCAGGGTGTCAGATGCTAGGGACTGCTAATCCCTGGGAAAGACAGTAACACGTTGCTCTGTTTTGTGAATTGTAGCTGACTTCGGCCTGGCAAAGCAAAAACAGGAAAGCAGTAAGCTCACGTCGATGGTGGGAACCATCCTCTATTCTTGGTAAGGATACTTGTTTTATGGATCTCAAGTGGCACACTTAGCTGTTTCCGAATTTTGTTACTGTTCTTGCTTGCAAAGGGAAGAGAGTTTAAAAAGGAAGCTGATTTAGTAAGTTTTGTGTTCCTAGGAAAAGAGTTGTGTATCATTATATGTGTTCACAGCAATAACCACAGGGTTAGCCTGTTTATAACCTGTCTCTATTCCTTTGGGGGACTACTCTTTCTCACTTCCAATTGAAATAATCCTGGACACTAAATCTGCAGATGAAGGAGGGCTTGAGGACCACAGAACACCAGGAGCATCCCATTCCCTGACTTGCATGCAGCGACTTGGTATCTTCCTACCTGGGGAAGGATTTCTGTGTCCTCTTACCTGTCCTGTAGCTGGACAGTGACAGGGACTGAGTCAGTGCTGGTGCATCTTGAATAGATGGCAAGGCAAGTGCTTTGACCCCTGTCCTAGAGGATGACTAAGCAAGTGCTCTGCTGAGATGAACAGAGACACTTGTGACATATTGTACACACTGTGAAGGTTTTTGCATCCTGTTATCAGGACATCAGACTGTTATGTGGCTTATCTGGAGTAAAATAACATATTCTCAGAGAAATATTCTGAACTCTCATTTAATAAGCAACCAAGAAGCCTCCAGTTTACCCCCATCTAGCCAATTGGTATACACTGCATCCTAGGAAGAGAGTTAAAAATGATCTTGAGGGTTGCTGGGAACTTGTCTGGAAACAAGAATGCTGCTTTGCAAAGTCCCCTCATGGAGCATCCTGAGAAATGTCTGCTGAGGTGGGCTTCTGTCTATCTTACTAGAACTGCTTGTGTGTTCCTTGGAAACTGACTCATGGGAAGATGGGCAGGTGGGGCTGACCTTAGCAGCATTTCTTAAACATTGACATTGATCTTTGTGCTTAACTTCTTAAGCACAAGGCTGGCCCACTCAGTACTCAATCCAGGTAACTTGGTCACAAAACATTAACTCTGTATACATTCTGTCCCAACAGATCTCACTACCAAAATTACATGTCAATGAGATACAGAGTTAAATTTCAGTTAGTCATATTTGATATTACATTTTTATGGCCAAGAGTATATGAACTAAATTCAGAATGCTAATATTCTAACTAAAAACCAGGATTTTAGTCAGTGTACAAAATACTGGATTTCATTATGACACTCACATGTGTATATATGTGTGTGTATATACATGTGTTGTATGTTATATGTATCATTTTACCTTGCTCTGACTTGTCCCGACTTTGCTCCTCATCCATCCCCTGCTAGTCTCTTTCATTCCTTAAATTGTGTCCCTTCTCATGTCATATAGACGTTTGTGTAAATATTTATGTATCCAGAGTTGAGTATAGATTCTGCATATGAGAGAAAATACTTGTCTTTTTACTTCATTTTCTCCCCCTTGTTATGCCCCCCCCTCATTAGACCCCTTCTCCCCATCTCATAGTCCCCCTTATACTTTTATGCCATTCATTCATTTACTCATTCATTCAAATCTAGATTTTTCACATGAGAGAAAACATGTGCTAGGCATCTTCATAAGAATGATTCGTAATGTTCTCCACTTTTATTGGCTTTTCTTGTTGATAATGTCACAGTTTCATTCTTTACAGTGGAATAAAATTCTCTCACTCACACACAGACACATGTACTGTATTTTTTTTCCATCAATTTATCTGTTGATAGATATCTAGACTTATCCCCTATCTTGGCTAAGACGGACGGCGAGCATCTCAGTCATATCTAGCATTATTCTTTCTACAGTGTTTGGTTTTTTTTTTGTGTGTATAACTGTCTACCTGCAAGTCTGTACGTGCACTTGGTGTGCCTGGTGCCTGCAGAGACCAGAAGAGGGCACCAGATTCTTCCAGAACTGCAGTTACAGAGGGTTGTGCTCCACGCTGAGGGTGCTGGGAACCAAACCCAGGTCCTCTGCAGGAGCAAAGGTGCTCTTTCTGCTGAGTCACCACGGTGCTCTTTCTGCTGAGTCACCACAGTGCACTTTCTGCTGAGTCACCCTCCACCCCTCCACAGTGTTTTACAGCGCTTGCTGTACGGGTCTTTCACCTCCATGGTCAGGTTTGTTCCTATATATTTTATTATTATTCTGGAGCTATTGTGAATACCCCCCCCCCATTTGCTTCCTGGAAAGTTCATTATTGGTAAATAGAAAAGGTACCGATTTTTGTACGTTCATTTTGTGTCCTGGTATTTGTTGAAAGTATTTATTACTTAACAGTTTTCTTGGGGGAATCTTTCATGTGTTTTTATTGCATATATTAATTATATATAATAATGGATTTCATTCTGACATTATATGTATTTTTATCATATTCTCCCTTTAATGTCCTCTCTTTTCCTCCTCCCATCTGTAGACCCTCTTTTTCTTCCCAGTTTGTCTTTTTTTTTTTTTTTTTGGTTTTTCGAGACAAGGTTTCTCTATGTAGCTTTGCGCCTTTCCTGGATCTCGCTCTGTAGCCCAGGCTGGCCTCAAACTCACAAAGATCCACCTGGCTCTGTCTCCAGAGTGCTGGGATTAAAGGCGTGAGCCACCACCGCCCGGCCCCAGTTTGTCTTTTTTCTGCTTCCGTGTCCTGGTTTTGTGATCCCATGAGTTGAGAGTTACTTCCAGGAGCACGGACAACCTACCCGTGGCCATAATGGCTGCCCCTCCCACAGCAACTGGGAACTACCTGTCAGTCCTCGGGGAGAGGGGAGGCTTCATGAGCTCCTCTCTCCTCGCAAACAGTGCCTGACTGTAAATCCTCAGGAGAGGTGGGCCTCATAATTATGATCAAGAGTCATGTGCTTTGAAGAAAACTGATTTTTTTTTTTTTTTTTTTTTTTTTTTTTACTGTAAGACATTCTCCTCCCCACTCTCTGATTCTTCAGATCTGCAAAGTGCGCGTCCTTTGGGGCTGGCTTCCTTTCTTTGTTCTGGTGTCTGCTCAATGCCACTTCAGTGCACAGGTTTCCCCTGATCATCTGTGTTCCTGTCGCCCCTGCAGCTTACCTCTCTCTGACATGTCATACGGGGCCCCTCAGTGTAAGGTCTTCTGACTTGGCGACAAGACAGAAGTGGCAACATCTGGTGGGAACTGCATTTGAACTTGCCTTTCCCTGCTAGAGTGATGTGCTCTAAGGCCCCTTTGAGGTACTGGGTCAGGTCGTAAGGCTGGCCCCCAACTTTCAGGGAGCCACAGAGTTGAGGCCAGTTCTTTGCACAGTACCATGTGTCTAAGCCTGTGATTTGCAACCTTCTTAATGCTGTGACCCTTTAATACAGTTCCTTATGTTGTAGAGACCCCCAATCATAAATTTATTTTTGTTACTACTTCATAACTGTAACTTTGCTACTGCTATGAACCATAATGTAAGTATTTCTTTGGAGATAGAGGGTTACCAAAGGGGTCACAACCCACAGGTTAAGAACCACTGGTATAAGCTTTGATGTGCATAAGTGAGGTGTGATATGCATTTTTGGCTCAAACCTTTTCAGCTTACAGGGGCCTATGGGGTGTGACCTTACCTTAGATGAGAAGCAGCTCCATTTTAGCTGCATGGTCATGAGCTGTTGCACACCACTACCTACCTACCGTGGGACTGGCAGAATCCTCGTAAATATTTTGAAGTGAAGTGAAGAACTGAAGTTAGATCAAGCCATTCCATGAGGCATGGGTGAAAGGTTCGTGAGCTAATTAAGTGGCTCCATGGGACTTCCCTCGCTTGGGCTCCACGAAGCCTGAAGTGAGCATTGTTAGTCTGAGGCTGTCATAGTCTGAGGCTGTTGGCACCCTGACGGCAGGTCTTTGTTAGTTTATTTTTCTATTTATCCTATTTTTATAGTTTCCACAGTTACAGGGACAGCAAAATAATTGGACTGAGTAAGCTAAAAAAAAAAATTGGAAGAATTTGGAATTAAATGAGACCAATATTCTTGTATAGTTGACACATAGTTCCAAGGAAAATTACAAGAAGGTACCTGCAAAATAATCAGAGTACTGATGCAGGCTGGCGGCTGACCCTAGGACAGGCGGACTGGAATTAGAATGCCTGGCTTTAAATTGGACTGTAGAATGCTGGCCTCAGTTTCCTTGTCTACAGTATGGGCATAATAACAGTACTGCCTGTCTCTTTGGACTATTGTAAAGTCCAATGTGACATTCATGTCTGGTGCCTGGTAGCCATCCTCTAAGAGCTTGCTGAAGCTGAATTATTGTTATGACTTGTCTTAGCCTGCACCTTGGAAGGGTGGTTGGTACTTATGAGAACAGATAGGGGAGATGGCCTAAGAGTCCCATTTGCTACCTGGTCGTTACAGTGGGCCCTCTCTAGTCTGTGTTTGTGACTCCATTCTTCCTTTCCCTCCCCAAATATGTTTTGGTCCCTTTGTGGCTGCTTTGGGGTTTTTATGACAACCAGGCCAAGAAGCAGAGAATTTCAAGATGAAGGGAAGCTGTTCTCAGCATGCAAAGGCAGAAACCTGCAGAGTAGGACTGTCTGCAGGGTAGGACTGTCTGCAGGGTAGGACTGTTTCCAGGGGTGCCCTGAGCCGGTGGGCAGGGAGGGTTTGTCAACAACTGTCTCTGTTATAGCTTTTTTTTGGTGTGGCCTGATAAAATTACCTGAATAATGTCACCTCTCTCTGGCCCTTGACCTCTCCCCATCTCATGAAAATCGATAAGCATTCACACACACACACACACACACACACACACACACACACACACACACACACACACACGGGTGCAGGGGGGAAAGAGACACACACACAGGCTTTATTATCTGCTTAGGTTAGATAGCAGAGGATTTTGAGGCAACTCAGAATTTAATTGCACAAATTAAATTCTAAGTACATCTTAAAGACTCACTGGAATAGGTCATGTGGTCCCCTGAATTCAAATAGAAGCTGCTAAATAGAAACTGCCGGAGAGCAGGTGTTAGAATTATCCCTGCACTGTGTCTGGCCATCTACTGCTCACCACATAGCTTTGCTTGCTGATACTGAGCACACACCTATGCAGAGCTTGCTAAGTGGCAGGCACTGTTATGTGCAGCCTTTTAGTCCTCAGGCCTCTGATAAGAACAGGATGACACTCCCCAGTAACCTTAGGGAGACCACGCATTCTTTAACTCACTCATCTCATAAGTGAAGGAGCCTGAATCTCATGCAGACAGCCGTGGCTCCGCCCCTTGTCCCTGCTGCCTGAGCCTCCAGGAAGGGGAGATGTGTCAGGAATCAAAGTTAGATAACACAACTGATGCTTTGCAAGGACAATTTTGGTTTGTTTCTTGGGATATAGCCATTCCAGGTGGCCTTCATAAATGCTTTTACTAGCTGTAAGTTTTGCATATACTCAACTAAAACTTTTTATTTTAATTTTTTCCTAATTTTCATGAATTCCTCAACTTTTGGCACTTTGTAAAGTTTGGGGTAGGTTTTAAACACAGACAGCAGTCATGATAGTGTTCAGTGACACTTTCTGATTTCAAAACGTAAGGTTTGGCATTTATAGAAAAGGAAAAGAACAGTACAGCATCACATTATAACATTTGTGTGGACACTAATATCCCTGAACCCACTAACACAGAAGGAAGTGTGCACATGAGAGGAAAATCACCTTGTCCTATCCAGGAAGATGCACCTGCTTTCATTTTGCATCTCCCCGGAAATGCTGGACACTGTCTACCAAGAAGAAATGTTTGAATTTGGAGGAAATTACTACACAACGCTGTGGCATTCCAGGTGGAGGGAATAGGTCATGGATGTACAGAAGGTTAGGTCAGATGTGGAGAAGGCTGTGGCCTCAGGGTAGCAGGACAGCATGCTCTGGGCCAGTCCCACACCCATGCTGTCTGCCCCCTTAGTCTACACAAGAAATTTCAGAAGACCCCTCTACACACAGGATGTACAACTTCACATTGCTCTCCTGTTAAATAAGAAACACTTAGAAGGACTTCATTGTTTGTGGAAGGGAGACACGATAAGAAACTTTAGGGTATGGCCTGGCATACTGGTGGACTGGACAGCTGGTGGAACCAGGGTGTAGAATGTCTCATGCCTTTATTCCCTCTGAACATTGGGAGTTTTATTTATTTATTTATTTTTTTGTGCCTCCAACAATGGTTCCTATAGGGAATAACCCTTGAATTACGAAAGTTAAATCCTTTTCTTGTTCACTTCTGAGTATGGAAAGAATAGTTAGGGGCTGAAGGGCTTGGCCTGGCTAGGTTGAGATTTAGGTTGGGATGTGGCGAACTTGCACCTTTCCTCTGGGTGGTCACTTGATGGAACTGCTGTTTCTCAGAAGGTCTAAAGATGAAGCTGGAGGTAGAACAGAAAAGGCACGTGCACTCCTCATGTCCCTGCCACTGAAGGACCGACTTGTCAGGAGCAGGTGGTTCAGTCTTTCCCTGCAATGAGACTCAGTTTAACTTATTATCACCTAACACAGACCTGCAGAGCTGCATGCCAGTTGAGTGTGGAAGGATCCACAGTTAGAGAGTCCTATGAGATTTGTAAGGAACCCCAGTCAAGCTCAGGGAGAAAGCCCCAGGCAGTGCAGCAAGCCATGGCTACACCAAGCAACTGCTTATGCTGAAACTCAGAAAGGTGGCCGAGGAGGGGCGGGATGCTTTCCAATGCCCTAAGAAGGATTATACAAAGTGGTATCTTTTCTTCAGCTTGAGACTAGGATGTATGCACTTCAGTCTGAGTGTCCTGAGGAAAATGGCAAAGGAGACCAGAGAAGAAAAGAAAGGGTTAAAAAGAGAGTGGGGCATCCATGAGCTTAAACTGCAGGGAAATACACAGAGCAAACTGCCACTCAGAGGAAGAGACTGAAAGAACAATTGAGTCACTTTGCGTGGCTATGTTCAGTTTTTAGATATTGATTCTTTTACTTTGGTTTCTTTTAAAAGCATCATATTTCATGATTTGAAATTTAAAATTTTTATTTTAGTGTGTGTGTGTATGTGTGTGTGTAGTTGTCTGCATGTATGTCTGTGTATCATGTGCATACAGTAGCCATGGAGGCCAGAAGTGGGCACTAGTATCCAGGAACTGGAATTACAGATCACTGTGAGTCATAATGTGGGTGCTGGGCATTGAACCCAGGTCTTTTAGAAGAGCAGCCAGTGCTCTTAACTGTGGAGCCATCTTTCCAGCCCCTAATTTTGTTTTCTTGAGACAGGATCTTACTATGTAGCCCTGCAGTCAGGAACTTCTTATGTACACCAAAAGAACGTTTGGCAGTTTTATGCCTCTGCCTCCAGAATGATGGGAACTTTTCACCTTGTCTTGAATATTCAGAAGGATGAACTATAGAAAATGACCTACTCAATGGTAGATCTCTTATGCCAATGTATTTAGTAGCCTACATAGTTAATTTTAGTATTCTATTCTAATAATTATAAATCTAATTAATTTTCCAAACTAATAAGTCTTAATCTTGGCATTTCAGGCTGCGCATTAAACCCTGGTGTGGTAGTTTGAATGTATTTGGCCTCCATAAACTCATAGGGAGTGGCACTTTAGGAGGTGGAGGAGGTGTGGTCT
This sequence comes from Peromyscus maniculatus bairdii, assembly GCF_049852395.1. NCBI lineage: Eukaryota > Metazoa > Chordata > Mammalia > Rodentia > Cricetidae > Peromyscus > Peromyscus maniculatus. Next base: position 24,401,553 of record NC_134860.1, on the reverse strand, counting down.
TGTTGGAGGAGGCTGCATGACACATGCCTTTAACTCAGACCTTGCGCCTGGAGGGTATAGATGTAACCAACAGTCTTATTAAATAAGAAACACAGAACCAATGTAAAAGAGAAAGCCGAGAGGTCAGAGCTCAGAGCTAAAATCTCACCCTTCCTCCTGTGGTGTCCCAGCTTCCCGAAAGAGAGCTATATCCTGTCTGTCCATCTTTTTATAGTATTTTGTTCTGCCTTCTCATTGGTTGTAAACCCAAACACGTGACTGCCTCATCACTGTCTGTATGTACAGCCCCCCAGGTCTTAAAGGCATATATCTCCAATGCTGGCTGTATTCCTGAACACACAGAGATCTATGGGATTAAAGGCGTGTGCCACCACTGCCACACTCTTGCTATGGCTCTAATAGCTCTGACCCCTGGGTAACTTTATTTATTAACATACAATCAAAATCACATTTCAGTACAATTAGAATACCACCAAAGGAGGGCACGCCTTTAATCTAGGCCACACCTTCTGTTGGAAGTGTGTCACTGAGGGGGTGGGCTTTGAGGTCTTTTTCTCAAGCTTCACCCAGTGTGGCAGTAAGTCAACTTCCTATTGCTTATGGATATAGGACACTTGGCAATTTCTTAAAGCACCATACCTGCCTGCATGCTGCTGTGCTACCTGCCATGATGGACAGAACCTCTGAATTATAAGCAAGCTACCACAATGAAATATTTCTTTTATAAGAGTTGCCATGATCATGGTATCTCCTCACAGCAATATTGAACCCTAACTAAGGCACCTGAGAAACAATAGCATGGTACCTAAAACAGAAAACCTAGCATTTTACCTAAGGGCACTTCTCCAACATCCACACTTCAGGGAGTTAAATTATGAACTTGGTTATTGGAGAAATTATTTTGGCCACTCCACGTAGTTAAAAGGATATTTATTTAATGGCGTAACTCACAAATTAAGTAATGGGTAGGTCGCAGGGTCTGGGGAAGGTATAATGCAGTCCAGCGGTGTTCTCTGGAGCTCTGCACAGTCAATCTCCACCGGTCAGCGTTCCGGCACCAAGAGAGCGCCCAGAGAGAGCGCTGGCCCATCCAGCTCTCCGGTCCCCAGGCGCCTCCCCTCGCCCCGCCTCATAGGCGTGACAGTTGCCAGAGTCTCAATGGGGGTTGGAACTTCCAGAACCAAGCTGGAATGGCTACCCACTACATCTCCCCCTTTTTGTCTAAATAAGAAGGTTCTAAACTAATACAAGACTATATACAAAGGAATGGTTATCAAATATTGTCCAGAAATAATGAGAGATAATGACCTAGATAAGATGTAACTACAACCAATGCAAACAATATCAAGCAAGAAACACATACTAAAATCCAGAGAAGTATAGAGCATAGGTAAACAGCATGTTATAAAGATCATTCAAAGGTGTCCTATCCTAAAGAACCTGAATCTAATACTTAATATGTTCTATCTAAGATATTATATATACTAAGTTGTAACTATAACTGCTAGTCTTCAATCCCATCAAAGACCTGAGAAGGAACATAATGGTCCCTGAGAAATGGTAGATGGATGCAAGCAACTTTCGGGAATCTTGCAAGAGTAGACCAAGACAGCTGGCAGCCTGGACAGTCACCTAATGTTTCTCAGCATTGTTGGTGCATTCAAATTGGCTACAGGCCTAGAGTATCTGACAGACCATTTTCAGAAGCAGGATTTCTGAAAGACCATCTTACTCTGTCTTGGCAGAGTACAGTGGTCGCTTTCCTTGTGTCCCGCTTGTCCAGAAAGGACAGCATTGCATTTGTACTGTCAGCCATCAAGGCAAGGGCAGTTCTTTGCCCAGTAGGCCATTTTGTGCCAAAAGACAAACTTCCAAATGGAAATGTCTTAGAAGCCCAACATTCTCTCGGGATCAATTGGTGCAGCCAGGAGCAATTGTCTCTCACGTCAACAGAATTCTAAGTTATTTAAATGCCATATTCTCCAGGTCTATGAAGTGTTTGAAGATTACCTGCCCATCTGACCTATGTATCTGTAAATCTGGATAACCTAACTAACGTAACTATAGAGATGACAGGCATAGGCGACTATAAATCTATAAATCTTATCTATCGAAATAACCTAAGGACTAAGGCTTCATGTAAATAAGGTAAACAGTCTATAAGCAAATGTATGGTGAAGAACGATGACTTCAAAATTATGACAATACACAAGATATTTATAACAGGGGTAGGAATATATAGTGCGATATGCAATATGACAATAATATTAAATATATATCAATATACTGAATATCCTAAACAGAAGTAGAACATATATAAAGTATGACAGATATAAATTTACATTTGTATCAATATAAAAATGTTTCAAATAAGAGTAGAAATATATGTACATTATAACAAATATAGTTCTGTATTTGTATCAATATACAAATTATCTTAAACAGGAGTATAAAAATAGTTTACATTTGTATCAACATATAAGAATCTATAACAGTACAAATTACAGTGCAAATTGTCTAAGGTTGCTATTTTACTAAGTTTGTTTACTAGTATATACAATGATTTACCATCATATCTTATACCTATCTGTTCCATTTCTTCTCCCCCCACCCCCCCTTTTTTTTTTTTTTTTTTTTTACAATCCTGAGTTAATATTTTCTTCTACCCCCAACCCTATAACCGGCATCCATAACCCTGAGAATTATGAAACCTAAGGGAGAAGGGGCGTCGTTTTCTTAGAATTGCTTCCTGCCGTTTAGGGGGTGATGTTATCTCTGTTGGGTACTGTGAAAAAGCTCAGATAGTTAAATCTCAGTTAGACTAACTGTAGGTTCTGCAGCAAGTTTTAGAGTAATGGGTAAGATTGTCTGAAATTCTGGCAAGAAGTGTAGTATGATGATGATTACCATGGCATCATTCTGGATTGGGTAGAGTTGTTGTTGTTGGGGCCCCATCTTCCTTCTGGTGACTTCTAAGGTCGCTATTGGAAAAACTTATTTGTTATCAAAAATGGGAGGTTTGGATTTAAAGAGGACATAGCATGTAAGAAAGGATTCTGAGAAATCAAGAGTAAGCATGGAGAGAATTAGAATTTAGAAGACAATGGTCCCTTTTTATTGGTTTCCTTCTGTCTCACACCAGAGGGCTCTTCTGATATGGGACTGAAGAATCTCTTAAACTTTTCTTTTAGCAATATGCTTGGGTTTAGAGAAGGAGTGAGCCAATTCCATCTCCAAAGCCAGCTTGGCTATAATTGAATTGGAACCACAACTTTTCTAGATTGATAGAGAGAAAGATGTTAGACAGTGAGATTTTACCATGTGTAGATTGGTACCAATAGATTCTTCCTTTCTGCTGTAAACATCCGGATATCCAAGGCCTTATGAGTTTTGGAAGATGGGTATTTCCATTATCCTGGAAAGACAAAAACAGAACCCTATCCCACCCTTTGATTGTTAAATTTTTCTTACAACTTGTAGAGATGTCACATTGGTGGATGATCTTTTACTTCTCTTCATCAAGGGGTTTTTCCTGTTCGAATCGAATTTTTATTAATTTTGTTGGTATCCATAACTTTTCTTCTCCTGCAGAAACAAAGGCAAAACCCCTTCCCCAACGTAGAACATATACAGGTTTCCATTCTGAGGTCAGCACATCCTTGAAATAAACTGGTTGGTTTAGCTCAGGAGTTTTGTCTGTTGTCCAATGTCTCTCCGCAGCTGTTGTTCTTTTCTCATTAGCATTGAGAAAATTCAAGGTTAATAAAGCACTATGCAGTCTATTTCTAGGAGTCATTGTTACCTGTTGCTGTTTATTTAGCATATCCTTTAAAGTTCGATTGGATCTCTCTATGACTGCTTGGCCTGTGGGATTGTGTGGTATACCTGTAACATGCTTTATATTATAATAAGCAAAGAACTGTCTCATTTTATTGGAGACATACGCTGGGGCATTGTCTGTCTTAATTTGTACAGGTATTCCCATGATGGCCATAACTTCTAATAGGTGTGTAATCACAGAATCAACCTTTTCAGAACTCATAGGAGTTGCCCATTGAAATCCTGAATAGGTGTCAATGGTATGATGTACATACTTTAATCTTCCAAATTCTGCAAAATGAAACACATCCCTCTGCCAAATTTCATTTCTTTGTATACCTTTTGGAATACTCCCTGCAGGTAATGGAGTTTGGTTATAGATGGAACAAGTAGGACATTTTTTCACAATATCCTTAGCCTGTTGCCAAGTGATGGAGAAATCCTTCTTCAAACCTTTGCTATTTATATGGTGTTTCTTATGATATTCTGAAGCTTCTAGCACATTACCTATTAGTAACTGATCAATCTCATCATTACCTTGTGCTAAAGGTCCTGGCAGACCTGTATGGGATCTGATATGTGTTATATATATAGGATGTTCCCTTTTTCTGATGATTTCCTGCAATTGTATGAATAATGAAGTTAATTCTGTATTATCAGGAATAAATTCAGCAGTTTCAATATGTAAAACAACTCTCTCTGCATATTGAGAGTCAGTGACTATATTGAGGGGTTCTGTGAAGTCCATCAGTACCATAAGAATGGCATACAGTTCTGCCTTTTGTACAGAGCTATATGGACTTTGCACCACTTTACTTAAGTCTCCTGATTTATATCCTGCTTTCCCTGATTTATTTGCATCAGTATAGAATGTGAGGACTCCAGAAATTGGCTTTTGTCGTACAATGTGAGGAAGGACCCATTCAGTCTTCTTTATGAATTCTATTCTCCTGCTTTTGGGATAGTGGTTGTTAATCTCCCCCAAAAAGTTACTGCAGGCTCTCTGCCAGTATTCATTATCTTTCCATAGTGATGAAATTTCCTCATTAGTTAATGGTACTACAATTTCTGCTGGGTCCATTCCTGTCAACTGGCGAAGTCTTAATTTACCCTTTTGAATCAAATCAGAGATCTTTTCTATATAAGTCTTTAATTTCTTATTTGGTTTACGTGGTAGGAATATCCATTCCAATATAATATCTTCCCTCTGCATAAAAATACCTGTTGGGGAATGTCTGGAGGGGAATATGACAAGAATGCATTTAAGTTCTGGATCCACACGATCCACATGTGCTTCTCGAATTGTCTTTTCTACTAGAGCCAATTCCTTCTCAGCTTCGGCTGATAATTCTCTTGGACTATTTAATTCTTTGTCCCCTTCTAGAGTATTAGCCAAATTTTGTAGTCCATCTTTGGGTATTCCCATGATACCCAGTAAGTTGGAAATGCTTCCTAATAACTTTTGAAAATCATTAAGAGTCTTCAATCTATCTCTTCTTAGTTGTACCTTTTGGGGTCTAATTTTTTGTAGCTCTATCTTATATCCTAAGTAATTAATAGAATCTCCTCTTTGTATTTTTTCAGGAGCAATTTGCAGTCCCCAGCGAGGCAAAACTTTTTTTACTTGTTCAAACATGCTTTCTAATATATCTAACTTTGGATCAGCTAATAGGATATCATCCATATAGTGATAAATTATGGATTGTGGAAACTTTACACGAATTATCTCTAATGGTTTCTGCACAAAGTATTGACACAAAGTAGGGCTGTTTAACATTCCCTGTGGGAGGACCTTCCATTGATATCTCTTGACTGGCTGAGAATTATTATAATTAGGTACTGTGAAGGCAAATTTTTCTCTATCATTTTCCTGTAAGGGTATGGTAAAGAAACAGTCTTTTAAGTCAATAACTATTATAGGCCATTCTTTTGGTAGCATAGAGGGCAAGGGCATCCCAGTCTGTAGGGAGCCCATTGGCTGAATTACTTTATTAATAGCTCTCAGATCTGTCAGCATTCTCCAATTACCAGATTTTTTTTTAATAACAAATACAGGAGAATTCCAAGGACTGGTAGATTCTTCAATGTGTTGAGCATTTAACTGCTCTTGAACCAGCTGTTCTAAAGCTTGTAGCTTCTCTTTTGTCAAAGGCCATTGTCCAACCCAGACAGGTTTATTAGTTAGCCATTTTAAAGGTAAGGCAGTTGGTACTTCTGAGAGTTCAACAACAGTCGTGCTCTGTTTGTGAACAGCCTGAATGGTTGGTGACTGATTTTTATAGCATGTTATGATATTATTCCTAGAAACATGCATTGGTCTGTATTCCTTTTCTGAAAGTGTAGGAATTTTAATCTGGGTATTCCACTGTTGTAACAGATCTCGGCCCCAAAGATTTACTGCTACATTTGCTACATAAGGCTTCAGCCTTCCTCTCTGTCCTTCTGGCCCTATGCATTCAACCCATCTCGAACTCTGTTTTATCTGAGATAGGGTGCCAATCCCTAACAGTTGGACATCTACCTCTTGAAGAGGCCAATTCAGATGCCATGATTTTGGTGTAATTATAGTCACATCTGCACCTGTGTCTACCAGGCCCTGCAGAACCAGGCCATTAATTCGAATTCTAAGCTTTGGTCTTTGTTCATTTATGGAAGTCTGCCAAAATATTTGTTTTATAGTGTTCTTTGTAAACTGTGATCCAGCTATCAAAGCTGTTTTATCATCCATTGCAGTATCGGTTTTTACATTAGGCACTGGTTTATTCAGTTGTCCTGGAGAGCAATTTCTTCCACAGTGGCAGGGAATGTTCATACTACGTTTGGTTTGGGGGCCTGCAAGATGCCCCCTGAGGCGTTTCCCGCCAGTAAAGGGTTGCCTTGTATATCTATTTTTGATCTGCACTCACTGGTCCAATGTCGGCCTTTGCCACATCTTCTACATAATCCAGGAGGTGGTTGGGGTCTCCTGTTTAGGCTATTCCTAGAAGGAGTATTGCTTCTAGGAGTACCCCATGTACAGTTTTTACTTATATGACCTGGTGTACCACACTTAAAACATTTGGTAACACGGGGCCTTCTTTCACCTCTGGGATTTGTCTCTCCTATCCAAGCCTCATTACTGTAGTTAAGAGACTGAACACCATTAGTATATTGAATCCATTCTTCCAAAGGAGCTGATCTGATCTTTAATGGTGTAAGTATTCTTCTGCATTCTGCATTAGCATTGTCGAACGCCAAGGACTCAGTTAATACTTTTCTTAATTCTTTGTCTGACACAGCTCTTGTTATAGCTCTGTTCAGTCTTTGTAAAAAATCAGTGAAGGGTTCGTGCGGTCCCTGAAATATCTTTGTGTATACCTCAGTTGGTTTTCCAGGTTCTGGAATTTTTTCCCAAGCATTTAGAGCTGCTGTACGGCATAGGGATATTGTATGCTCATCATAAGTGGCTTGCACATTCCTGTCAGCGAAACATCCCTCACCAAGTATTTGATCTTGGGAGATCACAAAACCTCTGATTTTACCTTGTTGTTCTAAATTTTTTGCCTCTTCTCTCAACCAGCTTTTCCACTGTAACTGCTGGCTATATTCTAGAACAGCTGAAATTAACTGATGCCAGTCATCTGGAATGATTCTATGTGAGGTAGACCACGAATTTAACATCTGTTTTACATATGTGGAGTGTATCCCATACGTAACTACTGCTTCCTTTATATTTTTAAAGTCCCTTGTTGAAATTGGTTGTAATGTATATGTCATATATGGCTCGGGGTGTGTGTCATCTGCTGGCTTCTCATGGACAATAACAGGATAAGCCATTGTATGAGAGCCATTTGGAGATGTTACAACCTCTATGGTCTTGACCTTCTGCTTATTAGTTCCCTTGTCATGTTTACTGAGAGTTTCTTCTAGGGCTTGCAAACGAGCACCTAGGGTCTGTTCTAGGGAGTGAACTTCCTCTCTTGCAAGGGACTCCATATTTCTCATGGAATCATAGAAGTTTTTATGTTCCTCAGAAACACATGATTCCATGGACCTTATCCTATCAATTAACGATAATCTTTCTTCCTTATATACTCTCTGAGTAGCCACAACTTCACTCTGGAGAGTTAGTGTTCTATCCATTAAATATTCATATTTATTATCAATAAAATCAATTTTGGGTACAAGCCTGTTTTGTAAATCCTGATTAGCAGATTCTAGAGAAAGAATCTTTTTCTCTAAGCCTTCATTGCTATCTTTTAAAGCAGATTCCAGAGAGAGAATCTTTTTCTGTAAGCCTTCATTGCTATCTTTTAAAGCAGATTCCAGAGAGAGAATCTTTTTCTGTAAGCCTTCATTGCTATCTTTTAAAGCCTGTATCAGTCCCAATAATGACTCATCTTTGTTCTTAAACCAGTGTTTGAACACTGTGTGAATTATTATGATGAATGCCAAAATGGTATAGCCCAGATATGCCTTAGGAATGTCGTATATTTCCAGGAAGATGTCATTCATCATACAGGCAAAAAGGTTTTTAAATTCTTGTGAGGTAATGTTGTCGGCCATATTACATGAATTACTCAAAATTTGTTAGTCAATTTTAAGGTGTAAAATTATCAAGTACCTTTACTTGAAACAATATGCTTACCTTTCGTGGGTTTGGGGCGTGTAGTAGCACTTTTCAGCCAGCAGGTGGCATTGGTACAGCTCCGAAACAGGGCCTGCTGGTGGCGATCTTGGCTGGAGTCGGAGGGAGATGGCGGAAATGGCGGAGATGGCATGGCGGAAATCGGAGCTAGCACTCTCCTGCCTCTTTCGCTGGTCTGGGGCTAAGCTAGGGAATTGAGATCGGACTAGCTGCTCCCTTTTTCGGGAATGGAACCATGTAGGTGTTCCCTGGTTATATGGAACTTTGCAGGCGGGTTTAGGTACCCGCCAGCTAGGGAGGAGAGGGCGGGAGTCGCCCAGGCCTTTGGAGTTTGCCCCACGTGAGCGCCAGATATTGGAGAAATTATTTTGGCCACTCCACGTAGTTAAAAGGATATTTATTTAATGGCGTAACTCACAAATTAAGTAATGGGTAGGTCGCAGGGTCTGGGGAAGGTATAATGCAGTCCAGCGGTGTTCTTCGGAGCTCTGCACAGTCAATCTCCACCGGTCAGCGTTCTGGCACCAAGAGAGCGCCCAGAGAGAGCGCTGGCCCATCCAGCTCTCCGGTCCCCAGGCGCCTCCCCTCGCCCCGCCTCGTAGGCGTGACAGTTGCCAGAGTCTCAATGGGGGTTGGAACTTCCAGAACCAAGCTGGAATGGCTACCCTCTACACTTGGTTGATCTCACTTTAGTGATGGGCCTGGGGAGGTAGACATAAGGGTAGGGTGTGTGGGGGCAGTGTAGGGCCTGGGGGTGGGGTGACTGAGTGTGGTGTTCTCAGGTGGCCTTCATTAATGCTGAAATTTGCCAGAAAAACCAGTTCCACCATTTTGGCCAAATTAAAGCAAGCTTTTATTAAAATGTTAAATACTGACCAAGATGGAATTTGGTCAGGACCATCACCTGGAAACTTTCCAGGTAAGTAGCCTCAAGGCATGTGCTATCTGGGCTTATATGGGCAAAACCCATAGGCCACTATACCTTCCCATTAAGCTTTGTTGTTATTTTCAAGAACTACAACTCCCAGAATCTCAGGACATTATCTGGTACTTGGGAATGTGGGGCTTACATGTTAACTTTGGGTCTAACATTCCCCTGAAGATGTATCCTTGGTCAAATCCTTGACTCTGTGACGGGTACTAGTTTACATTTGGATCTAATAACCGTCAGCTTAATGGTACTCAGATGGGAATTATCATTTAGTTATTGTATCAATGATGTAAGAGCCAACAGTAATTAGCAGAAAGTATAAGGGCCAAAGACCCCATGATGGATAATATCTCTTCATTTTGCATAAAACAAGTCAAGTGTCCTATCATATTATAGAACCATTTTAGTTAATGAATCTACTTGATGCTAAATCTGAGCCCATTTTCCCCTGGTATAACAATTGGCTTTATAGGTAGCCCTATTGTCCCCTATGTCAAGGAGTTTCCTTCTGACTTAGCATTTTCGGCTTGTAATGGGGGCAGGCACAATGTATTCTCTTCTGTAGCTGCTTCCAGCTGATCTGGGATGTAATTTGTCAGGGCCCAGAAAGGCTGACAGGCTAGTCAAAGGATAGGCGATAGGGCATTCATCAGAAGCATCTGATTGGCTGATCCAGATGAAGGGACAGGGAGCAATCACATCAGCTTTCAGTGAATGACAGCTCAGCAGCTTGCAGTCCACAGGTGCTCCTGGATAGGGTCTGTCAGTCAAAGGGAAATCTGCTGGGGTGAATAGACACTAGGGACAGAAGTTAAAATTCAGGAACCTAAAGAAAAACCTTACATTTAGAACTTACTTGTTTTACCTGTGACAGGTGGATCCAAGTCTTATAGCTGGTTTTTGATTCTTTTGAAGTATATATGAATTTTAGTTTACCAAAGGAGATAAAAGTTTTAGATATGTTAGCATTGTATTGAAATCCACATTGTAAAAAAGCATTTAACAGGTGTCTGTAAAACAGCTGGAACAGATTAATACTTTCCAGTCATAGCAAAGCTATGACTTTGGGTTAAAGAGCATGAAAATTTCCCCCTGTGTCTAGAGAGCCTGATAGATATTTTATCCCAGTGAAAATCACCTTTAAGTCTATGCTTATAAGACAACCAAAGGACATTTAAAATCTTGAGCTTATGACCAAATAGTAAGTAGTGAGCACTCTACCAGTTTATTAGAACTCTATTTGTCAATGTTAAAATTTGAACCCTTGAAATCTCAGTGTAATAATATATCTTTATAGGTTGTATTTATATATCTTAAATCATTTTTTGAGACTCGGAGAACTTACTCGAGTTTTCACATCTTCAGACTCTTATTTAGGACATTTTGTTAGACCACTAGAACTTAGACCTCGTATGGACTTTACTTATTCACTCCTTACTCAGAGACACAGTTATTGCTGGGAACAGTCATTGCAAAGCACACTCTTTTTTTTTTTTAGTAGAAAGTCACATCTGAATCTATTTATCCTTTAATATGAAACCTGTGAACAAGGCAGACCTGCTTGTCTTTTTTTTAAACATGAAAGCTAGTAGTTTAACTAATAAACTGACTGATAACTTAACGAGGTGGCTGCAGTCTTGGGAGAAGGAGCTGATTGTCTGCTGTTGACTAGCTGACAGAGCTACAGTTAGCCTGGCCAATAGTGTGACCAGAGAGTTGAGAAGGAATAACTGCAATGACAGAGACTAATCCATAGTCCTTTAGCTGGACAGTTTATCCCAGGCTCCTGTGGTCTCCATGGCATCCAGGGCAGTGGTATCAGGACAGCAGCGGCCTTGGCTGCCAGGCCCAGAAAGTGAGAGGCTTTCCTGTGGAGGAGGAACATGGGAGGGACTGAACTTGCTTTGTCTAGGCAAAGTGGGGCGATCACCTCTCCATTGTCCTGTTCGCTCACAGTTTGGGCAGAGCCTTGGCTTCAGTGAGGCATCGGGGCATGTAGCCCAGTAGTTAGAGTCACCACAGCCTAGGTGGGGTGTCAGTCACTGTGTCTATTTCTTCTTGGAGATTTTGAGGGTCACTGCTGGGGTCTGGGAGTCTCTGTCATATAAGTTTAAATATCTTAAATGCCATCTTCAGCAAATCTCTGATGGTTTGAGGGCTATTAAGTATAGTTTTGAATGTCTCAAGGCTTAATCATCTTTAACAGTTTATAATAAAAATAAAAACAGTTTTTGAATTGAAGCTCTTTTAGTATCAAGATAAGACTTTAAACATAATCCATAAAGAGACTGGAAACTTTCCTTATCCTTACATAGTGCATCATTATAGAACAGAACACATCGGTCTGAATAGACCTGAAGTAAGGAGAGACATGTGTAGGCCAGTGGTTCCAAGTTCTCTGTCTGACCGCTTGGGTCATCATTTTACTGCATCAGAAGATAGGAACACCTCAGTTTCTGGTGTTACCTGTGGCCCTAATTTTTACCTTTATATTTATCTATTTATCAGGATCATGTATTAACAAAGACATTATAATAAAATATCCTATGCATTTTAAAATGTTCCCTAGCCTTATAAATTTACACATTCTTAAAAGCTTTTTTTAATATCCAGTTTTTAAATTTTCTGTAAAACTCTAAAATTTTCTTTCAAAGAAGTTTAAAATCTCTTAACTGTTTGTTTTAATAATACCAAAATAAAGTACCATTTTTATTTCAAGAGTGAAGACATAGAGTGCAGTCATAATCTGCATGAGGGGAAACTGAGTCTGAACAGTGTAAGGAATTCAAAGCTCAGTATCTGGGATTCATTCACACTCCTTTGGGTTTTCCCAAGGGCTTGGGTCACCATTTGGCCCGACCCTCAGCAGCATACGCATAGTCAGCCTTCTGTATTACAGCCTGCTCCATTTCATTGTGGCTGATGTTTCTGGTGACTATCACATGGCACCGGCATTTCCAAAACTCCTAGGGTCCACCATAGGAGTCCACTCCTGGGCTCTCTTTGGGAACTCTAGTCCTGCCATATATTTGCAAGCCTCAGCTGTTTCCCATAACTCCTTTATGTCTTTAAAACTATTATCATCTGGGTGACTCTTGTGTTACAGACTGGCTGACAGTGCAAGGTACGTTTTTGCATATGCAATCATGGAGGGTTTAGCTTTAATACCTCATTAAACAAGCAGTGTTTTGAAATCCTTATATAAACATGGTTTTTAAGACAGGACAGGAATTACATAAAAATCACTTAAAAATATCCCTGGAGACCTGTTGTTTCCTTGCCTGGCTCATACCATATGGTCGCCCTCAGTCGAGACAGTGGTGAAGCCATGATATTCATCTTCTCCCACCCTAGTCAGGGTGGCAGACCTTAGTTAACATGACGGCAAGCCACATGTTGTTTCCTAGGATGGCCTTAACCGTGAGTTATGAATTTTAAGTTAACCTTTGCTACAGATGTCATAGACTTTTAACCATACCCAATAATCTATAAGTCATTAATCTATAATCAAGACATATAGAGCACAGTACATTCATACATCTGAGTCCAGTCAGAAACAAACATGCAGTGGTCATATACATTTGCATGTTTCATTGAGCCTGATGCAATTTGTGGTGCTCCATGTTTGCAACAGAACCTACAGGCACAGATCCATCATACATACAAAACTGACAAAACTTCTCCTACATCCTCTGGTGTTAGAATTTCAGGGGAGGAGTACCTTTTGAGCTTCTGAATTCAGTTTTCATGGGCACAGCGGTGTTTTCTAAGCATGGCTGTTCACTGCAGGAAGGTGAGGGTGGAGTTTCCCAGAGCTGGAGTGAAAAGCCTAACTTCAGAGTTTAGAATGAAATTATCTTGCTGAGCCTCCATATTGTTAATCATGAAATTTGCCAGAAAAACCAGTTCCACCATTTTGGCCAAATTAAAGCAAGCTTTTATTAAAATGTTAAATACTGACTAAGATAGAATTTGGTCAAGACCATCACCTGAAAACTTTCCAGGTAAGTGGCCCCAAGGAATGTGCTATTTGGGCTTATATGGACAAAACCCATAGGCCACTATACTTTCCCATGAGGCTTTGTTGTTATTTTCAAGAACAACAACTCCCAGAATCCCAGGGAGTTTCCTTGGTCCTTGGGAAGTTTTGCTGATCCTTGGGAAGGTAGGGCTTGCAGGTTAACTTAGGGTCTAATACCTCTCTGCTCCTGAATAAAGCACTGGCCTCTCAGTGTGCTTAGGCTTTCTCCTCTGCATTCAGTTCTGATTTTAGTAGCAGAGTTGAAGTCTGTAAATATGATGAGCAGTGCCCTGGAGCTGCATTATGAGCTGAGCATTTGGACCTCAGCAGATAGCATTCTCTTCCTCAGCACCAAGAGGACATGTTATAGATGCTGGCTGAATCCTTTGCTCCTTTCTTTGTGATGATCAGCAAGCTGAATTTTCCTGAGCTCTGATTTTACTCTCTGAAATGATGTATGTATACTTGTGTGTGTGAGGGAGAGATGGAGGAAGGGAAGGTGGGAGGGAGAGAGAGAGAAAGCAAGAGAGAGAGAGAGAGAGAGAGAGAGAGAGAGAGAGAGAGAGAGAGAGAGAGAGATAACTATAGTTTTACATAGTAGAATTGTTAAGAGATGGATGGATGGATGGATGGATGGATGGATGGATGGATGGGATTGATAGATGGATAGATAGGATGGATACTACTTATAGCTTAGCAGGAAGTCAAGAATCATCATTTATGCTGAAGACAACAGCCTCATCTTTAGGGAAATACATGCCCTGCCCTTGACCCAGTCTATGCACGTGGCTTAAATGCTCGATAAGTCTCATTGCTTTGGAAACCTTGCCTCCTTTGCTATATATATGGGTGGGCCAGCCCTAGCATTCTTGCCTCTGTTTGTGACTCAGACTAGGCTTTGCCTAATCTGGTGGGAGCAGGAGTATTTGGTACCATGGAAGGTGAGCACTCAGCAGGAAGGAGATGGGAGTGAAGAGAAGAGACATCTGTAACATTACCCCAGGTCTAGGTTTCATGTCCCCTGGCTTAAGTTGCAGCTTGCTCCTCTGTAGTTACTGGAACCTGACACACATCCCTCCATTTCCTCACCTTTCATTCTCTTCTTTTATCATTTGTTTCTTATTTTGGTTTTCCTGCAAACATTCGCCAGGGCAAATATTCACCAGAGTGGTTGATTCTGGAGGTGAATCTGTAGCACGTGGTAGAGGGGGATGCAGTCAGAAGTGGAGAAAGCAGCAGACAGAAGCATTCTTGGTAGGGTCTTTTCTGCTCCCACACTTGTTGAAGAACTCAGAAGCTTCTTTTACCAAGAATTATCCCTCCCCAAGGGAGAAACTGAAGTGCATGTTCCCGTCAGTCACTGAAGGGCCAGTCCTGAGTGCATGAGCATGCCAGGCCTGTCAGCAGCAGACACAGGGGGCCAAAGGGGTTTGCTTTGTCTATACAGACTGCAAATGGCGGGAATTCTGTCCTACATATTCAGGAGAATCAAGACAAAGGTGTCAGCAGGCTATCCATGGCATCTGTGTTGTTTGGAGACACATATTGATAAACATAACAGGGTTATATTTGCAGGGTTAGCCCCCAAGACCTCAAAGACTTTGGATATGCCAAAGTATGATTCCTCTTTTCTTTCTCTCTCAAAAAAAAAAAATCTAAAACTTTCCTCTGATTTTGCAGACATAGTCATCTGTATTGATAGGCAAATTTACCAAGGAAGACCCACATAGTTAGAAAGAGTGAAGTTACTCCAGTGTTACTCCAAGTTACACTTGTAGGGTCGTCCCCACCCCAGTGCTGATCTCCCTGGTCTGGAGGTTGTTCAGGCCATTACAAGTGGCTATGGTGACACTGAGCAATCTGTAGGAGGTGGGATGTCCCTCTATGAAGAGCTCTACTCCTCTCAACAAAGCAGTTTTTGCTTTGGATCAATAACATACATTTCATATTCAGAAAGGCCTTTGTATAATCATATTGTAATTGAGAGACTGCATTTTCCTCTATAAAATCACCATAATTACATTATCTAGTTATGTACTTGATTTCTTTTTAGAAAGCTGGTGATATCTGGCTTGAATACAAATTGAAAGTCTATGATGTCACCCTATAATGCCAGCTGTCCTGCCCCCATTAAAACCCTCCTTAGAGACAAGTAAGTGGCAATTGATATACAGTGAGAAACTTCAAGACTTAGGAATCAAATTTAATTTGTGTTTGTGACTCAGAATCGGCTGGTTCTCCTTGACCCCTGGAGTCTGGCACTGTATAAGTGTCACATGCTTGCTAACTTGCCTGGACTGTGCTTTGCACTCAAGTGGGTTCCCAGTTAGGTCCTCAGGGACTGTAAAGCAGTGGACTGGAAAAAACCTGGTGTGTTCATTTGCTTAACCATAAGTGGCTTCAGAAGTAAAGGGTTCATTTGGCTTGCACATCTCAATCACAGTTCATCATTGAGGGAAGCCAAGGCAGGAGCTCCAGACAGGAAGTGAAGCAGAGGCCCTGGAGGAGGGCTGCACACTGGCTTGCTCTTCATAGTGGGCTGGGCTCTCCCACATCAATCACTAACCAAGGCTCACATCAGGTGAAGGGGAATGTCTCTGAGTGTTACTTTATACATGTTTCTAACTGCTTGGGGCCCTTGGATATTACATAGCCTGGAAGCTAGGACATCTAAAGTGTTCTTATGTCCAATGATAATAATAGTAAGGGAAAAGACAGGTGGATTGCCACTAGAATATATTTTATGATCCTTAAAAGCATAGAAATATTTGAAACTATCACCAGTAGGCAGTAAGTATTCCATGGCCTCCACTTCAGTTTGTGTCTCAGATTGTTTCTTAGAGAAAATGGAGCTGGAGTGGGTCTCTACAGGAGGGTACAGGTGTGTGGAGCAGGAGTGGGTCTCTACAGGAGGGTACAGGTGTGTGGAGCTGGAGTGGGTCTCTACAGGAGGGTACAGGTGTGTAGAGCTGGAGTGGGTCTCTACAGGAGGGTACAGGTGTGTGGAGCTGGAGTGGGTCTCTACAGGAGGTTACAGGTGTGTGGAGCTGGAGTGGGTCTCTACAGGAGGGTACAGGTGTGTGGAGCTGGAGTGAGTCTCTACAGGAGGGTACAGGTGTGTGGAGCAGGAGTGGGTCTCTGCAGGAGGGTACAGGTGTGTGGAGCAGGAGTGGGTTCCAATAGGAGGGTACAGGTGTATGGAGCTGGAGTGGATCTCTACAGGAGGTTACAGGTGTGTGGAGCTGGAGTGGGTCTCTACAGGAGGTTACAGGTGTGTGGAGCTGGAGTGGGTCTCTGCAGGAGGTTACATGTGTGTGGAGCTGGAGTGGGTCTCTGTAGGAGGTTACATGTGTGTGGAGCTGGAGTGGGTCTCTATAGGAGGTTACAGGTGTGTGGAGCTGGAGTGGGTCTCTACAGGAGGTTACAGGTGTATAGAGCTGGAGTGGGTCTTTACCGGAGGTTACAGGTGTGTGGAGCTGGAGTGGGTCTCTATAGGAGGGTACAGGTGTGTGGAGCTGGAGTGGGTCTCTACAGGAGGTTACAGGTGTGTGGAGCTGGAGTGGGTCTCTACAGGAGGTTACAGGTGTGTGGAGCTGAAGTGGGTCTCTACAGGAGGGTACAGGTGTGTGGAGCTGGAGTGGGTCTCTACAGGAGGGTACAGGTGCGTGGAGTTGGAGTGGGTCTCTACAGGAGGTTACATGTGTGTAGAACAGTTAGACTTGGAGGGAAGGCAAATTCCAACACAGGAGGGTTTGTTACTCTTGATCACCAAGAGGGAACAGATGATGAGATATTTAAGAGGTGGACAGTTTTGCTTTAAAATCTAAAATCACAAATATTGCAAATGCAGCAAGGATTCAAACTTGGATTTGCCTGATACCATAACATAAAAAAATACAAAAAGTTACTTTATATAGCAAAATAATTACCAGTATGTAGAAAACCCAGTGGTCAGGGATCTCGTTGCTGATCTTATTTCCTCTCTTCCTGATTTCAAACAATTTCTTCTTTTTGTTAGCACATGTTAATTATGCATAACAATGGGCTTCAGTATGGCATTTCCTATTTCTTAAAATATTTTATTTTTAAATTATTAATGAATGTGTGTGTGTGAGGACTGTGCATGTGAGTGCAGCACCCATGGAGATTTGAAGAGGGTGTCGGATCCCCTGGAGCTGAAATTACAGGTGGTTGAGAGCTCTTTGATGTGTGCTAGGAACTGAACCCAGGTCCTCTGCAAGAGCAATTTGCCTCTTAACCACCGAGTTATCTCCAGTGCCCTCATGGCGTGCCCCCCACACTATGAAATATATACATTTTATATACAATTTATATATACAAAATACATTATATGCATATTATATTATATATTATGTGTTTTTATCATATTCATCTCTATTAGCCTATCCTGTTTACCTTCAGCTCCAGCTGATCCATTCATCTTCCTTCATCATCTTCCCTCTCTCCTCCTCTCCCTCTCTCCATATTTTGATGACCCAGTGGATTTCCTTAGGGTTGCTTACAGGATCCTGAGTGAGAGATTATTTACAGGAGTATGGGCTCCTAACTAATGGCTATACTGAAGAAAATCTCTCCTTCCCTAAGGAACCATTAACTGGCTAGATATTTAGAGAGACACGAGACTTCGTTTGAGTATTCCCTGCCTCCCAGTGCAGCTACCATTATCTGTCTATAGGTTGGTGGGAAGGAGCTAATGTTCACTTCCTCCTCCCATAACAGGATACCAGCATGGGACTGGCTGGTCCTGTGTTGATAATCAAATAGCTTTGAGCTCAAGAGTCCCGACAAGAAGGCTGGGGAGATGATTCTGCAAACATGACTGAAGTTTGAATCCCCTTCACCCACATAAAAAGCCAGGCATGATTACACATGCTCACACTCCTGTAACCCTGACGTGGGGGCTGGAGACAGGTGGCTGCCAAGAGCTCCCCAAGCAGCTATCTTAGCAGAAAACCCAAGCGCTTCCAGTTCTGGGAGAGAACCTTTCTCCAGGGAACGGGGCACAGAGCTGTGGAGGAGGACACTGACATCTTGCTCTCACTGGCAGATGGCATGGTAAGCTAAACGTGTCTCAGCTCTCCAGCCTTTTGAGTGAGTAGTTTTGGATCACAATGCCAGTCATACTTTCCCCCATTCCAGACTCTGTAGGAATAGTGGCAAAATGGCCACTTCATGACACTTTCCAGATGGGTGGGGCCTCTCTTTCTCATCAGCTTACATGCATTTATAATGAAATTGCCATTCTCTGTGTAAGCTCCAGTCATGGAAATGAAAAGTTTCCATAATGCACTTATGTGGTGGTAATCTAATTGTACTGAAATATTATTTTGATTGTATGTTAATAAATAAAGTTGTCCGGGGGTCAGAGCTATTAGAGCCATAGCAAGAGTGTGGCGGTGGTGGCACACGCCTTTAATCCCATAGATTTCTGTGTGTTCAGGGATACAGCCAGCATTGGAGACATATGCCTTTAAGACCTAGGGGGCTGTACATTCAGACAGTGACGAGGCAGTCATGTGTTTGGGTTTACAACCAATGAGAAGGCAGAACAACATACTATAAAAAAAAAACGAACAGACAGGAAGTAGCTCTCTTTCGCGAAGCTGGGACAGCAGGAGGAAGGGTGAGATTTTAGCTCTGAGCTCTGACCTCTCGGCTTTCTCTTTTACATTGTTTCTGTGTTTCTTATTTAATAAGACGGTTGGTTACATCTACACACTTACATTAAAGTTATAAACTGTTGAACAACACACAAGCTCCTCCAGTAAAATGCAGTGTTTCCCATGCATGGCAAGGCCAGCCTGGTGGGCAATGCAGGCCTTGGAGGGCCGTTGGAGATCAGAGATTGGCATCTTTGTCCGTATTCTGGGCTCTGTAGGGAGGAGGCACTAGTGAGCAGGACAGTATTTGATAAGATTAATTGCTGGGATGACTTTTAGGCATATAAATGTTGGATTGATTTATTTTCTTCTAGTAATTTCATTTCCATTTTCTTATCCACAAAGAATAAAAACTATAATCTTAATATTTCAGATACAGCTGGCTGCATAGCACCGTTCATAGGGATTTCTGGCTAATGGCAGATGATTAACAATGGACCACATAGAATCTCCTTCTGTTCACTTAGAGTTTTGATTACTCTTCAGAGTTGACTGAGAACGACACAGAGGTGACCCTGCATTAAAAGTGTTTAGCCTTCTCTGCCTGGGGAGGCATGTGTAGCCCGTAGATCTCAGCAGCAGCTGTGTGGGTCACTTGGTAACAGCTGCTGCTCAACCAGACCCTGAACAGTGTGAAGACCTGGATGGCAAAGTTTGCAAGAAATACCCGAGGAAGATTATTCTTCTCTCCTCTTTTCTAGTCTTTCCAGAATTGTATTTCCAAAGATATAGAGTAGCAATATATCTTATTTCCAAACTGTTCAGATTGAATAAAATTCCAATATTTGAGGGAAGGATTAGACCTTCTGAATATTACTTCTGAAATCATCAAAGGGGACTCTTTGCACCTTAACCTCAGCGGGTTTGAGCCTGCAGTAGAAGATGGGAGAGAGTAGAGCTGGACTGAGTCCACGGCGGAGCAAGGGAAAGGAAGAGGTGGAAGATGACAGATGGGGTCTGGTATTCACTGCCCATTGTTGGTGGCATGTGCTGTTCCTGGGGCAATAGAGTCTTGATGCTGCTTTCTTCTATATTGCACAGCCTTCAAGCATGACTCTGTGATTCTCCCAGAGACCTTGTAAGCCCCCAACAGCCTTGAACAAATGCTATTTCTGTACAGATGAGCTGTAGAGCTGTAGAGCTTTTGTGGGGCAGTAATGATTTTAAATGCAACACAAGAGGAATTAAGAGAGGGGGCATTGTGGATGTGCTTGCTCCAATTCCATCATCCTCACCAGAGCAGGGAAGGAATGCAGATGTAGCTATGGATCCCCCTCCCCTACCTTTTGGAGTAGCAACCATAGATGACATTTTTCTGAGCACTATCTGTTTCTAATTCCTGTGCTTTTCATGGTTGTAGATAGTAGTTTTGGTAGTTTGTGATAAGAATCATCATTTTCTCTACTTTTAGTGGTCCAAGTTTGCACATAGGCCTTGCTTGACTTCCAGATCGTGTTAATCGACCTTGAAGGGAGTCTCATGAGTGCAGGGAAGCACCAGACAGAGCACTGGGCAGAGGCCGTAGTGCAGAAGTTATGTGGTCTCCTTAGCACTGACTGAGGAATCAATTCTGATGAGCTAGACAGATAAATGTGCTGGGAAATGGGATACTCAGTGGAATAAGCTGTCCCAGGATAGGGCAGGTGGGGAGAACATCCTTGTATGGCTCTTGCTGTGGCCTCTACCCATCACCACACACTGCCTGTGTCTCCTGATCTCTCTCTCTCTGTATTGTCTGATATGACAATGTTTATATAGGATTAGATGCACTTAATCACCTGTGCCCTTATCTTAATGTGATCATATCTTGAAAGCAAAGCCACATTCATAGGGACTGGGCTTTGGGACTCCACTGGACCCTCTCAGCAGACAGTTGAGCCCACAGCACTTAGGAGACTTAGAAAGATGTAATTTTCTGGGAAAGAGAAATAAGCCATTTAATTTGGAATATGTTGACTTTGGGTTGTTTTTAAAATAATGAAGCACATGTCTAAAAATGGAACATGATGCGTTAGTCAGGTTCAATGTAAGTCCTGGGAAAATCAACTTAAAAGAAAGTGCATCTTTGACTTGTGGTTAACAGAGGTTTTTTTGATCTGTGGTCATTTGGCTTTATTGTCTCTGGGCCAGTAATGAGGCAAAACATCATGGTGGAAGCAAGCCCAGAACTGGGGCTGGAGAGATGGCTCAGTGGTTAAGGGCACTGGCTGCTCTTCCAGAGGTCCTGAGTTCAATTCTCAGCCATCACATGGTGGCTCACAACCCTCTGTAGTGAGATCTGGTGCCCTCTTCTGGCCTATAGTAGAACACTGTATACATAATAAATAAATCTTTTAAGAAAAGAAAAAAGAAAAACAAAAAAAGCTGCTCACCTCATGGTGGCCAGGAAGCAAAGAGAGAAAATAGCCAAGGACAAAATACACACTTCAAGGACATCTATAATGACCTGCCTTCTTAAGTAGCCCCCCCCCAT
Source organism: Peromyscus maniculatus bairdii (assembly GCF_049852395.1). Lineage (NCBI taxonomy): Eukaryota > Metazoa > Chordata > Mammalia > Rodentia > Cricetidae > Peromyscus > Peromyscus maniculatus. The sequence continues at coordinate 24,380,001 of NC_134860.1, read as the reverse complement.
CAAGTATCCACTACCTCCCAGTAACTCATTAAATGATGAATAAATGAATAAGTGTATCCATTGATGATGTCAGGCTCTCATTATTCAGTTATCTCCGAGGGCCTCTCTCAACACTGCTTCAATATAGACCAAGTCTTCAACACATTGCCTGTGGGACTTCAGAAGCCACATGCACAGAACCACCCCCATCTGTAAAAGTTGCTGTGAAATGACTCATGCTGAAGACTCAATGGTGAGAGAAGAGAGAGAGGAGAGAGAGAAGGAAGAGGAGAGAGAGAGAGAGAGGGGGGGGGAGGGAGGGAGGGAGGGAGGGGGAGAGGGAGAGAGCGCAAGAGCATGCATACAACATTGAGGGAGGAGATGGGAGGGTAGGAAGAAGGAAAGCTAGGAGAGAGCACCATCAGATGAGACAGTTCCCATCAGGGAGCAGAGATCTTTGCTGAGGTCAATGCCAGCTAGCTGTACAGAGACACCAAGCACCGAGAGCTATTCTTTCCAGGGTATGCTATAGGATCCCATGTCAAAGACCAAAGAACACCCATGGGTCTATAAATGAACAGGGATGGACTGATTACCCATTGAGGTCTCGAAGGAAGAGTTAAGGGCTGAGACGAGGCATCAGGGGACTGGGGGCTGAAATAGAGATGGAAGGCAAAGAGAGGACAAGTTGGGGATGCAGAAGAAGCTGGGGCCACAGCCAGCAGACAACCACCCAGGGTAGTTGGAACCAGGAGTCTGGGGACACTTGCTTTAATACAGGGGAGCCAAGAGGGAAGGAGAGGGCTCAGAGTGAACCCCAAGGTGCACCCACCTGCATTGCCAATTCTCTATAAAAATTGTGCTTCTGTGTTTTACTGCTAAAAGAGATTTCTAAAAAAAAAAAAATCTCTGGACACTGTTGAATTAGATATTCTGGCTCTTAAAAAAAAACCTTTTAGCTATTAAATATAGCTCCACACAGGGTAATTTTCAGTAATAGCTTGGGTGAGTGCACTCAGACAGTCCTGGGTTATTTGAGGTCATGTTTTCAGAAGGCCCTCACTTGACTGGAATGACTGTGAATGCTGTAATTATCTACATTTTAGTTCATGACTAGCTGTTACAATTTGGAAATGTGTAAGTGTTAGCTTTTAAATGTTGGTTTGCATTTGAGGGAAGGATATTTCTCAGCACTGGACTATTCAAAATACCTGGAGATTTTGATGCCAAAATGAGCTTTTATACTGGTTCATTTTAAAGCATATATTAATTATAGTTTAATAAAAGTACATGTTATAGTTCTTGCCCTAAAGTTTCTGGTAATGATAGCTTTTAGAAAACAACATGTATTGTATTGTTTTTTGTTATCAGTATAAGAGAAGTTAATGTTGTTTGGAAGAATTTGAAAAAATGCATAAGCGTATTGAGAAAATTGCAAATACATATATTTTCACCAGCTGCTATTAATCATTCAATATTTTTTCAGTCTTTTATGTTGTGAAATATTTTATAAGTATAACAAATATACACTTAAATATACTAGGTTTCAAATACATTTCATTCTATTCTATTCTATTTATTTAATTATTTTGAAGAAAAAAGAAAAGGCAGCATGAAAGTAAGGAAAGGCACTGCCAGGGAAGAGGAGGGAGGGTTGGGCAGGTCAGGGTAACCAAAGGGCATTGATATAACAACACACATTATATGCATGTATGAAGATTTGCAGTGGGACTCAGGATTTTGGATAATTAAAACCCCAAAGGAAAGAACGTTATTGGATCCTCACTTACCTTCTACATTTCTCCTCCTCTCCAGAGAGAGAGAGAGAGAGAGAGAGAGAGAGAGAGAGAGAGAGAGAATGCTCTCTCGAAGTCGGTCATCCCTGTCCTTTCCTATACCTTTCTCAGCCTGCACTTGCTCATTATTAGCACACAGAAGTGTCACCAGTGTCTGGGAGGCCTGCCTCAGGAGCTCCTATAGGGAAAGGACTGAGCTATGCAGAGTGGAAGAGACAGTGCCAGCAATGCAGACAAGCAGACATGCATGGCTGGTGAGCTGGTGGGGACTAACTGCTCTGGACTGAAAATGTCATGCAATGCAGACAAGTCTATAAGCATGGCCAATGGGCTGGGAGAAGGAAGAGCTTCCTTCCCATGTCTGGTATAGAAATTAGAATTGGTAGTTCCCTACCACCTGCACAGTCTACCAGGTAGAGCCTTATAGCTGACAGGGGTCTGTGCCTGAAAGATCATAGGTGGGAACTTGGCCGGGCACTGAGCTCCTCAGTCTGGTAACTGGTTCAATTCTTTTGAAGAGCTGCCAAATTGTCTTTCACAGTGGCTGCCCCATTTGACTCCCATCAGCAATGGTGAAGGCTCCAGTTCCCCACACCTCCACACTGCTGTTGTCATTGGTCCTTTGAGGGTAGTGACAGGGACGGTTATGGTGCAGCGTCTTGCCTCACTTTCAGCTGACTTCCCTGTGACTAGTGAGGTTGGCTGTCTCTGTAGTCATGTGTCCTGGGGTGTTTTATTTGGAGACATAGAAAGTTTTGCTTTTTCTGGGTATCAGACCCATATCAGTTACATGATGGGTACATGTGTTCTCCCATGTTGTGCGTTCTCTTACTGTCTTCATACTGTTTTTTAATAATGATGAATACTAGTTAACTGCTTTGGTTGCTTACACTAAGAATGTATTATTTAATTGAAAACCGGAGGCTCAAACCTGTTTCCTTATGTGAGTTTTACCTGTGTAGCTCTTACATCTGTGACTTGTGTAGAATTAACTCTATGCGATATGAGGCAGGTTCACATCACTCTTTTAGCTGTAGTTATCCAGTCCTATCCTCTGTTACCACACTGTTCTCTCCCTGTTTACTGTGATGGTGTCCTCGTTACTTTTCTATTGCTGTGATGAGACACCATGACCAGGGCAACTTACAGAAGGAAGTTTATTTGAGACTTACAGTTTCAGAGGGTGAGCCCATGACCATCATGGCAGAGAGCATCAGTGGGGCTCACGTGAGACACAGCCATGATGCAGACAGAGATAACTGGCAACTGGTGGGGTCTTTTGAAACCTTGAAGCCCATCCTCAGTGCCACACCTCCTCCTACAAGGCCACACCTCCTAATCCTTCCCTAACAGTGCCACCAAATGGGGACCAAGTATTCCAGTATATGAGCCTGTGTGGGTTGTACCCATTTAAACCCCCACAGCATCATTGTCAGACAGATCATCTGGTGACTGTTATCATCTGTCATTTTGATTGTAGTGACAGGAGTGGGTATGGCAGAAGATCTCACTGTGCTTTGATGGGCTTTCCCTGGTGACTAGTGAAGTTGAATAATTGTCTTTGCCATACAGATTTTCTGTGTGTTTTTATTACTGAGATTTTAGATTTGACTCTCAGTTTTATTTCATCATATAGGTGTTCTTATGTGTGTCCTACAGTGTTGATAACTGTAGCTTTGTAGTATGTTTTAATATTGGTATGTATAAGCCTCCAACTTTGCTTTTTTTTAAAAAAAAATATTTTTGCCTATGCTGGATTCTATTGTTTTCATATGAGTTTTAGGATCAGTTTGTCAATTTCCACAAAATTCAGCTGTCTTAAATGTCAGAAAGATGATCCCGCTCCCAAAAGTCCACATCTGTGAATATGTTGTCCAACAGTGAAGAAGAATTAAGATAGAAGGTGGATTTGAGGATGCACAGTCAACATGGGGAGTGAGGCAGAGGAGATGTGAGGGTGAGTGCCAGAAAGGCTTGGCTGCAGTTGTTAGCCACAATAGCGGGAGTCTCAGCTGAGGAGCATGGTCACTCTCTGGAAACCCGAAAGAGCAGGGAAATGGAGCTCTCTGGAGCCTTCAGAAAGGAACACAATCGTACCAAAACCCCATTTTAATCCAACCAGAACTACTGTAGACTCATCGAACTATAAATGTGCCTTATGCCCCTGAAGGTCTGATTTTCACATGACCTAGAGAACATCAACACAGCTCTTTATGCAACAGCAACTCATCAAATTTTTGAACACAAGATGATATTCCGATGTAGATGTAACCAACCGTCTTATTAAATAAGAAACACAGAACCAATGTAAAAGAGAAAGCTAAGAGATCAGAGCTCAGAGCTAAAATCTCACCCTTCCTCCTGCGGTGGTCCTAGCTTCCTGAAAGAGACCCATTTCCTGTGTGTCAGTCATTTCATAGTCTTTTGTTCTGCCTTCTCATTGGTTGTAAACCCAAACACGTGACTGCCTCGTCACTGTCTGTATGTACAGCCCCCCAGGTCTTAAAGGCATATGTTTCCAATGCTGGCTGTATCCCTGAACACACAGAGATCCACCTAGCTCTTCTACCAAGTGTTGGGATTAAGGGCATGTGCCACCACTGCCACACTCTTGCTATGGCTCTAATAGCTCTGACCCCTGGGCAACTTTATTTATTAACATACAATCAAAATCACATTTCAGTACAATTAGAATACCATCACATTTCCCCTTTTCTATTTTAATAAAAAGAAAAAAAGCAAAAGGTTATAACTAACATAAGAAAAACTATATACAAAAGTACAATAACTATATACAATATATACAAGTAATAAATACCTAAACAGGTATTTGACAAATCAGAGAAAATAATTCCATCATCTATCCTATTTTGGTAAATCCAAGATGTATCTAATGCACTTTCTATTCTAATTAATTTTCAACTATAACTAACTAATCTTCAACTCCCTCAGAGACCCAAGAAGGAAATAATATTAGCTAACAAAAATAAAAACAGGAAGTGCATGCAAGCAACTTCCAAAAAATTTGTGAGTTGACAGAAACAACTAGCTGCCTGGACAGTCACCTGAGGTTTCCACAGTGTTGGGGCATCATCTTCAGCCTATAGGCTTAGCGTTTCTGATAGACTCATTAGTGAAGTAGGATGTACACAAGGTCAACAGTTCAACCTCACATTGGGTGAGAGCAGTCCATGTACCAGAAACACCTGAATTAGTGTCATGTCATGATTCAGGATTTTAAATTCTGGAAATTGTTGACAGTTTTTTAATTCAGCTGTCCATTCTTCTTGGCTGTGTATATATGGCTTCATCTCAGCATCCCCTTCTTCTCCACATCCCTCTATTAAATGTCAGTCTACTATTGAGAGGCGTGAGCTTTCAGATGCTGTTCCATTGTACAACAGAAGCTATCGGCCCTCTGCCTGTTAAGCTGCCTTCAAAGAAAAGGGCACTGTACCTTTTCCAGATTGCGAAGTCCACTTCAGGGATGGTGCCATATTGTCCTGGCCTCAGAAGATGCCTTTTGATAAAGCCATAACCACACTTGTTTTGGCAAGAATCAGTAGTCCTTTGTTTTGTGTTCTGTCTTTCCATTTTGTCCTGTTGATTCAAGGATACTTTGTTGTCCAGTGGCTAACTTTTGCCACAATGAAAGTTGACTCCATATGTAGTTTCTTCAATGCCCATATTTTCTCTGAAGTAGATTGGTACTGCCAGGAGCCGACATGTCTCAAAAAAGAAAAATTTTCTAAGTTATTAAAACATTTTAAATGCCATATTCTGTAGATCTCTGAAGGGTTTGAAGATGACCTGTCTAAAACATCTCTGCTCAATTTTTAAAACATATCTAATATGACTACAAGTTCTATTGTAATGTCTAACTACTAACTTTCATTTCTTTATGTCCTAATAGTTGGTAATAATAACATTCAAGGATCAGAAAATTGCATTACATTGTTAAATGAATGGTATGAATACAATTAGAAATATACATATAGCATTTTCTAACAATATCAGTTTCAAATTTGTATACAATATAAAACAATCCAATCCAATGTAAAGTATTTAAAACTAGTAATTGTCTTTTTCTTTCCCTTTCTTTCTTTCTTTCTTTCTTTCTTTCTTTCTTTCTTTCTTTCTTTCTTTCTTTCTTTCTTTCTTCCTTGCTTTCTTTCTAAACAAGAACCTTAAATCTAATTTCCTTTGCTTAGCCTTTTTCCTAACCCTTGACAACAACTTGTAACCAACCCCCCTAAACAATGAAAATTATCCCAGACCCAAAACCCATTAAAAAGACCAAAAAACCACCCGCCCCATGCCACCTCTTTGGGAATGTGGGCATTGTATTCTTAAAATTGCTGGGTATGGGTGAAGTTTTCTTTATCCTGAAAGAAAAATTTTAGGTTAATTGTCAAATGTGGGACTGGCAGGTGACAAAGATTTGTCCTGACTGTCCTGACTGTGGGCAAAGCAGGAAAACTCTAGCTACATTCCACTTCTTTAGGCCTTGTTAACAAAAACTTAAAAATGTTAGATAGTTTTTAGTTTTTATGTCATGTACTTTTTATAACCCCCAATTTTGCTGTCATGTTTTATCTTCATTGTCTCTTTTAATTTCTTCTTTGCACCATTGATTATGCAGGGACATTTTCTACAATTCACATCATTTCTAAATTTCATGTCATAGCATTTACCAAAACATGTGTTGGATTAGTAAGAGGGTTGGTCATTTATTTACTCTAAGCCTGCGCTCTGGAAAGAGCCTGATGAGAACAGCTCACTGTGCTGATGCAGTGAGGAGGAGGTGGACTGCCTGCGAGCTCCCCTGTGGCTGGCGGCCGGATCCGCCACTGGCTTCCGTGTGACCTCTTCATGGCTGCACGGGCACTGTGTTTCAAAGTTCTGGAGTTGGGATCTGGAAGAAAATGTACCAAGAGTTCTGAAAATAGAGCACTTCCCAGGCATCTGAGTATAGCACACTTGCCAATACCTTACTTCCTAAAGCCAGTCACATAACCAAACCTAGAAGTAATGTTAAAGGGACTCCCAGTGGCACACAGACCAGTCAATGTAGATGAATTTCTAAATGGTCTTATTAAATAAAAAGCATGGAGCCAAATATACAGGTGAAAGCCTTAGAGAGATCAGGGAAATAGGGAAAGCCACCAGCCAACCTTCCTCACCAGCTCTGCAGCTTCCAAATGTGAGCTACTTCCTGTCTTACCCATGCCTTTATAGCCTTGCTTTTCTGCCCTCTCATTGGCTCTTGGCCCAGCTACATCACTTCCTTGTCACTGCCTGTCTGTACAGACCTCCAGGTCTCTATTGTAGCTAGAGTTTTCCTGGTCCTGCCTGACCCACAGTCAGGACAAATCTCTCTCACCCGCCAGTCCCCCAGTCACTCAGACCCAACCGAGTAAACACACAGACTTATATTGCTTACAAACTGTATGGCCACAGCAGGCTTTTTGTTATCTAGTTCTTCTATCTTTATTTAACCCATTTCTATTAGTCTATACTTTGCCTCATGGCTGGTGGCTTACCGGTATCTTTACATGTTGCTTGTCCTGGTGGCGGCTGGCAGCGTCCCTCCCCTCAGCCTTCCACTTCCCCGCATTCTCTTCTCCCCTTGTCCCGCCTATACTTCCTACCTGGTTACTGGCCAATCAGTGTTTTAATTATTAACCAATCAGAGCAACACATTTGACATACAGACCATCCTACAGTACTCTACGTTTGGTACTGGGATTAAAGTCATGTATCACCACACTTCGCTCTGTCCCCTAGTATGGCCTTGAACACACAGAGACCCTGCCTGCTAAGTAATTGGATTAAGGGCGAGTGCTGCCTGACTTTGTTTACTTAAAATGGCTGGCCTTTTCCCTCTGATCTCCGGGTAAGGTTTATTTATCAAAGCACAAATAAGTATCATCACATTTCAGCACAAATATCACCAAAAGTCAATCTGTGTTCTTTTCAGAACACTAAGTGGTGGTCTGTCATACTTGATCTGCAAGAAGGTCATAAATCCTTCCAAAAGTGTGTGCTTTGTTTTCAGACCAGAGTGTTCAATATGTGTGTACTCAGCTATACATATTGACAAATTATTCAAATCTGCTAGAGCCTCACTTATGTAAGTGATACATTACATTTTTATTCTTGTATGCTATTAAACTTACTTGTATACTAAAAAGTGGAGAATTTAGTATTTACAGTCCTCTCTGCTTTGTTTCTGTGGGGTTGTGTAAGCTTCCTAAGCCTGTCATTGCCCCTGTCCCCAGCAGCAAATGGCTGCTGTGCTGGGGCTTTGTCCCCTTGTCCGGGTGCTGGGTTATGTTGGTGTAGTTGATTTTCGTCTTCATTGCCATCCTCAGTCATTTGAATGCTTTGTGTGTGTGGAGTTTGTAATGACCCTCTCTGCAGCACCTAGCTCTCACTGACTGTGGGCGTCCTGGGCAGGGGCTCTTCTTTCTGCTTCTTTTCTTAACCATGAGGTGATTATCTCTAAAGTTCCCTAAACAGTGAATAGCTTACAATTCTCAGTCTACCTCTTATCTCTTCCTCTTTCCACCATTTTAAATATCTAAGGAAAAGAAGACATACAATTATTTGATTAAATTTATTCTAGGTCTTATATTTTAAAAAGTATTGCATTTTGAAGCTCTTAAAACTCTGAATGGAAACTGAACACAAAGCTGCCCTGGTCCTGGGTATCACTGTATCCATCCCTCTATCCAGACAGAGCCAACACCATCACTGTATCCATCCCTCTATCCAGACAGAGCCCACACCATCACTGTATCCATCTCTCTATACAGACAGAGCCCACACCATCACTGTATCCATCCCTCTATCCAGACAGAGCCCACACCATCACTGTATCCATCTCTCTATACAGACAGAGCCCACACCATCACTGTATCCATCCCTCTATCCAGACAGAGCCCACACCATCACTGTATCCATCCCTCTATACAGACAGAGCCCACACCATCACTGTATCCATCTCTCTATCCAGACAGAGCCCACACCATCACTGTATCCATCCCTCTATCCAGACAGAGCCCACACCATCACTGTATCCATCCCTCTATACAGACAGAGCCAACACCATCACTGTATCCATCCCTCTATACAGACAGAGCCCACACCATCACTGTATCCATCCCTCTATACAGACAGAGCCCACACCATCACTGTATCCAACCCTCCAGCCAGCCAGAGCCTCCACCATCACCTAATCCTTCTCTCTGTCCACACAGAGCCTTGGCTGACACTAGCATTCCCTCCATCCACTCTGTCCACACATAGAGCCTCCACCACAGAAGGAAGCACTTCAAATCTGGAGTTGAGTAAAGTGCTTTGTTCCCACATTCAGTTCTGAAAATCTCCAGTGACTGTGCCGAAAGATCGAACAATTTGACAAATGCTGTAGGAAGTTGGGCATACAGGAGTCCATCCTGTAGGCAGGTGCCCTCAGACCAGTACTTCTCAACCTTCCTAATGCTGCAATCCTTTAATACAGTTCCTCATGTTGTGGTGATCCTAACCATGAAATTATTTCATTGCTACTTCATAACTGTAATTTTGCTACTGTTATGAATCGTAATGTAAATATCTGACATGCAGGATATCTGATGTTTGACTCTAAAGGAGTCACGGCCCATAGCTTGAGAACTACAGCTGCTTCTTTTTAAACCTCAGTTTCTAGTCAGGTTGGTATAAAGGGTAACCGTGGCAAACCAGAACGTCAGCAACACAGAGCAGCTTCATTTGTTGTTGCTGTTGTGACAGTCTCCTTCTGTCGCCCAGACTGGCCTTGAACTTGCAATCAATCCTCTTGCTGTGTACTCTGTCCTGCTGAGAGCCTCTGCTTCAGAAGAAAGCAGCCTCCTTTGGCTTGGAGTTACAGATGCTAAGGGACAGTTTAAGAAAAGGCTCTTCCACCTCTGTTTCCTCCTTTCTGTTTTAAGCCCTAATCTAATCTTGGGGAGGTTGCTATAATGATGCCTTACTGTGTGGCCTTGGACATGGTGCCGTGTTGGGCTATTGCCACTTGTTTTATCACCATCCGACAGTCATGAGCAAACATGCATATGCTGGCCCTGGGTCTCCCAGGCTTAAATCCCTTCCTCCATTTATTACTGACCTTCCAAGAAATATCTTGTGTGTGACATAAAAGTAAAGATCCTTGACTGTCAGGAAAGATGCTGGGGATGGGATTTTCTTCATCCTCCTCAAACCACGTGGCCTGTGTGTTTTTGTTACCAGCAGGTGGTGGGGAGTTAGAGTGAAACCGGTGTGGGGAAGCTGCACAGTCCCACATTCAGTGTCTCTTCCATTCTCCATTGAAGAAAGTGCCATTCCTTGCCTTCTTCAGTCCCACAGGACTGTGGAGTTTAGATCTGCTCATCTAGCATTTACTGTGCAAACCGAGTAACCATTCAGTTTAAGGCATCTTGTAGAATAAGAAATTTCTTATTTGTTTAAAAATAATAAAATAGATTTGTTAGCAGTGTACCAGCCAATCACAGTGGTACACGCCTGAAATACCAGCACCTGGGAGGCTGAGGCAGGAGCATCCTCCAAGTTCAAGGCTAGCTGGGCTATATGTAGTCTTTAAATAGCCCTTTACATTTTTAGATTTTTTTCATATTTACTCATATTCCCCCTTTAAATAACTTTTATGAGGCCAAAGAACAGAGCAATGCCAGTTCATGAAATAAACTTTATATTTTAAAGTACTCTATTTTCTTTGTAGCACTTCATATACTTTTATTAATAAATGTGTTAGTCTCCTTAGCCAGAACATGCATTCTCTGAGGCCAGGGCTGTGTGTGGTCCCCGTTTGTCCCTGTGTAGCTAAGGCTTGTAGCAGCATGAGTTATACAGTACTTGATCAGTAAACATGTTTGTTGACTGAATGAAAGGATGACCATCTGGAGGTGGTGAAGCCTGTCTGTGCTGTTGGAGTTTGCTGCAGACCACCCCTGCAGACTTGCAGGGTAAGAACATGTTTTGCCCATAGGTGGATCCTGACCTGGGTTAGAGGGTGGTGGCTCTAAGGATGAACATACTTCCGGAAGACACCAGGTGGAAGAAGTCATGAAGAAGGGTAGAGATCAGGAGGGAGGTTGACCTGGATGGCACAGCTGAGAGCGGTCACATACTGATCCCAAACTGGACCTACAGGAAAGGACAGCTTGATGACACTGTCACCACAGGCAGCTTTTACATAGGACAAAGTCCACGACTGGGACCCTGGACTGTATAAAATAGAGAAAAGAAACTAAGCCCATGCATGCATCCTTTGCTTTATACTTCTTGACTGTAGATTAAATGTGACCAGCTCCCAGAGCCCTCCCCCGTGACTTGGCTGCCATGATGGACTCTAACTGCCCCTGGAGTATTTTCCTTATATCACAGCATCAGAAAAAGAAACAATGACATCATTTGTCTTTCCCCTGATAAGGAGTTTGTATTTCAGAAACATCCAAGAGATGCTCAGAGTACATCTTGATTATCTGTTTGATGGCAGCTTGTGCCTGTGAGCTGAGAACAGTGTGATGGCAGACTACAGACAGTGATGCCTCAAAAGTCTATAAAGACTGTTGGCACACAGCAGTGTTAGCCATCACTGTGCCCAGCCATGGAGCATGCCAGCATGACTATCATACTCTAGCTGGTCTAACTTCTTCCTCCATGTCTGCTTCCCTTGTCTCCATGTTAAGGACACCACTACCCACTGGACTGAGACAGATACCTGAGAACCAGGAGGAGGAGAGGCCTTCCCATCTCACATCTAGTCAGTACTGAAGTCCAGTGGTCCCACAGTGGTGGCAGCCTGCCTTGCCTGTCTGCTAGCTCTGTGTCTTCATTCCTCCATGGGGTAGTCTGGGTGCCTTTTGCCTTCTGCCCTGGTAGGAATCATGATAAGTGGGTCTTAAAAGAAAGGATTAATACATTTTCATGATGCTTCTGAGAGCCTTTTTAACCAAGGTTTGGGTATCACCAGATACCCCACTGGTATGTTCTTTCTTTCTAGAAAATGCACCCAGACCGTCATTCCCTCTCAGTGCCCCCAACTTCTTTCCTCCTCATTAATTCTCATTGACTCATTTCCCACCATGGTGATTACCTTTGATCCATCTCCCAGCAACAGCTTATCCATCTCAAGCAAACACAAGCAGCCACAGAAGCACACATAAACATTTACGTAGACACAAGTGTGCACGTGTATACACAGATACACACATGGTATTCACTCTGTGTTGCTAAATCTCCAACTGAGTTGAATTCTGCATGGACTGCTTTACAGTCTAAATTAGACATGTATGCCAGTAGATACCATTTATCATGCCATCTCTGTTAGATTCTGTACTCACAGAGCAGAGGGACCTTGGTCTCCGTGGGTGCACAGTACAGATTCCTTGGCTCTAGTGCAGATGTTGTATGTTTTTTTCAAATGTATGATTTTGTTTCCTGTTTGGTTTACAGTGATGTGTTGGTTTACCTTCCTTTAAAAAAAGCCTTATTTTATTTTTAATTATGTGTATGTGTGTAAGAGTGTGTCTATGTGAATGCAGGTGCCCACAAAGGCCAGAAGAGAGCATTACATCTTTGGAGCTGGACTTTTAGGCAGTTGTGAGTCACTCAACTTGGGTGCTAGGAACCAAACTTGGGTCATCTGCAAAAGCAGCAAGCACTGAGCCATCTTTCCATACCCCCATCCCCATTTTCTTTCTTAAAGGCAGTCAGGGGAGATGGAAGTGTGAATCAATATCTGAAAACCAAATGTACTTCTTAATAGACTCAGAATTAATATACTCAGTGGGATGTGAAAATCCCGTTTCTATCTTTTCCTGATGCAAACATTATCAGGTGAATTACTTCAATCAAGAACTGAGTCTCCAAACACTTGACCTTTACTATGTCCCAAGCTCTTCAAGGTTCTGTATCAGTATTTCTAACATTTGTTAGGGAAACATTCTCTTTTATGATGTCTCCGAGCACCACTTCCACGGTGCTACATCATTACATTGTCAATGAGATACTTCTCATTGACCGTCTTCCCGTTTCTCTCAAAGTGCTAATTTCATAGACTCCTCAACTAATGATCTGTCTCAGCCCTGTTATTTCTCTCTGGTTATTCATCTTCAATAGTCTGGTCCGTAGACATTTCTATTTCTATCCATCAAATATAATCTTGTCTTCTGTGGGATGAACTGATGCCCAGAGGGTTAGGTATAAGTGTGAGTCATTAGTGTAAGGTGGGAGACACACCAGGAGTTAGGAATCCATATGAAATGTCAGGTGCAGAGGAGACATTGAATCTGCATCAGAGAAGTCCTCAGGGAGGCAGGGTTAGGATCCTCGAGTGCTTCAGTTTGGGAACAAGCTATCAGGGTACACGTGCGATGGGGTGAGAAATGACAGTGAAGTGGAGAAAGACTGGGAATGTTTCCTCAGGAAGGTATGCAGGGCAGAGGCAGGGCAACCCAAGGCAGATGCCTGCTGGGGGCTGTCTCCTGCCTGCAGCAATAGGTCAGCATCCTCCGAGAGGGCCAACCCTGTGTGTACCTTAGGACCAGCCCTATACATTCACAAAACAGATTACTGTGGACATCAGGGTTCTAGGCTCTAGGTTGTAATAGAGCTAACTCACTCATCTCAGTGGCAGAGTCCAGCTGTCACTGTGCCTCAGAGCTGCTGGTTTGTGACAGAGCCTGGGGCTGGTTGAACTTCTTTCTCTACAGTGGCATGAGTGGTAAAAGTTATCAGAAAGTAATTGACTAGTTAATTGCATACAGAGTATTTTATCTTGGCATTCAGTCATAATTTGTTTTATTGATTTTCTTCTTCCCCCTTTGTCTCCATCCCCCTGCCAACTGTATCCTCCGACTTGGAGCAGCCTCTACTTACATTCTGCCCCCCCTTCTATCACCACCCCACCTTCCTCAGCACCTTTTGCCCATCTTCTGTTCCCTGTCTTAGTTTCATTTCCTGTTGCTCTGATAAGATGTCCTGACACAGGCAGCTTAGGGGAGAAAATGTGCTCTGTCTTGGAGGTAGCAAAGGGATCAACTTTGAATTTGGGGACAGTTCCATTGGTGTCTCTGGAGAAGGTGGCCTAGAGCAGAAGGGCCTCTCTGCTTTTAGGATATGAGACACTTGGGATCTAACCTGTAGTAAGAGGGGACAAAACAGAACAAGTAACTGTGTGTAAGGGAAAGTGTGGGAATGAGGAGGATTGTTTGCCTTGTCTCAGGTTAGGTCAGGGAGGACCATGATTCCTACATGTGCCACTTGGAGAAGCATGTGTCTTTGCAGTAGGCTATTTCCAGAAACACAGAAGGCTGTCTAGGTGAGTGTGAGATTATTTGACTATTGGTATTTTATCAATAATAAATTCTATAATTAATATATCACTGTTTTTCAGAAATTCAGCATTTTCACAAGTGGTCCTTCCAAATGTTCATGCTGAGGTGCTAGCTGCCAGGATAGTGACATTTGTAGGTGGGCCTGTTATGAGGATGTCTGAGTTAGAGTTTTCACTGCTGTGAAGAGACACCATGACCACAACAACCCTTATAAGGAAAACATTTATTAGGGTGGCTCACTACAGTTTTCGAGGTTCAGTCCATTGTTATCATGACAGGAAGCATGGTGGTGTGCAGGCAGAGGTGGTGCTCGAGCTGAGAGTGCTATATTTTGCAGGCGACAAGAAGCCAACTGAGACACCAAGTTGTAGCTGAAGTTTTCCTGGTCCTTCCTGGCCCACGGTCAGGACAAATCTCTCTCACCCACCAGTCCCGTAGCCACTCAGACCCAAGCAAACACACAGACTTATATTACTTATAAACTGTGTGGCCGTGGCAGGCTTCTTGCTATCTAGTTCTTATATCTTAAATTAACCCATTTCTATAAATCTATAAGTTGCCATGTGGCTCGTGGCTTACCGGTATCTTACATCATGTTTCTCATCGCCTCTGCCTTTGCCTTCCACTTCCCAGAATTCTCCTTTCTCCTTGTCCCGCCTAAACTTCCTGCCTGGCTACTGGCTGATCAGCACTTTATTTATCAATCAATCATCCACAGCACTGAGTGGTATCCTGAGCATAGGAAACCTCAAAGCCCACCCCCACAGTGACACACTTCCTCCAACAAGGCTAACCACACTTCAGCAAAGCCACACCTCCTATTAGTGGCACTCCCTATGAGATTATAGGGGCCAATTATATCCAAACTACCACAGAGGGTGAGCCTTATGGTATGGTCAGATTCATACCTTTTTTCAAGCAGACACCAGAGAGATTGCATTCATTCCCTCTGCACCATAAGAGAACAGTGAGGAAGGGCTGTCCTTAAGGAAGGAATAGAGCCCTCACTGGGAACTTGAACGGCTGGCACAATACTCATGGACTTCCAAGCCTCCAGAGCTTTGAAAAAGAAATAGCTGTTGTTTCCTGTAGTCTATGGCATGTTGTTAATGGCAGCCAACTCAATTAGCAAGCTATTTCATTTATTGTGTTGGTGATACTGCCCCATATTCTGCCTCTGTATCCCTGTGACATACTCCTTTCAGTATGAGGTAGTTTAGCTTGCTTCTTTTAGTTTGAATAACCTTATAGGTTTTCAGCCTTAGCCCTAGTCCTGAAATGAGCACTGATGATCTCTATCAAGGAAAGGATCCAGAAGCAGAGGATGGATGCTGTGTGACCATCACTTCTGGGCCTGTGTTTCTGTGCATATGGCCACCTGCATCTCCATGAAGCTAACCAGAGTCCCTACTGCAATCTCCAATTATAGTCCATTGTGAGGCAGACTACCTCTAATCCATAACTTCCCACTCTATAGCTAAGCCAGCTTTAGGCGTGAATTGTTGATTTGTTCTATTCCAGTGTAAACATACAGCTGTGGCAGAATGGCTACTCTGAACATCCATGGAAAACATCTTGAGTAGCTCGTGTGTCATTTTTATGTGTATTTCTGCGTGGTTTTCATTTCATCTTAGTGCTTCTAAACCTTGGATGTTTCAAATGTGCAATCATCTTGTGCAGGGTTCATGGCGGTCTTCATGCTTCTCTGTGTCACTCATCAAGGTGTGTGTGTGTGTGTGTGTGTGTGTGTGTGTGTGTGTGTGTTGAGCACAGTGACACTTAGCTGCCAAGTGTCACAGCTGTAGAAAAGAAGTGTCTGCTTCCTATACCCGAGGCTTTCAGCATGGGTCATCTCATCTCATCCACTTAGTTCCATTGGGAAGAAAGTAAATTATTTTAAAACTATCATAATGTTCAGGTCTAGTATGCTTTGAAATTCACTGAGGTCCCCATTTATTTTCCTCGTTTAGTGAGTAAATAAGAATTACTTGCAATTAGCAGCTTAATTGTTTGTATATCAGCAAGGGAACACTCGTGAAAAATTAAAATGGAAACAATTTGTCTTTATTTCTCAGTTAGATCCTTCTCATTTTCTTTCCCTTTGCCTTTACTCTTGGTGAAATCACCCTTCAAAGGTAGATGTGGTGTGTGTGTGTGTGTGTGTGTGTGTGTGTGTGTGTGTGTGTGATGTGTGTGTGTGTGGTGTGATATGTGTGTGTGTGGTGTGATGTGTGTGTGTGTGTGTGTGATGTGTGTGTGATGCGTGTGTGTGTGTGATGCGTGTGTGTGTGTGATGCGTGTGTGTGTGTGGTGTGATGCGTGTGTGTGTGTGGTGTGATGTGTGTGTGGTGTGTGTGTGATGTGATGTGTGTGGTGTATATGTGGTGTGATGTGTGTGTGTGGTGTGATGTGTGTGATGTGTGTGTGTGATGTGTGTGTGTGGTGTGATGCATGTGTGTGTGGTGTGATGTGTATGTGTGGTGTGTGTGTGGTGTGATGTGTGTGGTGTGGTGTGTGTGTGGTGTGATGTGTGTGGTGTGATGTGTGTGTGGCGTGATGTGTGTGTGGTGTGATGTGTGTGGTGTGATGTGTGTGTGGTGTGATGTATGTGTGGTGTAGTATGTGTGTGTGGTGTATGTGTGGTGGGGTGGGGTGGGGTGTTTGGGTGTGGGTATGAGTGGATTTGTATGTGTGTGTATATGTGTGTGGTGGTATGTGTGTATGTATGTGTGTGTGTGTGTAGTGTAGTGTATGTGGTTTGGTATATGTGGTGTAGTATGGGAGGGAGTGTGTGGGTGTGGGTGCGTATGTGGTGTGGTGTGTGTGGTATGATGCAGGGTGGGATATGTATGTATGTATTGGTTGAAATATTAAGGCCACTCTGTAGTAAAAAGGGAGGTTTATTTTGTGGTAACTTACATGGGAAGGGATAGGTGAGTTGCAGGGTCTGGGAAAGGTGTGTCGCAATCCAGCGGTGTTCTCTAGAGAACTCTCCTCGGTCTACCTCCAGCATCCAGGGTCCAGGAACTAAGAGAGCTGGCACATCCGGATCTCAGGTCTTCAGGGTCCTCTCTCAGTCCCACCTTGTAGGCGTGACAGTTACCGAAGCCTCAGTGGGGGTTGGAACTTCCAGATCAAAGCTGGAACAGCTACCCACTACATGTATGGTGTGGTGTGTCTGGTGTAATGTGGTGTGTGGTATGGTGTGTGTGGTGTGGTGCAGAGTGAGGTGTGTGTGTATATGGTATGGTGTGGTGTAGTGTAGTGTGGGATGTGGGTGTGTGTATACATATATATGTGTGTGTATGTATGTATGTATGTGTATATATATATATATATATATATATATATATATATATATATGCAGTGTGGGGGTGTGGTGTGCTGTAGTGTGGTGTAGTGTGGTGTGTGTGGTGTGGTGCAAAGTGGGGTATGTGTGTATATGGTGTGGGGTGTGTGTGTGTGTGTATATATATATACATATATATAATGTGTAGTGTGGTGTGTGTGGTGTGGGGTGAGGGGTGTGTATATTGTGTTGTGGGGTGTGTTTGTGTTGCGTAGTGTGTGTATAGTGTGTTATGTGTGTTATGTGTGTGTGTATGGTATGTCTGTGGTTCAGGAGAAAGGTATCCCAGCCTCCCTTCAAAGGCAGCTGGACATGAGTTATGCTTATTTGTTTACTAGAATATTTCAGAGGGATACATGTAGCTCCTCGACATGTACCCAACTCTACTCTACCTTCAAGTTCATTGAACATTTTTATTATGTATAAAGTACAATGATGACAGTTTTTGCACACTTAATTGAAGATGTTTTCAGGTTTTCCAAAGATCTGTTTTTGTTAAATGTTGTATAAGATATGCTCTGTGCATTGGTTAAATCTTTTTGGTTTTTCGAGACAGGGTTTCTCTGTGTAGTTTTGCTTCCTGTCCTGGAGCTCGCTCTGTAGACCAGGCTGACCTCGAACTCACAGAGATCCACCTGGCTCTGCCTCCTGAGTGCTAGGATTAAAGGCGTGCGCCAGCGCCGCCCGGCCTCATTGGTTAAATCTTGACGGAGCGACAACACCGGCTTCCTCTTGGATTAGTTTGACCAAGAGTGAGCCCAAATTAGAATTTCCGCTTCTCTCCCTGTGTCCTCTATCTGTGTCTAACAAAGGGCTTTGTTTTCCCTTTTATTGGATGGCACAGAAAGCATCACTTGGGAAGGAATGAGGGATACTTTACAAAAATCTTCAGCCAGGTTTTACAAAGATGAAGTCACTGGCTCCAAATGACCCCAGCTGACCTGGGAGCAGTCAGTGTTGCCAACACAAGCTGTATCTGCAGGGTGTTTCCAGCTTGTTCACAGCTTTCATCAAATTATTCCCGTAACACACATGCACATACATCACTCAGAGTCAGCAGCATGGAAGAAAGTAGAACTTGAGATTAAAGTTTGCATTAGCTTAGGCTGTAAAAGCTGATTGCCTGGGGGATTAGAGGGAAGAAAGGTTAGTTCTTACCCAGTTCTCTTAAAGGCCAGCTTCAAACAGACCGATGGACAGTGGGATAGCAAGTCTTAAGTGATCTCAGGGGTATTATCAACTTGGCTGTGAGGGCCAGGGGAGTTCAGACTCAATGTAAGAGATGTTTTCATAAAGTTGTACCATTACAGCAGCACACTCACTTCTTTTGTCTTGGAAAAGAAAAATCCATCTTAAATTAGGAGTAAGTGTGTATATGAGGGGTGTGTGTGTGTGTGTGTGTGTGTGTGTGTGTGTGTGTGTGTGAACTTCTACAAAAGCATAGCTAGCTTCAATTCTTTTATTTCCTAGTGTTGGTGAGCTTATCTCATGTGAGGAAGTTGAAGGTTATTCAGTTCACAAGACATCGAATTGTTTTATAGTTATTCAGTTCACAAGGCATCGAATTGTTTTATAGTTATTGTCTAAACAATAACCGCACACATATCTGCCACCTGGCATATGAGCAAGTAGGGATTAAGTATGACTTCAGTCACATTTCCCAAAGGCTGGTTTCTTTTTGAAGATAAAAATGCATGAGTAGCCTTTCTCACAGAACTCACATTTGTTTGCTGGACGACTTAGCAGTTGGAAGTTGCCGTCTCCTCCATTTGACTGTCCTGTCTGCCGGCCTGGTTTGTCAGAGGTCTCGGTCCTTTGCCCACTGTGTTCACATGGCTGAAGCTTCATCACATTCCTCGTGGCTCTTCTTATTTTTGTTTTGTGTTGAAACAGGGTCTCACTATGTAGCCCAGGCTGGCCCAGAGCTCTCAATGTAGCCAAGGCTGTTCTTGAAATCATCATCTTCTCATTTCAGTTTCCTGAGTGTTTGAGTTGCAGGTCTAAGTCACGACACCCTGCCTTTCTTCTTCTTTTGATAAGCTTTATCAGACAGCTGTTGCTGGAGGGCTTCTCTCCAGGTTCCCCAAGCCCCGCAGTCCCACAATCCACTTATAAAATAATCACTCAGACGCTTATATCACTTATAAACTGTATGGCCGTGGCAGGCTTCTTGCTAACTGTTCTTATATCTTAAATTAACCCATTTCTATAAATCTATACCTTGCCACGTGGCTGGTGGCTTACCAGAGTCTCTACATGCTGCTTGTCCTGGCAGTGGCTGCAGTGTCTCCTCCTCAGCCTTCCGCTTCCCAGAATTCTCCTCTCTCCTTGTCCCACCTACTTCCTGTCTGGCCACCTACTTCCTGCCTGGTCACTGGCCATCAGTGTTTTATTTATATAGAATGATATCCACAGCAGACAGCCTCTTTTCCCCTTACTCATATAAGCCAAAGAGAGGTACCTTCAGTGAAATCTAATTTGGGCAGACTGCCTCTAATCTCATTGGCTTTAATCGGTTGAGTTGCTTCACGAGTGCACTCTTACTGGCAAGTGTGTTTGGTTCCAGCTGAGGCTGTGGGTCACAGTGTTATCCAGGCTCACTAAAGCACTGTAGTCTCTTGGCTGGGGTGGGGTGGGGCCAGTGGAGGTAGCTACTCATCATCCAGCCTGCAGGCCTAGTGGTGGCTGCATGGCTGTGTTTACAGGGATTTTAAGAGCTGGAAGAGAGAGCAAGTACCTTGTAAGTCTTTTCCTGCATCACCTTTTGTTCAACATATTAATCTCCTCCCCCACCTTCTTCTATAACCATCTTCTCCAACTGCCCATCCCTTCACATCCAACCCTGAGATTTCTTCTTTTGTTATTCATTTTTCTATCCTCATACAGTCCAGTTTGTGTTTCCCAGCCAGTCTTGGCAGTGGGGCCTGCTGTGGGGTGGGATAGACCTAACAGATGTGATATCGTTAGAGAAAACTGCTGTCTCTCCCAGCATCTATCAAATGCCAGTACCTCCTCAGATAGTGGTGGGACTTTTGTGTCTACCTTCCCCTTCTACACCGGGACTTTATCTGGCTGTAGCTTGCATGGGTCTTGTTCATGCTGTCACAGTTGGCATGTCATAGTACATCTGCCCTGTTGAATCTGAAACTATGTGTTGTTATCTCAGTGGATACACTGTCTCTGGTTCTTACAATCTTTCTGTCCCCTCTTCTGTGAAGAGCCCCCTGTGCTTTGGGGGGAGGAGTATAATATGTATTTACCATTTAGGGACAAGTACCACACAGTCTCTTATTATCTGTAAATTGACTAGTTGAGGGTCTTTGTGTTAATTGCTGTCTACTTCAAGGAGATGCTTCTCTGAGAAGGGTTGAGAGAAGTATGGGTATAGGGCAAAGTCATTAAGAGTCATTTTAATGTCCATTTACTCGTTTTTTTATATCAACACCTCAAATGTGAAAATTGGATTTCTTCCAGTGCCAATTAATTTCCCTTCCTGAGTGTGCATTAACATCCTTTATGTATTTCAGCCCAGAGGTCCTGAAGAGTGAGCCGTATGGAGAGAAGGCTGATGTCTGGGCTGCAGGCTGCATTCTTTATCAGATGGCGACTCTGAGTCCTCCCTTCTGTAGTACCAACATGCTCTCCTTGGCTACTAAAGTAAGCCACAGGGAACAAAAGGGCCTCCTATAGCTACCAGGCACACCCTGTTCTTCACAAAACCCTTGTGACTTACACAGCCATCAGTTAGAAGCATGTGTTGTTTGATTTCCTACACAACCCAGTCTATCTTATCTCTCCTCTAAATATCTATCACAGTGCATGTATATTCCTATTTGTTGTATTCATTTGTCATATAAAGTCATGAAAATAAATTTTCAAATACTGTTTCTTTGTGGTTTGGAGATGGAACCCAAGGCCTAACACATGCTAGGCAAATGCTCTATCATTGAGCTTCATTCATATTATATTATCCCATGGATTACTTTATCATGAGCCTAAGGTTAACTTTAGCTCAGCTTGGAGAATAAGATTCTGTATTCTAGAACTGTCTAATTGGCTATTGGAATTAATTTTCATTTGTTGGGATGTTTCCATTCCTGATTAACTTTTGTGTGTGATGTTATATGAATTTATTAGCAATCCCCATTGTAGCCATGAATGACTGCTCACAGATAGCATGGTTGTTTGATGCTGTTGCTATTTTCTGTTTGCCTTGCAGATAGTGGAGGCAGTGTACGAGCCGGTACCAGAAGGCATCTACTCTGAAAAAGTGACAGATACCATTAACAGGTAAATAGTCTCACAATTTACAACATATAGCTGCCATCATAAAATCCCCATGTCTTTATATAATCACTACCTATGGGTAAATAGTTACGAAAGGTCCCTCAGGTAATCCAAACCTAGAAAGATGTTTGAGCATCATTAGTAATAGTGACTCTTTGGAAACTGTTGGGATATCCAAGAAGAACTTGACAGAGATGTACAGATATTAGGCCTATCTATAAAACCTATGTTGACATGAAAAATGTGTGTAATGGTGTCGACATGAAAAATGTGTGTAATGTGAAACTAAGTAAAACAAGTAGTGTGAAAATCTATTTTTCTGAAATAAATAAAATATGCACAAATATGGAAAAAAGAGTAACATAGAAGCTAGATAGGGCAACGATAAAACTGCAGGTACTTTTAAAAGTTGGTAATACTGTATTTTATACTAAATTCTCAAAAAATGAGAGGCTTTACCCATTCATATAGCAGGAGTTTAATAAAGGTTGTTGCCTCCTGGCCTCACACTCAGACCAATCCTGCCTGCTGCTCTCCGGGTTCCGGCTCCTCCCTTCATGACCTTTCTGGTACTGGTCCTTTCTTCTGAAACCCTCCCCTCTCAGACACATGCGTGGTTCGTGCCCTCACTTCCCATGGATCGACACAGAAGCATCTCAGATCGGGAAGCCCACTCTGAGCACCTACTGTCTCGGTGCTCTCTAGCCTGCTTTAAAAACCAGTCTCTGTGCTTCTGTGACTGTTAACCTTTGCTGTCAGTTTGGATGGATTTGGAATCACCTAAGGGACATACTGTTGGGTATATCTGAGGCAGGGTTCCCAGAAAGGCTGAGTGATGAGGGAGGACCCACCTGAATGTGGGCAGCATCACCATATGAGATGGGGTCCCAGACTGAAGCAAAACAGAGAAAGCGAGCTGAGAACCAACAGTTTCTCTCCTTACACTGTGTATAGATGGTCCTATCACACCCCTGCCATCATGCTTTCCAATCACAAGGGACTGTATCTCCTCTTAAGTGATAAGTCAAAATGAACCCTATTTCCCTGAGTGGCTTTTGTCAGGTAATTTGATTGTTACACCAAAGAAGAAAACTAATACACAAAGTCGGTACTGAGAATGATGTTGCTGTGAGAAATCTGACCACATCCTTGGCAGATCTTTTTTGTTTTCATTTTTATTTAATTTCATTTTATGTGCATTGGTATGGGGATGTCAGGTCCCCTGGAACTGGAGTTGCAGACAGTAGTGAGCTGCTGTGTGGGTGCTGGGAATTGAACCCTGGTCCTCTGGAAGAGTAGCCAGTGCTCTTAATGGCTGAGCCATCTTTCCAGCCCCATTTGTAGATCTTTGCAACTGGTTTGTGGAACAGATATGGAAGAGTTTGGAGCTGTGGGCTAAAGACGCTGCCAAGTGCTGTAAGTGGAGCTCCGTGGGCCACTCTGGTGGGAGTTTCGAGCACCAGGGTTGAAAGGAACCCTCCCTAAAGCAGGAGTCAAAATAATCCTCCATTTAATCAGGTATTAATATTTGGTGACAGCAGCAAAAAGCGTAATTTGTGCCCCTAAGATATCACAATAAGCATACACATGCTTATTTGTTGACTGTCTCTTCTTCACTAAGTCAACTCGAGAGCAGACATTTTGTTACCTTGCTTCCAACTTGTTGAGTATGCAGAGGAGTGCCTGTCACAGACCAGACCCTCAGTCAACACTGGCTCTGGGAGTTATGGCTGACATCTGGTGTCAGTGTCAAGGACATCTTGGTACTTCCATGGAACCAACATTAGTTTTCTGCTCCGTCAGTCTGGACCACATCCTTTTCATTTTGGATGTTAAAAGTCCTACAGTCCCCTTAGATGGACAAGTTTCTGCCTCTTTCTGAGACTCTGAAACCCTGGCTTCATGTCTATCCTGCATATATCACCATCTCCAATGACATACTACAGTGGTCATTCACTTGGCTCTTTGGTTACTCTTGCAAGGTCATTTTATGCTGGTTAATGCCTTACCTCTTTGTAGAATAATTTCTTGACCACGTATACAGAATGCTGGCCTAGTCTCTTGAGCCTCAGCTTCTATAGAACACCCTGCTCAGGAGACCCTATGTACTGGAGGTGCTGCTCAGGAGACCCTATGTGCTGGAGATGCTGCTCAGGAGACCCATGTACTGGAGGTGCTGCTCAGGAGACCCTATGTGCTGGAGATGCTGCTCAGGAGACCCTATGTACTGGAGGTGCTGCTCAGGAGACCCTATGTACTGGAGGTGCTGCTTAGGGACCCTATGTACTGGAGGTGCTGCTTAGGAGACCCTATGTACTGGAGGTGCTGCTCAGGAGACCCTATGTACTGGAGGTGCTGCTCAGGAGACCCTATGTACTGGAGGTGCTGCTCAGGAGACCCTATGTACTGGAGGTGCTGGTCAAGGGATTTCTATATCTGCTTCATCATTGGTGTAACAGGGATTGTCACCAAGGGTGACAAGCAGAGTGGAACATAGTGACAGCTTCTCTTCTCAAAGCTCATGTTGGTGGGCTCATGAGGAACAGACAAGGGGGAAGAAAGATGGAGGGAAATGAGATTCCATTATATACAAGGCAGCGTTTGATGAGGAGTGGAGGAGGGGGGATGTTGCTTGTGCTGTGGATTGCACACCGTGGGTATAGTGCTAAGACAGACAAAAGCACTTCCATTAGCTGGGGAAGTGGACTAATTTTGGAGATATGTAGAGTTGGATTTATTTAGTTACAACTTCGAGACATGGAAGCAAGAACGGGGAAAGGGCAAATGTCAGCAGCAAGATAAGGACAGGTACCTCAGGAAGTACACCCCAAGATTAGCAATGGATGTCTGGAGGCTTCAGAGGGAGCTCCAGGAGTAGTCTTCACAGTAGGTTCTGAGTTCACTGCTACCATAATGTTTCAAAGGATGAATGATACTTAGCAGGGACTCCATATGAAATGCTTTATTGCTGTTGTTTTGCATGTGTATGTGTGTGTGGTGGTGTGGTGTGCATGCATATATGTACATGTGTATATATATGTAATATATATGCATATAATGTGTGTGTATGTATATATGTCCACATTGTATGAGGGTGCTTGTGTGTGTGCCTGGAGGCCAGTGTTGATGCTGGGTGTCTTTCTTGATCATTCTCTTCTGTGATGCTAAATCTCTCAATTGAACCCAAGCTCACCAATTAGTCTATGGCCAACTTGTCCTGGAGATTCCCTTTTCTCTGGCTCCACAACTGTGTGGCTTTTATTTGGGTTCTCTGTGTGCAAATCCTTTTGCAGGTCAGTGCTTTATCCACTGATTCATTTCCACAGCTCCCAGATGAAATGTTTTTGAAGGTGTTTATAATTTAAACTACTAAGCAATGATAATAATTTAGACCTGGTAATTTAACTTTATAGCTAACTCTAAATTAAGATCACAAGGTATATGCTATAACATTTTCATTTAAATTATTCAAGATTCCTAATTTTCTGCATTTGCATTAAGAAAGTTTTATCTCTAGAACACTTGAAGCCATGATCTATTGTGAGTTAAATGCAATTGTATATTTAATTTGCTTTGAATTTTTAGTGTTGAAGAACTAAGTTCCAGTAGAATTAGAGCACAATTTCAGATTTCCCATTTTCTTAGTCTCTTATTTTCTTCAAAACATTGGTGCAAGGTTATGTACAAGCAAAGTTCTTAATAACTATCGATGATTCAGCAAATTACTATGTTCAGCACCAGTTGTCAGCCAGCCACTAGACAGAACCTTGGCATACAAAACCACCACTGAGTTTGATAATAATTTAGTGATTTTTTTTTTTAAAGGCTGGCCTGAGCTCCTTATCCCCTTGTCTCAGCCTCCTGGCTGCTGTCTTTACAGGCTATTAGCAACACACACTACTCATTCTTAAACTCTGTGTTTTTTCCAATCACATATACCTCATTTCTTGAGTTCCTAGCACCTCATTTTTACTTTGCACATTCTTGTCAGGCACAGCCCACAGTAGTTGCATTTCTAACACGCAGTCTTTCCTTCTTCCTGTTTACATGGTGTATTCACACATTTTGTTATCAAAACGTTCCTTTCCTAAGCAAGCTTTTAAATTGGGAGAATAATTTAGCCACCCTGAAGAGTCTGGAGCAACAACAGAATCTATCTTGTTGCTTTGCCTGGTGCTGGCATTGCTATTTTTACAGTCAGTGTGCGGCCGGGCTGTGGAGGCAGCCGTGTGGCAGGCGGGCGGCTTCCTCTCCTGTCTTTTCTCCTTTCCCTTTTCTTTTCCAAGGAGGACTATTTCCTTTTATGCAGTACCTATTCCAAGTGTGTGAGTTTTGCTTTCTGGCTGACTGCATAAGCTGCCTGCTGCTTTGTTTCCAAGCAGACATGATGCTTAGCAAGCTTAGCCAGCCATGAGCCCTAAGGACAAGGCAATCATCACGTGCTCACCCTGCCTTCAAGTCTGTGTTGTAAAACATGAACACTATCCCTTGCAGTTTTTTCCATCTCACCTCTGACTGGAGCACAGAGTCGGTGAATGAGAGGAATATTGCAGACTTTTTCCCCTACAGCATGATTTTATGCTTATTTGATTAGGGAATCATGCATGTAACCCTGAAGAATGTATCTTCATGGGAATGGAGATACATGGGAACCTCTGCTAGTGTGTTTCCCGAAGTCCACAAGCCTGTGTCTGGACATCTTAGTTAAAGATAGGTAAACTCTTCAGGTGTTAGGCTGGCTGACCAATGAGCTAGCTGCAATTGCAGAAAGCTGTCAAACATGCAGAAGATCCTCCCCTTGTCCACCTTGAGACCCGAGACATTCATGGCCAGCCTACAAGCCTGGGCTGTGAGCCCAAGTGCAAAGCCCTGTAGCTGCCCCTTCCCTAGGTTTCGGGTGTCTTTTGAGAAGTGCTGGGTTCAGAGCTGTGTCTGAGGCTTGTCCTGTCCCTGCTCTTTTTTTTTTTTCTGAGACAGGGTTTCTCTATGTAGCTTTGCGCCTTCCTGGCACTCACTTGGTAGCCCAGGCTGGCCTCGAACTCACAGAGATCTGCCTGGCTCTGCCTCCCGAGTGCTGGGATTAAAGGCGTGTGCCCCCACTGCCTGGCCTTGTCCCTGCTCTTGGGTGCAGGTACCATGATGGACACTCAGTTGGGCTGAACTTGACCTCTCCTTGCCATTCCAACCATGACCTTTGTTACACTTACCTTGTCTTCTCTCAGGTGCCTCACTCCTGATGCAGAAGCCCGTCCAGATATTGTAGAAGTTAGTTCCATGATCTCAGATGTGATGATGAAATATTTAGACACCTTATCCACATCCCAGCTGGCCTTGGAGAAGAAACTGGAGAGGGAGCGGAGGCGCACCCAGAGGTATTTTATGGAAGCCAACAGGAATGCTCTCACGTGTCACCATGAGCTGGCTCTGCTGTCTCAGGTAAGCAGAAAACTCTCGGTCCTACCTGAGGCCTTCCAATAATCTGTCTGAAGCTCTTCATGTTTGTTTAATGAAAAATTGCCTACAGTAAGGAAAGTAGTCAAAAAGCAAAGTATTTCCTCATCATATAGTTACATATTTGTATCCATTATTATATTCTACAAATGAATTTAAATAATTCAGAATTACTGATCTTCCACAGTACTTAACTGTAATGTATTGTGTACTGTGAAATCAGATCATCAGGAAGCACTCTTAGAACGTCATCATGTTAAGCTAATGCTCTCTGTGTGTAGCACCTAGTGCTTATAAATATTTATTTTCCTTAGCCATCTTGTCACACTTGAGGATAAACGTGTACGTTCACTCAGAGAAGAATACCATTTGTCTTTCTATTTTTCTTGCTGGTCTGTGTAGCCTCTCTGCTTGCTGCCCGTGTATGCCTTGTTGAAGCCTCACTCTCAATGCTTCTGGGTTTTTCTTTCCAGAACTATTTTGGTATCTAAGTGTTTCTCAGAGTACAGCTTGGAGGAGTCCAGAGCTTCGATTGGGCTCCTGGTGCTGGCGATGCTTTTGCTCTGTCCTACCTCCCTTTCCTGGACCTTGGCAGTGTGCTGAGTCTTCAGACACCCCTCGGAAGTGCTGCTCCTGTCCTGAGGGTGGGGCTCAAGGTGACAGGACCATAAGGCTCATTCTTGGTCGTCATGTCTGGTCATTGATTCCTTCCCACCATCCCAAAGACTTGCTCTCAGTGAGGAAATGAGACAAGAGTCAGTCTCAGGGAACAGACCTCACTGACTCCTGGAGTAACAGTGTTTCAGAGAACCCTGTTCCAGAGAGAAGGAAACACCGCTCTAAAGCACGCATGTCTTGAGGTACTCAAGAATCTTAAATTTGAGTACTCCATGCGTTTGTCTTCTGGGGAGACTCATCCTCATTACTTTAACTGCTGAGCCCAGCTGTGGCTTCAAGGCTGATCTACGCTGGCTTTCTGATGTTAGGAGGGGTAACCTGGAGCTGTGGCTCTCACTGAGCCCCAGGCTGGGAGCAGGGCTCACCTTGCTTATTATTTTCCTCTTGACTGCATAACATCAGGCAGCAGTATGAAACACACCCTTCCACGCACATTATATGTTTTAGTAGATTAAGATGCAAGAGATGTAGCTGTTTCTCTCCATCGTGGTATGAGCTTGGAGGCTGCAGTGCCACGCTCCAGCTGGATCCCAGGTGGATATGAGGGTCATTTTTCATTAGGTTCATGTGGTGGTGGGAGGGGTTCATTTAAAACTGAACAAGAGGAATCCTCTTATCTTCAGCAAAACACCTTGAGAGAGATCATTTTATATATTTATTATCACTTCTAAGCTTTAAAAATATATCTGTGGAAAATCTCAAATATATCAGCAAACCATTTCCTCCACACAGCCCCCAGCTCCAGCACTTGGCTGCTCAGAGCTAATCTCTGTCATTTCTGTACCGTCTGCTTCCCAAGCCTCATCTGTCTCAGATCACTCAGCAAATCCCCACTGCCACACGGTTTTACTCATCAGTGTATCCTTACATGTTTGGAGATTGGGTTCAGCTGGAGACGTCAGACTCTCAGGCCATGGCCAGAAAAACAGGGCAATCGGTGAAGCCAAAGAAAGGGGTTTTGAAGAAGCATTTACAAGCTTCAGAGAATATTGGAATTAAAATTTAATGTGTTCAAATCTACAGCACAACTTCAAAAGTCAGAGTACAATTGAAAGATTGGTTTTACTTAAATATGAGCATGGGAGTAATTCTTCTATTTAACTGTAAGCATGATTTTTTTTTTTTGAAGAATTTACATCTTGAGGGGACTGTAGATCTGTGATGTAAGAGTTCTCTGAAATTACCGACCCATGTGACTGTCAGTTAGGCAGTACTTTCCACGTAAGCATTGCAGTGGCACATTGTCGGAAAAACAAAATACCCAGGACTTATTATTGCTGATAAAGGAGAGAGGGAGCTGGGGCAATGACTCAGCAGTCTAGAGAGCGTGGCTGCTCTCTCAGAGGACCAGAGTTCGATTCCCAGAACCCATGTAGTAGCTCACAACCACCTGTATGTAATTCCAGTGCCAGAGGATCCAAGGCCCCACTCTGGTGTCTGTGAGTGCTGTCTGCATGTGGTACACAGATATATAGTCATGCAAAACCCCACACACATAAAAATAACAAATAAATAAAATGTTCAATTTTTTTTTTTATTTTTTATTTTAAAAAGGAGGAACAGGGCTGGAGAGATGTCGGTAAAGTGCTTACCTTGTAAGCATGAAGATCTGGGTTCAGTCCTGGTACTGCTGAGTGGTTTCTCCTGGGGGGAAGGGAAAAGTGTCTACGCATTCCAGAGAGGGCACCGACAGCAGAGCAAAGAAATGATTCCCCCAGAGGCTGACTTGACAAGCCAATACGTTTATCGGGGTTGCTTACAGGAGTATAGATGAGGGGTTACTTAGAAATGCAGACATGGTTCACATGCAGCTGTGGCACCAAAGGGCCCCCAAGCATGGGTGACAAGTCAGGACAGCTGCTCCGTTGGGAAGAGTTTCCTCTTCCCAGCATCCACCTTACAGTTTCTGTCATCTGGAGAAGGGCCCTGGGAATCTTGTTAACTTCGGGAACTTCTTGCTATTTGTGAGTTATCTACTCCCCCTTTCTGGAGGGGATGCTTTAGTTCAGAGAAAATCAAAGCATAGCAAATATTCACATAAAAACAAAGACAAAAACCTGCCGGTCAGGGACTGCTCCACGGCTGGGGTGAGGACATTTGCTTCCCGAGTTTGTTAACTTGAGAGTGATCCCTAGAACCCATGTAAAGTCAGATGTAGAGAACTGAACCCACAAAACTGTTCTCTGATGCCCATATGTGTACCATGGTACCTTTTTGAGGCCCACACACGCATCATGCGCAGATAAACACACAATAACAACAGTAGCAACAGTAAAACTCTGCAGATACCATGGCAATTATAGTAATCCCAACATTAGTAATGTGGAGGAAGGCAAATCCAGCCAGCCTAGCCTGCTTGCTCAACTCCAGTCCTGTAAGATACCCTGCCTCAAAAAAATAAGATGGGGCCACTGAGATTGAGTAGGTAAAGGTGCTTCACACCAAGCAGGATGACTGGGAATCCCAGGTACACACATGGTAGGAGGAGAGAAGTGACTTCTATAAGTTTTCTTCTTACCTCCATGTGCATACCGTGGCATACACACATGGGCACACACACACATGTGGGTACACACACACACACAAACAAACAATAAATTAATTATTTATTGAGAAAAAAGGAATGACCTAGGTTGTTCTCTAACCTCCACACACATGAACACACATGCACACCTGTACACACCCACACATAACCAAACACACACCAACAATTTAAAAAGGAAGAAAAGTTTGCTTTGTTTCTAATTCTCATGGCTCATGTCCTGGCTATGTGGCATATAACTTAAGATGGCATCAGTTCTATCAAACGTGCAGGCCTGTGTTAGGAGGAGGGCTTTAGTCTGTGGCTGGCTTGTCCAGGGGGCAGTTCTGCAGGAAAGCAGTGCATGCCAGTCATGTGGATAAACACGTTCACTGGGTCCCTAAGCCAGCACAAGGTGCCTCGTGGAGTGTTCAGTCTTTATGGACCATTGAGAGATAGTTGACTTCAAACCAAGCTTCTGTGACTACCTTAAAAACACAAAACTTCTCTCCTTGTACTGTCTTAAGCACACTAAGAATCTTCCCCTTTCAAAAGCAATCAAATACTAAGAGGAAAACACAGCTTTATTAAAGAACCAACAAGAACAATATAGTGCATCTTATCAAAAGAAAATAAGCAGCTAGTCTGCATTACTCTCACTAGGCACCAATTTTTATTAGGACTATTATTATCTTTTCATTGACTTCTTTATTTGTTTTTATTCTATTTTAATTAAAAATTTTCAATTAGCATTTGCAGAATTGAGTTTCATTATGGCGCTTCTAAACTATCTTTTTTTATTGGTTCTCTTTCCTCACTTCTCTTTGTTCCATCACCCCTGGTGCCCTTCGCCCTCCCCCAACAGCCTCCTTTGTGCTTCCTGGTCATGTAGGTCCTTTGCCCTCCTTTGTGCTTCCTGGTCATGTAGGTCCTTTGCCCTCTCCATTATTATTTCCACTTACGTTTTACGCTGTCTCTGCTCTCCTCAAGCAATGTTATGATTGTTCCAAGTGTGTGGAAGGCTGTTTCAGAGCAGCTACTACCAATAACGCAGCCACAGAACTCATTATGAATGAGCACTAAAGGGAGGAGAAATTGGTGGACCACTGCAGATCCGCACGTCTGGAGGGAGATTTGTGGTGAATTGGTGGAATGCTTCAGATTGGTGGGTTCGCTGATAACCGACAGGAAACACCACAGACTTCCATCTCAGGGGGCATGTGCTATTTATCCCCCTACTTTAGCTTATTTTAGATTATGGAAAATTTCAAAATAGGCTGTTAAAGATGAGTACAAATATATATTTCAAAAGAGCCAAGGAAGCTTCATTAATGAACTCTGTTCCTGCTGAGTACTGCAGTTACCTACTGTGAAAGTGAAGCAAGGCGTTCCCTTTAACTTCTGAAATTCCAGATGAGAACTGATACAGGGAGCTGTTAAGAATGAGAATAAATTAGACTAGAATAAGGTACAGGCTTCACTCAAATGTCTGACAACGAGAGGTATATGGGGGTGCTTCGGAGACTGTGACAGCCACATCTTGTTTGGGGTTCTGACACAGTTCACAATGCATTGAGCCCACAATCGTGACCCTGTGGGTATTATTTTAGACCTGAGCAGAACATCAATGTAGGAATTGTAAAGAAGACTTTGCTTAGTTCTTCCCCACCAAACAGGAGGCAGCCATTAGTGCTGGGGTTGCAGATGTGCATGCATCCAGGACAACAGTCTAAGCCTTCAGTGTGGGTGCTGGGGATCTGAACTCAGGTCCTCATATCTGTGAAGAGCATATTAGCAACTATGACAGTACGTCTTATTTCATGGGTAGTTTGGGTAGAAGTTAGGCATGCAGATTTGTCACTTGATTTGAGCCTCCATCCCTGCTGGTTACAGCTACAGGTAGACATAGCCTCTGTTGACTGTGTCTGTCTCTGAGGACCTAAACATACAGTTTCCATTTTGAGAGTTCTGTTCTCAATCTCCTCTTGCCAAGATGGCAGCTGGGTACAGGAGGAGGCTGAGGAAGGCTTATGCCAGTGGGAAGGCAGGGCCCTCTGGCTGCCTGGGGTGGCCTTTACTGATATTCATTGCTGTAAACCTATTTCTATGGTTTGGGGACATTGACCTGTCTTTGTTAAATGTTTGTGTCCTATGTGCTCATGATCCTTGAAGTCCCATCTCCAGCACGGGGTTCACCATTTCTGCCCCTCTTCTGAGACCTGACTGTTGTAGGAAGACTTTTTGTCCCAAATAACCACACCGAGACTTATTATTAATTATAAATGCTCAGCCGATAGCTCAGTTTTCACTCAGTAGCTCTTATAACTTAAATTAAGTCATATTTCTATCTACCCTCTGCCACATGGCTCAGGACCTTTTTTCAGTATGGCAAGTTCATCTCCTGCTTTCCCTCTGTCTCCGTGGGACTCCCGAGACCCTTCCTCTTTTCCTTTGTGCTCTTTTTTTTTTTTTTTTTTTTTTTGGTCTGTCAGTCCTGCCTGACTTCTAGCTGTCTAACTATTGGCCAGTCAGCTTCTTTATTAAACCAATCACAGTGACCTATATTCACACAGTGTAAAGGAATATTCCACAGACTGTGACTTCTTTGGTGACATCCACAGTCTCAGTGAGACACATGAGAGTTTGGGATGCCTCTCTATGCTACACACATGCCATGGGGATCTCACTGGGAGCAGGAGGCACTAATTCAGTCCTGCCAACTCAGGTACCTCCTGTTCTTCCACCTCTCCTGCCCCAGATGACTGCCATTCAGTTATCCTTTCAGCCAGGACCCCCGAAGGGCCCCCTAGGTGCCAGCCAATATTGTAGGCAGCAGTGATACCCCAGTGAACAAAGCAAACTAGGCCTCTGCCCTTGTGGGCCATTTGATAAGTGTCCAGAATAACCGTGTGGTCTGCAGCATGGCAGTGGGCATCGGGCTGCTCTCAAGTGCCCCGCCTTCTCTGGCTGCAACCAGACTCTCCCCAGACCCTTTCTGTATTTCTGCTAACACCCAGCTCTAGTCTTTGGGTTCAGATGTGCCGGAGCGGCTGAGAGGGGTAAAGTCAGGGTCACCTGCAGCTACCCTGTCACTGCGCTCTATTTCCTGTCTTCCCTGAGATTCAGGATTCTCCCATTCCTCTCTGACAGAGCCACCTCCCTGTCACAGCCAGTTCTAGGCCCAAGCATCCTTCACCTCACTGTCCTTGACTCTGCGGTGGCAGCATCAAAGCTTGGTCTCAGCAGTGTAAGAGCTTTGGGATGGGGGAGTGCATAAGCCATTCCAAGACAACAACCTGCCTCACCATATGTCACAGTCAACCTCAAGCCGACGTGTCTGAACTGAGCCTCACCTCAGCCAGACAAGCCACCTGTAGCTAACAGGCACACAGCAGTAGTGAGCCTCATGATGCAATCGGGCAGGTCTATAGAGGAACACAGAATGTGCATATATTACAGAAGGCATTCTTTAGCTTGGCTTACACAGGAAGGTCTGGGTAATCTAACAACGGTTGTCTGTATGCTGGAGAGGCTGAGAAACTGCAGCTTCCCAGTCCACAGGGCTCAACGCCTAAGCATTCCCAGTCTGGCACTAAAGGCCAATACTTCAGCCAAGATGCCACCTCTGTACTACCTACCTACCAGGGACCAGGGGCCACTAGAGCACACGCCAGGGGAACATGTAGTAGGCAGTAATTTCTGCTTACCACTGTGGCTTTGGATGGAGTGGGCATTTAAAGTGTGGTCACTAAGGTTCTCACTTCCCTGTGCAGCACAGGCCTGCACCAGCAGACTCGTGAAGAACTGCCTTGTGTGCCCGAGGGGGCAGGCCAGGCCATCGTAAGGACAGAAGTGGGAGGACCATGCTGGTCCTGCAGCTGCTGTCCACTGTAGATGTCCTCCTTGCTGAGAAGGAGCACAGTTGTGCATAAAAAGCTGTGTCCACACACAGACTCAGTCGGTTCCATCCACTCTAGCTAGGATTTCTCACCCTCTCTGTCTCCCTGCACATCCTCACCCAAATTATCATTCACAAAACAAACCCATACACTTGATTTTGGCAAATTATAGTTAAGATGATGATTAAGTGATCCTAGAAAAGTTTCAGCTTTTAGTGAATTAAAGACGTTTATCTTAATGTGATATAGTCAGACAGCTTAAATATATCACACAGAGCATCATCTTAAATTCCACCCTTGGAGAACAGAGCAGCCGATGTACTGCTTAGCAACAAAGATCATTTTTAAATCACAAGTCTTTTACAAACTCACATCATGATAGGATTCTGATAATTCTAATACAGCCTGTTCTATGTTCTTGGAAAACTTTATTGACAGCGGTTCGATTTTTTTTTCTTAAATTCGCAGATATCTTTACAGTTGGGTGCTTAAATTGAAGTGTATGCAAGCATCTGGATGTTCTTTTTTTCTGTGTGCACTTGGATTTTTAAAGTGTGCTATTTATTTATCCATTTCGCCTTGTTTTGATTGTACCATATGTCATTCACAAATGCTGAGCCTGCCACTAAAAGCTTGTGCTCACAACCCTCTGCTAAGAGATTAAATTAAGCCATGCAGAAAATAATGTATTTTAAAAGGACAGTATTGTGCTGGACAATTTTGCTTTTATAGTCTGGTTAATTGCTGACTGAATTTCTCCCAAGACCCTGAAAATGCAACAAGCAGCGATATAGGGAAAGAAAGATCAGAAATCAGGAAATCTCAGCTTGTTGGGAAATGTTCTTTGCTTAGTAGGTTTTAGGAAAACAACAGTGTCTCACCAGCTCTACTCTCCCAAATAGATAAAATTCTCTCATCCACTTTGCAAACTCCCCCTTTCAAATCAACATGGTTTACATATGCATAGTGTGATGTTTAAGTGCTGAGCCTAATGACTTTTGACATGTACAATCATTGGTGTACACACACACACACACACACACACACACACACACACACACACACACACTTCTGTGCACATCCCCCTGAAAGCTCCCTCACATCACCTTAGGTGACTCCTACCTGGGGCTGGGGCTGGAGGTTAGCGGTGGACTTCATACGTTTCTAACATATGCATTCTAGCCATGCCTGTAGCAGTCCTCCATCTTATGTATATTAGTTCTATTTACATTAGGTTGTTGTGTCTCAATTCCCATTATCTTTCTGAATTAGTTTTTATTTATACATTTAAATATATTGTATATTAGATACACACTATACTTTATATATACAATACCTATGTGTGCAGTGTAAATACTTACCACATTTTATTGTCATGATGATGAATACTTATTTCCAAAATTGGAATGCTAATCAAAACTGCAACAAACTTTATCACATGAGACATTTTGTGGATATGTTTCTATTTCTTTTAGGTAATACCTAGGTACTTTTATTTCATGTATTTTAATACCTAGGTACTACCTAAGTAGTTGTATGGTTTACTACAAAAGAGACTACTAGCTTTCCAACATTATACTGTTTAACACTCTCCAGAGCAGGATACAGAATACAGACGGTGGTTTGCAT
This sequence comes from Peromyscus maniculatus bairdii, assembly GCF_049852395.1. Classification (NCBI taxonomy): domain Eukaryota; kingdom Metazoa; phylum Chordata; class Mammalia; order Rodentia; family Cricetidae; genus Peromyscus; species Peromyscus maniculatus. The sequence continues at coordinate 24,344,032 of NC_134860.1, read as the reverse complement.
GAAAATCCAGCATTTTTACCTTTTTATGTATTTTAATACTAGCTTTTTTGAATACTTGATCCCTAATTGGTGGTTATTTGGGGAGAGTTAGGAGGTATGGCTTTACTGAAGGGGGTGCGTCACTGGGGGACCCATGCCCTTCCCGGTGTCCTCTCTGCTTCCTGCTTGTGGATCAAGCGTGGGCTCTCGGCTATTTCTGCTGGTGCCATGCCTTTGCTTTACTGTCCCGGGACTCGAGCCCTCTGAACCCATAAGCCCAATTAATGCTTTCTTTTGTAAGCTGCCTTGGTCATGGGGTTTTGTCACAACAACAGGAGTATAAGTAAGACGTGGTGGTTCCGGCTGTGGTGTCTTTGCCGATGTCTGTGTCTCTGGTGTCTGAGGTGTTTTGTTTTTCTTTTATCCTTGGTGTCTCCTTTGTGCCTTTAGTGTGCGTTTTCCTGGCAGTCAGTGCTGTCAAAGCTTGTGTCCGGTTACGTGTCTGTGTGTGTGCATGTTTGTGTGTGTGCTAAGTGTCTGTTCAAACAGTTTGTTCATTAATTTGTTAGATTACTAGTCTGTTTTTTTAATTTTTTACCTTTTTATGTATTTTGATACTAGCTTTTTGTTAAGGATGTTTTATAAAAATTCATAACCTGTGGTATACCTACTGACTTATTAGTAATATTTTTTGAGGCATAGAAAAGTTATAATATTGATGGAGACCAACTTATTTCTTTAGTTTTTATTTACTTGGTTGTTAATAATTTCTACATCCTAGTTAAAAAAAAGTTTTGCATACCTCATGGTTGAAAAAGTAAGCTTTCAGGGAGGACTATAGGCCTTGAATTATTATTATCATTTAAAATAAAATTTAATTTTGTATGCAAAAAGGTAAGCTTTCTTATTTTGAAAATATATCAATATATTTATTATTATATACTTATATAAATATATTTAAATAAATATGTATTTTATATTTAGATCAATGACCCATTTTAATTTCACTTCATGTGCATAGTAATGAAGATATCATTTTTCATGTGACCATGCAGCTTTTCTACATCACTTTTAAAAATTTTACTGTCTGTGTGGAATCATTTGACAAAAGTGAATAACTATTTCTGAGCTCTGCTTGGCTTCATTGATCTGTTTACTCATTCATTGACCAATTATCATTAGATGTTTTGAATATTATAAAGTTGACACTTTTTTGAAAATGAGTTGTGTACATTTATCCTGATTTGAAAGATACGCAGCGTGGAATGTTTGGGATGAGAAATGCATTTTCCCGCGTGGTTGCTGTCTGTCTCTGCTCTCAGGAGTTTCCAGGACACGGTCTGTTGTCTGCTTCCGTTGGATCCTGTGGGCTCCTTCCTCCTGGCTGAAGCCCTGCCTCGGCGCGCGCACCTCTTTCACTGGTGTTGGACCTGGGCTGTGTGAGGCCTCCAGCGTTGTTGCTCTTTGTCAACTTTGGTTTGGGTGGTGTGGGTCTACTGGGTTTCAGTGTTAGCTTTTTTATGTTGTTTTTTCTTTTAGATTATATACAGAGTAATGGGCTCACTGTGGAATCCTCACTACATACTTTAGTTTTGTTCAGCCTCCTCCTCTCACCCTGGCCTCTCCACTCTCCTCCTCGTGCTGGCTCCCTGCTCCCACCTCCCTCTTCCTCATCACATATATTGATTCTGTTGCTCTCAATTTTTTTCTCTCTCCAACCCTTCTTGCAAACCTCCTTTTTCCCCTCAGTGACACCTCTCAAGTTAAATGATGCATATACCCCCAAACAAGACACAAATACAAAACATGAAGTCCAGGATCCACATAGGAGAGAGGCATGTGGTATTTACCTTTCTGGGGGTCTGGAATATTTATCTGAATTTCCAGTTCCAGCTATTTGCATACAAATGTCACCATTTCGTTTCTCTTTATGGTGAGTAAGTCCACATGTGTGTACCAGGTTTTTATTTTCCTACGGTCAGTTCACAGACATTGAACTGGTTCCATCTCCTCGCTGTTGTGAACAGTGTAGCAGTAAGCATGGATGTGCAAGGATCTCTGTGAGAGGACCTAGAGACTCTGAGTCCAACAAAGGCATAGCTGGACCATATGGAAGTTCCACCTTGGGTTTCTGAGGTACCTTTATACCCGTGTTTGTATGTAACCTTTATATCGGCAAGAAACAAAACATGACCAGCAGCAGAGGGTGAAGCTCCTTCATCTCCACATCTTTCCCAGAGTTTATCATTTGTTTTCTTCACCACAGCCATACTGGCTGATATGAGATGTCTGCATACAGCACTCTCAGTTTGCATTGTCTAACAGCCAAGGGCATAGAACATGCCAGTGTTTACCATACCTTTTATATTTTTCCTTTGGGAAATTGTTGGGTTAATTTGCCCATTTATTTATTGGAAGATTAGTTGTCTTGGTCTACATTTTGAAGTTTTTTGTATATTCTAGGTATCATCCCCCATCTGAGGTGTATCTGGTAAACATCTGACCTGTTTTGGAGCTTGTCTCTTCATTCTGTTCATAGTCTCTCTTGCTGTGAGGAAGCACTTGAATGTCATGTAAGGCCACTGGCCAGTTCTTGAGGTTCCACCCTGTGCTGTTAGGACCCTTTCACAAAAATCTTTGCCTGTGCTCGCACCTTGAGGTGTTTTCTCTGTGTCTCTTAGAAGTGCTGGTGTTCCAGGGTTTAGATTAAAGTCTTGAATGCATTTTGAATTGATTTTTGTGTGGGCTAAGAGACTTGAATCTAGCTTCATTCCTCCGCATGTTGATGTACAGTTTCCTAGAACCATTTTCTCAAGAGTCTATCTTTTTTTTTCCAGTTTATGTTTTTGACTTTATCAAAGATCAAATGGCTGGAGCTGTGGCTCCTCTGGTCTATTCTGTTAGTCTACCTGTCTGTTCTTACACCAGTACCATGCTGTTTTTGTCATAGTGGTTATGGCATATAAATTGAAGCCAAGCATTGTAATACCTCCAGTACCAGTACTTTTTTTCTGCTTATAATTGCTTTGTCCTTTCATGGTCCTTCAGTTTCCAGATGGATTCTTGGATTTTTTTTTCTAGTCCAGTGAAGAAAGCCATTGGAATTTTAATGGAGATTGAGTTGAATCTGTACACTATTTTTCATTAAGATAGCTTTCCCCACAATGTTAATTCTGCTAGTCTATGAGCATGAAGCATTTTTCCATCTTCCAGTTTCTTCGTCAGCTTCTTCCTCCAGTGTCTTAAGGAGTTTATGGTTGGGTCCAGCCAGTGTTGGCAGCGGTGTGCAGCTGGGGACAACTGCTAGCTTTTTGTGGAGACCCGAGTTGACCCCTTTTCAGTTTTCTGTATCTCTTTCTTTTATTTTTCTATTGGTGTTTTGTCTTTTCTTTCTTTTTTAAATCTTTCATCTCACAGATAATGGCTTCTTATCTGCTGTCTAAACCAGAACCACCTCTAACTGCTTTAGAATGGGTTTGTAAGTTTCTTTAAAAGATCAGAGTACAGATTTGATTTTTAAACTTTGTTGTAATATTAATCATATCTTTGCAATATTTTAAATCCATCTTTAGTTTCACTTATTCAGCAAAATTTATGGATCACTTATTAGTTTTCTGAAGACCCTTGTACTCTCCTGACAAAATATTTGATACAACAAAAGCTTCGTATTCTGCAGTGAGGGAGAAAGTAGGTAGAGAGGAATCTGCAGATCATTATAGCAACATATTTTAAATCAAAATAAGTCCACCTCCTTACCATTTCTCCCAGCTTATAGGTTCTGAAAGAGTGTCTCTCCATACTGAGAATTCCCTTTCATCAGGATTTACAGATGCAAAACTAGAAACTGGTTACAGCCGAGCTGGTTCTGGACTAGCTAATCCTCCTGAAGTCTGGAGTCATCTGACTCAGAACTCACAGCCTCACTCTTCTCTTCCATGGCTCAAAGAAAAGTGTCTAAAAAAATTATGTGTATGTGTGCACATGCCATGTCACATGTGTGGAAGTCAGAGAACAGCTTGTGAGAGTGGATTCTTTCCTTCCACCTGGTAGAATCCAGGGACTGAGGTCAGATCATCAGGCTTGGCAAGGCCCTTACCTGCTGATCCTTCCCACTGACTTCATAATTTCCATTTATGATTTTTTTATTCATACCTGTTCTTAAGACAGATGAAACCATTGCTGCAGCCTTTGCAGATGCTCACATCTAATTGCACTGATGCAATATGAAAATGTCGATGTGTCTTATGGTGTTGTGAATTGGACCCAGTGCCTCAATAATGCTAGGCAAGAACTTCGTCACGGCCTGGAGCCGTCCTCTTTTGTAGCTTCTGCTTCTGTGCCCCTGGCCTGCACCTTAGCTCTGCTAGTGATCTTCAGCCATGCAGCTTAAGCAGCTCTCCACACTTGCTGTGAATGGTCCCACCTGGTGAACGCCTTTGGTATCGTGAATGACGTGGGTAGTTTCTTGTTCAGTGTCATCTGCTTTGACAACCCCAAGCTGCCAGCCTTTTGTGTTTTTATTGAACCTGAGAAACATGTTATACATGGTTTATTATACAGTGTAGCAGAATATTGAGACCTGGGCCAGATGAATGACTTAGGTGTGGTCTCAATGTAGACATACTTTCATTTTCTCAGGACTTTCTGGAGGAGTGCATGTCCAGTTCTACAAGAGGGAAGCCGGAGTTGCTGGAGCCTTGAGTGACTGAGTCCTCATCACTGCTGTCCCTCATCTTGTATGGGTGTTGTTGCTCATTCCTCATGGCCTGGCTTTGTCTTATATTCATGTTCCTCTGAGAAATTCTTTCCTAACTGATATGGGGATGAGTAGCTACCATTGCAAATATTTGGGAAGAGACTCAAAGGAGAGAAATTTCTGGTAAACTGTCATCTGGGCTCTGTTCCTTAGATACAGTTAGGCCACCAGCCCTCTCCGGCCCTTGGTGTGGGCACTGCTGTCTCTGGTCTTTTGTCAGATAGTTGACTTTAGTTTACTTCTTGGTGTTTATGGATTAAACGGACCCAGCAATGGATGCGTAGGTGGAACTACTGCTGTCACTTCTGCATGAAGTATTTGCAGTGGTATCTTAGACACTTACATGTGGGTCCTGCACAGAAAAGAGCAGGTGGGGTGCTGAAGACTCAGAATTCTCCTTCCAGGAAACCTTTGAGAAGGCAAGCCTGAGCAGCAGCAGCAGTGGAGCAGCCAGCCTGAAAAGTGAGCTTTCCGAGAGCGCGGAGCTGCCTGGGGAGGGCTTCCAGGGCGCCCTGCAGTGTGGGAAGGAGGAGGACAGGACCTGTGAGGAGGTGCTGTCCGAGGACAACTTCCACCTGGAGAGTGTGGAGAAAGGTGAGTCGGCGGCGGAGTGGTGAGGGCAGGCATGCACTGGGGACCTTCTGGTCTAGGCTCACCCCCTTCTTTTCTCTGCAGATGTGTATTCTGAGCTGGACGATGAGCTGGACATCTTGGACAACTGTAGCAGCTCCAGTTCAAGCCCTCTAAAGGAGTCTACATTTAGTAAGCTCACTGTACAAGTTTGTCATTGTGGGACTGCAGTGGTGTGGTCCTGAGGGTGAGAGGGTAGATGGAACGTGGGACTGCTGTCTCAGGTTCAGCACTCGTGTGGACAGCCAGAGGCCAGACGCCAGGCAAAGGGGTGCTTTTTCATTTTTATGAGCAAACGCAGGCTGTGACCTGGGAGCTGAAATGACTAGGAATGATGGAGATGGCATTTCATCAGTCTGTGGGTTAGAAGAACTAGGAACTCGTGGGAGAAATCAGCCAAGGTGTAATATAACTTTTGTGCAACTGTATTCTCACTCATTGTCCTTGTTTCATCTCTGTCACTGATAAAACACCAACAAAGGCTGCTCAGGGGGAGGAACAGCCTTTTTAGCTCACAGTTCCAGAATGACATCCATCACAGTAGGGAGCAGGAAGGCAGGAACTTAAAACAGTCACAGATGAGAGCAGAGTGAAGTGAATGCATACATGCTTGTGTTTGGCCTACTTTCTATACTCAGCAGGCCAGGACCAAATCCAGGGAGTGGAGCCACCCACAACAGGCAGGGCTTCCCATCTCAGTTAATCCAACTGAGAAAATCCCTCACAGGCATGCCCACAGGCTAACCCGATCTAAGGCAGTCCTCACTGAGACTCCTTTCTCAGCTGACTCTAGAATGCGTCAAGTTAATGAATGAAATCAAATATCACAATTACATATTTATTGCATCTAACTAAAATAAATATCTTAAATGTTTAGGACTATGAAAAATATGATGTGTAAAACCAGCCCAATATTAGTCTTAAATTGAAATAATAACAAAAAATTTAAAAAAAATTGAAGAATAGGAAAGAAAAGAAAATAATATATTTAGATAGAATTTAAAGACTGTAAGGAAAAATGGGATCAAATCAACTTGGCAGGCATGAAACTGAAAGAAATGTTAAAATAGAAATGGAGAAAAAAATAAATCTCACTGAAGAGTATGTTAACTGGATTTAAATTTTCTAACTAGAGAGACTTTAAATAAATGTGAAGTATAAATAATTCTGTCTGCTCAGTGATTATGCTATGAAACCCAGGAGAGAAGGCAGAAAATAGCCTTGCTAAAGATCCACATGGAGTTCCAAGGATTTAGCCATATTCCTTGTCTTTTCTATACTTAATGACTCCATCAAAACAGTGACTAGATCTTCCAGATTTTCAGGAACAATCACCATGACCAATTCTTTGCTCTTTATTTCCTAAGAGTTCCTGCCTGGGAGACAAAGTGCCTTGATGTGTAGTTTGGGGATGATGGACACCATGCAGGAGAAATGAATGCTCCGTGCATGTAAATGTGTAGCAAATCCTAGAAGAGCCTCATTGGTTGGTGATGAGCATGGTGGTGTTTATCCCTAGTCACAGCACTGGAGATGGGCAGCAGGGAGGCAGAAGGAGAGAAAGGACCTCCACGTGGAGATGTCCGCACAAATGCTTGAAGGTTAAATTGTCACAGACATGCTGTTGTGTTTAATAACAGTTTTCTGTTTATTATCTTTCCTTTGGAAGAAGAAACCATTATACAAACCAATCAAGTGCATGGTAATTTTTAACATTATATTTGAGGAAATACTTTCAAGAAAAATGGTGGTCAGTGAAGGGCGACTACCATGACAGGAGAGCCTGAGCAGTTGAAAAGAGGGTTGCTGGAGGCCAGGACACAGCTTGTGGCTGAGCACTGGCCGGGAACACACCCAGCGGGGACTCTCCCAGCACTGGACACAAACCAAGGCAATATACAACAGCAGCGAAAGCCAGAGTTCCTGGAGTGATAATTTACAGTTACTTCTATTTTCTTGTTTTAGGCATTTTAAAGAGAAGTTTCAGTGCTTCGGGAAGAGAAAGGCATTCACAGGCCAGGTATGTCTAAAAGTGCGTTTAGTCTAGGCAGAGCTGAGCCACTCGGGGCTAAGTTGCCCCATAACTGGCAGAAGTCACTGTGGACATATGGACATAGAAACTGTCACCTTTCCCAGGGCCAGAGCCTAGGACTGCTTAGTGGTTTAGCATGCTGGAGAGCGCTAGGCCTCGGCTGGCCCCTCCTGTGTCTGCCTTCTTCTAGTTCTGTGACAGCCAAGCAATCAGTCTCTCTGAGCATAATCTGAGCCAAGGCAATGGAATAGCCTTGCTCAGTGAGCTCACCTGAGGCCCTGGGTCCTTAGAACATGGGTGTGTGATTCAGTTCCATGGCAAAGGTGGGCAAGGTGAGGAAAGGGGACTTGGGGACACACCCTTCCTCCTAAGGATCCAGCCTGGATGTTGTGTTTGTGACTCCTGCTCAGACATATTTGGTATAACTCCTTTATACAACCACAGCCATCTTAAAAAGATGACACACACACACACACACACACACACACACACACACACACACACACATACTCTCTCTCTCTCTCTCTCTCTCTCTCTCTCTCTTTTTAAAAGAAAGGAGAACTTATTAGGGGACAATAACTTTTGGGGGTAGGAACTAGAACTAAACTATTAGATTTGGCCTTTGCAAGTCCCGTGATCCTTAGGAGATTGGTTTGGATGGCACCGGGGAAGCATGGCTGGGACCTCAAAGGCCGGCTGCAGTAATATTGGAACTCTAGAAACAGAAACAGCTGCAGAATGTGAGGAGTGCCTGGGACAGTTAGCGTCAGGGAAAGAGCCTCCTGCAATCAACATAAGGTCAGGGAATGCCCGGGGAGAGGCAGTCTGCAGGGAACACACAATCAGGATGATTAGTTTGAAAGAAACAGCAAGAGAGAAATGTGGGGCAAGGGCACAGCACTGCCTTTCTGTCTGCAGAGACAGAGCCATACAATTAAGATCCTCAGATAGAGAGGAGGGGCCTGCTTATGAGATGTTCTAGGCCACTGCAGAGGATGGCCTAGGTTCGGAGTACTCTCATCCAGGAAGGAGCACTCAGTATAGGGCTGGGGAAGATGAGCAGACGGCAGAGAGATACTCAGAGGCTAAGCACCCTTAATGCGGACGCACACCCAAGTGCCGATGCCAGCAAACTCTGACATACAGCTGGATACCCCATTTAAGAGGGCTTTACCTAAAAATGGAAATGTCTACCAGATAAATTTGGATATCTTGAAAGCACCAAGTAATTGTAGCCTTGATTTCTAGAAGGATCCATGGGAACCTTCCTCATTTGTAATAGTTCTATTTTCGTCCAACCCTTTGGAGATAAAAAAAAAAAAAAAATGTTACATATTTAAAATTTTGAGGGGATTTTTTAAAATCTGGGAGTTAGTTAAAATTTTTGTAGCAAATAATACTAAATAGAGTTAGTAGATAGAAGTGCTGTGGCCTGTCTTTCTATACTCTAAATATGTGTTGCTCCCATTGGTTAATAAATAAAGCTGCTTTGGCCTATGACAAAGCAGAATAGAGCCAGGTGGGAAATCCAAACAGTGATACAGGGAGCAGAGGGGGGAGTGGGCAGAGTCAGGGAGATGCCAGGGAGCTCCCAAGAAGCAGGATGTGAAAGTACCGGTAAGCCACCAGCCACACAGTGGTACAAAGATGAATAGAAATGGGTTAATTTAAGTATGAGATCTAGTTAGTAATAAGCCTGAACTACTGGCAGAGCATTTATAAGTAATATTAAGCCTCGGAGTCAATTATTTAAGAAATGGCTGCCAGGTATTGTGAACAGGCAGGTGGGAGAGAAACTTCCACCTACATAAATGTTCAACCAGAAGCAGAGACACTATGGAGTAGTGTCTACCGGGTACTTATGAATCTGTGAATATGGCAAGTGGCCAGGACACCGAGGCTGGTGCTTCCCAAACTGTGTTCCAATGGCTGAAGACTGGCCTAAAAGCCCGTTCCTGTAGCTGTGTGACGAGCCCCGCGAAGCTCCGTTGGTTTAAGACAGGCTGTTTTCACTGCAGGCGTTCACAGTATAGAGCAAGGAACATGGCGCAGGGAAGACGGGGACAATGAGAGGAGACAGTCTGCACAGTATACAAAGCGGGAGGGAGAAAACTAAACATTTTTTACTTCTTTCTCTGAATTAAAATGAGACAATTTTAAAGTATAATTTCTAGTTATCTTAAAGTCATTATAGAAAGCTAAAGTTCTTTTTTATTTAATTTGTTTAGGATTTTCCTAGGCTTCTTGGTGTATTAATGTGAAATATAAATTAATAAAATATGTAGAAACCAAATGATTCATTAAAACCTAAAAGAAGATCAAGATACTAGAGTAAAAACATATGGGAAAGTCATCCCCGTAGAGGTTTTTGGCTTTCCTGTATCCAGCATGAACAAGTGTGGTGGTGACGAGGAGACCCCGAGTACTTGTCAGAAAGCCACCTGGTCTGGGGTGAGCCCCTGCCACAGCGATGCACAGGGCTGCCCTAAGCACAGCTTCTGGAATTTAGAATCCAGGCATGATGGTGGCTAAACGTAAAAGAGAGAAAGCACAGGCAAGACATGCTCAAACGTGGTCACCCCAGACAGAAGCAGGAAGATCATGGAAACAGTGAATTCAAGACCAATCTGAGTTTCTAAGTTAGGGTTTCAGCTCCTGTGATGAAACACTGTGACCAAAAAGCAAGTTGGGGAGGACAGGGTTGATTTGTCTTATACTTCCACATTGCTGTTTATCACTGAAGGAAGTCAGACAGGAACTCAAACAGAGCAGGGTCCTGGAGGCAGGAGCTGAGGCAGAGGCCATGGAGGGGTGCTGGTTTCTGGCTTGCTTCCCATGGCTTGCTCAGCCCACCTTATAGAACCCAGGACCACCAGTCCAGAGGTGTCACCACCCACCATGGGCTGGGCCCTCCCCTGTTGATCACTAATTGAGAAAATACTTTATACCTGTAACTCAAGGAGGTATTTCCTCAGCTGAGGCTCCTTCCTCTCTGAAGACTCTAATGTGTGTCCAGTTGACACACAAAACCAGCCAGTACACTGCACAATGTTACAAGAACCCCAGCTCAAAAAAGTAAGAACATTCATCTGGTCATTTATTTTGGTTTGCCAGGCTTAGGCTAAATAGTATGTGGGTGTTCCTTTACTTCCCTGGTACAGTGTGTTGCATACAGATGCTGATCCACAGATATTTGTTGGGTGCTTGTTCATTAGTAAATTAATGAGTTATCTCACTACAGTTTCTGAGTTTCTTGCTGTAAAGGCCTGAAATCTTGCTCACTTCCTTGAATTAATTTATAGTGTTAGCTGTAGATTAAGGTCCGTTTTTTTTTTATTCTGTTGCTTAGGCAACAAGATTTCTCCATGCCTACTTGCCTTCTGTTGCCAAGGCAACAGGGTGTAGTTGGCTGGCTGCTCTGAAACATGGGGTGTTTGCCGTGTCAGAGATTCCTGCAGTGAATACCTTCTTTGTGAGGATGCTTTTACTTGAGGGTGTGCTCCTGACTCTAATCTTTGTAGAGAGAGATGGCTGCAGAGGTGTCTGACCATCCAGCATCACAGATGTGACCAGAAGGACCCACAGTCCCCCCCACCATGCACACACAGCCATCTCATTATTTACGTGCAGCCATCCTGCCTCCACTTCTCCTTCATAATCTGGGTCTCATTTTGCTTCTTTTGAATATGGATGCTTGATCACTGCTTACCAGAGTCAACCTGGCCTCTCTCTCTGGCAGGGTCACAAGCCAGCAATGTCCCCAGCAGCACCACTACAGCAGACAGTGCTATGCCACCAGGAAGAACTATCCCTTTCCTATGGCACTTCTAAGATTGCCTGGCTGGTGCTCATTTGCTTCCAGCCATCGGTACAGTCTGAAGGGAAGGCCAGGAGCCTGGCACCACCCCCTCACCGAGATACCAACTCTGTTAACATTGCTAACCGTGGATGAAGACCTTGACTAAACATGAGAGCCCAACTTCCCTCAGTTCACCTCTCCTGCCTGTCATGGTCATGAATGTTGAAGATTTCTAGTTATCTTGTATGTCATGGCTGCAGTGACCTCAAATGACATGTATTATAAGCCAAGCTTCTCATTTCCAATGATGTATTTAAAGGATTTCTTTGAGAGAAAATTCTAGAGCTTACTATTTCACGGCCAGGACTTTAATGACAAAATAATTATCCAAGTAATTCACGCTTTTCTGACAAAATAATTACCAAACCAATTCACACTGTGCTTTCATTAATTTAGAGTGAAATCTGTTTTAGAAACCACAGAGTTCGGCTGCATCTCCTGCCTTCCCACTGACTGCTGTGGAGGGAGGTCTAGGCTAGCACTCACTTCAGCATGGTCGTCTCCTCGGGCTTATGAGCTGTGGACTAGTTCATGCTACATCTGAGGACAGCTGGAGGTCATGACCTGTAGAATCCTTTCAGCTTCTGAAGGGCTGTCGCCAGCTTTAGAAGCCGTTTGTGCCCATTTAAAAACTTTCATTAGACAGCGTCTTCAATATGCTAAGTCTTCTCACCAGAAAACATGTCTGAAATCTCTCCTGTGTTAAATCATCCCTGTGGCCAGCTTGAGCTCTTGTGGGAATGCCATCATCTGGAATCACAACTGTCCATAGGTCATAAGCATTCTGTGTGCCTCCATGCAGAATTTCCTCAGGCTCTGCCTCATTCCTACCATGTCTGCCTGTGGGCCCAGCAATTGCCCAGGAAGAGCTGTGGCTTCTGTTTATAGTGGAGCTATGCCATTTTGAAGTTACAAATGACTGTCCCTCCTTGTGACTGGCTCATCTTCAGAGAAATTAATGGGTTTTCTGCTGCACTGCGGAGAAAGAAACTCTGAGACTATGTGGGTGGTTTCTTTTCACTACCCACGCAGGGCCTCTATGGAAAGAATAAGTGTGTGTGTGTGTGTGTGTGTGTGTGTGTGTGTGTGTGTGTGTGATGTTTTCCGTGAACATTCTCTAAGGCTTGTTTTATTTTTAAGTACGTGTGTGTATGTATATGTGCCCACAGAAAACAGCATTGGGTGTTGAATCCCACTTGGAGCTTGGAGTTATAGGTGGGTGTAAGTTTCCCTATATCAGTGCTGGGAACCAAACTTGGGCAAGAGAAGTATGTGCTCTTAACCACTGAGCCATCTCTCTAGCCTCCACCTTAAAGCTTACTAAAGAAGAATCTAGAATTGTACAGAGCAGCACATAAGTTGGAGCAGCTGAGCACAGTTGGGGGATCCATGTCATTTTTCCCATCACACATACTATTTAATAAGAATATTTGAAATAACTAACTCAGTTTGTGTGTTACCAGCCTTTCCAGAACATCTGTCAACACAAATGAAAGCTTTCCACAAGTTGTATTTTAATTCACTTCTAAGGCAATGAGGACCATGAGGTGTCAGGCCAGCAGCTCTGTGCACTGAGTAATGTGTGGGTGAGGGATAGTGGCCAACGGCTTCTATAGAAAGTCAGGACAGTTTAATATGGAGATAGCTGGGCACATGTGTTGACTTGAGCAGTCGAAACTGTGCCTAGTGCCACTGAGGCACCCAATGTTTAGTTTGATATTACTTTAAATGCAAAACAGTATAAAACATTCATTTTCAAAGGTTGGTATTTTGGATATGTTTGATGAAAAATATAAGATTAATCTCACCTTTTTCTTTTTACTTTTTAAAAATGTGTCTACCTAGAAAGTTTTAAAAATCAGTGGTAAAAGGAGGTGGAAAGCAATAAAGGAAGAAGCCATTCGTGGTGCAGAGTCTGGGGATTTTTTCTCGCATTTAAACTTGATTGGTTGGTAAATGCGTGCCAGCTTTGTTACACTTCATAACTTAGATATGAGCTGCATGTGAATACTGAAAATTCTGTGATAAAGGGAAGTGAGGGGGCAAGACAATTGTCAGCGTGTTAGCGAGAGGAGTCCACACCTCACATTTGGGGCTGCTGAGCAGACTCCCACCATGCACCTCACTGGTGCTCAGCATGTACCTGTTGGATTGGGTGGCATCATGTGACCTGTTAGGGTGCAGAAAAGTAGTAAAAAGTAGGTTTTGCATTCCAGTAGGAAGAGGAAGAGGAAGGTTGTTCACCAGTATCCCCGATGGGGGTGAAGGCCACCCCCACAGACTCTGGGACCAACTTCTAAAATGGTTGGGCAATCTAGAATTGAAGCATGGAGGAAGGGTGTTAAGAGCACTGGAAGCCCTATGAAAATGTAACTGTTACAATGTAAAAATGATTTCCTCTCGTAGAAATATTATACGATGGTTGGTTTTTAATTTTTACTTTTTATCTGAAGGACAAATCATGGAAAATACTACACATAAAAAGTTAAATGATTTTTAATACAAAAATCACAGCCAATGAAGGTTTAGCTATGTAGCAAGTTTGAGACTAGCCTGAGCTTCACACTCTTGCTCATCTCAAAGATTTGCTCATCACAAACCACCTTGGCAGGACAAGGTGCTTCTGTTTGCCAGCCCAAAGTCTATCTTGCATTCAAAATGCTGGTTTCTCTCTTTATTGAATGTAGCACAATGCAACTCTCAGTAACTGTTCATCACTAGGTGGAAGTTTCCTAATGGCCCCTATCTGATTCTGTTTCCAGGGACTTCATTGGAGGCCTGGGATCAAGACCAAGACCAGGTAACTCAGAGCTGATCCTAGTCATGCCTTCCTGCAAGCTTGTATGAGCTCACCCTCTCTGCTATTCTCTCCTCAGCTTTGCTGCCTCTCGACTTGCTTTTGAAAGCCCGCATGCCCAGGACACACTTAAGGAAGGAGAGGCGAGTTAGTGGCAGGGTGACCGTTAGAGCCTGCCTGCTGGGATTCTCCACAGTCCCAAAGATCATGGCGGTACTCGGTAGATCATTTTGATATTAAGCACATGATGAGTGAGTCTAAGATATCTTGAATGATACCCAGGGGAAATTGTGACACATAGGAGGAGAATTCTGACTGACTTGCTGTTCAGTGGCACAGAACTGATCAAACTATTATAAGCTGTTTTCCCAAAATTTGCATTTCTGCCTTCATGAAAATATTAACCACTTACTCTATAAAGTATATAGCTACTCCAAAAAACAGTGACTGTATTTTTATGTAGATATTTTTTATGAAAACTCAACCTCTCCAATATTCCCATTTCTTTTACTCTGACTGACACAGTTATTTTTCTAGACACAGTTATTTTTGCTTGATTGAAAAGAAATGATCACATCATTTCTCTGAGTTTAAAATTACCCTTAGATTTTATTTTATCTATATTACTGTGTATCTGTGCTGTGGCACACCTGTGGAGGTCAGGGGACCACTTGGTGGCTTCAGTTCTCTTCTTCCACAGTGGTTCATAGGGACTGAACTCTTGGCTTCAACAGCAAGTGACCTTACCCACTGAACCCTCCCACCAGCCTAAAACTATGTATCTTTAGATGTAAATGTTTATAAAGATTCTGTGGTACAAGAAGAGTAGGTTACTTAGTTTTCTATTTCTAGCAAGGATTATTAAGGGAGACCAATGTCCAATAGTAAAATTATCAACTAAACCCAGATGGTTCAGCAGACACTTGGTTCCCTTTTTTATATGTGAGTATATGATTCTTGAGCAAATGTATTTTAGCATGTGGGTCATTTGGAGTTACTGTTTGGGGCCATTTTCAATTTTACTCCTTAATTCACACTTGATGTCTTTAATGTGTTCAGCGAGCACAGATAAGATGGATGAAGTTACAGTAATTTTAGGCTCTTTCCAGTTAGTAAACTTTCTTTCTTTCTTTCTTTTTTTTCAAGACAGGGTTTCTCTGTGTAGCTTTTGGAGCATGTCCTGAATCTCACTTTGTAGACCAGGCTGGACTCAAACTCACAAAGATTTGCCTGGCTCTGCCTCCCAAGTCTGGGATTAAAGGCGTGTGCCACCACTGCCCGGCTAGTAAACTTTCTTTGAAAGTGTTATGGACAATTTAAGGCTGTCACAATGGCAGTATAGATGCAAAGAGAGATGGTTTTATTGTTAAAATGCCTAAAAGTGTCACATTGACCCTGGCTGCCATACTTTGCCACTTTTTGGCAAAAGTGAGTCAACAATATAAGTGTGGATCTGAAATGATGGATGTTTTAGGCTCTTAAACAGTGAGAGCAGAATTCCTACACATGCAAGCAAGCCATGGCCTATGCGTCACAGAAATTTGGTTAGTTTTGAAAAATGGATTGAGTTGGTATAGTGTAAGATTTGATTTTAACCAAACAATTTACACTGCAAATATATATATATATATATATATATATATATATATATATATATATATGTAATCTCTTTATACTTTGCCTTTAAAAAAAGTATGAACCACAGGCACTAACACATTTTAAGTGTCAGTGAATGCTACCTTTGACTCAAAGAACAAGTTTTATTTTTACTAATCATGTGGAGCAAACTCACGCACACGAGGAACAGGCGATTCTGCTTCTGAGTTCAAACTTTGGATCTTTATTATCCTCCATTTTAATGCAAAACTGCTTTCCTGCCTATTGTAAATGTACTTTAAAAAGTGTTGCAGGTAAATTTGGACACTGTTGGTTTAACAAGTTACAAATAGCTGGCAGTGGGCAGTTTGCTCACCTGCCCATGACGCCACTCCAGGCACAACTTGAGACTTTCCTCTGTGAGAGTAAAGGGTGATACTGACTGCACACTTCCACCATATGGGTGAGGACATCTGTTGTGGATCGCACTAGCATCACTTGGCTATGAGGAAGACACACAATGACATGTGTGAGTGATTTTTTTTAGGCATGCTCTATTATTGTATTTTTGCTTATTTAACCTTAAATTAAACTTTCTTAGATGGAGAGGAACACATTTGAAATTAAAAAAAAAATACCATCCACAGCCCTGAATTTCCTGAGTGTTCTGTTACAAATGACAGGGAAGAGAGAATTTAGTGAAACCCTGAGCAGCCCCAGGAATGTGTCTAGCATATGGGAACCATTCTCCCTGTGCTGTGCAAGGACAGAGGTGAGAACCATGAGTTTGGAGTTGCATGTCACTGTCTAATGTGATTGTGACTGGTTCTTAGGGACCTTTGAGTCCATAGTATGATAACAGCAGAACTGAGAGGCACCCCAGTCCTGTAGAATCATGAATGCCGAACTACCACAGTTAATGCTGTTAAAAGACCCCACGCCGTCTTTTCCTGCTAACTAGATTGTGGCGATAGTATGTTGCGTTCATAGTCCTTGGGCTGAGTAACAGATGGAGCTCCCTGTCTACAGCTCTGAAAACTTAGAGTGAAAGTGCCAGCAGGAAGTAGCATGGAATCCATGAGTGAGTGAACATGTTAGTTCAGTCACTTGTGATATCTTCTGCAGATTTTACCATAGCCAAGGGCTGTTTATATCATTTCTCTAAGCTTTCTCCATTTGAACTTTTTTGCTGACGTTTATATTATCTCTGTAATGGGAAGTCAGCACAGTGTCATTTGCCCTAAATAGAGGACAGTTCTAAACACAAATAAAAATCTTATGAAAACCCCTGACTTCTGTGCAGGCAGATTCTGCTGCCTGTTCACCCTGAGCTCTGGGGCCATCATGAGAAGCAATAAGCTAGCATTTGAGAAACTGAAGACATATGTGTGCCTCACTAAACTTCACTCATGATGTTATCAGTATGAAGAAAAAAAGAAAAGAAAATTGGAAAAGGAATATATTTTCTATGGTGCCGTTCCACACTTGGTGTGAGAGAGCATCAGGTCTCAGGAAACCCTGCTCTTTATAAATAATTGATTGGGTCTGTGCCCACATAGTCATATAACTAGTCACTGCTGACTGTTCTCTTTTCAAGGCAAGGAAGATGGCGTATGTCTGTGAAAATTAAATCACATAAAAATGTAACATAGGAATATATTCCTTCCACATATGTGAAGTACACTGTAATGAACGTCATTAGTGTGGGTTGAATTTGTGTGTGTGTGTGTGTGTGTGTGTGTGTGTGTGTGTACTTTATGAATGTGTTCATGTGTGTACACGTGTGTATGTGCAGGTATGGTGGATGCCAGAGGGTGATGTCAAGTGTCTCAATTACATGCTACCTTATTTTTTGAGAAAGTGTTTTTGGCTGAACCTGGAGCTCATCCATTTGACTGGGCTAGGTGGCCGATGCACTTCAGGGATCCTCCTGCCTCTGCTTCCCCATGGCTGGGATTGCAAGTCTGTGATTCTGTGCCTTTTACGTGGGTGCTGGAGATCCAAGTTCAGGTGCCCATGCTGATGAGCAAGCGCTTCGCCCACTGAGCCTCCAAGTCAAACTCCTAAGTGTAAAGTGCTCTCAGCCAGGAGCATGGCCAGATGTGGCTGGAGTAACCCTGATGGTCCCTCCCTCCCTCCCTGCCTCCCTCCCTCCTCAGCTTTTCATTTAGACAGAACATGACACCCAGGCACTGAGTTGATGTATGAGGGCTCTCAGTCTGCACTATCAATAGAAACTGTCACTTCACGATTGCTGGGCTCTTAGATAGGTGACTTTAAATGACTGTGATCTATTTTTGTACTTGTCCTTTGTTCATAAAAGTCAGCTCTGAATCAAGTAGTCTGTGTTTCACCTGAATATTCCAGAGTCACAGATCATGTTCTGGCTGGCTTCCTGTGGACGCCCTTTCTGGTTAGTTATGCTGTGTGAAATGACTTTCTATGATAGCCAACGCAGCCACATGTTTACCTTATTGTATCACATGGCAACCTTCTTAGGACATAGGAGCTCAGCAGATTTTTGTTCAAATGCCTGTGCTAGTGGCCTATACAATGCAACTTGGCACATAATTGTGTGCCTTTCTGTATTTCTGTTGGAATTTGGAGTATATTGTTTATATCTCTCAACTAGCTGGTAAGCATCTTGAGTAGACATTTACACACACATACACACACACACACACACACACACACACACACACACACACACACACACACGTGTGCACACGCTCCTTTGAGGTCAGACATTCGAAATGATTTGTTGAGTAACCATTGCAGACCCATTGCTACAAAGTTCCTTGTTTCTCTTCACATCTGATCTGAAATCCAAACTCAGAAACACTCCAAAACCAGAAGCTTTGCATACTGATGCGAATGATTCTCACCTGATGTCATATGCTGAATTCCAGTCAGCAAAGACACTGTGTGAAATCATGGCCAGGTTGTGTGTGTCTTAGGTGTGCACGAACTATTATGTTTTTAAATGTATATGAACTGTAAATGAAATTTGGGCTCAGACTTTACTCCCATTCTCAAGATAGCTCATCATGTGTGTACTAATATGTCCAAATATGAAGCAGTCTAAACTTCAAAGCATTTCTCTTCCTAAATAAGTCAGAGAAAAGCTCCTCATCAGAATTTTGCTTTTAGGTTTGGGACTAGGGTTGTAGAAGGAGGGACAAACTCATTTTACCAGTGATGACTTGCTTTCTAGTTCTTCATGCCAAGGAGACACTGAGCAAGGTATGCCAGATCCCAGGAGGATGCTCCCTATAGAGGAGGATATTTTCATCATTTTGCTATATTTTATGTTTAGTTATGTGTATGTGTGCATGCTTGTGTGTGGGCATGCGGTGCATGAATTTAGGTGTCAACAGAGGCCAGAGGCATCAAATTCACTGGATCTAGAGTTATAGGTGGTTACGACCTGCCTGCTATGGGTTCTCGGAACTGAACCTAAATCCTCTGCAAGAATAGCGAGAGCCCTTAATCACTGAGCCACTTCTTCAGCCTCCATTTCCGTATCTTTGAATTCAATAATCAGGGAGCAGTGATCTCGTGGAGGACTCAGGGATGCCTTGCTTTTTCATCCCTCTTGCCTGCAGGTAATTTTTCAGTATGCTGTTGACTTGTGTCAGGCTGACACTAGACAAACTGACGACTGCTGGTCTCTTCTCCCCGGGAAGCAGTTTTGTACCCATAGCTTGCAGTATAATAGCTGGGGTTTTTGAACTGACCGTGCTGGTGCTGATCTAGGTATTGAGTGTGGCAGAACCCTACCCAGGGTATGTATGTGCAGACGTGTCCTATACATATGCATACACACCAAAAAAGGGAGGGAGGGAAGAAGGAAGGAAGAAGGAAACAAGAAAGGCTGGGAAGGAAGAGGTTTATTTGGCTCCTAGTTTGGAGTTTCAGAGGCATGGTGCTGGCAATGGCCCAGGCTGGAGGCAGTGTTGTTGCTGGCGGATGTGAGACAGTACATGACCTCACACAGCAAAAACTAACTATGCACATCCGGTCTGTTTTCCTTTTCTGAATAAGACCTCGGGGTTCATTTGTGGGGACTCTACTCTGTTTCAATGTAGTCACGTTCCCAAGGACCAGCCTGGCCTGGACCTGCCCAGGCATGTTGTTCATATCCACATAGTACTATCACATGAAGGGTGACAGGGCTTGAATACCCTACATATTTAGGAAGTAAATCAAGATCAAACAGCAGCGCATGTCATTCTCTGAGGCTGACACTTCAGCAGCCATCTTGGCTGTGGCTCTCCACAGACAGCTACCACATGTTGTAGGTCCCCTGCAAAGCATGTATGACCTCACCACCTGCAGTTTACTCCACTTCAGATGACAACACTAGGGCTGAGCAGGGTGCCTTGCCTGAAAGCATGCTGCTGGTACCCTGAAGAGAAAACCTACTCCATCCAGGCCTCTGCCTGCAGCTCCAGGCCTCCTATGGAAAGGTCTTCCTCACGGTCCATGTGACTCCTGGCTTCCTTTCCTGCTGAGCACTGGCTGTACCTTTCATGACACTACCCAGACAAGCCAGAAATGACTGATGGTGTCCTTTGTGAAACTGTCCTTGTACTTGGAGGCTGCCAGTCAAGTGTGCCTTCCATCATGCCAGAGCTGTGTCCTACATAGTCATTACAGTCCCCGCAGCAACCTCCACACCCCCACCCCATTCCTTATAGAGCAGTATTTCCCCTTCTTCAGGAGGCCCTGCCTCCTTTTCTGTTACTTTGTCTTCCTGTCTCAGAGTTTCCTGGCAGGAAGAATTCAGAAAAATAACAGGTTGATACTTTATCCTGGTTTACTATTAGACTGTTACTATTAGAGTGTTATCTTTCTGTTGTTCTACTTTTGGTAATGAAAACTATAAAGACTTATACTTAAAATATTTTAATTTTGTTACAGCTAAATTTTAACAAGAAATAATGTATATATAATATTGTGCTATAGAAAGTAAATTGGTAACATATTATGGATAGCTATCCTTATATATTCCTTCTCTCTTCCTCTAAATATGTGTGTGTGTGTATGTGTGTGCATGTAGTGTTGTGTAATATTTGTGTGTATGTGGTATTTGTGTGTGTGGGGTTGTATATGTGTTGTGTATGTTTGCATGCGTGTGTTGTGTGTGTGTGTGTGATATGTGTGCACATACATGCATACTTGAAATTAGCTCAGAGCTGATTATTCATTGGTATTTTAGGGAAGCTTGTTTTATAAAATGTTAGTAGGGAGAGGGCTATTAAGGAATAGCCAGGAAACCACTTGGAGAAGAAAGGGAAGAACTGTGAATATAAAGGGATATACTATTCTATCACTGTATACATATATAAACATGTCACTGTGATCTGGCATTTTGAGCAATTAATGTGGATTTATTGAAAAAGTAAAAAAAAATTAGGACACATCTGTCAATGCTTAAGGAGTGCAGTATTGACAGGGAGCTACTCTGGAAAACGTGTTAAGAGAAAGTGACTCAGAACCAGATAGAGTGATGTGCCTCAGAGTGCCGTATCACCAATCACTAAATAAAGAAGCTATTTATTTGGATCTTAAAATTGTTTTTGTCTGCCTAAGGGAAAGACACTTACTCTTCTGTGCAGAAGGTTCAGTGAGGCTGAGTGACGGCTCAGAAGGTGATAAACCATGGCTCCCAGACTAGAGTTAGCTGAAGTTGTCTAGGAAATCCATTGTTTGCAAGTGTTACAGACTGATTCCCTGCACACCAGTCTTGCTTTGAAGTTTTCTTTCCTTCCTAAAGCCAACTCGTGCCACAGGACAGTATCCTTGCTAGAACCACACCCCAACCAGGAGTCCTAAACTCCCCACAATGTAACAGCAGCAGGAACCTGAGAGATTTCTGGCAGTGTGGGGATTTAGAATCACCCTATTCTGTGTTAGTGGTGAGAAGTAATAGATCAGGTAGAAATATGTAATACTTTTGACATAAAATTCAAAGGGAATAGGATTCAGGATATGTGAAGAACATTTGCAGATCCATAAAGGAACAGTATAAGCAATTATCCAGCAGCAACGACAAAAACACCCAATAATTTCACTAACGTTCAACAACTACAAAGTAGAAAAAAATACAGATTGACACCATCAGAATTTGATAGTAAGTAGTGTTGATCCAGCTATGGGAAAATACATTCTCCCCTAGTCAGAGTGTGAAATAATTCAGGCACTTTAGAAGGTGTCTGTTTCAATGAGAAATGAGTGTGTCTTTGGCCTTGGTAAACCTTGGCTCCTCACTGAGACATGCACTACAGCTTTGCTGACGATCGTGAGAAATGGATGGCAGCTGAGGTCCTGGCCAAGCGGAAGTTACTAAGCAAACCACAAGGCACACAGGCAAACCATAGCCTCTTCCAGGGTCCTAAGGAATGAGCTGGAACTGGTCTATCCACAATACACTGAAAAACAATACCTCCTGCAACAGTCTCTGTGACAATAATGCATCACCACTCCGCTGACAAGGAGTTGCCTCGAGGGGAAAGAAAAGAGGAAAATGAAAGAGAAGGGAGGTTCTATATATAAATTCCTTTTGTGGTTTTACCTTTCAAACTCTGTTAGAAGTAGCCCACATGAGTAGTACTCTCCCGACCTGAATGAGCCCTGGCTGCGTATGGTGTACTCTGAAGCTTGCCGGTTCTCTTCCAGTTCACTGCATTCATTTCTCACGGTGCTGCTCATAACCTATTACACTGATGTCAGGACTCAAAGACAATTTGAAAGCTGCTGTTCGGAGTTACCTGTGCACGTGTGTAAAATGGATGGGCGTAGGGGATGGGAAGGCACTCAGCTAATGTCAGCAGTCATTTCTGATGAGTGGTCCTCAGAAGAGGTGGTCCCAGAGCCTTGAGCCTCATCTGTAATACACTTTTGTGTGCTTGATTTACAAGGGACTTTTACAACTAAATATTTGAAATTTTGTTTTAAGTGGAAGCAATCAAAGCTGTTTTTGAAAGTCCAGAGTTTTCTAGAACTGAGGAGTGCTGTCAGGTGGACTCAAAGGAAGGGTGTTTTTTGTTTGTTTTTTTTTTTTTAAGTGAAAGTGCATAGCTCTGTGTTAAACAACAGGCATTCTAGCTAATTCTTTGTTTTTGTGTTTAGGGCCACAGATGAGCACATGTTTGTGGAAAGGTACAGTCAAACCCGTGTGGTACCCACTCAAAATGCTGTCACAAACCTACAAGTGCTCATCCAAGCTGAGAGATTTTAGCTTGTTATCTACAAATGCTGTATCTGCAAATCCGAACAGACTAGCCAGCATGAAATGACACAACCCCAAGTCCTCCAGGGTTCACTTGCCAGCATGTCCTGTTTTTAGTAAGCTTGGGCAGAAGGTTGTCTTTCAGGAGGTCTTTGGTGAGGAGCACAGGGAGAGGTTGGGGCTTCTGTGGGGGGCAGCCAGCATCACTGCTCTGTTCATAGCTACAGTTAGTTAATTCTTGTGATTTACTCACTCATTTTTTTTGCCCTGAGGGTAATTTATTAAATCACAACTTAATGATCCAATAATTGATGCTTATGAGGAGTTTTCAAGAAAGACAGGCCCTTTACATCTAAACAAGAAATTGGCGTCAGATGGCACAGAGCTGGGTTATTTCTTGTGCTAATTTTCAAACACGTAAATAGAGATATTCATAAAGAGAATCTTCAGATTTCATTTTCCTCTTTGTTTTGTATCTTAAATGGATAATCTCATGTTTTTAAACAACTACATTAAATTCCCTTTAATGTTTTTGAGAACAAAGTATTAATGGCAAGACACACAACCTTCTTCTGAAAGCCCACGTATAAGAATCATCTTTAAAATCATAGTTATTGCTGAAGCAATTACTATAACTAATTTCTTAAATGTTTAATATGGTATGGAAGAAAGAAAAGGGGGTCTTGGAAACTTAATTTTAATGAGAGAAAACTGGTAAATGAGTATTATCACAGAAAACAAGGTACAGATGGGGGCAGAGGAAGAGGGGGCGCCATGCTATTGGTGTCTTCCATGTTCTCCGTTGCAATCTGTGGGTGAGGGAGAGAGGTGCAGCTAACACACAGAGGGAGGCCATTCCTATATCAGCTTTGGAGTTCTCAAGGATAGACGGCCGTGGTGAGGAGTATGCAGCTGGGGAAGCAGCGCTTGTGCAGATTGACAGCAGTAGCCTGAATCGGTGACGGTGCTGTGGTTTTATGGTGAGAATTCAGGGCAAGGTAACCTTGTCCCCTGAGACCCAGGAGGAAGTCAAAGTAGACTTTAAGGTTTACAATATTTAAGGATTTGAACAGTACTTAATTCTACTGTGAAGTTTTTGCCAATTTGATGTTTGTGTCTAGTAGTTTTGATAACATTAGCTTTAAAGTATGTTGTAGAAGGCATGATAAATTTATTATTTAAACACAAACAAACAAAAAGCCCTCCTCAGATTGCGTATCTGAGGCACAACTTCCTCCCAATGGCAGTGTCCTGTATTTGCAAACAAAATATCCTAGGGCATCTGGTCTTCCAAATACTATGCAAGGAATATTTTTGTTTCTTGGATGCTTGAGAAGTGGAGGGAAAGAAGAGCTTGTTTCATATTATAAAACACAGAAGTGTTACAGGTCTCATTGGTAAGATGAGATCCTGGTTGCTTTTTTCCCAGAATTTTCTTCCCTTTTCCATGAATATCACTTTTAAGTGAACTTGACTAACTGGAATTTACCGCCCACAGCATCTGCAGGCATTGCTGTATCCCAGCGGAAAGTACGGCAGATCAGTGACCCCATCCAGCAGATTCTCATCCAGCTGCACAAAGTCATCTATATCACACAGGTCAGTGTCCACAGTGCCTTTCACCTCAGCCACAAGGCCAGAGCCAACCCTGTGGAGAAAATATGGCCTTGTGGGACTTGGAGTTAGAGTGAACACTGAATTCTTTCCTCCTCTCCAACCACAGTATGTGTATGTGGGAACACTTTGGCCTAGCAGTAAATGTGTCCTGTTTTCTCAGTGGCCTGTACTCTCATTGTGCTTAAACAGACTTCCACCCAAGTGGCTCTTTAGTGTGTGGGTGCAAAGAGGGACAGGACTTGGTAGCTTTTTCTACAAGCAGCTTTATCATAGGAATGGGGAAATGGGACCTTTCTCCTTTCATCTGCTTTGACAACAGAACCTCTCAAGGATGTGAAAGCCAGACCCCTGACTCCCATAAAACTCAGGACCATTAAGACTTTGTGAATCTGAGTACTAAGTACTCAGTACTAAGAAGCTCAGGGCTGAAGATTAGCTATTGGTTGTGGACACACTTCTGTCCAGTGCTAGACAACCGGGTGTTCCTTCACCTAAGACATGGACCACTTACTGGTAATATCTTTTTTCTCTTTCTTCTCTTTATTTTTAAGAAAGGATGTGTAGATATTTGGATAAGGAAATAAGTAATTTCCAGTCTGAGATAGCATCATCTGGTGATTCTGGTCATTCTTTCACTCACTTGTCTTACACCTATCAAGTGCCAAATACTAGTCTAGTCATCGGGTGGCATGGATGTCTTGTCATTAATCTTGATTTCCAACTTGATAAGCATTGCCATCGGCATGAAAGAAATGTCTGTGAGGGCCTCTTAGCTTGAGTTAACTGAAGGTGGAAGAGTTACCTCAGATGTGGCTATCATGGGCTGGAACCTGGGCTGAGTAAAATGGAGAAAGGCAGCTGAGTGTGAGCATGTGTCCGGCTGTTCTGTTCCTGCCTCTGAATCTTCCCTGCCTGACAGGCTGTGTGCCCTGGAACTGTAAGCCAAAATAAGTTCTCCAAAAGCCCTCCCTCCCTCCCTCCCTCCCTCCCTCCCTCCCTCCCTCCCTCCCTCCCTCCCCCCCTCCCTCCCATCAAGCAACAATATCAGTAACTAACCCATGCCCTGGTTACCGTAAGGGCCTGAGAGCCACCATGGGAGCTGCTGGAGCCAGCTGTGGAAGTCTATTTATACATCTAGGGCCTGCGGAAAAATTCTGCAGGCATGTGCACCTCCTGTGCTGCCTCCCAGAAGAAAAGTATGCACTCCGACTTCATCTATCATCCCAGCCCATCTTGAGAGACAAAACCAAAGATGTTGGTTTCTATAAGCTAGGAATAGTTTAAGACTGTAGGAATCACCACTGATTTATAACCGGTGCTTAGGGTTTCTGAGAAGCCGGCATATTCTTTCCCCAGTAGATGGTCACTTTGATAAATGGCTGCACATTTTCCTGGGGATAGTGCAGAGAAAATGTATGGAGAGTTCCTGTTGCAGTGCTTCAGGATGCCTTATCCAGGGACTCCAGCTTCCCTATTAGCCAGGGGGCTTTGGCTGGGCTGAGTTGACTCAGTTCTGAAAACCATAAGAGGCAGACAACCTTCACTGGGGCGGTGGCAACTCAGGCCAGAACTTTGCCGACAAAACCTGGAGCTTCTTTTCTGCTACTACAACAAACAAAAATATTCAGTAGTGCACTCCTTTCTGGGAAGGCCTGACTAGTCACTCCACTAAAGCTTGCTGCAGCCAAGGAGCTCCATCAGCACACGCTTGCCTTTCTGTGTGGCAAATGCTGTAGCTGGTCACTGGGAATCTAGTTTTATCACTCTACCTGTGCTGTTAGATTTCTCTGAGCTCTTGTATACTTCAGGGTCACATGGCCAGCTAAGGAGAGCAGCTTCATGGTTTGCGTGGGTCCTGGGCCCCTGTTGCACTGGCCAGTGCTGTCCCGGAAGGAATACCTTCTGGAAGTTTTTATTCAACCTCAGCTGGGGAGGGCGTGCAGCCCACATGTCCACAGACAAGAAATCCAAATCACCCCACCAGTCCCACTTCCCAGCACCTCGGAGAATTCTCTCTTCTGTAAGCTCTGCCTCACGCCCCTCAAACAGAAACTCTCAGTCAGTCAGGCGATCATCTGCACCAACATCTGTATGAACCAGCCCATCAAATGCAGAATCGTGAGTGTGCATACTCATACCTGTGGACTTAGCTGGATCCAGTGCCATATTTATCTTTCCCTGCATAACATCCACAGAATATACTATTGGTGAAATTATTAAGGCCACTCCACGTAGTTAAAAGGGAGGTTTATTTGTGGGGTAACTCACAAATGAAGGGATAGGTTACAGGGTCTGGGAAAGGTGCAGTCGGGCGGTGTTCTCTGGAGAACTCTGCTCGGTCTACTACCTCAAGCGTCCAGGGTCCAGGAACCAAGAGAGCCCCTGCATCTGGATCTCAGGTCTTCAGGGTCCTCTCTTGGCCCTGCCTTGTAGGCGTGACATTTATCGAAGCCTCAGTGGGGGTTGGAACTTCCAGGTCAAAGATGGAATGGCTACCCACTACAATATGCTTCCCACACAATTTGAGGTGCCATTGTTTTGTACTACAATCTTGTGAGTTTGGGGCATGTAAATCACTTCTTCTTGAGCCTTAGTGTGGATCAATGGACTGTAAGGAGAGCTGATGTTATGGATTTGACCTTCATCCCTGTAGGTCTTGTGAGGAATGTGCATACCTTTTTAAGATCTCTGCCCCCAGTGAGCTTCTCATCCAGTTTTCAAGCAAGGGAAGGTTTGTGTCTCAGGACAGAGCAACAAGTTGTGCCCACTGACATTAAAAACTGAAAGTAGCTGGGTTTAAGATTCCTGGCTTCATCAGGGCTCACCAAGATGTCTTCATTTCATATTTTGGGGTCCAATTCAGGACCTTTAAGGTTAAGGCATTGTATTCAATAAGATGTCAAATGTGGGAGTAGACACTTCCACCCTGGGCCCAGTGAGATTTGCTGAGGTGCTGTGCGGGACAAACTTAAAGCCTGGCCTTGGAGACAGGGCGGACCACCCACCCTGAGGTCCCTGCTAAAGTCTTCTGGGAGTCAGCACTCCAGGGTGGTGTTCTGGAAAACACCCTCTATGGGATCAAGAAGGCCACTGGGGGTTGTTGGTAGAAATATCTAAAATGCCACCTATCGATGGCATTACTGAATGTGACTGGGAGTATACACCATCCACCTGGGGTCCCAGCATGTACAGACTACTGTCTGCTGCTGAAGCTAAGCAAGAACAGAGGATCCTGGGCACAGTAGGACAAGCTCCATCCCCCTCCAGGGTCTCTCAGCAGCTCTTACTTATAGAACCTAGTATCTGGCCAGCCAGCCAGGGAGAAATGTCCTGCTGACTAGCAGACAATCGTGACGGACTGACAGGCACTGGCCTCTACCTTCCGGGGGGGTCAAGGCAGGCAAAGGCCCTCCCCTTTGGTACTGTGCTGCCTCTGGGGTCTCCTTGCCTCCCTCATATCATTCAGCCCCTACTTTGGACATCTTGTGCTTGGAGATGAGTGCCTGTTTTTTTTTTTTCTTTCTTTTTCTTTCTTTTTTTTTTTTTTTTAAGATTTATTTATTTATTATGTATACAGCATGTATGACTGCAGGCCAGAAGAGGGCACCAGATCTGACTACAGATAGTTGTGAGCCACCATATGGTTGCTGGGAATTGAACTCAGGACCTCTGGAAGAGCAGTCAGTGCTCTTAACCTCTGAGCCATCTCTCCAGCCCCGAGTGCCTGTTTTATCTGTCACCTTTGCCTCAAATCTAATGTTCCTTTCAGTGACACTGTCAACTGCCATTCTGGACCCAAGATTCTAAAATTGATCATTTTTCTCACTGTTTTCTGATGTCAGCTTGTGTCTTAGGTAATCACAAAGAACTCTTTAACTGATTAAATGGAAGAGTGTGGAGGAATACAAGGAAACATCTGGGAGAGAACTTGGTTAATGAATAGGAGTGTCACCTTCCAGATCAGACAGTAAACATAGGGTACTAAAGTGCATGTCCATTCATGCACTAGCATGAGCATTTGGGAAAATACTCTTTAGTGTTACAGGAAGCTCTGTACATAGCTCTTTAGTTCCTCTAACTGTTAATCATTAAGTTGAGAGAAATATCCTTTGAAATTTAGTATAATTTCTGTATCTAAATTCCTATATGGTAAATAAACTCTTTAATGGATGTGTAGCCCTTCTTTGTTGGATTTCCATGCATTTTAAAGCAAGGATAGAACTCTTATGAATACATCATTATCCCTTTAAACTGCTTGTGTGCTGGTTGATTTTGTCCTCTTCGGCCGGTGGCAGGCATCCATTCCAAGCTGCCAGTCCAGGCATAGCAACTGTGGTTCTTCCAGATGAGCTCTTAGAATACTTTCAACTTCATGTTATCGACACAGCGAGGAAAGATTCTCCTCTGGAACTTTAACTTAGAGTGCTCAGCACAGTCAGTGCCATTCACAGGGAGGAGAGGCACACAGCTGAGACATTACGTTGGTGAATTTGCTGCACAAGACCAGGCTGTGCAAAGGAAGTTTGTAAGACTAGCCTGAGAAATGGGTCAACCTGCTGCCTTCTGTCCTCCCGAGGACCTGAGTGGGGACTGACGGAAAACCTAGCTTCTGGTTGGTGGGGACCGTTCCCATCCAGTTTCCATGGAGACATATCTGCCAATCTCATTTAATGGCAACAGTTCTACAAGTCAGGAGGTTAACGTCCTTCTTCTTACCTCAGTTGCACATCTGTTTTCATCAATCTGGGTTAGAAGTCTTGAGAGCAGCATGCTAAGAAGGCGAGCGGCTTGTCTCAGATGCTGGGGACCAGCGTGTCTGTGAGCAGATGGTGACTGATGCTCGGATATTTCTTTTAGTTACTGCATAGGTAAGGCCTGCATAGTTGAAGGAATGAGGACTGGCTTCAGTTCTTTACTAGGCTTTAATCATATAACAACTTGAAAAATTACAACGTGTCTGCCTCCAACAGAAGAGATAAGAAGTTAATGCCCACAGTATTGCCCATCCTGGGGGTGTCAGCAGCAGCGGATATTGTCCCCGGGCTCTCAGTGAGCCATACTGTGTCGTGCAGCAGCAGTAAAGTACAGAACAGTCTGTTCAGTCCCTGAGTCCCCTGGGTGCTCATGGCTAGGGTGACAAAGAGTCAACAGAATATGATAGTCACAGCATGGCTGGATTTCTCATATCAACTCTGTTTTTAGGGACTCTAAATTCCAAGAGAAGTGTTCGATTTTATTTCTTTAAATGGTAATCTTACAACATTTGATTTTAACATTTAGGGAAAGAGTCTTAAGCTGTAAAATGTCAAAGTAGATTAAAGTACTATTTTGGTCTACTGGTTATCCAGTGGAGCCCTACACATTGCTGGGGCCTTTGCTAATGGGTACAGAATCCAGGTTTTTGGAAAGACTCCATCTAGATGCAAGTTTAAGAAAACATACAGACTGATCCCCCCCTTTTATTACTTTATATGGCACAGTAAAACCTTTTAGATATGTGTATTGAAGAAAATATTATCTTTTTCTAGAGTCGTTTTCCTCATCAGGAATGTGGGCTCTTATGGGCTGTGTATGCCTTGGGTGTAATAAAGGACATGAGAATGTTTATAAGCTGTGAGGTGCTGTATGGCAGAGGGGTGCTAGTGGTATTCACTCAGGGGAAGGCTGATGCAGAAGGCCTACAGCTCAGAAGCAAGGTGTGTGACACATTCTTTCCTCACCGAGAAAAAGAACCTGCTGTGTAAGTTTACTGTGGGGGAAACACAAGAATGCGAGCATAAAGGAGTGATCACAGATCACCATGCCCAGCACTGTGGGTTTTGATTCTGTTTGTATAAAGACTATGTCATTATACTCACTTCATTTACAGTTGAAGTATAATCATCATTCTGTGTAAAGTTTTAAGTTCTCATGGAAAGCCTTATGGGTGGGACACTGCTAATGATACTGATCCCAGTGAGACACAGTAGCTTACACTGTCTGTGTGCGGATCTTAAGTCGGCTGGATGTCAGTGTACACAAAGGAGCTGCTACACACTGAATTCAGGGGCAACGAATGGACCTCCAAGTTAACTAGAAGCTTATCAAGTTAAGTAAATAAATAGCAAGACTTTCCAGGATCTCTGAACTAGTCTGGCAGTTAATCTGATACCTTCCAGCCTTAGGATGAACCCACTTGAAGAGGCCTGCTGGTAATCCTCACCTTCAAAATGTCATTGTAGCAAGCTGCACATGTAGCCTTCTTTTGCAGGGACTTGAAGCAATCAAACTGGAAGGTTGCTGGTTGGACCTAGCTCACCACTGCCCTCTGCTGTTTGGTTTAGGGAGGTGGCACCTTCAGCTATGAAGCAATAGAGAATTACCAAGTCCTGTCTCTCCAGGATGAGCCTTCACCCTCTCTGGCTCTATCCCGCCCCTTTGCTAGGAGACTAATGCTAAAAACTCTCTCCTTCACCTTACATGTTTCCCCTTTAGTCCATGTGAAGGGCAATAATGACTGGCGTTTGAGGATTTTGCATTACCCTACCCTCCTGGTGGCACACATCAGTTTTATTGGCCCCAAATAGTCACATGGTATCAAGCCAGGCAGTGAAGCAGGGCTGGGATGCGATCACTGCAGTGTTTCTGCCTCTTTGGGTCAGCGTTTGCTTCAAGTTTATAATTTTTTGTTTCTTATTAATTGTGAATATTCAGTTCACCTCCCTACAGAGCCGTTTCTCCTCAGCTCTTCTTTTGATATCTAGCCATAGTAAAATGTTCACCAGCACTTGATAATTCTGATCCTGCTTCTTTTGTGTTACTCTTCTCCCAGACTTCACCTCACCCCTGGGCCATGGGAACTCTGATTCTCTGATTCCTCGTGTAAAGCCTGCCTGGAAAGCCCTGCAGTTCAGTGATTGCTTTAAATCCCCTTCTCTTCTAAGATTCTGCAGTGACTGCCTGTGTATTTATGAAATCCACATCATCTACTAGTCAGGCCGTAGTGCATGTTAACCCACCTGTCTTCCTTCCCAGTAATACTGTTGCCTAGGATTTGGTTTCTCTCCAGCTGAAGGACTCAGGCAAGTTTTTATGGTTTTTGATTCAAAGTATCAGCTCCTTCTCAGGGCTGTAGCTGGGGTGCTTGGCATGGTTCTGGCATGCCATAGACACCTAAACATGAACAGAACAGATCTTCCTTGTCAAGGCTGTTCTTCACAAAATGAAACATATGTGGGCACAGATGTTACATGAAAGAGTTGTGTCAGTAACTGTAACCATGACAAGATAAATGGAAGCCGAGCCAGCCTTCTTTACAGAGGATAAAAACTGTAGCACATCATTTGCTAGTTCAGAGTCTTCCTCAGTCTTGTTGACTGTGTATTGTGCTGCGTCAGTACTTCCTGCGAGGGTGGAGCGTGGTGAGGGTGGTTGTAATGACTGTCTTGTGTTGAGTGTGTATTGTTGTGCTGTGTTGGTACTTCCTGTTGTGTCAGTACTTCCTGTTGTGTCAGTACTTCCTGTGGGGGTGGAGCGTGGTGAGGGTGGCTGTAATGACCATCTTCTTGCTTCTGCAGCTCCCTCCAGCTCTGCATCATGATCTGAAGAGAAGAGTTATAGAAAGATTCAAGAAATCCCTGTTCAGCCAGCAGAGCAACCCTTGTAACCTGAAATCTGAAATTAAGAAGGTATGTGTTCTACTCACAGGGATCTGTCCACGGGAGAGCCCTGAGGGTTACAGTTCCCTTCTCCCGACTCCTTGAATTCTGTGCACTGTTAAAGGGTGTTGCTTAAAATACCGGATGGGTCCATTCGATTTCTCTTTGAATTCTCATCCTTTGATTTCTCATCCTTATTTCTGTGGCTATTATTTTCAGGTGACTAATACAGCTTGTTCCTAATTCCTACATGTTTTCCTAAAAATAAATGTTGTCTTTAATTTAAAAGTATGTATATTGTAGCCTGCTTTTGAAGAGTCTGCTACAGTATTTTGTGACAAGGCTCTTCAATGAGCCCCTAAATTGTGCGTTGCCTATCTGAAATGGTCACCTGACCACGCAAGGCCACAATTTTAATTATCTGTGGGTGCATAATGAACTTGTCCAGGTCCTACCATCTTCATTGTCTGCCACCTTCTCATCTTTGGGTACAGCAACAGTTTCTGTTCACACATACCGAAGCTAAGTTTTTACACAAAATGGGAAGAAAGTTGCTACCTCTGGCAACACAAGTTGGAGACAGGAAATCCACTTTGTCCAGGAAGAGATAAAAGCCTTCTGTCCTGTCCGGGAAGACCCGGGCATAGGAAAGTCTGGCTACCTTGGTGGAGATAATTTGGTCCATGACCCCACTTTCTTCTCCTCCTCCTCTTCCCCTTCTTCTTAAGTGTCCTTATATGTTTAAACCTTGGTTGTGGCCCATGACCTCTTTCACTGTGGTTTCTTTTTTCTTTAGTCAGTCTACTTTGAGGCACAAACTTTCTTCCAGGCTCTTGAAATGCACACACACACACACACACATACACACACACACACACACACACACACACACACACACACACACACATTTTTAAAAAGGCAGTGGCCTGTTTCTGCTTTGTTGGCTATAGTGGTGCCAGAACCAGAAGTGGCTGCAGGCAGGTCAACAAAGCGTGAGCCCATCCCTCAGAGACAGGAGAGCAAGGCGCCCTCCGTGTGTGTCCTGCTGGCCAACAGCGGAGACAGAGAAGACGGGCAGCAGTGAGGGAACCTCACATTTACCTACAGCATCCTAAATACTAAGAACTAGAGTTTAAATGCCAGAGGCTCGTCTCCTACAAAAGATTGCACGATGCTTGGTTTTATATTCTTATAAAAGTGATACTGAGAATAACCCAATTTGCATACAAATTCATTGTAGCAGAAAGTCTGGTTTTAAGGGATGAAAGCTTCCGCCTCAGAAGGATGTTCAGAGGTGCATTTACCTCCCACCCAGTGGTTTTGAGCTTGTACCTGGCCTGAAGGCAAGTCCTTGTTGTCTTTCTCATGAGAGGCTCCCTGTTTCTTCCCTGACAGCAAAGACATTTTCTTTTGTTAAATCACCCTCCTGCCATCCTTGGTTCCCTCTCTGTGGCCTGAGAGCATCTCTGGTCACTATCCTGGCCTGAACCTAAAGGTGGGATTGTTGAGGGTAGTGTAGGAGTTTGGGGGTCTCCAGTGAGAGTGCTACTGAGCCAGGCTGACAGCCTCCACCCTCAACAAGCCAAAAAGGAGCCAAATTAAGAGTGAAGGGCAGGTAAAGGAGACTTACTCAATGTGGCCCTGTAGAGAAGAGGGACAAAGGGACCCAGGGACTCTCTGAGGGCCCAAGTGGCCTTCAGCCACCTATGGGGAAGGCAAGAGATGTGCATCAGTGCCCAGCTGGAAGCTTTCTTTCAGGGTGTTCTGAGAAATCTGAACCAAGGGCTCTCTCTCCAGGAGACAAACTCCCCTCTGGCACCAAATTTCAGCCTTCCCTTCTCCCAGCATGAGATTCCGGAGCAGGCTCTCAGTTCTTTGTTTCCTGATCTGATAGACAAAGGTAGGACTTTGCATCTTTACAGTACCCTCAGGCTTGCCAAGCTGGTTTCTAGGGCCTGGGGCAGAGTTGTCTTTATTTTCAGCAGGTTTAGGAGGCAGAGCAGATTGTCTAGTGACTGGTGCCACTGGCTCTGTTCTGATAACTGGTGTCAGCTTGTAACACACTCAATGGAGCCCTGTGCCTCAGGGAAGAGGACACTCAGCAGTTAGGGTTCCGCTGTAGTCAACAGAGGTGAGGTCCTGCTCTTCCAGGGGAAGCCTGGCCACAAAGTGGAGTGAGTGAGCAGGTCCGCTGATAGGCCTCAGTCAGCTCCTCCACAGAGGCCCTGCTGAGGCTTCCCTGTGCATAGCCAGCATCCCCCTCTTCCATGACCAGCTCACCTCTTCACTCCCATGTTTAAGCAGCTTTCATCTGCTGTGTGTCTCACGAGTGCAGCCAGTCTCTTATTTTTGATTTCCCAACATCTTGCACATCCTAGACTGGGGTCAGTGCTTCATATATAATTAGTGAAATGAGCATATACTATGTACTCATGTATTTCATAAGAAAGTCTTCATTTCTTCATTCTTTATTAAACTGTGTGTTGGTATGATCTACTCATGCACTTTTATGTATGTGCAAAGATCTACACCAGAGAAGTTCATGACTCCCATGTACCCCACCCCCCTTTCTGGTAGTCTTTTTCTTGCAATGGCATTTGTTCAGAAATGGGCATTTCATCCCCTGTGCAGTCAACAGAAGTCAATTAGACTCTGACTGTCAGACACCCTCACATCTACCCACCCTCAGGTACTTGGCTTTTACCTTCTCCTTCCTTCCAAGACCCAGGGAGCCTATGCCTACAGTGTGAAAGAATCATTATGGGATGACTGCAGCCACATATCAATGGCACTTACCACTTATCAATGGCCAGTGTGGTATGTGCAGAAGTCAAAAGGTGGAAAAGCCCATTTCTGAGAACTGAATTCTTTCTATCCAACTCACCTAAGCAGCTCTTTGATCCGGGCTTTTCCATCTTGGCTGGAATAGTTCAGGGGCACCAAAGCCAAGCGAGTGATAGCACAGTGGCCATGGAACTGGGATATTTAACACAGGAAAAGAGAGAAGCAAGATAGAAAAGATGAGTTCATGTCAATATTTACACAGCACTGTCAGTGAGCGTAAATTTGTGACAAGTCTTCTCTTTTAAAAACATATTCACTAAAATACTCTAGAAACTAATTCATAATTAAGCACAATTCAGTTCATCTCCACATGTTTCTGAGGAGACACAGTTGATTGGCACAGAGCAGGGATCTATCTCACAAGCTTGGAATGTGCTCTTTTGAGGTATAGCACACGACACTGCCAGGGACTCCTGACGATGTGTCCAAAGGACTGGGAGTCTGTGCCTAAGAATGCAGCCACAGTGTGACAGCAGCATTAAGTTCAGGAGTTAATAATGGTACTAAAGGAAAAAAGACCACTCATTGGTTACTCTTGGGGCATGCAAAGTTTTAACACGTGTTTTTGAAGGGTATCAATCCTTTTCCTTTCTATTTTAAATTCTGTCTCAGGGTAAACGAATTGCTGATGAAGGGATGTTTCATGTTATAGATGAACTTCAGGTGGCACTGGGGGTTTATAGTCCCAGGGCAAGAAGGGAAGGAGATGCCACCGAGAGGGGGCACCTGACAGCACATGCCACCTGATGCGGGACACAGTCCTTCCTGCCAAAAGCTTGCAGCTGCATCTCATCAAGCTTCTAAATGTGAAAGTCAGCAAACTCTAACCCTCAAGCCAATTTGGCCTGCTGCCTACTTGTATAAATAAAGCTTTATTTACATAACCATATGCATTCATTTCACCTGGCCTGTGGCTACTTTATCATTACAGGCAAAGCTGTAAAGTCAGAAACCCTACTTCCTCCAGGCTGGAAATGTTTACTGCACATCTCCATAGAG
This sequence comes from Peromyscus maniculatus bairdii, assembly GCF_049852395.1. Lineage (NCBI taxonomy): Eukaryota > Metazoa > Chordata > Mammalia > Rodentia > Cricetidae > Peromyscus > Peromyscus maniculatus. Next base: position 24,308,052 of record NC_134860.1, on the reverse strand, counting down.
CAGTTTGCCAGTCCCTGCTCTGGATCTTGCAGCAAACACAGATAAGGACACATAATAAACAACACAGTTACCAGGGCCTGAGGTCTTGTAACCTACCACTGTTACCAAAACAAATCAGGAGAAAGATTGATGGAGGAGATAGTTTTATAAGAATCCATGCTTGAGAAAAAAAATGGGATAGAGACTACATGCCCATTTTTCTCCCCCCACCCCCTCTTTCTTTCTCTCTCCCTCACTCCCTCCCCCTCCCTTCCTTCCTTCTTTTTATTTTTCTCTCATACATTCCATCCGGACCAATTGCAGTCTCCTCTCCCTCCACACTTCTGAGTCCCCACCATTTCCCCTCTTCCCCAGAGCCTCTGGTTCCCAGGAATATCAACCGAACAGGGCATAATAAATTACAATGAGACTGGGCACAAACCTTCATATCAAGGCTAGACAAGGCAACCCAGTAGGAGGAAAAGGGTCCCAAGAACAGGCAAAGAGTCAGAGAAAACTCCCACTCCCACTGTGAGGAGTCTCACAAGAACACCAAACTACACAACTGTAACATATATGCAGAGACCCTAACTCAGACCTATACAGGGTCTGTGATTGCCACTTCAGTCCCCATGAGCCCCTATAAGCCCTGATTAGTTGATTCTGTGGGCCATTGTGTCCTTGACCCTTCTGCCTCCCTGGGAAGGGGAAATAGAATAGATTTCCAATTTTTCAAAGGGATGAGGCTCAGGGGTGGTAAGGGGCAGTAGGTGGAACATTTCCATGCTTACAGCTCTTTGTTCTCCCGTGGATGTGCCTTTAAGGGCTGAGGCTTGGTCTCGCTTTTCTTAGAAAAGTGTATGTGTTTTTTTTCAGAGCTGATCATTTGATACCGGATAGCCAATCATGTTCTCTTCCCCGGATAAGACTATTTCCCCCGCCTCCCAGCATTCCTCAGCTGCCTGTAGTTCTTTGTCCAGGGCTAAGGCCTCCTGAGCTTTTCCCTTTTCATGTTAGCATTTCTGTTGGTGCCATCCTTGTTCAGCTCATGTCCAGTCAGCCCTGATGATTAGACTTCATGACATTGTTGTTGCAAGACCCCCACAGAGCCAATATCCATTGCAAGCACACAGAGGTTTTTAATAGCAAAGCAAGCCTGGGGCTTGGTCTGTATTCCCTAGCACCCACTTTAAGGGGTTTATATTGGAAAGGTTTACATGCAGAGAGTTACATATCTTGGGATTGGATGAGGGGGCTAGGGGTGAGGTAGTTCTTTGAAGTTACTGGCTGAATTATAAGCATGAGGTTACTGATGGCTAGCAGGATTCAGGGTATCTAGAGAGACATAAATGTTTTACTCCCTATGTCCTGCTTTTGTTGAACCCAGGATATATACATTCAGATTTACCATTCCAATCCTATTTTCCCATAAGTTCAATTTCTGGTCAGTTGAGCCCATTACTCCCCATATCCTGTTTTACCAAGTCCAAGATATACAGATTTATTGTTTCAGCCTTATCTCCCTATGAGTTCACCTTTTGGTCAGTTCTAAAACTGCTGGTCATCAAATACCTTTAGAGGAAAAGGGAGCGTGTCTCTAGGTGGCTACTGATTTTTCCCTTTCAACACTTCTGTGAGACAAAATCTCACAGCTACTCCCTGATCCTCTGCCTCTTACGATCTTTCTGCTCCTTCTGCAATGCCCCCTGAGCCTGACCTGAAGGAGCTGTAGGTGTACAAGCGGGGAATGAAAGAGCTCTGCAGCTATGGATTTGATTGGTTGTGGTTTTCTGTGATGGATTGCAAAGAGCGGTTTCCTTCTGAGGAGCGAAGACTGTGCTTATCTGTGGATATAAGGACGGATATTTAGAAAGTAGTTAGGGATTATTCTGGTTTATTAAAGTGGCAGTTGTGGGTTGTTCACTAAGATCCATGAATTCTCCAGTCATAGGTAGTTGGCTAGGTTTCCAGTATCAGGCATGGATCCCTCTTGTTCAGCAGGTCTTAAGTTCAATTAGAGAGCTGTTGGTCACCACCAAGGTACCACTACTACATCCTTAGAGTTATCATGCCATACTGGTTGTTGATATGGTTCATAGACATCATAGCTCAGTAGGATTGTTGCTTCTCTTCTTGGGAAGCTTGCATGGAGCCTTCTGGGACCATGAAAGCCAGTTCTCTGGGAGGAGGCATTCAGGTCAGATCTAGCTCAGACCCTCTGGGTCCTGTTTCTGAAGTACATTGTGTCTTTAGCAATGGGAACTTACCCCCCACCTCTAAGAGTCGGGACAACTGAAGTCAGTAGCAATGGCCTATAATGTATTAGGAATCTCTTGCATAACCCTGACCCCAAACTCAAAATAGGGCTTCTCATTCTTGATGTTGGGTTTTTTGTTAGGTGGTTTATGGCTCTTGGGTGAGCATTGTCAGCCCAGATGGAAAATTTTCTTCAAGCTGAATGGGGTCATCAGGTGTGGTAGCTGGGGTTCCCCTCTAATGGCCTATTTAAAGGGACCTTAAAAATGCATGGATAGTTGCAGTTACACACCAGCCTGGTGATGTGAGGAAAGGAAGCGTTTCACTGGCCCTCAGCTAAAGACATGAGGGAAAGTGCAAAGGCAAGAGAGGAGTCCAGGAATGGTGCGATTGGAGCCCTGTGAACAGAGCAGAATTTCATCCCGCGCCCCCCAGGAGCAGGCATGCGTTTATAAAGAAGCCGAGGACAGAAAGCCAGGACCAGAAAAGCACCTGGGCCGCTCTTACTTGCCCCTCGGTGCCTACTCTTTTGGAAGCTGCCCCTGGGACAAGAGCCGTGGAAGACACAGGGGAGTGACACGTGTGCCCAGTGTGTGTCAGCATTGCTACTTTGGGAGCACATGGAGGAACTGGGAGGGGGACAGCATTCTGCAGCCCCACCTGAGGGTGGCATCTGGTGAGGGAGGCCCTCCATGTAGGCAGGATTCCAGGTCCCTTAGAAACCAAATTGATAAAAAAAAAAAAAAAAAAAAAAAAAAAAACAACAACAACAAAAAAAACGTTTGTAATCTAGAGAATATAGAGGCACATAAAATAAAACTATCTTTAAGATCTCAAAAGGTGATGGCACCAAAATGCCCCTTTTCCTCAGCTTGTCACCGAACATGGAAGTGACAGCAAGAGTGAGGGCACCTGGAGCATGATGAGTCTAGCTGGTGGTGGCCTTCCCTGGGGTAGCCACTTGCTGGTCTGTGCAGGCAGGTTCAGCTTAGGGTTGCTGGTATCCTGTGCATCTCACAGACTTGGCACTGTTTGGCCAGGAATCTGTGTGGTCCTCCAAGGCTCAGCTGTTTCAAAGAGCTGGTTATCCTGGCCGCTCTGCCTCTATTTATCCAGGCATGAATCCAGCTAATGTCCTACAGAGCAGGTATAGCATTCAGGGGCACTCTTGGCTTCTAGCCATGGGGCACTATATGCCATGGAAAGAGAAGAAGGAAAAGGTTAATCTGATTGCCCCAGACCATGATCAATACTTCTGGAATAAAATCATTTCCTTGCTCACATGAGGAAGGATGAATGAACACTGGTTAGTGGCAGGGAAGGTTAAAGCTGGGGTCCTCAGGCAGCTTTGTCTCCAGCCTAAGCTCAGCTCACTTCCTCTGGTACCCAGTCTGGGATAGAAGAGATGCTGGGAAGGAAGAATGAAAGGGAGAAGTGCTTCCCCCACCCACCCAACTAAGGTAAGGTCCTGGGAAAAGTGAAGGGCAGTGTTAAAAAGAGAGAGGGAGACAGGAACTAACACAGCCTGTAGATGAGGAAATGGTGAACAGGAGAGGGGTAAGATACCACGGTTCTCAATGCTCATCATCCCAACAGACAGGGAATTTGTGTGACATCCCATGCTTATCCTGTGTGGGATATCACACTGATTCCCAGTCTGCTCACCAATACGACACAGGGGAACCAGTGGTGACAGCTGGTGGGGTGTCCTTGGGGGCCACAGAGGCATTCTCACCTCAGGTGAGCATAACTCAGGGTCTGAGGGCCCTGGACACTCAATGGCTACCAGTGAGCTTGTCTTGTGAGTTTCACAGACAAGGGGAGGGTGAGTTTTAGACAGTTTTTATCATAGGCAAACGCCAAAGAGGAAGGAAGCAAACAAAACAGCTTCCAAGAAAGGGATTGCCTCTGAGGGTTGCTGTGTTGTGAGTTAATAAACCTTTTCTGGGTTGAGGCGTGAGGTGGGGTGGGGGCTGGGCATGAGCTGAGATTTCTGCTGACCTACCCATGAAGCATCTGTGTCTGTGCCTCTGCATCCCAGGTCTCTGGACTAATGTTTTGGGTATACCCTCATGTATAGAAGTGAGACTAGAACCCTCCAAGGAGAGCAAGTGATTTCATCCTACCAGGAACAAGCATGAGTTCATATAAGAGCTTGGTATTACAAACCCTAAGCAGAAAAGGAGAAGAAAGATGAGGAGCCAGCCCAGAAATGAGAGCCCCAAACACACCATTTCTAGTCTCCAGCTACTACACACCAAGGGCATTGTTAGCTTTTGGCTAAAAACAATAATCAAAGTCCCTGTCCCTAAACTCCTGACCAGTTTCCACCTTCTATGTGTGTATGTGTGCATGTGTGCATGCACACACGCAAGAGTGTTGAAGCAGGGGGTTGGTGATATGCATATGTGCATGTACAGGCCAGAGGTTAACCTTGGGTGCCATTCCTCACCATGGTCTTGTTTTGATTTTAGACAGGATCTTTCCCTGACCAAATGAAGCTGACTGGCTAGCAAGGGTCTGAGAGTCTCTCTCTCCAGCACTAGAATTTCAAGCGTGTAGGGCCACGTGTGGCTTTTAACAGGTGCTAAGGATCAAACTCAGGTCCTCTTGCTTGCTGTCTAAGCCATTTCCCCATCCCCTTTAAAGTGGTTGTTTGTTGTTGTTGTTGTTGTTGTTGTTTATAATCAAGAGTCATTTTCTTTGTTTCTGATGCTTGTCTCAGGCTCTTCCCAGACAAGGCCTGGCCATTGACATTTGACAACAGCTCTCTCTCTCCTGACTAAGCTGCCACTCAGAAGTGGACAAGCTTATGTCCTATAACAGGGCTGGGGTGAAAGGGGCCGGTCCTCTGTGGCAAGAGTTGACTGTTCCTGATTGCACGAAGGCCCGGTACCACGTGATTCTAACTTACCACCATGGCTTCTCAAGCCTTCACATTACAAGCTTCATGTATCGTCTGAACCCAGGATTACAGCAAACCAAAGAACTAAGCCCCACCTGGGAAATGGTTGTTTTGTAAGCACTCAGCCACGTGTGTGTGTGTGTGTGTGTGTGTGGGGGGGTGTTCTCACGGTTTCCTGCTCATTTGACTCTCCTAGGGATTCCAAACCTTCTGACACTTCTGGGGTTTTGTTTTCTGAGGCTTGGAACCAGGTACTTAGTTTTGAGATGCTCTCACATGGCTCCAGCATGGGAATCAGGGATAGAAATTAGTAACCTGGTAGGGACAGTGTTTCTTACATTTTACCGTGTATCCCAGTCACAGGGGATACTGTTCGCCTGGCTCTAAGGCCGTGGACCTGGGAAGAGCAGAGCTCATGCTGTTCTCACGGTTTCCAGGCTTTGTCCACTGCGGCTGACTCAAGAAGCATACAGAGAGCCATGCCTGCCCACTGTGAACATATCCAACAGTCATAGGGCCTTTGTTAGGAAGATGAGACAGTCAAGCTGGCCAATCACATTCTCTACACAGTGACACTCAGGAATCACAAGTCTGTCCTCTTCCCCATTCTAGAAGCTACCATTCTGCAGAGCATTTGGTGTAGGGGACAAGGACAAATGGGTGACATTTTCCCACTGTGGTAGGCTAGCTGACTCAGAACTTCAGTTGGCCTCTTGACGCTGCCTTGACTCTCCACTCGAGTGCGTATTTGCAGATCCAGTTTGTATTGTTTAATGGCTGAGTTTCCAGATCTTTTCCAGATAGGCAGATTGCTCAGCTCCCAGAACTTCACACCTGTGATAACCATGCTTTGTATTTACCTGGCCCTGCCTGGGATCCAGAGGCTTGCTAAGTCAGTAGGGCAACGGTGATTAGTTCTGACCGGGAAGAAAGGCTCCAGTGCCAGGGGCTACCTTCCTAGAGGGAAGGCCACCAGCCTTCTTGCCTCGATGCCATCATTGTTGTCTAAAGTAGGTCTGGGGAAGACTAGGCTCTGGGTCTAAATAACACCACACAGAACATTTCCATCCTTCCCATGATGACTTTCAGTTAGGGACAGGAGTCTTAAAGAAAATGTAAACACCACACAGCTGGGTGCTTTGGTAGAAGGAGCTTAGAGTATGGCAGAGCTGATGAACTGCTGGCTAGTGGAAGAAAACCAGTGAATATAGATAGTGATCATTTCTGATTACAAAGTGCTTGGGAAAAGCTAGTAAGAAGCTAAAAGAAGCAGTAGATTAGAGAAGATGGGACCTCTCCCGGCTTCTCACAGTGGCGTTCAGTCTCAGAGGACAAGGAAAGCTGAAGGTAATTAGACCAGAGGAGCAGAGAGTGCAGAGTGATGGCCTGTGCTGCAAACTTTTCTCACTTCTGGCGTCCAGTTTCATTCATCCTTGGCTCTGTCTTCTGCAGTTCTTTCCGTCGGTTAGGTCCTGTGTCCTTTGTGACGTGGGTCTGCAGCGGAGGACTAGACTTTCTGGTCTGGAAAAGAAGAGGTAGTCTGGAAAATGATAGTCTCTCCTTGCTGGCTTCTGTGTAATTTCTGCCTTAAGTGTTTGTTCTTAACTGACTAAGTGCTAAAATGCCTCAGTAGCTGCCCCAACTCAGGGATGTCCTGATACAGGGGTGGTGACAGCCATAATCGGGTCTATCAATGTATTCCTTGACTTGTTCAAAACGTTTGCAGCCATTTGCACTTCAGAATTGAGGGTGCTCCCTGGTGTCAGGCAAAGAGGGAAAGCATGGTGAAGTCAGGTCTATATACAGGCTGAGTGCTCACAATGCCACAGTGGGACCAGTAACCACCCAGAGGCTACTCTAGCCACAGGGGCTGCAGCTTGAAAGTCATTCTGTGTTTCCTCTGTGTCTCCACCTACTGGGCAGCAGGGACTTTGCCATCTGTCACATCCATCATTAGAATCACCTTCAGCTCCCTATGCCCACACCAGGACCACTAGAAACATCTTTCTTTTTGCTCTATTTAAATGTCAGTCTCTTTGGACTGTTTATCTTCGTATCCTCAAGTCACTCAAGCCAAGGGGTAGAAGGTTCACTTGACCTTTGATTGTGGAAAGCCCTGGACTCTAGCTCAGATTCTACCACTGTTGCTATGCTCCTTAAGTAGATGGCCTCTCCAGCTTCCACATCCACAAGATGAAAATAACATTTCCCTTACAGGGTAGTGGCAAGAGCACAATAGAATGACAGAATTTGCCAGAATGTCTTAAGTACTTAGTCAGTGGCAATGAGTTCTGCTGTGGTCATTAAGAACAGGCCAGGTTCTTCTGTGTCTATGCCTCCTCCATCATCACCTGGGTGAAGCTCTCCACCATTACTTCCTGTGCTGACAAATCTCCCATTTTCCACGGTGCTGTCTACTGCACTGCCTATTGTACATGTGTTATCTATGTACACTCTTCTAGATCTACTGCACTGCCTATGGTACATGCATTATCTATACACACTCCTCTAGATCTACTGCACTGCCTATTGTACATGCATTATCTATATACACTACAATATATACTCCTAGCCAGGAGTGTATATATATATATATATATATATATATATATATATATATATATATATATATCATGGTCATTTCTGAATTATGTGGCCCAGGGGCAACATAAGATTTGTATCTCTCTGTGTGTGTTTGTGTTTGTAACTTGATTGAACAGCTCTCAAGTGTGAACTCTGTAGATGAGAGCCTCATGCCACAATGTCAAAATTATGGACAGTATAACACCTAGTAAATGGAGTGGTTTGAGGGATTTAATTTGCTGAAAGAATATTTACACCTAGAAACTAAACTATAAGAAGAAGCTCTGTAAAGTTCTGGAATAAAAATAAATATATCTGGATTCAAACACAAGACTATTGAATTTTGGCCCTGGCCTTTGTTCCTAGGCCATTTCTCCTCCCCAGAGAGGATCTGAGGCTCTCAAGCTACAGGAGTGTGGCAGTGTGACACAAGACGAAAAATCTTAAACAACCTGCTCCTCAGGCCTGAATGCCAATAAAAGAGTCACCTTACCCTTGCCATCTCAAAATGGCAGTCTTGAGGTCCCCCACTCTCAAGTTACATTCTTTTACTTGAGCCTTTTAGTGGCTGTATAATCTTTAGGACAACAAGGTACACTGAATAGTTTGGTAGAGTAGACCACCTCCTTGCTGAAAAACCTAAAGCTATTCTAACACAGAATATCATTCTGAGGATCCCAGGGAATATTTGGAAGCTCAAACACAGTGACTACTGTTAGCCAGACTATAAGAAAGGCAGAGCCTAGGGCCATCAGATCCTTCTGCAGTATAATACATCAACATCTGACAGTCTTGTCATGCTATACCCAAGTTGTCACTGAAGAGCTGTATATTTTCAAGAATGAAAAGAGACAGACCCCATTTTCTTCTAATACAGCATATATGTGGAGACTGGGGGAAGTGCCTGAGTGTGTGTTCATAGTGTCTGATATGCAATGATGGAATAGTTCTGACTTGCTAACCTAAAATATATCAAGATAATGCAGAGTGTACAGTGAGGTATGTGTTTGCCCATGTGACCTCCGCCACAGCAACCAGCAGAACCTTCCTAACTGCTCACTGGGCTCCATCCTTGTCAACCACATCTCTGCTTCAGGGTTATCGGAATCCTGATGTCCATCGCTACTCCTTGGTTCTACAGGATGGTGAAAGTGCACATAGGTGAAGCTTTCTTCTGTGTCTCCTGTGCAAGACTTTATTTGTTCACTATTTATCCACATTCTGGGTGTCAATCATTTGTTTTATTGCTTTGTAAAATCCCACAGTGTGAGCATATGTGGACATTTGGGATTTTTCCAGTTTTTAGTTATTATAAACAGCATGTTATGAACATTCTTGTACATTTTATTTTTATAGAAGAAAGAGAGGATAGGGAGGTCAGAGAAGATGGGGTGCATATGGAAGGAGGAGGGGACCCCTGCACACGCACGTCTTCTAGGTCACCAGGTGGCACGTGTTATTTGGTTGTGGCTTCTGCTGCCAGTTTTCTGAAGTGATTGGAAATGGATGTGCTTAACTCATGGACATAGTTTGTAAATCCAAATTAACTGCATCCTTCTAGTTCAAACTGTGCTGTCTGCTTCTGCTTTATCAATATTTGACATTTTAAGAGTAAATTAACTCAGGCACTAAAACTTGGCCAATCTAAGTGTTGGGTGGAATTAAAGGTAAAATGAATTGAAAAATATTTATAGCTTTAAATTCCATTAAGAAATTCCATTTAAAAATTCAGCTTCACAGAAGAACATTAAACAGTTGGGACTTAATAAATTCTGCCATTGGGTGAATAGAGTGTTAGGAACCAAGGTTTGCAGAGCCAAGTTAATTAATAGTAATTTAGAAAAATTGTATTAAGAAATTTGCTTGCCATGTTCCAACAAGAAGGTGTTGTTCAAAGCAGATGATGGGCTAAGCATATTGTTCTGTTGAATAACTGAGGTTTATAATTGATTAAAAATAGCACCTTGATGTCCCAGGCCCTTTTGTCTTTTGTCTTTTCAAAGCATGGTTTTTCTCTTGTGACTAAGGAATGGTCTGACTTGCCGTCACTGTAAATTTCTGCCTCCAATCCATCAGTCCTCTGGAAGCAGGATGTGCCTCTGTTTACAAGGGACCACAGAGCCCCAGCATTCTCATGCAGACACCGAGTTCCTGAATGGAATGGGAGCACCTCTCCCAGAAGCTGCCTGCCCTGTGTCTCTGATGTGCCTTTTCATTTCCCTTTTCAGTTATCTCAGGGGTCTCCAGAACCAATCGAGCCAAACTTTTTTACATCAGATTACCACTTACTACATCATTCACTGGCTGCAAACAACTGGTCCCAAAGTGACCCCACAGGTAAGGGGGGGTCTGGCTTCCATCAAAAGTAACAACAGAAAGAACCATTTTGTTCCTGTGTCCTAAACACCACTCCCACCACACAGAAAGTGTGGAATATGTTCTCTGAGATGGTGGTTGGGGGTACAGTGACTAGGATATGGAGGTTTCTAGAGACCATGTCCCAGCCCAGGAAACCCCTCTCTTGCTTATTGACATGACAAACAGTAGGATCTTTGTGTGAACTTTATTTCCTTTTATTTTTTTCTTGGTTGCCTGTAGCTGGAAGTTTCTTCAGTTCTACCCGGCCCTGTGATCCTGTAGACACTTATAAAATAATCACTCTAAGGCTTATATTAATTACAAACTGCATGGCCTATGGCTTCAGTTTCTGGCTAGCTAACTCTTCCATCTTAAATTAACCCATTCCTACTAATCTATATGTTGCCATGTGGTCCTGGCATTACCAGCATCTTGTTGCTCCTTCGGTGGCTGGAGTCTCTCCCAACCCTGCCCTTCTCTCTCTGTCTCTACTTGGATTGCCTGCCTGGCTGTAAGCTTTCTTGCCATAGGCCAAAACAGCTTTATTTATTATCTAGTGGGAGCCACACATATTCACAGCATCCAGAAAGACCTCCCACAGCACTTCCCCCATCTGTCTAATCAAAAGGAAGAAGCTTTTAACTTTAACATAGTAAAATTATATATAATAAAACAGTTATCAAGCAATAATTGCAGTTACACTATCTAGTCTATTTGTATTTGGTAAAATTAAAGAAAATATTTTATTATCCATCCTATTTTTGTGAGTCTGAAGTTTTATATCTAATTTACCTTTTATCATGGCTAAGGAAAACTATAATTATAACTATCTAGTCTTCAACTCTATCAAAGACCACAAAAGAATATAATATTACCTGAGTAAATAGGAAGTGCATGGGCGGCAACTCCCCAAGTTCTAGAAATGACAGAGACATCTGGCTGTCTGGACAGTCATTCAGAGTTCCTCTGTAATGTTGGGGCATCTGTCTTCAGCCTACAGGTCTAGAGTCTCTGGCATAGCTTTCACTGAAGCAGGAAATTCTGAAGACTGTTCTGCCCATTCTGGCAAAGTTTGTAAGTCAGTTCTCGCTGTGTCCCATAGAATGTCTGGCAGTTTCTTCTGAGAAGCAGGAACCTGAAGGACCATCTTGCCTTGTAAAGTTCAGTGGTCATCTTCCCATGGGTCCTGCATGTCCAGTCTATACAACATACTGTCAAGTCCAGGCAAGAACAGTTTCTTGCCCAAATGGCTAACTTTTGCCATAAAGAAAGCAAACTCCATATGGAGTTTCTTCGATGCCCATCATCTTCTCTGAAGTAGGTTCATGCCACGAGAAGAAATGTCTCAATGTTCAGAAAAGTCTAAGTTCCTAAAACATTTTAAATGCCTGTAGGTCTTTGAAATGTTTGAAGATTACCTACCTAATTGAAATATATTTATGCATACCTCGAAAACTTAACTAACTTAACTATAAGTTTGATTATCATAGATGACTTATTATTAATCTGTATTTCTTAATTATACATTACAATTTTAAATGAGTTGCATAAACATAATACCTAAACAAGATTAGAAAAAAAATATACAGTATAACAAAATTAACTTTAAATTTGTATAAATAAATAAAATCCATAGCAATGTAAAACATTTCAAACAAGTTGTTGCTCTTTAAAAAGTAGATTCAATAATCTACCCTTTCATCCTATCATATCTATATCCGCCTTTCTTCTTTAGAAAGAGATTACATTTATAATCAACCTGCGTTAAATAAAAAAAAATTCATAAACATTATTTTGAGAATTTGGGCATGGCTTCTCATACTACTTCCTGCTGATTGGGGGGGACAGTGGCAATATTATGGGGATCCTGAGAAAATTAAGAATTATAGTTAAATCTTGACTGTAGTAATCTGTGAGGCTGAATCATCTCAGCTTGTTGCTTTGAAGCTGTTTTGGATGTTGAATCATCTGGGCCATGGCTGTTATCTGAGACCTTTCAGGGGGACTTGGTTGATCAAACCATATTAGCCTGGAATCAATCCACAGGTTCTCATCTTCTGTGGAAACAAAAGTAGAATCTTTTTCCCAAAGCAATATATCCTTAGACACAAATTTTGAAGTTAAAATACCTTTGAAATATATATATATATATATATAAAACTCAGCAGCCTTTACAATCAAATATCTCTCTCCAGTTAAAAATCCTAAAGACAACACAATCCAGACTCTCTGTGTAATTTCCATATTCACATGGAAATTCACAGTGTCTCCTGTAAAATGGAAGTATCTGTAAGAATAAGACAATAAAATGATAAACAAGATAAACATTGTATAGTACTTGTATAGTCAGTGTGATGTGACAAGAGTCAGTCCTTTGGAGGGACTCAGCATGACTGTATTCTTCTTGTGATGTCTGAACCCTGGGAAGCAGCATCCCATTCTTCCAAGATTTCAGAATTCCCCATGAACTGCAGTGATGGTCCTGGACGCAGCAGCCAGAAGTCAGGCTTTTACAGTTAGATAAATATTTGATAGCTTGCAGGAGTGTATTGTTGTTGTTGCCTAAGAAGTCATTTTTACTTGTTGTGAAACTTTGTGAATGTGTATTCCTGTGATAAATCAACTCCTGGGTAAGCACAGTGTTTTTTAAACTGAACCCGGAGGAATCCCAAGCTCACGATAACATGATGTCTGAAGTCATTTGCTTTTAACTGGTCCAGGTTGGACCAGTTCACCTGCTGGTCAGATGTCTCACCAAAGCAACTGAGATGAAATGAACTCTGACTGAAGTCTCTCAAAAGCCCAAGACTGGGTTAACTAACTGCTCCTGGGGCAGCCGGCTGCTCGACCCCAGAGCAGAGACTTAGCCCCTGTCAGAGGAGGCTCAGCACAACTAGACAACAGAACCTGCTGGCACCATGGGCAGTGCCTTTCAACTGGGCTTTAAAACCAGCCAGTACTCTGTCTTCATGTCTCCCTTCAGCCAAGCTAAGAACCCCCTCTCTGCCTTCCTCCATCGGGGCTCCTCATAGGTCAATGCAGACTGAGCTGACAAGAACTGGTTTGGGCAGCCTCCAGTGGGTTGAGGTGCTGTGCGTCTGGAATCACCCTTCACCTAACACACAGACCCTTACCTCCTTGATTGGTTCACACTGAGTTTGCTCCCAAGTCTTCACTCATTGCTTTGTAATGGCATCACCCAGAGCTGCCAAGCATGGGAAAGAAGCAAGGCCAAGACATTTTGGAATTTGCTTTTATTTGTGTGTGTGTGTGTGTGTGTGTGTGTGTGTGTGTGTGTGTGTGTGTGTAGGTCAGAAGACATGTGGGAGTCCAGGGAGGGATCAAACTCAAGTCTTCAGGCTTATTGAAGCAAATACATTTTACCTGCTCAGCCATCTCTTTGGCCCTGGAATTTGCCTTTGAGTCTTTACAGTTAAGAAACTGACCCTATTTCCTGCAATGAAGTATTAATTACCAGTAAGGTGTAATGAAGAAGTTATGACCCAAAGGTTGACTGTCTGTAACTGCTGTGTTTCAGGTCCACCCACCAACTTTGAGTTGGAAGAGGGACTCACATATGAGCAGATGCAGGTAGTATTTCTGCAGCCCCAGGTGTTTTTCTTGTGTTGCTGTTAATTCCCTATTAACCGAATTTCCATCAATTTCAGACTGTGATTGAAGAGGTCCTAGAAGAAAGCGGCTATTACAACTTTACAACTAACAGGTAAGAGCCAGAGTTTCCTTCCAAAGGTGAAGGATGAATTGAGATTGTTGGACATTAGCTCTGCTTTCTCCATCCTTGGTTCCATAAAGCTTTATTTCTACAAACTGATTAAAACACTTTTATATTTGCTTTGAGTAGATATAGACATAGAGGGAATATGTGTTGCTCAGCTTCTGTGGAGACCTCACTACTGTGTTCTCCAATGAAGCAAAAGGTTTTTGCTGAGTATCTACTGGCTGCTTATTAGACAATAAACATGAGTCAATGGGAAAGCATTTCTGGGTTGATTGGTTCCTTGAGTTAAATAGTTGCTAGATCATTCTAGATGAGGTGGAAGCTCAGATATCCATTGTTCTCATAGTCAAGCAAACCACACTTTGTGTGGCTTTAAGATACATAAACTATTTGACAAATTTAAATGGAGTTTAGAATTCCTGTAGTTAGGCAACGTGATGCCATAATAATTTGAAGGTACTTCATTTATTTGATAGGTGGTTCTGGAAAATACTGACAAAGATAATGAAGTTAGTAAGATTTCACTGTCAAGCACATTTCCATATTGGGTGTGTCTTGAGTTCTCCCACTCAAAGACTGGAGTAATCATCCTCCAGCTTTAGCTCATCATTGCTGGTTGCCTTCCTCAGGGAGTACCCATTCCTGCTGTTTCCAGCCTTTCCTAACATGGACTAAGAACTGAGTAAACACCAGAGAAGTTCAGTGGAAAAGAAGTCAGGTCCTGGCATTTGGGGATTAGCCAGCACCGTGAAAGTACTATGCCTGGGAGGCCATGAGCTCTGGGAGCAGCAGCTGACAGAGGTGTCCCTCTGTGTTCCCAAGGAGCCATTGAGTTGAACCATCCACATCCAGCACATACCCCAGATGCTCAGGACTCCTGCAAGCAGGCTTCTCCTGGGGGAAGAACACTTCTTTTTGTAGCCAATAAAGATACTTTGTGGTGGCTTTCTAAGTTATTCTGAAAGTTTCCCTTAAGGACAGCAAGTAGCCTTGAAAGCAAGGACTCAGGAATGACTTGCTAAGGTTATTACAGGGAAATTACATTCTTCTTTGAGTTCAGTTCAGTGTCCTGCTTTTCTCTCCCGATCCCATTTCCATGAGCCTTTCTTGTGAATCACACATGAGATTATTCAACCACTTGCTCCTTTGGCTTGATAACATATTGCTCCTTTGGCTTGATAACATATTTCTAAAATATAACCTTTGAAAATTTAGCTGCTTGTGATTTGAGACTGCAGAGCCAAGATGATAATCGCCATGTTGCAAGGATACATTGTGGATAGAAATGACTGTCCTTACAGGTGCTCTCCTCCCACCAGCCCAGGGAGATGTCTGTATTTTCACTTTTGCTCAAGTGCTGAGCATACAAGCCTCCTGCTGGCAGTGTGCACATCTCTGTTCTGTTCTTGACTTTCAGCATTTTATTATTTCAAGTGCCCTTGGCTTGAAGTAGTGGGGCAGAGGCTATCATTGTATGGCTATTGTCATTTGTGTGTATTTCCTCAGAGGCTCAAGAGCAAGGGAAGTGAATAGCTTCATATTCTTGTAGAAAATCAAACTATGTGTCAATGAAAAATTAGGTGTGTGAATTTATAGAGACTTATGATTGGCATTATTGGTTTATTTAATGGTACCTCTCCACTCTCACTTGTGAATAATTGTAAACCCAGGTAGACACATACCAAATTGCAGCTTAATGATTCAGTGATTGACCAGGAGAGCTGTGTGTAAGTAAGGGAGAGTCATAAATTCTAAGTGTGGGGCTGAGGAGACAGCTCCATGGGAGAGGGCTTGCCCTGCAAGCATGAGAACCCCCAAAACTCAAGTTAAAAAAGAAATAAAACCGGCATAGGGGCTGGGGTGATGGCTCAGTGGTTAAGAGCATTGGCTGCTCTTCCAGAAAACTTGGGTTCAATTCCCAGCACCCACATGGGGACTCAACTCTCTGTAACTCTAGTTCCAGGGGATCTGACACTCTCTTCCAGCCTCCAAGAACACCAGGCTAGCAAGTAGTGCACAGACATATACATAGGCAGAATACCTGTACCCAAAATACTCTGTTTTACAGAATTTAGAGATAAAGAAAGAAGAAAAACAGGTGTGATAAAGTGTGCTTGTATCCCAGCGCTGGCTTATCCCTTGGGTTCAGGCCACTCGGTGAGTTCCAGGCCAGCGAGACTCTGGTTCAAAAATCAAGGGAGATGGTGTCCAGGGAACAACAGTCAAGGTGGCCTTGTGGCTTCTCTCTCTCTCTCTCTCTCTCTCTCTCTCTCTCTCTCTCTCTCTCTCTCTCTCTCTCCCTCCCTCCCTCCCTCTCTCCCTCTCTCATACACACACACACACACACACACACACACACACACACACACACACACACAAATGAGAGAGAGATTATTAACAAAATACTAATTATTATATAATTCTCTACAAGTGGTGTGTAACTGAGACCATTTAAATTAATTACATTTTTTAGTGTGATTGCGTGCATGAGAGAAAGCAGGGATGTTCATGAAAGGTCAGAGGACAACTTTGAGGAGTCAGTTCTCTCCTGTGACCATGTGGGTCTCAGGGATTGAACTCAGATTTTCAGGCTTGTCAGCAAGTACCTTACCCTCTGAGCCTTCTTCAGGCCCTATGATGATTTAACAATATTTTGTCAGGATAATGATGGTGGAATGTGTTGAGAAACATATATACAAGTTAAAAAGCAGTGCACATTGAATCTTCATGCATTGTTTTGCTTGTTCAGACTGATGAACACGTGATACAGGTAGATGATCACAGATGTTCACGTGTGTCTTAGTTAGGGTTTCTATTGCTGTGAAGAGACACTATGACCACTGCAACTCTTATAAAAGAAAACATTTAATTGGGGCTGGCTTGCAGTTCAGTTCATTATCATCATGGTGGGACATGGTAGCATGTAGGCAGACATGGTGCTGGAAAAGTAGCTGAGAGTAGAGAAGGAGCTACATCCTGATCTGCAAGCAACAGGAAGTGATCTAAACTAGGCATAGCTTGAGCATAGGAGACCTCAAAGCCCTCCCCCACAGTGACACACTTCCTCCAACAAGGCCACACCTACTTCAACAAGGCCACACCTAATGGTGCCATTCCCTATGAGCTTATGGGGCCAATTACATTCAAACTACCACAATGTGATACAGGTAAATGAACACAGGTATTCATGTGATACAGTAAACGCACATAGATATTCATGTGACAGAGGTAAATGAACACAGATGTTCATGTGATACAGGTAAGTGAATGTAGAAGTTTATGTGGTGTAAGGCTACGTTGAATGGTGTTGATTTTCCACTATGAAGAATCACTGGTTCTCGTTATACTCAGAACAAAAGAAAAATCCTATCACCAAGTTTCAGCAAAAGGTCAAGCTTTCTAAAACTTCCTATTGTATTAATTATTTTAATTAATTGTGGTTTATTTATTATTCATATTTGCTTAAGCCCGAGCTATTGAAATTTGCCAGTTGGCCAGAAATGTCTGTGACTCTATGGTACTCTTTCCACTTCCAGATCTTCCAGATGTCACTCATATCCATGGGGGACCAAGAATTACCCAACCAAAAGATAGGAGCGCTGCACTGGAGCAGAGGGCCTTTCCCAGTCAAGTTCAAGTTCTAGGCTTCAGCCGAAACTGCAAGATGCCCAGGACTAGCTGCTGCTAGAGTGGTACAGGAAATACCAAGTCCCAGAGCTGCAGGAATGTGTGGCAACCACAGTGCTGGGTCTCTGTCCCCTGTGTGCATTACATGCACAATGGTGGGCTAGTGGGTGCTTCTGTGAGAAAACACTGCAAAATGGCTCCCAGGGTAGGCGTGGGAGTAGCACAGAACTTTCCTCAAGGTTAATCATAAAAACAACTTCTATTTTTCAAAGGAACATTTTATACTCATGATTGCTGAAACTATGCTTAAAAGTATCTAGCCTTCCTTCTACACAAAAGTTTTAGATAAAACAATTACAGGACCCAGTGAAAAATATTATGTATTCCATTGTGTTCCCCATTTTTAATCTTAAAAGAAATTTAGAATATGATAGTTTGTAAATGAAATGATTGATTCTCTGTGATCCACTTGGGTGCTAGAGGTTCTGAGACGTGACACAGTGCAGACAGTATTTATAACCTTGCACACATCTGGGAACAGCTGTCATTGTTAACACCTGGGAGCAGCTGTCAGATACTCTGATTGCAGCTAGACTAGTAGAGTCTACTGGTGTAGAACGTGTGTGCGCGCGCGCGCGCGCGCATATGTCCAGGGGAAGAGGAGGGACTGATTGGGTGACACTTTGCTGCTAATCAAGCTTGCAATGTTTCTAGAACACTTTGAAGAAGTCACAGACCATGAAAGCGATAACAGCCCTTATTCTAGATCTTACCAAATTGCTTATGTGTAAGATATTTGTTTGTTGTTTTGGGAATCTTCCCAGAGTTATAAAATAAAATATAAATTCCTTCTTTACCCATTGATATGGCCCAAAGAAAGAGAAATCAGAATGCCAAATAGCATCCCACCTCTATTGAGATAGGATTTGCTAGGCCACTGAGTTCAAATTCCTCCTCTTCAACTGGCTTCTGATCACTCTAGTATGGCGTCAACCCAAACTCTATGTGTCCCCACTTCAAAGACAGTTCATTGTATGTAATTAGCTAGCTGGAAGATGAGATTACACTTTTAACTTCCCATTGATTTGTGTTATCTTTAACTGCGTTGATGTATTTTAGCATGATTGAATAGTGAATATATTGGCAGTCATTGAGACACAACTTTCCTGGATAGTATGCAAATCACTTAATGTGAATTCATCCTAATTTTTAGAATTAGTATGTTTAACATTTAAATTATATCCCAATTCCCTTTGATCACAGACTAATGCCTTTCCAGGTTACTAATGGATATTTTCTTTCTTTAAGCCAAGATAACATTTAAAATATACTAATTTTAAATATTAAATACAGTGATGAAAAATTTCAGTTTCAGCTCTCAAAACAGTTCCATCCATATATGAATTTTACATACAGAATCCAAACACTATTATTGATTCACTGAAGCAAAGTTTTATTTCTGTTTGCACAGTCATTTGTAGGTCACCTGACATGTGGCAAGAGGCATAGGCCTGGAGGGGCATGGACTTGAGTCACAACAGAAGCCTTACATAGAATGTTTTATGCTGTGGGGTAAATGCTCAAACAATCATATTCTTTCTCAAATGGTAATATATAGTAAATAAAAAGAATGGCATCCATTGCCTTGGTAAAGAAATCAATATTTAATTGAGGTATTTTTTTTTAAAATGAGTGCAGTCTACTGATGGAAAAGGACAAGATATACGGTTTCTCCATATCTCTTTTAGGCCACAGGAATGGCACTTATCACAGAACAAGCCAGGAAAATTAGCAAAAAGATGCCAACACATCCCCCTGGAACAGCTGCCCAGGCCCAGCTGTGCAGTAGCTGGGTGGATTTGCTAAGGTGCAGGCTGTGTGTGTTCCCCTTGAGTTGCTCCTGAGTCTCTGCAGTCATTGACCCTCATCCTCCAGGTATAAGGAGGCCCTGGAATGCAGCCTCTCCCCAGCAGTGAAGTTAGCCTTTCCAAAGTGCTCTGTGACCTTCAGAGAAGAACAAGACGTCATTTAGTCTTGATCAGCTGAATTGTCTTTAGTGCAAAGAAGTGGTTCCTCGAGATTAACGGGCCTCATCATCTATTCTTGATCGCATTTATGTGTTTTCCTTTTGTCTTGTATAATTTTTAATGATTTGTTGTATAATGAAATCCTGTGAAATGTTAAATCTATCTCCTTCCCAGTGACCGACTATTGTATGGGGTAGAATTTGAATTAATCTCTTCATATAACTTTCGATGCACAAATGCTTCGGCTAATTATGTTTTGACCCAGAAGCTCTTTCTGTTTATCTGTACTTGAAACTTCCATTCACTCCTTAAAAGCAAAACGTCCTGTTCTCAGGAAACTGGCAACGGCAAGTATTTGTCTTTGTCTTGTGGCAGATATGCAGTCCCTAAGGGAGCACCTCAGGAGGAGAGAGGGACAGACAGACAGACAGACACAGCTGGAGGAGGAATTTCAGAAACCTGGAGAAGTGCTGTTGGCTTTCACGTGGACATATGTGTGGCACACTAACGTAGAACACCGGTGGGTTCTGTTCTCAGCAGCACCTGTGTTCTCGAGGCCACATTCATGCATGAACTTGCGTGCACATGCACATACACTGAGGGGGCATTGTTAAGAAGTTTATACAAGTTAAGGTCTTCCTATATAAGTGCCGCCTGGAGCTCATTAAATGCAATGAATTTGAACACTCGGGGACAAATAGGGAACTGGATGACTATGTCCAGTTTCTTTGATACCACCACTAATTTTAAACTTAACTTTAAGATTTGTGAAGGCAATACTATTGGCTAGTCAATTCTATCAGTATTAATATGTACAGAACATAAACATTTCCCCTTTTTACTTCCCTCTTTTTGTTTGGAATTACATAAAATGAGCGTGCTAGTTTCTTGTGAAATACCCACATTTTCTGCCCATCTGAAGGTAGAACAATTGTTTTAGGCAACTTTGACTATTCACCTCTTACTTTTTGAAAATGCTGGTTTTCATGAGTACCCAGACCACCTGCTGGGCAGTGCAAGGTCACCTGGGTGGGGCAGCTTCTCAGCACCCAGAGCATGCAGCAGTGAGTAGAAGCGAGCGGCTAGCACACTCTGACCTTAACCCTGTGTGAAATTCTGTCTGAACATCAAATCTTTATGTTCAGGCCCTGGATGGGATATGTATGCATTTGCTGTCTTTTGGATTGTGTTAATGCTCCTTTGGTATAAAGTGACAGCTTTGGATAAATTGTTTTTAAAATTAAAATGTGCTGCTAGCACATGCCACTGTGAGATGCCGTTTTCTATGTGGATAGTAAGTCACATGTATCTCAAGGAAGCAACTTCATGGTGAAAATGTGCATGTTGTAAATGTAATATGCATGTTACATGTTTACATGACTGTTTACATCCTGTTACATCTGTGCAGCATTTGGCTGACTATATTGAGATGATTAAGCTCAGTTCATACTGTAAAAGTGGCTCACCTTAGTTGAGAGTGTGCTGTTATTTTTCTGAAAGCAAGATGTTCCCCTTTCCTCCCATTTTGTCCCATGAAGGCAGCTCTGCTCTATGTCTGGCTACTGTGGTCAGAAATAAGAAAAGCACACACGAGCAATGTGGCTGCTGCATGAGCTATTGAAGGACGCTTATGTTTCCCCTAAACAAGATGTTTCATCATTGTGGAAAGTCATGCCTTGTTGCCATTTTGATGATGACAGGCAAGATAGCTGCTTGGAATCTGTATGGTGAGATCACTAGTGAATAGTACTAAGTATTGGAAACATGTCAAGAAAGAACTGTCCCACAACACAAAGAGAAGTTTATACCAGAAATAAAAATCCAGAGGCAATGCCTGTGGACTGGTCACTGCTTAAGCATCCAGTGAAGGCCCCTAACAGAATCTCTTATCCCACAGTTTAGCTCTGCACTCCAAGAACCACTGGAGCCAAGGTTCTAAGAAAGAATATGAGACACTAAGTGAGTTTTAGCTAAATTCCCTGTCATGTTTATCTCACACTTTAGTGGATCTGAGCAGAAATATCACTGTTAGGGGAGCCTCATATTGTGACAGGACACGGTGTTTGTGAGAACCCAGAAGTCCTGCCTTGTAACGATGACAGATCATCCAAGGAAGTTAGTCAATTCCCAAACACAGTCCTGCTTCCAGTAGTTGGAGGACCAACATTCCCAGGGTAGGGCATCAACCTCACTGAGGAGCAGTCGACAGAGTGAAGCCTCTAGGTAGATCCAGAGGCCCAAGTGATCCCTGCTGCTGGCTCTCCTGGAACTAGCCGCTGTGCATGGTCACAGCAAGCTGGCCTCCCAGACATCAGCAGAGGCCCCTTTAAAGTCCCAGGACATGCTGGGGACTGCATAGGGCAGGTCCCTGTGAGGCACAGAGGCATTGCACTCCAGGTAGGTCTGCTGCTGCTGCTGCTGCCGCCGCCGCTGCGGCCGCCGACGCCGACAGTTTTTAGTACTGGGGACTGAGCCCAGAGCCGGCACATACTAAACAAGCATTTTGTTGCTGAGCAAGAAACAAACCCCAAAGCAGAAATTTTATCTGCCTGTGAGTGAATATGACTGTGCCCCTGGGGCCTAGTTTTCTTCCCCCTCTTCCAGCTCAGGCTCATTTTATCTGACAATAGAACCATTTGTGAAGGATTTGAGTGTACATGCAGAGACACGTGAACATGGCTACTCAGTCCGATTTGGAAAGGGACACTGCAGGTATTTTCATGAGTTGCCGGCAGCTGCTTGGTGGCTAGCTGTGGAAAGATCCCTCCTTTTTATTCTTCCAAATGGGAAACAGAAATCCATAGAAGAAAAACCTTTTCAGTATTTTTGCTTGCTGACATTTAGTGGCTAAAATCTGAATTGTAAGGCCTGCTGAGTTCTGTTGTTCCCAGTGGTGATTCAGTGGCCATCAGAGAGTGCTGCTGTCCTCCGAGTAGAGCCTCTGCCCTCCTGCAGCACAGAGCTCTTTCCTGGATGGCCCTGGGCCCAAGGCGTGGCCCTTATTCTCCTTAGTCTCTGAGACGGGACTGTGTTTTGTCCTAGCGCCTTCCACCTCGGTCACCCCAGCCTTGCAAGCCCCCAGTGTCCTCATTTCAAGTAACAAGACTGTGACTCTCCTGGAGGGGGCCTGCATTTTAGGGGAGTGCCAGTGCTTCCACTGTTGTGGAAGGCAACGAGGGTGCCTGTTGGCTGTCCCCCAAAGCTCTCTACGGACACTGTGAGTCTCTAATGCAACCACACAGTCATAGGCCGAAAAAAGGGAAAGAGATGCTTCTATCAAAGATTCACATGAAAGATGAAAGCAAATGTTATTTTTTTTTGCTATTGTGTAAATGTGCTCTGTAAAATACTAAAGAAAATAAAAATGTATTTTCAAGTTATTGGCAAATAATTTTGCTTTTGTCAAGGTTAAGTGTCATTTCTATTTTTATTAACTTCTCCATTCTTTCCTTTTGTGTTTTTAAGTCTCCCTCTTCCTCCACCCCCACCCCCCACCCCCGCCTGCCTCCTGTTTTTTTCTCTCTCTTTCCAGTTAGCTCCAGCTGGCTTGGATCTTGCAGTGTATCCCAAGCCGACCTCAAACTACCAACTTCAGCCTTCCCATTGATGGGATTAGAGATGTGCATTACTGCATCAATTCTACCCAAGCTGCCATGTGTATTTGTGTCTCTGGGCTGTAATTGGTGGATTCTCACAGTAGTTACCCATTGATACAAATGTTGCATGAAGGCTGGCAGGTAAGCTAGCTCTTGCCACCCACCTGGACCCCAAAGAACGCAGAGTAGAGGGAGAGAAGGACCTACCTCTCTCACATTCCTTCTCCTCTGGTGTCTCCGGTAGTATTTATCCAGCAAACAGATGTGGTTTATGACAACAGCAAGAAGTAAAGAGAACATTCAGGACTTCTTTGTCAAGCTCCAGAGTATGTCAGGCTCTTCCCGTTCCCCCTGGGCCAAGCAGATCTCATGATCAAAATCAGCATGGGTGTGTAAAGATGGGTCAGGCGCTGATTGCTCTGTAACATTGCTATGAACCAAGCGCTTTGAAGCAACGCTGCTCCATTTCTGTCAGAACTCTAAGCACAGCTTAGCTAATCTGCCAAGTGCCACTGCAGGAATCAAATGCTGACTGGAGTCAGGACTCCACCTGCCAAATGCATGCCATCATTGTCACTTTCTGTACTTTGGTGACTGAGTGCCTCAGCATCTAAGTACTGTCTACAGCTCCTGCCATGAGGCTCAGTCCATAGACAGTTCACACCAAGGTGGCTGATTTTCTCTGCAGCGGGCCGAGACAAATTTACCGACAAACTAAGACTATGGATCACACTGCACTGTTGCCATTGTGATCAGGGATGATGATCAAGGGGAGGAGACTGAGGTAGTCTGCAGGGCGAGCTTAGCAACCCAGGACCTTTACCTGGTGAGGTAAATATATGCCCTGCTCCAAACAAAGCCATCCATCAGCCATCCATCTAGCAACTTACCCTTGTAATCAGATGCATCTTTGAATATATTCTGAATCTAGGTGCAATGTGCCTATCCAGCCTGGACTGGTGGAGGTGCATGTGTGGTAAGACAAACTGTCTTCAAAGTGAACTTTCAGAGCGAATCCCATACTTGCCATCTCATGCCTATGCATGATTGGAGAAAACATGCTTAGTGAAAACAAAGAAGCGCCTACACCTTGGCCCCAACAACCTCCTCCTCCTGGACACACAAAAGGAAGCCCTGAGAAGTAGTCTCTAGTTCTTGAGTAATCTCCTTAGAGTACACTGCTCCCTTGTAAGTATACCCACCCTGTACATTCACTTGTTTGCTCGCTTCTCAAATTTCTGCTGCTTAGCTATTTGTGTACATTTCTTCAACTAAAACACCCCACCCAAACTGGGAACACCTGGTCCAGACAACCACCAGTAACAGAGACTGTGCATGGGCACAGATCAGTGATATTACACTGGAGTGTTTCTGTCTCAGAGTGCAATACCAAAGACTACAGGTGGCAAGGGATAGACTTCCATCCCCAGCATAACGCTCACACATATACAAAGTCACCTAAAGCCCAGAATCCCCTAAACATATTTGTGCTATGAAAGTGAACATAGGCCGGGCGTTGGTGGCGCACGCCTTTAATCCCAGCACTCGGGAGGCAGAGCCAGGCGGATCTCTGTGAGTTCGAGGCCAGCCTGGGCTACCAAGTGAGCTCCAGGAAAGGCGCAAAGCTACACAGAGAAACCCTGTCTCGAAAAACCAAAAAAAAAAAAAAAAAAAAAAAAAAAAAAAAAAAAAAAAAAAGAAAGTGAACATAATTGAGAATTTGGTCCCCAGACGGGTTCAAATCCTTGCTCCATGATTTTCTGCTTAGACTTCAGATCAAGGGCTTAACTGTCCTAAGCCTTTTCTATGTTGAAGATGGGGAACCTTTCTTGAGAACTCATGGCAGATCCTCAAGAGACTCCAAATGGAGGCTGGAATGTGGAGAAGGGATGGTGGTGAGAAGGTTGAGACGTCACTGTCACTCCTGCCTCAGAACACTGGGTATCCACACACCCACCACCCTGTAGGTGAATCCCACCGGGTCTGACATTGTAGATGAACCCAAATTCCCTCTGCTTGTATCCCGGAACCTCACCCCTTCATGAAAGTTCTGTCTTAGGCAATGAACACCCTACCCAGGCAAGACTGATTTCTCATATATGTTTGGGGGTTGAAAGTGTCAATAATGGACTGAAAGTGGGTGGGGATGGGAACATAAGGGATCAGGTGGGGGTGTGGAGGAAAAGAGTACTGAAGGAGACTACTGGAACAGTGGGCATGTCGCAGTGAGGTAGGAATTTAGTGCAAGGGAAACTCCTGGGAACCTACAAGGGTAACTCCAGCTAAGACTCCTAGCAATGGGGGATACATAGCCTGAACTGACCACTTCCTGTGACCAGCTAAGACTTCCAGTGGAGGGACTGAAACACCAACCCAACCACATTAACCTTCGACCTACAGTCTGTCTGTCCTTCCTATAGGATGTGCTGAGTGAGGTAAAGGTGGCACAGAGATTGTGGAAGTGGCCCATGAATGACTGGGTCAGCCCAAGACTCATGCCATGAAAGTGAGCTTACCCTGACACTGCCAGAGGAAGGATGTCCCAGAAACTGGGATAGAATCAAATAAGACAGGCAAAAAAAAATTAATGTAATGGTGCCTAATGACATTCTGCTATGCTCATAGATCGGTACTGAGCCCAGTTGTCATCAGAGAGGCTCCATCCAGCAACTGATGGAAACAGACCCATAGCCAAACACTAGGCAGAGCTTGGGGGAGACTGTGGAAGTGGGGGAGGAAGGACTGTAGGAGTGACAGGGGTCAAGGACACCACAAGAAAATGGGTCACAGAATCAACTAACTTGAGCTCATAGGCGCTCACAGAGGCTGGATTAATAACCAGGGAGCCTGCCGGACTGACATAGGCAGGTTACATATATGTTACAGTTGTGTAGCTTGATCTTCTTGTGGAACCAGTGGGAGAAAGGGGCTGTCTCTGACTCTTTTGCTGGCCTTTTGGACCCTCGTCCTCACACTGGTCACCTTGTCCAGCCTTACTACAAAGGGAGGTGCTTAGTCTTACTGCAACTTGATACACCATATTTGATAGATATCCATGGGAGGTCTTTCCTTTTGCTAAATAGAAATGGAGGAGTGGATGGAGGGGGGACAGAGGGGAAGTGTGGGAGGGATTAGGAGGAGAGGAGGGAGGGGATGTAAAAATAAAAATAGTAAAGAACATCTTGTTAAGCAACTGTGACCTAGCTCCTAAACTCATTCCTGCTGTAAATTATCTTTTTTCCTTGCTCTCTGGAATGAGTTGTCTTCTCAATTTCAATAGCAGGGGGGAAATGATCACTTCTGTTCATTTAGAATGTTGCAGGAAATTAGGAAAGCTACATGAAGGTTAACACCAGGGAAGACAGTGTGCTGAGGAGGATGAAGGCCTTCTGAACATGGGCATCATCTAAGAAACAGAGCATGCTCAAACAAAACAAAAGAAAACAAAACACCTTGAGAAATACAAAATGAGGACACTGAGTGGGGTGGGTGTACAAGACCACATACCCTGTATGGGTAGATGCTTTGGGGGCTCTCTCTTTGGTTCATTAGTCCACTTCCATTCTCGGGAGTATTTCTCCCGTTTGTAGTAAGCTGGCTGTTTGGCTAGGTCTAGTCTGTACTCATAAGGCATGACTTGTTCATCTTTCACCCTGGAGGCTGCTGGGATTTTCACCTGACTGATACTTTGCTTTTTTCTTCTATTCTAGTAAAACTGTCCTTGAGCTTCCTTCCAAGTCTGTTTTTAAATTGTTTTATTAATGATACTAAGATCTCCAAAAAGGACTGTCAGCTTCCCCTGAAGACCACTTCAGTTTAAACTGCTGTGACCTCCACATCCGCTAAGGTCAACTCATGGAAAACATCCATGACCCATGGCCATGGTTTAACAGCTGTAGGAAACAACTAAGGACCAGAGACAGCTTTCTGAGTCACTTGCTGCTGGTCACACAGTTTCAGTGTCCTGGCTTTTTAACCCTTATTGGTGTTTTAGACACACCATAGCAGAAAGCTCTGAATGACTAATGGTGTTGTGTCATGGACTAGTAATACAGGGAGCACTCAGAAAGAGGCCTTATGAGGCTTTCCTCTGCAAGTTCATAGATGTGCCCAGTGCTTCTTTAGTGTGGAAGAACACAGAGGGCCAGACCAAGACTCTTAGCTATAGGAAGACTGTATCAGAAAGTCCTGCTTGGCACAAAGATAGCCTGGGCTGGGCTTCTTTCCTGACTATACTTTAGCAATTGGCTGTTCGTTGTGGCCTGTCACAATGCAGCTCTTTTGGCTTCTGATCTGGATGAAAATGACAAATGGGAAGATTTTAAGAATGCCTTTACCAAGGGACACCTTAAGCAGATCAAGCTACACAACTGTCTCACTTATGCAGAGGGCCTAGTCCAGTCCTGTGGAGGCTCCACAGCTGTTAGTCTAAAGTTCATGAGTTCCCACTAGTTTGGTTTGGTTGTCTCTGTAAGTTTTCCCATCATGATCTTGATCCCCCTTCCCCACCTTGCTCATAGAATCCCTCTTCTCTCTCTTCAACTGGATTCCTGGAGCTCAGCTTGGTGCTTGGCTATGGATCTCTGCATCTGCTTCCATTAGTTATTGGATGAAGGCTACTTTTTGTCTTTCTGAGTCTGGGTTACCTCACTCAGGATGACATTTCCCTGGTGTGTGAGCTGGCTTTTTGGAGCCCACTACCTATGGTGGGACACCTTGCACAGACTTGATGAAGGTGGAGGGGTTTAGACCTGCTTCTACTCAATGTACCAGTCTCTGCTGACTCCCCATGGGAGGCCTCACCTTGTTAGAGGAAGGAATAGGGGGTGGGGGAAGGCTGGAGGAGTGGGAGGAGGGAAGAAAGGGGGATCTGTGGTCGGTATGTATAAGTACAAAATTCCTTAATCAAAAAAAAAAAGAATGCCTCTGTTACCTAGCCTTTAGAAAAATTTCTCTCCAGAGTGCCATTTTTTAGAGTAATGTATCCATTTCTATGTTTTATTCCCACTTCTCTAGGGAAAGATGAATACAATATGAGAAAAGAGGGGGATGACACTAACCATCTTGTTATCTGGAGTATTCCTTAGGTTGTCATGGTTGTTATTTTTCCTTAAGGACGTGTTTTCAGCCGGGTGTGGTGGTACATGTATACAATCCTGGCATTTGAGCCAAGAGATTTCAAGACCATAGCTATCTGGTGACATGTTCTCTCAAAACATCCAAGGATACCTGCTTTCTAACCTCACTTTTTCTATTTGTCAATAAAATGTGGGCATCTTGTAGGAAACCTCGATCTACATATGGTTTCAACAAACTGTGACCCAAGGGTGGAAGCCTTTCCAATCTGGGTTTGTAAATAAAGTTTTATTTCAGTTTTACCTTTATTTGTTGCCTCTGGCTGCTTTTGAGCCATAATGGCAGAGCTGAATAATTGCAACAAAAACCTGCCTTTCTCACGAATGTTAAAATGTTTACTATTGTTAGCCTCAAGAAAAAATTTTCCAACACCTAAGCAATAGGTCACATTTTGATATTGGAGAAACATTTACCATCAGGGTCTTGCCAGTCTTGTCACTGGTCAGTCAGTCCGTATGGACAGATAATTATGTTGTTTCACTTTAAATTTTGTTTATATTGTCTTTGCAAGAGACACAGGGCTGGACATCTTCATCATTGTTTACATCTTTATCTTCCATAGAGAAACACTCTAAGGATTAGACTTCCCAGTGCTAAAGGCTTTATTCTTGGCCTTTTGTGTGTGTGTGTGTGTGTGTGTGTGTGTGTGTGTGTGTGTGTGTGTGTGTGTGTTACTAATTGAAATGGACAGTTCACCTACTCAGTTCTCTTGCTTATATTCCACAAGGCTGTGTTCAAACAGCAGGGGCGATTCGAGCCGGCCAGGTAGCCTTGGGCAGCCACATCAGCAGCCTTAGGTGTTCTAAATCTCCATGATTTTGTTCTCTATGCTAGTTCATACCACAGTTCTCACGAAAACAACTTCATACTTTTCTCATTTATATGTGATGTGTATTTGCTTGTGTGTGGGTAGATGGGTGTGGTGTGTGTGCTTGTGTGGAAGCAAAAGGCTGATGCTAGGAATCTTCCTCACCTACTTTTCCACCTTATTTACATTGGAGGCAGGGTTTGTCAGTCAAGCTCAGAGCTCACCAGTATGGCTAGTCCTGCTAGCCAACTTGCTCTGTGCATCTCCTAACATGAAGGACTGGTGGTCTGGTGGTAGGGTATTGCAGCTGAGGTTGGCCTTAAATGTGCTGTGGTCCTCCTGCCTCAATCACTCAAATCCTGGGACAGAAGTTGTGAGCTTTATCCAGTTCTTTTATTTTTGAGACTAGGTCTCAGTCTATGCTCTAGGTGCCCCAAACTATGTAGCCAAGCTTGTCCTTGAACCTAGCACAATCAAATCCAAGTGCTGGGTTTACAGGCAGGGCCGTCCTCACACAGCTCCTTCCTTGCTTTACTCAAAACAAACTTGTGTTTGCTCAAAGAACACAATTTGAAAATATCTGTCCCTGGAGCCTGCAGATAACCTGACCGGACTCTGAATTCTGTTCTGAGCAGGTGAGAACCACTTACAGCAGCTGCCACTGCATTGACCTTTGCTTTGTGACATATGTAAGTGGTGGGGACACATGTGTCTCCCAGGACAAGTTGTGGACAGCCACTCCATGTCTGAGCTTTGCTATTGTTGGACCCTGATGGAGGAGCTTGCCCATTCGGCCTGTTTCCTTGCCCTGTGAGCAATTTCCATTAGAATATAGATGGGGTGGGGTAAAGCTTAGCAGTCAAGAATGTGTTTAGTTTCCATAAGGCCACAGGTTTAATATTCAGTCCCTGAAAAAAGAAGAGAGGCTAGGGAGATGACTGTTGGGAAAGGCCTCACCATACACACATATGGACCTCAGGGTGATTCCTAGCTCCTGCCTGGAAAAGCCAGTCACTGGGGAGGATCGACAGGAGCATGCCTGGTGCTCACTACCTGGCCAATCTAGTCAGATCTGCAGTCCTGGGTTCAGTAAAAGACAAGTCTTCAAATAAAATGAGGAGCGATGAAGACACCTGACACTGACTCCTTCACACGGCACGTGCACACATATGCACACACAGACCAGACACTGACTCCTTTCCACGGCACATGCACACATATGCACACACAGACCAGACACTGACTCCTTCACACAGCACGTGTACACATATGCACACATAGAGGCATATATATACATACAGGGTTTTGTTTTTAAATTACTCATTTGTTGTTTTGTTTTGTTTTTTATGTGTCTTTGTGTTATACCTGTATGTGTGTTTGTGTTTCATATGTGTGTCTGGTGCTCACAAAAGACAGAAGGCCGCACTGGGTTCCTGAAAACTGAAGTTACAAGTTATGGATGGTTGTGGGTCACCATGTGGGTGCTGTGAACTGAACTCAGAAACTCTGTAAGAGCAACAAGCACTCTTAGCCTATTTTGCTACTGTTATGAATGATAATATAATATAAATATCTGTGTTTTCTGATGGTCTTAGGTGACCCCTGTGAAAGGGTCACTGGACTCCCAAAAGGGTCTCTCCAGCCTCCCCTACCTCTACAACCACACACACACACACACACACACACACACACACACACACACACACACACACATTTTAAAAAAGAAGCCATAGCCTGCTGTGAAATGTTTCAGCTTTGGAAAGTGGCGTGCCCAAGTTGGTCCCAGCTCTGCCTCATTTTCAAGTTGTTCCTACCTCCCTACTCCTGGCTCTGCTCTTCCATGGCTAAGTGGTTGTCATAAGGAACAAATGCAGTGAGACAGGGAAGAACTCTGCAAATTCCGGGTGACCCACCAGTGCTGGCGTGTCTATGACTGTCATCATGAAGCACTGTGTCAGATGTACCTGAGGTGGCTTTGTGAGGCACAGGAGTGGGCTACAGTTTGTGTTCACTCTTCTGTGCTCCTCCGTGAATCCTCACTCACACTCTGGGCATCCTCACCAGAGGCTCCCTTTGCATCGGCATCTGAATTCAGCATCACACACAGGACTATGCATTGCTCTTCGACCCACATTTTCTTTCACCCCTGATGGGATTAGAGTTCCAGGATGTTATGATACAGCATGTGCCAGAGGCCTTGGCAGTTTGGGCCAAGCTGCCCCCGTGGGTGAGGGGAACATGGTGAGGGAGACATGCCATGCAGATGCTGTGGTGGACTACCATGTGTAGAAGTCATTCATACCATGCAGACACAGCATCCATGTGGAGAGTTTATTTCAGAAGGAGGGGAGAAGGAATGGAGGGAAGGAGAAAGAGAGAGAGAGAGAGAGAGAGAGAGAGAGAGAGAGAGAGAGAGAGAGAGAGAGAGAAGCAGAGGTGTATGCAGCCTCATGGAGAAGAGAGAGGGAAAAGGAGAAGAAGAGGATGGAGGAGGAGGGTTTTTTTCCTCTTACAGGGGCTTTACATCAGGACACAGGGTGGGTCCCCAAGGGGTGGGCCAGAATGCCAACACAGGGCCCCTGCATTCTACAAATATTACTTTTAGAAAAGTTTGATTTTCAATGCAATAGTTCTTACTTGATGAGGAATTTACACCAAACATAAAGAGATGATGTGAAGAAGAGCCTGGAGTTCTCAGGCTCGGCAGGCTTCCTCCAACCCTGAGCCTAAGAACAGGCTGGGCCTCTGCAGAGGTAGCGTGTGGTGCTCCCTAAGACTTCTGGGTTGACAGGAAGGGATGTACCACTGAGTACATCTTTGCTTGCCTTCACCCCATTGCTCCAGACCAGTGATTCTCCACCTTCCTAAAGCTGTGACCCTTTAATATGCTGTGGTGACCTCAACCATAAAATTATTTCATTGCCACTTCATAACTGTAATTTTGCTATTGTTTGAATCATGTTGTAAATATCTGTGTTTTCTGATGGTCTTAGGTGACCCCTGTGAAAGGGTCATTGACCTCTCAAAGGGATCTCAACCTACAGGATAAGAAACGCTGCTCTAGAATCTGTCCTCTGACCTGAACTGAGCTCACTGCTGGCCCAAGGGCTTCATCTAAATCCCTCTCCCTGGCTTCCAGGCTTTGTGATGACCAGCTATGGCTTTGGAGCAGGATAACACAAAAGTATGAACAGGGCACTGACTCTCAGCTTCTGCTGGGGGTGGGGGGTGGGGGAGGGAGGCTTTGCAATCTGCCTTTTTCTACTTTCTTTCCTGCCCTGGCTTCCTATTTTCCTACTCCAATTTTTTGGGCTTACATAGGTGAATTACTTGCACTCAAATTCCAATCTCAGGATATGCTTTCTTTGCCTTTTGTTCTGAGAATGCCCCAGGAGAAATGCTGCCTCCCCAAACATTTGCACACACATCTGGTAGTATTTGTTTAAGTGTTAGACTGTGTGAGGCACAGGATCTGTGCCATTCCAGTCGCACAGGCTCCTTGCTTTCTATGAACCGGTATCACAGCAGGCTCTCAATACTTTTGAATAGATGGAGGGGGAGTTAGCTTTCCTTCTCTGAGCTGACCTGACTCTGTCCTGGCATGGCCAGGATGCATCAGCAGCTCTCTTGAACCTCTTTTGTCATTGGCATCTTCACTGAAAACTGGTAATATGATTTTAAGATTCCTTGGACTTCAACCAGCATGGCAAGAAGCAGCTATTGAAAAATCACAGAGGTGTCCAAAGGTTAACCAAATTTGTAATTATAAAAAGTTCAGCCGAATAGCACTTGGGGAGTTGTGAATGTTTGTAGGATGATTGCCAAGTGGGAAGGTTAAGCTAATGAGAATGGGCCCAAGACCTAGCCAAAAGGAGTGGACGCAAGCTCCAAGTCAGGCTGAGCCTCCCAGCTCCCTCTTGGCACAGGGCATTAGAAAGGGCATTCTGATTATCCTTAGAAGGAGAAGAAAGGCACCAAGAATATGAGGCCTCAGCAAGAGCTGAGCTGAAGCCATGAACTAGCTGCAGTTCAGTGACCAGCTCACCTTAGTCTGAGGATAGACAGGTACTGAAGGCCACTGACCACAACACACCCTCAAGAAAAATTCCACTGAAATAGTTGATGACCAGGTAGAAACCAACACGGGCAGGTGGGGCAATTTAGAGTTCATGAGTTGTGAACACAGGGAGATTTTGTGCCCAGAGAGAGTATGTCCTCTCTAGGCCCTCTGGTGATTTTAGGGAAGACTTAGAAAAATTCTGAGAGAAATTCCATCTCTGTGCTGCTGAGAAGAAAAGAGTAACAGCATGCAGGAGAGTCTTGGGACTCTCTCAGACCCTATGGAGTTGAGATCAGAAGTCATCACCACTAGACCCACAAGAGAGCAGGAAACCCAAGCAAAGCATGGGAGACAGAGAACAATAAAATATGAGTTGGAAGTTTTTTACAAAAATTCCATAAGTGCCCAGGACATAAAAGGATGAGGGCAGCAGCCACACTGAGCAAGCCTACAGTTGTCTGAATTGAGAACGTGTAAATAACAACGTCATTAATAAGTATGTGTAATGCCAAAGCAACACCTGTGAACACTGGAACAACCATGGGAAAGAGAGTGGATCATTTGTAGAACTAATAAAACAGAAGGGATGAAGGAAAGAGGTCATCCACCAGAGGGTCTGAGCATAATCCTTACAGCCAGGCACAGTTCAGATAAGGATGCTAAAATGTATGGAAAGAGTTGGAAGAGAAACAGTACATTGTCAGTTCAAACTATAAAGTAAAAAAGAAACCCATTGTTTGGACGCCGAGTGAGTGACATCCAAAGGAAGTCTGTACTTGGGTTTATGGACTTGCACCAATGTTAATTTCTCCGCTTTGATCATTATGCTATGGCTGTGTATAATCAGAAGTTTTTCTGTGTCCCGCCTGGTCCCACAGTAGCTCTGTCCCAAGTAAGCACACAGAGGCTTATATTAATTACAGTCTTATGGTCTACAGCTCAGGCTTCTTGCTAACTAGCTCTTTCATCTTAAATTAACCCATTTCTATTAATCTATATGTTGCCACATAGTCATGGTGTTACCAGTCTGCTGGCATCGTGTTGCTCCTTGGGCGGTGGGTTGGCTTCTCCCCTGACTCCACCCTTCTCATCTCCACCTTCAGTTTGAATGTACCACCTAACCTTATTCTTCCATGCCACTGGCCAAACAGCTTTATTTATCAACCAATGAGAGTAACACATATTCACAGCATACAGAAAGACATTCCACAGCACTTCTCCTTTTCTGTCTGTTTTAACTTTGACATAGTAAAATTATACATAACAAAACAGCTATCAAGCAAGAATTACAGTTACAATATCTAGTCAATTTATATTTGGCAAAATTAAAGAAAATATTCCATCATCTATCCTATACTTGTGAGTCTAAAGTTTAATATTTAACTTACCTTTTATCATAACTAAGGAAAACTATAATTATAACTATCTAGTCTTTAACTACATCAAAGACCCCAGAAGGACATAATATTACCTAAGTAAACAGGAAGTGCATTGTAAGCAACTCACAAAATTCTAGAAATGACAGAGACATCTGGATATCTGGACAGTCACCCAAAGTTCTTCTTCAATGTTGGGGCATCCATCTTCAGCCTACAGACCTAGAGTCTCTGGTAGAGTTTTTTGTAAAGAAGGATATTTGAAGGATTGTCTTGTCTATGGCAAAGCTCATCAGTCACTTTCTTCTTTGTCCTGCAGAATGTCTGGCAGTATCTTCTGAGAAACAGGAACCTGAAGGAACATCTCACCCTGTTTAGGAAAAGTTCAGTGGTCATTTTCCTATGGGTCCTGTATGTTCAGTTTTTACAACATACTGTCAAGCAGTCTAGGCAAGAGCAGTTTCTTTTCTAAATGGCCAGTTTTGCCAAGAAGAAGAAAAACTCCATATGGAGTGTCTCCGATGCCAGTCTCCCTCTTTGAAGTAAATTGGTGCTGCCAGGAACAGACATATCTCACGGTCCAGAAAAGTCTGTTTTGAAAACATTTAAAATGCCATATTCTGTAGGTCTTTGAAGTATTTGAAGATTACCTACCTAATTGAAATATATCTATGTATACCTAGAAAACTTAACTAACATGACTATAAGTTTAATTATCATAGATAACTAATTATTAATCTGTATTTCTTAATTATACATTACAATTTTAAATGAGTTGTACAAACATAATACCTTAAACAAGAGTAGAAATATATACACAGTATAACAAAATTAACTTTAAATTTGCATCAATAACTTAAAATCCATAGCAATGTAAAACATTTCAAACAAGTTGTTCTTTAAAATTAGATTCAATAATCTATCCTTTCATCCTATCATATCTGTATCCTCTTTACTTCTTTAGAAAGTGATTGTATTTATAATCAACCTGCTTTAAATAAAAATAAACATTTATAAACAATATTTTGGGAATTTGGGCATAGCTTTTCATACTACTTCCTGCTGATTGGGGGTACTAGCAATCTCATGGGGATCCTGAAAAAATTCAAGGTCCTAGGAAGACAGATTATAACCTTTATTGATAGACACCATCTATCAAGGTTAAGGAGGTCTTTTATCAAATCTGAGCCATCTTAACCTGGAATGAATCCACAGCCTCTTGCTTCCTGTGGAAACAAAAACAGAGCCTCCAAGCAACACATCCTTAGATCCAAATTTTGAAGTCAAGATATCATTAAAACATATATCTTGGTTTAATTTGGCAGACTTTACAATCAAATGTCTTTCTGCAGTTAGCTCATTAACAGTCAAAAATTTAAAGAAAACACAATATACATAATCTAGACTCTGTGTATTTTCCATCTTTCCATGGCTATTTCTTTTATTGTCTCTTTAAAGACTTTGTCTTTTAAAACTATTTCTTTACATAACTGCCTATGCTTGTTTTCCTCTCTCTTCTAAGACTACGTACATTTTTACACACACTGTAAACCGTTTAGAGATTTATTCCATCTGACTCTGTCTTATTGTGTATGTATAATCCTTTTTTGACCAGGAGAGATTATAAACTGCTAAGCTACACCCCGTTCAGTTTCCCAACATGACAGAGGTACATTTACTGCCAGCTCTGAGAGCCATGCTCACAACCAACTCTGGGAAGCAGTGGGTCCGTGCCTACATCAAGCAGCATGTAGCCCAGAAACCTTTTTCTTTTGTCTGTACTAGCAAAAGCTAAACCCACCACACAGTGTGCTGCATGGCTTGGAGATGCCTCTATGTACAGTGGCAGGAATCCACCATGCTGTGCTTAAGCTCAAATGCATCAGTGTCTCTGTGCCATGGCCTGCATGAGAAACATAAACTAGAAAGCTGTTCTAAGCTCTGTTTTAGAACCCCTTTTTAAAGCTTTTTCAGGTTTTAGGTAGAAATTCTTGTCCCATGTTGGGCATCACTTCTTAAGACCAACAATGTGAGTTTATTTAATGGGTAATAGTGATTTATTAACATATAAATTGAGGAAATACACTCATGAATACAGAACTGAGTAAAGAGCTGAAGTTGTCCTCTGTTCTGACCTGGAGCAAATCCACATGGCAGTCTGATCATGCCAGGAAGCAGGGACCTTGTGACCCTTCTCCCTTTCATTTTAAGAGGTCATGTACGATGACAAGAAGCACTGCCTCCTTTGGGCTGTATAGCCCAAGGTTGTGGGTGGAGCAAATACCACTACAGTTATGTGAGATGCCACAGTGGGAGAAGCTAGGTGTGTATTATACAAGAATTACACTAGTTCAAAACTTTATTAGTATAAAATTTAAAAGTTTAAGAACACACTGTCTTTGTTAGGGTTTCTATTGCTATGAAGAGACACCATGACCACAGCAACTCATAAAGGAAATACATTTAATTGGGGCAGCTTACGTTCTGAAAGGTTTAGTCCATTATCATCATGATGTGACATGGTGGTATGCAGGCAGCTATGGTGCTGAAGAAGTAGCTGAGAGTCCTACATCTTGACTCACGTGATGTTGTCGAGACCTTAAAGACCACTTCCACAATGACACACTTCCTCTAACAAGGCCACACCTATACAAGACCACAAGCCTTAATAGTGCACACACCCTTTGGGGGCCATTTTTTTCAAACCACCACATTCTACTCCCTGGCTCTCAAAGGTTTGTAACCATATCATAATGTAAAATTTCATTCAGTCCAACTTCAAAAGTCCCCATAATCTATAGCAGTCTCAAACTTATTTAAAAGTCCAAAGTTCAAGGTCTCTTCTAAGATTCATGCAACCTCTTAACTGTGATACCCTATAAAAATAGAAATAAAATAGATCACATACTTCCAACACATAATGGCACAGGATATACATTACCATTCCAAAAAGGAGGTAAGGGAACATAGTGAGGAACCACTGGACCAAAGAAAGGCAGAAAAACAGTGGGGCAAACTCTGAACTCTGCATCTCCACGTCTGATGTCAAAGTGCTCTTCAGATCTCCACCTCCTTTCAGCTTTGTTGACTGCAGCAGGCCTCTTTCTCTTGGGCTGGTGCTACTCCCTGTTAGCAGTTTTCTTTGACAGATATCCCATAGCTCTGGCATCTCCAACATCTTGGGGTCTCCAAGGCAATCCAGGCTTCACTTTCAGAGCTTCACAGAATGGCCTCTCTAGGCCTCCGTGCAGAGACACCCCTGACACATGCCTGGCCCCAGCAACTTTCCTTAGTTGCTCTGTGACTGTAAAGCCAGCACTATGTGGTTGAAGCGGCCAAGTTCTGCTGCTTGCTAGGGATGGAACAATTATATCTTCATGAGCTTTTTGTTTTCCATGGTTTCCTTCACCTCCTAAACTTGGCTGTTCTGGAATTTGCTCTGTAGACCAGGCTGGCCTCAAACCCAGAGATCTGCCAGCCTCTGCCTCTGGAGTTGCTGGTATAAAAAGTGTGCACCACCACACCGGGCTCTGAGTTTTTCTTTAATTCCTTTTCACAAGTTGGAAATTTAGCTGGGTGGGATCTTGCCCTGAGGTCACCACTCCCTTTACTCCATTTCTTTATCTGTTTACCTTCTTGAACACAGGACTCTGCTCCATCCCACTTCCTGGTGCTCCTTTTCTCCTCAAATATTTTTCCTTGCTCAGCTTGCTCCTTTTCATTATAAACCTTTATTAGCATTAACACTAGTAACCACACAACAAAGTCTATACTAAGCTGTTTTGAGATTTCTTCTGCCAAGGGAATTAATCCAAAACTCTTCACTTTAGCCACAGGCAAACTTTTTGGACAAGGACAAAAAGCAGCCAGATACTTCACCAAAATATCACAAGAATGATTTCTAGGCAACATACTAAAATTCCTCTCCTATGAAACCTCTTGAGCCAGACCCCACCAATTCAAATCACTCTTAGCACCACTGACTTTGATGTTCCTACAGGTATGGCTCATTAAGCAGGACTATGGCAACTCTTATAAACTAAAAACACTTAATTGGATGGCTTACATTAGAGGTTTAGTCCATTATCATCTTGGTGTGACATGGTGGTATGCAGGCAGATATCTATATTCTGTTCACTGCTATCAAATTTTACTCATTGGAAAAAATTTAGAAGGATGAGAATAAAAATATTATCACTTATGTTTAGTTGATGGGATCAGAGAAATAAAAATGGTATTTTTGAAGTTTTTCCAATAAAGTATTTCTTTTGATTTAAAAAAAAAATGTCTCTGATGTAGCATGGCTATCCACAGTATCTAGAAGAGTGAGCAGGCTCGGAGAGGTCAAATGTCTGATCCAAGTTTACACAGAGACCCAGATTCACTAACCCAAGGTAGGGGAAAGAAATACCTCTCTCCTCCCTCTCCTCTTCCTCCTCTTCTTCCTCCTCCTCCTTCCCTTTCCCTCTTCTTCTTTCTCTTTTTCTGTTTGTTTCTCTTTTGGATTATATAGTTATATTATCTATGTGGTGAAAAATGAATACCACAATATAAGAAAACTTTGAAGTCTAGCACCCAAAGATCACAAGTCTCTGGAACACTCGGGAAATTTCTGGCTTCACAAATAAGGACCTGCTGTTTGTTTCCTGTGTTAATGCCCTCTTCTTCTCAGCCTGGAACAAATATAAAAAATTCACTAAATAAGAATTAGCTAATTAGATCAGACCAGATAGTTTGCCTTCAGATCTACTCCACTCTCTCTGTTCCCTCAGACCCAGTTCTTAGAGTCACCCCTAATACTGCAACAGAACACTGCTGCAGTCTCCCTTACCCTCTGTCTATACCTTCTGCAGATCCCACAGACCATCCTCTCTGGACTCCTCCATCACTGTATCCCATTCCCCAACAGATGCTAGTGTAAAAACACAGACAATGACAGCCAAGACAGTGTGTCTCCCCCAGAGCCCAGCAACCCTACCACAGCAGGCCTTGAGTATTCCAGCAAAGCTGAAGCACAAGACAAAGACCTTAAAACCAACCATGTGAAGATGATAGTGGTCGTTAAAGAGAAAAATGAATAAATTGCTCAAAGAAATCTAGGAAAACATGAATTAAACAATTGGAGGAAATGAAAAAATCCCTCAAAGAAAGCCAGAAAAACATAAACAAATGATTAGAGGAAATGAATAAATCCCTTAAAAAAAGCCAAGAAAAAAATAAACAATTAAAAGAAGCTAACAAAACTGTTTGAGGCCTGAAAATGGATATAAAAGTAAAAAAGAAAACACAAACTGAGGGAATTCTGCAAGTAAAAAATTTAGGAATGCAAACAGAAACTACAGACACAAGCATCAACCAACAGAATATGAGATGGAAGACAGAATCTCAGGCACTGAAGATACGACAGAAGAAATGGATGCATGGGTCAAAGAAAATGTTAAATATAAAAAAATTCCTGACACAAAACATCCAGGAAATCTGGGACACAATGAAAAGACCAAACCTAAGAACAACAGAAATAGAGGAAAGAGAAGAATCCCAGCTCAAAGGTCCAGAAGATATTTTCAACAAAATCACAGAAGAAAAATTTTCTAATTTAAAGAAAGACATGCCTATAAAGTTATAAGAAGCTTACAGAACACCAAATAGATTGGACCAGAAAAGAAAGTTTCCTCATCACATAATAAACAAAACACCAAATGTACAAAGCAAAAAAGGAATATTAACAGCTGCAAAGAAAAAATATTCAGTAACGTATAAAGGCAGACCTATTGCACCTGACATGTCAATGGAGACTCTGAAAACCAGAAGGGCCTTGACAGATGTGCTGCAGACTCTAAGAGACCACACATGTCAGCCTAGACCACTATAATCAAGAATCCTGATAGATGGAGAAAATAAGATATTCTGTGACAAAGTCAAATTTAAATAATATCCATCCACAAATCCATCCCTACAGAAGATGCTAGAAGGAAGACTCCAAACCAAGAAGGTAAACTACAACTATGAAAACACAGGAGATAAATAATCTCACACCAGCAAAATGAAAAGAAGGGACATCACCACCACTACCACCACCACCACCAACATTAACAACAACAATAAAATAACAGGAATTAACATTCATTGGTCATTGATATCTCTCAATATAAATGGCCTCAATTCTTCAATAAAAAAACTACAGACTAACAGAATGGATACAAAAAACAGAATCCATCCAGCTATATACAATAATCACACCTCAACATCAAGGATAGATGTGGTGGTTTGAAAGAAAATGGCCCCCAAAGAAAGTGGCACTATTAGGAGATGTAGCCTTGTTGGAGTATGCGTGGTCTTGATAGAGGAAGTGTGTCACTGTGGAGGCAGACTTTGAGGTCTTGCATATGCTTAGGCCACACCCAATGAGTCAGTTCATTTCCTGTTGCCAGCAGATCAAAGATGTGGGACTCTTGGCTCAGCCCCTTCTCCAACATCATGTATGCCGGCACACCATCCTGTCTCACCATGATGATAAGGGACTAAACCTCTGAAAAATGTAAGCCATCTCAATTAAGTGTTTTTCCTTTTTAAGAGTTGCTGTGGTAATGGTGTCTCTTCACAGCAATAGAAACCCTAACTAAGACAATAGATATTACCCCAGGGTAAAGGGTTTGAAAAAGATATTCTAAGCAAATGGACCTAAGAAGCAAGCTGGGATAGCTACCTTAATAATTACAAAATGGACTTCAAATCAAAACTAATAAGAAGAGATGCGGAAGGACACTGCATACTCATCAAAGGACAAAACCACCAAGAGGACATTTCAATTCTTGGCATCTATGCTCCAAACAAGGGCACCCACTTTGTAAAAGAAATACTGCTACAGTTTAAATCACATATTAACCCTCATATACTGATAGTAGGAGACTTCAATACTCCACTCTCACCAATGAGCAAGTCATCTACACAAAAACTAAACAGAAGTTCTGGAGCTAACTAACATTAACCAAATGACCTGACATATTTACAGAACATTCTACCCAAACACAAAAGAATATACCTTCTCAGCATCTCCTGGAACTTTCTCCAAAACTGACCACATCCTTAGAAACAAAGCAAGTCTCAGTAGATACAATAGAAAATTGAAATAACTCCCTGCATCCTATCTGACCATCATAAGTTAAATATGTATATCAACAACAGCAGAAACAACAGGAAACTTACAAACTCATGGAAATTGAACAACTCTCCACTGAATGAAAAATGGGTCAAGACAGAAATAAAGAAAGAAATTAAAGACTTTCAAAAATTCAATGTAAATGAATACAAAACTACCCAAACTTATGGGCACAATGAAAGTGTGAGAGATGCTGAGAGGAAAGTTCATAGCACTAAGTGCCTACATAAAAGTATCTGGAAAGATCTCATTCTAGCAACTTGACAGCATACCTGAAAGCTGCAGAACAAAAAGAAATGAGTGTAAAATACTCCTAAACCTAATCCAAGAACTCATCAAAAAGATCATCTACCATGATCAAGTAGGTTTCATCCCAGAGATGTAGGGATGGTTCAACATAATGAAAATCTGTGAATGCATTCCACCATATCAACAAATGGAAAGAAAAAAACACACATGATCATCTCATTAGATGCTGAAAAAGCCTTTGACAAAATCCAACACCCCTTCATGATAAATTTCCAGGAGAGATCAAGGATACAGGGGACATACCTGAACATAGTAAAGGTAAATTGCAGCAAGCTGATAGCCAACTTAACATCAAATTAAAGCCAACATCAAATTAAGTGGAGAGAAACTCAAAGCGTTCCCACTAAAATCAGGAACAAGACGAGGTTCTCCACCATCTCTGTATGTGGTCGTTTGATTAAAAACAGCACCTATAGGCCCATAGGGGTGGTGCTCTTAGGAGTGTGACCTTGTTGGAGTTGAGACATAGGTGGAGGAAGTGTGTTATTGGGGGAGGGCTTTGAGGTCTAAGATGCTCAGGCTAGGCCCAGAGTGGCCATTCTCTTCCTGCTTCCTGAAGATTCAGATGTTGATACCAGGTGTAGGGTATTGCTGTGATAGGCCAGACTGTGCTTTGGCTTGGAGGAATGTGGAAATTTGGATTACAAAAGCAGTTGAACACTTTAAGTGGGGCTTAATGGGACATCCTAGTAGGAACATGAAAGACAGTGGTGCTGAGGGTGATTTGAACTGTGGGGGCCTAGCTCAAGAGATTTCAGAGGACAATATTGATATGTGGCCTAGAGACTGTTCCTGTGACATTTTGGCTAAGAATGTGGCTGCTTTTTGCCCTTATCTGAAAAGTCTGCCTGAGGCTAAATTGAAGGGTCTTGTATTAATGACATTGGCAGAGGAAATTTCAAAACAGCCTAGCACTGACTCTGTCATGTGGTTATTAGTGTTCATTCTCATGAAGATTTTTAGTGAAAAAGAGCAAGCTGAGCAAGGAAAAATACAAAGTGTGCAATTCCAAGAGAAAAGAGGCACCAGGAAGTAGAATGGAGCTAAATCCTGTGTTCAAGGAGATAAACATATTAAAGAAAAGTCTGACAAATGGAATAAAGTGAGTGCTGAACTCATGGCAAGATCCCATCTAGGTAAGCTTCCAACTTGTGAAAAGGAATTAAAGAAAATATTCAAGCCTGAT
The DNA here is from genome assembly GCF_049852395.1 of Peromyscus maniculatus bairdii. Lineage (NCBI taxonomy): Eukaryota > Metazoa > Chordata > Mammalia > Rodentia > Cricetidae > Peromyscus > Peromyscus maniculatus. Next base: position 24,264,948 of record NC_134860.1, on the reverse strand, counting down.
GTAGTGGACTTTAATCCCAGTACTCCAGAGGTAGAGGTAGGTGGATCTCTGAGGTTGAGGCCAACCTTGTCTACAGATCCAGTTTCAGGACAGCCACACTTAGGCAGTGAAGGAAACCATTGAGAACAGAAAGCTGGTGCAGATGTAATTGAACGAGGGAGCCATGTTCCAGCCCTAGCAAGCAGCAGAACTTGGCAGCTTTGACCACTTGGTTCTGGCTTTAGAGTGAAGGATAGAAGAAAGGGGTTATGGAATTCCCCCTCATGATTAAGGAAAGTTGCTAAGGCCAGGGGTATCCCTGCATGAAGACCTAGAGAGATCATTGTGTGAAGCTCTGAAGGTGAAGCCTGGATTGCCTTGAAGACACCAAGATGTTGGGGTGCCAGAGCTATGGAACACCTGTCAAAGAAAACTGCTATGGTGAGTGGAACCAGCAAGAGAAAGAAGCATGTTGCAGTCAACAAAGCTGAAAGGAGGTGGAGATCTGAAGAGCACTTTGACATCAGACATGGAGATTCAGAGTTTGGAGTTTACCTAGCTTGATTTTGGTCCTACTTTGGTCCAGTATTTCTTCATTGTGTTCCTTTACCTCCCCTTTGGAATGGTAATATATATCCTGTGTCATTATGTGTAGGAAGAATATGATCTGATTTCTATTTTATAGGGTATCACAGTTAAGAGATTGCATGAATCTCAGAAGACACTGAATTTTGGACTTCTAAACATTGTTGAGACTGTGACAGATTATAGGAACTTTTGAAGTTGGACTAAGTGCATTTGCATTATGATATGACTGCAAGCCTATAGGGACCAGGAAGTGGAATGTGGTGGTTTTAATAAAAAGGACCCCCATGGGCCCATAGGCAGTGGCATTATTAGGAAGTGTGGCTTTGTTGGAATAGGTGTGGCTTTCTGGAGGAAGTATACCACTGGGAGTGGTCTTTGAGGTCTCAGATGCTCAAGCTAGGCCCAGTGTGGCATTCTCTTCCTTCTTACCTCAGGTCTAGATGTAGAATTCTCAGCTCTTTCTCTAGCACCATGTCTTCCTGCACGCCATCATGCTTCCTGCCATGATGATAATCAACTAAACCTCTGAACTGTAAGCAAGACCCAATGAAATGTTTTAATTTATAAGAGTTGCTCTGGTCATGGTGTCTCTTCACAGCAGTAAAACCCAAGATAAGACACCATATGTATTCAATATAATACTTGAAGTCTTCTTTTTTTTTTTTTTTTTTTTTGGTTTTTTGAGACAAGATTTCTCTGTGTAGCTTTGCACCTTTCCTGGAACTCACTCTGTACTCCAGGCTGGCCTTGAATTCACAGAGATCCGCCTGCCTCTGCCTCCCAAGTGTTGGGATTAAAGGTGTGCATCACTACCGTCTGGCAATATTTGAAGTCTTAACTAGAGCAATAAAACAACTGAAGAAGATCATGGGGGATAAAACTGTCAAGGAAGATGTCAAAGTATCTTTATTAGTAGATGATAAGATGGTATACATAAGTAACACTAAAAATTCTGCCAGGGAACTCCTACAGTTGATAAACACTTCCAGCAAACTGTCTGGATACAAGATTAACTAAAAGAATCAGTAGTCCTTCTGTATACAAATGACAAACAGACTGAGAAAGAAATCAGGAAAACAACATTTTTCACAATACCCTCAAATAATATAAAATATCTTGGGAGTAACTCTAACCAAGCAGATGAAAGATATGTATGATTAAAAACTTCAAGGATTTGAACAAAGAATTGAAGAAGATATCAGAAGATGGAGAGATTCCACCCCCCTGTTCATGGATCAGTATGATTAACATAGTAAACATGGCTATCCTATTAAAAGCAATCTACAGATTCAAAATTCCAACACAATTCTTTTTTTTTTTTTTTTTTTTTGGTTTTTCGAGACAGGGTTTCTCTGTGTAGCTTTGTGCCTTTCCTGGATCTTGCTCTGTAGACCAGGCTGGCCTCGAACTCACAGAGATCTGCCTACCTCTGCCTCCCGAGTTCTGGGATTAAAGGCGTGCACCGCCACCCCCGCCGCTGCCACCACCACCACCCAGTCCAACACAATTCTTTACAGACTTTGAAAGGACAATTCTCAACGTCATATAGAAAAATAAAAACCCAGGATAGCTAAAACAATCCTCCACAATAAAAGAACTTCTGGAGGTATTATCATCCCTTATCTTAAGCTCTACTACAGAGTTTTAGTAATAAAAACAGACACATTGATCAATGGAATCAAATTTATGTCTGGAAGACCCAGACATAAGTCCACATACCTATGGTCATCTTATGTTTGATTAAGAAGCCAGAAACACACACAGGAAAAAAGACAGCATCTTCAACAAATGGTGCTGGTCTAACAGGATATCTGCATGTGGAAGAATGCAAATAGATCCATATTCATCATCTTGCCCAAAACTCAAGTCCAAGTGGGCCAAATACCTCAACATAAAACTGATACACAGACCCTGATGGAAGAGAAAGTGGTGAATAGCCTTGAATGCATTGGCACAGGAGACAACTTTCTGAATGTAACACCTGCTGTAGGATGTTCTGTATGTCCTGTGGGAGCCCGTTCTTAGGTTCCTCTTGGCTTTACCCAGCAGGTCTGCATAGAGGATAATTAGGACCATGGGCCTGAGTGCAGGTGTCTGAGATGGTTTGCACTTGGCTGTGCTGGGGGATGGTCTGTATGTCAAGCTGCTCTGATTGGTCAATAAATAAAACCTGATTGGCCATGGCTAGGTAGGAAGTATAGGCGGGACTAACAGAGAGGAGAAATAAAAGAACAGGAAGGCAGAAGGAGTCACTGCCAGCCACCACCCTGGCAAGCTGCATGAAAAGATGCTGGTAAGCCATGAGCCACATGTCAGGGTATAGATTTGTGGAAATGGATTAATTTAAGACATAAGAACAGTTAGCAAGAAGCCTGCCACGGCCCTACAGTTTAAAGCAAAATAAGTCTCTGTGTTTACTTGGTTGGGTCTGAGCGGCTGTGGGACTGGCAGGTGACAAAGATTTGTCCTGACTGTGGGCCAGGCAGGAAAACTCTAGCTACAGACACCAATACCACATGCACTGAGATTGAGCCCCAAGTAGGGGAAGACAAGAGATGACATGTGGCAGGTGATCAGAGAAGTGGGTAGGGGTCCTAGGATGATCTGACATTAACTATCTCAATGTTGTGTCATCTGTAAAGCTCATAGGCCTGACTTCAAGGCAGATTTGGGAAATGGGCAGCCGAGGCAGGTTGCCACTGATGTCTGATCCTGAGCAGATGCCAACAAGCTCTTTCTCTCTCTCCCTCTCCCTCCCTCCCCTCCCTCTCCCTCTGTCTCCCTCTCTAACACACACACACACACACACACACACACACACACACACACACACACACACACACCTCTCTTCTGGGAGCCTTTACAATGGGCAAGGCAGCTACCAAAGCAGTTCCTAGACCTTAGAGAAGCAGTTACTTGAACCCTGACTTGTACTGAGATCTGTACAAAGCATTTGCGATGCTGTGTTTTCTCTACTGGAAAAGACCTCTGGAGAGAAAAGTTCACTTCTAATAGGATAATTCAATCTCAGTGTAAGCAGAGCTAGGGTCTGCAGGGTGTGTGTGAGGGAGTGGTCAGCAATGGAGGACATAAGTAGGAGGATCCCAGGAGGCAGAGAAATGCTATGAAATCATCTTGGTTATGGCTCCTTTGGAAGCTTTGTTATCATATGTACTTTTTAAAAATCAGACACAAATCCCAAGAATGTTGACAAAAACTGATAATTGTTCACGTCCAAAGACTTTTAGTTCCACTTAAATGGAGTAGTGTTTCTCTGCCACTTAGATGTGGAACTTTCTGGAAAATTGCATCATGCTGCTTTGTGAGTGTCTAGAACCTCTTGACTTTGCAGACATGGTTTTATTTTATTTGTCTGATTTCACAACAAAACTTATGGTTTCAAATGCTTACCAGTCAGGTAATGACTGGAGAGAGTCACACAAGCAGGCAGGCCGTGAGAACTCAGGCTGAGGCCTCTGGAACTCCTGGGCCTCCCTTTGCTCAGCAAATCTTGCCAGTTAAACATAAAGAGCTATGGTAGTCTAAATGAATAATGCTCCTTGTTTATGACTTAAGCCTCTAGACCGTCCAGGATATAGTATCACTTGCAAGAATCACTAAGTTATCCTAGATCAGTAACGAATGTTAAAGAAGCCAGCAATCATAGATCGTCCTTGCCCTAGATGTCTATTTCATGCAGGGCTCACTAATGAGATGGGTGCAACCAGGTCCCCAAGGCAATAGGGTGTCAAGGCAAACAGAATTTCTGTTATTGACTGCAATAGATAAACATTAAGGTTATTTTGGTGGACTTGTCATTCTTCCCTACATCTTCCATCTTTTATTGGTGATTACCAATTAGTTTCACAGTAGCTTTTAGTCCTGGAGACAGGAGCAAATCAAAGTGAAAGATTTTTGTTGGTGTTCAGCATGACTTTGTTGATCATAAACTAGGTAAAGAGAGAAGCCATCTACAAGTTCTTGCCACTTTGCGCTGCACAATGAGTACCAGGCCAGCACAGGCTATGGAGTGAGTTCAAAGACAGCCGAAGCTGCATTACATGCAAGATCTGTCTCAAAACAAAAACAAAAGAAATATCTGGCCTGAGTCCCTCATTTTGCCGAAGAGGTACGTAGGGTTAGTTATTGTTTCCTAGCAAGAGGGGTTGGCAGTTTTCACAAGATTTTCTCACGGTAGTGGTGTTGTGTAGAACTCCATGGAGGATTCAGGAAATGTTCTGTGTGTTGACACAGAACAACCCTCAGCCTTCAAGTCAAACTTTGTGAACTTGGGGCTGAAGGAAGTTGTAATGATGTTATTAGGGGAGTGTGGGCAGGTTTGGGGCTTATAGTTAGTATTGTAGACTTGAAATGTTGAGGAAGGATGGACACTTGCACTGTGTGTGTGGGTGCTTAAGAGGGCATTTCAGTTATTGTGCCTTGATTCTTTCCTATCTTCAGAATTACTGGGATTCCAATTGCCCACGGCTAGGTGCAAAGGTCAGTCGACTCCTGCAATGTATGGGAAGGTGCTATTAAATGATGTCATTCTTACTAGACAGCCCACAGACTCATCCATGACCTGGAAAAGTAGCTGGTACATTGCAGAGTGTGGGACACCCTGCAGTCTACATGGGATGTTGGTTCATCTCCCAACAGCTGCTAGATGCTGCCCACGGACCTGCTCTCCAGGTGAACCCCAAGGAGTCACATGGCACTCATTCCCCACCCCGCCTCCATCTATCACTGGTGTACTTCTCAGTGCTGCAGGAACGAGACAGAACAGCCGTGTCTTCATCCTAAGCCCACAATGATCATGAAACAGCTGCTCTCTGCTCCTCCAAATGTTGAGATGTTGTAGTGCATGCTTTTCCTTTGCAAATCAACTGTCTTCTCCAAAGGCTGCTGAAGGATACTGTGAAATCCAAAGATATGCAACCACCCTTTCTCTCAGGGAATTTGCTGTAACAACAATAACCTGAGGGCTTGCTGTAGAACAGAAAGTCCTATTTGCTATGCATATAGCAGAAGGAGTGGATGACAGAGCAGTGCAGAGGACATTAATGATTCTATGTGGTGGGCTGGCTTGTTTCCCACCCAGATATCATTACAGAGCAACACAGAGGATAGCAGAGGTAACCATATGATGGGCTGGATTATCACCTGCCCAGCATTCGGGCTTCTATTGTTTCTCTCAAATGAACTGAACGCCAGCCTCATTCAGGTTTCTGTCCTTAGAGCCATATACTTCAGGGAAAGTGAACCGTGTGCCCTTGCTTCCCTTAACCTCTGAGAGATGAGGGAGTACACTGGTAACCACTCCTGGCTAGAGAGAGCTGAGGAGGAACTTTCCAGTGGACACTTAGGTGTCCTGGAGGCTGCTGTAGTGTCTTGCTACACTCAGAGGACACAGCCAGCAACGCCAGGGATGGAAGAACGCAACTGAGGCCTCTGGCATTGCTACAGTCTTGAGCTAGCCCAGTCTGAAGACTGCTCTGCTTTTGGACTCTCTTTTGCTGGTTTATCCAGTTTGAGCAAGTACTGTTTCTTGCAGCACAAAGAATCAACTTTGCTAAGAATTACTGCAAATACAAGATAAATGCAAAGTATTTAAAGTCCACTTATTAGTGAGAAAACATCATGATTGAGGCATCTTACAGAAGAAAGAATTGCTGGGAAGTGGTGGCATACACCTTTAATCCCAGTACTCAGGAGGCAGAGGCAGGTAGATCCCTGTGAGTTTGAGGCCAGCCTGGGCTACAGAATGAGCTCCAGGACAGCCAGAGCCACACAGAGAAACCCTGTCTCAAACAAATAAATAAAACAAACAAGGAGGAGGAGGAGAAGGAAAGAAGGAAAGGCAGGGAGGCAGGCAGGCTTTACTTGGCTTATGGTTACTGAGGGGTAAGAGTCCACCATGGTGAGGAACCATGGCCGAAAGCAACAGGCATGGCAGCTGAAGTGAGAAACACATCTTCAATCACAAACACAAAGGAGAGAAAGTAACTGGAAGCAGAACAAGGCTATAAGCTGTCAAATCCCATGTCCAGTAACATACTTCATAAAGCATGGCCACAGCTCCCAAATCTACCTAAAAAGTGCCACCAACAGGGACCACATATTCAAATACAAGAGCCTTTGAGGTACATTTCTCATTCTCACAAGCACACATTGCTTATTGCCCTCATGGACCTACCTGTAGGGTTGGCTCCATCTCTTAGATACTGACATGTGTGCTCTCCATACATGTCTTGCTGTTGAATCTCAGCATTTTCTATTTCTAATCCTTCTTAAGCTACGACCACCAAGAGAGGGAAGTGTGTGTGTATGTGTGTGTGTGTGTGTGTGTGTGTGTGTGTGTGTATACACATGTGTTTATATGTGTGCTTGTAAGCATTCACAATTGTGTCTATAACTATTTCCATATCTATCTATCATCTATCTATCTATCTATCTATCTATCTATCTATCTATCTATCTATCTATCTATCTATCTATCATCTATCTATCTACCTACATATGTATGTGTGTATGCTTGTAAATTGTTACCAGAGTTATTAGGGTCTGTGCCTGTGCCCTGGAAGTCATAACAAGCCAGGCTTGGCTACTCATCTTCAGGACCCAATTAAATAATCAAGTAGAGATAGAAAGCATCAAAAAGAGATTTATTAAATACAGCCACATGGGGAAGAAGAACACAGAGGCTCAGGATCCTCTGAAGTACAACTTTGAGGTCCTAAGATGAGGGTAGGGCTTAAATAAAAGCAAGAGATACTCACAGCTAGGCAGTCCTTGCCAAGGCCTGCTGCTTCCCCATAGTCTGTCTCACATGGCAGTCTGATAAACTGTCAGAATGGGGTGAAATCTGTTTTTAGGAGACAAGTGCCCCTCCAGTCAGCATCAAAAATCCAGCCTTTTTCTTTTTTCAGCATGAGATTCCTGGGGAAATTCCTATTTCTTGGAGTCCATTCTTTCAGTAGTCAGATAACCACAAGGAAGGCACAGTGCCTTTAAAACATGTTCATCATTGCCAGTGTGGCTACAATTCCTTACATCTGTTTTAACACCTCATTCTTTTTCCCCAATAAATATTTAATGACTATAGACTATATGCTGTAAAATATGCCAGCACCAGGGAAAACAGTAAGCAAGTTGTAATCATGGGATCTGGAGACTTTATATCATAGTGGGTAGAGACAGACAATAAATAAATAATTAAGAGAAATGTGTGGCTTCGTTCCTTTACTCCGTGTGTTCTTATCTTGCACTTTATTAACTCCTAATTAATCTTTTTAACATTTTATTCTCTAGGTGAAATATGCCTGTGTGTGTGAAACAAACACGGCAAATAGCTTACAAACAGAAGCTAAGATTCAAAAAATACTGTTAGTGTCACGCTATGGCATTGAAGAACCATTTCTCTATTATCCCTTCCTTGGCTTGGTTTGCTTTTGGAAGGACTAAAACAAACAACTCCACCTTGTTGCTGGTTTGAGGCAGGGACTGGCTATGAATCCTCTGCCAGTCTCAAATTTATCAACTTCTATCTTTAGCTGGGATTAGAGGCCAGTGCTACAAAGCCCACCCTGGCATCATTTACACTCTGATAATGCCCTCTTCTTTGAACAACATTCTTGGAGTGCATGGTCACTAACCATTGGATGGTCTGGTTTCCACTCTCCCTATGGATCTAATATGATCGCATATTGTACCAATAAACCATTTGTGGCCAATTTAAAGTGACTCTGAGATGTTCAAGAGCATGTGGTAGGTCAAGCAGACCCAGAGTCTTTTCTGTCTATTCTGTAGACAATGACCTAGCATCTTAAAACTATGGCTTACAGTTTTAAGATACAATAGTCAGTTATAAAGATATATTAGTTGTGTATGTATGTGTATGCATATGTATATATGTGTGTACATATGTGCACACATGGGTATGTTTGTGTGTTTGTACGTCAAAGGAAACGATTAGAGTTTGTTCTTGGAGACTCCGATGAGGGTGTCAAAATATGTGACTCATCCCTTGATTTTGCAGGGCCCTGGGGAGGATTTCTTCTATGTTCTTGTGACCACATACTGCCTTTTTCCTTTTAGGATTTTGTCATATGTTCCTTGGTTTATCTCTCCTCTGGCCTCTTGGACCCACCAGGATTCCCGCTCTCTCTCTTATTCCTCCTTGATGTTCCCCCTTGGTCTGCTCTGGGTGAGATGTTTTCCATCATCCTGGTTCAAGGATCTCCTCAATGGCCGGTGGCTTCCTTCCCTTATTATCAGGATTCATTTACTGTTCAAGCACTCTGTGTCCATGCCTCTTGGGATTTGTGAGATGTTCCAGAGACACTGTCACCACAGATACTTTGTCACAGAATTAAAATGTCTACCTACTTATTTCTAGGCACAAATGATGTCATCACATTAAACCTACCAAATGCACTGAGCACCACTGGAGTATAGTAGTGGTGACACATTGTCCTTAGGAGTCACCCCATGATGGACCTGTCTTTTGCATATGCCGAGTCACCTTGGGATGTGTGATCACTCCAGAACAGCGTTCAGAAGCTTTGTCTCTGGAAACCACCAGGTTTGGGGAGCCCTCGGGTTACTATGGTCCTGGGATTCTCATGTTGTCACTTTGCTTTGTTCGTTTCCCAGAATTAACCCAGAGAACTGGGACTGTAGAAATTGAGAGCTTCTGTGTCTGAGACAGAAAATAGAATGTTGAACATGTCATCTGTTAGAGCAGGACAGACATTTTCAACTCCATGACATTTCTGTAATTAGGGAGCAGTAATCCAGACTTAAGACTATTGTAATTAGGGATCATCAGCTGGGAGATGGGTTAAGTCAGCAGTTATCTCAGCTGGTTTGAAATTTCTCATTTCTTAAGGTTAATTCAGTGTATAATTTTAGTAGCATATATCTCTCAAAGGGAAAATAAACAGCTCAAATTCTTTACTGGGTCAACAATAATTCCTTTTATGAATATTACTTTATGGTCAGTCAGCTTCTAAATAGTGCCACAAAATTCAATAACAGCCCTCCCTGATAAAGAGAGTCACTGATAGTTATGTGTCAAGGGTTATGGCAGTTGACCTAGAAAACAAGGAGCCACTAGATAGGGAATCTCCAAAATCTACTTGACCAAGAGTTTCATATCCAAATACTTTTGTCTAGATGCTAATTAAATAGATTTTTACACATTCTTTTCCTGGCACTGTTTATGAAATGGGGGAAGCTGTATTAAGGGTCATGGGGACATTTGCTGAATAGAGGGAACTTCCATCTCACTCAGTTTCCATCAGCAGTATTTAGATTCTGTGGCTCGTGAGACTCTCCTGGGAGAGTTTTTCATAAATTCCCAGGAGAAAGCTGCATCTCACAGCAGTCCCCTAGCACGTCATGAGTTCCACCTTGCACACTGGCTGCTGATGGCAGGAGTGGCTTACAGAGGCAATGTCTGAATGCAAACCTGCCCTAGAATGCTCCCCTTGCAGCTGTGTGGAGCCTCTCCTGCTCAGTCAAACAACCCTCATTCATCGACTCACCCTGGAACTTGGAATTAAATTCAAGGCCCTTGTATGTGCTAGGCAGGCACTCTGCCATGGAGTCACACCCCCATCCCCTCACTAGGGGATTCTAGGCAGGCACTCTACCATGGAGTCACACCCCCATCTCCTCACTGGGGGATTCTAGGCAGGCACTCTACCCTGGAGTCACACCCCCATCCCCTCACTGGGGGATTCTAGGCAGGCACTCTACCATGGAGTCACACCCCTAGACCCTCACTGGGGGATTCTAGGCAGGCACTCTACCATGGAGTCACACCCCCAGACCCTCACTGGGGGATTCTAGGCAGGCACTCTACCATGGAGTCACACCCCATTCCCTCACTGGGGGATTCTAGGCAGTGGCTCTACCATGGAGTCACACCCCCATCCCCTCACTGGGGGATTCTAGGCAGAGGCTCTACCATGGAGTCACACCCCCATCCCCTCACTGGGGGATTCTAGGCAGGCACTGTACCATGGAGTCACACCCCCATCTCCTCACTGGGGGATTCTAGGCAGGGGCTCTACCACTGAGCCACACCCCCATTCCCTCACTGGGGGATTCTAGGCAGGCACTCTACCCTGGAGTCACACCCCCATCCCCTCACTGGGGGATTCTAGGCAGGTACTCTACCACTGAGCAACATTGCTAGCTATAAACTAATATATTTGAAGATAGCACAGAATTTATGTTAACAGTTGATTTTCTATATTATATTACTTAAATTTTTTATTGTGGCTGTGACTAAATTTCTAGGAACTATAGCATGGTGATGGGGCAGTTATGCTAACTGCTAGGGTTCTTGAAACAATGGCTACTCTCCAGCCCCCAAGCCCGGCCAGGACCCTAAGGTGTATTCAGCTTTCTTATTCTTTGTTCCACGTTCTCCTGTGGATACACATTGCTGTGGCATGGATACAATTTCATGTATCTTCCAAGGATTTACATATTGATATTTGATCCCCATTATGAGGCATTAATAGTGCAGAAGTTAGTGTAGTGAGACCAAGGTATTGAGAGGTGTGGTTTGCAGAGGTGGTTAGATATATAAAATCAAGATCACCAGGCTCAAGCTGCATGGTGAACCTTGGTAGTTTTCTAATGCTATATAAAGAACAGAGGGTACACACATATACTCACCCTGTGCTCTTGTCTCTTGCCATGTGTACCCCAAGCCACCTTGGTATTTTCCAGGAAGAAAGCCAACTCTAGATATGACCTTTGAATCTCCAAATCTGTGAGCTAAATCACCTTATTTTTTATATGGTTATTCAGCCGCAGACACTTTGTTATAGCAATGAAAAACTGGCCAACGCGCCCACACTGCCTAAATGGGTGCCCACGGGTGGCTGCCATGCTGTGCAGAGCTGATGAGCAGGCCACTTTGCTCCGCTAGCTGAGCCCCGCAGGTGGCAGAGAGCACCCCTGCCGGCTCCTTTCCTGGTCTGCTGGGCAGTGATCATAGTCATTTAGATAAATAAAGGGATGTGTTCTTGGGTCTGCATAGCCAATTTCCTCTTGTCATTTATAAACCTTGGGAGATGGCCTGATGTGACAGGAAACATGCCAGGGAAATCTGAACTTTAAGGAGGAAATGAAGCAGTTGGCTTGGGAGAGAGCAGCTGAGTAGAAAATGGGCTTCGTGTTCTTCTGGTTAGGTACCTGGAGGGAGAAGCAGCGCCGCTTAGACTCCTCCTCTGACTCCTCAGATTTACCTAGAGCACTGCCTGTCACCGAAGGTAAAGGTGTGCAGTGAGAATGACAGGGACTCGGGGAGGAGAGCAGGACACACAGCGGGACAGCTCTAGGAAACACCTTATAAAGACAGGTAGATACTAACGCCAGGCTGGCAGAGGGAGAGTGCCTCCTCTTTCCCACCAGCCGCTTTGCAGTGGCCTCACCAGAGACTTCCTTTCCCTGGATCAGCCTTGCAAATTGACAGGTGGGCCAGCACCAGACAGTTTAGGCCATGGGACTGCCTTGTTCCCAAGGTCTTTCAAGAGCTCTGAGCTCAGGGTGTTTATTTTTGCAGCCCGTTTCCAGCCTGCAGCGTGGATGCGCTTGGCTGGTGATGAAGGCAGCTGGAACAGGTGCCCTGCAGAGCTGGTGGGTAAGGATTTTCTGCCAGCTTAATTTGAAGTGCACAGGGATTCCAGCAAAACAACCGTGACTACAGGGAGGTAGCTTGTGAGAGATTTTTGGTTTCTGCCTCATTCTGGGGATTGCCTGGAAAAGTGAGCTGTGTGTTCAGTAGGAGATTGTGCAGGCAGCCTGCTTCCAATGGGGGAATAGAAAAACATCACTGAAAAGAACACCATGGTAAATGCAGTGGGCACTGTCCTTGGTGGATAGGACCATCTCAAGACACAAAGAGACTTGTGGCAGTAACCCAGGAGAGTTGCCAGATTTATTTATCCTCTCCAGACAGTGTATGTACGCCTGCAGGCATGTAAGAGCCAAAGAAGTAGCACCCCAGGTCTATGTCATCAAAATTACCAGGTGTCTAAAGAGAGATGCCGAGCTTCGCCTGCACACTCTGTGATGCAGTGGGTCTGAGAGAGCCTCGAACCTGCAGCTCTAGCTAGTCCCCTCTGTAATACAGTGCTTACACAGGAGGCACAGGAGTTTGTTTCATGGGTAATTAGAGAATTACACACCAGACACCTGTGTAGATACTGGGGGCCAGAAGTAATGAAAACAGTTTTGTTCTCATAGAATTTATGACCAGCTGTAAGAGATAGCAACAAACAAAGTGAGGAGATTAAATGAAACACATGCATAACACCATAAGTAATGAAAGAGGGAGAATGGTAAATTAAGTAATAGCAAGGGCATCTTTCCACATGTGAGGGTCAGGGTGGGATGTACCAATACGCTGACATCTGAGCACCATTCTGAGGAAAGTGAGTGAATCTGCCTTTCAGATACTGGAAGAGGAACATTTCAGGGAAGAAAAAGAACAAGTCTAAAGGCCCTGAGGCAGGTGTGTACCATCTGTGTTTGAAGAGGAGTAAGGCAGCGAGTGTGACTTGTAGAGAGACTGGGAGGAGGGACTGAGCCCTCAGAAACTGTGAGCAGTGACATATCTGTCCTTTCTTTGAGTTAGTCTCTGGGGTATTTTGTTTCTTGCCATATATATCCCAAGGCACTCAGAATATGAGCCTTGAATCTCTAGAGCCATGAGGTAATCACCTTTTTTTTTTTAAATAAAATTATTCAAACTACAGGCATAATATGACAGCAATGAAAAGTTGACCAGTGCGCACTCCATGAAATGGTGCTTTGGTCTCAGCTACTCAAAATTAACTAATACACGTCATAAATGTCTGCCAGTAAGTGTGCTCTTGTGTGGCCACAGACTGGAGCCATGCTGTGCTTCCAGTGCATTTATGGTGACAGCTTTGATCTGGAGGGCTGGAGTCTGAGGCTGGCAGGCTTGTCACATGGGTGGCGATGGCAGGCTTGTTTGGTGGACATCGGGAGAACTTCCCTGCTCTGCAGCATTCCTGGGCTTCGATGACAGTGCCGGGGGAAATCAGGCTCCTGGACCTAGTTGTTTCTGGATTAGACGCCATTCACCTTTTGCCTTTGCTGACTCCATCTAGTATGAATCTGCTATGATACCACCACCTGAGCACAACCGCTTTGGGGTTCATGAAGGTGTCTCATGAATTCCCAACACACCAAGTACATGGGAAACTGAGAACTTGACTTTGGACCTGTCAGTTTGAGAAAGCTGTTGGACATCTGGATGCAGATGTCTGCTGAGCAGCTGGATCTGTGGGAGCTCAGGAATGTAGGCCATAAGCAGAGCTCAGAGAGGGGGTGGCATTGCGGGATCCCTGGCTCTGACTGGTGTTCTCAGTTTTCAGGTGCTAGCTTTGGCTAACAGTAGCTGTGGTTCCATCCACAGGGGACTCCTAGTGTCTTGAGTTCTCTTTCTACTGGTTTATCTTCTCCTTAGGAACATATTTCTATTGGGTAAGGTGAAAAGCATGGTGCTCTTGAGCTGCTGGGAAGTGAGGACCTGGGACTTCGATGGCCAGAGAAAAACTGAATTCACTTCCTGATCCAATCTCTGCCACTTAGCATCACACATTGTTCCTTCGACCTTCTGACACCACCCCAGACATCCAGTTGAGGGCATCCAGCAAGTGGTAGGAAGACTAAGGACTTCATCTTGACCAATAATAACAAATGGCTCGTGTGCAAGGGTGCTGTGGCTGGGCCTTACTTTTGCTGTGTTTTAAGTATTTGTGAGTAAAATGTCTTTTATTTTTTGGGGTACAAACTCCATTATGTGGACAAGCAGGCTCTTTGCCCCTGTTCAATACAGATACCATGACAGATGAACATAGAGAAGAAAACCCAGTCTGTGCACAGATGGACTGGACACAGCATCAGGAATGGACTCTTACCTGTGAGGTTTAAGCTTGTTCACCCCCAGATTAACAAGCGTCTGTGGCTTTCTGGCTGACAGGTTTTTCATGCCTTACAAATTTCAGTTCTAAACCAAGTCTTAGACAAACTGGGTGAGCTGGTCACTCTAGTTTACCCAAAGAAACACATTTGACTTTGTTCTCTTCCTCTCTAAGGGCAGACATGATTCCTACTGTCCATTACATGAATGAGAAGGTGGCATGGAGGGTAATTTTATAGATATTTATCTCCTCATTCCTGGAACCTGGCTACTTACACAGAAATGGGTGGTAGAAACAAGCTTCATCCATTTTCCAAAAGAGAGGGTCCGAGTGAAGTTTTGGCACACACACACACACACACACACACACACACACACACACACACAGACACACACAATGTAGTTAAAAATTGTCTGGAGTGTCTGCAAAATCACCTCCAACAATGCCTCAAGTTTTGTGCTGTGCTTAGCTGCCCAGAACTATCTTTTATTGAATTCACCCATTAAATATAATGGGTTCTTGTAGTTGAACAACTGGCTTCCCATGATTGCTAGGTGAAGAGCCAGGGCTCCCCACCAGACTTCTGGTTTCCAGGCCAGGCTGTAAGCATTTAATCTGGTAAGGCTGTAAGCATATAATCTGGTAAGTAACACTTACATAGATATAATAACACACAGAGAGAACACAGAAATATTTCAATTTTAGGCTTTGGCATCAGAAGGAAAGATGTGCTTGAATGTTACTGAGTCCACCTTTCCCAAGATCATCTGTCTTCTCCTCCTATACTAACCCTGAGAAGGACATTTTCTGTGCAAGGCCTATTTAACACTTACTCTTTTTATTGTTTCCTGTATTAGATTCTCTCAGGGAACGTAAACAATAGAACAAATATAAATTGCAGTGGGATTTATTAGATTGGCTTACATGGCAGGGGGTGCAGAGTTCTACAGTACTTGTCTGCACACTGGAGAGGCTCAGAATCTAGTATCTGTTCAGTTCACAAGACTAGATGTCACAGCGGTCCTGATCTGGTCCCAAAGGCTTGGAGGATTCCTGGAGAGCCACTGGAAGAGTCCACACTGGAAGGCTAAAGAAGCTGGATTTCTAGGTCATTGGAGGAGGGCAGCTGCAGCAGACACAGAGTAAATGCACTCACCAGCAAGGAGTAAAGTCGGGCAGGTGAAAGCAGCAACTTTCTCCCCCAATCTCTGTATCTGGGCTGCTGCTGGAAGGTGCTGCCATTGTGAGGAGGAGCTTCTCACTCCTATTTACTAATCCTTGTAGGAAGTCCCCTCATCGATCAGTGCAGAAACACATCTCTTGATTGATCCCAGATCCCAACAAACTGACAACAAGATAAACATTCCCAAGGTATCTTTTATGGGGCTCCAGAAAGTTTAAAACGGCCTTTTCATTTCCTGTGAAGAAGAGTGATGGGCTGTGGAACAGTGTGAGTATATCAGGTGTCGACACATCTTTCACGAACCAGATAGAAGCTCTTTGTGTTGTGGGAATTCGGTTCGATAAACCAATGGTATTGGGGTGACTGAGCCCTGTGGGCGTGGTCTTCTCTGGGTATGTGACCAGATAAGGACTGAGGACAAGGGTTGTTCGCTCTCTCTTGGGGACAGTGAGAGAACCATCAGAGCTATGGCTGGAATTCCCTTTGGCCTTCTGGAAAAGAGGTTACAGTGCAGCCATGGAGAGCTGGCTCCCTGTTGGGATGGCAGAGAGGCTGGAGACAAGACCCAGATGGCTGCTTCTGTCTTCTAATCATTGTGCTTGGATTTAATTTAATAAATGGTAAAACAGTTCCCAAAATTCCCGCTTCAACTTTGGGTTCTAAGGGTAATAGCTCTCTATTGAAACTGCTCCACTCTGCTGTTTCTAGGTGAAGATAGCCAGGATGGTAGCCATCAGCAAACATGGCTGTGTCACAATAAAACTTTATTTACAAAAGCAAGTGCCCACTGTATCACTCAGTCCTTAAACCTGCACTGAACATATTGTCTGAATCATGATCTGCTTTTTTGTATGTAAAAAAACAATAGGCACTCAGACAGGGCGATAATGACATGGACTACCCTGTTGTGGTCGTGGCTTTTGGTGATTGGCTTGTTTTCTGTGTTATCCTTCAAGCTCCCGACCTTGTCTGTAGTTACGGTAACTATTATAACGGTCAGAGTTTGAGACTAATAATGCCTGAACAGCTGTGACTTTCCACCATCACTGGTCCCTCTGTGAGAAGTCATGCTGCCTGGATTTGTAGAAGGGAAGACTTCTGAAACAGACCGGGGGAGAACACTCATCTCAGACGGGGACTGATGTGGAACTGAAAATTGATGAAAGTCTGGCACTTGGTTTTAGAAGCCAGGCTGGCTAACAGGGCTGAGTAGGGCTGCCCTTTGGGGTACGCTGAGCACAGATGCTTTCTCTAGAAACAGGTGAATCAAGTACCCAGGTGATGCTAGCCCAGCACTGTGGAGACCACAAGGCTCAGGGGGCAAGGAGAGAGTTACTAAGCACAGGGGCAGTCAGTTCTCTGGGCCCCAGTGCCCGGTTTCTCACCCAGACCCCATGCTGTTCTGAGGTGCTCACCGTATTAACTTGCTCCAATGTTTCCTTAAATGCCTCTCTGTTCCTTGTATCTTTACAGGGTAGCTAAGGCTGTATCTCCTCTTTTTCTTTTTTCTTGCTTTTGTGTTTTCAAAGCCATCAGTGACTTCTGCCTGCGGGGACTGCTGACGCTATGTGAAATTCATGATTGTCTTGGTGTCAAGTTAGAGAAAACAAAACGTCACCGGAAATACAACACTGGAGTGTGGGCTTGAAGTAAGAGGCACGGGGGCTGGAGAGATGGCTCAGTGGTTATGGCAATGCAGCTCTTTCAGAGGTCCTGAGTTCACAGCCATCTATGATGGGATCTGATGCCCTCTTCTGGTGTGTAGGTGTACATACAGATGGAGCACCTTATACATAAAAAGAAATCTTTAAAAAGAAAGAAAGGAAGGGAGGGAGGAAGGAGAGAGAGAGAGAGAGAGAGAGAGAGAGAGAGAGAGAGAGAGAGAGAGAGAGAGAAGAGGCATCTGGCTTTGGCTCCTGACTCTTCCATGTGCCAGCTTTGTGGTCACGTGACTTGGTTGAGCCTAAACATCAGTGTCTGTAAAACCCAGGCAGTAGTACCTGCCTCGTGGCCTGCAATGGAGCTGAGAAGAAGAGCTGCAGGAGACATCATGGCATGGTGTCACCATCATGTTGGGGCCACCTGCAGATGCCGCTGCAAACAGTCAACATCTGAGCTGGAAGAGGAAAGAATGTGGATTGGTTTGGTATTAACGAAACTCATCTGTCTGGGGATGCCCAAGAGTTGAAATTGGCGATAAGGTGGAGAAATACCCTCGAGTAAGAACTCTGCCATGTGTGAAGGGAAGTGTCTGTTGTGTGGGTGTGGTCCTGCCCTCCCAGTCTTCCTGATACATAGGGGATTTCTCCTTTCTGCTACTTCCTCTGCCCTATCCTGCATCTCTCCTTCCTCTGTAGTCCTTTGGTTATGTTTCTATCCTTGTGATTCTGCAGGATGTGCTCTACCTGGCGATGCATGACACAGCATACCTTGAAGGCTTCTGACCCACCCTTCCCCTAATCTGCTGAGACTCGGCATTTCCGTACTTTCTATCCTGAACTGAAGGCTGACTTTGTTGGGCTTTTGCAATCATGACTATCCTGCTGGCTTCCCATGTGTATAACAGAACTCACTTTGGTCAGGTGTCTATCAGTCAGCAGTGCTCCCAGTTGAGAGAGCTCCTTTTGACACTTTGAGGACAAATCAGACTCATCTTCATGGAGCCACAGTGCTCTCAGTTCTGTTGCCAAGTAATAAAGGGCAGCGTTCGACCCATTCTAGTTCCCAAGGATGAGGATAAAATCTGCTGAGCTTCTTGATATATAAAAGATATATAGAGTCAAGCACTGCTCAATGACTGGGACATGTCATTTGGTGGCATCATTGCTCACTGCACCTCTTAGAGTGCACTCACGTGCTCAGGTTAGGCACACCATTTGGCCTTTGATACAACCAAGAGATTAGTCAATATGGACATGAACAGCAGGATTTTCCTACCATCCTAACATAGTGTACTGTAAACGTTAGGTTTGTCTGTATTTAAGTAGAATATTCTCTTATCCTTCTGGAACTGGAGCCAAATAAACTCTCTTTTCTTTGTTGCCTTGATTATGGTGTCTTATCACAGCAGCATTAATGTAACTAATACATTGACCTCTTAACTTTGACTTTCCCTAGCTCTCATGACAAGATAAGAAGCTCCTACTGGCTCACCCTTCCTCAGGTCAGGCACAGTCCTCCCTGTGCTCAAAGCCCTTTGCACAAAGCTGCTATCAACTGGATGCCCTATAAAACCTTGCTAACTGACAGACAGATGGGAAGTTAGTGTAAGCCTGAGAGAAGCAGAGTGGCTTTGAGCCAGGGAAGACACGGGGGCATGATAAATCCTGTATCTGGATGTGAGTGGGCATCCTGCACAGGACCCCAGGAATGGAGCCCTAGTAGCTAAGTCCTGCTTTCTCGTCTTTCCTAAAGTTTGCAATAGAGTGGAAGACACAAAGAGACAAGATGAAGTTCAAGTGATCATCATTAGGGATTGCCTCACATGGGCACAGCAAGCACAGTCAGCTAATTAGCACACTAATGAGCCCTTGATTCAAACGAATGTCGGGCTTGATTGCACACACTCATCACTGCTGCAGACCCCAGTGAGTCAAAGTTGAATAATTTTCATGTCATGTAGTGTAATGAACTGGACCTGTGGAGCCCTTGGCTGACTCTGCCCATCCTCCTACCAAGTCCATACCCGTCTCCAATATGAACCACAGCTTGCTGAAGCCCAAGGACAGAAATCTGTCCCCACATGGGGTAATCTGAATCCTAGTGGGAAATGGGTCTGGACGGTTTTGCTGTTATTGTTCAGTGACATTCCCAGTACTCAGGGGCCTTCCTGACAGGCAGAGAAGCACATTGTAACTTAAGAGTTTTCATCTCTCTATCTGTTTGGGGCAGAGTCTGGAACACAGTTCAGTCTCTGAAGGTATTCATTTGAACTTGCCCATTGAATAAGTAAATGAATGAATAGGTGAGTAAATGAACAGAATTCAGTGTATGAGTAGAGGTGTTTAAGGGGCACCCACATTTCTTGCATTTCTAAGTACCAGCTGATGCCATGAAATCACACATCTTCCCACTGTAACTCTGAAAATGTTGGGATGTGCCGTTTCCTCCATGAGCAATTCCAATGCTCACTGTAGGACCTAGAGGGAGTCAAGTGATTCTCTTTGCACCTTCTTCCTCCTCACCAGTGAGAAGAAAATATAAACACAAAGCACATTGCATTCAACAACTCATACAAAGAGCTTGGCAAGCAATGGTACTCAGTTGATGCTGTTTCCCTTCCTTAGGATTTCTGAGTGAGTGAGTAGTAGGTTGAAGGGCATTATTTTGGGGGTACATTGGTTTGTTCTAGGTGTGAAGATGAGGTCAATTTGTTGTTGTTGTTCATTTTTTATGAGGAAGTGATCATCGAGGCACAAGATGCTGTCTTGAGAACTCACTGCCCCAGAGCACTGGTACCCGAGAGTAAGACAGGGCAGTCGCTGAGCTGTGTTAGATGAATGGTGGAAGGTGACATCTGTCACCAGCCTTCTCTCTGGGTGGTGCCAGGGCTGGCTTCCTGTGATCTGGAGAAAGCCCTGCTGTTTCAGCATGAAGCGGGGATATGAGCATCGACAGAAGTCCCTTGTGCCAGTGTTTGTCTCTGAAGGATGGCTGTGAATGTCACTGCTTGGGATCGTCTTGTTGGGGAAGACAGGATTGGTCCCATCTCGTTCTCTGCAGTGTCTTCAGATCTTAAACTGAGAATGACAAAGCATCTGTAAATGAATCACAGGCAAAAGTGATGGTCCAGAGTGGATGCAAAGGGCTTCCTCTTGGCTTTTCTCTTCTCCCTTGTCAGAACCATGCCTCATCTGAACGGCACTCCATGGGCTGGGCAAGAGGTGATGTTTGTAATTTTTTACTTTTTTCACTTATTACTGAATGCCCTAATCCATTAACTTTGTCTGGTTTCGTTAATTTTTTTTTTTCTACTTGATTCAAGTTAGAGTCATCTGGGAAGAGTAAACCTCAAGTGAGACAATGCCTCCATTAGATTGGCCTGTAGACAAATTTGTGGAGTGTTTCCATGATTAATAATTGTTGTGAGAGGGCCCAGTTCTTAGGGTGGGTGTAGCACCCCTGGGCAGTGGTCTTGGGTTGCATAGGAAAACCATAGAAAGCAAGAGAGTAAGCGGAATTTCTCTACGATCTCTCCTTCAGTTCCTGTCTCTGGTTCCTGACTTGAGCTCCTGCATCGCTGCCCTCAATTATGGGACTACGACTAGGATGTGAAAGCAAATCAACCCTTCCCTGCAGAAAGTGTTTTGGTTATGGTACTTTATCAATGCAACATAAACAGAACGGGGCTGTTCTGTCCACCTAGCTTGTGGGTGAGGCTGTTGTTCATCTCGTTTTGTATTTCCAGGGTTTCTGTTTGCTTACTTCAAAAGCTTCATCTCTTTAGTAAACATGTCTTTCATATCTTGTATCATCTTCCTTAGTTCATTTAGCTTTTTTTTTATTTTCTTGGAATTTATTGAGGTTTTATAAAACAAGTCTTTTGAATTCTTTGTCTGGCCTTCCATTCAATTCAATCTCTTTTGAGTCAGTTACTAGAAAAACTCGAACACTTGGAGGACATGTTTTTCACATTTCGTACATGTGTTAGTTGATCTTTATACATCTATTTGGGTGCATAAATTGTGTGATTTTACTTGAGGATATTTTAAATTATTGTTGTTGTTGTGTGTGCCAAATCAATCAATCTGTTAGTAAGTGCAATTATTACTATTGTTTTTTTTTTAATGATTTTAATAAAGAGAGCATTGCCTCCCCTGAGTGGTTGTTTGGGCAAGAGTGGATATATCCTTCCCTGACAATCTGTACTTCATTCCATGTCTTTTGGGGCTGTGTTGCAACCCTTGAAAAGCAAAAACTAGGGGCTAGACCTGTCCCCTTTTATGGTACTGGTCACCGGTAGTTCAGTGGAGTGGTTCAGGATCCAGCTGACTGGAATCACCTTGCTTTCCTGTTTTCTCCTACAAGGTAGAATGAGACCAAAGTTTCCTTGGCTGGAATTTATTTTGAACAGCTTGTCTTGGGCCCCCTGAGCTGGTGGACACTGAACTGGGCTCTGTCTCTGGACTGGATCATCCTCTCCTCACTCCATGAGTCTTTGTGTTTTGTTTGTTTCTGTTTAGATTTTTTGTTGGTTTTGTTTTGTTTTTTGAAACAGGGTTTCTCTGTGTAGCCCTGGCTGTCCTGGAACTCAATCTGTAGACCAGGCTGACCTTGAACTCACAGAAATCTGACTGTCTCTGGCTCCTGAGTACTGGGATTAAAGGTGTGTGCCACCATCACCCAGCTTTACCCCATGAATCTTACATAGAAAATGTCAGGGCAGCAATCTGGACTTTGAAGAGGGGTACAGTAGGACCCATGATTTTCAATGTCCAAGACTACTTTTCTGAGACCTAGTCCCTGTAGGTAGACCCACTAATGGGCTTAGCCCTGAGACCCTGTTATTGGGTGTTTGGAGCCACTGCTCCAGAAGGAGAGTGAGGTCTACTCTGCTCTAGGTCACAGTCCTAGTTCCACTGCCCAGATGAGCATCGTCCAGTGTCACCTGAGTCACAGGGTAGATGCTGGCTGTGATTGTGGAAAAATGCTCATTGTGAGTCCCAGAAGACAGGGGAATAGAGGGATGCATGTTTTCCAAAACAGCGGGCTTGGCTGCGACCTTCCCAAGGTGGCTTCTGGTCAAACAGCAACATTTATATGGGGACATGGGAAGTTCTTCTCCAGTGCCAGCATGCTGGGAGCTCCCAAATCAGCAAAGTCCATTGTCCTTCTGTTCTGTGCCAGTTGTCCTCTGTGGCTCAATTTCCCTTTTTGCTACCCTTCTGTGGTGTTGCAGGCTGCTGCCAGTGGAGTCTAATGTATCGGGGATTAAGGGGGTCTAGCCCCTTGATAGTCCCCTCCCAGGGTCTGGGAAGAATCTATAACCAGCTGATAATTAATCTTTGTTGAGAAGAAATGAATCTATGTACACGAAACTCCTTAGTCCATATACTTTATTATTCTGTGTCAGTTACAAACTTATAATTTAGGTCATCTTTAGCCTGATTTCTCTCTACACTTGTCTGCAGTCCCCTCTAGGTTCTATCTTAATTCCTTCATCTAGTTCTGCCCCTCCTAGGTTCTCATCCATCCTGTTCCTTCCCATGTCATCTCCTTTTCCATCTCCTCTCTCCTCATCTCGTTCTTCCCCATCTGGCTCTTCCTCATCTTCCATCTCATTCTTCTAGTACTCTTTTCTAGCCCTTCAATGTAGTTCTTTTCCTTCTCAGTTTGTTCCTCTCAAGTTCTTACCCATCTAGTTCTTCCATTCTCTTTTCTCTTCTTTGTCCTCTCGTGCCCTGGAAGTCCTGGCATATATACACTTACAAGCAGTATTCCCTAGCAGTGCAAAGCCAGGCTTCCAGGGTCAAACAGAGGGGTGATAAGAATCACATAGAGGGGCAGTAATTGTTAATTATCATTTGCAACCCCAAAGGAAGTGACCAATAGGGAAATGAATTAACTAAAGGCTAAATTCAGGTAAAATCTAGGAAGAGGGCTCTTATGTGCTCACCTATAATATTAAAAGTGATTGGTAGAAAATGTTAAGAATCTATAAGTTGCTAGGTCAATGGGAGAAAATAAAACTGTCTTCTTTTTTCCTGTGGCTCCTATCTGTCCAAGCTTTCTGCAGTTTTTCTGAAGGGTGGGGGAAAGTGTGCTCGGTCGCTAGGCAAACTGTACATCTAGATGCCTCTGGTGATAGTTAAAGGGAGATCTGGAACTGGAGGTAAGGTTTGGGAAAGGAGGAAGTAAAGCTTAATTGGCACATCTGCCAGGCCTTCTCAAACAGGTAACCCAGATGCTTAAGTCTGGTCTTAGAGAGTACAGAGGTATCTCTGATAAGGTACTTTCCTCCATCCGGTGATGGACCTGTTGGATGCTGCCAATGATGATAATTACAGGGAGGCTTGAACTGGGGTTCTGGCTGAGCATAGCTGTCAATGCAGAAGGTTATCCAAATATTCCTAGAAGTGGTTAGATAAGGAGTTAGAGGTCTATAAAGTTAGTAAGGCTGTAAGAAAGGAGGGTCCGAGCTAAATTGTGTAAAGCTATTACTGAACCTGACCTAGGCGGTGTCTCCTTGTGGAATTTTTCTTGCATGTGGACTGTTATTACTGCTAGTCCTTGAAAGTGGCCAAGGGAGATATCTGATTCCAGAGAAAGCCTTTCCTGAGGCAGTTCTCCAAATACCTGGAATGTGTATGTCCAGAGAGTGATCAGTCCACATTGTTAGCTCTTCTTAGGGAAAAGTCAATTGGGAAAACTATGAAGGCACACATGATTTTCATAACAGAATACAGCTGATCTATAACAAGCCAAATAACACCAAAAACTCCTTGGGATTTGGCTTCCTCTGGAGGAATTCCCTGATTCCTCCAGGTAGTGACTTTGCCATAACCAGCTGAGTTCTTATGATATATTCCTGAGGCCTGCAGCACTAATGCAAGGTTCTTCATTGTTCCAACAACCAGAGTCTCTGGGTCTTCCCAAGGCTCTGTCTATCCCATGTCAAAACTTCAGCATTTTCTCTCAGCTACCCATCTCACTGAGAAGCTGCGTTTTGGCCGTGGTTGACTGTGAGCTGAAGACTTCTGCTGTCTTATAATTGGCTGTCTTGGTTCCTCAGGAAGGTGTTTGCAGGAGCACATTTGAATTAGCTCCTAGTTCCAGGAGAAGGTGAAGGAGAAGGTGAAACAGGCTGAGCCCAGCTCAGGTCACCACCTGTAGAAGAGTGCATGACTGCCATCCTAAGCCCCTCATGTGGCTTAGATCTCTTTCCCACGTTCTTAGGGCAGTTTTAGAGGACACACCTACCAACACAGCACCAATGAACGTGAGGTTTATTCATGGTGGCTGAGTATAAGCCTTCTGGAATGGGGTCTAAAAATCATGAATGGAATGGGACTAGTGGGAAAAATCTCACTTTTGCCTAAGATGGGACTCAACAGAACCATGGGAAATCCCACCATCATTTGTTGGCTTTGGGAAACTGGATGAAACTTTGTCTGCAGGAAGAGTGTGAAGCTTTGAGTTACAAAAATATTGAAGAAGCCTGGAAGTCAGTTATAGTAGCTTGCTGTTACCACATACTTGATGACTGGGAGGTCAGCAACCTGTTGGTCACTGGCTTTCTTCCTTCCTTCCTTCCTTCCTTCCTTCCTTCCTTCCTTCCTTCCTTCCTTCCTTCCTTCCTTCCTTCCTCCCTCCCTCCCTCCCTCCCTCCCTCCCTCCCTCCCTCCCTCCCTCCCTCCCTCCCCTCCTCCTCCTCCTCCTCCTCCTCCTCCTCCTCCTCCTCCTCCTCCTCCTCCTCCTCCTTCTTCTTCTTCTTCTTCTTCTTCTCTCTCTCTCTCTCTCTCTCTCTGGTTTGGTGTGGTTTGTGAGACAGAGTTTCTCTGTGTAGCCCTGGCTGTTCTGGAACTCACAGAGATTCACTGTCTCTGCCTCCCAAGTGTTGGGATTAAAGGTGTGCACCACCACTGCCCAGCAGTCACTGGCTTCTTTCTGTTGAGTAAAAGCTTTTTATTATCATGCATTGTTTGTACAAAACATTGTTTCATTATGATATTTTTATACATTTATATAATCTACTCTGATCACATTCACCCCTCACTGCCATGTCTTGCTTTTTTGATTCCTCCCACTGGTGGTTCTATTTTTCCTAAATAGTCTACATTTTATTGTCATTATTTAAAATCTAAATTCCACATATGAGAGAATCATATTTTTTCTTAGTCTTATTTTTCTTGACATTATGATGTCCAGTTCTTTCCACTTTCCTGCTAGTCATATGCTTTTATTCTCTGTAGATGAACAAAATTTCCATTACGCAATGCACTGCATTTTAAATTAAATAATCTATCGATGGACAACCGACTGGTTCCCCACTGAGGCTGTGAGATCAGTGCAGCTACAAACACTGATACACAGTGTCTCGGGGGTGTGTGGATTGGGATTCCCCTTGGTATATCTGGGTCCTATGTCACTTCTAATTTTAGTTTTGTAGGGGAGCCTGCATGCTGATTTTTACAGTGGCTGGACCTGTCAACTTTTCTGCCAGCAGCGTGTGAGGGTTCCTTTCTGTGTCCTCACCAGCGTGTGAGGGTTCCTTTCTCCGTGTCCTCACCAGCGTGTGCTGTCCTTTGCTCACTTGCTGACACGCATTCTGACTGGGGCGAGGGGCCAGCTCAGGGAGGCTCTGCTTCGCATTTCTCTGATGACTAATGTTGTTGAATGTTCTGTCACTCATTGCTGACCGGATGACTGTCCATTGTCAGCCGCTTTCTTTCCCGATGGTAGAAACTCTGGTTTCACCCATCTACTTGTTTTCTGTGTTAATGTCAATCTGTGTCAGCCAAGACCTGATGTTCTTATGAACCCTAAATGATGGGCTGCATGGAAACATGGAATTTCATGGTTCCAGAGATGGAAACCCCAAGTGCTTCTTCAGAGTGATTAGACTCCATAACTAATCCGTTATTGAAGGATTACTTTTTAATTTGCTGAAATGTTAGAGCACAGCTGGCCGCCACACCAGGAAGAAATGGACTGGTAAGGGGTGGAGAGTCAGAGGGACTAAAGCTAGAATGGCGGCGGCAGCGGCGGCAGCAGCAGCAGCAGCAGCAGGCTCTGCGGGGGGTGGGGTGGGGATGCTGGACCCAGGGTCTGATGTGCTGTTCAGGGCTGCAGGGACACAAACACAGGCTTCCAAGACCACCACACAGTGAGATTCCTCACTGTATTGACCGCAGCTCACAAAGCATGACCTTGACAATAGGGAGGCTTGATATGGGGCACATTCTATGTTGAAACCGTATGATGCCCAGAAGGTCTGGTTAAGGAGAAGCTACTTACAAAGAATGGATGAGGACTCAGGAAACGCTTGGAGGCTGAGTGGAGCCAGGGATGGTCAAAAGGAACTCCAGTTAGCTGTTCTTGGTGAAGATGTGTCTCACAGCATCAGCTGCCTGCCTGTAAGACAACCTGGGAGATTCGCTGTCTTGACATGAGCTGTTATGGATGGGGAGGAAGGCAGATGGAACAGAAAGGAGCTGAAGGCGCTCTCTGTGGCCGTCAGGCCCTGGTGGCCCTTCACTGGTCTCCTTTGGTGCTGCCTTAGCTGGCTGTAGGCACAGCAGCTTCGGAGATTCCAAGAGAGCCACATGTGGGTCCCCTCTGTGTCACTCAGCTGTGTCACCTCAGGTCCATTGCAGCACTTTGAGCTGTATCTCAAATACAATGCTGGAAAATTCGCATCTGCCTCACATATTGTGAGTTAAAGCTGAAACAACGCAGGCAGGCAGCAAAGGATCTCAGCTTCTACCTGGGCTCCACCCACGTGGCTTTCAGTACCTGGTGATGGGGTTGCCTGAAAGGAAGCGAATTTCCAGGGACTATAAGGAACTGTGCTGATAAACATGACCTTGTGCTGAGAAACAGGCAGACTTGAAAAATTTGATTATTTATGGCTGTGAGAGATCTGTTCGTAAAAAGGAGCCCTGGAATTCTAAGGGAGGAAGTCTGACAGTTTTAGAAACTTACAAAGCGGTCCACACAAGCCTGTGCCTTTATGTCTGCAGGAATGGCAGTTGAGAAGGGAAGTCAAAATGTTCCATCAGAGGCCAAGGGAAAATAAAAATCTTCAAAGACGAGCTGGAATCCATGTCTGTTTCTCAATCTCTACTATCTCAGTGCTGAAGGTTCTCTGCCCATGGTGTGGATATACCACCCTCCGCAGCCAAAAGCATCTTGGTCCAGGACTGGGAGAAGCTGAAGGAAATGGCCAGGTAGGAGCTGAAAGAGCAAATCGGCTGCTCTTCTCACTCAGCCGGGTTAGTCTGTCCTTGGATCAGTGACAAGGCACATGGCCCAGCACCCGACCCAGTCACCTCAGGCTTCACAAAACTGCTGTGTGCATATTTTTATATCTCAAACAACTTTCTCTGTAGTCAAACCAGAACCACATAAGGGAATTTGGGGGTGTCGTTTCAGCTGAGTTGGCAAGCAAAAATTCTATATTAATAAAGCTTTGAGAGGCTTGTCAAAGTAGCAGTGCAAAGGAGTCACAGCCTGGCCCAGACTCACTGAGGATGACAGGGAGCACCAAGTCAATGAGTTCTGTCTCCTGGCCACGTATGGAGAGTGCTGGAGTCTGTGAAGGGGTGCTGCCTCTCTGTCAACGCTGTTCCAGAGCATACAGTGGGAGCGTGTGGACTTACACACCTGAAGAATGGGTGTGTTTGGTGAAGAAAAACAGTCCTGGAAAAATGTTACAGAAATACAGTTATGAAGATTGCTTTTCCCGAATCAAAAGGTCACTCTCAAGGAGGAAGTGCTTCTGCAGCTCGGGGGATGGAAACTGGTGAAGGAAAGGGGTATGCAGTGGTCACCACTGCACAGGGCACCCCTGCTGACAGAGCGTGTTCGGGGAAGGGCATCATGTGACTTGGCAGGTTGGTGTGTTGTTGCACACCTGTAACCCCAGCACTTTGGAAACGAAAGCAGGAGGATGGCAAGTTTGAGGCCAGCTCAGGTCATACATCCATTATTATCTCAAGAAACAAATCAAAACACAAGCAAAAAGAAAAAAAATACAAATGTTTTCAGCAGACAGTGAAGACACAGGAGATTAAAATAGAGCTGTGGTTACAGGCTTACTGGGATGCTGTCACAGAGTTTCTGTCCTAACTCCCCACAAATGTGTTCCTTGGGTCCCCTGTGTGACAGATGATTCTGACTACATTGAAAATACTCCTGAACACAGACAGACAAATGAGGGCACTGTAGATGCACCACCAGGACTCCAAGGCTGCTCCAGAAAGCATCTCTCGGGCTGCAAGCACATGACTTAGAACATTGTCCTTCTTAGCGGAACGGCCTCTGAGTGATAGCCCACTTAAAATGACCTGTAAGGCTATGCCGCCCATGTGGAGCTGCACAGCAAATGACTGGCTGTGGTGGGCTACATCAGCTCAGTTCCATCGCCTCCCGGGAGGGTGCTCTGTGCTTGTCTATGCCAGAGCTTCCTGGGGACTGGGTAGAGGCAAAGAGGTAGCTCGAACCTGATTTTGGGACAGCATGTTACTCTTACTTCTGCTCCTGCCCCACAGCTTTCTTCTGGAAGAAATCCCTCGGTCAGTCAGTTGCACAGAATCTCTGCTCAGGTCTTGCTTCTGTGTCCCGAGGAAATGGTCGACTGACAAGAAGATAACAAGGAGGAAAAGAAGAAAGGCTCACTATGGGTACTGAGTTGAAAATACCAATGGATAACTAATGTAAATTGCATCAGTGATACATCAAGACCACATGGCTTTATTTCCTAAAGTAAAACTTCCTGCTACAGAGTCAAATGCCCCTGCTCATAGCTCAGAAAACAAAAACAACCATGCTGAAGTCATGAGAGCCGATATGCTTTAAAGAAACATTTCATCTTTTATATCTGTTACTGAAGAGGCCTAACTTAACATTAGTGCAGCCATGACGGGCTGCAGACTAACAATACTGGGACTAGGCCTCACCATTGCAATAACGAGGAAAAGCCACAAACTGTACCCTGTGAGGGAACCAATCAGAACTGAGATAAACAAGTACTAGATGCTCCGAGACATAAAGGATACCTTACATCACTTATATATAGGTTGCCAATTTCCTTGCAATATCAGTAGCAATTTCTGACAAGACTTCTGTTACCTCACCCCTGCCCAGTCAGGAGTTCAACCCCCATCTGAATCCGGAATTCCCCTACACCCCATTCTTTACTCCTTAAAAACTGCCATAACTGAGCTCAGTGCTCTCCCTGATCTAACCGCTGTGTCAGAATTAGATGGGAAGCTCAAGCTTGAGCTTGTAATAAAGGCTCTTTGATTTTGCATATGAACTTGGACTCCTGGTGGTCTCTGGGGGGCTCATGATGGAGGGAATAACATTACACATCTGTTAGGAGCTGAGTAACTCTTCCCATTCAGGGATTCTGCTAATCAAGTCATTTGGAAATGTAAGCGGGCAGGCTTAAAGGGGAGAAAACTTCGAAAGAGGGACCTGGGAAGGAAACTTAATGCTAGCTGTGTGGGTCCTCCTGACTCCCTATTTCCCTATTTCCACTTCCAATTTGTGGTGTGTGTGTGTGTGTGTGTGTGTGTGTGTGTGTGTGTGTGTGTGTGATAGAACAAGGAGCCCTAGGCTTTGCCAAGACTCTACCTGTGGAGGAAAGGACCCTAGAACCTATATGTTTGGGAGCCTCAGTTCCAAAAAGTGTCAGGCTGAGTGACAGCTGTCACATGGCTAAACTTTCAGGACTTTCAAAAGGATCTGATAGACATACTTTGTCATAATTTTGGTAACTGCCTTTTTCTCTTTTAATGTAAGTAAAACAAGTTCACTTTAAAAAAGAAATAAATGGCCAGCATCATAAGTAATTACTGCATCCTTGAAAACTCACGAATCCCATTAGATTTCTGTGGAAAGAGACAGAGGGCAGACAGAGAGCAGAATTTTACCATAAACAGTTGAAACTTGTGTCCATTAGCATGCACAGTGAGGAGAAGCCTTTCTCCCTTGGGAAATGGAGGGGTCTGCAAGGGGAAAAAGCTGACTGGGACCCTTTGTAAGGGTGGGATGAGGGGCTTGGATACGATGAAGTTGTAGCTGTAAGGGGATATGTGGGGGTTGCTGCACCTCCTTCCTGAAGTCGTTTGTCCAAGATGAGGCAGACCATCTAGAGAGACAGGCTGTCCCAGCAGACATTCCTTTCTGGGCTGATGATAAGGACTGAACAAGGCCAGCTGTAAGTTCGTCAGAGTCCTGTTTTTATAACTGAGGCATGCCATCACTTACCATGTTGCTGTATTTCCTTCCAGGTACTTTTAACTTGTTACTAATTACTGAGCTGCTGATTTTTCCAGGTGTCTGGTGTGGGACCTACCATATAATATATACATGTCAAACATATGAAATGCCAAATGTGTTATTTATTGCATATTACATTATTGCAAGTCATTCTAGTAATTGACATAACACGTCCTCTCTGTATTCCAGAGAGAATTATTGTCTAGCATTCAGTGACTCCCAGTGTTCCTTGGCATGGATTGGATAAATAGCTCTTGTTGGATATTGGGATGTTTTCAAGTTCTTCTCATTAGAAAGAGTGATAATATGCAAATATTGGGGCTAAGTTTTTGCACACTGCCTTAACAGATTTTCTCTCTCAAGGCAAACTCTGAGAATGGAAATGCTGAATCAAAGACTGGGCACTTTTAAAAGCTGACTTGTGAGTCACCAAATTGCTTTTTAGGAAGGTTATGTCAACTCCTTCCCAGTAGAAGGAAAATTGGCTTTGTCTTAAAATAATCCCAGCAAAAGGGCATCCACAGTCATTCACACTATATGGAACGAAGGTCTATCATCTACAAAGTACAATCTGCCAACACCCCCCCCCACACACACACACTAATATACACAAGGAAATTAGCATTGTATCCAGGAAGGAGTCAGGCAGGAGTCGCAGTGGCCTAAGTGTGCTGAGAACCTCTCAGTTTTCAGCAGTGGCTCATAAGCACAATAACCAAACTCAAGTCTCAGCAGCTTTAGCTAAGTACTACAATCTTTTTTGTTTTTAGTCATTCCATGTTCTGAATGGGAATGAGAGGATCTATACTATAGAATTGTGTAGAGTTTAAATAACGTATGCAAAGTTCAGTGTTTTGCCTGCCATGCAGAAAGTGTCATGACTTAAAAGTGCTCAGTGTTACTACTTCAACTAAGGAAAACATAAACTCGGGCCATCTAGAGACAGAACAAGCCTAACCTGCACAGTTTAGTGGTTAACTGTGTTTGCTGAACTGGGCTGAACTGGAGTATGCAAAGTCAATGCCATCTTTCTAATGCCTTTCTGAACGTGAGCTTCTGCTGTGTAGAAATGTGAAGAAGAGGAAGGCGATAAGGTGAATATCAAGACAATAAGTGCTAAGGAAGATCGGGGGTCTCTTCCTGGAAATTGGGGTGAACTTCATAGAAGTACAAGTTGTTATCGTGAAGTAGTATTGTGGGGGGCAGGTTCTGTGAGTGGGAAAATCAAAGGCTGTGTGCAGATGGTGCTGTTCAACCTTGAGAGCCTGGTGGGTGCTGGAGAGGGGCTCAGTGCTGGGACTCAGGGTGAGGGAAGCCCACTCATAGCTGTTAACAGGTTGAGATCAGAATGATGGAGGGTTGAGCAGAGACATGAGCTCTAAGGTCAGACTCACAAGATTTGAAGACTGCAAGGGTCACTGGCAAAAACCTGGGTCTCATGTTACCTTGACAACCAACTATAGCCAACTGATGTAATTCTCTTGGGAACAACATCTCCCTCTCCCACACCCCTCTTTCTTCTCTATTCCCTCTCCTTCCTTCTTCTCATTTCCTGTCTCACCTCCCCCATTTCCTCCCTGCCTTCCCCTCTTTTTCTTCTCCTTTTTTCCTTAGTTGTGCTTCAGGTCAAAGAAAGAGAATGAGTGAATGCCCTTCAAACAGAAAGCAACCTTGATGTCAGTTAAAAGAATGCTAAAGCTGTTAGCCAGCTGCCTTTTGCCTTTGTTCTTGGGTCTAATTAGAATGGTAAAAGACTTTTTGATGGGGCTGGAGCTCACCAGTTATGAGAACATACTGTTCTTGCAGAGGACCCCAGTTCCATGGGGCTCACCACCATATCTCCAAGGGGATCCAATGCCCAGCAGAAAGATCCTTCCAGATTCTGACTAGACACTGAGTCGTGACACAGGTGTGACTGAAGCCGACTGTCAGCCTCTAGCCCAGAGCTGCACTCCACGTCTAGAACACAGTTGGTTAAATCTTGTTTTAATTTGTTACCATTGAAATGTATTCTTTCCAGGTCATGGTGCTTCCCTTGAGTTGACATTACAACACTGAATACACCACTCCGGGATTCTGAAAGGGACTGGTGTTAGTGGGCAGTTGTCATTATTTGGATAGTCTAGCAACAGTTCCTCCCAGTCTGGCGGACTGATTCTGCAGTACTGCAGGAACAATGCCTTCAGTATACACCTTCTTACAGGGCTTGCTTAGTAAGTGGTTGCTGTGGTTACATCATCAACCACTGTGGGAGCCAGAGAGGTTGAATGGATCTTCAGGTCCCATGAGAGGAGTTCACAAAGTGACCTCTCAGGAAGTTATGGGTCCCGGAAGTGGTTCTTTCCTTGCTAAGTCTGTCTTTTCAGCCTTGCCCCCCCACCCACTGTCCTGGTTTAGTTTTGCTGCTATGATAAGCACCATGGACAAGAGTAACTCGGAAAGGAAAGCGTTTGTTTCATCTCCTAGTTCCCTTCTCCAGGGATGCCAGAGTGGAAACATGAGGCCAGAACTGCAGAGACCATAGAGGAATGTTGTTGTCGAGTTTTTTCTCTTTACTCTTTGAGGGGGCTGACACCCACCTATCAAATAAATACACAGAGACTTATTATTACTTATAAATGCCTGGCCTTAGCTTGGCTTATTTCTAGCCTACTTTTCTTAACTCAAATTACCCCATCCACCTTTTGCCTTTGGGGTTTTACCTTCCTCTGTCTCTAGATATCTTTCTTTTGACATCCTTCTCTCCTCCTCCTTTTTCTTTTCTCACTCCCCCTTTCTTCACCCATTTACTCCCCCTGCCGCCAGCCCCACTTCTTCTCTCTCCTGCCAAGCTGTTGGCCATTCAGCTCTTTATTAGACCAATCACGTGTTTTAGGCAGGCAAAGTAGCACAGCTTCACAGAGTTAAACAAATGCAACATAAAAGAATGCAACACATCTTTGCATCATTAAACAAATATATATATATATATATATATATATATAAACATAACACATCCTTAACTAATATTTCACAACAGATGAAAGCTGATGAGTAGGACTTGTCTGCAGACCACCAGCTCGAGGCCAGCTTGGAATACAGTCGGTCTTGGGCCCCTCTGGCCCACAGTGTCTATGTGCTAACCTTAAGGAAACACTTCCTACAAGATTTCTCCTCAGTAATGCTGGTTGCTCATCAATTACAGCTGCTTCTTCAGCTGTCACTGACCAGAAGCTGCAGAGTCTTATTCACAATGTCATAGGAATATCCCTGACAGAGTCTGTGAGGGACTTTCAAAGTCCTCTCTGAAACTTCACTAGGCATGTTGCCATTGTCTACATTAGAGGTTAGAAACTGTGACCTTTAGCAGGGATCACAGAGGAGTCCCTTGTTGGATACAAAATCTGCATTCTTGCTGAGGACTGCCAGCTTTGGGTGGTATGCCTGGCTTTTCTGGGTTCTCATTTGAGGTCTGAAGCTTGAAAGAACTCCTGCCATGCTCCAAACTTGGCCTGTTCTCCTGGAGAGTTTGGCCTGAATTCTAGAATTACACAGAAAGTTAAAACTATCTTGGATGGCTTCCTAAAATAACAAAAAAAAAAAAAAAAAAAAAAGGGAGAAAACGGGTCAGAGCCTCTCTGCTGTGGGATGCCTTTCTGTATGCTGTGAATATGTGTTACTCCCATTGGCTAATAAATAAACCTGCATTGGCCTATGGCAGGGCAGTATGGAGCCAGGTGAGAACATCCAAGAGAGATAAGAGGAGAAAGGAGAGGAAGGGGACATGCCGAACTGCTCTCCAAGGAGCAACAAGCAATGGGACGCAGGTAAAGCCACAGAGAATGTGGCGATACACAGATTAACAGAAATGGGTTAATTTAAGGTGAAAGAGCTAGCTAGCAAGAAACCTACTGTAGGTCATAGAGTTGATAATTAATATAAGCCTCTGAGAGATTATTTTATAAGTGACTGCAGGACCTCAGGGCCAGACAGGACATAGGAAATTTTCCAGCTACAACTCTCAAAGTAAATTTCTCAAAGTAAATATTTGTTCTGTACAGAGCAAGTCTTCTTGTTTTCTGGACTTCCTCTGTCAAATATGACTCCACAGAAGGCTGGCACTGTCTGTTTTGTGTAAACACCATATAGTGAGGGGAATCCAGTTGTCTGAAAAACTGAAAATAAAACCTCTAACCCTAAAGTCAGTATTCCAACATTTCTCACTTTTGGTTTGAGGGCCACTTTACAAATTTCAAGATTATTGGGACCTCAAAGAGGTTTTGTGTGTTATATGTTATATGAGGAAAAATTAAATTTTTATCATTAATAAAATAATTGCGCTGTTATACACTATTTTATGCCCAAACCCCTCCCTGTTTTCCCAAAGAAAATGAGAAGAATGGCCCCCATTTTTATTTTGGGAGTTCTTTAATTTCTGTCTCCATAGAAGATGTCTGGGTTCAAATAATCTACTTACTCTGTTGAATTTGCTGCGGCATGTTGTTTTGTTGAAGCATATGAAGAAACTCATGAAAACAGCCTGGCTTCTCACAGATGTGTAAATCAGACAGGACCTTTACTTCACAGAGGCCTCAAAGTATTGATGTAACTCCAGGGAACATCAAAATTCATGCTGAGAACAAATACTCTAGCAGCCAGTAGATAGGGAGGCTCAGATTTGAAACACAGAAGACTCATTCTTTCAAGAGAGTGAAGGACTCACTGGGGGCCTCCACAGCCAGCCACACACAGGGCAAGATCTGCCATGTCTACATAGGAGGGGTCCCACAAGTTGTAGCTGTTAGTATGCTGAAAACTAATGACAAAAGGCATATACTTATTGTTAGAAATGAGTATGAGTTCCCAAGAAAGTGATTGCATGATTTAAAGTATTTTGGCAAATCAAAAGTTTTACTTTTGCAGAAGAATATGAAACCCTTAGAAATAAGCCCATTAGCAGGAAGTCTGCTGGGTTTTCATCCCTTAGTCACAGGGTCCTGTGCCCAATTCTGATTGGTCAGAATGAGGCCTCACATTCTTACATAACTGGCTAATAAGAATGGCAAAGTTTCTAGGAAGAACTGAGACCTGAGCATATACTTTGATTTCAGGAATTGCTGACTCAGGTGAGATTTTTAACAAGTAGCATCTAAGTGTGACCTCATTTTAGCTAGTTGGGTTTATAATAACTGTTTCCAGGTAGGGCTGCATTCTTAGGTTCCAGGAAGGGCTTTTGATTGGCAAGAAGGTATACTGTGCAACCCAATATAGGTAGTGTCTTAGGGTTTCTATTGTTGTGAAGAGACACCATGACTACAACGACTCTTATAAAGGAAGACATTTAATTGGGGCTGGCTTACAGTTCAGAGGCTTAGTTGATTATGGCAGGAAGCATGGCAGCATGCATGCAGTCATGATGCTGGAGAAGGAGCTGAGAGTTCCACAAGTGGATCATCTAATACCTGGAAGAGAAACTGTGAGCCACTGGCTTATCTTGAGCATCTGAGACCTTAAAGCCCACATCCAATTGTAGGGAAAAGGGACTGGCTAAAGAAACCCACCCTGACCCTGGAGCCCAGAACTAGGGAAAGATGGCTCAGATAAGGCCAGTGAAAGAAACACAGTTTGGCTCAAATCAGAGCCATCTCTGCCCTGGCCAACTGACTTGTAAAACCAACCAATCACAGAGCAGGAAGGTAGCACCCTGGCTCTGGAGCCCAGGACTAGGGAAAGAAACACAGCCTGTGTTTGGAACCTGAGCCAGAGAAATGAACAGTTTATTCCCAAACCCAGAACCAAGGAAACATGCCCTGACTCTGAAACCAGTGCCAAAATAACACTCTTGGTCCCTAGAATCAGTGTCAGTGAAAGAAATGTGCCCTGGCCTTAAAGGCAGTGTCAAAAAGCCAAGAAAGGCCAGTAAAAGAAATACAGTTTGGCTCTGAAATCAGGGCCA
This sequence comes from Peromyscus maniculatus bairdii, assembly GCF_049852395.1. Taxonomy (NCBI): domain Eukaryota; kingdom Metazoa; phylum Chordata; class Mammalia; order Rodentia; family Cricetidae; genus Peromyscus; species Peromyscus maniculatus. The sequence continues at coordinate 24,228,344 of NC_134860.1, read as the reverse complement.
TCTCTGTCCCTAGCCCACAAAACTGGCCAATCCCTGGGAAGAAAAAAAACTAACCAATCACTGGTTGACTTTGCCCCTAAGGCATCCTATATAAACCACCCTGGGTGGTCAGTTGTAAGCTGTTCTCTCCACCCTGGTAGAGGCAACTACTCTCCTAGACTCTTCATTCCCAAATAAATCTTTCTCAAAAAAATTTGGGGTATGAAGATTTTTATTCACTGGTGTAGAGAAGATCCTGGCTAAGACATCCCTCAGTGGAGAGAGCAAGGAGGAGCTGAACAGAAGATCCTTGCTGAGAAATCTCTCAATGGACAAAGCAAGGGAGAGCTGAAAGAGCTGAAAAAGTAACACTTTTCTCCGGAGCCAAAGGACATTACTACATTTTTGCAATTTCTTAGGCCAGAGAAGCAGAGCTCTGCTAGGAAGCCCCCTTAAGTGGGGGCTGAGCAAATCTCAGCTGTATCAGCTCTTCAGGAGAGAAGCAGGATTGGTATATCCTGTGGGGGAGACCATTCCCCACCACACTAGGTATAGCCTTACTCTCCTTAACTGTCAGGATACCCTTCCCTACTGAAGCAGTTCCAGGTCTGACCCTCCAGAGCAGTCAGAAAAACTTCCCTTCCAGGGCTGAGCTGTCTCTTTGCCGCTCCAGCTGTCAGAGCTGTCCTGAGTAGCTCAAGGTGTCCAGGATACCTCACCCTCCAGGATTGAACTGCCTTTTTGCAACTCCAGCCATCAGAACTGTGTTAAACAACTCCAGGTGTCTGGGACACCTCCAGGGCAGAGCTTTCCTGAGCACCTTGAGGTATCTGGGATACCTAGCCCTCCAGGGCTGAAGTGTTTCTTTGCAGTTCCAGTTGTCAGAGCTGTTCAAAGCAGCTCAAGGTGTTGCCTGACACCAAGTAGTCAGGATACCTTTCCCATAGTTGCAGAACTCACATTTTGGTGCCAAAACCTGGGACCAAACCCACAGAGTTACAACAAATTTACTTATACTAGTGACAAACTTCCTCCAATAAAGCCACACCTACTCCAACAAGGCCACATCCCCTAGGAATGCCACTCACTGTGAGCCTATGGAGAACATTTTCTTTCAAACCACTACAGGGAGAGATGATTTTGTCCTCATTTTGCAGACTGATAAACCAAGCAGTGAAAGTTAATCTTCTCATGGTTACACAGCTTGTGATGACAGAGCTGGGAATCAAACCCAGGACATGAGTGTCCAAAGTTGATGTCCTTAGCCAGTATACCATATTGCTTCCTATAAGAAGAGTGGCTAAAGATTAAAGTACTGATTTTTTTTTTTTTTTTTTTTTTTTTTTTTTTTTTTTTTTTTTTTTTTTTTTTTTTGGTTTTCTGAGACAGGGTTTCTCTGTGTAGCTTTGCGCTTTTCCTGGAACTCACTCTGTAGCTCAGGCTGGCCATGAACTCACAGAGATCTGCCTGGCTCTGCCTCCTGAGTGCTGGGATTAAAGGCGTGCGCCACCACTGCCCGACCCCTTAAAGTACTGATTTTTGTTAGGGAACACTAAGTTCATTGCAAGCTGCTTTTGAGGGTAAATCCTTTTCTAAGAAGACTCCAGTTCCAAAGTCCAGTTACACATCTGGGGTCACAGAGCCTCTGGTTGACATCCAGGCTGGAAGTACTTGGGCAGGACTATCCAGAATGCTCAGCAGCCTTGCTTAGCAGCCACTGCATCTGCACACTGTTGGTGCTGTGCCAATTGAGCAAATGAATGGCTTAACATGAATTTTTTATCTTTCAATTTGAGGCTAAGAAGTATAAAATAGTTTCCATCTGGTTAAAAATCAAGATGTTGCAGACTTTGGGGAAAATCTATTCTCTATCCTTTGCTGGGCTCTAGCAGCCACTGCCAGTCACTTGATGCCAGCCTGTTCTATCTCTGAGACCAGCAGTATAGCATCTTTTTTATTTTAACTGTTCTGCCTCCCTCTGATATCCTAAGGTTGCTTTTAATTTTATTGGGCTAACTCAAGGAATCCAAAATAATCACACTAGCAAAGTCCCCTTTGTCACATAATATGACTGTCTTAGTTTGCTTCCCATTGCTGTGATAAAAACATTTGGACAAAAAACAATTTGGAAAGGAAAAGGTTTATTTGGCTCACATTTCCATGTCACAGCCCATCATTGTGGGAAATCAGGGCCAGAACTGAAATAGAGACCCTGGACAAATGCTGATTACTGGCTTGTTCTCTACAGTTTGCTCAGCTTGCTTTCTTATACAAGTCATGACTACCTGCCCAGGGGTGGCATCACCCACAGTATGCTGGGTTCTCTCATATTGATAATTAATTATTAATATTTAATTATTAATCATTAAGAAATGTCCCACAGCCTGGCCTACAGGCCAATTTGATGGAGGAATTCTTCTCAATTGAGGTTTTCTCTTCTTAGATGACTCTATCTGGTGCCTAGTTGACAAAAACTAACCAGCTCAGTGATGTAGTTACCAGACTTGGGGATCAGGACATGGGTATCTTTAGGGCCACTCTGCCTATGACAATGCAGAGTGAGCAGGGGAGGGAGCAGGTGGCTTGGGGTTGGCCGTGCTTCGCTGGTCAGAGGAGTTGTGAGTTTGAGTTAATTTGTTGGGGAGGATCATTGACATGAAGCATGGGGTCTGACTCAGGACAGTGGGCAGTGCCGAGATGTGAGTTGTCAAAAATTTGGGATCAAGCTGGGAAGGTTCAATTGGGAAACAGAGGGTGGCGCCTCCTGTCTACTAGCAGACCTCAGAATGAGTACAGGTGTTCTCAGCCAGATGTTAGGTGTGAGTCAGCTGAACTTCTAAAAGGAAGTGTGGTCTTAGTCCTCATCTTGCCATTGATTGTTCTACTTTTCAAATTGACTGGATACCATCAGTACCTCCATTGTTCTTCATGATCAGCTTCAGAACCATTTACCTTTCAACTATTTTTGTTTTTGGACATATGTCTTTCTTGTCCCCAAAGTTTGCTTTGTACACTCATTGGTTGGCCAAAAATTTTTTGGGGTTCACTCTTCCTTCCTCTCAGCAGTATATATGTTCCACATCTCTTACTACCTTGTGTTGGTTTAACTCAAGCATTTGTCACCTTAGAGTTCCCCAGACTTTTAAGCTCCAGCTGCCCACAGTGTTACTCTGATTGATGCTGGATGGCTCACTGACCCAGTTTCTCCCCTCCCCCTTACACTGCCTGCCCTGTGGGTATCTGCTGGATCACATCCCAGATCAACTTCTTCCATGGAACCTTTGTCAGAGAGGAACTTAAACAAACTAGACTGTCACCAAATCACCAATTCAACCTCTTCAGGGGCAAAATTAATCAAGGAGAGGGTGTTTATTAGAAAAACAATAACAGAATAGCTATAAGGAGAAAAGGGCAAAGAATGTAATCCATGATAAAAGTGGTTCTGATTATGACCATTCAAAAACATAAATCTGAGCCCACATTCAGCGCAAGTATGACATAGGAAGTGAGATCTGTCAGTCACGAGAGAGATCCTCCTGAGAAGACTGACCAGCCCAGACAACCTTGTAATTTGTGTATTGGAAGAGGTTGGCTGAACTGTGGCTTGTACATATTCAATTTGCCTATCAACTGTCATGGACATGTCACTATCATATGAGCAAGGACACTTTTCTATGAAGCCAATCACCTGGGAACTTTCAAGGAAGATCCAAATGAGAGCTCTCCTTCATGTGATCTGAGAGCCTTCCTCCCTCATGGATTCTGAGCAATATTGAACCAGTGGGCACACAGTATTTTCCTCTCTACTTCATGGGTCAAGGATTGGTCCTGACATGTCTTCTCTTGGGATTGACCATCTGTCATCCAGAAATATATTATTATTAACTTCCGGTCTGCTCTTGGAGCCTCAGAAGTATGTAGTGATGCAAAGTGTGGAGCCATCATAGGAAATAATCATGGTGTGCAATAGTGTGCACAAGATGATTCAACCCCAGAGAAACACTACTGGTATCAGGAATATCTGTGTTTTGGCTCATGTTGACCATGGAAAACTACCTTTGTTGGTTGTCTTATACCTAGTAATTGAGTCATCTCCAGCCACCTGGCAGGCACATTAAGTACATGGACAAGAGAGAAGGCCAGCAGGTCCAAGAGATCACCATGAGATCAGCACCATTTCAGTATGTTCTGCAGAAGAGTCAGGATGTCCAGGCTTAGCTGCTGATGGGGACCTCTGACTGCCTGAGGGCAGATGAACTGGTGGTTCACAGCTACTTTCCTCCACCAGGAGATTGTGGGGGCAAGCTGTGGGATGTCTTTCTGTATGCTGTGAATATGTGTTGCTCTGATTGGTTGATAAATAAAGCCATTTGGCCTATGGCAAGTCAGGTTATAGCTATGAGGAAAATTGAAGAGAGAGACAAGAAAGAAAGAAAGAAAGAAAGAAAGAAAGAAAGAAAGAAAGGAAGGAAGGAAGGAAGGAAGGAAGGAAGGAAGGAAGGAAGGAAGGAAGGAAGGAAGGAAGGAAAGGCAGGGGAGATGTCATCCTGCCATCCAGGGAGCAGCATATAATGACACACAGGTAAAGCCATAGAACATGTGGCAACATAGAGATTAATAGAAATGGGCTGAGTTTAGTTATAACAGTTAGCTAGCAAGAAGCCTGAGCCACAGGCCATGGCCATACACTTCAGAATTAATATAAGCTTCTGTGTATTTATTTGGGTCTGAGCAACTGTGGGACCAGGTGGGACATAGGAAAACTTCTGACTCTAGGGACTTCTTCTCAAGGGAAGCCAGGAGCTGGGACTTTGCTGGCTCATTCTTGGCTTGCCACTTCCTGGATGGCACTTCTTCTTCTCCATGGCCTACATATAAGACTGGGAGTTGCTGTGGTCAGTACTACCTTGTTAGCTCCAAATACAGATATCATTCTGAAAGTGGTACAGGAATTCTCTGACAGCACTAGTCAAACAAATGCATGAGATGGATGTCTACCAAAGGTTCACATTAGTGAAAGCATTCTAATATCTTAAATGTTAAGAGGAGAATGGCTAATTGGCCAAATAAACTGTTATGTTAAAAAAAGAGTGTTACTGTTTGAGAAAAACCTGAACAGTCTGTTGAACTTGTGGTGTTGGGTCCGGGGTCCAGGTTTTATTTGCATTTTTTGTACATCAGTGCTGGGGATCAAACCTGTGGGTGCTAGGCATGTCCTCACCCACAGATATATACCTGCCCCCAATTATCATTCTTCTTTCTGCTACTCTTTGTTTTTAGGAAAATTAATGAATCATATATATAAATGAATTGGAGAGAAGTTGTGGAAATTTTGTGAGTGTGTGTGTGTGACTTCTGCTTAAGATATGCAAAAAGGGGAACTTAGAAGATTGGTGGGTGGGTGCTGGGAAGTCCAGATGATTCTGTTGGGTCCACTTCACTCTGAAAAGTGCAGACTTTGCTGTGAGTTGACAGGGACACACTGGGGATTTTAAAGAGTATGAATGGCATGATCCATATGTGAATGGTCCTCCAAGGGGACTTTCCCACCCTCATTCACAGACACCATAGGATAGATTAAGTTGAACCATATGAAATCCGGTCTGGTTGCTTTTATATATCAAATCACATACTTCAATTTCATGAAATTCTACCAAGTAAATTCTAAGTGAAGCAACTAGAACCAGCTGGAAACTTCTGGTTGGGAACAGAATCCAGGCTGTTCTTCCTGTGTACTGGCAGCTGCTGAGTGGAGGGCTGACACCCAGGGGAAGAGCCCCAAGAGGAAACACACTCCTTTTCCTGCCCCTGCCTGGCAGAGCCAGCTTTTAAGAGTGTTTCAGAGGATTCATGCTGTGCTAGGTCCAGTTTCCAACTCCTCAAGGGGAGTCAATGCCAGCTGGTGCTGCCCTCTTTAACTTCCTGGGAGGGCAGCTGGCTTGTCAAAGGTTGTCTGGTGCCCTGTGGGATCTTCCAGAGCTGTCACCAGCCTCCTAAGCATCAGAAGCAGATGGCCTTTTGTGACCCCTGGGGTGGGCCACTGTGCTTTCTTATAGATATGTGAGGAAATAAGGAAAAATATAGAAAGGATGAAAGTGAGGAAGAGAAAGGATAGAGAAGATATTGAAAGAGACTTGGAAGTGAAGCTTGGAAATAAAGACATTTTCCAGGTGTATGTCTTCAAAAAACTCTTACATGGGGAAGTAAGGGGAGCTAAACATCCCACATCCCAAACTAGAAAGTAATCTGCTCAAAGATTTATTGATTGTTTTGTTCTATAGATTTATGTATGTGAGAAACTCCTAAAACATGTCAAAATTGTTACCTGAGCAATCCCTCTCCTCCTCCTCCTCCTCCCCCTCCTCCTCCTCCTCATCCCCCTCCTCCTCCTTCTCCTCCTCCTCCTCCTCCTCCCCCTCCTCCTCCTTCTCCTCCTCCTCCTCCTCCTCCTCCTCCTCCTCCTCCTCCTCCTCCTCTTCCTCCTCCTCCTCTGTCTTCTTCTTTTTCCTTTCTCTATAGACCAGCCTGGCCTGAAACTCATGGCAATCCTCCTGAGCCAGCCTCCCGAGAGGTAGACTCATAGGCATAAGCCACCGCACACAGCTGACTTTTCATGTAGTTGGCCACAGAGCTGTGTCTTCTTCCTCTCCTATCTACACCGCTATTTCAGCTGGATGACCTGGTCATATTACTTGGTTATTGAAGCCAGTGGGGCTGGGAGGGAGCTAAGAGGGCGGAGCTGGGGGGTGGAGCTCTGGCTCCCACATAGCACTAGGACCTTGGTGCTTTTAAAATCTGGATCTCTTGTTTTGTTTCAGCTTCTTTTTCAATTTGGTGATTCTGGAGCCTTTGGATGAAGCCCTTTTCTATCCTGTCCTCATTTTATCTCAGAGTGACCCCCAACTTTTCCATGTTTTCAAGCACTTCTATTAGCTCCTTTGCCTAAAATTCTGCTGGCTATTAGCTCACCTTCTTCAGTGCAGACTTCTCATTATTGATGCTAAAAACCAGAAAATAAGTGTGTCTCCTAATAAAAGGCATTTCCTTTTCATTTTATTTTTTTCTAAGAATAGCTGGTAGATATGGCCTTATCCAGTATTTGAATGTAATGGTCTGAAAATGAGACTTCAGACAAAAATAAATGAGATTGATGGAAACACTGTCAGTGCCCAGAATCCAGGCATCTGGTGGAGTGTTCCATTACCTATTTCTTCACTTGAGGAGAAAGATTCATTTCTGCTTTCTCTGAGTGCAGCAGAGGGAAGGCTGAGGTTTTGCTTGAGAAAGCGCTCTTATTATCTGCCCCTATTTTTAGAAATTTTAGACTTCTGACTTATTGATGTGAGTTTATAATTTAGGCTTACAACCTTTAGAAATGAGCCTTCCCTTTGAAACTCCTCATGCGTTTTAGCCCAGAGGAAAGTTCTCGGGAAAGTTAGGCAGAACCTGCCTCAGTACCACAGTTAAAAACCATTCACAAGGGGAAGGGCACTGGCCCGGAGACTCCCAGTGACAATTTGAAGGGTCATGGCAAGTACACAAAATGGATTATGATGGATCAAAGATGTCCCTTTCCCAAGACAGGCCTCCATTACAGAATTTTCTGTCAAGGGCTGAGGCCTCTTCCTCTCCTTGGGTCTTGCCACTGACCACACTGATAGTACAGGAGCAAAGCTTGCCCCAAGATTTGTCAAGTGCAGATGCACCCATCCTTCAGAGTCTCAGCACTCTACAGGCCCCAGTGGGGTCAGTTTTATTTAGCCTTTTTATCTGCCCAGTCAGGTCCTCTTGTTTCCTCATAGCCATTTTTCCTACCAACTCCCCTGTGTAAGAATCCTCATCATGGGTTTGTAGGGAACGTAAACTAAGACAGTACTATTTATTTTATTAATGGATCTTGGTATTTTCTTAATGTAATTCATATTCATTGGTGAATAAGAAAATCAAAACAGTATACAAGGACTACAAGGATGAATAAATGCCCTAGGCTTCAGATGTTTCCATTGTTGACCTTACCAGATAGTCATTTATTTAGAAATAAGCTGTGGCTATCATCACACTGTCAGCCTCCAGCAGATGCATCTCTGTGTCTGGGCCCTGCCTCTTCACTGTCAAGTCTCCTGCATCCAGCACGCTAATGTTTTCATCAGGCATGGTGCAAACAGAGGCTTGGCATGAGCTTGCCTGCCAGGCCCTGTGCTTGCCAAGTTCTCTGACTTTAGCTCCTGATGCATTGGCACTGTGGGCCTGGGTCCTGGGGACACTGCATCCCGAGTACTAGCTGATTCCTCTTGATAGCAAGTGTTTCTTCTAAATGTGACTTTGACATACAAACCAACTGGTTCAAAGCCTGTAGCCCAAGCAAATGTTGCCCTGCCCTGTAATCTTCCCAGAGCCATGTGCCAGCCCTGTGCCCTATAATTATCGATACTCTCCAACCCTGAGCTTACCCAGGGGGCCTACGCTGCCTCAAGTATACTTCCAGGAAACCTCAGTAAGGGCTCCAGATCATTGTAATGTTTCATCTTTATTATAAGAAGGAATGGATTAGAATCCCTAAGAGACATACCTGTGGGCATGTGTGTGACGGCAATTTAGAGAGGATTAACGGAAGAGATGTCAGTCAGAATGTGAGTGTCACCCTTTTATGACCCAGGGGCCCAGATTGAATAAAAGGGGGAAAGAGAAAGTCAGCTGAGTGTCAGTACTCTTCACTCTGTGCTTCCTGATTCATGGAGACCTAAGAAGTCCCAGAAGCATGTGCCAGCTCCGTCATGCCTCCTCTTCATGATAGACCTTCAAACCAAGAGCCAAAGTAAATCCTCCTTCCCCTAAGTTGCTTCCCCCAGGCATTTTGTCATGGTAAAGGAAAAAAAAAACAACTGGCACAGCTATGCTCTCCACTCAGTTCCTTCTGCTTTCGATGGCCTGGTCCTTCCTTCTTCATGTGGCTCTGTGTCTGGGTGCCTTCAAAGCCTTCCTGATCCGGGAGATACAGGAGTGTCAGACTCCTTGCTCATGGTCATTTTCTGTCTGAGTGTCTTTTTTTTTTTTTTTTTTTTTTTGGCTTTTTCGAGACAGGGTTTCTCTGTGTAGCTTTGCGCCTTTCCTGGAACTCACTTGGTAGCCCAGGCTGGCCTCGAACTTGCAGAGATCCGCCTGCCTCTGCCTCCCGAGTGCTGGGATTAAAGGCGTGCGCCACCACTGCCCGGCCTGTCTGAGTGTCTTATGCTCTCAGATCCGAGTGAGTCTGAGGAGTGTTTTAGAATGGGATTTATTTCCCTATCACACTTCCTCTACAAAGCCAGTCCTCACACAGTGACAGGTGACATTCTTGCCTGAAGAGTGGAGAAACTCTCTGTGGCTCTGCATGTCACACACAGGTAACCTCAGCTTTAGACCATGGGGCAGAGCTGCACATCAAAGCCTGCCTTCTCATAGAATGCTGACCCAAAATGTCGCTGTTGCCTTAAGACGTTGTGCTTTGATGTGGGTTTCCAGGCAGCAGCAGATCCCTGAAACAGTGTCATAAGGAGGAATGTGTGGCCCTGGGGTTGCCTTTAGGTCCACAGAGTGCACCCCTCCTTCCCATCAGGCTAGGAAAGGGAAGTGGCTGACTTCAGTAGTTCAACTCTGAGAACGATAGAGCCATGTCCACGAGGGGGCCAAGTCCCTGTAGAAGAGTTGTTGTGAGAAGGTGACCACCCTCAGTTACTTTACACATAAGGTCGAGAAGAAATATTTAGGACCCAGAAGTGTGCTTATCTATGATTGTAAAGATAAGTATTTAGAAGGCAGTTGAATACTCTATCAGTTCAACAAAATGGTGGTATTGTTTTGGTTCTGTGGCTCTGTGACCTCTCTTGGCACAGGTTCTTTGTTAGATTTTCCATACCAGGTATCCGTTTCTTCTTACTGATTAGGCCTCAGGTCTAATCACACAGCTGTTGTTTACTTCTGCAATATCACGTCCACTGTTACCCTGATGGGCCCACTGTGTGCAGGCTGCTAAAGGAAGCAAAGTCAGTTTTCATGATTAGGGACTCTGTTAGGTTGCCTGCGCTCAAGTGGTCAGCCCTAAGCCCATGTGGGGAGCACTAACTGGACTCAGTAGGTTTTATATAAATGATAGTGTCTATAAAGAATGAGGACATGAATTTGAGAGGAGGGTGTGGGTAGATAGGAGGAGTTGGGTGGGGAGGGAGGGATGATATGGTAAAAAGTACACTGTCCTCATGTATGAAATTCTCAAAAATAAAAATAATATAAACAAAAAGTAATAAATAAATAAATAGTAAAAAAATAAATAAATAGTAAAAAAAAATATCTAAATAATATTGTAAGTAGTCCAATCTGTTTTTCTCCTCTCTGTGTAAGAAGCCTTCAGCAGACTCCTGCCTTTGGTCCTGATAGACGTAGAGGCCCCACAATGGCACCCGATTCACTGTAACTGACAGTTGCCCAGATAAAGTCTTGGTGCTCTGTTTACTATTTCCATTCTTTCTTCGTATTTGTCTTGCTTGGAAACCAAAACAAACTGGACATAGCAAAAGCCAGGCCTCATTGAATTCCTGTCCTCCAAACAATGCAATCACAACTCAATTCACATATTAGCTTTCCCACTCTATTTTTAAAAATCAAAATAGTGTCATATTTTAATAACTTCCCCTTTTCATGCAAAGTGCCACAGCTGTATTTTTACATCAGTTAAAAAGATCTCCCCAGTGACAAAGCATCATGTGGACATACAATCCATACAACTGATGGAAATTTTAGAACTTGGGTTCTTTCCTTTTGTTACAGTGGTAATTTATGTTAACAGCCCCAATATTTAATACTCCAAAAGAAAAAAGATAACACTAATAAGACAATTACAACAGCTGCAGCGTCTGGCTGAGGGTCTCATCAGCAGAGTATGGCTCTGGAACTTCTGGGAAGACACCATGCAGGTTACAGGGGGGCCCTGGTCCTTTGTGCTCAGGGTTATTGTCAGAAAACAAGTTTCAGCAGAGTTGTGAGTCAGGCTAACGTTTTAGTAGTTTTGACTCTGCCCAGATCCTGAATGCTCCCTGGAGAAAAAAATACAAAAACAAAACAAAACAAAAAAATCTCAAGTACAGGAAGTGGGGTATTCTATGTTTGTTCAAGCTAAGAACAGGGAAATTAGGATCAAATGAAGATGTTTCTTAAGTAACACCAGCTCTCAATTGACTTCATATGGAATGGTAAAACCATCAAAACTAAACATTTTGTTATGTTTGGTAATTAGTAACAAACACTTCATAATCTCTAATAACTGTGTAACTTATTCATAGAGACAATGTGCAGTGAACTGAGAAGAATGGGAAAATACTGATTTCTTAAATGGGTCTGTATCTGCACTTTGTGTCCACTTCAGAGACACTCCTCCCTCCGGTTAGTTTCAGCTCAACCCAAAGTGGATGGGTCCTGCTTTTTCACACCCAGGATGGAGAGATGACTCAGCAGTTAAGAGCACTTCCTGTTCTAGAAGAAGATCTTAGTTCAGTTCCCAGCACCCACATGTGGCCATTGACAATTACCTGTAACTCAGGTCTGGGGGATCTGGTGCCCTCTTCTGGTTCTCTCAGGTACCAGGCGCGCGCGCGCGCGCGCGCGCGCACACACACACACACACACACACACAGAGAGAGAGAGAGAGAGAGAGAGAGAGAGAGAGAGAGAGAGAGAAAGAAACGTTAAATAAATCTTTTAAAATTTAGTGTGATGAGTGTTCCTGAGGCTGATTCGGGTGTATTCATAGTCATGGCATTTTGAGAGAGAGAGAGAGAGAGAGAGAGAGAGAGAGAGAGAGAGAGAGAGAGAGAGAGAGAGAGAGAGAGAGAAAGAAACATTAAATAAATCTTTTAAAAGTTATTGTGATGAGTGTTCCTGAGACTGATTCAGGTGTATTCATAGTCATGGCATTTTGTACCACATAGGCATTTGAATGTTTAGAGAGCTTAATCAATACTGTTGTAACCCCTCCAGTGGAAGACTGCTGTGGGATGTCTTTCTGTATGCTGTGAATATGTGTGGCTTCCATTGGATAATAAATAAAATTGTTTTCGCCTATGTCAAGAAACCTTACAGCCAGGCAGGAAATCCAAGCAGAGAGACAGAGAGAATAAGGGCAGAGTCAGGGGAAATGCCAGCCCACCTCAAAAGAAGCAACAAGATGCCAGCAGACTGGTAATGCCATGGTCATGTGGCAACATATAGATTTATAGAAACGGGTTAATTTAAGATGAAAGAGCTAGCTAGCAAGGAGATGAAGCCATAGACCATACAGTTTGTAATTAAGATAAGCCTCTGAGTGGTTATTTTATAAGCAGCTACAGGACTGCAGGTGGGAGAGATTTATCCAGACTGCTGGGCAGGGCAGGACTGGAGAAATTTTTTGCTGCAGAAGACTGTACCATTTTGATAGTGGAGAATGTGTTAAGCCACTCTCTATCTCCCTATCACTGCTGGTATATTTGGTTTTGCAGGAAAGATTCAGTCTCAATATATTCATGTCCATTTTTACTAAAAGAGGCTAAACAATTTTTACATTTTTTTGTGGACCATTCTGCTGTTTATCTATGAACTGTTTATTCATAACACTTAAATTCTTTTAATTTGTATATATTATCATGTAATCAGAAAGGCACATCTGATTGACTACTCATTTTTTAAATTATGGGAGTTTTTTGTGGAAAACTTTTATTGACCTGGATGAAAACCAAATATGTGTGTCACGTACTTTGGGGAACACAGATTTTTGCCTTGGTAAAAATCCAACATATCACAGTTTTACAGTTCAACCCCATTCAATCTAGGAAGGAAAAGGAAAAATGCTGTTTTGAAGATGAAAATTGCTACTCTATTGTCACAGGAACACTAAGCACCAGAGTGACCCCCTTCTTGACTGACACTTTACACTCAGTCTTTATTGACTACCAATTGTCATTTCTCCCCAGAGAAATGTTTTTTTTTTTAAGTTCAAAATAAACAATTATATTGAAACACAAAGTCAGAATGCAGTACATTCATTACCAGAAATTTGGTATGAGCTAAAAACATAGTACTTTAGATAAGTGCATGGACCTAAGAACTTTGATGCCATCAACTTCCAATTAGAGGTGTTAGAAAGTGTAGACCCCAAGTTTGCCACAAACATCAAGAGTACACACACTCAGACAAATAGGACTTAGCTTTATTCCACATATGAAACAACATCAAGGTTTGTAAATCATTTTCTAATGCTAGATCTAGAAAAATTCTGAGAAAGAAAGCCTTGGTGTGGTCCCTACCTATCTCAAGAACGTCAGGGGCACCGGAGGCCCCTGTTGATAACCTGCTGTCATTGGCTTGCTTGGTCACCTTCTGGGGTCTAAGCCTTTGGTTCCAGTTTGAGGCAGCCTCTCTAGATGGTCCTGAAGTGTATCACGGCCTAGCTCTATTTCCCTCATAAGGTACCTTGGCAGTAGAGACCAGCAAGAGGTTCTCTTGAGCAAAAATGTTGAATTGTTTTCCTGTCTTTCCTTCCCTTAATATCTCTTCCTCTTTCACTTTCTGATGACTCTGCTTTCAGCTTTGAGTCTGCAGAGTGAACAAGAGCTCTCTGGAGGACCAGCAGTCACCTTCCACGTTGTGTGAGCAAATGCCAAATGCACACTTAAACATTGTTCACCTGGCACGTCTGCTTCAGATTTTAATCCTAAAGCTTAAAGTGATTGTTATGGCTGCTTTGCCAGAGTGAATTGAATTCAGATTGCCATTAAATGAACATCGCAGTTCTAGAAAGAATTATGCTTTATGTAAGGCACTGTGAACACAGACCACCTTTCTCTCTCTGACTTCTTTTTGTCTTCCAGGAGTCATAACTCAGCAATGGAACCAACACTGAACATATTTTCTGGTGGCATCACCAAGCAGTCCTTGTCACAAGGCACCTGTGACATGTGTAAACCCTGAATAGTCCAGGACCTCTAGTTTGGAGTTGATAATTTCATGCTTTTCTGATGAGTTTATCTAAATCTCATTGTCTTTTGCTTATCCAAATTTCTGGTAATGCATTTGTTACATTATAATGTATTTGTCTTTCAGTGTAGTTTAGTATGTTTTCATTTATTCCTTAAAACTTCTCTTGTTTCTGTTTTTTGTAGAGTTCATTTTCACAGGAGGAAGTTATCCTTCAGATTTATCACTTCTCTCTTTGCAGCATGCATACTCCTTAAATGTGAGTTCTGGGGGTTGTTAGGCAACTTTCTGGAAAGCTCTTCTCAGCCAAATAGGAAGTCCCTCCTGGGAGCCAGCTTGAGATTTCTCTTCCTCAGGTTTAGTGTGATGATCTCTCAACAGCAAGCCTCAGAACTTGCTTTTACAGGTCCTCTGGAACAGTGTGTCCTTTGGGCCACGCTCCCTGGATTCTGCTTTGTAAATGCAATCTTTCTTTTTTTATAACATCTTTAAGGCTGTCAGCCACTTCCCAATTTTTGACTTTGAAAAGAATTACACTTGGTATCTGATGATAGCTTAGAGCAGAGCTTGAAGGACAGTAGCTTTAATAATCAAAAAGGGTAGAAGACTATATTAGGTACAGATTAAGAAGGGGAAACCCATGATTTTGCTCTGTAACTTCAGTTAGCTATTAGATGGGGCCAATCAGCACAGGCTCTCTTGGTGTTGAAGCTTCATGGAAACAGGACAGAGCTTAGAGTCAGAACTCCCTGCTGGCTCTGGGACAGGACATTGCCCTCTTCTGCAGATACTTGGTCATTCACCTTGCTCTACATTTCCAAATGTACCAACCAGCCAGTAATGTTTGCAGAATGGATTCTAGGAAGAAGGGTCATAACAGGGGCTAAAAAATGAGCAAACTTTCCTGTAATTGACTTAGCAAAGCACTTGTAACAGCCATTTCTACTTCTAGCTTTGAGTTGTGATGAAGTGTAATTCTCATCCTTGTTAAACCCAGTCCACCCAGGAACCTATCCCCGCAAATGCTAGATTAGTGAGTGTTATTATTCATAGCTCATATATGTGGAAACTGAGGCTTATCAAGGTGAATAAGTCACTTGGCCAAAGGGCTACACCTAGTAGAGGCACAACTTGGGCTCAGATTGAACTAAGTCACATGGTCCTAGCCCTGTCTTTTAAGCTGCTGTTCTCATCATCGTGGTGAGAGTTTAGCATCATCAAACTCCACAGTTGGCAGAGAGCTTTTCTACCGCTGAGATTGCTGAATTCTGGTGAGGACTCTATTCTGGGTTGCAGCCTATGGACTTCCCTCCCTGCTCTTCCATGGCAGAAAGAGAACAGGTTGATTCCCTTATCCTTGTTATAAGGTACCAATTGTCCCAGAATTCCTATCTCTATGATCTGACTGCTTCTCTACAGTTCCATCTCCGAGTACCATCACATTGGCAGTTAAATGTCAACATGTGAGATCTGTAGGGAGTGGCATTTGTTGCACATAACTATGCTGTAGTCTTGTGGTTTGCTTTTTCAAAGCCAGCGGGACCCCTCACTTCAGTCTGCTCTGTGTAATGTGTAACAGGTTGGGAGGGGCCCACACAAAGGCACAAGTTATTAGGGATCATACTAAATTCTGTTTCCTTTGGGAATCCAGTTTAGAGAGGATGTATGTATCAGGTGACATAATGTCTGTACAGGTATGGATTCAGAAATTACCTCTTTTCTTGGGTCTTAAGCCTGGTCTCAAATTAGAAATACCCAAGGGACATTAAACATGTGGTCCCATCCTCACAGAGCCTGATTTCTTGAGTCAAGGTTTGACCTGATATAGGCGGAGGAGCCAGGCTCCTCTGGGGAAGGATTTTAATCACAGCTACTAGGGGGCTGAAGCAGGAGGATCATAAATTTGAGGCAAGTCTGGGCTGTAGGTTGAGTTCAAGGTAAGCCTGGGAAACCTCCTTTCAAAACAAAACATTAAAAATGACTGGGGATGTGGCTTTGTGAGGGAGTACTTGTTAGTTTATGAGGCCCTGGTTTTAATACTAGGGAGTATTGAAATAGTATTTGCTAGTTTATGAAGTCCTGGTTTTAATACTAGGGAGTATTCAGGAGTATTGAAAACAGAATCAAAATATCAAACACAGATGAATCCAGCCAGACTGGGAAATGCTGATCTGTTGCAAATGCATTATTTCAGAGGCTTCAGAGGACTCAAGGCCCAGGTAGATTGTGTCTTTTTGACATCCACATCTAGAGGACACCCCTTTGGTTTCCTGGCTGTGTCATGCATTCCCAGAACAGAGAAAAATGTATTTGTCAAATTTGTCATGTGATCCCTTATGAGTAAGAAGTCTTCAAGTTCTAGGTAGATGTAGCCAAAGGCAGGGCAAACCTTTCTGCTGTGCGGACAGCTTGGTGCTGACATGACATCACGGCATGGACTGCTTGCTGGCTCTAGTTTCAAGAAAGGGAAGATAAAAGTAGTGAAACATTTGTAAAGTTGATAGAAAAATAATCTCTGATGTTTGGGAGAAAAGTTTTCCCACTGTGGACTTAGGCCATATAAAATTCGATGTCCTGTAGGAGGCTGCTCATTACATGATGTGGGCGGAACAGCTGTGGGCTGTGTTGCTTAGAAAGGTGGGTAGATACATGTTTACAGCAAAATATCCTAAATTTGCAAGTGAGAGCTAATGGATTCTGATCTGATGACTGGTGGGTCGGAAGTTTCTCTGGTTCTGTTCATGCTTCCTTACTCATGCCTCAGCCACCTGGCCAGCCCATGCTGTCATTTAGCACAAAAACTTTCTGAGTTTGGGAGAAAAGTGCTGGTCAGCAGAGAAAGACCGAGCCTTACAGACGCCATGTTCTACAGCTGTCACTGGGGCTTCGGAAGCCCGTGTCCTGTCTTCACCTATACCCTGGACACAAGTCCTTCCTGGCTAGCGACTCAGTCAGGAGCAGTCTGGAAAAGCTGCCCCTGTGCTTGGCCACTGAAGTCTCCCTGTGCTGTGTTACAGATGATGGAATCCCCTGCAAGTGCCGTGGGGAGACGACAGAGGCCCAGCATCAGCAAAGACTGGCCCCACGCACTTGCTGTTCCTTTAGCAGACTGCCAGCAGTGGTGGTCATGACCGGGAAAAGGGACTTCACGAGGCTTTCTAGATGGTGACATTGAAACTGGTTGTCCTCAAAATTTCCCACAGATGAGCTCAAGAGCATGGTTATGTGCTTGTGACGAACACAACTGCGTGAGTTTAGTCTAGAGCAAGAGTGAGTATGTTACCTCTTTTGGACTGAAACCTCTTACAGCCAAGCTGAAATATGTGTGCAATTTCCACAGGGTCCTAAGTATACAATTAGACAGCAGGTAATCATGACAATCACTATGGAAAGTGGTGTGAATTCCCAGGAGCCTGAAGGCCATAGCAATTATGTTCCTGCTGTTTATTCAGGGATTTTTCTCAATATGGCAATTTTCTCCCCTCTTCATTAAAATAGTTACCAGTCACTGAGAAAAGAAATTCAGCCTAACTCTGGAGAAATGCATGAGTCAGAGTGGAAACCGTTTATGTAAGCAGCTCCCTGGCCTGGTGCAGGGCAGCAGAATTGGGCGGCTGCAGTTGTCTCTCAGAAGATGGGGCTGTGGTGCAACCTCTGCAGTATTTCCCTTACGGTCACTGTGTCCAGCTGTGCTTTCTTCAGAATCAGAGTGAAAGCACAGACTATCCAGAGAGATTACTGTACTTCTTCATTCAGGCTGCTGCAGATAAATTTGTCATAGAAAAGGCAAGTCTATTCAGATTTGTAGATATGATAAGGAGGTTCATCCATAATCTGATATAAATGGACGATTAATGAAATTAGCAATAAAACCATATGCAGGGGCCAGTAAGATGGGTCAGTAGTTTAAGGCACATGCCACCAAGCCTGATGACCTGAGTCCAGTCCCTTGGATTCACATGATGGAAAGAGAGACTAGATTTCTGCAACTTGTCCTTTGGCTTCTGTGCTATGGTGTGTTCATGTGCCCTCTGTGTGTGCATGTGTGTGTCTCTCTGTGTGCCCTCTGTATGTTTATCACACACACATACACAAAGGGTCTTTCTTCTCTTTCACACTCACAAAATAATAACTGTAATAAAAATTAAATAAGAATTGCGTGCAATCTACTTAGTACAGTGTTTCAGTAATGAGGCCTTGATAACACTGAGTCATTGCTGATGGGACCATGGCAATGAGGACAGTGTTAATGACATTGACTTTTTTTTACACTTCAGGATCTGTGTCATAAGCATTTAACATCTTTTTAACATTCCAAACAGTCCTACAGAGCAAATTTAACCATTACCATTTGACAAGGAAGTGTAAAGCAAGGGAAATGTTGTGGCTGGCCATCACAGTATCAAGGAAGAGGTTAGCTATTAGTAAATGAATTCATCATGTAGGCTAGAGTAGAAGGAAAACAGGTTTGTTGAGAAGATTACAAGAGACAGTGGGTAGGCAGTAACAGGAGCATTAACTGTAGCTTTCCCAGTGATGCATGGTCTGGCATCTTTGTCAGCCTAGAGGCTACATTGTTATCTAGATTTTCCCAGTGATGCATGGTCTGGCATCTTTGTCAGCCTAGAGGCTACATTGTTATCTAGATTACATTTTTCCAGCTTCATGCAATGGCCTTTCAGGGCCACCTTGCAAGGATCTGATGCTGTCACACATTGGCTAAGCCCCAGAAACTTTCTGGAACTTGGCATAAATCTCTATGACCCCAATACTTTTTGCATTTTTCACTCTGTACAACCAGTACCATGTGGACAATGCTGACACCTTCTGAGGCCTGCTCAAGATGAAGCCTTAGCCCCCTTGGACTATGTTACAATGGCCTCTGTGCATTCAAGGCTAAATCTGAGAATATACTTCCATGGATAGCTATTTTGTAGGGGAACCCCTTCAGATCTCTCCTTTCTGATGGATTTGCATTTTCATAAGACAGAACCCCTGATGGGTGGGATCTTACCCTCAGAGCCTTTCCTACTGTCCCAGAAGGAGGTGTGAACTCTGTCTTCCTGTTGGTAATAAATGCTCTGTCTGCAGCTTCCTTGCCTGGAATTTTTACCTTGCCCACACTCCTTTCTTTGCCAAGCTTCATTTTTTTTCTGGTCTATTTGTTGCCCTTTCTCATTATAGACCCGAGTAAGGGCAGTGAGCAGTAATGTGTCACAGCCGGAACCCTGTGCTGCCATGTCTCCCCCCAAATTAGTCTGTTGTCTTTGAATTCAGCGTCACTGAAATTCTCAGGACACAGGCCTAATGGAGCTGCATTCTGTGCTGCAGTGTGACATGAATGGTCTCTGGTTCAATTCCTGATAGGATTTTTGTTACTCTTTGAAACCCCATGAGTCTGCATTGTCTGTGTTTGTCTTGTTCCAAGCTGCTACTAAAATAGTTCACTGAATTCTTAATGCATTCTAGGGCTTCTCCAGGTCACAGCTCCAAAGTACTCCCAGTTCCTCCTTATAAGCTGGTTTCCAAGGCTTATGGACCATCTTGCCAGGCTTACTACAGCAGTAGCTCCATTCCTGGGTGTCATTTTTCTGTGTAGTTACTTTTTTTCAGTGGGGTGACAACATATCTGATTTAAGGAAGGATAGAAGAGTTTAGTTTGGGTCACAGGTTGCGTGGATACAGTCTATCACGGTGGGAAAATGAAGTGACAGAGTGTGATATGATTGGTCACATTATATCTGAGGTTAGGAAGCACAGAGGATGAAAAGATGCTGCTTGGTTTCTCATTTTTAATCAGATGAACACTCCAGCCCGTACAATGGTGCTGCACATATCCAGGTTGGGTCTTCCACCTCATTTAAACCTCCCTGGACATGCCCTCACAGATACACCAGAAAGTTTGTTGGCGCTCAAGAATACCCATCACAGGAGTGAAGTCACACACCTGGAGCCTTCCAGTCAGTGAGTGGCAGGCACTAAATTCATATGTCTCCTTGATTATACTGACATCTTTGGTCATTCATATAATTTCTTTTTTTGAAGGTATTTCAATTACTGGAATTTTCCACTTTCAGTTCAGTTCTTTCTTTCTCTACTACTCAATATTAATAATAACACTAGATTTATTTCTTTCCCTGGTTTCTTTGTATTCCATCAACACCAGTGCAACTACCCTGAATTTCATGCCCCCTCTGAAGGGGTTATGTCCTTGAGGTTTTATGACTGTGAACCTTAAGAAAAACTTTCTCTCTTTTGGACAAAGCTACCTCAGAGGTGAGTCTGAATCACTGCCTCATGCAGCCTTCTTCCTGTGAATCTCTGTACCATGTACCTTTACTCAGTGTCCTTGTTATACCTTGATTTGTACTTGTAATGCAGCAGCAGAGAACTGGATGAAGGAAGGGAGATGAGGTTCTCTAGAGTTCTTCCTGCCTCAAGGTTTGGGAGTCTGTGATTTGCCTCTTCCCTAGAGATTGAGAAGGTTCTTCAGCAATACCAGTTACATTGTTGAAAGAATGAGCATCAGGATTATCTTATATTTTATGCTGATGAAAAGTTGGGAACTCCTTCCCAGGTAGCCTCAATCCCCCATGTTCTCCAGGCCCTTTAGCAGCTTAGGTAGGGATGACCATTTGGTACTGGATAACCAGTTGGTGTGCTCTTCCCATGAGAAGACTGTTTTTTTCACTTTCAGCATTGCTTAGTTGCCTGTAGCTCTTTGTGTAGGATGGGAGCCTTCTGGGATTTCCCCTGTCCACTTTGACATGTCTGTTGGTGCTGTCCTTGTACAGCTCATGTTTAGGCAGTCATGTCAGTGAGACTTTATGGGTGTAGCTTCTGATTACTAGAAAGCAAATGCCCTGAACTTCTAGATCTTGGAATCTTTAGCTCCATCTTCCACAATGTTCTCTGAGACCGAGGTACCTATGTAGTTGTGTGTTTCCATTGAGACTAAGCTCCACAACTCTCCATTTTGGTTGGTTGTGGCTTTCTGTAATGGTTTCCATCTGTTGCAAAGAGAAGTTTCCTTGATGGGAGGTGAAGACTTCACTTATCTGTGGGTTTAAGGACAAATATTTAGAATATAGTCAGAATTGTGCTGGTCTAGTATGTTAGTGGTTATAGGTTCTCCTCCAATACCTAGGATTTCACTCTCCCATGTAGTTGACTAGGTTTCCATTACCAGTTAGGATTCCCTCTTGTTCAGCAGGTCTTCAGTCCACTTAGAGAGGTGTTGGTTACTACCAAGGTATGCAGGCCACTACTGCATCCTCGGGATCATCATGACTCGCTGGTCATTGTAGTGGTTCAGACACCATAGCTGGGTAGACTGGTGGTTGCTTCCTTCCTTTGGAAATTTGTATGGCACCTTATGGTCCATGAAAGCTAGTCCCCAAGGAGAAGGCATGCAGGTTAGTTCCAGCTTAGGGGCCTCTGGGCCCTGGGTCTGAAGTACACAGTGTCTTCAGTAATGGGGAAATTATGTTCCACCTCTATGAGGCAACCAAGGGCAATAGCAATAGTCTATAATGTTTTGGGTGTCCCTCAGAAAGCTCCAACCAACTCAAAAGAGGATTTCTCATGCCTGATGTTAGAGTTGTCATGTAGTCTTTGGCTTTCAGAGGAAGTATTATAGGACCAGATGAGAAAAATTACACTTGAACTATATATGTATATTTATATACAGACTTATGTATATTATAGTTTTTTAATGAGATAGGTAGTTACTAGTATGATTCCTTATGACTTTTGGACATCCTGGCTGTTATTTTATCCTCTTCCTCTTTCTGTATCTCCCTCCCACTCCCTAACTAGAGTCCCCCATTTTTCTCACTTTCCTGATCAGATCACTTGTACCCTGCTACTCTTCTCTTTATTGTTCTCCCAGCCCCTGACAGTGGTCCCTAATTGCTCTTCTGGTCTCTGCAGTTACTCTAGGCTATGTACTTAATATCTAAAAATTTGGAATTAGGACCTCTGAAGACAGAGAACATGCAACATTTGTCTTTCTGGGTCTGGGTTACACCATTCAATATAATCTTTTCTAGTTCCATTCATTTACCTGCAGAATTGGTGATTTAATTTTTCTTTACAGCTGAATCATGTTCCCTGGTACATACATACATACTGCATGGAACTCCTGACATTCCTCGTTCATTCCTTATCTGTCACTTAACAAATAATTAGATGGATCTTACTTGCCACATACATACTGTTGAAGGAATTGAGATTAATGACATGGTCCAAACTTGAGAGCTCATGGTCTAATAATTGTGTGACAAATGTCGAAACAGGAAGAAAAGATTGTGGGCCCAGAGAGAAATTGATTAAAGAAGGCTTTGGAGAAGAATGTTTGAAAGTTGCTGACCCAAGGAGATCCATCCTCACTTCTTTTCTTCTACAAGGTGGCATGGGACACACAGGTTCACTGGAGGTAGAGGGCACCCTGCTTGGATACCCTGGGCAGCTCTTAGGGGACAAAGGAATGGTTAACTGATTAGAAAGTACAGAAGAAGAGGCCAAAGCTTGGCAAGGCGTCAGGTCATCGGGAATTGGAACCTGTACATAAGAAAAGAATGTGGGCCCCTCTTTGCCAGAGGTGTGAAGAAGTGACTGTGGATCAGAACCAAGAAGGCTGAGTTCTGATTCTGCCATTTCTTGTCAAATCTTCTGATGTTATCATTAAATGTACTCAAATATAAATACGTTTTGGGATCTGAGAAAGGAATATAAACAGTGGAAGAGAATCTGTGTTGCACATGAAAAACAATCTCAATGAAGAGGATTCAGAGACGGGGCTCTGATCTGAGTGTCTCTGAAAATGATGGGTTCTGTAAAATTGAAGGCCAAAGGCACCATAGGTGAACACTGCTATAATGGAGAACACCCCCACTTCCCCTCACAGGGCCTTGTATATGCCAAGCAAGTGCTCTAGCTGAGTTGCCCTCCACCAGCCCTGTATAGATAATTTCTTGCCTGTATTTCTCACAGGGGCCAAGCTCATGGTTTGATGCCACCATTCATTCAATCTACGCAGGAGTGGAAGCGCCGACTAAACAGATAGCAGACATCAAGGTCCAGTTTTATGGAGGACGCAGTGGGCATTTACAGATAGCATCGGGGAAGCTGGGGTTGTGTGGTGTCAGAGTGGAGAGTCATCAGAACGAGTCTTGTTTGGCTTGGCTTCCAGATGCTCACACATGAACCATTTTGGGATAAGTATATGACATGGACACGTGCACTGTTTGCAGGTATGTAGCTGTACGTGGATTACTGTAAGTATAAATGATTTTGCTCTGATCACTGAGAGGACCTAACACCCCCATAGCAACCATGTTGCTTTGTACCCAGTTCCCAGTTTCTAGTGTAATTCTCCAAGGAAAAGAACCAGGGGAGCCTGAAGAAAGGACTTAGGCAACTGAGGAAGCAAGGATATAAGATGAGCCTGGTTATTATGTGGCACCAGATAGCAAGCAGCTGTTCAAAAGCAGAAGGATGGAGCCCTCTGGGAGAGTCCCCAGCAGCCAAGGCTAGACAGCCTGGAGAAATGGAAAATAACTCACAAAATAAATACCCCTGTGTCTGTGTTGATAGAAATGTTTGAGCAAGTTAGTAAACAGGGAGGGACACAGTTTTACTCTTAAATGTCCCCAAAGGCTCCCTTGCTGGATGCTGGGTCACACCCTGGTGGCACTGCCTGTACGCAGTAGATACTCAGACATGGGGAAGAAGGCAGTCACCGGGGACTGGGATGCTGGAGTGTAAAATGGTACCCTAGTCACTTCCTGCCCCTGCTATTTCAACACAATGTTGTCTCTCCCTCACCATGGCTCAGAAACAGCAGAGTCAAGGGTCCAGTGGAGCTGAGGAACCATGGGCAGAAACATCTGCAACCTCGGACTTCATCCCTGACTTGTTTATCTCAGCGGCTGGTCCCAGCAATGGCAAGCTGGGTAACACTGGGAGAAAGGATGGTTTCCTGGAGGAATTCTGGGTAATTGTGCAGACTTTCTACCTTAAAGGAGGTGGAGCAGAAACCCTGTGGTGCTCCAGGTGCAGATGTTCAGGTTGACTCTGTAGTGTTGGCTCAGGTGGGGGAAACCTGGCATACACACCCTGGGTGGTGCCTTTGTCATGGAAACAACCACATTCATCCTCCATTCATACAGAAAGAGGAAGACATGGGGGCGGGTAGATCTAAACCTTTTCAGATCTTTATGGATTGAGTTTCTGGTTAGCATTCATCCCCTATACCCTTACAGCAGCGGTAAGCACTACTGACTTAACCATTTGTCCTTGCTGCTTCCAAGCAGGGTGCAGGTTGGGGTGGGGGGAGCAGTTGGGTAGCCATGGAAACAAGCCCAGACTGAGTATCCTGGCCCTGTATGAATTTGTATGAAGTCATGAGATCAATGACCATTCGGCAGGGGGTTTTGAACCAGTCCTTGTATCTCAGCTTCCTGGCCTCGTGCTGTGCTCCCATGCGAGGAGATCTAACCACGCGCTGACAGAAGCAGCAAGAATAAGGAGGATGGGGCACTGCCATGGCTTGGTCACCATCAGGCACCAGCTGCGCAGTCTGACTTAGACGCTGCCGTCCAAGCTTAGTGTTGACAAGCACAGGCAAACACTGCCTCCCCTGCCTGTTGGAAAACCATGGCTCCTAGTCCCTACCTGGACCCAACTACATCAGAAGCCTGGATCTTGTCAAGCTTCTTTCTGATACACACACACACAGACCACACACACACACACACACACACACACACACACACACACACACACGGTACAAAATGGGTAATTTCTGACCTAGGATTGTTTCTTTCAGGCCACTACGGAGCCTAGGATGCACTGGGCTTTTAAACAAAACAAAAGAACAACAAATGATAATAAATAAATAAATAAATAAATAAATAAGTAAGTAAAACTCTAAAAACCAGCATTACTTATGTAAGATTTTTATTGTTGGGTATGATTAGAGCCTGGAGAAGGTGGCCCTGTGATCGATCTTACCAGTGACTACAGATATCATCATTTTAAGTGTGGTAATTTTGTCACGTCATTGATTCAAAACAACTACTGTAGCTCATGGCTGAGTTTGGAGGCTGCAGTGCTGGGGGTTAGGAGGATACTGTGAGCTGAGAGCCCACACACTCTTCTGATTGACTGGTAGGAAGTCTTTCTTAGACAATATCATGGGCCATACTTTTCCTTGGTTCTTATTGACCAAGATTGGTCTCATGCTTGTGCCTTACCTGACATAGAAAATGTTACCAGATCTTGTACCGTGAGTTGGTCTCTGCCAATATGGACAAGGGGCCATGAACAGGGCATATGACCAAGCATGCCCACCCTGCTGTGTGACCTTCAAGGCATCCTGGATATGAACAGAACACCGGAGATCTATTAACGCTGTTCCCTAATGGGAAAGCTGGAGTGCTTGAGATCAGAGGACCAGACAGAAGCCGGTGAGTCTTACCCAGGCTCTGCCACTGTCACAGACAACATATTTTGTGACTCAGTGTCACTCACAGCCTTCCTTCTGAAATTGGCTGGAGAGCTGCAATGTTGCTTTGAAGCATTGCAGCCGTGCTGACGGCCATTGACTCAGGAATACACAGGGAGAAGTTATCTGAGAGTTTCCTTTATTATACAAATAAAAACACAGAGGGAAACTGCTTTTGTTGTGTTTTCCTTCTTCAGTGGTAGAAAGTGAGTGTTACAGCAGAAGCAACAGCAGCCATATTGCAACTACATGGGCAAAAGTCACAGGCTGAGGTTGGTGGGGGTGATACTAAATTTTTAAGAAGCTGTGTAATCATTACAGCGATGTTGTCTGGCAACTTGGATGTTTTATTACAGAAGGGCTGAAATGTATTATATTGCATCTCAAACATGTTGCAGGATGTAACAACTGGTAAAACTACCTCACATACAGATTCTCTGACTTCTCCAGAGCATAACTCAGAGGAGAATGTCCTATTAGAACTGTCTTTGGGCAGTAGGCTTTCTTCAGAGAAGTTACTCCAATTGCATTCTCTTGACTTGTAAGACAGACAGTGGCATGCATCCAAGTGGAAGGGTGAGGCCCTGGGTCTCAGGGAGGCCTTGCTCACCCAGCCTTAGATGGTGCTTTCTCCTTCTGAAGCATCTTAGTCAGCTTCTCTTGCTAATGGCCGGGTTTCTCCACTCTCAATGGCCCTCTCAGGACTGTGAGAAATGCTCCCGGAGGAGCTAGCCACACTGTCCCCCAGCTGCTGAGCATATGGAGGCCCACAGCTTCCCCCTGAGTCCATTCAGAGAAGGTTTCTTGGAGGAGGCTGTTGGTCTTGGGCCTGGATCTCCTCTTTCCTCTTACACAAAGCAATTGGCACCTCAGTGGTCAGATAGGTCCTATTTACAACTAACTCCATGACTCTGTGCTTGGAAAGAGGAAGAAGGGAGTCTGGGATCCTAGGAGAGTCTCTGCTCCAGCTGGCAACAGATGCAGGACCTTCAGCAGCTGGCCTTGCAGTTCTGACCCCTGGTTCTGGATTCACAGAGTGGCTTTCTGTGGCCAATGGGCTGTTGTCAGAGGTGAACTTAACAGATGCATAAGCAGTGGTACTTTAGGCTCCCACTGTCGAATCCTTACCATCCCTATGAAGACTTCCCCAGGGTACAGCTGCTCTGTTAGTTACCTTTGCCTGGCTGTAACCAATCTACTTGAAAATACACCTTGAAAGCAGAAGGGGCCATCTCAGTTTCACGGAGGTCAGTCTAAGGCTGCTGGCTCCCATTCCTGGGCAGACCCTCACTGTGGTGGGAACATGCTTCTCATCTGACACCAGACGGGGGGAAAAGAGACAGAGGATAGGACACACCTTCAGAGTGATACCAGCAGCTGTTGACCTGCTTCACACAGGCCTTTTCTCCTAAAGCTCCCAGCACCACCCATGATAGCATGTCAGGTGGGGACCAAGCACTGAATACAGTCGGTGGTGTGGGGACACTTCAGAGTCTGTCCATAACATGTTCACAGGAGGAGGATTAGGAATACCTGGTGATGTTTCCAGCTGTCTCAAAGCAGCCAAGCCCCAGCTGAGGTAAACACTCCAGACAAAGAATTGAAAATTTGTCCTCCACTACACAGCACACACCTGATATAATTGGTCCTTATTTTATGAATCAAGCCCAGCTTGCAGTGCACATTTGCAGTAGGTGCTCCCTTCCTGCTAATACCATGTGGATCCCTGGCATGGTGTCTCTGAGATAATTTCGAGCCAAGCCTGGCATTTGTCACTTTTTTATCAAGTCATTTATGCATGCTTTCCACTGGCTCAAGCCTATGGAGGGGACAGTAAAATTTATGGAGGTGATAATTGCATCTAATGAATTTTTCAAGTGAAATTTCCCAGGAGGGTAATTGGAAATAGAAGCAACATTCTTCTTTTTCTTGAAAACTATCAGGATGGGCATAGCTTGAAGTTTTTGCCTCAACTGCAATGAGTTCTTAGGACTCTTTTCAAGTCCTTGGATTTGTCACGGGCTGTTATTCCTCCGACGTTTTATTCATGGCTTCAATGTTTATAGCTTGAAGAAAACAGAGAGCTCTATTTCAGAAAAGCATCATCCTTCTCAGGAAGTGTCTATCTTATTCCTTTTATATAAACAGAATGTTTTAAGGAAGCTGGAAGGAACATTTGGAAGGCAATTACATATAGACTCTAGATGTGGACTGATGGTGTGTGTGTGTTTACAGGTTGAGAGTAGCTAGGACATCTTCCCCTACCCCACACACTGGTTTTGAACTGAGCTGTGCTCTGCTTGGATTGAAATGGGGTCTGTTTCTAGTCACTAGAAACATATTCATTTTCAGGGCTCTAGTTATTTGCCAGCAAACTGGACGGAGAGTTTCCATTCTTTATCCCAAGCATTAACTCACTCCCCAAACCAGTGGAGTGTTCCTGTTGCCTGTGTCTATAACACGCCCCCACACTGCTGAGCACTGTCTGAGTGACCAGTGAGTTAGGACAGAGGTGGACAGCACAAAGTCACAAGAATGCAGTTTCCTTAGACTGGAATGACTGGAGGGACCTGTGTATTTCAGTTCCTTGTTTCCTAAGTCAGGGTAGAGCTCTGGGGCCACAGGAAACACGATGAGGGAGCTTTAGTTTGTGAGGAACAAGGCTTAGAGTAGCAGTCACTACTCAACACAAAACAACACACTTCGTGTTCAATAGGCAGCTGGTACTTGCATCTATTGATTCTTCTCAAACACTTATTTTCACAAAGATAGCAGAGATGTAAACATCCCAGCAGGAATGAGGATCCTCAGAGACACTTGTGCCCTGCTACTTGGCCATCATGCTTTGGACCTCAAGAAACTGGAATTTCCAATGGCAGAAGGAAAAGGCTGAAGCAGCATGTCAGATGAAGGAGAAAAGAACCCCTAGACAAAGATTTCATGCAATTTGGACAATTTCTCTATAACATGGGTAAGATGGGAACTGAGGCAGTGATGTGTGGCACCATACCATGACCAGGACTATGTGTGGGACCACGCCTTGACTGAGACTATTGCCAATCAATCTTTAAACCCAATCTTCATGTTAGGATCCCAAGATGTACTTGTTGGGGAGTTACTGGATGTCTTTGTTCCTTTTCCATTGTGGCCACATAGAATAACTCTCTTTCTGCTTTCAGTATTATCTGTTTATTAATTGAACTGTTGGAGACATGTGGCTGAGCCTGGTTTGCTGGGGCTGACACCTCCCAGGCTCTGACCCTAACAACCTTGGTAAGAGGAGCAGTAGCTACACTCAGTCTCACTGTTTGATTAATCAGTGTTCATTTCTACAAATGCCTTTTACCTGTGCCAGGAGAGACAACGGTCTCCTGTAGAAGTCACGTAGAGGAAGCAGAAGTCATAAAAGTGATGTCCATTAAGGTGATGACTGAAACCAGGGGAACACTGGTCTGGTTCCATAGGGATGAAGAGTCTGTTGCTTCCCACAGAGGAACTTGGTTTCCATGGCAATGATATCTGGGGAGCTGATATTAACGTCCCTGAAATGGTGCCTAATCCCTTTTTATACAAGCGAGTTAACACAGTATGCTGAGAGTGGCACACACTTTCACATAGATTAGCTGAATGAAAAAAGAAACAAAATGGAAAAGAAGGAAAAAGACATGGCTGCTCCTAGGCATGGCGGAGCAGAAGGTTTACTGTAGATAAAAGGGAGAACATAGCCAGAGGCAGGGACCCCTGGGAGAGTCCAGAGTGCACATGACCAGGCTGAGCTGGGCCATGTGGACAGAAAGGGAGGGAGGGAGGGAGAGGACGAAACCATGCACAGCAGCCAGGAGGCCGAATGTCCAAAAAGGGAAGGGTAACCAAAATGTCTGGATTATTTATGGAAGAGATTTTAGGGGAAGGACAGCCCAGCTCCTGGAGTAGAGGGCAGGGTTTGAGAGCCATACCCTGTAACAGGTAGGGACTGAGGGATGCTGGGAGAACTTGGTGACCAGGTCTGCTTTGATATGTTAAAGAGGTACGTTAGCCATTTGTTCTGGGTTTGAAACTTAACACCCCAGCCTTTTGGTTGATAATAAATGAATGATAAGGGGCGATGTAATCATCTATGACTACTTCCTGCTAACGTTGGTGCATCATTGGGGATTCAAAAAGCTGGAATGTTGGCCAAGTTCAGGGAAAGAGACTGTTCCAGTTACTGTCCAGTCTCTGGAGGACCATCTGGGGCTAGGCACATGCAGTTTGCAGTCTTTAATTGATTGGAAATCTGCTGGAACAGATATAAATTAGGGGCAGAAGTTAAAGTTAAGGAATTTAGGGAAAAAATTTTTTTAGATGTACATCTGAAACTTTTAGGCCCATGGTCCTGGTAGCTGGGGAAGGAGGTCCTAAGACCAAAGAAAAGGGAAGAGATCCCACCCTCAGGAATAGGCAGGTGGGGAAATAGGTTGTTGATTGCCAGTACTTATCTGGAATCCATTTGACCTATGAAAGATGGATCCAAGTGAATTCTCTGAACCTTACAAGATTTTTTTTTTTTGGTTGATGAAAAGAGGTAAAAGTTTTAGATGTGTTAGTATTGCCATTGATTTTAATCTGTACTGAAATCCACATTGTAAAAAAAGCAGCAGACTTATGCCTTTGAGTAATAGCTTTTAAAAAGCTTAGGGACACAAAAAATGATCCTGGGTTAAAAGCATGAATACTCTTTCCTATATTCAGAAGACTGAGTGTATATAAATTAGACAGATTTTTTAGAACAATGAGAAGCACTTCTAAGTCTGTACTTAGAAAACAGCCAAAGGGAATCTTGAGCTGTGACTATGACAATAGTAGTCAGTGCTGGAGTAGCAGCCTATCAGAATTCCATTGAATAATGTTAAGACTCTGAACTTTCGAAATCATAATACAACAGTAGCATAGTGATAGAAAGAAATCTGAAGTATTTTAAAAATCCTTGTTATATACCTTAAGTTATCTTTTTAAAAATCATCACTTAAACTTTTATGTCCTCAGACCTTTATAACTTGTATTTACACACCTTAGAACACCTTCTTAGACCCTAAAACACTTCCTTAGATCCTCATAACTTAAGCTTTCATATCGTCACATAAACTTGGCACCTTAAAACAACTTCTCTATATCTAACCATTCAGCAGGAGACACAAGCCATTGTACTGAGAACAGGTACTGCGGAGTAAGTTCCTTTAAATAAAGGAACAGTAAAAAGTTACATTGAAACCTGTTTTTATGAGTTTATCTCTTTTCTGAGTCTGGTAACAAAGTGAACTGTGTCTAGACCTAGTAGTAGCTCTAGGGGAGCGAGGCCTGTGGCCTGAATTTCACACACAAAGAGAACTGAGAAGGCAGCTGAGGGCTTGAGAAAGGAGCTGGGTGCTTGCTGCTGTTAAAGCTACTATCAGTCAGTATCCTTAGAGATCTGAGAAGGATAAATTATAACTGGAAATACAATGCAAATGGTCTATGTATCAATAAAAATGACAGTGACCCATTACCTAGATGGGCTACCTTAGGATCTGGGGGTCTCAATAATTTTATTGGGGGCAGTAGCTGTAGGGCTGCCATGCAGATCAGCATAGGCCTTTGGCTGCCAGACCCAGGCCTGAATTTTATTTTATTTTTTTTGTAGAGGAGCATCTTGGGGGACTGACCTTTCTTTGGCCAGGCAGGCAAAGTAGGGAAATCACCCCAAAAGTATCCATAGTGTGAGCAGAGCTGTGGCAGTATGGGGCAGTTCTGTCCAGTGGTTAGTGTCACCACAGCCCAGGTTTAGTGGTCACATTCCATCTATCTTCTTTGGATACCTCAAAGGTTCCTGCTAAGAGGAGCAGTTCTGTCTATTATGGAAGCTTCAATACTTTAAATGACATATTCTTCAGATCTCTGGAGCATTTGGGGACCATCTTTTAGATATCTGAATAGAAAAACTTGGCTTGTTTCTGGTTACTTGTTTTAGACTTAACTTTTACAACATATACAGGGTCTAAGTCTTATTCTTACAATTAATTGCTTTAATACTTAGCATGACTATAAGTATAATTCTAAACACATTAAAGAATTGGATCATTTATAAGTGACTAACCATGAAGTTATATTTCTTAATTATTTTTAACAGTTTATAATACGTTAGTCGCTTTCATAAGACTAGGACTTTATGTTACATCCCTGTCAGGTTTGGCCTTAAAAATAATAATTTTGAATTGAAGCTCTTCTAGCATCAAAAGAAAACTTTTACTCATAGATACAGTCCATAGAGAGACTGGCAATGTTACTAACCCTTCTGTAGTGTGCCATGGATAAATACGGGCTCAGTAAAGAAACCAAAATAGCCTTACCATGTGTGAAAGGGGAAAAAGTTTATTCCAAACTGCCACGGCTGTCTCCAGGGAAAGCTGGGAGAAGAGACAGGGGAAAGCTTTGGAGAATTAAATAGGATAGGGGAAAGGCTTGAGAGCTGGGTGGATATGGGAGCTTAGGGGTTAGCAACGACCTTGGTAAGTCAATAGGCACCACAGTCAGGCATTAACAGAAGGATCACAAATTCCCTTTGCCAGAGATAAGAAGGGTGACTCCCTTTTTAGCAAGCAAGAACTTTCTTCGAGCCCCTGAGGGAATGGAGGCTTTTGTGTAAATGCCTGACCTTGGAAAAAGTACTGTCATGAGGGACCAGGCATACCATTATAGAATATTGCAGAGATTTTTTTTTTGTATGGCTTAGCTCATCTAAATAGCTAAAACATAAAGTGAGCAATGATGATAGACAAATATTGCTGTGAACCTGAGTAGGCCTTAGGAATTTATAAATCTTAGTTATCAAATATACCTTTTTTTTTCTGGTTTTTCGAGACAGGGTTTCTCAGTGTAGTTCTGGTGCCTGTCCTGGATCTCTCTCTGTAGACCAGGCTGGCCTCGAACTCACAGAGATCCACCCGGCTCTGCCTTCCAAGTTCTGGAATTAAAGGTGTGTGCCACCACATGTGAGAGCTAAAGTTGCATTTAAATTTTAATAACTATACCTAAAAGATCCATAAAACAAAAACGCCTCTGATCTGTAAGCCCCTTGCCAAAGACAGTTCCCGAAACACTGGAGGCTACTGTTATGGGAAACAACAAGCCACATGTTCTCACTCCCCTAAACAAGTTTATTTGACCTATCTGCACCAGATGTGCTTGGTCACATGTGGGTAAGAGGTTCACGGCAGGAAATATGTTAGGATGTATGCTTCCCTCTGATTGGATGTAGATAGGAGGTATGTAGGTAGGAAATACTTCAGAAGGTATGCTTGGACCGATGGAAAATGTGAACTCTGGGTTTGGCCTTTGAAGCCCCTGAATATTGTGACTCAGGGCTATTTCCTAGAAACCCCGAAATAGACCTGGACAGAGATCATCCACCTGTCCAGTGTTTAATTAAAGTTTGCTTCAAATTTGACTTTAAACTGTGGTCGTGGCTTTATTCTTGACCAGTGAGATCAACAATTTCTGGAGGCCCCAGCAAGATTCAGACCACCCACCCAAATTCTAAAGCTGGACCTTTACTCTTGACCTCTGAGGCTGAGGGGTTGCTTCAAGAGGTAGCTGCCTTGAGACATCCCAAGGCTCCAAGGCTGCTTTCAGTTTGAAGACTATTAGAGTGACCTGCCATGCTAAGGAAAGCAGCCAGCATCTACAGAGGCCTCCTGGTGAGTCATAGTCATAGTCTGGTTCTGTTCTGTGGGATCCCTATCTGGGATATGGATGGGGTTCGATGGGACCTCAATATTCTCCTATCCAGGGCAAATAGTGAGGCTTCATCTGCCCACCTGATTCTGGTTCTGGTTGGAAAGTTTTGTTTGTCTTGTTGGGAAGTTTTGTCTGTTTCTTGAAAAAAGTTGTGCCTGGCTGTTTTGTGGGAAAGTTTTGTCTGTGTTTTCTGGTGTGTTTGTAAGTTTTATTGCAAGCATGGAGCTGAGACAGAAATGGGTGGGACATTTTTGCTGTCCCTGCTGTCTCCAGCTGCCAGTCACCACCACTGCCATGGCTGTTGTTATGGCTGGGCCTCAGAATTTATCTCTGAGTTCTCTCGTCATTGGATTTGGGTTAGCAGGAGCTCAGATGTCTTTTGGGTTTGGATAACATTACAATTGTTTTATGCTGTCTTATTTTAGTGGAAGGCTGGCTCTAGAGCTGGGTATGGCTCTTCCTTCTTTAGACCCAGGCATGCTTATTTAAAAGTTTCCTCTATGTCCTTTGCCAGTTGATCTGCCTGACACTGTTACGGGGAGAAGAAAGCAAAGCAGAACAGCTATAAAAAATTAGACTCGGTCTATGTGAACATGATGTAACTCAAGATTTATAAGTTTATTTTGTTGGATATGTTTAAAATTCTGTAAAATTTACGTGGAAAGTTAACTTAAAACTAGTAACATGGAGTTGATAGTTAAAAATCTATGCATAGACCAAGAACAGCCATGCGTCCTGGGGACGGAACTCAGGTTGTCCGTCTTGGCAGCAAGCACCTTTATTGCTGAACCACCTCGCCAAACTGTTTGGGTTTTGTTGTTTGTCTTGATTTAAGATTTTTATTTGTAATTATAAAAAAAATCTATGCATAGATAATCTTAAAGGAACCATGTGGCATGATTCCATTTTGAGATATAAGCAATAGGTGGATTGCCATCATATTTAGGTAGCCACATGTCTGGCAATAACCTTTGCCAAGGTTGAAGTGGGCAGATGTCACGTCACTTCACCATGTTTGGGCAGACCTGTGGCTAGCAGCCATCTTTGCTAGGGTTGGAGAAGATAAATGTCACATGACTTCAGCATCATCATGGCATGGGCCTACTAAGGAGGCAACAGCAAGCATCCAAGATATTTTAGATTAGGATGAATTTTTGTATGATAATTCCTGCCCTGTGCTGAAAACAAGGTTTATGAAAGATAGGATTTAAAAATAATACTTATTTAATAATGTATTAAAGGTGTAACATCATGCATTCATATGCAAGAATGTACCTTGTGCTGACAGCCAAACTTTGTGACATCAGAGTCACCCAGGTGGTATTGGTTTTAAGATATGAAGAAGTCACATGTCTGCAAATGTGTGGCAGGGCTAGAGTTCCCAGAGAGCCCAGTTGCAATGATGGACCCTAGCAGTTTTGGAAATGCTGGTGACATGTGACAGTCACCAGAAACATCAACCATGATGAAATGGAGCCAGTTGGAATCTAGAAGGCAGGCTGTGTCTATCCTGCTGATAGTGGGATCAAAGAGATGATCCAAGCCCCTTGAGAAAACCCAAAGCATTGCAAATGAACCCCAGTTATTGAGCTTTGAATTATTTGCACTGTTGGAACTTGGTTTTGCCTTATGCAGATAGTGATTGTGCCCTTTATCTTTCCTCTTGAAGTAAAAACAGATACTGCATATTTTTGATAATGCAGGAACACACAGTTGAGAGATTCTAAACTTTTTTAAGAGGAAATTTTGGAGTTTTACAGAAAATTTAAATTAAAAAACCGGATAATTCTTTAAGGAACAACTTTTAAAATATTTAAATTTATAAGGCTATGGGACAGTTTAAGTTTATAAAATGTTTTATATCAATGGTATTTAAATTTAAAAAAAGTAAAAAGGTTAAAATTTAGGGCCACAATTATGAGTACTAAATACTGAACACCAGAAACTGGAATATTCCTATCTTACGGTAGAGCAAGACAATGACTTGAGCAGTCTGGAAAATGGCTTGGATGGAGCAGCTTCTTAACGTGTGCCCCTTTGTGGGGCAGGGGGTTGAAAGACCCTTTTTCAGGGATAGCCCAGGGCCACCTGCATGTTGGATGCTTGTACATAATAGCAGGAAAACTGCAGCTACGTCATAGCAACAGGAATGGCTTTATGGCTGGGGAGTCACCATGACAGGGCTAACCGTGTTGGAGGGTGGCAGCAGGAGCAAGGCTGAGACCCACTGTTGTCGAGAATGGCTCTCCTTACCTTCATTAAGAACGTATGTCTAGCCTCATTGCTTTTGTGAACTTTCTTAATCTTAAGCCGCTTTGATAAACTGAGTCATATAGGAAACTGTTATATTCTGTAATGGTGTGCTATAAAAGGACCAGAAAATTTCCCAGTCTTTCTGCAGACTGTGTTTACGAGCTAAAAGTTTTATTTTGATACTATAAGGAGCTTAAATTCAGAAATTGTTATTTTTGAGGGCTCAAACTTAGCAGAGATAAAGCTATAAAGTAATTTTCTCAAGGTCAGGCATCTAGACAAAAGCCCCATCCCCTCAGGGGCTTGAAGAAAGTCCTGCTTGCTAAAAAGGGAGTCATTCTCCTTTTAGCTGGCAAAAGGAATTTGTGACCCTCCCATTAACATATGACTGTGGTGCCTACTGACTTGTCAAAAGCATTACTAGCCTCTAGGCTCTCTCAGTCCCTGCTCACAAGCCCTACACAGCAAATCTTAGTAATCTTAGTAATAGTTGTAAACTGTTAAAGATGATTAGGATATGCAATAGTCAATTACCTTATAAAGGATCACATTCTTTAATGTGTTCAGAACTGTACTTGTAGTCATGCTAAGTATTATTATGATTAATTATAGGAAAAAGCTCTATTTAGCCTATATGTGTTCTCAAGGTTAATCCTAGGTTTGTTTAGCTTAGATATACTTAACAGATAATGGTTCTCAAACTTTACAGAGATCTAAACAGAGGAAAAATGTTCATGTTTTTTAGCCTAAATCTATAGTCTTTGCTGCAACTCAAAGGAGAGTCTACTTCAGCTCATTACAGGTACCTGCTACCTGCTTTTTCTACAATGTGGATTTCAGTACAGCTTAGTAATGATAATATATCTAAAATATTTGTCTCTTTTTTGTAAATTAAAAATCATGTAAAATTTAAAGAATCTAGGGAGTCATAAGACTCAGATCCACCTTTCACAGGTCAAAAGGACTCCAGATAAGTACAACTTAAATTTCCCCATCCGTTTATTCTTGAGGATGGGATCTCTCCCTCCTGGTCTTGGGACTCCTCCCCTTCCCCCAACTACTAGGACTATGGGTCTTAAAGTTCTAAATATAATATTTTCCTTCAAGTTCCTAAATTTTAACTTCTGTCCTAGTCTATATCTGTCTCAGTAGATTTCCACTTGGTTCACAGACACCATCAGGGAATCCACTGCTGACTATAAACTTGTTCCAAATGACTGTGGGCTTTGCACTTGCTGAAAGCTGATGTAGACTAGTCCAGCTGATGTGAATGCTCCCTGCCTGTTGAGCTGGGTCAGTGAACCAGACACTTCTGATGAATGCCCCATTGCCTGAATTCCCTCCTTGCCTATGTCTAGCATTCTAGCTCTCCTGACAACAGCATCCTAATTATAGCAGGAAATTGTTACAGAAGAGAATATGTCACCCTTTGTTCCCCAGCAGGCTGGAGTGTTAGAGCAAAAGGAAATTTCCTAGCATAGGGAACAAAAAGTTACTTATAATGCCTATTGGCATACCAGGAAAGGTGCCTGTTGAAATAAAATAGACCCTGATCTATGAATAGATAGATTCGTTAGCTGAAATAGTTCTATAATAAAATGGGGCACTCAACCAGCTCTATGTAAAACAGAGAGGTTATTTTATAGCTTTAAGAGAAAAGTGTTGTTTAAACCACTTATGAATCATTAGAAATAATCTTGCTGTACTAAAAAAAAATATCATTGCAAAAAAAAAAAAAAAAAAGAGACCTGAGATGAAATAAATAACTAGTCCCCATTCTCATTTCCAGGTTTTTTCTAGATAGCAACTTTGATATCAGCCATCACAGGGCCTTTGGCCCTTCTGCTTCTGCTATTGTTGTTGTGTATTGCATCATTGATGCCTTAACTAAATGATAATTCCTGTCCATGTAACATTAAGCTGATGGTTATTAGATCCCAGTGTAAATAGGTACCCATTACAGAGTCAAGGATTTGACTCAGGATAAAACTACAGGGGTGAATGTGAGAGCCAAAGTTACATTTTAAGCCCAAGATATCCATAAAGCAAAAATGCCTCTGATTTGCAAGTCCCTTGCCCAAGGACAGATAGTTCCTGAAATGTTGTAGGATATTATTTATGGGAGATAACAAGTCACATGTTTTCACTCTCCTAGACAAGTTTGCTTCATCTGTCTGCACTGGATGTGCTGAATCACATCTGAGTGAGAGGTTTACAGGCATGAAATATGTCAGGATGTATGCTAGCCTCTGATTGGATGTAGGCTTGAGGTTGTAGGCAGGAAATAGGTCAGGATGTTTGTTTGCTTCTGATTAGACTTGATGGGAAATGTGAATTTTGGGTTTGGCCTTTTAAGCCCCTGCCACCTGTGACTTAGGGCCATTTTCTAGAAACCTAGATATGGACCTGGCCAGAGCC
Organism: Peromyscus maniculatus bairdii; assembly: GCF_049852395.1. NCBI lineage: Eukaryota > Metazoa > Chordata > Mammalia > Rodentia > Cricetidae > Peromyscus > Peromyscus maniculatus. Next base: position 24,190,450 of record NC_134860.1, on the reverse strand, counting down.
CATCCACCTGGCCAGTATTTAATTAAAGCTTGCTTCAGATTTGACTTTAAACTGTGGTAGTAGTCTTATTTTTAACTGGTGAGATTAATAACATATCTTACTTATATAAATTTTCTAGCAGCTTGGTGTTAAACGTTTAGCAAAGATATACATAGTTAGACATACAACTTAAATCAGCTTTTGTTAATCTAAATAGATCTTTATAGTTTTATATAACCTTAAATGTTAACTATCATATGCAATATATTCTAAACCAGAGTTGAATCACATAAATAGTATGTTGTAGCAAATTAAAACTTCTATCTATAGGTTTCAATTATAAGCCTTTTGCTGTAAGTTTTAAGCCACATTTTGCTAAAGATTTTATAGATTCCTTACCCACACCCAATAAATTTACAAATCACTCCTGAGATAAAGACTGTCTATGCAATAGTCTTAAAAGATTTCTTGAAAACAAAGGCCCCCCCCCAGAAAAAATTTCAGAGTAGAAACTTATAGAATCTTAGAGATAAGAGACTTTGGGATCATTTACTTGTGTGGGGGCAGAAATTGCTACAATCTATGAAAATTTGAGACTCGATTATGGCGTCTTTGGCCATCGAGCTATACTGAGGCCAAGCCATTTTCAGTAGGACAGTAAGGCATTAAGAGAATCTGAGTTTAAGAAAGGAATTGAGTCCAGGGAGAAAAGGAGTAAGGTCCATAAAAGAAAAAGAACTCCATAGGCAGTGTTAGGCAGCTAAGAGACAGAACAGTGTAGCCATAAGGGACAAGGAGGAACAAGCAGGAACTCCACTGGAGGTAGGGTTCCGATACTTTAGAGGACACAAGGGCCTAGATAAACTGTAGGACTTAGCAGGCAGCTCCTAGGGGCAGGCAAGAAAACTCACAAGGGTACTAGGAGAGATAGAATAGGTACCTCCAAGGAAAAGGGGACAAGGAAAGGTCTCAGAACCTGGAGTGTGTAGGCAACTCCTAGGGGGAGGTGAAGAAGTTCCAACTGAAAGGAGCCATGCCCTTGCCCCAGTGATCAGATCAGTGAATACCCTAACTGTCATTACAGAACTTTTCTACAATAACTGATGAAGGCAGATTCAAAGATCCACAGCCAAACACCAGACAGAGATCCAGGAGTCCAGTAGGAGAGAGAGGAGGGATTCTATGAGCAAGTGCATGTAGATGTAACCAACTGTCTTATTAAACAAGGAACACAGAACCAATGCAAAGAAGAAAGCCAAGAGGTCAGAGCTAAGAGCTAAAACCTTACCCTTCCTTCTGTGGTGGTCCTACCTCTCTGAACCAGAGCTACTTCCTGTGTGTCTGTCTTTTTATAGTGTTTCTATTCTGCCGTCTCATTGGTTGTAAATCCAAACACATGACCGCCTCATCATGGCCTGTCTGTATAGACCTCCAGGTTTTCTATGATTGGTATTGAGATTAAAGGCATGTGTATCCAATACTGGCTGTATCCCTGAACACACAGAGACTTACCTAGCTCTGCCTACCAAGTGCTGGGATTACAAGCATATGCCACCACTGCCCTGTTTTCCTATGGCTTGCTAATAGCTCTGACCCCCGGGCAACTTTATTTATTAACATACAAATAACATTTTAATACAAATAAAATATCACCATAAGTGCATCAGGATCATGATGGGGAAACCTGCAGAGATGACCAAACCAAACTAGTGGGAACTCATGAAAGTTGGATCAATGGCTGTGGAGCCTGCATGGGACTGGACTAGACCCTCTGTATGGTGAGACGGTTGTGTAGCTTGATCTGCTTGGGGGCCCTCCTGGTGGTAGAATCAGAATCCATCCCTGGTGCATGATGGGGTTTTTTGGAACCCACTAACTATGATGGGACACCTCGTGCAGCCTTGAAGCAGGGGAAGGGGCTTGGACTTGCCTCTAGTGGATGTGCCTCCCCATTGGAGGCCTTGCACTCTTGTAGGGGGCAGTGGGGGTTGGACTGGGAGGGGGAAGGCTGGGGGGGAGGAGGAAGGAAGAGGGGGATGTTTGATGGGTGTGTAAAATGAATGAAAAAATTTTCTTAAGAAAAAAAAAAGAAAGAAAGGACCCACGCCCTTGCAACCTTCCCCTTAAAACAAAATAAAATAAAATTTATAAGAAAAAGAAAAACAAACAAAAAACATAACCAAAACCAACAGACAAGTCTCAGCTTGGAAGCTGTAGTGTGGCCCAGTGAGTCACACAGTTTACCCTTTAGTCCACACATCTTTACTTGTAAGTGTTCATTCCAATGAGTCATTGGTCTGGTTGGAGGCCTCTGGCTCCTGCTACATCTAGTGGGTCCTCACAGGACTGCCTTTGAATATCCTGTTGCTGCCTTGTGTCATGGAAATCCTGTAGCTTTGGATCTTCAGGTCTGGCCCCTTCACATGCTGCAGCAGTTCATAGATGTTGGCAGTGGATGTTGGGGTTGAGGTGGATGTTGGGTGGGTTAACTCAGAGTCCTGATTCTGGGCCTGGGTGGTAGCTGAGTTGGTCAGCCTCCCAGCTTTCCCTCATCATCACCACCAGAACAAACGTTCCAGCACTGCCCTGGCTAGCTCACCCAATCCAGCAGGTAGCAAGGAGTGGGGCCAGTTCCTCTGCTCTCCCACCCTCGGGTCTTGCTCACTCACACCCACACCATCAGGACCAGCTCTGCTCTTTTGCCCAGATGAGTCTGCACTTGGGGGCAAGGCCAGCTCTTCCATTCTCATGCTCCCGAGGCAGGCTCTCCCAAAAGGTATGTGTGTGTGGAAGGGGCATCTTCCCCTCACCCCTGCCACCACATAGCAGATGAGGGGTGCAGGGGGAGTCAGGACTCCTGCTTTCACGCTCTCAGTGCCAGCTCACCTGCGCCCCCACCAACACCATCAGCTCTATTTTGCTGCCTGGGCAAGGTGCAGGGTCCACTCTCCTGAGTGCTGCAGCAGGTGAAGGGAGGGCCAACTCCCATTCTCAGGACCTCAGGGCAAGCTCTCCCACCTGCCACAGGCAGTGAGGGATCGGGGTGAGGGGAAGGTATCTCTTCCTCACCTACTCCACCATATGCTGATGAAGGGTGGGGCCAGAACTCCCACCCATGTGCCTGGGGTCTATCACCCATGCCCCCATCAGTAGGGTCAGCCCTACTGTGCTGCCCAGGCAATGTGCAGGGCTCACTCTAATGAGTGCTGCAGCCAGTGAGGGGACAGGATCAACTCTCCCATCCTCGTGACCCTGGGACCAGCTTCCCTACCTACCGCAGGTGGTGAGGGGTGAATCTTTCCCTCACTCAACACCACTGCGTGACAGACAGATAGTTGTAGCTAGAAGTTTTTCTGTGTCCCACTTGGTCCACAGCCACTCAGACCCAAGTAAACACACAGAGGCTTATATTAATTAAAATGGCTTGGCCATTATCTCAGGCTAACTACTGACTAGCTCTTACACTTAAATTCAGCCCATATCTATATGTCGCCACATTTTCCATGACTTTACCTGTGTGCCATTACATGCTGCTCCCTGGACGGTGGGCTGGCATCTCCTGACTCAGCCTTCCTATTCCCAGAATTCTCCTTGTCTGCTTGTCCCACCTATACTTCCTGCCTGGCTACTGGCCAATCAGCATTTTATTTATCAACCAATCAGAGCAACACATTCACAGCATACAGAGCGATATCCACAGCAGATAGTGGGGACTCTCCACCGCTCATGCCAGACCTGGCTTACCCTCACACTCACTAACAGGATCTGTTCTACTATGCTGTCCAGGTGAAGGGCAGGGCCCACTCTCTGGATGCTGCAGTTGATGAGAGGAAGGCCAGGTCTCCCTAGTGCTACAATGAGGGGCGGGGCCAACTCTGTGCAGCCCTGTCCTCACTGACACTTGACACAGACCATGGCTGTGGCAGGGTCACAGACCCAAACATAGCCCTTCACAGCAACCCAGGCCTAGACAACACCATGGCCCTGGGTGGCAGCACAGGCCTCTCAGATCTGTATGGCCCCAGCAGTGGCATGGTCCTTGGACACTAACATGGCTCTAGGTGGTGGCCCAGACCTGGGGCATCCACGTGGCCCTTGGTGGCAACACTGGCATGGATATCAACACAGACTCTGGCTATGGTTGGACCATGGACCCAGACATGGTTCTTGGCAGCAGCCTGGGCCCAGATATCACCATGGTCCTAGCTGGCATCTGGGGTCACCTGGATTGGCACAGCCCCAGTGACAGCATGGCCCTCTGTGGTAGTTTGAATGTATTTGGCCCCAAAAAACTCAGAGAGTGGCACTATTAGGAGGTGTGGCCTTGTTGGAGGAGGCAGGATGACACACACCTTTAATCCAGACCTTGAGGCTGGAGGGCACACCTTTAATCTAGGCCCCACCTTCTGTTGGAAGTGTGTCATTGTGGGGGTGGGCTTTGAGGTCTTTATCTCAGGCTTCACTCAGTGTAATAGTCAGTTGATTTTCTGTTGCCTTTGAGTCAAGATGTATAGACTTTCAGCTCCAGCACCATGTCTGCCAGCATGCCGCCATGCTTCCCACCATAATGGACTGAACCTCTAACCTGTAAGTGAGCCACTACAATTAAATGTTTCCTTCATACGAGTTGTGATGGTCATGATGTCTCTTCACAGCAGTAGTAAACCCTAAGACACCCTAGAATGCCAACCTATCCCAGGTGGCCACTCAGACCCCAGACATATACTTGGCTTTTGATGGTAAAGGAGCCATGGATATCAACACAGATCCTGGTTGTAGTAGGGCCACGGACCCAGACACAACACTCAGCTGTAGTTCATGTCTGGACATTACCATGGCCCTGGATGGCAGCACAGCTTCCCCACCCAGATCTGTATGGCCTCAGTGGCAGCTTGACCCTCAAACACCAACATGGCCTCAGGAATAAGCCCAGAGTATGGCCTCTGCACAGCCTTCAGTGGCAACAGGAACCAGGGACATCAACACAGACCACTCTGGGCCCAGACTCAGACATGGCCATTGGCAGCAGCCCAGGCCTACACATTGCCATGGCCCGGGTGGCAAGTAGGCCACCCACATGAGCCCATCCTTCATCATCTTCTTCAGATCCACCTCTTTGCACAGCATATGAACCATTTTGTATCTCTCTCTCTCTCCCCCACTTCCCCACCACATACTCACAATGGTGCCCAGAAGTCTGGTGCCACAGGCGCTAGGCTGGCTTGTAGTGATTTCTGCCCACCTAAGCCAAGTGGCCTGGGGCAGAGCTATGGCTGTCCTTCTCTCACCCAGCACCTATTCTTTTCTAATGAGACAGAAAAGGAAAGGATTTGGATGAAAGGAGAAGTGGGAGGAACTGGGAGTAGAGAGGGGGGAAACTGTAATCAGGACAGATTGTATGAGAAAAGTATCTGTTTTCAATAAAACAGGAAAGAGAAAAAGAAAACAAATGGGCATCTAAGAGGTAATAAAATATAACAAGATAAAAGAAACAAATACATTGGAACAGGACAAAATGAACAGAACCAGCAAAAGGAAAGGAGCCCAAGAAACAGCACAAGAAAAAGATACAGATGCAGAAACCCACTTGATGGCATACTTGGGAAGCCTGTAAAAACACAAAACTGGAAGCCATAATATATTCCCAAAGGACTTGTTGGGTAAATAAAATAAAACAAAGGTAAAAAAATAAAAAAGATAAAATTTTTAAAAAAGCAAAAAAAAGAAAAGAATAAGCCCTGACATGCCATTCTGAGAAAAGGAGCCTCCAAAAATATCTTTATCCGAGGGCCATCTACTTGGGCCTGGGGCCTATCCTTCCCAGTAAGATGTCCTATACATTTTCATTTGCAAGTGTTTATTAATTGGAGATAGCTTCTAGGTTAGGGATGGGGGCATGTGTTCGTGACTCCTTTAAGTTCTAGGACCTCATCTGGTGCAGATTCCTGCAGGTCCTGTGCATGCTGCCCCAGTGTCTGTAATTTCATATGTGTATCAGTCTTATTATATTTAGAAGACTATATTTCCTTGCTGTCCTCCATCCCCCTGGTTTTCTACCTCCTCTTTTGCAGGGTTTCAACTGCTCTAAGGGGAGGGATTTTATATTTCTCATTTGGCAGCATGCAGAGTACTTTCCTATAACAAAGACATTAGAATGTAGGGGTGAATTCTCTGTGTAGGCACCAGCTCACCTTTTCCCTTTTCCAAGTTCAGTGAGTCATATCATTGTGATCTTCATCAACGTGGCCTTGATGTCACTCTGTGGAGAGCAACCTACAGACTTGGGAACTGCTTGGTTTGTTTGGGGGTTCCGATGGGGCCCATTAGGCCACTAACCCATTTAGATGTAAACCAGTCCCAGTATTGGAAACTTCATTTGGTGACAAGAGATGGCCAAATGGGACTCTGTCTCCTCTGTTATTTGGTGACTTTATTTAGATCGCCTTTACATATGAATATATTTTAGGAAGCTTCTATTGTATTAGGCTTCCATACTACCCCTCAAATGGCCCTTAATTTTAGCTGTCTCTTGCCATAGTCCCTCCCTCATGCCCCTCTTCACTTCTTCTCCCCAAATGATCTCCCCATTCCAGTAGTAACCCCTCCATGCACACACTCACTGTCATCCATAACTATTAATTTACTTAACAGCTAATATCCATTTATAAGAGAATACACACCACCTTTGTCTTTCTGGGTCTGTGTTACATTTTTTAGGATGTTTTTTTTCTAGTTCCATTCAATTATCTTTGACTTTAAGTCTTTAACAGCTGAATAGTATTCTGTTGTTTAAATGTACCACATTTTCTTTGTCCATTCATATGTTGATGGACATCTAAGTTGTTTGCAATTTCTGGCTGTTATGAATAGAGAAATAATGAACATGGTCTCTGTAGGATGAAGTATCCATGGGTATATGCCCAAGAGTGGTATAGTGAATCTGGAGGTACACAACACCTGTAGATTAGCAATTCATCTTGGAAAAGGAAGTGTAATGATGCACTGGTGAGTCTGGATGATATTTCCAATCATGGGGCTGTATCATCTGCCGTGGGATTTCCCATGTTCCACCCCTTGACTCTGAACTATGGTACAGATTCTTCTCAGTGATTCTTCTCAGTGATAAACTTGGTGTATAGAGGATACAGAAACAGAACATGTGAAATTTAAGATAAAAAATAAAAGTACTCTTTTGTTGTTTTGGGTACTAAGATTGTATCCAGGACCTCGTAGCATTAATTACACCCTGAAGCAACATCCACACCCTTTTTGTATATTGTCTTACTGAGTTGCCCAGGCTGGCTCTGAACTTTCAATCCTCAGGCTTCAGCCTCTTGAGTGCTTGAGTGACAGGCCTGTTCTGCCAGGCTGGCTTTAAATATACACTTATTTTCAACTTCTACCAGTTTTCAGAAGTTCCTCAGGGGAAGGAGGTAACTTCATCTTCCGGATGAAAACTGTGAGGCCCATGCTGTTCTGTTACCGTAACTAGCAAGTGAAGGTGCGGTGAGTTTGCTTACAGGCGGTTAGCCACTAAAGCGGAAGCTATCGTCCCTCTCCGGGGCTTTGGCCTGGCTCAGGTATCAGCTCTGCATGGCAAGGGGAGGGTTGTGCTTTCTGCTATGTCTCCTGTTGGGACCTTGCTCTCTCTCAGCAGCTGCTTCCTGGGCTTCCACAGGTTGACACTGGAGAGAGAGGCCTGTACAGCTGGTTGTCAAGCACTAGCGAGATCTGTTAAAATCACTCAGTGGTAATGGTAAGTTCTTTACATTCTCCCTGTAAGCTCCTCCGATGCTTGCTTTTCTGTAAATAAGCAAAGACCATGGGGGCAGGGTAATTTGACTTTGCAGTGGCAGGTGTGGGACTCTCCCTGGCTGCCTTGAGCAGAAGGACTGTCAATCAGGCAGGCTAACCTTATGCCTGTAGCAGCTGTCTTGCACACTCCATGGGCGCCTTGAGGAAATAAAATAACAATCAATATGGGTTCCTCAGTTCCTGAAGGTGCTGCCCCAGTCAGAGCTGCTTGAAAAAGTTTCTTCCAAACATTTGCTATCATGGGCCTCAGTGAACTCCGAATGACCCTACCGTGGTTTCCATTCAGGCCAGGGGCTGGGCACTATCAGAAGGACTGTTGTGACTGGTTCTAAGAGGGAAGGCTTTGATTGGAACAGACACACAACTTTACTTATTGCTTGTCTTTATTTGCATTTGGTGCACTGTGATTGGTGCAAACACAAACCTTAGTTTGCATGTGAAGTATGCTGTGATTGATTCAAACATTGCTCCCCTGAACATACGAGCAGGTTGCTCAGGAGATGATCACTTTTGCTGCCTCTTCTGTTTTTGCAACTGTAGGCCGAATGGAAGGCTTCTCTTCGGTGGCCTCTGCCCTGCTCTCAGTACTGTGAACTGACTTGGGAGAAGGAAAAGAAACAGCGGAGACCGCAAAAGAGTGGAAGTTAGGGCAGCTCGGCCAAGCTGTGGTAGGGCAAGGAAGCTGCCACTTGTCAGCTGCAGACGGAGTTGGACAATTCTGAAGTGACCAGGGCGGGGGAAGGGGAATGGAAGTAGAGCCAGGGCAAGAGAGAACAGTGAGCTGCAGGTGAAGGGAGGATGGATGGGAGGAGCCAGAGAGAAGTCAGGCTCTGGCTTCTGGGAGAGTTCTAGAGAGCTAAAAAACCTTAGATTCTAGGGTCTCAGATTTCCCAGGCCAGGATGTGTAACACTGGCTGGTGTTAAGGAATCTTGACTTCTTGGGCTAACACAAGGGCTAGAACACTGGTTAGTGTCCCAGGCTAATGAGTCCTAATGATACCTAGGCCTTCCCGGAAGAAGTAAAGCAAGAAGCAGGCAAGGGCTGAGGAGTCCATCTCTTCGGTACACAGAAGAGTGATAGCTCATACCTGAGACCTGCATGAGGACTAAAATGATAGAGGGTGCCACCTGCTGCTGCCCCCGCCTGCCAGGTGCTCCAGCACTTCTCCTTGCCTGCCCAGGATCTCTCTGAGTAGAGCAATTGAGAGGGTTGATGGGTAACGGGAAGAAAGGAAGGGGTGGCCGGAGAATAAGAAGGAGGATGCTATACTTTGGGACCAAACAAATGTTTAAACTTCTCAGGGATACTTTGACAAACTCACAGAGAATGTCCTGGCTTCTCTTCTTCTGTGGTCACTGAGACCTGGGTGTACATAGTGCTATTCCAGAGAAACTAATGGGATTCCTTCCTTAAATCTCCCAGGAATTGGCTGGCTGGCATCTCTGGTCTTGCTACCTGGAACCCTGGTTGCAGCAGAATCCTATTGGGAAGACTGTTAGTAACTCTGTGCTATTTCTCTCTTCTCTTACCCTCCACTACTCTCTGATCACATGTCCTTTACTCTATTGAATTCTGAGAGCCCGTGGCGTGTCCCAACCAGCAGCCTTTGCCACCACCAAAGCAGTTAGTTATCTCTGTGGCTGGCAGGAGAGCCTGTATGCTAGTTCTCTCAATGGAGAAGATTGAGTAGTGATTTTTCTAAGCATCCTCCTGTAACTTTTTACCAGACAGTAGCACTATCCACCCTTTCCCCTAGGAGGTAGGACACCTGCAGCAGATTGGCACTTTTCTGTAAAGAAATTCGCCTGAAAATCTCCCTTTTCCATTCTCCAGCTCCTCCATCTGCCAAAAAATTTTTGAGTTAGATCTCAGACTTCCCTTATGAGTGCTTCAAGTGCAAATTTAGCAACTTGCTTTGCAATTTCACATTCATCAAAACATTGATACCCCTTGAACCTTCAGTTTTAAAATTCTGTTTACTGAATTCAGTTCACCCACCAAAATGTCATTTTCCCACATGTAGCTGCACCATCTTATTAAGAATCAAATCATCTAAATTCAACAGGATTCAGCTGTATTCAGCACTCAAGTTTATTACATGCGTTAATGTGGACACTAGTTATATAAATATATACACTGGTGAGTTCTACACCAAGATGCTCTCCCTAATAGGAGGCCATGGGGAAAGTAAGAGCAGGAAGAGTTTTCAATGAGCAATAGTAATTAATAATAATAATAATAATAATAATAATAATAATAAAACTGCCTATGACAGGAATTGGTAAATCATTGATTATCCAAGATGAATTTTGAAGCTGGAAGGGAGCTGTTCAGTGTCCCTGAGACTTTGCCAAGATATTTGTAAAATGATAGTAGTTATATCAGAAGATTTTGCAAAATCCCACAACTTGAACAAAATGCTTTGGATAATGTTTTGTTTTGAAATTCGGGTTCTTTGAGAAGCAGATGTAAAGACAAGAGTCATGAAATTCACAGATAAATGGATGAAACCAGAAAAATATCATCCTGAGTGAGATATCTCAGACCCAGAAAGACAAATATTGTATGTCTTCACTTATATGTGTATATTAGCTTATAAGACAGTCAATGATAAGCAAGCTACAGTCTGTAGGACCACAGAGGTTAGGTTTAGAATAAGGGACTAGGGGATGGATCGACCTTCCTAGAAAGGAGAAGTAGAACAGATAGTTATTGATAAACGAGGGAATGGGTGGGACTGGAAAGGGAGGATCAAGTCGAGGAAGGGAATATGGGGAGAGACGGCCAAAATGAAGAGCCATTTGAGGGGTAGGTAGTATGGAAACCGACACAGTAGAGGCTTCCTAAAATACATACATATATGAAGGCAATCTAAATGAAACCATCAAATAATAGGGAAAAGAGGGTCACCAAATGAAGTTTCCAATACTGGAATTGGGTTACATCTAATTGAGTTGTTGACCAAAGGGGTCCCATGGGAACCCCCAAACAACCAAGGCTGTTGCTCTCCCTCAAACTGATGGCAAGGCGACATTGCTGAAGATAGAACTCACTGAATATGGAGAAGTCAAGCTAGTTCCTACATAGAGCCTTCACCCCTTTGTTCCAGTATCTTCTGTATAGGAAGACACTCTGCATGCCACCAAGATAAAAACATTAACGCCAACCCAGCCCCAACACCTTTGGTCTACAGTGATGTCTTGACTGCAGGACAGGTGTACTAGGACGATTGGGGCGCAAAGCTCATGGGAGTCAGAACCACTATCTGATTTGACCTAAGGCCTCCTTCTTGAGATGGAACCCATACCTGACACTGCTTGGGTGACCAAAAACCAGAGGCTAGATAGACTAGAGACCTGGGGTAAAACCAAATACTACTGGTCTTAAAAACAGCAATAAATGACTCCTAATAATATTCTGCTATACTCATATATCAGTGCCCTGCTCAGCCATTATCAGAGAAGCTTCCTCCTGCAGCAGATGAGAACAAATATGGAGACTCACAGCCAGACATTATTCAGATAATGAGAGAACTTGGAATGCTTATCCATAAATTGGATGTCTCTCTAATTCTTCCCCTCAGGGCTTAGGGGACCCCACAGAAGAGGAAGAGGCAGAAAGAGTGTAAGAGCCAGGGGCATGGAGGACACCAGGGAAACAAGGCCCTCTAAATCAACAGGAGCAAAGCTCATATGAACTCACAGAGACTGAAAGAGCACGCACTAGGCTTAAATGGGTCTGCACCAGGCACTCTACGTATATACTATGGCTTCCAATTTAGTGTTTCTGTGGGATTTCTGAGTGCATGAACAAGTGAATCTGTGATTATGATGTCTTTTCTTGGGCTCTTTTTGTTTTATCTTATTATATTTTATTTTGCTGTGTTAAAGAATGGGTGGATCTTGTGAATAAAAATGATCTGTACTTAAAAGCCAGAGATACCCATGTAGTCTGCAGATGATTTGACAAGATCATTGACATGCTCTTGAGTTACAGGAGAGACATTCATTCTATAAGTTCTATTACTCTAGAGCACCCTGACTAATACAGATAGTCGCCAAAGCAATGGTTCTCAACATGTGGGTTGTGACCCCCTAGGGTTGTATATTAGATATGTGCATTACAATTCATAACAGTAGCAAAATTACAGCTATGAAGTAGCAACAAAGTAATTTTATGGTTGTGGGTCACCTCAACAGAAGGAACTGTATTAAAGGGTTGCAGTATTAGGAAGGTTGAGAACCACTGCAAGAATTCTAAGCAGTAATAATCTAGTGATCTTTTCATTATAAAGTCACAAGGGTACTGTGGACTGGACACTGTCCTATGTGTGATACTTGTATCTACAACTCTATATGATTGTATGCAGAGTTCTGCTAAGTGGCCCATGGTAAAGGTAGATTCCTCTTTCCTAGGAATCTGACTCTTGAGTCTGTATTCCTGATTTTATCAAGCTATCTTGGGGAATGTATAATGTACTAAAGAACTCTAGTTGATTTCACAAGTCAATGAGAGGTATGCTCATTGTGGTGAACTTGAACCAGATGGCTGTGGCCAAATGATGTTTGCAACCACCCGTGTTGGAGTTGCTTTTCTCTTTTACAAAGTAGATGCCTGTTGATTTATTGGGTGAGTAGACACAGGGGGGATAGTTGCTATGTTGTCCAGTGAATGGCATTGAACTGATACAGTAAGGAGCGAAGCCCACCTGAGCAGTTCATTCTGCACGATGGACCTCAAGTGCGAGGGGGAAGTGAGGAGTCTGTTTCCACAGGAGGACAGCACTTTTAAATAAATCATTCAGTGCCTGCTGCTTTCCCTGGTAATGGGCTCCTGAGAGTGCAAAGCCAGGAGGTGCACAGTTCTCAGCCGCTGCTCCTCCTCAGGGACAAGGGCAGGATGGCAGCAATTAAGACGTGTGAAGAAAGGGTCGTTTGTCCTGTCCATTTGCCTTCTCCCACATGGCACGTGCGGGAAGGCTGGGGCGATGGCCCTTAGTCAGCTTCTTTCCATGATGGACACAGAACTCTAGCTTCAAAGTGCTGGGATGAGTCAGGTGTGATTTTTTTTTCTTTTACTTTGTAAATACAAAGCAATTTCTGTTGCAGAATTAAGTTTCTTACATTTGGCACTATGTTCCAAGTGTCCAAACTGTGTAGCAGGCTGAGAAATAGCATTGTTTGAATAGGTGGCAGCATGTTTCTCTTAGGGGAGAACAAATATGAATTTAGACAAGTGCCTTGCTAAAACACTGAGGATGTAGAAAATGGAGCCTGGGGGAAATGACTAAGAAGGCAAGGGTATTATAAAGGCAAAAACTGTTATGCAAATATTTTGCATAAGAAATAAACAGGAATTTGAGAAAGAGCAGAAATAAGGAAAGGAAAAAATTAGGCAATATGGCAATAGCAGGACCATCTGGGAGGAGGATGGAAGCCAATGAAGCACAAGGCTGAGAGGCCAATTTAGTCCTCCCTCCCTCGCCCTCCCCTGCTCCTTCCTTCCTCATTTCCCTTTCTCCTTCATCCTCCATGGCCGTTTTCCATCATCTCATTCTCTCCTTCATCCTCCACGCACCTCTTCCATCATCTCCCTCTCTCCTTCATCCTCCTCGCCCCTCTTCCTCCATCTCCTTCTCTCCTCTGCACTGTAAACACCTGGCATTGTCCTTTGGTCAAAATGAAACACACAAACCATCATATGACAGACTTTTGAATAAAATTAAAGAAAGGGAAAGGTGCCCCCCGCTTTTAAGTAAATGGATCCGAATGCTGTGAGTAGCTCGTTGCAGGAGGAGGAGAGATAGTGATACTAGGAGTAGAACAAGGGCAGGGCTTACCCGGGAGACTCGTGCTTCCCACGTGAGTGAGGTCTGCTACGAAGACAAAGGAGAACACACTCAAGCCTGCACTTCTCAGTGGCATACGAGGAAACACCGTATCATTAAAGACAGATGGGTCTTGAAGCCACATCCCTTCCTGTTTTTATTACAAAGTATAGGTGGAAGCTGCTTGCTCAGCCTTGTTTCTTAAGGAGGGAACTTGGTCTCTGGTCATACACATGGGCTGGAAATTATGCATAGTTAGGTTATTTTGCCTCATGTTTTCATTCTTCATAGCACTTATGATTTATATTTTCTTCTTGGTTTGCCCATTTGCTTCTTTACTCAGCAGGGAGCTGCCTTCCATGCTCATGCAAGGTGATAGTGCCTGTTTACTCTTATATCCCTGTAGTCCAGTGCTTCAGCACCTGTGTCTTGATTGAGTGCATAATCCTTCTGTTTTTAAACCTACAAAGTACCAGAGTAGGGACAGCATCCCTCAAGCCACGGTCTGTAAGAAAGGGACACCCCAGGCAATGAGACCAAATTCAAGTCCTGTCTTGCAGTAAGTGTCCAGCTCCATTGCTTATTAAGCTGTAGCTTCATTCCTTCCATAACCCTGTTCCATTTTCTATGCTAGCACAGCGTGTCCTTGGTTCTATAAAGATGACAGGAGAAGAGAACAAAGAAAGCTGTGTGCAGTTCTACCAGGAACTTTGGGAAGCATGCTCTTCAGTTAGGAAAGATCCATGACATGAGTTATGATGACAGAAGTCTGGCTGGCCTGTAGTTCTCCACAGGCATCAGCAGAAGGGAAAACATTTATTTGGTTCCTGATGCCACAGGGCTCTTCTCTGCATGTTGTGTATTAGAAGATCTTGAAGCAAATACTAGGATTTTGTTCATTGGTAGTTATCAAAGAAGGAAACAGTTGGAATGCCTACAGGAGCAAGTTAGACAGAAGGTAGAAGAATGTGGTGGTCTTGGAATGTTCAAGAATAAGGCTAGCTGGAGAATTAGGAGAGAACGTCTCAAATCACTGGAAGGTACAGACCCAGAGTGCACCTAAGAGGAGCTCCTGCCCAAGCCCAGGACCAGCCTTGAGACTATGTCTGGTTTCAAATTCACAAACTGGCAGGCCTCCAGAATTCATGCTCAGGAAGCTGCAGAGAAGAGGAGCAGCTCTGATCTGTTTGGATAATTTGAGACTCAAGACCTGAGTACCCAAGGAACTTGGCTCCTGAATGATATGAATGAGGGTGGCAGTTTTCACAAGACTTGCTGGGAAATAGTTGTTTCTAGAGTCAGTCTACCAATGGGAGATCATAGGATTGCTTGTCTAGGTTATTTTCCATAATGCTTGTAAATATTTTATGTTGGGCACCATAAAAGGCATCATTTTATATGCATATTATTATGTATATTATTTATGTTTGAAGACAGAAATGTTGACCATGGATATAGGCAACTCACACCAGGCTGGTACTCTCTTTTCTGAACTCTGTGACCTATGGAACCCCCAAACTCTCTCTGAAGTCACAGAATGTTCTATATGTAAAATTAAATATCACTATGGGAACATTTCCTATACAATTTGGGAGGCTTGAGAGTCAGCCTCTTCAAATGATGATTCTGAATTCCTTCTTTTGGATTCCTGTTGTGCTTCAAGGCTGTCTACAGAATGCATACTTCCAACTTGAAACCCAAAGAAAAAGAACGAGGTACCTCCAATTATATTCAGAACCTCCCTCTTTCAGACTCCAAGCCATAGAAAAGGGTGGATGGTATTGTGTAACCTCCGTTTTCATAAATTATTGCTACGGGCTTTATATTACCAAATTATCAGGTTCAAAGGAAACTCCAATCCCCCAAACTCCAAAGGGCAGTCCGAATATCCAGCCATGAGCTCAACCTGGACTAGAAGGAATTTTGGTGCTTAGATAAAAGCCAGCATTTCTCTGGAACTTGTGAAGTTGGTTCCTGTTATTTCTCTTACCTTTAGAAAAGGGACTTATGGCTCACCAATTAACATATACCTATGGCATCTATCAGCACAGCCAAGGTCCATGCTAACTTCCAGCCTCCCTCAGTCTCTACTCACAAGTACTTGTTATATGTTTCATTCTCCTGGCCCTTACCTCCCCACAGCTACTCACCCTTCTAAAATCAACTGGCTAGTCTCAATATTCTTGGCTCCAGCTCCTACTGAATTACTATGCTTTCTTTATTCTCTACCCTGTTATTCTCCCCTCTCTCAAAGATAGCCCTGGCCATATACAGTGCACTCGTCATACCTACATTCTATCTCTGCTCTGGACTCTTCTAGATGCCTCTGGATATTTTCTCTCTCTTATTTACAATTAAAACTTCCCCCTTAACCATGCTAGCTAGTAAGAAGGCTGAGCCATAGGCCATACAGTTTGTTATTAATATAAGCCTGTGTGTGTTTACTTTATAAGCAGCTGTGGGACCATGGGTGGGAGAGATTCGTCCAGAGAAACTGTCTACAACTGGAGTCCACCATCAGGCATTGATTCACAGAGACCTGAAAAAACCTTAAAAAAAGATTCCCAGCACACAGAAACAGAGCCAAGAGCAGTTTCTAGTTCATGTAGCTCATGCAGGAGGTGGTACAGAGATGCTGCCACGTTTAGCTTGAGCACAACATGGAGACGCCATCTCCAAACAGTGTAGTACACTAAGTGACGGATTTAGCTTTTGCTAGTGAAGACAAAAATAAAGGTTTCTGGGCTACATGTTACTTGATGGAGGCATAGACCCACTGCTTCCCAGAGCTGGCGATGAGCATGGTTCCCAGACCTGGTGGTAAACGTACCTCCATCACGTTGAAAGGCTGAGTGGGGCAGAGCCTGCAGCCAGGGCAGCTGCTAGGTCCTAGCCTTGCTGCAGTTTAAAGCAATGGTCAGAAAATGATTATGGACACACAATAAGAACAGCTTTAGATGAAAACAACTCTAAATGGGTTACAGTGTGTTTAAAAATATATGTAGATTTAGAAAAGTAAAGAGAGTGTATGGACAATCATATATAGTTTTAAAATAGTAAAATAAAGTCCTTAGAAAAGGGAGTAAAGTAATATAAAGAAAATGAGCCACATAAGGATGGAAAATGCACAGAAAGTCTGGAGTATATATTTATTATGTTGTCTTTAAATTTTTTTTGACTGCTATGAGACATTTGATTATAAAAGTTGCCAGATTAAACCAACTACATATTTTAAAAATACCTTGACTTCAAAATTTAAGTCAAAAGGTATACCACTTTGGGGGAGAGATTATGCTTTTATTTCCACAGGAAATGAATACCTGTGGATTCATTCTGTGTTAAGAAAAATCATATTTGATCGAGGAAGACCCCCTGAAATCCTGACTACAGACATAAAACATAAACTAAAAAGAACTTCAAGACACATGAGATATATTTTACCTGCTTAAACACATAAAAAAGATCTTTGGCTGACTTGTGTACAATGTACAATCTGTACTTGTATTAATGCAGATACATATGTTACCTTTAAAAGTTTATGTATTTTCAGGACAAAGGAACCAGACACCAATGAAAACAAATGGCCCAGATGATCCAGCATCTCAAAATGCTTCTGTTGCAGTTTTCTCTGAGTTCTGCATCCAAAACAGGTTCAAGGCTGCTGGCTGAGCTGATCCAACCTCATAGACTACTCTAGTCAGGACTTGACCATAATCCTAAATTTTCTTTGTGTCCCCATAAGACTACCAGTGCCCCCAATCAGCAGGAAGTAGACTAGAAAACTATGCCCATATTCTCAAAAAATGGATTATGGATGTTTGTCTTTGTTTAGGGTATTGGTTACAAATTTTTATTGGTCATAGTCAACCTGTTTCTAAAAGAAGAAAGGGGGATATGATATAGAAATGATAGGTTATTACTGAATCTGCTTTAATACAAAAAACCAACTATTAATCTTAAATAATTTACGTTATCATGGATTTTGGTTTATTGATACAAATTTAAAGTTAATTTTATTATACTGTATGTATGTTTCTACTCTTGTTTGGGGTATTATGTTTATGTAGCTTATTTAAAAATGTAATATATAATTAAGAAATACAATTTAATAGTCATCTTAATAGTTAAATTTATAATCATGTTAGTTAAGTTTTATAGATATTCAGAGATATAATTCAGATAGATAGGTAATCTTCAAATACTTCAAAGACCTACAGAATATTGCATTCAAAATATTTTAAGAACTTAGACTTTTCTGGACATGAAGACATGTCTGTTCCTGGCAGCATCAATCTACTTCAGAGAAGATGATGGGCATCAGAGAAGCTCCATATGGAATTTGCTTTCTTTGTGGCAAAAGTTAGCCATTTGGGCAAGAAACTGCTCTTGCCTGGACTGTTTGACAGCATTTGTATAAACTAGACATGCAGAGCCCGTAGGAATGTGACCATTGAACTTTGCCAAAACGAGGTAAGAGGGTCCTTCAGCTCCTGCTTCACAGAAGAAACTGCCAGACATTCTGCAGAACACAGAGGAAAATGAGTGATAAACTTTGCCAATAGGTGAGACAATCTTTCAAATTTCCTGCTTCATTAAAATATCTGCCAGAGACTCTAGACCTGTAGGCTGAAGATAGATGCCCCAATGTTACCGAGAAACTTCGGGTGATTATCCAGGCAGCCAGATGTCTCTGCCTACTCTTACAATTTTTCAGAAATTGCTTGCTTGCACTTCCTGTTTTCTCAGGTAACATTATTTTCCTTCTTAGGTCTTTGATGGAGTTGAAGACTAGATCATTATAATTATAGTTTTCCTTAGTTATGATAAAAGGTAAACTAAATATAGAACTTTAGACTCACAAATATAGGATAGATATAGAATATTTTCTTTGATTTTACCAAATACAAATAGACTAGATATTATAACTGTAACTCTTGTTTGATAACTGCTTTGTTATATATAATTTTATTATGTTAAAGTTAAAACCTTCCCTTTTGATTAGACAGAAAAGGAGAAGTGCTGTGGGATGTTGTTCTGTATGCCATGAATATGTGTTGCTCTTATTGGTTGATTAAAAAAAAGCTGTTTGGCCAATGGTGAGGCAGAATAAGGTTAGGCAGTATATTCAAACTGAAGATGGAGATGAAGAAGGGTGGAGTCAGGGCAGACACCATTCTGCTGTTCAAGGAGCAACAAAATGTGAACAGACTGGTAACACCATGGCCACATGGCAACATATAGATTAATAGAAATGGGTTGAATTAAGTTAAGAGCTAGTTAATAATGAGCCTGAGCCATAGGCCATAGATTGTAATTTATATAAGCTTCTGTGTGTTTACTTGGGACCAAATGGCTGAGGGACTAGGAGGGACACAGGAAAACTTCCAGCTACAATGCTTTCTCTATTCTCTATCCCCTATTATTTTCCCTTCTCTTAAAGATAGCCCTGGCCATGCCCAGTCCACTGGTCATGTCTACTTCTTTCTCTCTCTGTTCTGGACTCTTTCATATGCTGGGTATTTTCTCTCTCTTGTTTACAATTAAAATCTGCCCCTTAACCATTTCATGGGGCAGTCATAGCATCAGTTTACACACACACACACACACACACACACACACACACACACACACACACACACACCAGGTATATCAACTTTTAGAAAAATGAGCATAGTCCTGGAAAGCTACATTCTAAATATATTGCTTATGAATTTGATAGTTGTCTAAATTAATTAGCAAGCTGATTCTTTATCAGTATTCTTCTCAGGAATTGTTGGAAGAAATTTTCACATGAAAGTGAGGTAAGATAAATAGGACAGAGAAAACACAATCAATCATGTCACAATTTGGGAGTTGAGCAAAACACCTGAGACCTTTGCTCTGTGCAGACTGACATTTTCCTTCAGAGCTCTGTCTGTTTAATCAGTTTTCTTGCTGTTACCTGAATTATGACAGGTATTGCCACTCTGAGTTTGTTCGGTCAACTGAAATATTCTAGAACCATCTGTGAGCCACTCCGGTGTGCATGAGATGCCACAGCTAGAAGTGAGGCACATTAGCCAAAACGCTTTCTGTAAGACTTTATGAAGAAGAGAGTTTTTCACTCATTCATTCATTCACTACTTAATTCATTCATATTTCCATTAATTCTTAATCTATCCATCTGTCCAACTTCCCACTATTAACTGTAATTTGCAGCAGGGAGTGGTGATTGGCAACGAGTCAGATTCTTTAATTTGGAAGTAAAGGTCATGAAGCAAAGAGGGGATGAGATTTTCATTTCCCTGTCAGGTGGTGCTGAACCACGGGGGATGTGTGGATTTCAGATGCTTCTCTTTGAGGGGAAGTGGCTGCTGTGAGCAACAGTTTGGATTTGTTTGCTCTTCCTACCACTGGGGACATAAAAGAGTTGGAAAGCTGCTCCTGGCAAGAGCAGGGACCAGAGAGCTCTTCCCCATATTCTAGGCTCTCAGGAGGCAGCTTTGGGGACTCTACATGGACACACAGCTCCCCAGGATCCCTTTGATATTGGCCTCCTATGCATAGTCCTCAAAGATTAGATGCCAGTGTAATGTGAAGCAAAATAAACACAAACTTCCTCTGAAGGAGCCATCTACACAGAACTCTAAATGTGCCTGCCTAGAATCAAAGCAGTTACCTACAGTGTCACACACCTGGAACTTCAGTCTTGTTCTATTTTTTCAGGCATAAGGGATTTGTGAAATTTATGGTTTTATTCAGAGTATTATAGATTTTTATTTATCTTCTTCAAAGGCCAGTCTTTTGCTGGCCTGGTGCCAAGACTCTTGATAGCTACCTGCATGGTCTTCTTGAATTGATACATTGTAATTCACCTTAGCAATGCTTCAGATAAAAAGGAAACTCAATTGTCAAGTCAGCCAAAGCCCAGGTCTTTACAGAAAAAAAATGAATCTGGGCTCTGGGAAAGCCCCTAAGCCTAGTTTGAATTCCCGATGGGAGCCAAGCGTGATTTCCTGAGGAGTGGAACAGTGTAGAAAGGGAGGAGACTTGGATGCTACTGGCTTCCTCAGTAGAGGGCCATCTGCCAGAGTGTCATTCCCTTCCCTGAAAGTACAAGTAACACAGGTTAATTGATCAGCCGTGTCTGTATGGCAGAGGTGTGTCCAGGCTCCTTGGGTCTCTGATATGTGGAAGCTATAGGTGCTATGATTTGGAGTCAGGTGTCCAGGTAGGGCAGGAAGCCCCAGTGTTCTGGCTGTCTTCCTGCTCCAGGATTCTGTGAGGCACCAGGCTTGGAGCCTCTGTAGACCCATCGGTGTAGAGGATAGCCAGCCCATAGTGTTAGGCCCATGCTGTGGAAGAACATGGCCGATGGAGATGTCTGAGTTCACTCTCACCAACATAGCATGCCCCCGCGCCGCCCCCCCCCCCGGGAGGTTAAGAGTGTTTTGCATCATTACTGAGTCCCGCTCACCTTTCTTTGCTTTATCATGGGGCGAGTAATGCCTAAATAATATCAAAAGATAACCACTCTCATGAAGCAATCAACCAGATTCTCAAGTCTCAGCAAGGACTTAATATGTGATAGTTCCTGGGTATATTTTGCTTCTTTATGTCATGATTTTCCCTTGTGCAAAGCCCTGGAATAGAAAATGCTATGGGCTGCAAGAAGGGAGAGGTTTGCGAAGCCACCTGTAGAGGTGGCCGCTTAGATGGAGATTCTGTCTTCTCTTGACTTACCCATCACGCACAGGTCACCTTCATAGGACCCTCAGAAGCTAAGGAGCAAAGCCCTGGGGGCTAACAGGTACTGTCCGAGATCTGGTTGTATCCCTCGTTACATCATCCCTGCTCTTCCTCTGGTTTCTAACTCTGGCATCTGCATCTTTCCTCTCAGGTTTTCCTCAAGGCAGGCTGAATTTAACAGCCTTAGCTCCTGGGCTGCTCAGGTAGGACAGCTCCAGAGAGACTGTTTGCTTTCCCAGAGGCGTCCCCTGGGCGGAGCTGCATCTGTGCCTGGTGGTCTCTGGAGCGGCTGGGCAGAGCTTCAGTGTGCCCGGTATTCTGCGGAGTGACTCTGCATGAGCTGCCCTTTCTCATCTGGGGCACAGCTCCTCTCACTTCCCCGGTGCTGTGAGAGACAGCGGTGGTCTTGTCTGTTCCTTTGTGTTTTTGTTGTTGGTTTTACTTTTTATGCTGTTTTACTTTGTCATTTACTTTTTACTTCTGTTTTATTTCTTAAGGGAAAGTTTTGATATGTATGTAAGCATGGGGTCTGGTAGAACGGGGATGTAATCTGAGAAAAGGACAGTAACATATTTCTAGCGCAGCTGTGGCTTCTGCAGAGAAAGTCGCTTCCATGTATCTTAAAAATGCTTCTACTGGTGTGGGAAGGTCTGAGCGACTGGACATGAGTTCAGTTCTGGTTTGGTGGAACTATGTATTAGCATCCCTGGTGGGTACAGTTCTCCCTCTGGAACCAAGATCACGAAGCAGGCAGAAACTCAAGTCCTGTGGTTGGTCCATGAGGTCTCTGACATAATCTCTGAACTCTGCCATTGTAGTTCGAAAGTAACTGTGTGCATGGAAGGAGTATGACTATCTTCACAGTAAAGAGTTACCTAAAAATCAGTTGGAGATGGTCTGGGCTTGGTGTTTTACATATGATACATTACATACATACATACATACATACAACTTATACATTTATAATTTTAATGACTTGCTTCACAACCTAGCAAATCTTAGATCTCTTAAACGTCAGAGCTGTTTTTGTATGTGTGGCTGTAGTTAAATGAATATTCACACAGAAAAAGGTAAGTAGGGAAAATGGTAAAAGTAGGTATTTATATAGTTTTGCTTGTCTGAATACTTTATTGAATTACGTAGCTCCTTGTGCCTTCTATGAAGTATAAACTTGTGCAAAGTCATTCAGTCCAATTGTGAGTTTGCTCACTTTTCTTTGTATCCTTGGTAACATTTTGCTTTGTGTGTTTTGAAGGAAGCAGCATTAAGTGATAGGATGCTAAATTTATATCAAACTAGTCGATTGAATCTTTTATTATATTAAAGTTCCCTATCACATGAGATAATGCTTGCATTGAAGTCTTTATTTCTGGATATGAAGCAAGTTACATCAAGTTTGTGTGTGTGTGTGTGTGTGTGTGTGTGTGTGTGTGTGTGTGTGTGTATTTGGTTGGTTTATAGTTGCATATATTGAATGTCTTTTTCTGCTACCTGCAGTGCCCCCATTATATCATTTACTATTTTATATATATACGAATAGCATACAGTTGGAGCTTTAAAATTCACCACAAAACTGTAAAACTCTCTAGAATACATATGTTTCATGTTACTATTGATGTACTTAGGGTTAAATATATCATCTTATTTTGTGCTTTTGAAAATAGCTTTATGTATGTACATATTGTACATATATATTTGTGTGTGACAAGTATATGTTTGTCTGCACGTGTGTGTATGTGGGTACATTGTGCAAATATATGTATGTGCATGTAGTGGCCAGAAGACAACCTTGGGTATTAGTCTTCAGAAACCACCTGCTTTGTATTTTTTTTTTTTTTTTTGTTAATTAGATAGCATTTCTCACTGGGCTGGCACTTGCAAAGTAGTCCAGGCTGGCCAGCAATCCTCAGGGATCTGTCTGTCTCCACCTCGCCAGTGCTAAGATTACAAGTGTGTATCACTATGCTCAACTTCTCTTATGTTGATTCTAGTTCAGGGTCATCATGCTGATGATAGCCAACTTCCATTTTCTGAGATGCCTTCATGCCAAACAAACTCAACTTGTTTAGGAATCAAAAGTCTCAATCTGTAGAGGAGCACTTCAGCCCTTAGGGAAGCAAAGATAGATTTGCATAGCAATTAAGAATTTAGAAATTTAAAAGGCAATTTCATAATGCCTCCCACAGCTATTGAAAACTCTGTTTTTGCGGATGGAGAGTCTCAGAGCTAACTTGTTTAGGCTACTGAAGATAGCAGTACAGGTGGTCACACCACAGTCCCAGAAGCTCTTGGTGCAACCATCTGTGCATGCATCTGCTGGGGGCATGATGTGTCCCCCCACAAGCCCATGGAAGGACATGTTCAGTTGGCCTGTTTCAGCCAGCTTGTTATTTTTTCTCTTTTTTGAGCTCTTTTAGAGTGGACAGATGGACTCTGAGAACTCAGTATTCATCTTCAAATGTGTTTAATCATAAGGGAATCATCATATTCTCATATTCTGTAAAACAGGCTTTAAAAGGTTTATTTTATTTTATGTATCTGAATGTTTTTGCTACAAGTGTGTATTCATGCCATGTGTGTGTCTTGAGAAGTTAGAAGACGGTGCCAGATCTCCTGGAACTGGAGTTAGAAATGGTTGTGAGTCAGCATGTGGGTGCTGGGAACAGAACCCAAGTCCTCCACAGCAACAAAAAGTGGCCTTAACCACGGAGGTGTCTCTCCAGCACCACATCTTCTTCTTAAAGAGGTTGCCAACCCAAGGGAAGAACGTCCATGTAGCTATTGCAGAAGTCTTACTTACAGTTTAAGGACATCTCCAAGGATGGGCACTTTGCCTGTTTCTACTAATTTTACCATCATCACCATTATTTTTGGAGTTTGAGAAAATCTAAGATTTCTCACTGAATGTTAGTACCCCTCCTCTTCTCTTCCTCCCCATCCTTTCAATCGTTTCTTTCCTTCTCCTACTCCTCTTTCCTTTTGAGTCAGCACATGTCACTCTGGCTTCCTAAAAGTATATGAACATGTTTGCTTGGGTGTCTGAATTAATTCAGGACTCTCCAGTGTTGGGCAGCATTCAGCCTTTCCATACTATGCTGCATCAATTCTGTCTGTCTTTGGAACTATGCAATGAAACAGGAACAATCTCATTTCCCAAATGTTTCCTTTCCTCTAGCCTTTTGAACACCATAAATCCCATTTGAAACGTGGTCTACAAGACTTCTCCCAGCTGAAAGGAGAGAATCTTTCCTTTCCTTCAAGGCTCAACTAGAGGCTGAGCCATTTTGTCCTAACACAGGACATATAATGATAGCTCATACTTATTGGGGCTTGCAGTATTCTGGACATAATGTTAAGAAAACTTTAGCAAATATTAATTTTTCTTTTGTTTTAAATACGTGTGAGTATGTGTTCATGTGTGTGTGTGTGTGCATATGAGGGTACGTGTGTACATGTAAGGCCTGAAATTGAAATCAACATTGGTGTCTTCCTTGGTCATTCTTTGCTTTGTTTATTGAGATGATCTTTTGCTGAACCAGGAGTTCATCATTCCCAGATAGTATAACTAGCCAGCTTGCCTCAAGGATCCCCTGGCTGTGCCTCCTGACTCCTGGGATTACAGGCAGACACCATGCCTGCCCAGCTTTTACATGGTTCTGGGGACTGAAACTCCAGCTTTCATGCTCACATGGCAAACACTTAATCTGTCGAGCCACCTCTTTAGGATGTGGCAAATACATAAACTCAAACTTTTCAAGATTTAGAAAGATTGGGATTACTATTAGCCTCAGAAATAACAAAATAAAACAATCTCCCTGACTTCATAGAACGAAATCTTATTTCCCAGGTCTGTAAAATCCAATTAACTGTTGCTGACAAGCAGACACATGTGGTGTTTAATGGACAGTCCTCTGTCTTGCAATTCTACCATGTTTAGCAAATGCCTTCCATCTAAGCCTTCAAGATCAAGAGTAAATAATGGCAGGTGAGAAGCTTCTATGGGCTTTCCATTGTCTAACTGTAGTCATATAGTTGTGCAATGTAAACAAGTCAATGCCCAGGAAGCGGACTTGGTGGAAATTTAGAAGTCCTTGCCACAAAGGCATACTCCACAGTCATGGACTGAATATGCCCCATTGGAAGTAGCATGTTGAACTTAAGTCCAACACTGATGGAATTTTCAGGAAGGATATTTTGGAGGATATATGTCATGAGGTATCAAACCCCCAGGAATAGGATTAGTGTTCACGTCAAAGAGGCCTTAGAATGCTCCCTCACCCACACTTCCATGTGAGGCTTATGAAGATGAAGTGGGCACTCACTAGATGCAGAACCCTGAGAAATAAACCCTTATTTAGAAGACAGTAATCCACAGGTTTGTTATAACCATCTGAATGGACCAAGACTGTAATTAAGAAGTAAGATCAATACTGAGCTCCACCCAAGTCCTGGCTCCTGGAGCACAGCAACAGTTAAGAAACCCCATGATCTGCTGTGTTCTAGGAAAGCACACATCTTCAAGGATTTCAAGCTTTGACAGGTGTCAGGGTAAGGGGTATATAATTCTGCTTGGTCTCCTCTCCCGTGAAGAGGCTGTTCTCAGAGTGGATGGACACATTGTCTACTATCAGTACACAGACCCCCTGCACTTGTTACCTCTATCCCACTAAATGAAGTTCTTCCCTTGCTGTGTAACTTTGGGACACTGGAAGATCCAAGAGCATCTTCTTCCCATGACCATAGTCTGTCCCTCCCTCCTCAATAACATTTTAGAATAAAGGATCTCCTATGGACATCTGCACTTGCTTCTTACTTGATGGCAGAAGTTCGAAGGAACTTCTGGACCCAGAAGTTCAAAGGAACACCCCCTTTCATATTGCGTGTGTGTGGCCCTTAGGCCTTTCCTGCGGAGCAGCTGTGCTGAGACCCAGCTACATATCCAGGCACTGTAGCTTTCAGCCCCTTGCCTTTAAGAAATGCCCCTGGATGTAGTGTGTCATTCTAGGCAAAACTGTACAAGTGCCTAGTATAGTTGAAGTTCCTCGGTTAGGCCTGGTCCTGCCCAGGCAGCAGCTGCTTTTATAAAAAATCACTCAGAGGCTTAATATTAATCACAAACTGTTTGGTCTATGACTCAGGCTTATTGCTAGCTAGCTACTACATTTTAAATTAACCAATTTTTGTTAATCTATGCATCGCCATGTGTCTCGTGGCTTTACCTGTGTGCTATTACATCTTACTCCCCTGGCGGCTCTCAGTGTCTCCTCCACTCTGCCTTCCCTTTCCCTGTATCTCTCTTGGGTTTCCCTCCTGGCTATATCCTGTGTTGCCATAGGCCAAAACATCTTCTTTATTAACCAATGGTAGCAACACATACTTACAGTGTACGGAGAGACCATCCCACAGCAGCCTAGTGTGCCTTTCCCTGGTGCTTGTTCTCTCAAGAGCACTTGGAAGATGGCAGCATAATAAACGGGAAGCACTTGATGCCATTGCTTTGAAAAGAGGCACCCCAAAGAGCCATTAGAGCAGACAAACGCATACACCTGGTAACAGGAGCACGCTGATAGCAACCGCATGTGCTGCAGTGGGGCCCTGACAGTGGACTCCCTACACAGATGCCTTTGAGCTTTGAGCCTCCTTCCCAGCACCTGGTGAGTCCTGCAGTGGACCACAACTAGCTTTATCACCATTCTTTCATGACACCTATGTCTTCAAGATAAATTCAGGCTATCAGGATACAAGATTGAGCAATTTCTAGTAGGTGGCATGGATTGACTGTTCCGACTGAATAAAAGATCAGTCATATTTTCAAAACAATTTTTTCACACAGGGAGGACAGGTTTGTTTTTATTATCCATGGTCATGAGTACAAACATTTTGGAAAATTAGGCTTACCATTACCTTTAATCTCATCACTTTTCTTACCATATTTGTATATTTTATGCTAAGTTTTCTATCCAT
Source organism: Peromyscus maniculatus bairdii (assembly GCF_049852395.1). Lineage (NCBI taxonomy): Eukaryota > Metazoa > Chordata > Mammalia > Rodentia > Cricetidae > Peromyscus > Peromyscus maniculatus. The sequence goes on along the minus strand of NC_134860.1, from coordinate 24,163,136 downwards.
ATTTACAGCCTTAGTATACGTGCATTTTGTTACTTTGCAATTTAATTGTATAACAGTAATTTTTTGCTTGCTGTCATTTTGCCTCTACAGCCGTTGTTTTTAATCCTCTTTATTCAAGTAGAAATGACATGATTGATCTGTTTGTTCTTGATGCTTACTGTCAGATAGAGCCTCAATAAAACCCCAATGCACAGATCATTTTCATGTGTTTATTCATATCATTTGCCTGGGTTAAATTTTCAAATGTAGTATGACTACATCAAAGAGTATGAGGATTTTCTTTGCTGATGATAGGTATTTCCAAAGTCCTTGTAGAGGACTTGTACCTGCTGACAGAGAATTACTGTGTTCTTGCTAAGATGATGAAAAATGGAACATTTTCACTGTGACTTACATAAAATATCTCCTTGTTTTGCATTACATCTTTGATTGCTCAGAAGAGTGATGCCTTTATATTTCCTTAGTTATGTCTTCTCTTGTGGATTTGCTATTTCTATCTGTTTTAATCATTGCTTTACTCAGGAAAATTTACTGTGCCGAGTAATGTGGTGGAAGACACAACGGAAACAAGAATAAGATGGCTCTGTGGGTAATAAATGCTCAGAGAGCAGACAGGAGAAAAACCACTAAGCAACAAATAAATGACAGTGAATCTCATGCTTGGCCAGGGCTTTATTTAAGGTAGCTGAAGAATACTCCCTGAAAAGAAGATTTAGCTGTGATCCCAAAGTTATCACTGATGCAGAACCCCATGGTACTGGGTGAAGATTCTGAGTGGAAACAAGGAAGCATAAGGATGCTGGAATGCAGTAGTCTTGGTATATTTTGGAGGAAGGGAGCAGTAGCTGGAATACTGTGAGAACTGGGTACAACTGAAATGTGGAGAAGATGTTGTGGTGTTGTGCTGTGGAATAATCCTTTTGTACTCTGTGAAGACGGTTTGCTCTCACTGGTTTAATAAGGAGACAACTGACCAATAGTTAGGCAAAAAGAGGTTAGGCAGGAGAGCCAGACTAAGAGAACACTGGGAAGAAGGAGGACAGAGTCACCAGCCAGACACAGAGGAAACAGGAAATGAACATGCTGTCCTGAGAAAAGATACTGCCATGTGATAGAGATATGGGTTAATTTAATAGAAATATGGGTTAATTTAAGTTGTAAGAGCTAGTTAGTAACAAGCCTAAGCTATTGGCCAATTATTTATAATTAATAGTACGTTTCTGTGTGGTTATTTGGGAGTTGGCTAATGGTACAGAAAACCTTGCCTATAGTGTTGGGCTGAGACTGGGGCATCAAAGGATCCACAGGCCAAGATAAGAAATGTGGGTTTATTTTAGCATAGAAGAAAATAGCTGAAGACTTTAAAATACAGTGATATGATCATGTTGAACACTGTGTGGAGAATAAAATTTGAGGGAAAAGTATTAGGAGTTAATTTCAGTATACTTAGCAAAAGATGATTTCTTATGGATTAGAATAATGTGGGGGGGCATGTATTCTTCTAGGTTGTAGCTGAACTAGAGACAGACAAGATTCAGAGGCAGATGATTCCCAGAGAATGGCCCCAGCAAGTGAATGGGTGACACAAGAAGAGAGATGGGAGGTGGGTGAGTCCAGAAGGATGCTTTAGCCCACAGCAGCAGGAAGCAGGACTGGGCTGCTGCCATGTCTTCTGGGTATAGAACACCTCCCATGGCATCTATCCCAACACTGCAGTGGAGGCTCTCCTCTGCTGGCTCCAGATGCCCTGCTTTTTTCTGAAGAGGGTTCTTGCAACAGCCCATGGGCATCTGATAAACCATATTGAGTAGAATTCTAAAGCCTTGGAGAAAAGCCTGGGGTGAAAATTGTGGACAGAGGCAGCTGGCTCGTGAGATGACATGCTGCCAGGATGCAGATAGCTGTCCATCACAGAGACCTGTTAAACTGAGCGTGGCCTGAGTGTTTGTGACACATGACACTGAAGAAGAGATCTACATATACATAGGGTATGAGACAGATTTGTCACAGCAAAAGAAAAATCTTTTCTTTTATCAGTAGGAGTAGAAACTGCTAAGAGAGTCACAAAACAAGTCATCATAAACTAATGCTGTCATCTATCTGGTTGGTGTCTAGATACTGAATTACTTAAAATTAAGATGCTCAAAAGTAAGATAGATAGAGATTGGTTAATGCACAGTTATGTGAGAAAGCAAAGAGTAAAATGTTGGTAGGACGTTTATGTTTAGTATTAAAATATTTAGTGTATAATTCAACTTTTGTCTACTTTTGAAAATTTTCATAAAGATAATATTGAAAAAATATCTCAAACTCTGAGGTTCTGTAGTTTCACTGAAGACACCCTGGAGAAGATAAATTTAAATGTAACACTTTGGTCTTTGATATTACTCTAAATATTTTTCCTTATGCAAAGGCAAAACATTGATCACCCACATAAAGGCATTTCAAAGAGCAAGCCACGAGGCAGGGGCTTAATTTGATTTCTTTGGCATAGGGACAATGGTCTCTCAAAGATGTCTGTGTTTTGAGCCATGATGTTTGCAAGTGTGCTACCTTACACAGAAGAAAGTCATTATGGATGTCGTTATATTAAGGATTGTGGAGTCAGGGATCAGTCTACATCAGTGTGGAATCACAGAAATCCTTGCAAGTGAGAGGAGGTAGCATATCAGTCAGTGAAGATGTTATAGGGCTGCCAGTTGGAGATGAGTCAAGGGGTCAAGTGTAAAGGAGTTATGGGGAAGGTGAGTGGATTTTCCTTTCCGGCCCCTGGAAGGGGTAACGCCCAGGGTTTAGTTAACTGAGAACTGTGTCAGAGCATCAGATGTGCTGTGGGATAAATCTGTGCCACTTAAAGCCATGAAGCTGTGGTAATCCACAATACAAAGTGGAATTGTTCCAATCATCAGGGTTCCAAAGCATTGTGGGGGACAGTGAAACTAAATGGTACAGACATCTCTTGATGTTTGTTTTAGAAAGGCTCTGGATTGAATCAATGGGCAAGCTCACAATAAAAGTTTTGGTGATTTATTTTAATGGATAGATTAAAAAAAAAGCAGGAGTCTTAGCTACACTTCATAGAAACCCAGTAGCAGCTTGATGCACAGGCATTGTGGGAGCACTCCTGTGCTGGATAGTTTTATGTCAGCTTTCATAAGCTAAACTCATCTGAGAGGAGGGGAACTCAAGAAATGCCTCTATAAGAACGGGCTATACACAATCTTGTAGGACACTTTCTTAATTAGTGATTGACGGGGGAGAGCCCAACCCATTGTGGGTGGTTTCACCGCTTGCCTGGTGGTCCTGGGTTCTATAAGAAAGTAGAATGAGCTAATCATGATGAGCAAGACAGAAAGCAGCACTACTTCATGGCCTGTGCATCAGCTCCTGCCTCCAGGTTCCTGCTATGTTTGAATTCCTGTCCTGGCTTCTTTTGGGCAATGGACTACAATGTGGAAGTGTAAGTCAAATAAACCATTTCCTCCCCTACTTGCTGTTTGCTCATGGTGTTTCATGACAGCAATAGAAACCCTGACTAAGACAACTTCCATCAAAGAAGGCCCAGGTCTATGGAAGCATTGAGCGGGAGGTCACTCAGCACTCAGGGAAGCATAATGACCTCATCTGACATTATGTACAGGACTTAACTTAGTCCTTTCCTGGACTCTACATTAGACTGCATCTACCTTCCTCTTCTGGGCACAGCTGTTCCCACTGAACACTGAATCCACTGAGGGACCTCACCAGATGTTGTAGACACACTGATTTCCCATCTACTGGTTCTTCGGTTTCTGCCTTCTATCCCTACACTTCTTGCTTCTCAGGCTTCTGGCATTCTTGTTTCTTTGTAGCCTTAGCCCACATGCTTCCTTGAGTTCAGGTTTTCAGTGTGATTTTTTTTAATTATTTTCCTACCGACTATTTGATTTTTAATTTGCCCCTTATTGATTTATAGAAACAGTATTCTGATTGATTAAGCTGATCTCTGTTTGGGAAGAGCCTTCCATCCCAGAGGATCTTATCAATCCAGAGGCTCAGCAGCTGCGAATCGGGATCTCATCTCTGGTTTGATACAAAGAATAAATTATTTGGGGAAGAGAGAGGACCTTGGGGAGACAGGGCAGCAGCTGCCACACCTGGCTTAGGCTTCAACTCTGGTGGGTGCATTTGTATTCATATTTTGCTCCTCTTCAACGAGTATTCGGGAAAGTAAAAGCAAAATTGGAGTCAGTGTACGTGCTGCTGAAATCCAGACAAAACTATGAATAGGACAATTAAAGAAGACCTCAAGGGACCAGGCAGAAAAGAACACACATAATTAGACTAGAATGGTCGGTGTAGTTGCTTTCCTAGGAAGGGATTTGCTTGTATGCTTCCTGGTAGGATAAAGTTTATACTTTTATGGAAAGGGAAATGATTGCATTTCTCAGTTGTTGGGTGGCAGCCACATCTAGTAAGCCTTTACCAAAATCTCTGCCAGCAGATGATAGAGTTAAGAGAACTATGTGGAAAGATCTGCCAGGGTCAGAAAGTTGAAATGCTTATGGCTCAACCATCTTATTAACTAAGGTTCTCTAAAGAAACAGAGCTGATTATATATATATATATATATATATATATATATATATATATATATATATGTATATGGGATATGGGATTTATTAGAATGGCTGTCTTCCAGTGGAAAGGCTGAGAATCAGGTAGTTACTCAGTTTATGAGGCTAGGTGTCTCAGTAGTCCTATAGCACTGGATGATTTCTGGAAAGATGCTGGTCTTTAGTCTACATTGGAATTTGAAACATATTGGTTCTAGGACTGGTCAAGTACCAGTGAAGTATCAGTAACAGGGTAGATAAACTTTCCAGGGAAAGTGAGGACAAGCAGGAAAAATGCAGTTCAGAAATTCTTCTTCTACATCCTTTTATGTGGGCTGCCACTAGAAGGTATGGCCCAGATTAAGGGAATGTCTTCCTGCCTCAAATAATTTGAATAAGAAAAGCCCCTCACAAGCATACCCAACAGCTTGAGTTTCAACTGATTTCAGTTTATAACAAGCTAGATGTTTAATTTACTTCATTCTATCTCAGAACAGGATCCTCAGGTAAACATGTTCTTAATAATAAGATAGAAAGTGTCTTCTCTAGAGGAACATGCCATTGGCAAAGCACATAATAGGTCCTACCAAGCCGAGGAGCCCGTTTGGAGTGACTCATTGCTGACCATTGCATCCTTCTCTACACAGACCCCACTTTCAGGATCTTAGGCAGTTTCAAATCATCCTAACTTACATGAACAACTAGTTTTGATGTAAGAAAGCTCAAAGGCCTCATGTGTTTATTAACTGCTCCAAGTCCAGGGCTTGGTGATGGGGAGAGTGTTAACCTAAGAATCAGGAGGAACGGGCCTCAACTCCAGTTTCTCTCTGTATGATTTTGAAGAATATGAAGACTGTATCTGCATTTCACAGGGCTTGGTCCAGAACTTACAAAGTCTACTTACAAAGACACAGATTCAAAGCCTGCACTCCAGACCTTCAAAGTGAGGTTCACTGGGAATGAGATTTGGCTCTGCACTTTCAACAGATAATGGGGTACTTACAATTGCTATTCAGTTTTCAAGTCATAATCTCAACTGTATGATTTATGGAGTATGTTGTAATCTTTAGATGTTGCTCCCTGGTACATATTCAAAATTGAAAGCCTATTTGGCAATCTGCTAGATTCTTTCCAGCTCAATATTATTTGATCCACATTTCTGATTGTGTTTTTCTTCCTGGTAGAATTTTCCAACTGTACAGTACTGGAAAGGGTTACAAGATTAAAGAGATAAAAGGAATTTTGTTCTTATTTAGATGTATAGCCAATTCATTTTTCACAACACCATCCCTCGCAAACCTCCAGGTAGTTTTTGCATTGTTCTGCTATTGGAGAGCTACCATAATTAAAAGTTTCCTGTTTGAAGTATTAACCCAGTTAGTAGCTAGAGGCTTGTTATAAGGGAACTGTGAGGTGATAAAAAGGAAGGTTCTGCAGAAATATTGAAAAATGAGCTTCTGGTAAAATCCTAAAGACCATGAGAGCCAATCTGGTTACCCACAGATGGGTGACGCTGAGAGCCATTCTGATCACTCACAGATGGGTAATCACAGCACAACACTCCTGAGGTCATGATCCCTTCTGCAAGCTGGGACCCACTCCCTGAAGGAATTAGGAGCAGTTTCCACAAACTTTTTTTGTCTTCAAAAATATGTATATGATCAAATAAATCAAGCAGATAACAAAACTAAGAAAATGCATGATTTATGTCTGTTTGCCCACTTCATTACCTGTTGCTGTGGGATGGTCTGTATGTCAAATCTGTTGCTCTGATTGGTCAATAAATAAAACACTGATTGGCCAGTGGCCAGGCAGGAAGTATATAGGCAGGAATAACAGAGAGGAGAATTCTGGGAAGTGGAAGGCTGAATGAGGGAGAGACTGCCAGCCGCCCACGACAAGCAGCATGTGAAGATGCCAGTAAGCCACAAGCCATGTGGTAAGGTGTAGATTTATAGAAATGGGTTAATTTAAGATACAAGAACAGGTAGCAAGAAGCCTGCCACAGCCATACAGTTTGTAAGCAGTATAAGTCTCTGTGTTTACTTGGTTGGGTCTGAGCGGCTGTGGGACTGGCGGGTGACAGAGATTTGTCCTGATTGTGGGCCAGGCAGGAACACTCTAGCTACAACCTGTGGTGAGCAGGACTTGCTTTTTGGGTTAAGTTAATACTCTTAAATTCATTTGAGTACATAGTTTTCCTTTGATTTCTATTTCAAAGGTGAAAACATCTATGCAAAAAACATTTTGAAGAATACTGCATTACATCGTTTAATGTTTTAAACTTTCTAATGTTTTTTGGTGCCTACTGATGGCTGGGAAGTCCTTAGTGCAGAGTGTGGGATAGATGGCAGAGACCATTGCTGGAGGCTGAGTAAGAAAAGAGCACAGTGAATGTCTCTCCAAGGACAGCCCTTCTGAGACTGTCCCTCAGAAATACGGTTTGTGTTGTAACTGAAAACCTGCAGAGAGTTTCCTTTTCTCTAATTGCTAGGAGACTGTTACCATCCCTGGCTCAGCTCTGAAAAAAGAGCCTGCCCTCCAAGTGTGGACCAAACCTCTGCAGAGCTCTGTTGCCACCACAGCCTGAGTCAGGCCCTGCATCCCTCTGCCCCATAGAGAGAACGAGAAGTGTACCTGCATGACTTTGTCTTTTTTGTTAACAAACAGATTTATTGTTCAAGCTTTAAAAACCCAATTCCATCTCTCATAAAAGGGGCAGGGAATGGATCACAATTTGTTTATGTAACAGATGGGACTCCTGGCATTCAAAAGCCATGTAGAAGACTGTTGAGGACCAAATGAGTTTTCCAATTTTCCTCAGCAAGAGTCTCCTCAGGTTTGAGTATAAATTGGTTAGAACTCTTAGGAATAAATGCAGACACACCATCTCCAACCACTGGGAGGGGACTGAATGGATGCAGACACACTATCTCCAACCACCACTGGGATGGGATTGAATGGATGCAGACACACCATCTCCAACCACACAGATGGTTGCTGCTTTGCTGAGTTGACCCTAGAGGCAGTGGCAAGGATGTAGCCATCGCTGTGTGTCAAGCCAAAGTAAGGCAGTGTCCCTGGGAAAGGTGACCACCATCCCACTACTACGCTAAGTACACTTATTAGAGCTGGGTTACATATCCAATGTCCTAACACCCCACCAAGCTCTTCAGTAGCAAACACTATCCCATTTTCATGCTTTCCTGTTTAGAAAGGGTGATAACCATAAAATGGGAATGATGAATTAGATTTGCTGATGTCTAAATTGTCCCCATAAAGGAAATAAAAAAATGGGGAGATAAACTATAATTTGAGAGAAAATGCTTTCAAAATACATATCTGGCAAAGGGCTCACATTCTTTGCATAAAGTTGACTCCTCCAAGTTAACACCCAAATATTTACCAAAATAGTAGTCTCCAATTTAGAAAAAATGAGCAAAATATTTGAATAGGCAAGTATCGGAAGAAAACACAGTATGATTAGGCATTAAAAAAATGCAAAATGTAATGAGATTCTATTATACCTCCCAGCCAGGCTAACATGGAAAAGATTGATAAAATTTGATGAATACCTGGAATGAATCATGCCCTTATGGTTTTTCACTGATGAGACTATAAAATAGTACAATTGTTATTAGAAAAGGTCTAGAAGATTATGATAGAACTAAGCATGCACCCCCGATCACCCAGCAATTTAATGCCTATATATTTTCCAGGATAATGTAAGCATATTCCACAGAATACTTGTTAGGCAATATTCATATCTGATTCATGGTAGGAAAGCACAACACTCCATTTCAAGTGGAAGAGGGAGCTTCACTTCCTTGACAACTCTGTGGCAACACCCCATTTCTATTGAAAAATGACCCTAGAACAGGATACAGGGGTCTGAGTTGGCCTGAACTGGTTTTAGATGCAGATGTAGTAAAGAAAAATGTACCTTCTGAGTGAACTTTTAGGTAAAAGGTCTTTATTTACCATCGTATGCCTCTGTAGAATTAAACATACATATATTAAAACCAGATCCATCAGAAGAAGAGAAGTGCATTGTGAGTAAAATTTACGTAATCCAAGGCTGTCAATCAAAACAAAGAACTACCCACACTATGTGCTCCTCAGCAACCTCCTTCTCTCAGAACCCATGAAGAAAGACTCTCAGTCACACCAGTGCTCTTGAGGATGCCAACTCCAGGAGCCCACTGCTTGGTGCAGTGCATCAGACCTATACTGCTGTTTTTTTTTTTTTCCGGTTTTTTTGAGACAGGGTTTCTCTGTGAAGCTTTGCGCCTTTCCCGGAACTTGCTTTGGAGACCAGTCTGGCCTCAAACTCACAGAGATCCGTCTGCCTCTGCCTCCCGAGTGCTGGGATTAAAGACGTGCGCCACCACCGCCTGGCTGCTGTTTTGTTTTTAATAAAGTTCCTTGCCACTTTGCAATCCTGTGTGCTTTTCAATGCTTTGAATGAGACACCACGAACCTGGAAACACCCAGTCCAGACAGTGACCATGAATAGAAGATTTGTTTTCAGTAATTTAAACCAGGAAATCATCTAATAATTCATTAATAAGTAAGCGTGTGCTTAGCTTTATAATGAGATAGTCCTCAATAATGAACAGAAACAAACCATGAATACACTTGGCAACACAGATGAGCCCCTAAAACATTTTGCTGAGTGGAAAAATCCTGCACAAATGACTGTGTACCATAAATTCTAATTTATGTGAAACTCTAGAAAGGTAAATGAAAAAAAAATATGATGGAAAGGTTCAGAACAATGGCTGGTCCCTGTGTGTGTGTGTGTGTGTGTGTGTGTGTGTGTGTGTGTGTGTTTCCTATGTGTGTGCCTGTGCGGGGCTGTATGTGTGTGAGAGTTCCCTCTGTGTGTGTGGGTGGGGTGGGGGGTGTCTGTGTGTTGGGAGGTGACTGTGTGTGTTTGTGCACCTGTGTGTGTGAGGATACTTGTGGGGGGGGCTGTTTGTGTCTGTGTACGGGGGTGGGTAAGTGTGTGGGTGGGGCCTGTGTGTTTGGAGGTGACTCTGCGTGTGTGTGTGCCTGTGTGGGGGCTGTGCATGTGTGTGTGGGTGCCTGTGTGTGTATGTGGCTATGTGTGCCTGTGAGGGGAGATAGGGAGTGCCTATATATGTGTGTGTGTGTGTGTGTGTGTGTGTGTGTGTGTGTGTGTTATCTGGGGAGGGTAGGTGGATGGGTGCCTATTCTGTGTGGGATACCTATGTGTGTGTTGGGGGTACCTTTATGTGTGTAGGTGCCTTCTGTTGGGGGCGTGCCTGTGTATAGGGAGGTGGTGCCTCTGTGTGCGTGGGAGGTAGTTATGTGTGTGTGGGGGTGCTGTGTGTATATGTGGGTGCTGTGTGTGCGTGTGGGTGTCTGGGGGGGTAGATGGGTGGGTGCCTATGTGTGTGTGTGGGGTGCCTTTGTGTGTTTGTGAGTCTGTGTATGGGGGGTTCTATGCATGTGTAGGTGCCTTGTGTATGGGTGTACCTGTGTATGTGTGTGTTTGTGTGCCTGTGGGGGTGGTGTGTGTGTGTGTGTGTGTACATATGCCTGGGAAGAGGCTGGAGGAAATGTTTTGTGATGATGGAAACATTCTAAATCTTAGTAGGATTTGGGTTGCACAGTGTGCATCTGTTGGTAAAAAGTAGGAGTTCTCTTACATAGGAATTTTATCTAAAATGTATAAATATTGAGCTATAGTTCATGATATATAGTAAGTATTTGTGGTGAAACACATTGATATTATGACTTACTTTGAAATTTATAAGAGATAGGACATGCTGTTTATAGTGAGCTGGGATAAGAGTAGATAGATAAAGCGAATATGGTAAGTCTTTATTTTATTCTTTGTTTCATATTTTATATAGTGAATTTCAGAAAATTTCAGCCCTCCCATGACCCTATTTTATCCCCATTCTTCTCCCACTGAAACCCATCTTCCTTCTAACAAGTCCTCCTTCTACTTCCACATCCTCTCTCTCCTCCTCCCTCTCTCTCTCCCTCTCCCTCCTCCTCCCTCTCTCTCCCTCTCCCTCCCCCTCCCTCCCTCCCTCTCTCTCCCTCTCTCTCCCTCTCCCTCCCTCTCTCTTTCCCTCTCCCTCCCTCTCTCCCTCTCTCTCCCTCCCTCTCTCTCCCTTCCCTCCCTCTCCCTCCCTCCCTCCATCCGCCCCCCATCCCTCTGATTTTAACTTGTGCTGCTGTATGAGTGTGGGTGAGATGTTGTCTACTGGAAATGGGCGATTGATCAGCAGCTACAATACAGAAGGAACCGACACCCCTTCCCTCAGTGAACACTAACAATCTGCAGCCCCTCGAGGAGGGTGGGGCTTCATGAGCTTTTTCCATGTTGAAAGGTTGACGGATCCAATTGTGTGCAGGTCTTGTGAGGGTAATCAGATCTGCATGAGTTCATGAGTGCCGCAGCCACATCAAATCCCAAAGGTGTCTTTTACAACACACCTCCATCCTCTTTGTTTCCTCTTCCATGAAGTTCCTCAAGCCTCACAGGGGATGATATTGATGACTCATTTAGGACTGAACAGGCCACCTTATTCTTAGCATTTCAACAAGTAGAATTTTTTGTTTGTTGTTTGTTTGTTTGGTTTTTTCCTGGACAGGGTTTCTTTATATAACAGTCCTGGCTGTCCTGGAACTCACTTTGTAGACCAGGTTGGCTTCAAACTCACAGGAATTCTCCTGCTTCTGTCTTCCAAGTGCTGGGATTAAAGGTGTGAACCACCGCTGCCTGGCTAAGTTGAGTCTTTTCATAAACTGCCACTACTCACTGCAATATGGAGCTTTTCTAACAAGGTGGTGAGCCGCACTAATCTGTAGTAACAAACCCATGTATTTAAAAAACCGTTCAGCCATATGTCCATTTAATAAAATGATAGGGAGTTTTTCCCCTTGCGTCTATGACCTCCTCATTCACCAACTCTTAACCAACCTTTTAGTACCAGGAATGAGTTCATTCCTGTGAAGCAGGCCTTGAATGAAATTAGAAATTGATTGGTTATCCACATAATGTTCATGCTGCTGTTGCACTGATGGGCACAGCTTGCCATGCCAGTCATTGTTGAAGCTCACAGGATTCACAGCTGCCTAAGATAGTAGATGATTTTTCTCCCCAGCAGCTTGGATAGCACCTTCCAATACTCTGAAAACTAATCTGTAGGGAGAACGCATCGTAAATCTTATTATAGATTCAAGGTGAAGAGCATGTGGTAGTCACACTCATAGTTACTCATTAACACTTTGAGTTTGGCTTTTAAATCTTTATTGTTAAATGTAGTTGATTAAAAAACCCATTCAAAGGGGGCTTTGTATGATTAGTGTAGTGAGGATAGGACCTGTTATGCTGCAGTAGCAAATAAGCCCCAAAACTCTAGTATAATGGTTCTCAAACTTCCTAGTGCTGCGACCCTTTAATATAGTTCCTCATGCTGTGGTGACCCCCAACCATAAAATTATTTCATATTGCTTCTTCATAACTGTAATTTTGCTATTGCTGTGAATTGTAATGTAAATGTCTGATATGCAGGATATCTGATATGTGGACCCTCACAAGCCACAGATTGAGAACCATGGTTCTAGTACTTCCTTGTAACAGAGATGCATTTCTCACAGCTGTCTCAGCCTGGCATAGGTCGGGTGCCTTTCCTCGACATGTCCTGTTCCTGGTTGACTCCTGGACCTCAGCTACTTTATTCTTGCTTCTACTCCTGGCCTCAGCTCTCTGACAGCAAATGAAACATTCCTAGAGGCAAAAGTCAACGACTAGATCCCATCTCAACCTCATTTACTAGTACAGCTGGGAAATAAAAATTCCCTGAGTGTGTATGAAGAAGCAATAGCATAGTAAACATGTATTATTGCAAAAATTTAAACTCTGTTAATTAAGCTAATTTAAATATTTTAAATTGAATCCATGCATTTAATATATACTATTTCCTCTAAGTACCTCAATTAAGTATTTAAGTTATTCTTATGAATTCAATAACTTAAATTTCTATGTATGATGACTCTTAAATACTACTTAGTGATCTAATAGTTCAGAATACTTCAGTAAAATCTTGATTTAAAATCATTAGTCTATGGGTATATAGACAAAATCTTAATATTTCTTCCAGAGGATAGAACACAAGGTTGGTTTAGGGAATAAGACCATTGGGAGAATATTATTTCTTAACATATTTATTTTGTCATTTAAAAGTTAACATTTTTTATAAAAAATAAAAATTATAGGCCAATAACTCAGTTACATGTTAATTTTTGAGTTAAAATGACAAGGCAAAGTTATTACTTTAATATACCAAATTTTGTTCATTATAAATTCTCATATATACCAAATGTGTGTAAATTAAAAAATAACACTATGCCTTGGGTTTTCTTAAATCTTTCTGCATTTAATTTTAGATCTTCTCCGTGTTGAAAGATGCAACCAGCTAATGGCATAACTATGCTAGGGGAAATATTTAGGGTAGTCCTTTGAAATAATTCTTGAGATTATTCTCTGGAATGGCTGAGGTTTTCAACTTTAGTTTTCTGTCAGTCTGCTCAGGCAGGTGTGCTCCAGCTTATAGGGCCTGCTGAGCCGGTTTGCACTGGCTTCTCCAGCTTGGCTCAGTTCACTGCCCTCATGTGTGCCTCTGTGGCTGCTCAGGGATGCTGCCTGCCACTCAGACTCAGCCAATTGACGCTTTCTCCTGTTCTTTCTATGGGTTAGTGACACACCATTCTGGTATTTAAGTAGTCTTCATTTCAGTTGCTCATATTTGACTTCAGTGTTGGGTAGTATGATGAGGTGGTTATCAGTGTGGACTCTAGATACATACTGTGTAATCCCACCTTGTTCATTTATATGCTGTCTTTTCCTTACCAAGTTACTAGACTTCTTCCAATATTCTTACCTGTATGAAGTACTTTACAAGGTTGTTGAGATGGTTGAGTTGACAATTATCAAAGCTATTGCCATGATTAATGTTATTAATGCTACTATGTGTACAATCTCATGTCAGTGGCACTCAGAGGTGGAAGAGCAGAATTCTGTCATGTATTAGTTTCTTGTTTGTTTTAAGTCCTGCCTAGCCTGGAACTTGGTATGCAGACCAGGCTGGCTCCAGACTCACAGTAACCCTTCTGCCTCCCCAGTGCTAGGATTAAAGGCATGTACCCCTATGTCATGCTTTACCCAACAGAGTTTACATATCATATTATAATCATCACTCAGACTTTATGGTAGATGAACCCCTACAGATTCCAAAAATCCATGGACACTGAAGTCTCACACTTTAAAATAGAATGGTATCTGCACATAGCCCACACATCCTTTGCTATACTTTAGCTCATCTGTGAGTAACTTATAATGGTTAGTACAATGTAAATGCTAAGTAGTAATGTGTTCCCTCACACTACTCCCTGAAGACTCCAACAAGGTATCACTGTGCTGACCCAGCATATCTGTCCCTACTTCAGGGTCCAGGAGAGACTCGATTTGTTTGTTTGTTTATTATTATTTGTTTATTATCTTCTGCAGCTGTCAGGTGCCGCCTGCATTTGTTGGCTCTACGCTCCTTCCTGCACCCTCGGAGCAAACAAAACAGCATGCATCTGACATTCCTGTGCACACCTCTCCTATTAGCTATAGCCAGGAAAGGTTCATCATTTTCCATGAAACTTGGCTAGATCTGGCTAGATCTGGCCCACCTGGGTAAGGCAGACACATCTTTCATTTCAGTGTCACCAATAACATTGTCATAGCTTCTATTCCTTTGGTCTCATGCTATAGATGTCTGTCCCATGGTGAGGCCTTACTCTGTTGACTACACTGTACTTTATAACCCAGGATAAAGAAATGTTGTTAGTGGGGCAGACCCTGAGTTGGCTTTATTCAGGCTGAAGGAGTGATTGGCAAGTCACCTCAGAGGCAGGAATGCTTGCTTCCAGGCTTGCCAAGCTTGAATGCCAGCATGTAGTGACCATGTTCTGTGACTGCCACCATGGAGCTACTGTGCTCTGGTCCCACACTCAAGAGGAGAGTGGGGGATTTCTAGCAGGCTGCCGAGGCAGTGGGTCTTCAGGGATGGAGAACTCTGTGGCACTGATTCACAATCATAGGCAGACTGTGAGTTGATGGTTTCATTGCCTATTCTCAAATTAGCATTCTCATTTTCTGAGGCTGTTTTGTAATCTTTATCTGCTGAAGCTCCTGAGGAATGGAACAACAGGGGAACACTGACAAGATAGGAATTTCCTAGTTTCTAAGCCAGGTAAACAGTCGGCTAGGGAGCATAACAAATCATTTTTTGAAATGTCCTTTATAGAAATTTATTTTCAGTGAGATGTTCACATGGTATGGTATGAAATTTTTCTAAATGACTATGATGGTTAGTTTTAGATATCAACTTGGTATAACCTGGAATAACCTGCCAAGGGAGTCTAAACTGAGAATTTTTATCTAGATCACATTTGCTTGTGTGTAGTCTGGAATTGTCTTGATTGTTATCAATTTCATGATTATCAATTGTCTTGATATGTAGGAAGACACCATTGTGGGTGGCACCATTTGCTGGTCAAGGGGTTCTGAACTATGTTGGACAGGAAAAGGCTAGATGATGCAAGCAGGCAGCATTGGTACATTCTTTTCTCTCTGCTTTCACTATGGATGCAGCTGCTTAGGGTTTCTACCTTGATTTCCCTTCAATAATGGGCTGTGCCCCATAACCGTAAGTTGATAAACCCTTTTTTACACAAGTTGCTTTTTGTTTTGGTGTCTTGTCATAGCAACAGAAATGAAACTAGATCAATGCCCCATGGACACTTTTTTTTTTTAAAAAAAGTTGAAAGCACTTACTTAAAATGTGTTAGAAAAACAAAACTAACACAGAATGTCTTGATTATTTCATTGATTTTAGAATTTAGTTTGAGGTTATTTTAAAAGAGTGGATATTTCAATAAAAAATAATCTAATCACCAAGTAAATGGCACCTGGAAGTGACAACAATAATGAAAAGCAAATCCCTGGCTGAAGCCCTTGGGTGTGCTGAGTCAGGGCTCAGCATACTCTGCATATTGAAGAGATGATGGACTCAAGACTTAAATATTGAAGCAAAGAAGGAAAATGTCAGATACAACAATGTGTGCTATCTAACTAATGTAACTATCTAATTAATGTATCACATTAAGTATTAGGATTGAGTTTAATGTTAAGGAGAATGACCAAAAGGGGCCACATCAGTCTTTTGCTACTAACAATGTTCTGATTTTGGGTAATTAGATGAGTTTATTTAATAAAAATCTATTAACATGGACACCTACCACTACGATTTGAGTACAGTGTGTCACTGTGAATTCATAAGCAGAATCTTGTTCTCTAGTCAATGATGGAGAGGAATGGTGGAGACTTTAGAAGGTGTGTCTTTTTAAAAATATTATTATTCATTTTACATAACAACCACAGTTCTCTCTCCCAACCTCCTGCTTCCCTGCTCCCTGTCTTCCCCACCCATCCACTCATTCAAAAGAGTAAGGCCTCCCTTGGGGAGTCAATAAAGCCTGGTACATTCAGTTGAGGCAGAACCAAGCCCCTCCCCACTGCATTAAGGCTGAGTGAGGCATTCCACCATAGGGAATGGGCTCCAAAAAGCCAGCTCATGCACCAGGGACAGATCCTGGTCCCATTGCCAGGGGCTCCTCAAGCAGACCAAGCTGCACAAATGTCTCCAAAATTTCATGATGTCATTGTTTTTTTACAGGTGAGTAGTACTCCACTGTGTATATGTACCACATTTTCTTTATCCATTCTTCAGTTGAGGGGCATCTAGGTTGTTTCCAGGTTCTGGCTATTACTAATAACGCTGCTATGAACATAGTTGAGCAAGCGTCCTTTTGGGATGATTGAGCATCCTTTGGATATATGCCCAAGAGTAGTATCATTGGGTCCTGAGGTAGATTGATTACTGATTTCCTAAGTGGCTGTACAACTTTGCACTCCCACCAACAGTGGAGGAGTGTTCCCCTTGCTCCACATTTTCTCCAACATAAGCTGTCCTTAGTTTTTTTTTTTTTTAATCTTAGCCATTCTGACAGATGTAAGATGGCATCTCAGAGTTGTTTTGATTTGCATTTCCCTGATGACTAAGGATGTTGAGCAATTCCTTAAATGTCTTTGAGCTTCTTCTGTTGAGATGTTGAGAGCTGTAGTCCTTTTTTTTTTTTTTTTTTAGTTTTTTGAGACAGGGTTTCTCTGTGTAGCTTTGCGCCTTTCCTGGATCTTGCTCTGTAGACCAGGCTGGCCTCGAACTCACAGAGATCTGCCTGGCTCTGCATCCCGAGCGCTGGGATTAAAGGCATGTGCCACCACTGCCCGGCTTGTAGTCCATTTTTTTTTTTAATTGGATTGTTTTTTATGTCTAGTTTCATGAGTTCTTTATATATTTTGGAGATAAGCCCTCTGTCAGATGTGGGGTTGAAGATTATTTTCCATTCTGTAGGCTGCGGTTTTGTCTTATCGACCATATCCTTTGCCTTATAGAAGCTTCTTGGTTTCACAAGGTCCCATTTGTTGATTTTTGCTCTCAGTGTCTGTGCTACTGGTGTCATATTTAGGAAGTGCATTCAAGACTACTTTTTACTTTCTCTTCTATCTGGTTCAGTGTAACTGGGTTTATGTTGAGGTCTTTGATTAACTTGGACTTGAGTTTTGTACATGGTGCAATCTTCTACATGTTGATATTCAGTTATACCAGCACCATTTGTAGAAGATACTTTCTTTTTCCATGGTACAGTTTTGGCTTCTTTGTCAAAAATCAGGTGTTCATAGGTATGTGGATTAATGTCAGGGTCTTCAGTTCAATTCCATTGATCCACTTGGCTGTTTTTATGCCAACATCAAGCTGTTTTTTTTTTTATTACTATAGTTCTAGAGTAGAGATTGAAGTCAGGGGTGCTGATGCCTCCAGAAATTCCTTTATTGTGCAGGATTGTTTTATTTATCCTTGTTTTTTTGTTTTTCCATATGAATTTGATGAATTTGAGTATTTTTTTTTTTGAGGACAGTAAGGAATTGTGTTGGGATTTTGATGGGGATTGCATTGACTCTGTAGCTTGCTTTTGGTAAGATTACCATTTATTTTATGTTGATCCTACCTATCCATGAGCATGGGAAATCTTTCCATTTTCTGGTATCTTCTGATATCCTCAATTTCTTTCTTCAAAGACTTAAAGTTCTTTTCATACTGGTCTTTCACTTGTTTGGTTAGAGTTAGTCAAAAATATTTTATATTATTTGTGGCTATTGTAAAGGGTGATGTTTCTCCAATTTCTTTCTCAGCCCATTTATTATTTGTATATAGGAGGGCTACTGATTTTTTTTTGAGTTAATGTTGTATCCCACCATATTACTTGTGTAGGAATCAGCTGTAGGAATTCTCTGGTAGAATTCTTGGGGTCACTTATTTATACTATCATATTATCTGCAAATAGTGTAAATTTGACTTCTTCCTTTCCAATTTGTATCCCCTTGATCTCCTTTTGTTGTCTTATTGCTCTAGGTAGAACTTCAAGTACTCTATTGAATAGATATAGAGAGAGTGGACAGCTTTGTTTGTTCCTGATTTTAGTGGAATCACTTTGAGTTTCTCTCCATTTAATTAAATGTTGACTGTTGGTTTGCTGTAAATTGCCTTTATTATATTTAGGTATGTTCCTTGTATCTCTTATCTCTTCAAAACCTTAATCATGAAAGGGTGTTGGATTTTGTCGAAGGCTTTTTCAGTATCTAATGAGATGATCATGTGTTTTTTTTCTTCCAGTTTGCTTATATGGTGATTGCATTGACAGATTTTTGTACCTTGAACCATCTCTGCATCTCTGGGGTGAAGCCTACTTGATCATGGTGGATTTTTTTTATATGTTCTTGAATTTGGTTTGCAGGATTTTATTGAGTATTTTTGCATCAATGTTCATGAGGGAGATTAGTAATTCTCTTTCTTTATTGCATCTTTGTGTGGTTTGGGTATCAGGGTAACTGTAGCCTCATAAAAGGAGTTCGGCAATGTTTCTTTTGTTTCTGTTGTGTGGAACAATTTGAGAAGTATTGGTATTAGTTCTTCTTTGAAATTCTGGTAGAATTCTGCATTGAAACCTTTTGGCCCTGGGCTTATTTTGACTGGGAGACTTTTAATAACAGCTTCTATTTCCTTCAGGGTTATAGGTTTATTTAAATTTTTATCTGGTTTTAATTTAATTTTGGTATGTAGTATCTATCCAGAAAATTATCTATTTATTTTTGATTTTCCAGTTATGTGAAGTACAAGTTTTTGAAGTATGACCTAATGATTTTCTGGATTTCCTCATTGTCTGTTGTTATGTCCCCTTTATTGTTTCTAATTATGTTAATTTGGATATTCTCTTGCTTTTTGGTTAGTTTGGATAAGTGTTTGTCTATCTTGTTGATTTTCTCAAAGAATCAACTCCTTTTTCGATTGGTTCTTTGTATTGTTCTCTTTGTTTCTATTTTATTGATTTCAGCCCTCAGTTTCACTATCTCCTGGCATCTATTCCTCCTGGGTGAGTTTGCTTGTTTTTGTTCTGGAGCTTTCAGGTGTGCTGTTAAGTCGCTAGTGTGAGATTTCTACAACTTTTTTATGTGGGCGTTTAGTGCTATGGACTTTCTTCTTAGCACTGCTTTTATATTGCCTCATAAGTTTGAGTATGTTGTATATTTGTTTTCATTGAATTCTGGGAAGTCTTTAATGTGTTTATTTATTTTTTCCTTGACCTATTGGTGATTCAGTTGAGCATTATTCAGTTTCCATGAGATTGTAGGCTTTCTGTAATTTTTGTTGTTCTTGAAATCTAGCTTTAAGCCATGGTGGTCCAATAGAATACAGGAGGTTATTTCAATTTTTTTGTTTTTGTTGAGATTTGCTTTGTGATCAAGTATGTGGTCAATTTTAGAGAAGGTTCCATGCGGTGCTAGGAAGAAGGTATATTCTTTTTTGTTAGGGTAGAATGTTCTGTAGATATTGATTAAGTCCATTTGAGTCATAGCATCTGTTAGGTCCCTTATTTTTCTGTTAATTTTCTGCTGGTAGACCTGTCCATTGGTGAGAGTGGGGTGTTGAAGTCTCCCACTATTAGTGCGTGATGTTTGATGTACGATTTTAGCTTTAGTAATGTTTCCTTTACATATCTGTTTATCTTTGTATTTGGAGCATAAATGTTCAGAATTGAGACTTCACCTTGATGGATTTTTCCTGTGATGAATATGAAATGCTTTACTCCATCTCTTTTGATAGATTTTAGTTTGAAGTCTATTTTGTTAGATATTAGAATAGCTATATCAGCTTGCTTCTTAGGTCTATCTGGTTGGGAGGTCTTTTCCCTACCCTTTAATCTCAGGTCTTTGAAGTTGAGGTGTGTTTCTTGTATGCAGCAGAAGGATGAATCCTGTTTTCATACCATTCTATTAACCTGTGTGTTTTTATAGGCAATTTGAGTCCACTGATATTAAGGGATATTAATAACCAGTGATTATTAATTCTTGTCATTTTTTGCTGATAGTATGTGTGTGTTTTCCTTCTTTGGGATTTGCTGGTGTGGGATTATCTATTCCCTATGTTTTTTTTGGGTGCAGCTACTTCCTTGGGTTGAAGTTTTCCTTCTAATGTTTCTTTAGGGCTGGATTTGTGGATAGGTATTTTTAAATCTGGTTTTGTTATGGAATATCTTGTTTTTTTTTCTGTCTATGGTGATTGAAAGATCTGCTGAGTATAGTAGTCCAGACTGGCAATTATGGTCTCTTAGTGTCTGAATAATGTTTGTCCAGAACCTTCTGGCTTTCAGAGTCTTCATTGAGAAATCAGGTGTTATTCTGATGACTCTGCTTTTATACGTTATGTGGCCTTTTTCCTTTGCAGCTCTTAATGTTCTTTTCTTAAATTCTGTATGTTTAGTGGATTATTATGTGGAGAGAGGACTTTTTTTGAGTTCAGTCTATTTGGTGTTCTGCAAGCTTCTTGTATCTTCATAGACATTTCCTTATTTAGGTTGGGAAAGTATTCTTTTATGACTTTGTTGAATATATTTTCTGTGCCTTTGAGCTAGTATTCTCCTTTTTCTATTCCCATTATTCTTAGGTTTGGTCTTTTCATGGTGTCCCAGCTTTCCTGGACATTTTGTGTTATGACGTTTTTGGCTTTAATGTTTTCTTTGACCAATAAATCTATGTCCTTTATTGTATCTTCAGTGCCAAAGACTATCTCTTCCATCTCTTTCATTAAGGTGGTTATAACTGCATCTGTAGTTCCTGTTCATTTACCCAGATTTTCCATTTCCATAATTCCCTCAGTTTGTGTTTTCTTTGTCACCTCTATTTCAATTTTCAAGTCTTGAACTGTTTCTTTCACCTGTTTTATTGATTTTCCTTGACTTTCTTTAAGGGCTTTATTGATTTCTCCCAATGCATTATTTGTATTTTTTGTCAATTTCTTTAAGGGAATTTCTCATTTCTCTTTAAAGACCTCTATCATCTTTATAAAGTTATTTTTCTGATCATTTTTTTCTGCTTCTTCTATGTTGGGATGTTTAGGTCTTGCTGTTGTAGAACCACTAGGTTCTGGTGGTGCCAAATTGCTCTTTATGTTGTTGAATGTATTCTTGCAATTGCATCTACCTGTCTCTTCCTCCAGCTGGTGCAGTCAGTACCTGTGCCTCTGGGAGCTGCTCCAGAGGCCATTTTGGGGGTAGAGTGGGACTTATAGATTACAGGATCCAATGGGGGGTGGTAGTAGAACAGCTTGCCCACAGGAGTCTTGCCTGCTGGCCAGCTAGTGTGGCTGTAATGGATGGGTAAGGGCTTGGGGTGTGATCCAGAGGCTAAGACCTAGAGACCGGGCTGTCTGATTAGGAGACCAGTCACTCATCTCTTGGTCCAATGGGTGCAGGTAGTGTCTGTGTTTCAGGGAGTCACTGAGGTCATGGATGATGGGTGGGTTTTGGGATGGAGTGAGACTTGTAGATTACAGGGTCTGATGGGGGTGGTGGTGGAGCAGCCTGCCCACAGTAGCCTTTCCTGCTGGCCAGCTAGTTTTGCTGTGATGGGTAGGTTGGGGCTCTGGGTGTGCCTCAGGGCCTAGGGCCTAGGTACTAGGCTGTCCAGCTGGGAGACCAGCTTGGTCTAGTCAGTGCAGGTGGTATCTGTGTCACTAGAAGGTGTGTCTTAATGGAAGGTAGTGTCATCATTGGGTGTTGCCCTTGGAAGGCATTAACATTGATCTTAAGCATCACTTAGCTCTTTCTCACAAAGGTTATTGCAAGGTGATGCGAAATCATGTGCTTGGCTCTATCCATGTGTTACTGGCTCACTGTCAGATTCTTTACCATCTTGTGATCCAGTGAAGGGTGTTCTGGGACTGAATAGATGGAATAAGTGAATCAATCTTGAACTTTAACCTCCCAAACTATGAACTAATGAAGTACTTTTAAAATGAAGTATGCAGCTTCTCATAGTTTATTAATGCAACCCAAACCACAATGTTTTGCTCAATTTTTGGTACAGTTACATTAAAACAAAAACAGAAGAGATAGAAATAAAGTTTTTCTACTCTACCCTTCTACTGGCCATTTAAATGAATTGGAGCCTGCTCTATGTCAGAGTTTTACAAAAGATATATAATGCAGATAAAGAAGGAAATGAAACCTGTATGTCATTTCTCATGGATACTCATGGTGTGGGCTTGATAACTTTAGAAACCAGTATACTTTTCCTTGTGATAACTGGAAACTACAGTTAGTATTTAACTAGACATCCAGAATGCCTGTACAACTATCATCTAATCACTTGTGCCAAGGAAGAGGAGGAACATGGAATTTCAGGACATCATTGAGAAAAAATGAATGTGCTTCCAATTCCAACATGCCTTCTTCATAGCCATAAAGTACAGAAACCCAGGAAAAGGTAAAATAGACAGATTAGAAATTGTGGCTGTGGTAATAGTAGTTGGTAGCACTCATCATTTCAATAACAAAGATTTCTTGTCAATCAATAACAAAAGAATGCATATCTTTGCTGAATGTGGAAAAATGGCATAAATAGTTAAAATTTTTAGTAAAAAATTTACCCCTAAAATGTTATTATGGAAGGTTACATATGGATACCTTTCTTCTTTATCTCCATTATATATCTTTTATAAAACTCTGACATAGAGCAGACTCTAGTTCATTGAAATGGCCAGTAAAAACGTAGAGTAGGAAAACTTTATTTCTATCTCTTCTATTTTTGTTTTATTGTAACTGTGCATAAAAATGATATGATATATCATTAACCTCTCCTTTCTCTCTCCTTCTCCCTCCCAGTTGTTCAAGGCAAGATCTTTTCATGTAATCCAAGCTGACTTGGAACTCATTCTGTCGTCCAAACTGGCCCCAAATATGAATCCTTCTGCCTCACACTCTTAATGGTAAGGTCATAGATACAAGCCGCCATATGCACTTCAGTGAATATTTGAGAAGATGTGAGGTCACACTGGTTGTCAAAAAGCAGATTCTTAACACAGCAAGCTGCTGTCTTCAGCTATAAAGTTAGTAATAATTAACTGGCAATACCTAGTTGGATGTGGCTGTGTGAAACTGATCCCTAAACCGTAGGATTTTAAAGAAGGCATTGTACAATAAAACTCATCTATAGCCTCTGTATATGAAAGGAAACCAATGGTCTTCCAGACATTAAACCCCTGCACTAAGCAGGCTTAGAATTCACAGGCTGCTCACTTAGACACATTTATCACTGGATCAAGGCATGATGCTACAGGTGAAATAGAGCATAGAGATGCAGGGAGCAACATGTGCTTTCCCATGGCAGGTTGATCTCCAAGATGAAAAAGCATTCTCTGTAACTCAACAACCGGGTTGCAAGGAAATTGACATGGGTTATTTTAAAGATCAAACACCCAATCTATCCTTAAATCTCATATCAGGGCGGGAGTGCACAGGATGGGACATTCACTGCAATGCCGTTTATTATTACATTTGAAACATTGTACATGTCAATTTCCATGCAATCAGAGTTCATATACATTTCACTCGATTTCATAATAAAATATATTAGGAGGCCATTGCAATATCCTTAGCAAGAGATGATTTCCTGTGGATTAGAGTGATGACAGGAAGAGAGAAGGACATGTATTTGATTGGGTTGTACTTGACTGGAGACAGAGACAAGATTCAGAGGCAGAAAATTCTCAGAGGAGGCCACCCTAGCAAGTGAAATGGCTAGAGGAAAGGGGGGTTGTGATGGACCAATGGTGTCTCACAAATCAAAAAGCCTTCCTGGTGAATGTCTGTGAAGCCAGACCAGTTCTGACACCAGGCCCATTAACCTCTGGCTTAGTTTTGACCTCATCACTCAACCTCTTTGAGTCTGTTTCCCCGTCTATAATCACTGTGGAAATTAAATCAGATCAAACCAAAGCTGGAATGCTCTGCTCTGCCCCTGGCTGCCAGGCTGCTCCCTCAGCCTTTCTCATCGAGAGGGAAAGGTAAGCAGTTTACCTGACATCCATTGGTGAAAGAAGAGTTAATAGAGATTCGATCTTTCAATGAATCTGGCCAATCAAAGGAATCAATCAAGTAAATAAGGTAAGTAAAACGATGAGGTAATGTGCACAATGACTTTATATCCTGTGAAGAACCAAAGCCAGGCCTCCATTCCCAAGGCTAAGACCCAGAACCTGCTAGCCATCACCAAAATCCCATTCTCAAAATGACAAGATATGGGGTGAGAGATTTCGGCTGGCTAGTATCTCATGCTGATGTGCAGATAAGTGGCCAAAGGGTGACCCCAGAGAGATCCACACTTCAAGGAGCACAAAGATCTGAAAGCATGGATGTAATACACCTAGTAATGTGCTGTCTTCACATCCATTGGTCTGGACTCAGACCTGCTCTTGGTGCATTCATCTAATCATTTTAATCCATTTAAATCAAGAATTCAAAACCAGAGCCTTTTAAGTGATCTCAATCTGCTGATTTTATGCATGTCCTGAAAAAATAAGGGGAAAAAATTTCAACTGTTATTTCATCCTTCGGCATAGCTAATTCTCGCTTACTGTTCTACATTGTTGTAGGAACTTTGCTGGAGGCAAAGACAGGGAATTGCCATCAGTGGGAAGTGGTGTGTTGCTTGCGATAGATGCATAAACTTCAGAGGATGGCTGTCATCAAGCTTGAGTTGTGTTGCTGTTAGAACTTTATTATTAGGAGAAAGGGCAGGAGATAGCGATCAGTGGTTAATCACACTTGTTCTTGCAGAAGGCATGGATTCTCAGAACCCATATTGTGGCTCACAACTGTTCTTAACTTCATTACCAAGGGATGTGATGCCCTCTGATGACCTTTAAGGGCACCAGGTATACACATGGTGAACAGACATACATGTGAGTAAAACACCTATCCATATGAAACAACAACAACAACAACAAAATCTAAAGAAAAGAAAAGAAAATGAAGAAAACTTGCAGATAGATTCCTGTTTTAACCTGGCATATTAGTTACTTTTCTCATTACTGTGAATACATACCTGAGAAGAAGCAACTAAAGAGAACAGGTGTCTACTGTGGAACAGTTTGTGGGGACAATTTATCCTGACACAGAGGCCATGACATAATGGTCATACTGCATGTGTAGTCAGGAAGCAGGCAGAGGTGAGTGCTGATGCTCAGTCTGCTTTCTCCTGTGTGTTCAGTATGAGACCCTAGTCCACAGAATGGTGCTATCTACATTTGGGGTAGACCTTCCCTCTTCTCAGTTAAATCATATGCCAGAGGTATGTCACTTCAGTGACTGTGATGATTAATGTTAATTTTCAGCCCCATGGAACCTTGAATCACCTGGGAGAAGGGCTGCTGGACTAGCCTGTGGGGATTCTCCTGATTGCGTTAATTGGGAGGACCTGTCCACTGAGGGCAGTATAATTCCCTGGCTTTCAAGCATTGCTCTGACTGTGATTATGATGTGACTATTTACTTTATGTTCCTGCCCCTTGACTTCCCTGCCATAATAGACTAGACCCTTGAAGTATCATCCAGAGTAAGTCCCTAAGTCACATTTGCCAGAGGTTTTATTTATTTATTTTTTGAGAATAAATTAAAACAGTGAAGAGATTCCAAATTTAGTCATCACACTTGGTAGACATGTACAACTCCCTGCAGATATTAGTTTAGATTTACACTTTTCTCTGTCAAGAATTTTTTAATATTTGAGAATTTTTAAATACTTACAATCTGGTCTTACTTTTATGGAGGGTGGAAAACCAAGCCAGGAGCATACTAACTGTTTTAAAGGTCAAGAAAGAAGTTCTTGTAGCATTGTTGAACTAGGTTGTCATGGGATATCCTTGAGCTGAGAGCAACTAAAAAATTTGAAAGTAGCCGGGCGTTGGTGGCGCACGCCTTTAATCCCAGCACTCGGGAGGCAGAGGCAGGCGGATCTTTGTGAGTTCGAGGCCAGCCTGGGCTACCAAGTGAGTTCCAGGAAAGGCGCAAAGCTACACAGAGAAACCCTGTCTCGAAAAACCAAAAAAAAAAACCAAAAAAAAAAAAAAAAAAAAAATTTGAAAGTAATGGTAACTTGATTTTTCTCAGCCCTCAAGATGATTGCTCCAAAGAAGAATAGCATGGAAAAGCCTAGCCAAGTTTTTGACAGGCTCTTGGACACAAAGAGAAGGAAAATAACATTTTGGGACCATCAAAGGGAAGTAATCATAGCTCTCAAGCCTTTATTTGGGATTTGCAAGGGTTCTCTGCAGGAGTAAGGAGAAGCAAACACAAGATCTGAGAGTAACCGAATCAGCTACTGATTCAAGACAGGAAGTCTTCTCCTAGCTGCCAAACAGAAGGGATCCTCCTTAGAGGAAGGTAGTTCTCAGGTTCCCACTTTATCTGTGTATTCATAATGTAGTCCGGAACTCAACCAAAAATAAATAACCAGGTACATACAGAGAGCAGGTGGCAGTAAAGGAAGCAGGAACTGAATGAGGCATGATCAGGTGATATTTAACTCACCGTGGGTGTTAACCATGATCAGTGCCCACAGACTGAAAAGGTGCATCTTGGTAGAAAATTGGAAACTGTAAGAATAGTAAAAAGGATATCCCCAAAATAAAATTGTCAGAGTGGAAATTTACAAATTCAAACAAAGGTTTTAAAGCAAGATCCACAGTTAACAAAAAATTAGCTACAAAAGATATGAGATTGTTGGCAACACCGAGAAAAGGTCTTTCATTGTGATGAACAACTTGTTTGCTTTGATGAACTAGTCGGTTGGCAAACCTACAACCTTCTGTACAGCTGTTGCCTGGAGTGTGCACTAACTCACGTGTGTTTGGTCCTGGAGTGTTGTAGCATAGGGTTAGAGAATCGTGCCCACTCAGTCCAGAATGTAACACACAGAACTGTGATGGTGTGGGTTGTCATTTTCATTACAGCCCAATAAATGTCTCAAAGACGATCATGGGAACAGTGAAAGGCTTGCTTGCCTCTTGTGACTTTTACAACTCAGTAATTGCATGGGTGTTCCTTGTTTTTTTTTTTCTCTTGGAATTTATCAAAGGAAATGGTCAGAAAGTGCCCCTGCTGGCCCCACCCATCTCTAGTACAGTTGACGTCATCTCCCGCTTTTGAAATGTGGAGTCCATACCAGGTCCTAACTTTTTTGGTATATAAAAAAGGAACACTTTTGATGAACTCAAATTGCATTCCTGTACTATCAATACATCCAAAACAGTTCTTCCTCTGATGCCATCACTGAAACTCACTGGGGATGCCTTTTTACAGTTTTGATATCAT
Organism: Peromyscus maniculatus bairdii; assembly: GCF_049852395.1. Taxonomy (NCBI): domain Eukaryota; kingdom Metazoa; phylum Chordata; class Mammalia; order Rodentia; family Cricetidae; genus Peromyscus; species Peromyscus maniculatus. Next base: position 24,135,682 of record NC_134860.1, on the reverse strand, counting down.
CCCTCAGGCAAACCCTTGGCCCACTAAAACCCAAGAACTGTTACTTTATGTTAGGGACTTCCTGCTTTCCTCTGGAATCATTTATACAACTTAGAGCAAATATATTCATAATAAGCAATATAAGAAAGGTTAGCCCTTCCTGAGCATGTGGGGTCATTGATGAACTGTAAACTATTTCAAGCATCAAGTCTGAAAACATGCGAAGATTGTTGTTTGCTAGTGTTTAATACTGAATTTACTTGGGAGCAAGGTGCAAGCAAGAGGTCTGGTAACTGAGCACCCATGTAATTCATAGAAGATAATTTCATCAGAGCTGTGTTCCAAAGAAGACCTCACTGGAAATGATCCCCTGGCATCTACCAGTGGTGACATCTTCCCAGGGTAGATGGAGAACTAATGGGAGAGTCTAATGCTGGCCTGCCTGCATTGTATAGGAGATCTGTCAATCATGTTTGCTAGCAGGCAAATGGGTACAGAAATAAATGACAACCTTAGTATTCTTCCAATTGTCCATCTCCCAAAAGATGGCCGACAGTGGTCAGGTGCATTTTTATTTTGCTGATGTGATACAGCTAACTGTTAGGACAGGCACACTTCCATAAACTGCCTAGACTCCAGCACTCCTGTGACCTGCCAATTACTAAACTTGAAGAAAACACATTTAATTTGTTTTAATTGAACTCCACATTATATCTGAGTCTAAGTAGATTCAGTGCACACCAAACGGGCTTCAAGCACTTGTCACGGGGCTCCTGATCACGAGGAAGTGGCATGCACTTTGGGTTTTGGGGACTGGAATTGAATCTAAGCTCCAGAGTGCAGGATTTGTTTTACTCTAGGAAAATCAATCTTTGGAAATTTGAAGCTCTATAACACAGAACCATTAATTCATGGACTATTTTGGGAATTAATTAAAAGATTGCATTTAAATCCATATGTGTGTCCTTGGGATAATGATCCTTCTGTTTGCTTTTCTTCATGGGGCTGTGGAGGTTGCACCCTTTGTCTAGAGAGAGCATCTATTCTGTGCATTTTGGCTCACATATCTGTTACTAAAGTCAGGTCCAGAGGCTTGCTTCCAAGAAGTTAATGGATGCACTTGAGATGAAAATGAAGAATTAAGTGTAGGTTGTTGTACGTGTGACACTTTTTCCAGAGTCTCTGTTTGCTCCTCTGTTAATAAATGAAGCCAGTAGCTAAGGTTAATTTCACCAGATAGCAGAGAATGCCAACCAATGGCTCTGTACTTCCACCGCCTTCTCTGCTGGAAGAATTGGGACATGGTGAAATTTAGATAGTTTTCTTTGAGTAATAGTTTTAAACATGCTATTCAAGGACATTCTCTTTTCTTGGGAAGAACAAAGCATTCCAAAACAATATAAAGGAACTGTTAATTCAAGATGGACCACTGAACACAGACATCCATTTCCCCACGTTCAAATAACAGAAAGAGGTTTGGAAACCGAAGTAGCCTCATAGTGTAGGAACTGTTGATGACCCTCTCAGATCAGGTTAGGCAGAGGATGTCCCCCTCCACCCCTGTGAAGGGTTATTGTCTGGGGTGGGTGTTTCCAGGTTTTTTGGTGCTTTTTTCAAAGCATGAAAAAGTGCTCAGAGATTGTAAAGTGGCAACAAAAGCACTTTTCACAAGCAAAGCCATAGTGAAGATCAGGCACCCTGGAAACACAGGCTTTGGGTACCCCTTTTGGGGGATGAGCTGGTTGCCAGAGGTGTAGCTTGGTTAGTTCTTGTTTGATTGACAGGTTATGTAACCTTTTCTCTACTGCATATGTCGTTTCCCATCATGCATCTTATTTTAGTCATATGCATGCCCAATTATGCACAAGTATAAGATGGCAAATAGGAGATTGTGGTGGTTGAATGAGGAATGTCTCCCATAGGCTTGGTATTTGAACACTTGCTTACCAGCTGGTGACACTGTTTGGGTCACAGTGCTGTGACCAAATACCTATGAGAAGCAACCCAAGGGAGGAGAGGTGTGATTCTTCTTTGAGAGGATACAGTCCATTATGTCAGAGCAGGCTGTGCAGAAGGACTAGCTCATGCGCAGGCAGCTGCTCCATGTCTCCAAAGATCAGGAGGCAGTGTGAGAGAAATGCAGGTGCTCAGTAGGTCTTGTCCTCCCTTGTCCTTTGTATTCAGTCTGAGACCTCAGCACCTAACATTTTCCACTTAAAAGTAGCAACACAACAGCAAAGTTCTCAGTGATTCCAAGTGACTACAAAAATAAAACTATCAGTAGGATGCTTGTGAGGCAATCTTCTGATGTTCTTCTAGGAGAGGGAAGAGAAGGACAAAACTCAAGAAAAAGATACATACCATGTCCCATGCTGCCAAATGTTGCAGCCAGCAGCCATGTGTAACTGATACAAATGGGGCCAGCCCTCAGAATGAAGCTAGTCCAAGGCAGGGTGTACTTCAATTACAGGATATTTGTCAAGTTTTAAAGCTGTAATATGAAATATATTGAGAATATTTTATATTAAGTGGTGACATAATATATTGGATAAAGTTAGAAAAAGGATGTATTAAAATAACATGTCATTAGATTTATTTTCTGCCCTTCTCAATTTTGCATGGTGAGGTGTGCCTACAATCTCAGTACTGGGGGATAGAGACAGGAGTTTGAGCCCAGCCAGGGTGCATAGCAAGGTCCTGTCTCAATAACCAAAGAAGAAAATAGAAAAGGAAAAGCTGAAGTTCCACATGCAGTTCACAGCTGTGGACCATACCATCTTCCTGTTGAATGCTGTTGAGGGGGGCATGGGGAAGGAGGAGATTACCCAAGAGATGGAAATTAAGTTTCTGGGGTTAATTAAAACTATGAGTTTTGAAAGTTAAAAATCTCGCTGAGAAAGGGGACTATTACAAATGGCAGGGCTCTTATCCAGCAAAAGAAAGGTGACACCCACAGAGCCACACAGAAAAACCAGTTGCAAAGGCTTCAGACCTGCTTCCTTCTAGAGTCTGCAGGAGATGAACTACCAACTTTAAGTGACAGGGGAAACTCAGTGGAACTTTAAAACTTGCTGCCCAGTAAGTCAAGGATGAGAAGATGAAAGATGTGTTTAAACATGATGAAGATTCAGAAAGTTTCTGCTTCAGACCATTTCCCAGGGAGCTGTGTAAAGATGGACGTCACCAAGCCAGGAAAGGAAAATATCTCCCATGATAGAGGGACGTGAGAAAGGAGGAGATCCCCCATGGTAGAGGGATGTGAGAAAGGAGGAGATCTCCCATGGTAGAGAGATGTGGGAAAGGAGGAGCTATGGAATCAGGTCAGAGACCACTTGGAAGTAACTCTGAGCCATGCCTTTAAGTTAGGACAGAGAACACACACTTACATAGAAAAGTGGGTTATCTTCAAGTAAAACCAGAATGGATTTGAAATTACCAACACAACACAGAAATAGGTGAAGCCAGTTCTACTCTGGGGTGGAAACCATGCTTCTTTTCCTGAGAAGGAAAAATCAGGTGCACACTCTACAGGATGGACACACACACACACACACACACACACACACACACACACACACACACACACCATGGACTATGAAGATTATGCAGTTTGATATGTCAGAGTAATGAAAATGTCCTAGATCTTTGGAGGAAGAACTTCCTCCCCTCCAGCTAGATGATGGGGGACCATCTGTCACAGAGAGAAGGAACTATAGCTTTAAATTACTACATAACTAAGTCATAATAATGCAAACTGTATTCATTAGTTTTAATTCTAAGATTGAACCTCTAGGCAGTGGGTGCTGCAAAGATTTAATCATGGAGATGCATGGAATCTCTCTGTTACTTAACAATACAGAAGCTGGTATATCAGATGGTCCATGGGAAGTGGAAGGAAAAATTAAATTGTAAAGGAACAATTCAATGCCTGAGACTCCAAGCTAGTGTTAAGCAACTTGCATACAGTAGAGATTTCACAGCCTCTCTTGAGGGACCATCAGTTTTCATGCAGGTTGCCAGAGCTAATATAGGGCTGGGGTATGACCAGGTGCTTGACTTAAAGGATGCTGGGCAAGAGAGATCCTGTGAAGAGGGTCTAGACTCACATTTCCTTCCAGGAGGGAACCAGCAGCTCCATAATCCAACCCCATGCCCAAGCCTCAGTTCATGAAGCCATCTGTGCCTCTTACTTATCAAAATTTTGACCTGAGAACCAAAATGCCATGAATTTAAACCCCAGGAAAGCACAGAACTTCTGCTCTTCCAACCTGACCTTTGTGTGTCCCTAGAAGAGGTGACACCCTCAAACATTTCAGCATCACCAAACTCCATTTTCCACTTGAGGAAAACACAGCTCCACAGAGCAGGGGCCACTTGTATAAGAAAACGAAGAGTTTTATGAACCCCAGAACGGTCTGTTTCAGGATGAAACCAGGCTGCTTGGTTCATTTGGTTTGTATTAAGTTTGCATTCTCCAATATCATATTTTTTTTTATTTCTGGAATGAACAGCTTATTTTGAAGGCAATCTTTTGTAGTCCTCAGAACAGGCATTTAACACAGGGCTGTGGGTTCCTGGTATATCTGCTCTGGCCACTGCTGAGCATCACCACTGTGTCTGGGCACCCTGAGAACCCAACTATTTGAAACTCACAAGTTTGTATTAAATCAGGTCATTCTCCTGGCTCCCACTGCACTGGTTCCCTATTTCAGACTTAAATTGCTCCATGGACTCTCACTCATTCTTAAGGCACAAAATTTGGACTCCCACTTGCTCTCACAGTCCCTCAAGGCAACAATGATGTACAGGCCTTGTCTTCGTCTTGCTGTGTGTCCTGCCTATTACTGACACCACTTGGTCCAGCTCTCATTTACCAGAATCATGCTCGGGCTTCTAGGACATTTGTATGGATGCCCACTTAGTGCCTTTGCTCGTTAAGGAAAAACTGAGTTGTGTTTGTAAGTACTTTTTCCCTTGTTAGGCATTGTTGGAAAATCTAATTTTTTCTGCAGCTGTTTACTCCTGCATCCTTTTCTTCAAACATCATACATTTTTCAGTGGCTGGACACCTAATGAGACAGTCAGAAGATGTCTCCAAGCGATTTGACTTCCCAGGCTGTGACATGCCTGGCTTGGATTTTCAATTAAAAGAAAGTTGGAAAGAGAGAGAAGAAAGCAAGCAAGTAATTAAGTAGCACCAGGGTCTTGGCAGAAGTTGTTAAATGAATTATTTAATGAACCAGTTTGATGCAAGGAACCTGGCTCCCCTGGCTTTCACTTCCTGTGTAGCCTGGGTGGCAGCTTCCTGGGGCTTTGTTGTGTGCTCACAGGAGGGGCCACTGCATCTGTGGGGACATGAGGAATCTGCCAGATGAATGCTTTGTAGCACAATGTGAGCTGGGCAAAGGCTCTGCTTGGAAATGACCTCCCTGTAGAAAGAGGCTGTGCAGAAGTGGCTTTCTTTAAAACAAATGAACAAAAGACCCCATCTCTATTCTCCCTCCCTCCCTCCCTCCCTCCCTCCCTCCCTCCCTCCCCCTCTCTCTCTCCCCCCCCCTCTCTCTCTCTCTGTCTCTCTCTCTCTCTCTGTCTCTCTCTCCTATGCCTGTGGAGATGAGAAGCCGACTCCTGGAGCTGGAGTTACAGGCAGCTGTGAGCTACCTGATGAGGTACAAACTGAAGGCAGATCCTCAGTAAGTGCAGCATTCACTCTGAATCACCCACTGAGCATCTCTCTAGCCCCCAGGAAGGAATTTCTTTACCAAGCAGCCTGATAAGAGTCCAGGGTTTCATGGTCCAATAAACTCAAGCAGCTTAAAATGAGTAAGGCAGCACCTGGATTTCATTATTTCATGTTTCTTTCTCTTCTTTAGTTACAAATGCAAAACACATTATCATACTCTCGGGCTACACTTAACATCTGAGCTACCTGTTTAATTTGCAGCCTCTTGGGTCAAGCATGTGACTAGCAGACAATGGGAAAAGACACAGATATCAGGATGATCAGAAGCCACACAGGGCCGAGTTTGAGCAATGGCGCCCGCTGTTTGACATCTCAATGCCTCACCAGGAGCACCATATATATGGCAAATCTTGCTGTCATGTCAGAGAACACTGTTTCAGTGTGGCTGGGATGCCATATGACTGGGATGCCCAGGCAGAAGAGTGGTGAACACCTGTGCCAGCATTTGTAAGCTGTCTTTCTGATCCACAGGGTTGTAGTCTATGGAGGTGGGAAGATAGGCAGCAGGGAGGAGCTAGGATCCAGAGGCTGGCTGGCAACATTGCATGGATGCTTAGGAAGCACATGGAGTAACAGGAAGCAAGCGGGGTTGGGCTACAGTGTCTCAAGGCCCACCCACAGTGACCCAGTCTCCCCAGCAAGGCTCCACCTAGTAAAGAATCCACAAGTTTCTCAAACAGTACCATCAGTTGGAACCAAGCTCACAAACACAAATTCTAGGGGGGGGATATTTTCTATTCAAACCAGAACAGGCCCACCCCCTCTTCCTCTTAGCTTTTGAATTCAGATCTGCAGTTTCACATATGAGCTCAGAATCACCTTGAACCCTTCTTTTCCTTCTCAAGACTTGGTGTTTGTTAACACCTAACCACCAAATGAAGTAACAATGCCATGGGTCTCCCTGAAGGCAGCTGTTCTCTTGCTGTGGTTTCCCCCTGCCCTGAGCCAGCCCCTTCTGCCTTCCGTGCTGTTATAATAGTCCAGTTGGCCCTCTGCTCTCGAGGAGGCCATTTCCAATGCATTTTGCACCTCTCATAGCTGTGTGTGACCTGGATAGCCCAGATGCTCTTCTGTCTTCTGCTGAATCATTCATGTGGCCTCCCTTTGAAAGCTGGCTCGAGCCCCATTCTTCCTGCTTCCCAGCAGTCTCTGCGCTGTTTCCTTTCTGTCTGTCACGCAGATGCTTCCTGGCAAACACACTTTCAATTCGAGCTGTTTTCTCTTTCCTAAAACACACCTTAAATCCCCCTCCTAAAATCTTATTCTCCTAAGCCCCCTTCAAAATGTCAGTTCCTTTGTTGGGCCTCATTTTTACCTTGGAGTAGAGCTATCTCCCTGGACTCTGAGCTTTTAAGATTATTATCTTTTCACGGCCCTTTAAAAATATATCACTGAAGAGCCAGTTTCCTCTCCCCCAGTGCAGTGTGAAATGATCCACCTAAAAGTTACAATGAAAACAAAATACTGAAAAATAAGATGTAGAGACTTGCAGGGCATTAACCCTGATACTTGTTATTACACTCATCATCTCAGTAAGCCCTGCTCGTGGAACGCTGCACCAAGCCAGATGAACAACATTCATACACAGTTGTTCTCAGACTCTGATTTCCTCACTAAAGGCAGGAGGCCACACTGCCCATACTGGCCTGGTTCTGTGGACTCCACTGGAGGAAGGAGTCCTTCAAGACTGGATCAGCCAATTATCACTGAGTGACAGTGAACTAAAGGTGTATTTCCTACACATTTCCTACTGGATAAGTTATTGAAAGTAACATGAACTGGGTCTTAAAGCTTTTATCTTGACATGGAGTCTGTTGTAGTAAAGCGGGTCTTGAACTCATGATCTTCATCTCTCCACCTCCCAGTGCTACCATTTACAAATATGTACCACCACACTTGGCTCTCAAACAGTTTTTATATTCCACACAATCCAGTGAAATGTCTCATGACTAATGATTTTGTAGTTATTGATAACATGAGTAACTGAAAGACTGACATGTATAGATAGAGATTTGACAGTGATACACACAAAAATCCAAGAGGCATTTTACATCTCAGTGCTTACTTGGACTTCGTTATGCATTTTTTCTTTTTGCTTCTGGTTTTCTTTTCTTCTCTGCTTAAATTAGATTATTGGCCATTTTTTTTAACCAGCACTTCCAGCCACAGCAAATGATTATGTTTTTACTGGGAAAACAAATTTTGGTAAATGAAGTCTGATTTCTATTAAAACTGGCATGTGGTAGATATTAATATCAAACAAGAAATGATATTTCCTTGGCTTTGGATATCTTATTTTCAATTTTTACTATTTTCCACTAAAATTCTTAATGCATTTGTATTATGCATCTACAGACATTTGTTCTCATATACTCTAAGCATGCATTGTGTAGTTTAATAAATCTTTTCTGGTAGTGTAAAAAATGTTTAAGAATTGAATGTACTACTTTCAGAGCTGGTATTGTTAAATTATAAAAGAAGATTTACCAGACTTTTGGGGAAAGATGGTATACAATCCAGGCAGGGCAGGAAATATTGCTGATACTCAACTCTCATCACAAGACAGTCTCTGAATAAGAGGAACTAGCCCACACTAATACACCTCCCCAGGCATCCGCAAACTGGACATTCACAGCCAACAGAGATTTGGAGGTTTTGCTTGGTTCATGGATAAGAAAAAAGAAATTAGAAGTTCTGAGAAGCACTGAGGTGGAGGACCTTTGAGTCAAAGGGCAGGAAGCGTTTTCCCTCTGGCTTTGTATTTGTCGCTGAGGAGCATCTTCCTACGTGCATGCAGCCTGACTCTCGGCCTGCTGCCCCAGCATCTCTGGTGTTAGGACTACAGAAGCACACTGCCCTATCTAGCTCTTTTCTCTTCTAAAATTTTTTAATGAGGTTTCAGGCTAGCATACAAATTCATGGGTTTCAGTACGGCATCTTCGCTTAGATGTGTTCCTGAATTTTTATCTTATTTGCCTTGCCCTGCCCACCCCTAGGCCCCTTTCTCTACTAAATGATTTTCTTCTTCCAAGGAGCCCTAACTTTGGCTTTTTTTAAAAAATCACATGTATTGCATTCCAATACTCCCATTTTACCTGGGACTCTCTCCTCTTTCCTGAAGCCCTTTCTAGTTTCATGATCACACACACACACACACACACACACACACACACACACACACACACACACTAAATTTAGGCTCCACACCTGAGGAAAAAATGTGACTTTTGTCTGCATCTGGCTTATTTCACTTAACATAATGATTTCTAGTTGCATGCATTTCCTGCAAATGTCAAGATTCTTTACTTTTAAAATAGATTTCATTGGAAAGAGAAATTATAGATTTGCAGTAAAATTGAATGGTTAGCTCCAATCCTAGGGCTCCACTTGTATTGTGCTACTGTCCTTTTATTCTGTTAAAAAGCAGGGTGGTGGGGGCCGGTGTTTGTGCCCCCCAATCTCTGGGTTGCTAATCTCAGCTCACATGTTTTTCTATTTAGCCCCACTCACCTTTTCATTATATATCTTGAATACATAAAATGTAGTATTTTTGACCTTCCAAACTTTGATTTACAAATAACTTCTGAAAACAGTTGTATAATCTGGGAAATATTCATGCAGTTTTCAGTCAAGTAGTGAACATGGCTAGAATATTCATATTTTTTTAGTGTGATGGAAATAGAGAGGAAGATAAATTTAGGGCACAATGACAAGTTGCCCAGGACATCCTACACAGCAATGATTGCACTCAGTGTGAATTATCTGTTCAGCTCTTGGGCAAAAGTTGAACGCTGACAATGATACATGTATTCTAGATGTGGTGAATGTTTTATGAGAAGATAAAATTACTGTGCATTGACAAAATAAGGTTCTTTTTATTTCCTTGGGAAGTTAATTCAGTTCTGATGAATATTTTTATATTTCTGGAAGTTATTTTTGACACTAGCCACCAATAAAGGCATCTCATCATTAATTATTTGGCAGTTTCAGAATTAATGCATTGTTAATTTGCTATCAGCTCCCACCTCACTCTTCCTATCTCACTTCCAGTGATGACAATGAATCCATAATTTTTTTTATAAAATAATAATCATTTAAAACTATGTGTATAAGTGAGGCGTGGTGGCTCACACATGCAGTTCTAGCACTCAGGAGACTGAAGCAGAAGGATTGCCATGGGTCTGAAAGGAGCCTAGGCCACATAGCAAATCACAAGACAGCCTGGCTTCAGAGTAAAACCCTGTGTTAACAGACCAACAAATCACCCAACACATTCATTTTCATCTTGTGGTGGTTTTAAGATAGAATGAAATAAAAAACCAGAAGTTTGTCACATTTTTGTTTCCTTTGTGTTTAGGAATGTTCTAAGAAAGATGAGGCTTTGTGTGTTTGAAAATCCCATTGTGAAGAAGGTTCACTGTATATAACACTACTGTCAGCTCACCCCCACTCCCTCAGCCTGAACATCATACATGTGAGAAAGAAGTGTATTGTTCCATGGATCAGACCAGAAAGCCTCTAAGATTAATTAGCTCAGTCTCTGATGACATTGTTCCTAGACTCTTATTATTAGGTTCAGGATAGAATCTTAAATGTTAGGGACGAGAGTGAAGATTTGCTATGGAATTAAGTTGCTAGGAGGTTGTTCTCAGCCATTGTCCCATGCTTCACAAAACCACGTCCTGGTGTCACAGTCCAGGTTCAACTGCACTGTTCACATCTCCTTTTTCAGTAGAGAAAATAGTGTCACTTAATGCCTGTGTCTTATTTTCTTCGATACTGGTAGAGCAATGCTTAATTTCTCTTCCATAAATAGAAATGCATAAGGATTTAAAGAGATAATTGAGAAATCAATGATAATTTTGAATCACATAGTACTTGATTAATGCTAACATAATATAGCCAAATTAAGAAAATTTTCAACACCATTAACATTTCTCATTTCCACCAATAAAGTTGAAATCTAATAGAGAAAAATTCTAGGCTGATAGTGCCAAGTTGAAAGCCATCCCAATTCCCCAGTGCAAGACCGAAGAAGCCAATAACTTCTAAGCAGACGTCTATGGCTTAAATCTGAAATGTGCCCCCACAGGCTTGGGTTTTTACTTGCACATCCCTAGTATGTGCTATTTTGAGATCTATACAACCAGTGGAAGGTGAGGCCTGGCTGGCAGAGATGGGTCACTGGGAATGAGACTGTGAGCCCTGAAGCCCGGTCCTGATACCATCCCTGTCCCTGCCTCCTCATCCTCCAATATGTGAGTCATATGCACTGCCAGCTTCTGCCAAAAAGTCTACCCCATCAAAGGGGCCATAGCCTCTGAAATTGTGAATGGAAATACACCTTTCTACCCTGAAGTTGCTACCATATTTCAACAAGAAAAGTAACTAACACACATATCAAAATAATGAACAATTACAATTTGAATCACTTGCTGACAAATGTCAGAGTTAAAGAATAGGTTTTAAAATTCAAAATTGACAGCAAACCAAGTCCAGGTTTTAACTCACCATACCTACAAAATTAAAAAGACTTTCTGCCTAAATTAACTTCAGCGTGTTTCATGTTTTTGTTATAAAACATCTTAATTTAAATAAGCCAAAATTTGTACTTAATGCATTTCAGACTTAAAAATATGTGGGCACAGGCTATACAGGTTTCAATTCTGTTTTCAGTGTTTTATGCTCTATAAGGCAATCTGCCCGGGCAAGAGGAGGCCGGCACTGCTCCCTGAAAGCCCATATTCTGGAGCCAGCTCTTTTCACTTATACTGGCATGGGAGACAACATATGAGTGCATGTAACTGAACATATATAACTGAGAAGTGGCTCTCTAAAATGAGCAGCTGTAGAACTTGGTGGTATCTTGGTTCTTGGCTAGGTCCCCATGTCATGTGGGTATAAAGTCTACAGAGACATAAAGGCATGATATTTGTTTCCTTCATTCATGTCCCCTCTATCCTCCCACTCTATTTTGCTCCTTCTCTCTTTATTTTTTCTCTTCTCTCCCCACAACCCTTTACTAAACTCACAGTTAGTTTAAGAAATTCTTTCAGATGTGACAGACCTTATGAAAGTGTGAACCATGGCTTTGGTAAAGTCTTAGTTTTTAATTTAGAGTCAGCATATGCTACCTCCATTTGCCATGGCACTTGTCATTAGGGTAGAAAAAGAATGTTATTGTGGGCTCTAATAATCTTCTCTGTCTGCAAGTGACTAAATCCACAGGAACAATCTCTGTTCAAATGTGACCTCTACCTCTCAATAGTGACATGACCGTAGAAGCTGGTGTTTGTGTCTCAGTTTCCAAGATAACACAGTGCTAGCAGGGTTGCTATTCTCACTGGGATAGCATAAAGGCCCTGGCAAGTTTTCTTATCCTTGTTAGGCTTTGGCTAAATAGTAGCTCCTTCCTGAACCCTCACCATTGCTGTCTCAGATCAATAATGATTCTTTGCTTCACTGGGCTAGAAGATGCCTAGAATAATGCATTGTTTCTGGGTGTGCCTCTGAAAACATTTCCAAAAGAGAGTCGCATTTCAGCTGCTGAACACTGTAAAACAGGTGGTTCTCCTCCACATGGGAGATGTCACCCAGTCCCAAACAGAACCCAAAGGTCGAGGAAGGGTGACTGCCCTTTCTCTAACTGATTTGGGATATCACCTTCTGCCCCTCTAGGTTCCTTGGCTTTTGATGAGATCAAAACTTGTCCTATTGGTCTCTGACTCTTACATTTTCGAACATGGGTTCAGACATGCCACATGTGTTCCTGTTTATCCAGCTTGCACTCTTTGGTCTCCATAATTGCATTAATCTCTTGTAGCGTATGGTTGTATCTATCCTACTGGATCTGTTTCTTTGCAGAGCTCTAGTATTACTTTTCCATCTTTTCCTTCCCTTTTTGAAGCCCTTGAGTGTTTTAAGGAGTACTAGTCAGGCAATCTGTGTTTGTCTAGTGTTCCATGGCTGGATGGAAATTATAGGCATAAGGAGTAAATGTATAAAGATGAAGTGCCCTTCTCATCAGGTCACACCAAAGATGACCTATTATGGCTGGTATTGACTGTGGTCACCTGAATGATTTTGTCCATCTGTCTGGCTCTGATCAAATAGAAGGGTCTACTGTAGATGTGATGGGGGTTAATCCCCCTGCAACCCCAAAACTTCTCATGGTAGCACTACTTGTATATATTTTGGCTTGTGGCTTCTGATTTGGGTATGGAGAAGCCCAGTGTGTCTTGTATAAAGCCCCAGTCTACACATCCAGAAACCAAAGTGGAGCTTGTCTATAAGCACATCTGTTTTTACTGCATAGTTCCAGTTTCCATTTATGACATGATTTCCATCATATCCTCTATGGCAGGCAAGCCATGGTGATATCTGTTCTCAGAAATTAACACCAGCTCAGAAATTCCTCCATCTGATCTGTGCCATCAGAACATGCTTCATTTCTCAATGCAGAGTTATAGAAAACCGTGGTTTTAGTGCTCCAGGTCACATGACTCTAATCTACTAGAGATCTAGTGGGTTGGTGTTGTACCACTCACATCTGTCTCTAAAGCTTGTTGCTATTTCCTTGTGCCCCCTCTTACCAAGCAGATCAGGTTTGCCACAGTCAGTCATAGCTCATACCACTCCCTTGTCTTCTCAACAAACTCAATGTTGCTGCCAACAGAAGGCAGAGGAGAAGGTAATCCTTTCCTATAGCAGGGAAATAACCATTTAAATTATAATTAGTTCAGTGACCAGATGAGTGGTTTATTTATGGCAGAAACAACAAGCAGCTGAAAAGAAGAAAATTGAAGCATATTTTTGTCCCTAGAGAAAAATACCCTAGAATATTCATCTTCATCTTCATATGCTTATTTTTCCCCAACTTTTTTGAGGCATGATTGACAAATGGTATATATTTAAGATGAAGACTACATACACATAGTGAAATGTTTATCACTAACACATCAGTCATTTTCCAGCATTGATTTCCTTTGTGGTGAGTGTTCTTTAGGTCTGCCCTTTGAGCAGGTTTCAAGTGTGTGTTGTATCATTACTAACTACAGTTCCAATGTCATAAAATAGATCTAAAGAATTCAGTTATCTCATAAGTTTGTGCCCTTTAATCATCCTCTCTCCCTTTCTCCACCCCTGTATCTGGTTATGAACCATTCTGTTTCTATGATGCTTTGTGAATTGTTCCTAACAGTGACACATGTATATTCCCCACATATTAATTATTTTTACCCTTTTCTTTGTATCTTTTTTTATGTCTTGGACACAATGTGATCAATGTCTTATTACATCAGCAGTATAATGCATAGGTAGATATTCCAGCTTGGGCTGGAATATTCCCAAGTACATGGAAATTTAGCAACATATTTCTGAAACACCAAAAGGTTAACCAAGAAACCAAAAGAAAAATGTAAAAATCTTTTTAGGCTATTAATATGGCATGCCCAATCTTATGAAATACAGGCATCTGAAAAGGAAGTTTGCAATGACTGAAAAAAGAAGGATATTAAAGAAGACAACTAACACGACCTTTCAGACAGCTACACAAAGACCACTCTAACCTAACACCAGCAGGAGAAAGGACTTAACAGGCTAACATAGAGATAAGTAAGATAGAGCATGAAAACTATAGAAAAGATCAAGGCATCTAATATTGGCTCTAAAAATCTAAAAATGAGATTGATGCTTGTTAAAGTAATTAACACAAAAAGAAAACCTAAGAGATTAAAATCAGAAATAAATAATAAATTAAACCTGACACCACAGAAAAGGAAAGTTTAGAGACAATTGTCAATATCTTGGGTAACTTAGAGAAAATAGATAAATTCTTAGACATATACCATCTACCAATACTGAATCATGAAGAGATAGAAAATTCACACAGAACATAATGAGCAATAATAATGAATCAGTAATAATAGTCTTCTATCAAATAAAAGCTTATGACTTGACTGTTTCAATCTACCAAATACATAACAAGTAACTCTATCTATCCTTTACAATACTCTTCCAAAAAGCTGAGGAGAATACTTTACAAATCATTCAATAAAATTTCAGAATACAAAATGAACACACAAAGCCTAGGGTTTATGTTTCAGAGCTTTCATTGTTTAACTACCTAGTTGGGAGAAGAAAAAAACCCACTACAAAAAATTATGAAGAATATATGAGATCCTATTTAAAGCACACAGTCAAGTATCTTGGTTTCTTTCCTTGTTGCTGTGATAAAACACCCTGACAAGGTAACTTACTTAAGAAAGACTTAATCTTCAGCCTACAGTTCATCATGGGGAAAGTCTAGGTAGCACGATCCTGAAGCAGCTGGTCACATCACATCCACAATGGGGAAGAAGAACTGATCAATGCTTATGCTCAGCTCACCTTCTCCTGGACTCGAGCCCAGGGGATGGTGCCACCCACTCTTGTGTGGGTCTTCTCACCTCAAATGACTTTACCGATATAACTCATCATGTTTTTGCCTGGAGATACCTTTGATTCCTGACTCTATCAAGTTTACAGTCAATATTAAACATCACATTGAGTCAGTCCTTAGTATATAATATATACTTGAGAGATGCTATCTAGGTTTTAATTATGCAATATCAAAAGTATTTATCTATATTAAGCTTCTTAGTAATTTCATATTAATTAGATACATATCTTAATTCACTTAACCAATAAAATATGTTTTTATTATGTCTCTAAATTTACTGTTCTAGGAATAAATTTGATAAAAAAAATCCAGTGCATGGTATACATAAAAGAATAAATGCATGTTTAAGTAGTAAGAATGAAAACTAATGCATGGTGGACAGTTGGGCCCCCACTATTATCTGTTGTGGTGAATTTACAGAAGCAGTTCACATGATCATTTTCATGTTGTCTGTATGAATTTGAGAATATCTACAGAAAGAGTGCAGCTCTGGCTGCTCCAGCTTATGAGGAACGTTCCCACCTTCCT
The DNA here is from genome assembly GCF_049852395.1 of Peromyscus maniculatus bairdii. NCBI lineage: Eukaryota > Metazoa > Chordata > Mammalia > Rodentia > Cricetidae > Peromyscus > Peromyscus maniculatus. Next base: position 24,119,993 of record NC_134860.1, on the reverse strand, counting down.
ACATGGAAATCACTTTCCTTCTTTCCCTAGAAGCACAAGTGAGGGCTGGAAAGCTCTGTCATTTCTGATCCCTTAAAGGCTCCTTCTTTTGTTGAAGTCACTGTTTTCTACTACAGGAAACAAAGATGAAGATTTCTAGTGTGCTGGGGTTTCTAGGAGAGGGTGTTGGCTTCTTTCAGGTGTGTGCTTTCTCCAGCACCTCAGGACCAAACCTGCACAAGAACTGTGGGAACTGAGGGACATAAATTCATCCAAACTGTAGCAAATCAATCATTCAACTCCTTAGGGAGATATTTGATAATTTTTTAGTAGCTAAATCATAGAAAAATGTGTGCTTTTGTGATTACTAGCTAGGAATATGAATATAGGTTGTTTCACAATTCTGAATGCTGGCAATATGCTGGCAATATCTTAATGGTGGTGTTGGGTAGGGTTGAGGAAACTAGTTAATCTGAACTACTGTGGGACTGCTTATTTGCTCAAATGGTCTTGATTTATTATCAAGATGAATCGTGGAGTGGGGCAAATCTTACTGTTAGATCTTCCACGGCAGCAGATATATAGGGGGTGCCTCTGATATATACAAACAGAAGGTGCCCAGTCATTTTAGGAGTTTCTAGAGGAGGGTTCTGTCTAATGACTAATACTGAAAGCCTTGCATGGACAACGACAGATGGACAAAGATGCATTTCCAACTGGCAGGCATGATAATGTGGTGGTATATTGTATACTCTAATAAAATTTGCCTGAAGATCAGAGAACAGAGCAAGCCACTAGATTAAATATAGAGGCCAGGCACTGGTGGCACACACCTTTAATCCTAGTGCTTGGGAGGCAGAGATCCATCTGGATATCTGTGAGTTCAAAACCACCCTGTATTACATGAGATTGATTCATTATAGAAGAGAAATAGAGCCAGGCAGTGGTGGTCGACATCTTTAATCCCTGTACTTGGGAGTCACATGCCTTTAATCCCAGCACTTGAGATCTCATGCCTCTGCAACCAGTATTGGGGAAGCACACATGCCATTAATCCAAGCGCTAGAAAGGAAATAATGTGGCTAGGTGGAGAAAGGTATATAAGGCACGAGGAGACAGGAACTAAAGGCCTTTTTGGCTGGATCCCTTTCAGCTAGAGGCCTTTTGGCTAGAATGCCCCTTTGGTTGAGGACACAGAGACATTCAGTCAGAGAATTTGTGGAGTTGGCGAGGTGAGAATTAGAAATGGCTTGTTCCTTTGTCTTTCTGATCTTTCAGCATTTACTCCAATATCTGGCTCCAGGTTTTTTATTAAAAGACCATCTATTACTTGAGCAACATCTGGCGTTCAACTTTTGGGGCATAAATTCACAAAAAAGCCGCTAGAATTCAAGCAACACAATAATGTCAGCTCAAGTAAGGAACATGAGAAAATACATTTTTTGTTTAGTGTTTGTGAGCAAAAAAGGCCATCCTGGGCTAGAGTGAAGCTCTATCTCCAAACAAAATACATATAAAATGAGATGAAATAATAAAATAAATGATAGGAGATCCCGGGCAAAGGAATAAGAAAGGTGGGAGAAGGGACAGGAGGTAAGAAAACCTGACAAGACCATCTGTTCCTACCTAAGTACCACTGCCCACAAAATAGGTCAGCACACACTGAGTGGAATTCTTTCACTTGGCTCATATGGAAGCACCGAGGAAGGAACGTGGGTCACTCTGTGCTGCATGAAACACTCTTAGTGAAGATGGGCAACTGAAACTCGACAATGCTTAAAACAGGATGACTTGTCCACAGGGCTATGCAGACAAATGTGCAGACCACGGAAGACAGGGGAGGACATGCTGACTTCCTCCACACAGACCATAATATCTACCTTTATGTTAAAGGGCTGGGTAGGGCATTGTGAAGTGAAAGCCTCACAGGGAATGTCTGAGATTCTTGAGGGCTTCCAGAACAAGGAACACAGAAGAAGTAAGACTGCTTGGGCCCTTGTGGCAGACATAAAATACTGACTGGAAAGGAAGAGAAGGAAGAGTGTTACAAATGGAGGCAGTATGCAGACTCTTACCTCTATATTGATTAAGCCCTAGATTATAGTATGTACCATTAAATTGACAATCTCTCTTGAGAGGAGTGTGGCAAGATGTCTTAACAATAATGTTTTTAATCAGTATTTACTGTCCATCCAGATGTAGGAAATACTAAATAAATTGTGAAGACACAAACTCATCTTGGAATTTAACTGCATAAGAATAAATTATGTGGTATAGCATAATCTTCCCAGGACATGGGCCTTAACAAGCTGCACAGGGCTTAGTTCCCACAGTGGCCGTGGCCTCTTTGCACGAGGCTTTCCCCTGCATCTTATCAGTCAGATCTTGGTAAGCGGAGACCTTGTGGGGGAGAAGGCTGTTTCAGTGAGGACTGTCCCTTAAAGACTAGGATGGATTTAAACATCACTTCCATGTATGTTTTGTTGGACTGGCTGGAAAATCCAGTTGGCTGTGTCTCCTAACTTTAGAGGGAGCAAGGAAGTTCAAGCCTCTTATCAGCCTGACACTGATGAATGGAAGATGTGGGTGCCATGTTATAAGAATGAAAATTGGATTGTTTTATGTAAATGTATATAGAAGTATATAAATATAAATATATTTACCTGTAATATAAATATATAATATAAACTATATAATAAAATATAAATCTGTAATAGTATATTGTTGATATAATAATAATAATAATAATAATAATAATAATAATAAAAACAATGGCTTCATTTGCTCTGCATGTTTTTGAGACTTATTCTTATTTATATCTCAGTGGTTCATTCCTTTTAGTTTTAAACTAATTAATACTACCCTGTTGTGTGGACTAATGGTAACTTGCAACTCACCAGTTTAAGAACCTTTAGATTATTTCATTTGGGGACTTGGGGAATTTGGGGCCACTTAGGATTAAAGCAGTCTGAGCAGTCTTTAACAATTATTTCTGTGAATATAGTTCTTGTTTTTGCATTCTTTCTTGTGGGTAAATATTTAGGAATGGAAGTTTTCATTTTTGTTGAAAACACTTAGGTTTTAAGGAAGTGGTCAAATGTTCACAAATTGACTGGACTGGACTTTTTACCCCCACTTGGTCTTGCCTTTTTTATTAATCACACCATTCTGGTGAATTTGAAACTGAATCTCACTAGAATTTGATGTGTGTTTCCCCTGTGGTAGCAAAGTTGAGCTTCTCATGTGTTTTCTTTTCCCACATATTTATGGTGAATTTTGAACTTGCCCTATATCTTTTTATCACAATGTCTGTAGTGGATATCTGTTCTGTCTATGACCTTGAAGCACCACCCCTAGAGATGTAACAGGTAACTGTCCTACCTACCTACGACCTTGAAGTATCCACCTCTGGGGCATGGCCTCAGGGCTACCCTTAAGACCTGAGATGTGCATACACAGCTCTCTTCTCTCCCTCATGGGCTTGGATACTGGGAGGACTCAGGTAGAAGCATAGTGTGGGACTGTACCTCAGCTTTCCAGGACCCTACAATAAATCTGCTGTTTTGTAGTGAGTCTTCTTTCCTCATAAATTCCTTTACCCTTTAAGCAGACTTCATGGATTTCTCATAATGTCTACTGATTGTTGAGTTAGAGGAGTTCTTTGCATATTGTGGTCACACATCACTGGTTGAATAAACATACTGCTCTTGCACACTTTCTATTTTCTCAGAGCATCTTTTCTTTTATGGTTTGTACTTTTTGTTTGTTTGTTTGTTTACTAAAATTCCTTTACTGTTATTTGAGCATAAAGGCTTTCATTTATTTTCTTTTCACATATTCACATTTTAAAGTTTGTATTCTCAATTTCTCAATTCCTTTCAAGGGACATTTTGATAGGCCAGGGCTGCACCCCAACAATAGGCTCCAACAAATGGTGCCTGAACAGGGACTGTAGCTGGAGTTTTCTCTCCGGTCCCGCCAAGCCCCGGCAGTCCAACAGCCCACTTGTAAAATAAATACACAGACATTTATATTATTTACAAACTGTATGACCATGGCAGGCTTCTTGCTAACTGTTCTTATATCTTAAATTAATCCATTTCTATAAATCTAAACCTTGCCACGTGGCTCATGGCTTACTGGCATCTTCACATGCTGCTTGTCATGGTGGCAGCTGGCAGTGTCTCCCTCCACTTTCCTGTTTTCTCAATTCTCCTCTCTGTTAGTCCTGCTTATACTTCCTGCCTGGCCACTGGCCAATCAGTGTTTTATTTATTGACCAACCAGAGCAACACATTTGACATACAGACCATCCCACAGCAAGGGACCTTGAATATGGGGGTCCCCTGGTAAAAGGGCACCCCAGACAACCTTGAATATGGGGAATAAAGTGAAGAAACACCACAGGTTGAAGTAAGCATGCTTGGATAATTAAGTAGGTGCAGCGATTTCTTTTCAGGAGTAAAATGTAAATATAAGACAGAGTAATAGTAGATAGCTGTTTAAAGGTATTTTCAAAATCACCAGAGGATCTAAAGTTAGGCTAAAGCAAGTTATCTATCTATCTATCTATCTATCTATCTATCTATCTATCTATCCATCTACCTATATACTAAATAAGGTCTAAAGTTGTAATGTAAGGAAGTCATAGAAGTTTTTTGTGAAGTCTGAGAAATGTAGGCTTAGGTATAATGGAAAACAACTTAGAGTAGAGCAGGTTTTCTGAGTGTGGGACCTTGGATGCAGACACAGGGCGGAGAACAATAAAGCAGCACCTGGGACTGAGCACACACTGCAGACTTAGCAGTCCGAGAACAAACAGCGGCTTTAGAAAGTGTTGGGCCCCATAAGGCCCGGGCGTGATGCCCCGTGTAACTTCCTGAGCCTAGCTCGAGTTTGGCGACCTGTCCTTGGACATGACTTCTGCATATGAGTGACTCAGCACTACCGGACCTAGAATTGCCTCTGCCTAGTAACTGCTGAGATGGCATTATCTCAGTGGCCCGCTATCCATACCCCATCCCCTCCCCTGTCACCCCAACCTATATAAGTCCCCTCCTCATGCAATAAAGTAAGCTCCTGCTTTGGCAAGACTCCCAGCCCAGTGTGCTTCTCTCCAGTGGACTGGGGTGGGGGTGGGGGTGGGGTGGGGTGGGGTGGGAGTAGGGTCTGGGTTCTCATCAACACTCACCATCCCATTCAGTCCCAGGGAGAGACTGGCTGGACCCATCCTGCCTCTGCCCTACCTCTTGGTCAGACCAACATGAAAGTAGCAACATGAACAGTGGCTGCCCCAGCCAGGCATTGGTGGCTGACACCTTCAGGGCATCATCGTGTCATTGGCAGCAGATGCTAAGAGAGCCAGGGTGAGCAGCAAGTATCTGTGAGTTTTCTGCCACGAAGGAGCCTCAGTGATGAGAATGCAGTCAGCCAGGGTTTTTGTGCAAACTGGACTGACATGGGTGGAAGTTATGCTCTGCAACCTTGATGACCCGAGCAGAGACTCCAAAGGAGCCCTGAAGAGTAAACAGTGGCCGAGGCAGTACTGCAGACCCGAGGGATTCTGCAGACTGACAGGATGCTCAGGCAGGATGTACCCCAATGTGGAGAGTGCAGTGGAGGTTTTGAAATCCTCCCTGCAATGTAAAGCACAGGGTCTGAGTCCCTAGCAGTGGCTGCATGGAAACTACTTAGGTGAGGTAGAGTTGAGCTCCAGGCTGAATGGCAGAGACTCCCTGGAAGGTAAGATGGCCCAGGGTGCTGAATGGAATCCACAGCTTGTAGAATTGGGGCAGCATCTTGAGCTTCCAAAAGGCAGTTGAGAGTTCACGGGCCTCAGGAGACCACTGGGGTATCTAGGCAGGTGGGCCAGAGATGGGAGGCACAGACAGACTGGAACTGTAAAAGCTGAAATAGGACAAAGCTAGCAGTCAAAGCCATGCAGCTTTTGTTTGCTGAAGGTGAACAAATGCAAGGCTCCTTTAAGAGAGTGCTTCCTGGTTCACACTGATTGCACAGAGGGCTCTTTTGAGAGGTATGCACTGGCTCAGCTTCTGTGGCACCATCTTCACCCTGGAGAGAATTTCCTAGGGGAAGGATACTGGCCAGAAAGTTCCACTGTAACAAGGTTTTAGAGACTCTTGTTTGAACTGGGTTGTTGCATGCAAGGAAACTGCAGCAAATTTTTGGTTGTGGGTTTTTTTATATTTTGAACTTTTTGCCTCAGATTTATTATGACTTGGACAGCTATACAAAGGCTTCAGGAAACATATCAAGCCAAGCCTTGATCTTGAGCTTTCAGTGGAACATTCAGACTGGTATCAGAACTGACTTTTTGAACTTTCAGACCTCAGAAATGAGACAATTTTGATTTCACCTGCACATATATACTCTATCAACTGTGGTGACTCATGAACTGTTTTGTGTAGGAATAGTAGGAAATGTAAATTGTTCTATTAAGAGATTACTTTTGGGTGTAAGTTTGTGAGGATAGTAATTATGTTTACTGTTAATATTCATGCTAGAATTGTGGTGTTAACCTGTTAATGTTAGTGAACCATGGTGTGATGGTAAGAGGTTACAGGTTCACCCAAGGAGTTCATAAGGCCTTAAGTAGACATTTCAAAATGACTGGGTTGGTAATTTACAGTCCCTAATTTCCCTGGTTAAAGATGGGAGTTCATTTGAAATGCCATGCTGAATATAATTTGGTATGTGTAGACTCCTCTATTTAAAATGACCATTTTTAAAAAAGGCTTGATGCAGCTAAAACTGCTGTAGACATCCTGAACCAATTTAAGAAGGCCATCCTCTATTTCTTTATTAGGAATTATTATAGCCATAAGGAGCTAAGCTCTGCACCCTCACTTGAGATTTTCCAGGTAGTACACAATCATCTGAGAGGTCCAGGGGTACCTTTTAAAAATATATTAAGAAAAGGAAATTTGTGTGAGCCCACAAAGATTCCAACTTGTATTTTGACACAAGGTCAGAGAGTCAGAATTTATGTTGCTCTCCAAGGCTGCATAATGGGGTGAAAAGTCATGGTTACCACATGTCTTATACTTCAAGGCCTAATCACAAGATGCTTTGCTGTGAGTCATGGTTACCAGATGTTTTGCAGGGTCTATACTTGGTTGTACATTATGCTTTGATCTTTAAAGAGAGAGGTCTTTCGCCTCTCCCCTTGCTAGTGTATAAAAAGTTCATTATAAATAAACTCAAGGATGCTGGGTATTGACCCAGGTCCCTCCTGAAGCTATCCTGTGTCTCTGTCTTTCTCTCCATCTATGTCTATATTTCTCCCTATTAGTTCACATTTTCTCACTTCTTCCTTCAAGAGACCCTTCAAAAGGTCAGGATTGAACTCCAAGACTGGGCCCCAACATTCCTGTTCCTAATGAAACTTGATTATACAAAGAACAAGTAGGACATTTCCTTATAATTTCTTTGGGTTGTTGCCAAATGATAGAAAAATCTTTCTTCAAATCTTTACTAATAGCGTGGTTTTACTTATGAAATTCTGAAGGTTCTAGCACATTTCCTACCAATAGCCCAACAATTTCATTATTACCTTGTGCCAGGGGGCTTTGTAGACCTGTATGGGATCAGATATATGTTACATGTAAGGGATGATTTCTACTTCTGATTGCTTGTTATTGAATGAATAGCCAAGTTAATTCTAAATCATCTGGAATAAGTTCATCAATTTCAATATGTAAAACAACACCTTCAGCATGTTGAAAGTGAGTAATTATATTAAGAGGTTCTGAAAAGTCTAATAATATCATAAGAATAACATAAAATTCTGGTTTCTGAGTAGAATCATAAGGGCATCGAACCACTTTACTTATTTTTCCTGACTTATAATCTGCCTTTCCTGATTTATTGGCATCAGTATAGAATGTAGAGGCTCTAGAAATTGGAGTACTTTTTATTATATGAGGTAAAATCCATTTAGTTTTTTTTAATTGAAATCTCTTGCTTTTTGGATATTTGTTACTCATCTCTCCCAAAAAATTACTGCAAGCTCTTTGTCAATTTTCATTTTATGCCCATAATGTAGAAATTTCAAGATTAGTAAAAAGTACTACAATTTGTGCTTGGTCCATTCCTATCAATTGGTGAAGTCTTAATTTTCCTTTTAGAATCCACTCAGAAATCCTTTCCACATATGACTTCATTTTTTTACTCTGTTTGTGTGGTAAAAATATCTACTCTAAGATAATATATTCCCTCTGCATTAAAATCCCTGTAGGGGAATGCATAGAGGGTAAAATAACAAGAATGCAATCAAACTCCAGATTCAAATGATCCGTATGTGCATCCTGTAATTTCTTTTCTACCAAAGCCAATTCTCTCTCAGCTCCAGCTGATCATTATCTTGAATTATTGTCCTTGTCACTGTAGCTGAAGCAACATCACCCATCATGTCACCTTTTAAGGTTCAAAACAAATTACTCAGTTCGTGAGTTGTTACTCTAATAGTAGACCATAGAAAGGGTAATGTCTCCCAGCAATTTTTGAAAGTCATTAACAGTTTACAATTGATCTCTCCTGATTTATAACCTTTGGGGTTGAATTTTTTGTAGATCTATTTTATATCCTAAGTAATTAGTATAATCTCCTCTTTGTATATTTTCAGGAACAATTTGTAATCCCCAGCAAGTTAAAACCTTCTTTGCTTATTCAAACATTTTTTTCTAAAGTATCTTATCTACATTTGAGTCAGTTAATAAGATATCATCCATCTAAAAGTAAATTGTAGGTTGAGGAAACATTACACAAATTATTTCTAATGGCTGTCATACAAAATACTGACACAGGGTAGGGCTCTTTAACATCCCTTGTGGAAGAACCTTCCATTGATATCTTTAACAGGCTGAGAATTATTATAAGTAGGCACCATGAAGGCAAATTTTTCTCTATCCTTTTCTTGTAAAGGTATAGTGAAGAAACAGTTTTTATTTAAATTAATAACTATAATAGACCATCCTTTAGGTAATAGAGAAGATAAGGAAATTCCAGACTGTAAAGAGGCCATTGGCTGAATCACCTTATTAATAGCTATTAGATCTGTTACCATTCTCCATTTTCCAGATTTCTTTTTCATTACAAATATAGGAGAATCCCAAGGACTGGTTGATTGTTCAATATGTTGAGGATTTAGCTGCTACTATACCAGCTGTTCTAAGGCCTGTAATTTTTCTAATGTCAAAAGCCATTGTTTCACTAAACAGCATTTTCAGTCAACCATTTTAAAGGTAGGGTTGTTGGTAACTTTGAAATACCAATAGCCTTTGTGCCCTGCTTATATACAGCTTGAATGGTCTATGACTGTCCTCAATAGTATCTCTTGATATTTCTCTCAGAAGCAGTCCTTATTTTATAGTTTGTTTCTGAGATTGGAGTGATGTTAACCCGAGTATTCCATTGCTGTAGCAAATCACATCCCCATAAATTCATTGCTATATTAGCCATATATGGCTTTGTTTTTTCTCTCTGTCCTCCTAGCCCTATACATTTAACCCATCTTGCACTTTGTTTTACTTGAGACAAACTGACAATTCCTAAAAAGCTGAACATTTACTTTCTGAAGAGGTCAACCTGGGTGCCATGATTTTGGTGCAACTATTGTTACGTCTGCACCTGTGTCTACCAAACCCTCAATTTCTATGCCATTTATTTATAATTCCTATTTTTAACTTTAGATTTTGATCATTTATATAAATTTGTCAAAATATTTGCTAAATGGTTTTTCCTGAATAATTTTTTTAATCTTTTAAAGCTGTTGGGCATACAGATCAGTATGGGTTTTTAACAACAGACATTGACTCATTTAATTGTTTTGTGGAGGATTTTTCTTAATATTGACATGGAATGAATCAACTACATTTGATATTGGATTTTGCAAGAGGCCCCATAGGGCATTTCCCAGTGGCAAAGGACTACCCTGACTATGCCTTGTTGATCTACATTCACTAGCCCAATGCCAGTCTTTGCCACACCTTCTGCATACTCCAGAAGGCCTTCTGTTTGAATTGTTTCTAAAATAAACATTGTCTGTAGGAGCAATTTGCCTATACTCCCTTTTCAGATGACCTTGTATACTGCAATTAAAATACCTAACATTGTGATTTTTCTTGATATTTTTAGAAAGCAGTGGTCCTACCCAAGTGCCATCATTAGAAGTATAGGAGCCAATATCAACTGTATTTCTGATCCATTATTTTATGGGTGCTGATCTTGCCTTTAAAGCCCTACTCACCATTTTACATTCTGCATTAGCATTTTTAAAAGACAAAAAATCAGTTAATATTTGTCTAGCATCTGGATCAGATATCATTCAATTTACAGCTAATTCTAATTTGTGTAAAAAAACGGTGAAAGTTTCTTTTGGGCCTTGTACAGTTTTAGTAAATGATTCAGTTCTCTTTCTTAATTCTTCAACCCTGTCCCAAGCATTCAATGCTGCTATATGACATAGAATTAGGGTGTTATTATTTAACATACACTGTCTTGCAAATTAGCATACTGACCCTCACCAAGAATTTGGTCTTGATAAATCTCATGACTCCTAGCCCTACCTGTTTGTTCCAGGGCCCTGGCTTCCTCTCTCCACCAAGTTCTCCATTGTAATTGAGGACCAGCTTCTAATACTGCTGAAAGTAAATTCTTCCAGTCTTGTGGAATAATTCTATTTCTAGTTGCCCATGAATTTAGTATCTGTCTTACAAAGGGTGAATGCATACCATATGAAACTATTGCTTCCTCAATTCTCTTTAAGTCTAACATATCTACAGGATTCCAATTAACTTGTGTATAGCCTTGAGGATACATATCATCTGGTGGTTGTTGTTGAACAGTAATTGGACATATTAATGTTGGTATTCTACTAACCTTAGGCAGTTTCTCTCCAGTTTCATGGTGCAATGGTGTGGCAAATTCTGGTCAAAATTATTCTGTCTGTGTTTTAGCATTTTTCTTCTTTTCATTAGTACATCTTTCCAAGGCCTGCAACTTTTAATCTACTTGTTATATTTAGCACAAAAAACCCAAGGTCATTATTGATAAGAAGTTAATTGCTGAACTGACAGTAATTATTACTGTTATTATATCAATGTCAGTTAAATCATTTATCTTTCCATATTCTGCTTCTAATTTCAAGCCTTCTAAAGAGTTGTATAGAAAGCCTAACATTGTTATGTTTTCCATTCTTAACATAGAAAAAAATTTCTTTTCAATATTAGTTAACTCTTTCCTAGTCTCCTAAAGGATTTCCCAAATCTCTCACCAATGCTGTTGACTTCTCAGGCAAGCAGCAGCCGACTTCTAGCATGGAGAGCCCCAGACAGCATATGCAGCAGAGCTGGTGGTGGAGAGCTCTTCTTCCGTGTCATCATATCTTGTGTTGGCGTGCCAAATGTTAACTATTTTTTACTATTTACAGTGACTTCCACTTAAGCAACTGCTGTCCTAATCAGAGGCTGCAACTCTGCCATTACCAGCAGTGTTTCAGCCACAAGAGCTACAGCCTGAGGGAATTCTGTACCCTCAGGCCCTGACTCTTTCAGAGCTATTAAGGGAAACTTTATCTAGATCTCTATCCCTCTAAAGAACTCATGATTCAAAAGTTAAGGTAGAATTCTGCTCATTCAGAGAGTCTGAATAGCAAGTAGCTAATCCTTTGCTTTCGTCTTCCAAAAAATTAAAAAAAAACAAAATCAACTAGGTGTCCTTCTGCTCAGCCCCCACTTAAGAACCCTAGCCACACATGGTTCCTCCCTACCACTTCCTGTCAGCTACTTGCTGACTCGGCCTCCTGTTTGCAGATTAATTTTATTTAATCAAACAAATGTAACACATCTTTGCATTGTTCACAAAAGCATTAAAATAATATTTCACAGCAGTGCAGCACCATGACTTCTTGATCCAAGCCCTCAGTTATAGCACTGATTTTGGAATAAATGGGAAGATGAATTTCCTCTGGAAAAGTAAACAGGATAACTTCTGGCACTGGACTCATGCTTTGGAGACTGCTGCCTAAAGAACATTAGCAGTTGGCAGAGAAAACCTTGCTAGTTGCTTTTTCCACACTGGTTCCTCGCTTTAGATGTCATCAAGCATTTGCTCTTTTCTCTCCCCATCCCTCACTCTGCTACTCTGTGACATGACTGACTGATTCCCTGAGGATGAGTGTTCATTTTGGTTGTTGAAAATTTAATATCCCTTTTGGCACATGTATGAACATGTGTCCACTTGACCATACAATCACAAAAAAGAATACATTTCATTATAGGAACAGGTAAAGGAGAACTAAGAATCAATCATGCCTAATTAAACAATATATCCATAATATAAACATGATTGGAACAACCAAGCAAAAAATGAAAATCACACGACTGCAAGTCCATCCCAGTGATATTCCTAAGTGTGAATAGTCTCACCTCTCCAATTAATGACAAATTGGGTGAGCAGACTAAGGAACAGGATATAAACACTTTTCTCTACAAAAAACATCTCAGTGGCAAGGACACACCAAGTCTAAGAGTAAAAGGCAGAGGTTAGTCCCCCTCAGCCTCAGTGGGGACCTGCAGCTCAACTACCATCTCCAAAGATTAGGAGACACGGAGTTCAGTTGAAAGTAGGGCCAGGCTAGAGCCCTCAAGGCCCCATGATTTGTTACCCAACCGCACCCTGTTTCACAACCTTACCAGACAGTGTTATCAGCTCGGCATTAAAAATTCCAACATGAGCTTGTGAGAAACATGTCAACAATCAAATCATTACTGAAGTCAGTGTCATAATGTCCATCCTTGGGGCAGGAGAAATGAAAAACCACGTACCACCCAGCAGAGGGGAGTAGTGAGATCAAGGCAGGAGGAAAGCTGCCTGGGAAGGAAAGATTAGAAAGAGGGCATGCCATGAGTGTATGCAAACAGGTAGGGAGCTCCTCATCCTCAAACTATAGGAAAGGAAGCTCTTGTCCCCTGAAATGCAAGAGGCAGCCAAAAGGGTGAACGCATGCTTGCATCCAGAAGAAATGTCACTCACTATTCAATCCTAACAGTTGTAGGAGTACAGAAAGTCTGAGTGTGTGAAGTCCCGGGTGAATGTGAGCTGTTGACATGGATACAGCCATGATAAAGACCCCAGAACCTCAGACCCAAAGAGGGATAGCAAAACCTTCCCTTACCCTAGGAGTGAGGCTCAGAGAAAAGTGACAAAGCTTTCCTTGGAGTAACAAGTTCCATTGTTAGCGATGGATGCAGAAAATGTCCACCAAAGCTTTTCCCATCTCCAGACGTTTAGGACCTGAAGATGGCTTCTCTACAGAGGCCTGAAGACTGCTTTCCTACTGAGATGAACTAAGCCTGTCTCCTTCATGCAGCTGTATACAGCAAACCCTGCCTTCTTGTTTATTCGTAAGTAAAAACACTGCTCCCTTGTTACACTGTACGCAATAGCCCTGCTTGCCTGCTCAATTCTATAAAATAAATATGCTGAGCTTCTGGGGTGCAGAGCTTCTGGGGTGCTGCCGTTTCTCCATCAGAAAACCCAGTCCACCTGCTCTCAGCTCTGCTGTCTGTGTGTCTTGTGTCTGTCTTTTACTCATCCTTTCACTGCCCACAGTCCAGTCCAAATCCCTAGAGACGGGGCAAAGGATGCAACGCCCAATTAACACATTGGCTTTTTGTGTTCTCCCCTGTCCATATCTCTTCCATTATTAAAAAAGTGACTCTCCATATTTTGATCCCCCTTTCAACAGGAAATAATGCCTCAATGTTAGTTGACATCAGTTAATAATGCTTAAATATCAACCAGAGGAAGTTTGGAAAAGAGACTCATTTCCCTTTTAAGAATTGTTATTGTGTATCTGGTGAGGTGGTGTGCACACTGTGGTGTGGGTGGAGAGAGACCACCTTCAGAGGTTCCCTGTCTTCAGGCTTGCGGGAAAGCGCTTCTGGTTGTTGAGCCACTGTGGCAGCTGGAGGCTTGTGTTGCTTTTTTCCTATCCTATTGCATATGAAATGTAGAAGGCCTTCTTCCATTTAAAAAATGACTTCATACAGCAGGCAGTGGTGTTCTGCAGGTCTTCACACATGAATTTGCGGATAGGTAGCACTAAATGGCTTGTAAGCAGGTAGCACCCAGGGATTCAGGCCTGGGCCTGTGTCACCATGTTAACTAAGCCTTCACTCTCCTTCCCTTCTTGGACTCTACATTTCCAGGTTGGAGGCTAATTGCCTCATGACAAATAACAGCGACTTTCCCAGTTTCTCATGATTCTTGGAGCTGATAAATTAACTATTCTTGCAGGGTCTGTATTTATGAACAGAACCACCCAGATGACTGTGTGTTATTTAAGCAGGTCCTAAACATTGTCTCATGCTAAATGCCTCAATCCAGAGCCCTCAGGACCAAGCCAAGGATTGTTTCTTGTGGCTCTGACAATGTCCTTGCCATGTTCCTCCTGCTTGCCTTTTCACTGTGATGGATTTTAATTGGCTGCCACAGACCGATGAAAGTCACCATGCAGGGAATCTGAGTAAGAGAGACTAAGCTTCTGCAGGTCTGTGGAGGCCTTTGAACATCGGACTCAAGGGCCTCATAGCTCAAAGGGAAAACTAAGGCTTCCAGCACAGAAAGCAACTTCTCAAGTCCATCCATATTCCCCTTGAAGGCCTTCGCAGGATGTTTTTTAGAGATACAAGGAGAAAGTTCAGCGCAGAGAAGAGATTTGGTTTGCAAAGAAAGGTCGTTACTAAGGAAAATCTGGACACTCAATGACCAAAATTAAATTCTCTAACACTGTCTGAGCAATTCCCAAGAGAGCATACTGTAGAAAACATCTACCTCAAAAATTCACTTTTTATTTCAATGTGTGCTCTGGAGAATGAAGCTCAATGTCAAAGTTGTGGGGATCAACTGGGGTGAATTTCACTGTTGGCAGACTGAAGTTCCTGGTCAGATGTGAAGCACTGTTTAGCCAGAAATCTTTGTGTACATGGAGATCCTAAGAATACATGAGTTAAATGAGCCTGAAATCTGTAATTCAGTGAGTAGTGAGGTGTGGCACACCAGTACAGCTGCATGCTAGTCTATATGAAACTGCTCCAGATCACATACATGGGGGCTAGCACGGACAGCTCAGAAACATCTGCTCATGCAGGAAGATGACATGATAGTGTGTTCAGTGCCTCATTCCACGATGTGAGAGTCTTCAAAGGTTTCACATGCCCACAATCCTGGTTTTCCTCCTTTCAAGAAAGGAAGCCTGAGTCTCCTGCTTTGAAGGTGACTGTACTGAGAAATTTCATTTTGACAAACACAGCAAAGTACAAGTGACAGGATGCCACTTGGAGACTCAGCATGTAAGGCTGGAGTTAACTCAGCTATGAAGGACAAAGTCATCTCATTTTCAGGAAATATGGATGGAACTGGAGATTATCATATTATGCGAAAGAAATCAGACCCAGAAAGATACATACTGCTTATTTTCTATGGCATGTGGAATCAGATTTTAAAATGTGGTACAGTTCTCTCTCTATATATATATCTCTATCTCTATCTCTCTCTTCCTGTCTTGCTCCCTCCCTCTCCCTCCTTTTCTCTCCCCCCTTTCTCTCTTTCTCTGTCACATACACATTCTGTAAATAGAACAAGGACAATTTGGGAAGAGAAAAGGGACTAGCAGAGAGAGGCATGGGAGTAGAAGATGATAATGATAGTAGATAAGGTCAAAGTGGATAAGTGAATGATATATCAAAATGTCATCATGAAACTTGTCACTTCACACAGTGAATATATGCTAATGTGCTGATGAGATTTGTTTAATAAAGTGAGGCACCCTGGTTTGTACATTGGATCTTAGATAGCTCACATGGAGGATGAGGGATGCCCTTCCATTAGAATACCCAGGAAGTCATGTGCTAAGCCAGGATGGGAGTGAGGGCTGGCTGCAGAGCCAGCTTATGAGTATGATAGGAGTAGCCCAAGCTTAGGCTTAGGTTAGTGTGGACATTATTCCAGACCCTTCACATCTTTCATCTCAAATGAGTACATTTATTGTTATGAAATATTTCAATGTAGTTGTGGAACTTTTGAAGCAGAGTAGTGATATTTTTGACAAAAACTCAAATCAAATGCAAGTATTAGAGTAGGAACATGGTCTGCCCAGTGACTGCAAGTCCTAAAAGATTGAGTGAACATGAGGATTTTAGTGTGATCCAACCTGGGGCTCCTGTTCACTCATTTAATTCCCACTGGGAAAAGGAGACCTGTGCCTCATGCCCTCTGTTTTCTGGATTCTCCCTGTTGGAGAGAGAGCCCTCGTGGAATTCCTCCTTTCCTCCTCCCTCTTTGTCACAAATCACTTGAATAGTGGCAGCTGTGAGGATAAGCAAGGGTGCTGACAGGTGTAACTAGTAAGTAGGACAGTTTGTATAATGAGACTGAAATCCAGATTTAGTGGTACTCAGGCTTGATGGCAAAGAAGAGAACACAGAGCAGCAGTGGTCAGAGCATCTGCAGGCAACTGTGGGACTAGTGATGCCTGAGTAGGGGTGACCCGTGAGGGACAAATATCCTGCCTGAGGGTTGGTGTCTCAAGACTGAAGGAGATTTTCAACTGTCTGTCAAGAGTGACTATCACCACTCCCAGAAAGTATGTAGCTCTCAGATCCTGAATTAACTTGAAGATGGATGTTCAGTGTGAGTAGCTTGGCAAGATTCCTCTAGATTGCAGAGCAGACAGAATTTAGGATTAATAGAAAACCAGCCAAGCATCTTTAGACCAAGAGATAGAAGTAGGCTCTTCCACAATCATGCAAACTAACCCACAGCCTTTGCCTGAACCTTCTTCTCCGTGTATACATTTTGTGTGTGTGTGTGTGTGTGTGTGTGTGTGTGTAGTCAGAAGGGACTTTCTGAAGTAGGAATGTCAGAGGAACTTCAGGCACTGAGGTCATAGAAGAAGTATCCCTTTCTATCGATGGGGAAATGGAGAAGGCAACAATGGCGGGCTCTGGTATTTTCTCTGGGGACGTTATGGCCATTGTTCACATGTCACTGAATAGTTTGGAAGTCAAGATTAGGGACAGTATGATGATGAAGACAAGAAAATAAATTAGCAGTAAAAGAAAACTAAGACTACTGGTGACTACTGGTAAAAGGATTTTAGCATACAGGAACTAAGAACAAGTTGCAAAATTGTCAGATTCAGTGCAAACAGGGATTAGCTGTATATCACTATAATGTTACCACTTGTAATGATTATTTACCAAGCTCAGATCACCCTAAAGTTATTTTTCACAGTTTGACTGGGCCAGTCAGGAGTCTGGAATTAGTTTTCTTGGGTGATTCTGTCTCAAGGATTTGTAGATGTGCAGGGCTGCCATTATCTGAAGTTTATTTGGGGGCTTCAGGACCCTTTTCCTGTAGCCTCTGAGCATGGTTGAGGCAGAAATCTGAACAGTGATTCAGCTGCTCTCTCCTTTCTTCTTCTCTTCCTCCTCCTCCTTCCTATTCTCCCTCATCACAACGCCCCCTTTCCTTTTTTTCCCCTGATGCCGGGTATTGAACCCAGAGCTTTGTACTCATTAAACAAATGTTCAGCCAAAGTTTTACAAATCTTCAAAGGAGGTAGCAAAAGTTTGTAGTGAGGCTTTATAAAATAAATGATATAAGAAATGGGAGGTCAGAGGGCTGCAAACAGCAGAGGCCTGTCCAAACTTCCTGCTAGCTGAGGAGACTGTCTCAGGCAGAGCTTTTCCTTTGGTTTAGGGTTTTCAGAAGACTTCGTCAAGGCTGGATGCCCAGTTCTGACAGGCCAGGCCAATTAAACCTGATATCGCAAGCTGTGCTCTGGATGGTAGGTCCTGGCTCAGCTCAAGCTGGATAATCAGATGCTCACTGCCTAGTTAGAGCTGCATGAATCCAAGTCCAGGCAGAGAAAAAAAAAAAAAAACAACCACCATCAGATACTTAAATGGAATGGAATGTGGCAATCTTATCTTTAAAAAACCTTAGAAAGCAACAAAATAATACCATTGTCTTTACAGAAATTGCTAAACATGCAACACAATTACTATGGATGCAGTTTTCATTTTAAGGGGATTTCAGTGCGAACGGCTTTTGTACCTGGAATGTCCTGTCCTCCAAGGGTGCATAAGTTGAAAGCTTGGTCCCCAGCTGATGATGCCATTGCTAGGAGTGACCAGGCTTGCTGTATTATGCCCTACCACCATGATGTTCTGCCTTACCTCGGGCCCAGAAAAGAAATGGACCCAGCTGAGGATGGGCAGACAGCTCTGAAAGCATGACCCAAAAAAGAGCTTCTCTCTGTAGCTGATTTCCTCGGCTTCTTTGTTACAACGACAAAGGTCTAACACAGTGAGTAGTAATCAGGCTCTCCAGGTGTCATGAGTTCAGAGGCGTTTTCAGGTCATATTTATAGCAATGGCTGAAGTTTCACTCATCTTGTCTAAATATCGGAGAGCATTAGTCATGCCTCTTCCTTCTTACGTAACTTCACTTCGAGGATTCTGGGATACCTCTTGGGAAGAGAGTGGTGCAAGTGTGAAGCATGAGTTCGGAACTGAGTCCCCAGGTCTCCATTGCAGCCTGCAGCTGCTTCCCCTGCTGCAGAGGGGTAGCCTGGGCGTGTTGGTGGCACCATCTCTCACTGGGCCCACCCTGTGCAGCTCCATCCTGTAAGTATATTATAACACACCAATCCTGTTTCAAGAGCTTTTTAGTGTCCTGGATCGGTTCATCTTGAGAGCCATTCCTTGTGTTCCTGGAACCTATGAGAAGGGAGAGTCGAAGGGAGGCTCTTCATGTCTGCCACAGACTCACCTTGTGTTCCTGGAACCTATGAGAAGGGAGAGTCGAGGCGAGGCTCTTCACGTCTGCCATAGACTCACCTTGGTGACTCTTTCTCCCTGGAAGGACAAACTTACAGCAATCCTGTTTCTTTTGGTTGTTCCTTAGTGAAAAAACAAACAAACAAAAAAGAAAGAAAGAGAGAAAAAGGAAAGGATGCGACCACTCCTAGGTATGTTGGAGGAGAAAGTTTACTGTGGATACAAGGAGCAGAGGACATCTGAGAGAGTCCAAAGTGAGCATGGCCAGACTGGGCAGTGTGAGGAGGGATGGGTGGAGAGAGGAACTGCCAACCAAGAGGGGTGGCCTGGGCCAAGAGGGTAAAGAGTAGACCAAAAAGGGCCAAGTAATCAAACTATCTGGATAATATAGGGAAGGACAGTCAGCCCCTGGGCTGGAGAAGTTTGGAGTATGAGTATGGCAGAGTATGGCAGCCATACCCTGTAACAGGTAGGGACTTGGGGATGCTGGGAGAACCTGCTGGCCAGTGTCCACTTTGATATGTTAATGAGCACCTCAGTTAGCCATTTGTTTCAGTTTGAGACCTAACAGTCCCACCTGGAGACTGTTGTCACCACAACCACCTGTACCCTGGGGGTCAGTGGCTTCTAAACTGCTCTGACCTCTGAGGGCCTCGGCATTCCTATTTTTCCCCTAGCTATTTAGTGTCCCATGTCACAAATTCTGTGACTCAAATTCTCTCTATTTAAGATAGCTAAAGTCATTTTTCCTGATTGAACTGTCACTAGCAGAGACTCACCCTTCTGGATGTATATCTTTAATCTTTAATTTAATATAACTTTTATTTTGGAGGCTGGCTCTGATGTTTCTTGGGTAATCCCCAAAGGAAACTTCTGCATTGTTTCTGAGTCCCTCAGCTGCTAAGAGCATGGAGGTAACAATGTGCTAGCTGAATCCATAGTTTCTTTTATGGTGATTTCTGCAGCAGAGACTTGAAGCCATTTGCAAGTCCCAGGAGATTTCTTTTGCTTTGGCAGGGAGAGAAGGGGAGACCAAATTTGGTGGTTAGAGTAAAATTTTGAAAAGCCTTTAAGTGCTAGCATCACATTGCTCAAGGGAAATGTGCAAAACTAAACAACTCATTGCTTATGACACAACATTTTGCTTTTTATTGACATATTACAGATACCAAAAGTGGGTGTGATTCACTTAAGTGAATAAATTATTTGACTTTTGTCGTCCTAGGTGTACTGTTTTTAGTTACTTCTTCCTCAGTGATTCAAAGCATCTCAGTGTTTATCTTTTTTTTAATTTTCAATAACACAACGGTACACTAAATGCTTGTTCAATAAACAAATAAATTACAGTTTAGTTACTAGAGACTCTAAGTCCTGATGGATGCAAAGGGGTTCTTTTTGTTTGTAAAGAATTAAGGAAATCTGGTATTTGGCATTTGATTCTTTGTAAAGGGAGTGGATAGGAATAACCAATAATTAGCTATTTGTATTCTTACTCTTCAAAGACATCCCTGTATCGCCATCATTTTGCAAAATTATTTTTTCCTTTTAGTTTTCAGCAAACCCATCACCTGATGAAGAAACAAACAGAACTATTAAATGCTTGATAGTTCTTGAATATGCAGAAGGCTATTGCAAATGAATGTTATCACAGTGCTTAGGTTTAGATGTATATTCTAGATTTGAAATGTAAGAATGAGACTGGTTTCTAGTAACTCCTTTTAGAATTCACAGATATTCTGCACCTGATTCCTGAGTCCTGAAATGCCCAACCACTCACTGTAAAACTTGGGAATCCCAAAGCTTGATGTCCAGTAACCATGTCTTCAGGTTACCTCATGTTACTGGGTGTGTGGATTTACTGATGAGTAGCAATGGTTTTACATTGATGAGTTTCTTAAGGGCACGTGCTCTATGTTTCCATGGACTTTGTGGTTTCCTTAGAAATTAGTTGCACTGAATGTGCTGTTGAAGTTTAGGGAATAATTGTAAGTTTTCATGCTTAATGAAAGATTGTGAACTTCCTTGGTTCCTTGCTATTGCCATCAAAGTGTGGTAAGTACTGAGATGAGAGACAGTCCCTCTGGTCTTGGAATCATGCTTAGATCTCACTTTCCTGATGACTCATCAGATTAGCAGCACCTAAAGTAAGCCAACTATGTAATGTGGGAAAGATCATGTAAGAAGCTAGAGTCTCAAGGTCTTTATTTACTAAATAAGAATAATATTACAGTCGATATTACACTGGCTTTGAGGATCAAATTCAGTAATTATGTATGAAAATTATGTACATTACAGAGAACAAGACCAATATGATGAGGTATTACTAATTTTCAGAGAGATAAATGTGAGATTTTGGACATGTTGGCCAACATGAGCATTTGTGAATCCTTCAGACTTGTTGCCCTGAGTTTCAGGGTTGCCTGTCAGTTCTTCTTTGTACCCTGGTGGATTCTTTGCCTGAGTCCATTGCCAGTATGGATCGACTTTCACTCTGACAATTTACATATAAATGTGATGAATGTCAAGACAGGAGGAGTTGAGCCTTGAGCTGTGTCCCTGCTCACAAGACAGGTCTGTCTTTACGACTATCTAATAAGGGAGCTAGTAGACATGACTGCTACTTCCCCGAACCAAGAGAAGATGAAAATGTTTACCAATTAGAAAATTGAAATTGGTAAAGAAAGGATATAAAATGTTATAAAAATCTCAAGTGATAGCCAAAATTTATCAACTTATTTAACAGTTTTTAAACTCTGGCATATTTATTAGTTTTTATTTCCTTCAAAAGTATAATTGGTAAGCTTGGAACTAATACAGGAAACTAATACACACATACACACACACAAAACCCCCACAGTCCAAGTTTTCATGATAAATATATATGTATAACCTTGGAACATGACTACTGTATATATTTGGGTAATTCTCTAAGACTTATCCGACAGACAAATACAGCAAGTTTATCACTGAGAGCAATAATTACATGCTTCTTGTGTCTTCTACATGCCAGGTACTTATTATATAACATGAAATAGCAGGTTAAATAAATAGTTTAAATCTCCCAATTGGCTATTTACATCACCAATGCCCCTTACAAATGGCTGAGTTAGCTATATGAGTGTAGAGAGAAATTTTATACGACAGGCACACAACTGTCTGCATTCATGGAAATATTGAAGTAGAAGCAGATGCTCATTTATGCTGTGGGATGTTTTGTATGTCCTGTGGGAGCCCGTTCTTGGGTTCCTCATGGCTTTACCCAGCAGGTCCGCATAGAGGATGATTAGGACCATGGGCCTGAGTGCAGGTGTCTGAGATGGTCTGCACTTGGCTGTGCTGGGGGATGGTCTGTATGTCAAATTGCTCTGATTGGTCAATAAATAAAACCTGATTGGCCCATGGATAGGCAGGAAGTATAGGCGGGACTAACAGAGAGGAGGAAGAAAAAGAACAGGAAGGCAGGAGTCACTGCCTGGAGCCGCCGCCGCCGCCAGGACAAGGAAGATGTAAAGCACCAGTAAGCCACGAGCCACATGGCAAGGTATAGATTTATGGAAATGGATTAATTTAAGCTATAAGAACAGTTAGCAAGAAGCCTGCCACGGCCATACAGTTTGTAACCAATAGAAGTTTCTATGTTTTCTTGGTTGGGTCTGAGTGGCTGTGGGACTGGTGACAAAGATTTGTCCTGACTGTGGACAAAGGAGGAAAACTCTAGCTACACATTTACACTTCCTTGTGGTGGTATTGTGTTCCCCAAAATATTGTGTACCTTAATAAACTTACCTGGGGTCAGAGAACAGACAAGCCACTAGTTAGGCAGTGATAGCACACGCCTTTAATCCTAGCATTCCAGAGACAGAAATCCCTCTGGATCTCTGTGAGTTCAAGGCCACATTGGAAATAGTCAAGCATGGTGACATACGCCTTTAATCCCAGAAAGCCAGCCTTTAATCCCAGGGAGTGGTGGTAGAAAGCAGAAAGATATATAAGGCGTGAGGACCAGAAACTAGAACATTTTGGCTGGTTAAGCATTTGGCTGGTTAAGCATTCAGGCTTCTAGCAGCAGTTCAGCTGAGAGCCATTGGGATGAGGATACAGAAGCTTCTAGTCTGAGGAAACAGGACCAGCTGAGGAACTGGCAAGGTGAGATAGCTGTGGCTTATTCTGTCTCTCTGATCTACCAGCATGGACCCCAGTAACTGACCTCGGGTTTGATTTTATTAATAAGAACTTTTAAGAATCCTGCTACACTTCCTGAGTTTTCATTTTATCTGGTAAGTAAAAGCAGTAACAAGTAACTGTTGTGGAATATTGTGTAGAAGTGTGTTACATTTGTTTATGCTGCATTTATTTAATGTGTGAAAATATGTGTTTAATTATGTAAAGATGCATTGCATTTGTTTCACCTTGCCTGCCAAGGCACCTGATTGGTCTACTAAAAAGGTGAAAAGCCAATAGCTAGTCAGGAGAAGAATAGCCAGGGTTGTCAAACAGAGAATAAATAGGAGGAGAAATCTAGGCTTGAAAGAGAATGAGAGGAAGAAGAGAGAATGAGGGAGAAAGAGGAAGACAGATGCCTAGAACCATCCAGGCAGCCACCAGCCAGCAGGCACATGGTAGGACATACAGAAAGAAAAGGTAAAAAGCCCTGAGGTAAAAGGCAAAGAGAAACAGGTTAATTTAAGTTAAAAGAACTAGCCAGAAACAAGCCCAAGCTAGACCGAGCATTCATAACTAGTAAGTCTCTATGTCATGATTTAGGAGCTGGTTGGTGGCCTAAAAGAAAAAGCCTGGTACAAGTAACTTACAGACTGATACATTTAGTTCATGTCCTCAGACATCATAACACAGTCATGCTCAGAGTGGTAATAATTTAAGAGGATTCTATTTCAGATCTGGGGGTACTAAGGTACTACATAGTAGCTGTGTGGTACATGTTTGCTCTGCTTCCTACCATGAACCTCTTCCAAATGACAGCTTTTAAAAATATTTATTTATTTGTCTATCTATTATCTATCTATCTATCTATCTATCTATCTATCTATCTATCTTGTGTGTATGGACACACACATGCACATACATGCCATGGCACACATGTAGAGGTCAGAGAATAACCTACGGGATTTGGTTCTCTCCTTCTGCCATGTAAGTCCTGGGGACTGAACTTATGTCATCAAGCATGGTGGCAAGCACCCTTAACTATTCAGCCATTTCACTGACTCACAGATAACTACTTTTTCTCCTCAAAGTATCTCCCAGCAAACATTAGTCACCAGTTATATTTGACCATTTTATTTCAGCAGTAAATGAGCTGGTCCTCTGACAATAAGAATGATCTATGTCCTTCCTATTTGAACATCCAGTGCCCTGGCTCTGAAATCTGGACCAACCAACTGGGGGTACTGCCACAAACTCATGGCTCTTCTCATGCTTTGTGTCCAGTCTCCAGTTTGCTTCTATGCCTGACCTTGCTGATTAAACTTGGCTTTGAGAAGAAAACCTCCAAGGTATCTGTTTTGTATAAGGCCCATCTTGAAAGCTCTGAGTTCTGTTTTCTGGAATATTCCTTGTATCTCTCATTTGTGTCAGGTACCAGGCACCTGGATCTTAGAGAGAGTGGGTGAAAGAGAAAAATCAAACACTCTGAGAAGTAGTAGGGGTGGAGGCTACACCTTGCTCTCTGCCCACACACCCAAACCCACACAAAACAGAAGACAGTCCAATCTCTTCTTTATCATGCCCTCATTCTATGAGCCTGTCAGTGTCTAGCACCTGTACCTCCTGATAAAGGTTCCTCTTCTTGAGAGCAAAGAAGTGGAGAGGTGGGAAGCAGAGGACTGTAGTGCTCGTGAAGAAAAGGGTTTTTAAATTTGAAACAATGGAGGCTGAAGCCTGGTGATGGTGGCACACACCTTTAATCCCAGCACTGGGGAGGCAGAAGTAGGTGGATCTCTGTGAGTTTGAGACCAACCTGGAGCTAGTTCTAGGATAGTCAGGCCTACAAACAAGCAAGCAAGCAAACAAACCCTGTCTCAAGAAGAAGAAGAAGAAGAAGAAGAAGAAGAAGAAGAAGAAGAAGAAGAAGAAGAAGAAGAAGAAGAAGAGAGAAATGGAGCTTCAAATATACAAAAGATGATTGAAGAGAGCTGAAGCAAACTGAAACTTTGTTTTTGTTTTGACAATTTGTGCAGATTGTGTGGTTACCAGTGTGGTGGGGATGACATGGAAAGCACATAAGTAATTATGCTTGCAAAATTGGGAGCTCTTCTGGGGTGCAAGCCATAGGCTTGTGCATAAATGAAATCCTCAGCCTGGAAGCCTGTGTACATCATGTGTGACAGGAGGGAACAGGAGAGCTGGGGGCTGGTTTATTAGCAGGCCTCACTGTGTGGCCAGAACTATTTGAGGAAACTCCCACAGCATACTAAAGTTCTCAGGATATACCCTGTTAAAATAAACTTAGTGGAATGAGCCAGAGGTACATTTCAAGTCAAGTCCACCCCACACCAACATCCCAAACTGTCTAACTGCAAAAGTGGGGAAATGTGGCAGAGAATGCCCAGATTGTGGTGTGGAAACTGCCACAGAAACTGGTAGGAATGAGCCATGGTACTGCCAGAAAATGCACCCATTCTTGTTTTTCATTCATCTTGAAATACCTAAAGCTGTCCCAATGGGTTAGTCCTTTCTCTACTTAGGAATAAAAATACTCAGAACATTGGAGGAGACGCAGGGTTTCTGTGGTCACTCTTGAGGACAGGTTCTCATGGCACATCAAATCATGTGATGTTTTCACTGCAGGAATTGAAGATGTTCTGCTCCAAACAGCACCTAGAGCCTGACATTGACCGAATATTAGACAGCTCTGCCCTCAGTGGGATAGAGACTGAGGCACAGGTGGATCTACTCCATCCTCTGACATTGCCTTTTCTTGCATTGAGAACTTCCTGATTGTGACCCTGCTAAGCTTGGTGTCAAGAGGAATGATGGAGATGAAGAGCAGGGACAGGTTGTTGTCACAAGACCCCTGAGATCAGGGCTGTTCTTGAGTGTCAGGCTCTGCACTGTGGTTGGGCTGACTCGTAGTCCCTCGAACAGACTCTCAGGACATCCCTGCTGGGCCTCAATGACACTTACCCTCTCCTGCTGCGCATTCCTAATCTCCCCACCACCACTTCCCACACCACTGCCTCTGTTACCTGCGGATCTCCTCTTGCCCTGCCAGGCCACCTTCTTAGGCAGTCAGGTTTACTTCTGGATCCTGGAGTGAAACGACTCCTTTCAACATGAAAACATGAACAGCAAATTCACCAAAACCCAACAATCTGAGACCAGTAAGACAGCTCAGTGAGTAAAGGTGCTTGCAGGGAAGCCTGAGGACCTGAGTTTGGCCTTCAGAATCCACATGGCGGAGTGAGAGAATGGATACCTGCAGTCGTTTGTGAGATCAACATGCATGCATATGTGCAGGCACCTCCCCCACATCTCCCATGAGGTAAATAATGTAATTTAAAAAATTAAATCAAAGCCATTTGATGATGGATTAGGTAAAACAGATGATATCATACTAGACAATATCCACTCAGAGGTGAGGCATTCCAGAAGGCGCTGGCAAGAATGTTTCCTTTTGCTCTGTGGGTTCACTCCCTTCATAAATGGCTATGTGTGTGCCTTGCCCTGTGGTTGCCTGATTTCTTGTCACGTGACCTGGTATTGATTAGAAGGGCCATGAGTAACAGAAGACAGGCCAGGGAGCCTTTCTGAAGGTACAGTCTGGGTCTGACTCTTCTTGATCAAGGATGGGGTCTGGCAGAGTTGCATGTGAGGACAGTGAGGAGAGAGAGGGTGGCTCCTGATGGCACTGGAGAACAGCTCTGCCAAAGTGGGCCAGGAGGGGAGAGGGGAAATAGACGGATTCCAGGGAAAGAGCAGAAGATGGGACCAGCGGAGAAGGTGGGTTTAGTGCCCTTATGTGCATCTAAAGCTGCACACGGACAAACTCATTCTGTAGCATGAATTCTAATTGGTCTTAATAATAAAAACCCAGAGTGAGATATCAGGATGAAAACTGAAATATCAGAGAAGCAGAGCAGCCAGCCACTAGAAAGGTTTCTTACCTCTAGGAATCCTCAGCCTGAAAGGGGCCAAGCTCCTGTCTCCACCACACTTATCACTTTCTTTCTCCACCCAGCCATATCACTTCCTGTTTCCTCCTCACAAGTATTGGGATCTGTAACTCGAATTCTAAATAGTCTTTTAATAAAAAACTCGGTACCATATAATGAGGTAAATGCTGAAAGATCAGAGAGACAAAGGAACAAGCCACAGCTACTGCCTCTCACCTCACCAATTCCTTAGCCTGAAAAACCGTCAGCCAATAGGCCTCTAGCGGAGTGAGCTTCCTCAGCCAAAAAGGCTTCGGCCGGAAAAAGCCTCTGGCTGAAAGGGACACATCTGCTGAAAAGCCTTTAGTTCCTGTCTCCTCATGCCTTATACACCTTTCTCTGCCCAGCCATCACTTTCTGGGATTAAAGGCATGTGTGCTTCCCAATACTGGGATTAAAGGCGTCTGTCAGCACTGCCTGGCTCTGTTTTCTCTCCTAGACTGAGTCAATCTCATGTAGTCCAGGGTGGCTTTGAAATCACAGAGATCCAGGTGGATCTCTGCCTCCCCAGTGCTAGGATTAAAGGTGTGTGCCACCACTGCCTGGCCTCTAGTGGCTAGCTCCACGCTCTGATCCTCTGGTGAGCTTTATTTGTTAGTGTACAAACAAAACATCACTACACCATGCTTCTCTCCTGGTGACTTCTGCTTGTTAATCCGCTATCTTCTGCTTGCTCTAGGTCACTGGATAGTGGCTGCTGGGATATAGATTTTATTTGGAGGCTCATAGAAAGAGTCTCAACTTTTTAAAAATTATCTTGTGACCAATGCCGGAAATACTGGGTGGGCTGATGAGAAAAGGAGGCAACAAAAGAAAATGTGGGGTCCTGAAGACCAAAATTCTCTTTAGTACAACTAAGAGCCTGTGTTCTTCAGGGTGGTTTCATGTTAACACTGTTCCTCGGCCCACTCGTGGTATTGGATGCAGCCTGATATCACCTACCACAGCCTTTCCAAGCCCTTGGACATCCCTTCAAACACACAGTTAGGAGACTCCAAACCCTTTCAGTTCTGGGCTGCATCAGGACCAGCTATCTCTCTCCAGAAAGCCTTTCCCTCATCCACTCTCTCCTCATATGCTGGGTTTGAGGATTGGCTATCTGACTAGATCTCACTAGGGCAGGTGCCCTTCATTCAGTGTCTTCATGGCTGACTGAGGGCTGAGGTACATTGTCCCAGTGTTGCCTCCGGACAGCCTGAGACCCAACTTTGCATTAGCTGAGCAATCTCCTCAGTGTGGGGACAGCAGGTTGGAGTTAATCTAGTCTGTCAAACTGCACCAAGTGGCACTGGAGACCAGAACCTCCTCTGATTCATTGGCTGCTTTTATCTTATGTCTAATTGAAATGATGCATATCTTATTCCAGTGTATGACAAAGTAGGCCATCGTCCTTGCTTCCTAAGATAGGTACTGCCACTCATAGCTGTTTCCAGACATTGAACTTCACTGATTTTTCCTCATTTATTCCACATAACCACAGTGGAGACCCTAGGACCCAGAGCAGCCACCTCCCTCCCTGCCCATATTGCCATGACTATTATCACCTCTAAGGTTTAATACATTTGCTTTTAACTGTGCTTTCTTTCCTGTAATAAATATATGCTGCTGCTATAAATCATGGAAGAAGCCTCAGTTGAGGTTCTACACACACACACACACACACACACACACACACACACACACACACACTCAAATGCACACTGCTACACTGCTTAACTGCTTAAAAGGAAGAAAAGGCCTCATTAGAAACCTATTCGCAAGAGCTGTTGTTGCTGCTGTTGATGTCTGGACATGGGATCTCCACTTCCCCAGAGAAGTGTCAGTTTTTTCTTGAAAGGTCTTTAGCTGATTGGCTGAGGCTTGCTTATGTGACTGAGGACAATATCTTTTGCTTTATCTCACTTGTTGATGTTAACTACTTCTACAAGACACCATCTCAAGTATCTCAATTAACTTTTGGCTAAAGGCAGGACACAGTGACCTAGTCAAGACCATGTGTTGGGACTGGAATTTTGGAAGTTCTTCCAGGAGTACACTTAGTGTATGTGTACTTTTCTGTGTATGTATTATACTTCTGTTTAAAAGCTTCTAGAATGTGTTTATGTTGTACCCTATCTACAGCCTGAATTAGAGGTGAGCAGGCAGGGATTTCTCATAGAGACTTGCCTTGTGGCAGCTCTGGGTCTTATATAAAGATTTTTGTGATTGTATCTGGACTTGGTGGAGCAAATGTGAGGAGCCAGAAAGTTAGCCTGACTTTACTATGTAGTTTTAATGATAAAGGTTCTAAGATGTGTTCCAGAATAATAATATTATTAACATTCTCTTAGCAAATAGATTCATTCTAGAAGCCCCAGCATGAATTCTTCTCTAGGTCAAAAAATTATCAAGTCTACATTTTCTTTTTACTCTCTCTCTCTCAGTACACAGACATCCCTGCAGATCTGTGGAGGTTTCCAGCAACCTTTATAGCTGAAGATAGGCCTCACACATGGAAAGCCTATCATAGTTGAAGCATTAACCACAACATGACAGAAGGTAAGAGTGTGATGCTATCAAGGCCCCCATGGTCCCTGTTTGTCCAGCTACAGTGAAGAATCTCATAGTTCACTGAAGCACTGATTGAGTCCTGAGAGACACTGTCCCCATTTAGAACAAAATTAGCCCTGGTCTAATGCAATATTTGATCAAATATAAACAAATTTAAGTGCAAGACTAGAAATGTTCAAATTTTTTCCAAGTAACTTAACTTTATCCCAGAACAAAGCTCAGGAATATTTGTGGTGTGTGACAACACCTGGCATCTAGTGAGCCACGTCTCATCACAGTTGCCAGTCAATAATTAGTTCATAACAGAAGATTAGCAAGTCTCATTGATTTGAAAAAAGAAATTGATTCAAGCTCAGCCAGAGCTGCCATAGATGTTAGAATTAATAGACAGGGTATCAAAATAGTTACTATCACTAAATCATGTTTGCTCAACAAAGTAAAGACAGAGAAGCTTCAGACTGAGTTTCTAGACACAGCAATTACAATGTTCAGGCCAAAACTAACCTAGGGTGAAATGTAGATTAGATATGTGAAAAAACAACAATTAAAGGCTCTTAAGTGAACTCTGCAGGAGCTGGGGAGATGGCTCAGTTGGTAAAGTGCTTGTTGTAAATGGATGTTTCCTGTCCTGCCTGTCAGTTCCCAAATAACCACTCAGAGACTTATATTACTTATAAATGCTTAGCTAATAGCTCAGGCTTATTACCAACTAGCTCTTACATTTAAATTAACCCATTTCTATTAATCTACATTCTACCACGTGGCTTGTGGCTTGTTTTCTCATTTTCTACATGTCCTATTTGCTTGGTGGCTTATTGGCATCTCTTGAGACTGCCCTGACTCTGCCCTTCTCTCCCAGCATTCTCCCTGAGTCAGACTGTCTTGCCCAATCTCTTTCTGCCCTGCTGTTGGCCAATCAGCTTTATTATTAACAATGAGCAGAATCCACAGCAGTTTCTTGCATAAGCATGTGGATCTGAGTTTAGTTCATATTACCGTGTCAAAGCTGGGTAAGCAGGTCATTCCAGGGCTGCACTATGGTGGTATTTTATTTGTACTGAAATGTGATTTTAATTGTATGTTAATAAATAAGGTTGCAGGGGTCAGAGCTACTAGAGCCATAGCAAGAGTGTGGTGGTGGTGGCGCATACCTTTAATCCTAGAACTTGGTAGACAGAGCTAGGTAGATCTCTGTGTGTTCAAGGAAACAACCAGCATCAGAGACACACGCCTTTAAGACCTGGAGGACTGTACTTACAGGCAGTGACAAGGCACTCACATGTTTGGGTTTACAACCAATGAGAAGGCAGAGCAGAAAGACTATATAAAGACAAACACACAGGAAGTAGGTCTCTTTCGGAGAGGTAGGACCACTGCAGGAGGAAGGGTAAGGTTTGAGCTCTGAGCTCTGACCTCTTGGCTTTCTCTTTTACATTGGTTCTGTGTTTTTTATTTAATAAGACAGTTGGTTACATCTACATTTGGTGCCCAATGTGATAAGAATCCATTAAAATGTGCTTGGCTTGGTGGCAGGTCCGGTTTCCTGCAAGGGCAGCTGGCTCCCTAGCCCAAGTCTTCTTGTCCTCAGGTCAGACTAACTGTGAGCTACTTGCTTAAAGCGGGTGCTACAAAAAC
Organism: Peromyscus maniculatus bairdii; assembly: GCF_049852395.1. NCBI lineage: Eukaryota > Metazoa > Chordata > Mammalia > Rodentia > Cricetidae > Peromyscus > Peromyscus maniculatus. The sequence continues at coordinate 24,088,795 of NC_134860.1, read as the reverse complement.
CTCAGACCTGCCCTGCCTGTAAAGCCAACGCACGTGGTGGGAGCTTAAGGAAGCCAGAGCCAAGCCTTGACTCGGCTCAAGAGGGAACACGTGGCTGGATTTAAGCTTTAGCCGGCTAAGCTTTCTTGCCTTCTCTCTCTCTTCTCTCTCTCTCTCTCTCTCTCTCTCTCTCTCTCTCTCTCTCTCTCTCTCCACATCTCAGACACTAGGCGGCCGTTTTGAAATTCCCTCAGATTTCTACTGTTCTATGCAGACTTGGTAAGTCACAACATATCAGATATTTTAAAGGAAACTATTTAAAAGAGAAATTTTTTCCACATTAAAAAAAAATGGGTTTTATGTGTACATTGGAAGAAAATTGGGTTTTGTTCGAAATTTTAGTCAGTCTGACAATGGAGCAACAAGAAGATTAATATTGATCAAGTTATGCAGTTTATTACTATGCTTATCCTCACTTTACTATTTAAAAAGATAGTCAATTTAAGTGCCAGGATGACAGCTTTAGAAAAACTTTTTAAACCTATAAAAATTCAGGCAGAAGAAATTTACACTGAAGTTGTTTCAAGATCGGATCATAAGGTTACAGAAACAAAGCCTGTTTTCACACAGTCACCCTTAATTTATCCTGTAACCTTACAGCAGTAGCCTAATCAAATGACTACTCAAAATATTTGGGCTCCAATTGAAATGTTGGATTTAAAAAGGTTTAAGGAGGCAATAGTATCTTATGGCATGAATTCCCCATATGTAAAGCAAATGTTAAACTCTTGATCAACATATAATAAGATTGTACCACAGGACTGGCAGGACCTTGCACAAGCTGTTCTAGAATCCAGCCAAAGGCTCCAATGGCTAACTTGGTTCTAGGATGAGGCTAAAAACATAGAAAAACAATGGAGGGATAAAGGAATACAAGTTTGCCAGGATAAGCTTATTGGAGAAGGCCAATATGCTTCAGTACAAACACAATGTTTATATGATGTCCAAACCCTAATTTTATGTCGAACGGCAGCCTTGAATGCATGGGACGGAGTTGAGGAACCAGGAAAAAAAAAACTGAGTCATTTACAAAGGTTATACAAGGCCCAAAAGAATCTTTCACAGATTTTTTTTTACAAAGACTGGCTTCAGCAGTAAAGAGAATGGTCCTGAATTCAGAAGCTAGTAAGATAATAATTGAATCTTTGGCCTTTGAGAATGTGAATGCAGCATGCAAAAGAATAATCAGGCCACTAAAGGCAAGATCTGTACCTTTGGATGATTGGATTAGGGACACAGTTAATATTGAGGCTCATGAGCATGATGCTCTGTGGGTAGGAGAGGCAATTTCAAAAGGTTTGAGCAATGTTAGATGTTTTGGATGTGGAAAGCAAGGACATCTGAAAAGGGACTGTAAACAGGTCATTCCTAGCAACAATGTTTTTTCAAAGAACAATGGCAACAGAATGCCCCTTCCTTCTGGAGTATGCAGAAGGTGTGGTAAAGGAAAACACTGGGCCAACGAATGTAGATCAACAAAGGACAGACAGGGTAATCCTTTGCCTCAGTCTTCTGGAAACTCGCAGAGGGGCCTCATGCAGGCCCCCACAGCAAATCCAGTACAAACCTTTCCTGCAGCCATAGAGGAAACGCCTACTCAGAACAATTAAATAACCAAATGCTTATTGGAATAAATCATGCTTGTCAGGATGATGAAACAGAGAGAATAGAAAATTCATGAGAAAACATAAAGAAAATTTTTTGGCAAACTTCTATTATTGAACAGAGACCAAAATTAACAATAAAAATAAATGGTGTTTTGTTGTCTGGTCTAGTAGACACAGGTGCAGACGTTACCATAATTGCACCAGAATTTTGGCATCCAACTTGGCCTCTTCAGGAGGTAAATGTTCAACTGTTAGGAATTGGGATATTATCTCATGTGAAACAGAGTGTAAGATGGCTCGAATGTATACGTCCAGAAGGACAGAGAGGAAAATTGAAACCATATATGGCTAACATAGCTATGAACCTGTGGGGTGGAGACTTGTTGCAACAATGGAATACTCAGATTAACATCCCTCCAATTTCAGAAACAAATCAAAAACTAGCACATGTTTCTGAGAGAAATATTAGAAGATATTACTCTAATGAGTGGTCACCAGCCATCCATATTATACAAGAACAGGGCACAAAAGTGATAGAATTGATCTTATAAAGGGAGCTGATTGGATTTTGCCTCGAATTGTATGGGAAAAACCCATATCTGGAGTTCGTACATTTTATACAGATGCCAACAAACAAGGAAAGGCAGGTTACAAATCAGAAAATTTAAGTAAAGTGGTTCAAAGTCCTTATAATTCAGTTAAAAAATCAGAATTGTATGCTATTCTGTTGGTGTTAATGGATTTTTCAGAACCTCTCAACATAGTAATTGACTCTCAGTATGCTGAAAGAGTGGTATTACATATTGAGACTACAGAATTTATCCCTGATGCTTCAGAATTAACTTCACTATTCATTTAATTACAAGATACAATCAGGAAAAGGAGTCATCCTTTATATATAACTCAAATCTGATCCCATACTGGTCTACCAGGCCTTCTAGCACAAGGCAATGATGAGACTGATAAATTATTGATAGGAAATGTGCTGGAGGCCGCAGAATTTCATAAAAAACATCATGTCAATTGTAAAGGTTTAAAGAAGGATTTTTCCATAACCTGGCAACAAGCCAAAGAAATAGTAAAGAAATGTCCTACTTGTTCCTTCTACATTCAAACACCATTACCAGCAGGATGTAACCCAAAGCATACTCAGAGGAATGAAATCTGGCAGATGGACGTGTTTCACTTTGCAGAATTTGGAAAATTGAAAAATGTACACCACACTGTGGTGGTATTGTGTTCCCCAAAATATTGTGTACCTTAATAAATTTACCTGGGGTCAGAGAACAGACAAGCCACTAGTTAGGCAGTGATAGCACACGCCTTTAATCCTAGCATTCCAGAGACAGAAATCCCTCTGGATCTCTGTGAGTTCAAGGCCACATTGGAAATAGCCAAGCATGGTGACATACGCCTTTAATCCCAGAAAGCCAGCCTTTAATCCCAGGGAGTGGTGGTAGAAAACAGAAAGATATATAAGGTGTGAGGACCAGAAACTAGAAGCATTTTGGCCTGGTTAAGCATTCGGCTGGTTAAGCTTTCAGGCTTTGGAGCAACACAGTTCAGCTGAGATTCATTGGGATGAGGACACAGAAGTTTCCAGTCTGAGGAAACAGGACCAGCTAAGGAATTGGCAAGGTGAGATAGCTGTGGCTTGTTCTGTCTCTCTGATCTACCAGCATGGACCCCAATAACTTGCCTCGGGTTTGATTTTATTAATTAGAACTTTGAAGATTCCTGCTACACCACACCATCGATACTTATTCAGGATTTCAATGGGCAACTGCTTTGAGTTCTGAAAAAGCTGATTCTGTAATCACTCCTTTGCTAGACGTCATGGGCATCATGGGTATACTTGCACAAATTAAAACTGACAATGCTCCATCATATGTCTCTGTTAAAATGAAACAGTTTTTTTGCTTATTACAATATAAAGCATATTACAGGTATACCACATAATCTTCCAGGTCAAGCAGTTATAGAAAGATCAAACAGAACTATAAAGGATATGCTAAATAAACAGAAAGGGGTAACAACCCCCCCCAGAAATAGACTGCATAATGCTCTATTAACTTTGAATTTTCTCAATGCCAATGAGAAAGGAACAACAGCTGTAGAGAGACATTGGATCATAAACAAAACTACAGAATTAAATCAGCCTGTATAGTTTAAGGATGTGCTAACCTCAGAATGGAAACCATGGTATGTAGTACGTTGGGGACAAGGTTTTGCTTTTGTTTCTACAGGAGAAGATAAGCTGTGGGTGCCATCAAAATTGATAAAGGTTCGATTTGAACAGGAGAAACCTCTTAATTAGAGGAGGTGATAGTTCATCAATCAGCATGAACATCTAATTTAAACTAACTTATACCAGTAACACATGCCTTTTCATTTAATCAGATAATAACTTGCCAAAAAGGAACATCCCCAAAATTAGTCTTGGGGAAAGGTTTTTGTTTTTGTCTTTTAGGAGAATGAAGGTTAAGGAATCTGAAGAACACAGGACAAATGAGACAACTGAAGAAAAGGGACAAATCATCTATCCCAGGAAACAGAGTGAAATGGCGTATGGGTATATCCTCTAAAATTTTTTTATAAGTCTTCCTAAATGTTTGTTTCTGCTATTCTCTAAAGAAATTTAACACTATTGGTCTTCTAATAGTCCCAGTTCAATTAAAATTTAAAGCTGACTTTGGAGTTGGAGAATGGCTCTCTCCTTCTTTAAACTCAAGCATGTTGTTAAAAGGAAAATGCAAACTCCCTGTATCATGCCAGAATAAAAGAGCCATCTTCTGCTATGGGACAGGAGAAAAACCAAATTAATTAAGGGAGTATTCTATTACTAATCTCAACTCTTTGTTTCTATTCTTATTCTTTAAACTTTTCTTAAAGTATAAATTTTATATCAAAATTTACAAGATTAATATATATAGAGATATATACATTTTAAACTTTGTTAAGATATGAATGGTCATATAGAGTACAAACTAATTCGAGAAAAAAGGCTTCTATTAGCTGCATATAGATGTCTTTGTGTTTGAGTCTCTTATCAGTTTTCTGCAGGAAATCACGGCCAGGCCTAACATCAACTGAAGTCTCCAGAAAGAAGATGGGGCCCCACAACAACAACAATTCCATGTGAACAATAATAATATCATTAATCTGACAAACATCATCTACAGGTCAGCTTCGGACTACAAGGTGCTCAGAGGATTTTGAGAGGGCTAGCTGACATGATCCAGTCTCAAAGACTACTTGAATAAGGATTTGAGGTAAACCCTGAACTTTGGCATTATACACAGAAGGATAACGAAGGATATAGTTACCTTTCCTAGAATTTGACAATTAACCTAAAATTTTTTTTTCAGAATAAAAATAACTTCGCCCATACCCAGCAGGAAGCAATTTTAAGAATACGATGCCCAAATTCCCAAAGAGTTGGTGTGGGGCGGGTGGTTTTTTGGTTTTTTTAATGGGTTTTGGGTCTGGGATAATTTTCATTGTTTAGGGGGGTTGGTTACAAGTTGTTGTCAAGGGTTAGAAAAAAGGCTAAGCAAAGGAGATTAGATTTAAGGTTCTTGTTTAAAAAAAAGAAAGAAAAAAAGAAAAGAAGAAAAAGACAATTACTAGTTTTAAATACTTTACATTGGATTTTTTAAATATTGTATACAAATTTGAAATTGATATTGTTAGAAAATGCTATATGTATAATTCTAATTGTATTTATACCATTCATTTAACAATGTAATGCAATTTTTTCATCCTTGAATGTTATTATTACCAAGTATTAGGATATAAAGAAATGAAAGTTAGTAGTTAGACATTACAATAGAACTTGTAGTCATATTAGATATGTTTTAAAAATTGAGCAGATATATTTTAGATAAACAGGTCATCTTCAAACCCTTCAGAGATCTATAGAATATGGCATTTAAAATGTTTTAATAACTTAGAAATTTTTCTTTTTTGAGACATGTCGGCTCCTGGCAGTACCAATCTACTTCAGAGAAAATATGGGCATTGAAGAAACTGCATATGGAGTTAACTTTCATTGTGGCAAAAGTTAGCCACTGGACAACAAAGTATCCTCTAATCAACAGGACAAAATGAACAAACAGAACACGAAACAAAGGACTACTGATTGTTGCCAAAACAAGTGTGGTTATGGCTTTATCAAAACGCATCTTCTGAGGCCAGGACAATATGGCACCATCCCTGAAGTGGCCTTCGCAATTCAGAAAAGGTACAGTGCCCTTTTCTTCGAAGGCAGCTAAACAGGCAGTGGGTCGATGGCTTCTGATGTGCAATGGAACAGCAGCTGAAACAGTTATTCTTGAAGAGTAACTAAGCTCACGCCTCTCAATAGTAGATTGGCATTTGATAGAGGGATGTGGAGAAGAATGGATGCTGAGATGAAGCCATATATACACAGCCAATAAGAATGGACAGCTGAATTAAAAAAACCATCAAAAATTTCCAGAATTTAAAATCCTGAATCATGACATGACACTAGTGGAATTCAGGTGTTTCTGGTACATGGACTGCTCTCATCCAATGTGAGGTTGAACTGTTGACCTTGTGTACATCCTACTTCTCAAATGAGTCTGTCAGCTATGCTAAGCCTATAGGCTGAAGATGATGCCCCAACACTGTGGAGAAACCTCAGGTGACTGTCCAGGCAGCTGGCTGTTTCTGTCAACTCACAAATTTTTTGGAAGTTGCTTGCATGCACTTCCTGTTTTTATTTTTGTTAGCTAATATTATTTCCTTCTTGGGTCTCTGAGGGAGTTGAAGATTAGTTAGTTATATTTGAAGATTAGTTAGTTATAGTTGAAGATAAATTAGGATAGAAAGTGAATTAGATACATTTTGGACTTACCAAAATGGGATAGATAATGGAATTATTTTCTCTGATTTGTCAAATACAAATGGACTAGACATTGTTTAGGTATTTATTACTTGTATATATTGTATATAATTATTGTACTTTTGTATATAGTTTTTCTTATGTTAGTTATAACCTTATGCTTTTTTTCTTTTTATTAAAATAGAAAAGGGAAAATATGGTGGTATTCTATTTATACTGAAATGTGATTTTAATTGTATGTTAATAAATAAAGTTGCCCCAGAGTCAGAGCTATTAGAGCCATAGCAAGAGTGGGGCGGTGATGGTGCACACCTTTAATCCCAGCACTTGGTAAACACAGCTAGGTAGATCTCTGTGTGTTCAAGGATACAGTCAGCATTGGAGACACATGCCTTTAAGACCTGGAGGACTGTACTTACAGGCAGTGATGAGGCAGTCATGTGTTTGGGTTTACAACCAATGAGAAGGCAGAACAGAAAGACTATATAAAGACAAACACACAGGAAGTAGGTCCTTTTCGGAGAGGTAGGACCACCGCAGGAAGAAGGGTAAGGTTTGAGCTCTGAGCTCTGACCTCTTGGCTTTCTCTTTTACATTGGTTCTGTGTTTAATATTTAATAAGATGGTTGGTTACATCTACACTGCAGGCCAAAGACAGGTAAATCCCTGGGACTTGCTGACCAGCCAGATTCAGTAAGAAATCTTATCTAAAAAATGGAGTGGAGAGCAACTGAGGAAAGATATCTATTGTTGACCTCAGACTCTACACACATGAATTCATGCACACATGCACAAAGGAGAACACACACCACCACATACATACACCCCAACCCTCCATATACAGTCTTCTAGCAGTAATATGTGTGACAACATTCAAGCCACCTACTATGTGTCTAATGAGTTCCTAAAGGAGAAGAAAGAGGAGTGGAGATAGAAAATTGATCTGGAGACAGAGTGTTAAATATTTTTCAGATTTCAGGGTGTTTGTAAACTAGCACTTTCAATGATTTCAATGAATCCCAAACAGTAGAAACAGCTAGAAAAAGATGGCAATGTGGAACAAAATAAAGTTATTTAGCTGTTACTATATGAGGCAATCATAGACTCAGCTAAAGGAAAGCAGGCACACATACAAAAGACCAGTGGGGTGGGAGAACTTCCAGCTGGAATCAGTGCATATAGAAGATATAACCCCTTTATGCAGAAAACAATAACAATATCTACACATAAAACTCAGCCTTGGAGTCTACAACAGAGGACCAGTGAGATGGATCAGTGGGTAAATGTGCTTACTACCAAACCTAATAACCTGAGTTTCATGCCAAGGATCCACATGGTGGAAGGAGAGACTGACTCCTCACATTGCCCCCTGAGAGCACAGAGGCATCATGGTACAAATGTAACCCCCCATACACACACACACACACACACACACACACACACACACACACACACACACACACTGGCATGTGTGTGTGCTCTCTCTCACTCACACTAACTATAATTAAAAAAAATTCAGAACTAAATATTTTAAAACCAAAGATAAAATAAAAACTTCTAACATGCACAAAACCTGAACAAATTCATGACTAGCAAGTCTACCACAGGAGACCTAAAGGAAGTCCTTAGAGCAATGGGAAAAATCATGTCATGGAAATAAGCAACGTTCACAAGGAAGCAGAAGTATTAGGGTAAATATAGGGGATAAGATGGAGTTCAGCATGCTATCTTCCATACACAGAACCATTTTAGTCACCACTTTTTCTCTCTGATACTCTCCACTGTTCTATTTCCTGGTGTGGCATACAGTAAGTGTTCTACCAAAATTCTGTCAGATTGTAGCTACCAACATAAAAACACCAGTGAAGTTTTTTCTTTTTTACAAGTGATGTTCATTTACTTTAATAAACTTTTGTTATGGGGCAGAAGCACAGGGCTTCCGTACACCTCCCGTCTACACCCCCTCTTCTAAACACCCCGTTACCAGTATCCTGCAGAACATGCATTTGTCAAAACTGACTAGAGCACCTTGTAACATTCCTCTCCTCTGCATGCAGGGTTGACCTAAGGTGAACTTGGTGTCATGTGGAAAAATGCATAAGATTGTATTTCCTTCTTGAAGGCTAAATAACATTCCAAGTGTATATGCTCTGCATCTGTATTCATTTTAGGTTGTTTCTGCTGTTGGTAAAGGCCGTTTACAGAAATCCCCCGGATGTCATAACCACAGAGTGGAGTACTGAGTGCTTTCCTAGACAACCAGCTGATCAGTAGGATCTTTGATGATGTGTGTAACCTCTGTGCTGTGATTTCCTTTTTGCTTTCTCATCTTATATAATTTACTCCATATATTCTCATTTTCCTCTAAGAAATACATGGATTAATGTTTATTTTCTGGGCCCCAGTCCACCATCTTTTCATTTCCCATCACCCCCTTTTTGTCCCACCTTTTCCAGTCTTAAGATGTTGATTGATTGATTGCCTGTGTGGCCTTTCTTCTTTCATTACTTCTGTGGCAAATTCAAACTGTGTCAAAGTAGGAAGTACTTCCTGTTGCATACATTTCCACTTTTCACTTCTCCTGAAACACTTCTTTCCCCCCTATAATTTATAAGTTAGCACATTTATTTGCATTATGAAGATTAGCTTACATTCTTTTAGAACAGTTCCTACAGAACTTTTAAAAGTAATTTTTCTAGTATGGGTATCTCAGTCAAAACTCTTAAAGCATTTCTCCATCACCATCTTGTTGCTTAGACTTACTAACATTTATTAGCAACATCATCATGAATGCCGAAGAATTGAAAAGGCACCAAACACTGTCTTGAGCACTGGGAACACATGATTTGAATTATCAAAGATTTTTGGAAAGTCTTGATTCAATGTTGAATGAGTAAAATCTTTTCATGCCTGGCATCTGCCAAGAACAACCCAGATGACTGGGTGGGTGTTTCCTGCTCACAGACATTGTCCAACATGTTTACTTCAGATTCATTGAGATTTTGAGAGAAAGACCTACAGGGTGGCCATGGTGTCCTGGACCATGGTGACTCCAGGATTCAGAAGCGAGTGAATTGAATTTGTGTTATCCTGTGCAGTTCTAGTTCCTGTATTAGTGACAGAACATTTAAAATTATTGCTCTGTTATTTAGCATTATGGCATTGCCAAGCCTCTGTGTATGTTGGACCCAGGGACGGCCAGTGAGAAGTATACCTTGACTCTTAGTGCTCTTGTTTCATGTTGAACCCAGCAGACAGATACAGGACTGTGCTTCTAATGTCCCAAAATATGAAACCACTTTGAAAGTATAATTTTTCTCTTCATTTCCTGATTTTCAAATATCCTTCTATCCACAGAAAGGCTGGAAACATTCAGCTTATGATTATTTTCTGAGTGTTGTCACACAGGTGTGACTGTAATTCATATTATTGGTTGAAATTCTGTTTGTATCAGTCTAAATGTGGAAGGTGGAGGTATGCTTTCTCAGAAATGAAATTTGCAAGAAGCAACAATTACAGGGCCCTGAGTATGGACTTGGGCCTGACAACCACTTGGGATTTACATGTGATCATAAATTGTGGGGTGGGGAGAGAGGAAGTCTTGAGTGTGTAAGGTCCTGGGTGAATGTCTGTTGCTAACACAGGTATACAATGTTAAGGGCCACACTGTCAGACCCATGGGGAGATTGCAGCTCCCCTCCCACCTTCCCTACTGTGAGGCTCAGAGGGATTGCAAAGTCTTCCTCTGATCCACCAGCAGATGATGTTGATTGTGTGTCCAGAAAAGTATCACGACAGGTTTCTCCCCACAGATATTTAAGGCCTGAAGCTTTACCCTATGGAGACTGCTCCTAGTGAGATTAGCTAATTCTGTCCCCTCTATCCAGCTGTACACCATATACCATAAACCACGCCCCCTTGTCTACCTGTGTGCAATGACCCTGCCCCCTTGTCTATCTGTGTGCAATGACCCCACCCCCTTGTCTATCTGTGTGCAATGACCCTGCCTCCTTGTTCAGCTGTTTGCAGTAACTCCATATCTCTCTGGAAAACTCTACAATAAGCACACTGAGCTTCCAAGGTGCTGAGGTTTCCCTTATCAAAAAGCACAGTCCACTTGATCCCAACATGTATGTCCATTTGTCAGTGTGTTTGTCTTTTCATTCTCCTGTGATCCCAGTCAGGTTAAATTCCTGGAATCTGTGAAAGGACACAACAATAAACCATTCAAGAATGTGGAAGAGAGGGCACCCTGATCTGATTGACAGTACTGCTCCGCTCCCTGGTGATGAGGATTTGGGGTTCAGTGCAGAGGCTGCTCCATGGCTCTGTGATGCTGGCTTCTGCAGCACTGGAAACAGGAACCATGGACAGATGGGAGATTTATTTTGAATGAAGAGCTGGAAGCATCTGGTATACACAGGACGTTAGCTGTTAGCTAAGAATAATAATACTCAACATTAAGAGGAACATTTAAGGAATCTACCTGCTTTCTTGTCCTCATCGTTTTGTTCCATTTTCTTCATTTTATATCCATTTCAAACCACGCAGTGATTTTCTTTCTTAAACCTCTGTTGCATTCTTTATGCTTCCATACATAACATTTTGTTTCATCATTGCTTGGGACCTAAGCAATGCAGATTTTCTTATGCTAGTTTGTATAAAGAAACTGAACTTCTGAGAGAATAAAGTGACTGTTTCACAATGACCTAGTGAGCAAGCTGCAAATTTCACGTTGCTCTTCTACAGCATAGTTCAGCCGAGTCTGTAGAAATAGATTTGATAAAGGGCCTCCACTTTGCTCTCTTCGCTTGTCTTTCTTCGGAAGTACATCATCCCTCAGCAGTCTGTGTTCTGTTATCCTAAGGAACCTTGCAGGTGGGTACTTAATGAAGATAAGGGGCTTACTTTGCTCCCTGTTCTGGTGGTTCAAAGGGTGGCAGTGACGCTTGTGAGGGGCAGATTACATTGTAGCACAAGCTCTCAGTGTAATGCACAGGATCTGGATCCCTCTGACACAATAATCCTTTTGACAGCACTAGCCAGGAGGCTCCTGGGAATTACCACAGTCCCTCTGCCACAGTGCCTCCTGCAGCTCTGGAGCTTCGCAGTGGGTGGCACTCCGTATGAGACCTACCACCTCTTACCACTGGGGCCACACTTTGGAAACGTGAGACAATTTCTCCCACACCACAGTGTACCCTCATACCCCCATTTCCTCCTGTCCCCTGGAACAGTGTTTATAAAGGCAGGGACTAAAACATTCCCTTCTTTTTGTTCCAATAGTCAGAACTGCTGGCACAGGAGCCAGAACACGTTCCTGGTTTCTTGATAGGACCCAGCTAGGAACTCATTCCCTGATGGATTGATTTGTATAGAAATGGAATTCACAGGGCTGAGTCTCTAGCTCTGTTGGTAGAATTCTTGCCCAACATTCATGAAGCCTGGATTTGATCCCTGACACCAATAAACTGAGTGTGGTGTTACAGGCTGGAATCTAGCACCCAGGAGGCAGAGGCAGGAGAACCAGAAGTGGAAGATCATCTTCTGATATACAAGTGAGTTTAAAGACCACTTGGGCCACATGAGGTCTGGTCTCCAAACAAAGCAACCTACACACACACACACACACACACACACACACACACACACACACACACACACCACTCATATTCACAGAATAAACCATCAGAAAATACGTCTGGAGTTGGTAAACTCCACATGGAGAATCTAAAGTGCCCACAGAGGATGAGAATTTGGGGGAGAAGTTTGAAAGAGTAAAAATACTTTAACAGTTACTGTGCCCTGAAGAAGTTAAATGCCATGAGTCTGACTTAGTCATCATGATGTCCAACTCTCTGGCTCTGAGATAGTCTCTACCATAAAAGCCCACGCTTCCCAGAAATGTCCTGTTTGTGATTCTGTCTTCAAGCAGTTGGTAGAACATTTTTGTCAGAAGGTATGGTAGATAAGTGAGAATAACAGCTTATGAATCATATGGTGTTCTGCCAAACTGCTATTAATGATATTGTTTAAGTCATTTAACTAGGAGTGACTTGGTACAGCCCCTCCCTGCACATCCCACTGTGTCTGGTGCTCAGCACAGCTTCAGGGTGAACATTTTTCACTTGGGCTCTCCTGTGTTCCAAAGTCAGCTGCTCACCAGGAACAAAGTAGGGTAATTTCTCCAAAAGTCCCTTTCTCCCCAGAATCTCCTGCATGCACCTTCCCAACAAGGCATGTTCTGAATGTCTATGATGGTTACTTAGCTGTTGTCACCTTGACAACTGACCTGGGAGAAGGGCTGTGGACATCCCTTTGGGGATTATGTTGATCGCCTTTATTGATGTGGGAAGATTCATTTTCACTGTGGGAAGGATCATCCCCTGAGCAGGGAATGCTGGGTTGTCTAAAGTACAGAAAGCATGCTAAATAGTAGTAGGTATGTATGGCTTGCTCTCTGCTTCTTAGTTAAAGAAATGATTGTTTAATGTGTATGAGCATCTTTGCTTGTGCATATCTCTGAGTCACATGTGTGCAGTGCACACGGTAGCCTGAAAGGGCGTCAGATCCCTGGAAGTACAGCTGCAGGTGGTTTGGAACTGCCATGTGGGTGCTGGGAATTTAACCATGGTCCTCCGGGAGAGTAGCCCGTGCGCTTAGCTGCTGCGTCACCTCTCCAGCTCCACTCTTCATCTCAATGGTGGATACATGAATAAATTGATCCCTGCGTTAAAGGACTTGGTGTGCACTCTGAGCGTGTCTGTGAACTGTGTTCCATGTGACGGTGAGAGTGTGAAGGGGCACAGAGGACAAGGCTGAGGCTCACAGCAGAGGGTGTGACGAGGATGGCAACAGGGGGAAATGTGAGCCAACTGTCACCAAGCGCCGACGAGCTGGCCAGGCAAAGGGAAGGCATGGCGAGAACGGTACAGGCTTCACTCAGGACCTGAAAGGAAGGCATTCCTGTGCTTCATGCACAGAGCTGTGAGAAGGAAAAGGGAAGTGAATAGCTGAGCAGCCTCCCGTGAGATAGACAGTCCACCCTGTCTAATTCCCACCAGGTGCCACTCACACGCTGAGATATGGGTGGGTAGGAGCCTATCCTAGGCTGGCAGGTTACGACATCTCTGTTTTCCTTTGCACGGTTTGGACTCAAAGATTATTATTTACAAGGCTTCCTTTCTTTCTGACAAGCTGTCCTCTGTGCTTTCTGGAACCTTGGATGCCTGTGTACTTGTGTTAGGAAACCTGGATTCTTTAGACTAATTTCCTCTGCATTTTTTTCTCATCCATTAGCAGCTACCTGTATTAAACAACAGTTGTCAGCTGCAGGGACCTATGGACTATGACATATCATACCCACTTAGAGTGAGATTGTAAAGGCACCTGAGCCTGGCTGTCAAAACCTGAAATGGCTTTTCTTATGGAATTTGTTGCTAACTCCTTTCAGGCATTCTTTTCTGGCCTGCTCGTCTCAGCATCTTATGGACAATGCAATCTCATGACATTCCAGAGCTGATCTGTTATCTGAGTCCTAGGCTACCTTACTTCTGGGAGGACATGCCTTATAACACATGCTTTTTTTTTTTTTTAAATGAAAAAGAACCGGGGTGTTTCATGGGTGAAGGGACACCAGGAAGAAATTAAAGGGGGCGGAAGATGCCTTCTCCTTTCTGGCTCCCCCATCTCTGGAGGGATTGAGCACTGTTCTTTGAGGGAGGTGCAGGAGGCAGACATCTCCAGCACATAAACGTACCCTCCTGCACAGAGGGAATCTGTCTTTCTGCAGTGTTAAGAAAGCACTGTTCAGTTCCCACTGACTGATGGACAGAAATCCAGCCAGCATGGCCTTCTGTAGAGCACCTTCTCACTGTGGGCTGCTCATTCCTCATTGTTCCACAGCCCAGCTTGTTTCCTTGGTAAATTAGGCTGCCCTTGGCAACCCCAACTTCTCAAACTGTTGTCTTTTTTCAGAGCTTGCAGATGGAAATCAAAGTTCACCCCGGAGTGGGGGCCTTTAAGTACCATGGAGTGTGCGGTAGCTTGAGCATGTCATCACATACTTCAGGAATGGCTTTTACCTGTCACATTCAAATCATGTTTGTTAAAAGAATGACTCCCGCCTCTGTTCACACATTGGAATTATCTGGAACACTCTAAAAAATGCCTAAAAGCATACTGATGCATGGGATTTTCTCCAAACATCTTTACAGTTGATCTGGATATGCTCTGATTACGTTTTGGTTTCTCTTCCCTGACCTGCCCCCCTAGAGCAGAAAGGCAGCAGTGTGCCATGCTCTGGGCTGTGGGCACACACTACTGGACCACATCGGGGCCTGTTTAAGCATTCTGGCCTCAAAATTCCTATGTTGACAGCAAAACAACGAACATCTGCCTGCTCTTTGAATCTGCTCATTAAATCAAACAAAAGAATAGCTCTTAATCTACCTTGAAGTGCAGTTTAAAATGCACCAGGGTACTTGTTTCTGGAAGTTTCCATGGTTGGGTTCCCACCTAGACTTAGAGGAGGAAGTTCGAGCTGCCAGCTCCGGGACTTTCCTCCACCTGCAGAGAGGGCCGGCCCTCTGGGTCCTGGCTTCAACCATGCCTGTCTTCAGTCTTACATAAGTGACTCCTTTACTTTACACCCAGCAGCCAGAATCAGCTTTGACCTTTAACAAGTAGCTGTTTCCTTGACATTTCCTCAAGATCCTTGTTCCCTGCAGACTCAGTGGTCTGCGAAGGGCGGGGAAGAGTGTGTTCACCCCGACACCTGCTGCCTGAGCAGACCTGTCCACACTGTGGGCTTCCTGGGCTTCTCTGAGCAAGCAGCTAGTGTCCCTGTTCAGGGCACACATCTTCCCCTCAAAGGGCGCCTGTCCTGTGTGACATGCCACCACCTTTGCTGTATTTATTCAGAAAAAAAGAAAAGTAGAGGAGGAGTCTCCACCTTCTCCTGGAAGCCAGCAGCAGGGCGACGAGGAAGTTGCCTGGCATGTCTTACCTCCAGTGGAAGGAGAGCGGAAGGTGTGATGACGGCAGTGAGCTGCAGACAGGCTCCAGTCTTGATACAGCACAGTGGATGGCACAGACGTACCTGTGTTCTACTTCCGCATCCGAGAGCGGAACGCACAGATCCTATGTCAGTTTTAGTGTGCTGTAGATTGAGCACCTAACAGATGCCAGAAAACCAAAATGCTGAACACTGAGGCTTGCTTATGCTTATGATAAGAAAGTAGAAACTGTTGTTGGTTTTTTTTTTTTTTTTTTTTTACTCTTTGGTCTTTTGGGAGCCCACCACTCAGCTCCCAAATAATTACACATAAGACATAATTCTTTCTTATAAATGCCCAGCCTTAGCTTGGCTTGATGTTACCCTGTCTACCTTTTGCTTCTGGGCTTTTACCTTTTTTTTATTTCTGTATACCTTTTCTTTCTCCCTTACAACATGTTTGGCTGTGTGGCTGGGTGTCTGGGGTGTTTGGGTGTTTGGGTGGCTGTGTGGCTGTGTGGCTGTGTGCCTGCATGGCTGTGTGGCTGGGTGTCTGGGTGACTGGGTGACTGGGTGGCTGAGTGGCTGGGTGGCTGGCCCCTTCTGTTCTCACTCTTTGATCTTCCCCTTTTCTCTTTTTCTCCTTCTGTTTATTCTCTCTGCCTGCCAGCCCTGCCTATCCTTCTTCCTGCCTCACTATTGGCCAGCTTGTTATTAGACCAATCAGGTGATTTCAACAGGCACAGTAACACAGCTTCACAGAGTTAAACAAATGCAACATAAAAGAATGCAAAACATCTTTGCATCATTAAACAAATATTCCACAGCATAAGACAAATGTAACACATTTTAAAATAATAATCTGCAGCAAGAAACAGCTGTGCAGTTTATTTGAATTAATGTGTGAATAGTTTCAAGTGTATACATTTACAAAGAAGTGTATGCTCTGTTATATAAACAAATATTCAATAAATATATTAAAATAATTTGTTAAATATTTTATATATACTTAGTATATTTTACTGTATGTTCATACATGATATAAATCAATATATTAAACATACTAGGACCAACTTGTAACATAATAGGAACTAATATCTGCATATTAATTTCACTTTCTTCAGGAAGTTACTTCAGTTATCCTGGAAGCAGGCCAGCTTCCCAGCCTCAAACAGGGACAGTGACCACATGGTGATGTAGAGCTGGAACTTGTTCCTTTTCCAGGAGTTCTACACTTCTAAGCAAGGTGCTTCACTTTGTGCTAAAGAGGATGTACAATTGGTAGGGGCCAAGTTGCCTGAGAAAACTTCTGCTCTACCCAGTCTTTGTGGCACATGTGCAGTTGCAATGCATGTGTATGAGAGTGCATGCACACACACACACACACACACACACACACACACACACACAGTACTGGATCATTGATATTCTGTCTATAGACAACATAAAAAGCAGACTACAAAGATGCCTCCTAAGCAAAATATGCCTGTAGTGGTCTTTCAGAGCACAGCATTGCGTTTTGAATACTTCACAGTGTGGAAGAGGAAATAATAGAAACGCTGTGACTCTGCTCGGGCATTCTGCTCAGTGGAGAGACCCATTCTCAGTTTTGTCCTTTCACAACTTACCGTACAGTTTTTGTGGTTCTGTGGCCAACTGTACCTATCCTGTACTTTCTGTAGGGTTAAGCATGTCCTGCTAAATCAGTCTGTGGGAGAGAACATAGAGAAGGAGAAGGTGTGATTATGTCAGCAACTGATCCCCCAAGGACTTGGCCCGAGTCAGGCATGTATTCTAGCATGTGCAAGTTAGAAAACACATCAGCAGGAGTGTGAGCCTTTGAAAAAATGCCCTTGACAGATGTTTTCTGTCAAGGCTGGAACTGAAGGAGTAAGAAGGGTGTCCAGCATGTGGACACATGTGCTTTCTCAGACACATCTCAATAGTTCCGGCAGAGAAAGAGGTGCAGAGATAGCCTGCAGGGTTGATGCATGCTCATCTGGGAGCCAGTAGAGGTGACCAACAGGACTGGTGTCCACAGGAGAGCTGCCTGTGTTTGCTAGCTTACCTGTCCCTGTCAGGTGAGCGTGGGTTCCATTAGCTTTGAGGCTGTGGACAAGCTACTTAACCACTCCACAGTTTGATTTCAAAGGTAAGAATATAAGTCCACAAGGCAAGCATATGTTAGAGGAGGGGGGCCGCTGTTCTAAAAGCTTATTTAATTAAAGACACATGCAACAAAGGATTAATCCTTTGGAGTGAGGCTGGGTTCCACCTTCTTCCTCAATAGTGGCACATCATCTCTTCCTTCTCTGCAGATTGGGGATAATAATGGTTCTATTCAGCAGGATTTTCTTTTCTGTTAAAAATAGATAGCTTCAAATCCTTGAAGCGCTTAGCTAGTGTTCAGTAAGCTTTAACTTTAATCCTAACAATTATTATTTTTCAGCAAAAGTATCAGCCATATGTGAGCAAGGTGTAGGTCTGAATTAAAATTATCTAGGCTTACCTTTTTATTCTTTGTAATTTTTTATTAGGTTTCTAATTGAGAAAGAGTCTCATTATGTAGGCTAGCCTATTGTCAATCACATTATTCTCTGGCCTCAGTCCCCCAGGTAGCTGGAACTATGATGCATGTCTCCAAACCTAACATTTTAGGCTTAATTTTGAATTAGGTAATTCTTTGTAATATTTTAAATTGAGAGTGACTTGCTATTGCTATGTTTGAAATTGTGCAAATGAAGTGAGAATGTGTTGATACTTTATATTAAACAATTTCAGATTTGCATAATTAAAATTTTTCTGATTCTAATTTTCAAGAGCTATGAGTAGCTCAGCATCTCACTGGACTGCGATGAGTATTAAATGTGCTAATATATGCGAGTCATTTAGCCTCGGGCCTGGCATTATTAATAGTAATGATCTCTAGGCAGCAAGAGCTGAGAGTGGACACTAGGGAGAGGGAAAATGACTATTTCTCTCCCATGACATCTCACACTAATTCACCAGTACTTGGCTGCCTTCCTTGTTTAGTGAAGAGCCGGTGGAAGTGGAACAGGATAGAGGAACTTGCTAACTACTGTCAACATAGACCCGTGTCAGGAGGTGTTTCAGAAAACTAGGGCAAAGGCAAGAACTCCATCAAATTCTCTTCCTGTTCTACTGTGAGAAATGCTGATTGCCTGGGATGTTCTCTTCTTTAAAACTTGGGCAAAGAACATGAGGGATTTTGAGCACAGAAAAAAATATTTTAAAATATGAGGAGTTGGTAAAATCCACAGGGCTTCTGGTGTCATCTCATGATGCTTCTAACTCATGAATGTCAGTTTCAATTCTGCAGATTCTAATATCAACCTACTTACTGAGGATAAAAGTTAGTTGAGAGTTTATACAGAGCCCCAAAATAAGCCTTGTTTGCCTTTCCAGAATAAACTTATATTTTATCTGTCTCTCATATCATCTATCTATCTATCTATCTATCTATCTATCTATCTATCTATCTATCTATCATCTATATCCTTCACCACCATCACTGCCACCACTGCATCCTATTATCATCATCATCACCATCATTACTACCAGCATCTCTTGTCTACCTATCTGTACCTGTGTTCGTTAGTTTGCGTATGGCTATAACCAAACATCTGACAATGCACAACTTCAGAGACGAAGGATTAACTTTGTGTCATGGTTTGAAGGTTAGTATTAGTTATGTTTCTTATTGCTGTAACAAAATACTCAACAAAAGCGACTCAAGGGACAGTGTGTTTGTGTTCATCATGCCAGCTAGAGTGTGGAGGAAGGACGCTGAGGCAGCCAGGAAGCAGAAAACAATGAGTGCTGATGCTCCCCCTGCCTTCTCCATTTTATTCACTATGGAACCTCAGTCAAGAGAAAGGTGCTGCCCATGTTCAGGCTGTATCATCCGACCTTAGCACCTCTCTCTGGAAACTGCTTCAGAGACAAACCCAGATGTGCTTCTCATCTGTTCAAGTTTATAGTGAAGATCAGCCATGACAAGAATATCGTCTTCGGGGGTGAGAAGGCACTGTAACAAGGAGATCTTGGCTAGGTCCCCTCACCTGTATCTCTGTAGAACAGTGAGAAGTCACTGTGGCAGGGAGACCTTGGCTAGGTCTCTCACCTGTATCTCTGTAGAACAGTGAGAAGTCACTGTAGCAGGAAGACCTGGGCTAGGTCCCTCACTTGTATCTCTGTAGAAAAAGAAACATAGACAACCCTTCATGTCTCCAGGTTTGTTTTATTTCATTCAGGTCTCCTGGGCTTCTACCAGAATAACGTGTTAAGCTCTGCTTTGATTTAGCTCTTCTCTGGTCTGCAGCTCCAAACATTCCCACATCCCCTGCAAAGCAGTCCCCTTGGCTATAAACTGCATAATCATGTAGTCCCATCAACAACCCAAGTTCTTGATAGCAGCCTTCCGTGCCAGTTGCTTTTCTCATTTCTGTAATCAAGTGCCAGGAAAGAAGCAGCTTACACAAGGAAGGCTCAGTTTTGGCTATGGCTTGAGGGTATGGTCTATGAAAGCAGAAAGGGAAGGTATGGCATTCTGCTGTTTTTCCTCACCTTCTCACATCTCAGAAGAACAGGATGCAGAGATGGGACAGGAAGCATGATTGTGCTGCAAAAATGAAGGCTCATACCCTCCGATGTCTACTTCCTGTAGTTAGGCCCCATATACTAAAGGCCCCACAACCTTCCCAAACAGTTCCACCAGCAATAGGAAAACTATTTCCTACCTATATAATAAGGCCAAAAGTGTAACACAGTAAAAATGAAAGGTTAATATAGGCCAACAGTGCTTAGAAAATGTTAAAATGAATAATTGGTTCTTCCATAACTTGTCTCTGGGAGTTTGACATGGTTTTCATCATTTTGAAAACAAAATAGCTCCCTAATGAACACTTGTTTATTTATTTAAAAAGCTGTTTTGTGTTTCTCTATCATGGTCTATGTAGAAACACATTACCTGGGGCTATAGAATTACGCTAATGTATTTTCTCATCTGCCAACCAGTTCTAGCTTGGGTGCTGAAATCATTAGGCTGTTAACAGTGACACAAAGAAGAAAAAGTATGAGCTGCTCACCTTATGTGTGGACCAGAAGCACAGAAATATAACTCAAAGGTACCTGTACATGTCCCATGGGTACAGAATGGCTACAAACCTGGCTGGCCTTGATCAGGTCTGTGCCAAAATTAAGTCATAATGAATTGGCCTGGTTACAAGAAGATGCTGGAAGACACTTTGGTGAGCGTTCCTGAGGCTACAGCCATTTGAACAGGCTGCTGCTCACATCTTCCCCGTCCTCACTGCTGAGGTTCCTTCAGCATGAGAACTCAGAGTGTGCCCACAGGGAAACGGTCCAAGGTCCTTCATCTCACTGTTAAGCCTCTTGCTTCAGAAACCACTCTCAGATTAAAGTGCTATTATCAAGAGATCCTGCCTTTGTGAAGGATGGTTGGCTCTGTAGCAACTTCCGAGTTTTTGATGAATTGAAACATCCATTTTAAAGTCAACCCAAATGTGGGCTCCGACAGTGAAACATGAACCTGTGTGGTTTTCATCTGAGAATGGCTCTCCGCTCTCACTTAAGACCTCTGAGCCCATCTTGGCCTTTCAGTCTAGAGATTAAACAATGTATGAGACTGCTGGGCCTGACTGAGAGTTACCAAGACTGTCTTTCCCACACCCCGCCCCATTGTGTCCTGACATATAGATTTTTAAAAGGCATTTTTAGACCACTGGGTGTAATGGAAGACAACCTCGAAAACAAATCCCTGAAGTCATGTTTCATTAACACCTTTCATGGCAGCAGATAGGAGTGGCAACAGAGTGTAATTTCACCTACAAAGTCAAACAGAAAATGAATTTCTTATTGTGTAGCATTTGTATCCCTGGGCGTGAGTGTTCTAGGCCAGTTTCACAATCAAGGGCACCAGCTCTGAGGAGCATTAAATCACCACAAGAAGGAAAATAATTAGTGTTCTTCCTTGTAATAGGAGTGAAGATGGATCTTCAAGGGAATGCAGCCGTTCTGGAAAGTGGCTCTGGACTGTCATGTGGAGGCTGCCGCAGTGTGCACTCTTCCTGACTCCATGCTCTCTGTGTCTGGATAGTGACAGCTGAGGGCATGGAAACCTACGCTGCGACAGTGCTCCTGGATGGGAGCAGAATAGAATCAGAGACGAAGTGGCTCCCAGGTCCTGCTGTGCCTATCAGAGGTCAAGCAGAATTCTACCCAGCATTCCCTAAGTTCCTACAGCACTGAGGACTCTCAACTAATTCTTGGGAACTCCTCACCCTTGGGACCATACAACCTTGAGTTAAAAATCTCATCTTTGTTATTTACTTTATTAAGGACAATTCATTAAATATCTTACATTTTAAACTTCTTACCTAGAAAATGGCCAAAATAGTAACTACCTTAGAATTTTGTTATGAGAAATCACATGGCATTCATAAGATACACAGTGCCACACCAACATACTTATATTTTTAGTTGGATAAACAAGTTTATTTACAAGCTTAGTCAATAAAGTATAATTAGCTTCAAATTTTTCATAGAATAAATTTAAAAACCTCTTTGGATAAATTTAGAAACCACTATGAAAATGATTTCCCAGGACAGTAACCAGATGTGACCTAGCCCATTTTGATCAGCAGAGGTTCAATAAACTTCAGCTCTGCTCCTCATCCATGCAAATCTATGCTAAAACCCACAAGGCAAAGGAGAACCTTCTATTGTTTCCTCTTAAACAGAAAAAAATCCAACAAACCCCCAAATAATTGAACTCCAAATTACCTACATTTTAGTAACGAGACTACTCACCATCTTTAATTGAAAAATGTCACAACAACAGATAAAGCAGCTATTATTTATGTACATTCTATATTTTGTAGGGGCTGATTACTTTCTTTTTCAACAATATTTCATTTATTCTTTGATAATTTCATACATATATGCAATGTATTTTGATTATAACTACTCCTTATGTCCCCCTTCCAACTCCCCTTGGACTCCCTTCATCACATTCCCTCCCAACTTCATAACCCTGTCTCTTACTTTGTTATACTATCCCACTAGTTAGCTCTGCCCATATGTGCATGGGTGTGGGGACATCTACTGCAGCATGGTAACCACCACTGGTTATACCCCCAAAGAAAAATGACTCTTACCTCCCCCAACAACCACGCATCATTCTTTACCTAGAGGTGGTGTCTCATGAACTCCTCCACTATTCATGCTGGAGCTTTGGGTGGCTTGCATTTGTTCAGGAGTTGGGCAGGTGGGCACAGATGCCTGGGTTCAGGGGTACAAACAGGCGTGCCATGCCCAGAAGTAGGCATTTCACAACTCTCTGTTGCTAGAGTTTTCTGCCTTGCCCACAGTCAGGATAAATCTTTGTCACCCGCCAGTCCCATAGCCGCTCAGACCCAACCAAGTAAACACAGAGACTTATATTGCTTACAAACTGTATGGCCGTGGCAGGCTTCTTGCTAACTGTGCTTATAGCTTAAATTAGTCCATTTCCATAAATCTATACCTTGCCACGTGGCTGGTGGCTTACCGGCATCTTCACATGCTGCTGGTCATGGCGGTGGCTGCAGTCAGTCCTTCTGCCTTCCTGTCTTTTATTTATCCTCTCTGTTAGTCCCGCCTATCCTTCCTGCCTAGCCACAGCCAATCAGGTTTTATTTATTGATCAATCAGAACAACTTGACATACAGACCATCCCCCAGCACAGCCAAGTGCAGACCATCTCAGACACCTGCACTCAGGCCCATGGTCCTAATCATCCTCTATGCGGACCTGCTGGGTAACGCCACAAAGAACCCAAGAAGGGCTCCCACAGGACACACAGAACATCCCACAGCAACTCTCCTCTCCATTCTTCAACGCTTACTGTCTTTCTGTGCCCTTGTCAATGATGTTCGTCTCACTTAAGGCTGAGGACTCCACAGACACTTATTATCACCACTCTAGCTAGTTATGAGTTTCTGCTTGGACTGCAAAAGGAAGTTTCTTTAACTAAGCTGGAGAGAGGGTTTTTTTCTTTTGTTTTTTTGTTTTGTTTTGTTTTGTTTTGTTTTCCGAGACAGGATTTCTCTGTGTAGCTTTGGTGCCTGTCCTGGATCTTGCTCTGTAGGGCAGGCTGGCCTCGAACTCACAGAGATGCCTCCTGAGTGCTGGGATTAAAGGCATGCACCACCACCACCCAGCTGAGAGTATTAATCTAAAGGTATAAGCATATGTATTTAGAAGGTAGTTCGACAACATAACCGTTTAGCCAAATGACAATAACAAGTTTACTCTGAGGGCCTATGACAGGCCATGGGCTTCTGACCAAGATTACAATACCAGACGCGAAATTCTCTTCCACGGAGCAGGCTTCAAATCCGATCAGGGAGATGTTAGTAAGTTACAGTGTGGTTAAGACTTGTGTTTTCAACCCTTAGAAGAGCCTGCATTCTACCAAAATGATGGATCTTTTCACCTATGGGTCAGGCTGTCAATAACAAATGGACCTCAGCAGGGATGTTTTTTGGACCCCAGGGAATGCTTGAGTGGCTTATGAAGTACCTCCATTTCTTAAGGGCAAATCATGAGAGAATAGAATAAATTACCCAAGTCATAAAAGATGGACATGAAAATGAGGCAGACAGAGAATATGATGATGAATGATCTCATTAAGATTCATCACTATGAGCCAGGCAGTGGTGGTACATGTCTTTAATTCTGTCACTCTGTAAGCAGAGGCAGGTGGATTTATGAGTTCCAGGCCAGCTTGGTATAGAGTGAGTTCCAGGACAGCCAGGGCTACACAGAGAAATCTTGTCTAAACTAACAGAGAAAAAAAAGGATTCATCACTATTATGTTGGCAGATTGTACTAACGTTGACCACAGAATTTGTATCATAGGTTTGATGACCATCTTTAGAGTTTCAGGATTTGTAAACCCTGTTGAGTGTCATTGGATATCAATGGCCCCTCTTTGTCACCAGCCAGAGATAAGAACTCTAGGTTCTACCTGTTTGTGTGTGTGCATGTGTGTTTTCTCTTCACAGCTGGTTTGACAGCATAATGACAGACTAATTCCAGTTTGTTTTTTCCTTGTCTTATTTTCTTTGGTTATTTTGACTGTGTTGCATGTCACAAAATGTAGATCAAATTGAATGCCATTACTGATCTATTCTCACATCTTAAAAGGATCAATTGAAAAATTAATTTGGCCACTATGAAAGCTTCAGGCAGATCCACTTACTTTGAGAATACTATTAAATTGTTCAATCACAGTCAAGACAGGGAACTGCATATTTTGACCTCATCATCTGATCCACTCCCACTGCCCCCTCCAGTGAACATGGCCTGGCCTCTGCAACTTTCTCACCCGACTGTCTTGCCTATGTTCTAGCACCAGGCACATTTCCTCTGTTGTCATTATGAGAGCGGCCTTAAGCAGAGCATCACCAGGCTGACTGCGTGACTCTTGTCAGTCAACTTTCAGAGCAAAGTAGAAAGCTTTAACCAGAAAGACCGCTAATCAACAGAAATTGTTGCTTCCCTGTTTCTCTGTGTGTTCGTCTCAGGACGTCACTGAGTATCTCTGCCTATTCTTCTACCCCTCCCCCACCAAAACACAAGCTCCATAAAAATTTTCTTCCTCACCTGCAGCACAGCATAGCTATTTCATGAATGAACAAGTGAATATGGTCTGTTTCTGTCTATTGTGAGCATTCTTATTTGGTGTTCTGTCTTCCAAATGGCTAGTCTGTAAACAAAGGGATAAAAATGAATTTAGCAGAAGAACAGTAACATGGACCTGGATTCTAGCTGCTAGTGGAGGATGAATCCTTCCTGACATCCTGGACAACCTCTTCACTCTAGGCATCTTTATCTTCATCTATCAGGGAGGAAGTAGTTGTCTAGTATTTCTTCTCCTTCTTCCATCTGCAAAGACTAGCCCAAGTCCAGGACTGAGACATATGATACGAAGGCAGATGTTCATCAAATTTTACATGAAACTGAAGTGTATGGACAGCTTAGCTACTGTTGAAATCTCAGGCTTTCAGTGCAGGTTTGTATCAAAAGAGCAGCTGGCACAATTCTTGTATCAGACCAGAGAGGTACAAACCCTGCTTCCAATTTCTACCTAGCAGAGGTGACGAGACATCCCAGGTAACATTTGTCAAGTCGGCACTGTGTCTCGAAGCCATGTTGCTGGTACAAAGTATTGACAAAAAATTGTTAGCTGCTTAAACCACCTTCGCCACTCCTCCCATGACGGCCCCGGCGGGATGCAGTTAGAGGGAAAGGGCATGAGCATTTCTCACGCATTCAGTAAAGGCCGGCTTCTAGTTTTACTGCTATTGGTGAGAAAGGACATGCTCTGAGGAAGTGGCCATCAGTGAACTTGTGTCTGAAATCATTCCAAAGACTCCCCAAATTCCCTGAAATTGTGATTCCAGCTTTTAATTTCTGAGATAATGACTGAAAGTAGTATTCCATTTATATATTGTCTTAAATTTTTTTTTAAGAGAGAAGAGCCTGGTCAGAAAGAAAAACCACAATAGACATGGCATGGGAGGGGTGAAATCCCACTGGTGTCTCTAAGGAATCTCAGCCTTCTGGGGCAGAAAGAGCTTGCTATGCAGAAGGAGTCTGCAGTGTTTGAATCTCAGTGTCCTCACAGAAGGAGTAACCACATGAAGAACTGTTCATGGGCCCACTGCTCAGGTAACCCTATACAATGGAGTGGTTATTGATCTGTGAAATGATGTCTCATCTGAAGTTATGAAGACAAGAAACAGTAATAGCTAGAAGGGGAATTCTATAGCCTGGAAAATAAAACATCATTTTTAATGGAACTTGCAGAGATCTCCTGACAATCATAAAAAGACTCTGTTCCTATCTAAATTTTAATTCTTTCCTGAAAAATTTCAACACTATGCCCCACAATCCTTATTGTCAAATCTAAAGAAGCACAGACACATTTTTACATAGCATCACATTTAATTTTTTAAAATGTTTTATTTTACATCCAGACCTCAGTTTCTCCTCCCTTCTCTTTTCCCAGTCCCTCCCCTCCCCTCCCCTTTGCCTCCACATCCACTACTCCCCCTTTCTATTCAGAAAAGAGCAGACCTCCCATGGATATCAACAAAACATGTCATATCAAGTTGCAGTAAGACTAAGCACTTCCCCTTGCATTAAGGCTGGGTAAGGTGACCCAGGATGAAGAATAGGGTCCCAAAAGCCAGCAGAAGAGTCAGAGATAGCCCCTGCTCCACTGTTAGGAGTCCCACAAGAAGACCAAGCTACACAACTGTCACATGTATGCAGAGGACCTAGGTTAGTCCCAAGCAGGCTCCCAGGTAGTCAGTTCAGTAGCTGAGAGTCAAGTTAGTTGATTCAGTGGGTTTTCTTGTGATGTCCTTAACCCCGTGGCTACTACAATCTTTCCTGATTATCCTCTGCAGGATTCTGTGAGCTCTACCCAATACCTGACTGGGGTCTCTGCATCTGTTTCCATCAGTTGCTGGATGAAAGCTTTCTGATGACAATTGGGCTACACACCAATCTCTGAATATACCAGAATATTCTTAGGCACCATTACATTGACATTTTTTTCCAGTTGTGTTTGGTTCTACCCTAGGTCTCTAGGCCATCCAGCTTCTGGGTCATAGCACTCTAGGCAATGTCAGAGGTGGGCTCACTATTGTGGCATGGGTCTCAGGCTGGGCCAGTCATAGGATGGCCACTCCCATAATCTTGGTGCCACCCTTATCCAACACATTCCATTAGCAGAACAGATTGTTGGTCAAAGGTTATGTGACAGAGTTGTTGTCCCAATCCCTCCACTGATACTCATTCCTGGTCACAGGAGATAGCCAGTTCAAGCTACATATTCACTGTTGCTAGGAGTATTAGCTGAGGTAATCCTTGTAGATTCCTGGGTGTTTCCCTTGTACCAGGTTTCTACTTGATCCTGAAATAACCCCTTTTTCCAGTGTTTTTTTTTTTCAGTACTCTCCTCCTTTACCCCTCAATCCAATCCCTCATGTTCCCATGCCAATCTGCCCCCAGCCACCCATGAAATCTTTTTTAGTTCCCCTTCAAAAGGAGATCCCAGTGCCCCATCCCCATGCCCTCCTTGTTACCTAGCCTATCTGGGTCTGTGGATTGCAGCCTGGTTATCCTTTACTTTACAGTTAATATTCACTTATAAATGAGCACATACCATGTTCATCTTTCTGGGTCTGGGCTACCTTACTCAGGATAAAGTTTTCTAGTTTCATCCATTTGCCTTCAAATTTTATGTTGTCATTTTTTTTTAAACAGCAGATTAATAATCCATTGTGTAAATGTACCACATTTTCTTTATACATTCTTCAGTTAAGGGACATCTAGGTTGTTTCCAGGTTCTGGCTACTACAAATAAACTATGAACATAGTTGAGCAAATGTCCTTATGGTACAAATGAGCATCCTTGGAGTATATGCCCAAGAGTGTGGTATAGTTGGATCTTGAGGTAGATCAATTCCCTGTTTTCTAAGAAACCACTGTATTGATTTCCAAAGTGGCTGTACAAATTTTCACTCTCACTAGGAGGAGTGTTCTCCTTGCTCCATATCCTTTCCAGCATGAGCTGTCCCTTGTATTATTGATCTTAGCCATTCTGCAGATATAAGGTGGAATCTCAGAATTGTTTTTATTTGCATTTCCCTGACAGCTAAGGATATTGAACATTTCTTTAATTGTTTCTTAACTATTTGAGACTCTTCTGTTGAGAACTCTGTTTAGATCTGCATCTCATTTTTAAATTTGATTATTTGTTTTTTTGATGTCTAGTTTTTTGAGATCTGTATGTATTTTGGAAATTAGTTCTCTGTCAGATATGGGTTTGATGAAGGTCTTTTCCTGTTCTCTAGGCTACTGTTTTGTCCTAAGCATGTCCTTTGACTTATAGAAGCTTTTCAGTTTCAGGAGGTCAATTTATTAATTGTCAATCATAGCATCTGCACCATTGGTGTTCTATTCTGGAAGGTTTTTCCTGTGCCAATGCTTTCAAGGCAATTCCCTATTTTCTCTTCTATCAGGTTCTGTGTATCTGGATTTATGTTGAAGACTTTGATCAACTTGGGTATAAGTTTTATTCAGGATGATAGATATGGATCTATTGGCATTCTTCTACATGCCAACATCCAGTTAGACCAGCACCATTTGTTGAAAATGTTTTTTTTCCATTGTATAATTTCAGATTCTTTGTCGGAAATCAGGTGTCCATAGGTGTACCAATTTATGTCTATGTCTGGGTCTTTGATTTGATCCCATTGATCCACCTATGTGCTTGTATGCCAGTACCATGCTCTGTTTTTATTACTAGAGCTCTGTTGTAGAGATTGAGATCAGGGATGGTGATAACGCCAGAAGTTATTTTATTGAACAGGATTGTTTTAGCTATCCTGAGTTTTTTGTTTATCCATATGAAGTTGAATATTATTTTTTCAATATCTCTAAAGAATTGTGATGGAATTTTGATAGCGATTGCGTTGAGTCTGTAGATTGCTTTTAGTAGGATAGACTGTGTTAACCCTTCTGATCCATGAACATGAGAGATCTTTCCATCTTTTGATATCTTCTTCAATTTCTTTCTTCAAAGACTTGAAGCTCTTGTCATACAGGTGTAGTGGGTAGCTGTTCCAGCTTTGACCTGGAAGTACTACTCCTAGTGAGGCTTCTGGTAACTGCCACACTTACCTATGACCTGCCCTGGGGCAGGGCTGAGACAGGAGCCCTGAAGACCCAAGATCCAGATATGCCGGCCATCTTGATTGCTGGTGATTCTGGATGCTGGATTGCAGACCCATCAGAGTTCTCCAGAGAACCCCGCTGGACTACACCTCACCTCACCCGGATTCTGTAACTGACCCCTTTACTAGCTGTAAATTACCCCAAAATAAACCTCCTTTTTAACTATATGGACTTGCCTTGTTAATCCCCACAATATACAGGTCTTTCACTTACTTGGCTAGAGTTACCCCAAGATATTTTATGTTTTTCTGTGGCTATTGTGACAGGTATTTTCCCCTTGATTTCTTTCTCAGCCTGTTTATTATTTGTATATAAGAGTGCTACTGATTTTTTAGTTACTCTTGTATCCAGCCAAATTGCTGAAGGTGTTAATCAGATGTAGGAGTTCCCTGGTAGAATTTTGGGAGGTAACTTATTTATTCTATCATATCATTTGTGAATAATGATACTTAGACTTTTTCCTTTCCAATTTGTATCGTCTTGATCTCCTTTTGTTGTATTATTGCACTAGCTAAAACTTCAAGTATTATATTGAATAGATATGGAGAGAGTGGACAGCCTTGCCTTGTTCCTGATTTTAATGGAATGGCTTTGAGTTTCTCTCCATTTAATTTGATGTTGGCTGTTATCTTGCTGTATATTGTTTTTATTATGTCTACATATGTTCCTTATATCCCTGATCTCTTTAAAACTTTTACCATGAAGTGGTGTTGGATTTTGTCAAAGACTTTTTTAGCATCTAATGAAATGATCATATGATTTTTTTCTTTCAATTTGTTTATATGGTAGATTACATTAACAGATTTATTTTATGTTCAACCATTCCTACATCTCTGGGGTGAAGCCTACTTAATCGTGGTGGGTGATCTTTTTGATGTGTTCTTGGATTCAATTTATAAAGTATTTTGTTGAGAATTTATGCATCTATGTTCATGAGGGAGATTGGTCTGTAATTCCCTTCTTTTTTGAGTCTTTTTGTGGTTTGGGTATGAGGGCAACTGTGGCCTCATAAAAAGAATGGCAATGTTCCTTCTGTTTCTATTGTGTGGAACAATTTGAGGAGTATTGATATTAGCAATTCCTTGAAATTCTGGTAGAATTCTGTGCTGAAACCATCTGGCCCAGGACTTTTTTGCTTGGTAAATTTTTAATGACTGCTTCTATTTACTTAGAGGTTATAGGTCTACTTAAATTGTTTATCTAGTCTTGGTTTAACTTTGGTATATGATATGTACCAAGGAATTTGTCCATTTCTTTTAGATTTTCCAAGTTTGTGGAGTGCCAGTTTTGGATGTATGACCTAATGATTCTCTTGATTTCCTCAGTGTCTATTGTTATAAACCCCCCTTCACTTCTGGTTTTGTTAATTTGGATGCTCTCTCTCTCTGCCTTTTAGTTAGTTTGGATATGGGTTTGTCTATCTTGTTGATTTTATCAAAGAACCAACTCTTTGTTTCATTGATTTTTTTTATATAGTTTTGTTTCTAATTTGTTAAATTCAACCCTATGTTTGATTATTTCCTGTCTTCTACTCCTCTTGGATCTGTTTGCTTCTTTTTGTTCTATAGCATTCATGTATCCTGTTAACTTGATAGTATGAGATCTTTCCAAAAATTTTATGAAGGTGCTTAACGCTATGAACTTTCCTGTTAGCACTGTTTTCATTGTGTCCCAACATAAATTTGGGTATGTTATGCATTTGTTTTTGTTGAATTCTAGGAAGTCTCTAATTTCTTTCTTTAGTTCTTCCTTGACCTAGTGGTAGAACAGTAGGGAGTTGTTCAGTTTCCATGAATTTGTAGGCTTTCTGTTGTTGTTGAAATCCAGCTTTAATCCATAGTAGTCTGATAGGATGCAGGGTGTTATTTCAACTTTCTTGTATCTGTTGAGACTTGTTTTGTGACTGAGTATGTGGTCAGTTTTGGAGAAGCTTCTATGAGGTCCCGAGAAAAAGGTATATTCTTTTGTGTTTAAGTGACATGTTCTATAGATATCTTTTAGGTCTTTTTGAGTCATAAAATTTGTTTGCTCCAGTATTTCTCTGTTTAGTTTTTGTCCAGTCGATCTGTCCATTTGTGAAATTGGGATATTGAAAATTTCCACTATTAATTTGTGGGGTTGCATGGGTGATTTAAGCTTTAGTAATGTTTCTTTTACAAATGTGGGTGCCCTTGTATTTGGGGCACAGATATTGAGTGTTGAGATGTCATCTTGGGGTATTTTTCTTTTGATGAGTATTGTCCTTCTTCATCTCTTTTGATTAGCTTCCATTTGAAATCTGTTTTGTTAGATATTAGGATAGCTACATCAGTTTGGTTTTTGGAACCATTTGCTTGAAAAATCTTTTTCTAACCCTTTACTGTGAAATAATGTCTATTTTTGATGTTGAGGTCTGTTTCTTGGATGCAGCAGAAAGATGGACCTTATTTTTACATTCATTCTCTTAGCCTGTGCCTTTTTATTGGAGAATTGAGTCCATTGATATTGAGAGATATCAATGACCAATTATTGTTAATTCCTGTTATATTCTTGTGGTTGTTGATGGTGATAGTGTGGATGTGTATACATGTTTGTGTGTGTATGCACACATGAACACATGTGTGTTTGTGTGTATGTTTACTTCTTTGGGTTATGCTGGTGTGAGGTTTTTTTTTTATTGCTTGTGTTTTTCTGTGGAAGTAATTAACCTCCTTGGATTGGAGTTTTCCTTTAGTATCTTCTGTAGGGTTGAATTTGTAGATAGATAAATTTAAATTTGGCTTTATCATGTAATATTTTCTCCATCTATAATGATTGAAAGTTTTGCTGGATAAAATAGTCTGGGGTGGCATCTGTGGTCTCTTAGAGTCTGCAGGACATCTGTCCAGGCTTTTTTGGCTTTTAGATTCTCCATTGAAAAGTCTGGTGTAATTCTAATAGGTCTGCCTTTATATGATACTTGGTCTTTTTCTTTTTTAGCTTTTAATATTATTTCTTTGTTTTATGTGTTTTGTGTTTTTACTAAGATGTGACAAGAGGACTTTCTTTTTAGATCCAATCTATTTGGTCTTCTGTAAGCTTCTTGTACCTTTATAGCCATGTGCTTCTTTAGATTGGAAAATTTTTCTTCTATGATTTTGTTAAAAATATTTTCTCGCCGGGCCGTGGTGGCGCACGCCTTTAATCCCAGCACTCGGGAGGCAGAGCCAGGCGGATCTCTGTGAGTTCAAGGCCAGCCTGGGCTATCAAGTGAGTTCCAGGAAAGGCGCGAAGCTACACAGAGAAACCCTGTCTCGAAAAACCAAATATATATATATTCTCGGCCTTAGATCTGGGTTTCTTCTCCTTCTTCTATTCCTATTATTCTTAGCTTTGGTATTTTCATAACATCCTCCATTTCCTGGATGTTTTGTGTCAGGAATTTTTTTAGTTTAACATTTTATTTGACCAATGTATCTATTTCTTGCATTGTGTCTTCAATACCTGAGATTCTTTCTTCCATCTCTTGTATTCTGTTGGTTGCATCTGTAGTTCCTGTTTGCTTACCTAGATTTTCCATTTATTGAATTCCCTCAGTTTTTGGCTTTTTTTATTGCTTTTATTCCATTTTCAGGTCTTGAACAATTTTACTTGTTTCCTTCAACTGTTTGGGTTTTTTTCTAGATTTTCTTAACACTCTTTACGAGATTTTTACTTCCTCCAGTTTTCTCTATTGTTCTTTCCTAGATTTCTTTAAGGGGTTCATTCATTTCTTCTTTAAGGACTCCTTGTATCATCATAAAGTTGGGCTTAAGATAATTTTCTTGTGCTTCAGCTATGTTGGAATATTTAGGGATTGCTGCAGTGTGATGGCTGGGCTCTGGTAGTTACAGATTTCCCTGTCTGTTTTTGTTTGTGTTCTTACACTTATGTTTAGGCATCTGGATTTGGAGTGAGTATAGGTATAGGCGCCAATTTCTAGATTTGTCTTTGTTTGATGGGTGTTTTCTTCCTTAGTTTCTGTTTACTCTCCGGTCTTCTGGATCCTGTGGCCTGTGCTTGAGTAGAGGGTCTCCACCTGCCTTGGGGCTCCACTTCTGATCATCTGGATGGCCTCTAGTTCATCAAAGAGTTGCTGCCCAGGTTTGGGGCTAAAGTTCTGGTTATATATTTGCCTGGCCTCTGATCTGGCCAGGGGTCCTCTTGGGTTTAGAGGCTGGCTTGGCTTCTGGTGGGGTAGGAGGCTTCTGCCTCATCTTCAGGTAGTTGGCCTAGTGTCTGGTGTTGTGGAATATTATTTTACCTAGGCAAAAATGTGTTACTTTTTACGCTGTGGGATATTACATTAACTATGTGAAGGTGTGCTACATTTGTTTGTTTTGCTGCATTTGTTTAATTATATAAGGATGTATTGCATTCACCTGCCTAAGGAACCTGATTCATCTAATAAGAAGCTGAATGGTCAATATCTAGGCAAGAGAGGGATAGGTGGGACTGGCAGACAAAGAGAATAAGGAGGAGGAGGAATCTAGGCTTGGGGGAAAAGAGAGTGAGAAGAGAACAAGAGAGAGAGAGAGAGAGGGATACACCGGGACCAGAAGCCAGGCATCTGCCAGACAGACAGACACAAGAAGCAGAAAGTGGTACCTACAGAAAGAAAGGAAAGCAAAAACCCCTGAGGCAAAATGTTGACAAAGAGAAGCAGGATAATTTAAGTTATAAGATCTAACAAGAATTTAGAGCTAAGATAAGGCCAAACATTCATAACTAATAAGAAGTCTCTGTGTCTTGATATGGGGGCTGGTGGTACAAAAAGCCTGATACAGTCTGGGGTTCGGGATACTGGCCTGACCTCTGATGGGGTAGAGGGCTTCCCTTAGAGGTGTGGGCAGAGGTGTAGTAGTGGCAAGGAGAGGTGCAGTTGGAGTTATGCTGGGGGAGGTGGGTGGAGGTGGAGGTGGGGGTGGGGGTTTGGTTTTCAGGAAGCTGGCCTGGCCTCTAATGGGGTGGAAGACCACACAAATACATTTTTATAAATTGTACTTATATGTATGTATTTATGTGTGTTTATGGGAGTTCATGCCACATGCATGCAGGTGCCCATGGAGGCTGGAAGAGGGCATCATCACTGTAGAGCTGAAGTTACAAGTGGTTGTGAGCCACTGTTGGACCCCAAAGTTTAGGGTCTCAAGTGGGAGCCCCAAGAACCCAGACTCCAGTCCAGTTGATGCAACAGCATGAGGATTTTATTGAAGCTTCTATATAGTATATAGAAGGGCAAACTCTGCTCCTAAGAGCAAGAGCCGCATCTTACTGCAGCCACATGGGTGCTTTTAAAGGAAAAACCCACAAAAGCCATAAGATTACAATTCCCATACAATTTCATTTCGTATGATCATGGTCTGGTCACAGAGTGGGTACAGTCACATCTGCATGTACATTCTTCCTAAAACCTCAAGGGGGGTATCAGGGCGGGAGTGGAGTTTGCACAAAGGTCACAGTGGTCCTTTCTGGAGCACCTGCAACTATCCCAGTCACAGTTGAGGGCATCTCTTAACAGAAATCTTTTTACATTGTTACATTGTGGCAGGGGTGGTTGAACAATGGCTGAGTCAGCTTGCCCTTGGAACTAGATTTTTAGTTTCTCATTTCCTGGGGCTTGGGGGTGTAACCCTGAAGGGTTAGGGTCTTTCACCACCTGATGTATGTGCTGGGAACTGAACTGTGTCCTGTAGAGTAGCAGCAAGCACATTACCCACCAACCCATCTCCAGCTCTTCTTTCCTATCTCTTATGAAATAGAAACTAGTTTGTTCTCTTTTATACCACTGATTATCTTTAATTTTAAAAATAATTTAATAGCTTCTTTGTTATCTTTAAATTTTGAGCATAATTTCTTAATTATAAAAATTTTTAGTAAAACATACAGGCTTTGTCTCATTGATCTCCTAAGTTTGTTGTTGCCTCTATCAAGTCTCTTTTCCTTTCTTATTATTTTGCATGATGTTTTCATTCTTTTAAAATCCCATGCAGATCAACTTAAAAGCATATTTATCTCATTTACAGTCTAGAATATATAAAGGGTACACAGAGCAAAATCTGTGAAATTTCCAATGCCTCATTACAGTGGGCTATATAATGTTCTTAATTTGTTTCTCAAGGTAGCTAATCTACCTGGGTGAAGGAGGCATTGTCTTTAAAAAGCATCATAATGGAGTAAAGTGATGAAAAGCTTCTAGGCCCAAGAAGGAGTATGCTAATCTTCAAAGAGGAAAAACCCAGATGCTTCTCATAGGAACCATTACTGATCTTATAGGTGGATCTCAGAGATAAGGCCATTTACTTTATTATTAGAGGCTCATTTTCACCATTTAACTATGTATATATGTGTGGGTGGGGGGATATGTGCAGATGCCCAAGAGGCCAGAAGACCACAACATATTCCCTAGAGCTGGGGTTACAGGGAGATGTGAGCCACCTGATATGGGTGCTGGAAACTAAGCTCCCATTCTCTGAAAGAGCAGCAAGTCTTTTAACCACTGAGCTGTATCTGTAACTCCAAGGACATTTTAATTTTAGCAAACAGTGTATGGCTCCTATGAGTCTATGATCTCACGGGGGGCATATTCTATTCCTCTTTTTTCAAAGCAGATGTTCCAGAAGCTGCTGCTTCAATCCTGAGTCATTTGTAGATATGTAGAAGCCAACAAAACCAGAATGCTGTCCTATCATGTTACTGTCATATCATTGTGATCAGTATTTAAGGGTTTATGATAGAGTGGTTTGTTTAATGGGGTCAGAAGTGTGTGGGAAATGTTAGCACACAATGGAAAGTAGGGTTGAAGCAAGAGCCAAACTAGAACATGCAAAGACACACCTCCAGTCTCTCATTTCCATGATGGAGGCCATGCTTCCTAAAGGTTTTAAACCCTCCCAGAAGGTACCACCAGCTGCAGAACAAGCATTCAAAGCATGAGTCTCTGGGGTGGACAGTTCCCATTTGAATTCCAACTTTCCACAGCTCACCCACAAAGGCTTTTGATATTAATATTGATCTATATCTAATATATAGATAGGATAAAAGGGTAGATTACTGAATCTACTTTTAAAGATCAACAACCTTTTCCTGTCATATCTATATCCTATATTTCTATATCATATCTCTTTTTCTTCTTTTAGAAAAAGATTGACTATGACCAAATAATATTTTTTAAACAACAACCTAAACAAATACAAACATCCATAATCCATTTTTTTTGGGAATGTGGGCATAGTGTTCTAGGCTACTTCCTGCTGATACAGGGGCACTGGTAGTCTTATGTGGATCCTGGGAAAATTTGAGATAATGGTCAAGTCCTGGGAATAGCAGCTATAACCTTTGTTGATAGGTACCATCTGTTAAGGTTCAGGAGATCTGGCTTGATCAAAGCTTATCTTCTTAACCTGAAACAAATCCATAGCCTCTTGTTTCCTGTGGAAACAAAAGTAGAGTCTCCTTTCCAAAGCAGCATATCCTTAGATCTAAATTTTGAAGCCAAGATATCTTGGTTTAACTTAGCAGCCTTTATAATCAAATGTCTCTCTCCAGTTAAAAATCCCAAACACAATATAATAAGTTACATTGCTTAACTTTTATATTATTCTTATTGTCTCTTTAAAGACTATATTTTTAAAAATTATTTATTTCTTTATATAACTGCCTATATTCATTTTCTCTCTCTTCCAAGCCTGTGTACATTTTTACACATCATGTAAACTATTTAGAGGTTTATTACATCTGAAATATGCCTTATTATGAGTGTATAATCCTTCTCTGACTAGGAGAGATTTTGAACTGCTAAACTGCATGTTTAGGAGTGAAACAACAGCCTTGACTGCTGACTCTACCCATTTCAGCTTTTCTACATGGCAAAGGTAGTTCTCTGCTGACTCTGGGATGCAGTGAGTCCATGCCTCCATCCAGCAGTGTGTAGCCCAGAAACCTTTCTTTCTTTGTCTGTACTAGCAAAATCTAAATCCACCACACAGTGTGCTGTTCAGCTTGGAGACACCACTGTGTATTGTGGCTGGAACCTATCATGTTGCTTAGCTTATGGTAGCTGAGTCAGGCTCCATCTCATAGGCAGCTGTTTGGAGAAGAGTCTCTACACTGCTATTGGCATGAGACTGTGAGACTAAAAAGCCCAGTGTGGCTCCATTCAGAATCTTTAAGGTTTTTTAGTTCTATGTGGATTAATGTCCAATGGTGAGTGCCAAATGTGGTCAGAAGTTTTCCTGTGCCCTGCCCATCCTGCACCTGCTTGGACAAGTAAACACATAGAGGCTTATATTACTTACAAACTGTGTGACCTAATGGCTCAGGCTTCTTGCTAGCTAGCTTCTATAACTTAACCCATTTCTATTAATCTATAAGTTGCCACATGACTGTGGCTTACCAGTACTTTCACATCTTGCTTCTCCTGGAAATAGCTGGTGTCTGCTCTCTCTCTTCTTCTTCCTGTCTATCTGCTTGAATTTTCTGTCTTGCCATATGCCAAATGGCTTTATTTATCAACCAATTAGAGCAACATATATTCACAACGTTCCACAATGTGGAAAGACATCCCACAGCAGGCATTTGTTCATTTCATAGTTCAAACTTCATTCAATGTAATCTCAAAAATCCCCATCATTTTACAGTTCCAACATTGTCCAAAAGTTTAAGTCTTACTGAAACTCAAGCAATCTTTTAATTATGAGTGCCTATAAAATAAAAGATAATATACATTATCAGGACACAAAATCACAGAATGAGTGTTTCTATTCCAAAAGGGAGGAATGCAAAAGTAGAAGAGGGCAATAAGAGCAAAGCAAGACTGAAACGCAGCAAGACAACTGTTAAAGTAGCTCCATTTCTAACACTGGGGGCCCACGATGGCCTTTTCTGAGTTCCAATATATCTACGTATCCCCACCCCTATGATATTTCCATTTGCAGCTCACACAGTCTCTTTCTTAGTTTGAGTGTACTTGCTGTCTACAGCTTTCCTAGAAAGATTTTCTATATTCTTTTTTTTTAAATGTGTATATTTGTTTCAGACAGTTGTGAACTGCTATCTGGGTGCTGGGAATTGAACCTGGATCCTCTGGAACAACTGCCAGTGCTGCTCTTAACTGCTGAGTCCTTTCTTCAGCCACAGTATTCCACATTCTTGGTATCAAGTGCTTTGGAGTTTCCATTGTGATTTAAGTTTCAGCCATAGACTCCATGCATTTCCCTGCCAGGAGCTACTTGTAGGGAATGTGACTCTGATACACATATCTGGTCTTCTGGAATTTGCTTTGCAACACTGATTTCATAACTCACATTCTATATGCCCCCAAACCAATACCACATGGATACTATTGGATTCTGCTGCCATCTTGAGCAGTAGCTAGCCCCCTTAAGATTATATTTGTACTGGTCTCTGTGTGCCTACGTAGTGGAACAATGTAAAGCACTTCCCTTGGCAACTTTTTGTAGTAGGATGTCCCGAAGACTGTCTTCAAAGTTAAGTCTTTAAATGAGTCTGAGGTTTTTTAACCTAGATGTTTCAATTAGGTATGTCTCTCCAACTCCAGTAATTACCCTTCTGGCTCTCACAGTCTTCCTGCTTTATCTTCTGTGAAATCCCCTGAGACTCTCAGGTAACAATATTTCTATCACGGTAGTCACCCGACTTTAACTGGGGCCACTCATTCCACATCAAGCCAAGTGTTTAGTGTTACTTGCGAGTAGAGATTCTGGGGCCACTCATTTTACTTTCCTAACTTTGTTTTTCCAAAGACATCTTCTCTCCATCTCTGTCTCTGTCTCTGCTTCTATCTCTGTCTCTCAACTTGAAAGTCAGAGTGTCAAAACTTGAAGATGAATAATGTGTTTTTTAAAAGGGCAGAATGCTTTCATGGATGGAGATGGAAGAGGAGGGGATGGGGGATAGGAAGGGGAATGGAGGAGAGGAGTTGGGAGGGGAGGTTGTGTTGGGGAGGCTGCAGCCAGGATGTAAAATAAATAGATG
Organism: Peromyscus maniculatus bairdii; assembly: GCF_049852395.1. Lineage (NCBI taxonomy): Eukaryota > Metazoa > Chordata > Mammalia > Rodentia > Cricetidae > Peromyscus > Peromyscus maniculatus. The sequence continues at coordinate 24,049,458 of NC_134860.1, read as the reverse complement.
AATTAAAAATGAGGGCAGAATGAGTAATAATTAAACAGAGTGTGGTTACTCAACAAAATTGTCTTAAGTGCAAGTATGTGAAACTCAGTCATCAACATTGGATGAATACCATTCTACTTAATCATATTTTTTAAATTTATAAAATTTGACTCTATTGTGTACTTAATCAAATCTTAAGGCATTTAAAGTTTTCTGGTAACAATGCAGTTTAATTATAGATCAGTAGCAGATTGTAGCTCTCTAATTTGAATTTTGCATTTTTAAAACTTTCTATGAACTATTTTGCTGTTAAAACAACAAATGTACACACACATGGAAGAGAAGTGGCTGGACCAAGACAATTCTATGTGCACAACTGCAGAGTGACTTTGTGGTCATCCATCTGTGCTGTGTAACCTGTCAAGAGACGACTGTCACCCTCGGGGTTCCTTAGAATTCTGACTGTGGCAGGATTTGAGTGAAGGAGGTACAAGATACATGCCATGACCAGCAGGGACAGATGCAGACCAGAGAGATATTCAAGAATGCCAACCCTGTTAGGCAAGTCATCCCCATTAGAGACCCAAGTTATACTCCTGGGTTTGGTGGAGTCCGGATTTTGTTGTCAAGGCAGTGGGAAGCCACCAGAGGGTTTAACTGTCAAGCAGCAATAGTGAACACATTTTCTGCAGGATGTATGGACCACCATCCATGAATTGGTGCTTGTTTCAATGCATCAGTGGTTAATTAATTTAAGGGCTGAAAATGAATGGGAGGGCTGGACCATTCTGAAAGTCTGGTTTTGAAATTCAAACTGGAACACATAAAAACAAGAAATTTAATTTAAAAGTATTTTAATTTTCCTCCTAGAAAGAAATATTTTCAGTAAGGAGTCATTTTACTGTTAGGAATGAATATTTTCTAATTGTACTCTGTGCCACAAACTTTAGCTACCATTCAGTCTCCGATAGGTGTAGATGTTGCATAGGCAAGTGCTGAGCACTTTGAACTCTTCCTCAGACATGAACATCTGTCAGACAGGTGTCGCTGTGTTCTCCTCAGAGGAGGTAAGTTTCCCGAAGGTCTCAGCAATGCTGAGAATCCACCTCTGGTGCAGGCTCTTCCACTGGTCTCTTCAATGGCCATGCAGCAGCTGATCAGGAAACCCAATGCCTCGTGAGCTGCTTGAAAGAAGCCAGGAGTGCCAGCCACTTACATCAGCCTCTTGCTAAATTGTCATTTAAAGTTTCCATATGCTAGGAACTGGGATCATGGCAACCTTCTCTGCACTGCACCTTCCATAAACATTTGTTAAGACTATTTGCCTGTGAATTGTAAGCTCTCTCCCTCTCTCCCTACCTTTCTCCCTCTCCTTCCCTCCCCCACCCCTCCCTACCTCTATGGCTCTCCCTCTCACTGATGTTAAATGCCACATTACTCTGTAATTGGATGGTGTACTAAAATAATTGGATTTTGCTTTCACTCTAAGACTCTAAGTGGGAAGCAGCATTTTCCTTTCTACAGTTCAGGCACCAGCAGCGGAAGGAAGATGCTAAGATTATGCCCAACTGAATACTTTCTGGCATACTTTATCCGCATTGGTAATTGGCAAACCCTATTTAGAAGCTTTTTCTATATAGTAGTTACCTTGGGTTATTTCTCATAGCACACTCTATGGCTTCTTCAGATGACTTTATGAAGCTAGAACTGAAGGGCACTAAGTCCTCTGAAACACCACACATGGTGCACTTAGACAGGTTACTACAATTTCCTTCTGCAAACTGCTTTGTCTTACACCTTTCTGATAATTTGTAGACATTTTTCAGATTTATATAAAAAAAATGGACACAGAAAATCTCAAGGTTCTGAGCTAAAAAACAGGTATGGTCAAAGATACAGTACCAGAGTCAAAGCAGGAAGGTTGCTTTATCCAGAGCAACCTTATTTCCTTCCTTCCCTTAGAATGCCAGCACAGAAGGCCACAGGTGCCCAGGCATGACCAGCAGAGCTGTTCTCTATCTCAGTGGACTCCCAAAGCACCGACAGGTGCCAATGTTGAGGTGGAGCAATGCAATGGCTATTTGTGCACAACACGACAAGATTGTATGAAATCTACCCTCTCACAGACCTGTTACAATCTTCCCTTTTGGGTTAAGGATTTGGACTCAGTCTTTCTAAGTGTCTGTGTCATAGCTAAAGCAAAGAAGAACTGATTGATCATTCCTGACAAGGACGTCTCTAAACAATTGCAGAGTAATGAGCGGTGGTTTCAGAACACCGTAGTCCCCAGATGCAAACCAGAAAGAGCAATTAAAGAATGCCCAGCCTGTTAGGGAAGCTACCCCAGACAACGGGGAAGGAAGTGAGGATGGAGACGGGACAAAGGCAGCGCCCATATTGGCATGGCCTTACTTGGGCCAATGGTATGGAGCTCATATAAATGTTTTCCTGCTTCGCTGCTTGGAGGGCACTGTTAATGCCAAGACTGTCATTGGTGGAAGGCTGCTTGAAGGCTCATTAATTCCTGACACTTCCAGACTGTCTGGGGGATGCAAACAAGGATGCAGATGGGATCATGGGAGATATGCACTAAGTGGGCAGGGTTGGAGAGTTTACATGGACTGTCTGGAAGCTTCTATATGCATAATGAACTGTGAATTTCCTCACAGTTACTTCTATACATTCCTATATACTGGGGCCTACAAAGGCTCAAACACTATGACAACATACTACTTCTTCATACTATTTGTTTACAGAATAAGTAAATCATCATCACAAAGAAATTGAATAAGTCTATTCAAGTGTCATGGAAAAACACTGATTTCATTCTTTTCCCATGAAATATTCCCTCTTGAATATCTGGAAATGTGTTTTAAACAACTCTATAGTAAAATTTATCTTCTCATTCCTAGGTCTCACCTTTATTTTCAGAAAAGCAATATCAGAGAGATGTCTGATCTCCAAATTGAATTTGTTATAAGAGGAAAATGCTAGAAGCAACTTCTTATGAACACAAATGGGTTCTAAGAGTCAGGTAAAGTCAGAAGGGAAAATAAACACACCTCACTGATGCTAGGCTATAGAGTAACAGAGGAGGACTAAACATCACTGCTGCTTTTGAACCCTGAAGCAACAACCTTCTTGCCTTTGATGCTGGTTTCTTATGGCCAATGCATGCACAAACACACAACAGCTAGGAGCAATGCTCTTTCCACACTTGTGCCTGCGTTCATTCCATATCATTGGTTGCATCAGAGCTATATGAGGGGGTCTTTATTTTTGCTGGCCACTGGCAGGAAGGAAAATAAAAATATGTCTTGGGGGAAGTATTAAAGGTCAGGTGCCAAGATCCTTTTTGATATTTTCAGCTTTGCAGTGCGTGACCTGAATATCTTAGATACAGTACAGGAAACGGAGGCCATTTTCCTCCTCAAATTGAGATCTATTTTAGGAGCAGAGAACAGCCTGTTCGTATCTTCAGATTAATTTTTCTTCCCAAACATTCTTCCCATAGAATTTTTTTTCTGAACCTTTTCAATACACCATCTGATTAAGTCATTATTTTTCATTATAGACATGCCATTTTTCTGTATTTCTCAAAAGAAAAATGATCATTTAATGCAGTTGGTGGTTGGCTTGTTTTGCCTTAAAATACTCTTTCATGAAATGATTTCTACAAATCTTTGCAGCTGCTCACAGCTTCCTAATTGGACTGCTGTTACTTTCCTAGATGCTAATCGTTGCCTACTTTGCAATAGGACAATTACTTCAAAACATAAATGACTTATCATAGTTCAGTCTGGGGACATTTCCAGGTGTAAAATTCCTTGATTCTTCTGTGTATAAACATGGCTTTAGAAAAAAAAATGCAACAAAGCAAAAAGAACTTCCCAGTGACAGATATAAATATTTTCAAAAGAAAACATTCCTTATAATAATTGATATGAAGTGTTTGCATATATCCCCCAATTTATATATTGAAACTCTTACTCCAAACATATTTGGAGATGAACCTTTATGGAAATATAGTTAAATGAGGTCAGACTCTCAGGCTCTGATGCCTTAGGGGAAATACAATTTTGGTTTTCAATTGTTGAGATGTCAGCAATGGCAAGATGAGCAGACTAATTTAGGGTTGTGTAGTTACATATTCTATTGAAGTCAATTTATAAATAACAAAGCATGGACCCTGTGTAGAGTCCTGAGTTCTACACTCACAACCACAGACAAAACACCATATAGGTAGACCTCAGAACAGGACACACTGCTGCCATCACCCCTGAAATCTCCTCCATAAGTTCCAGCCATGTTTTAACCATTTTCCCCAGGCCAATGCCATTCATCTTTCTACCTACGTAAATGTACACAATGTGCATTCTTATACCTACACCCTTTCAGTGAAGAATGGCCTTGAGGTTTTTTTTTTGCCACATCATGCCTTGTACAAGAAGTATTTCTATTGGTGGATGGCATTTTACTGTATTAATGTGTCCTAATCAGTCAGTTCTTGCAGTGATGTGAGGAAGGCTCCAACGGCTCAGCTTCTGCAGATAAGGCTACTTGTGAACATTCCTAGAGGTGCTTATTTTTGCTTCTTCTGTGTAAATGTCTTGAAATGAAATCATTCCTGAGTCATACCTGTGTGTAACTTTAGAGAACGTTGCTGTTGTTAAGATCTCTGTGTTGTTTAATACTGCCACCTGAGTGTGAGCTACTGAGCTACTGCACATCCATGCCAATACTGGTGATGTCATTTTCAAAAATTTAGACAGTCTGTGAGGTTATATCATCACTCTTTTACATGAATTTACCTCCTGACATATTGATGTATCTTAAATATACTCAATGTGAGTGTGATTATAATTATAATGTTTTGCCCATTTGTATTGGGTTGTTCACCTTTCATGAGTGATTTGTGAGCATTTCAAAAGTTTCATACAAAAGTTCTTAGTCAGATATATTTGAATTATGAAATCCTCTATTATATATTATATTATGCATGTTACATATTATATCACAAATAATTTTCTGTGCTCTATGGCACCTTGATTTCCTTAAAATGGCTTTGGTAATGGGATATGTTAGAATATGAGGAAGTCTAAGCTATTGATGGTTTTGACATCTTATCTTAGTAACTTTCCCCTGAGTCAGAAGATAGACCCTTATCTCTTCTCCCAGTTGCTTTACTTTCCTTATCTTTTTTTCATGTAGGTCTATGATCTGCATCAAATTAATTCTCATGTATAGAATGATGCAAGGATCAAATTTGATTTCTTCTCAGGATTGATGTCTAGTTTTAGCAATAACACTTTCTGACAATGATTTTCCTGTTGAAATGATTTGATTTCTTGGATTATAAAAGTGCTGACACTGTGTGACTGCTTTTGGTCTCTGCTGTTCCACAGATCTGATTGGCTACTGTTATGTCTGAACCCTGATTAAGTGAGACCTGCAACAAGCCTTGGAATCTGACAGCACACGTCTTTCATTGTCGCCTTGTTTTGGCTAAGATGACTTGCCTATTTCATACCACTGTCTCTTTCACTCGTCTTATACCAATTCCAGCAATGTAGAAAGACTTCATGGAATTCCAGCTGCATGACCTATATTCTCGCTGACTCGTTCCATCTGGTTTTCTACCAATCACTGACATAAGAGTGCACATTTTTCTATTTTCCCCTGTAGTTTTGTTAATCTTCACAGGCTTACTAGTGTCTTAGATACATGGATATTTAAGGTTTTCTAATGAGTTGGTCTTTCCACACTATTGAATGTCCTTATGTCTAACAGTATGCTTTGTTTGAAGTGTTCAGGGTCTAATACAAACGCAGCAGCCTGTGCTCACTGCTGACATGATGCATGTTTCCTTGTCCTTTCACTTTTAACATTTCTGGTGTTACTTCTTTGTTTTCTGGGTCGTTTTGCTGATGGAATTTAATGAATCCTCGTTCTCTCCTGTCTTCCCATTCACGACATCTCTTTCTTCTCTCCCCAGGGTCTTCGTTCATTTGTCTGCTGACTTTGGGGCAGTGCCCTACAGGTCTTCATATTATTTCTTTCTGGCTTTTTTTCTTCTAGTGTTTCAGTTTAAATAAACAATTTTAGGCTCTTGACTTGTATTTTGATATTTGATTATTTTATCTGCTGTGTCAAATCTGTTTTTCATTCCATTAAATAAATTATTCATTTCTGGTTCTATCTTCACTACTATCATTTTTTTTGTTTGGTTCACTATAATTTCCAGATATCTGGTAAAATTTACATTCAGCCTTAATTATTCATTGTGTTAAATAATGATTTACACTACAGTTTTTAAATTTCTGATAAATTCCAACATCTGATTCACCTCACAGATAGATCTTTTATTCCTTTCAAACTTGAAATTCCAAAATATATATACTATGTATGTGACATGACATTGTGGGATAAATATAGTTAAAAATGTCAACTATAACCTGTCTGTCACAATACCTAGCTATTCGTCTGTTTTGCTTTAGCAGAAGCAGCTGATTTCTATTTATTTAGTATTAATACCTTATACATACATACATACATACATACATACATGTATGAACAAGAAGGCGCATATCCAGTACATAATAAGAGTGCTGCGAATGAATGGCATCTACGATGGTGAGAGCCTGCTGTGTACTCACTACACTGAGATGGAACTCCACCAGGACCTGTAACATTTGCTCTCTCTGTCCCTTTTCTCCTTCGACAACTTCCAAACCCACAGCATCTCTGTCCCAAACACTTCAAAGAGCTATTCTTCTGTATAGACAAATACAAATACGGCTTCTTGCTGTCCTTCCTACTGATGAAGCCATGTCCATTTATATATTGAATGGTACCCAACACCTTCCTTGTGATGAACTTCTTGTCTCCAAAAACTTGTGCCTCTGATGAGAGGCCAAAGTGAGGACTCTGGGAGTGTCTGGATTCATGTAGGTTGCCTGAGGTTTGGAGTGGCTGCTGTGTCTTGGTCTCACTGCTCAAGGTTTCAATGACAGTGACTAAGGCCAGCTGTGGTGGCCAGCTGCAGCTCTTCCCTAGGTGTGAGCAAAGAGGCTGGTCGAGGTGATCTACATAACTCTGAGCTCTCCCCTCCTTCCGATTGGACTGCATTACTTCTAAGAAAGATTGTTGTGTTGGTGTAGGTTGTGTGCATCATTGGGTCTTTGGAATCTTTTAAATGACTGTGTGTTATGTTGATGTAGGTTTGTGTGTATCACTGGGTCTTTGGAATCTTTTAAATGGCTGTATTGTTCTGTGTTGTTTTTCATAGGGCAGAGAGAGTTTCAGCCTGTGCATTTCTTTGCTCTTTTTAGAAGTAGATATCCTAGTGCTGTTAAACTAAGATTTAATGATGTTTTTGTACTTAGATAAATTTTATTTTAGAGATTCACAGTGGGATTTGCTAACTGTAATTTCCTAGCTGCATTTTATTTTACTTTTGGATAACATCCACCAACTGGACAATATATTGCCCCAAATGACAAATTAATAGATAATGATTCCATTTTCCCTATGGTCCATTTGTTGGAACAAAGACATTGGGCTAGACTTGACGAGCACTTACTTAAAATTACACTATTCTGTTTAATGGGCTTCTGGTCTTAGGCACCCAGGTTTGGCTGTTTGCTGGTTTTGTTATTGCTGCTCTTCACCTTTAGTTAGATGAAATGCTATCTATCGTCCTATTATATTAACACTTTTCTTTATAGCTTCATGTGACTGTGTATCTCAGGCTTACAGTGAGATTTTTTGATATGCATATTTCCTTTAAGAAAAAAATCAATCTAACTGGGCATAGTGGCACATGTCTTTAATCCCAGCACTTGGGAGACAGAATCTGTGAGTTCAAAGCCAGCCTGATCTTTACAGGGAGTCCAGGGCCTGCCAGGGCTACTCAGTGAAACTCTAAGAACAAAAGGATCTCTATGTAATGATATAATTTAAATATCATCCTTAGCTTTATGGTGGAGATAGTATTTGGACTGTTTACTTTTTATCTGTGCCCTGCCCAGCACTCATGTTTGATACAACCCATTGCTCCATTTCATTACTATGCATGTGCCTGACTTTATCAGCTCTTTGTTACTTACATTTTACCAAATGGTGTCTGAGCACTGCTGTGTTCTTACCTATGCTTCCTGAGACATGGCGATGCTGGCATCACACCTGTTTTGCTTCTGCGTCAGGCACTGATCATAGTTGTTCCTATCACACTGCCCCTGTGCTCTTGAGTCAGCCCTTGACCTAGGCTCTTCCTATCACACTGCCCCTGTGCTCTTGAGTCAGCCCTTGACCTAGGCTCTTCCTATCACACTGACCCTGTGCTCTTGAGTCAGCCCTTGACCTAGGCTCTTCCTATGACACTGCCCCTGTGCTCTTGAATCAGCCCTTGACCTAGGCTCTTCCTATGACACTGCCCCTGTGCTCTTGAGTCAGCCCTTGACCTAGGCTCTTCCTATGACACTGCCCCTGTGCTCTTGAGTCAGCCCTTGACCTAGGCTCTTCCTATGACACTGCCCCTGTGCTCTTGAGTCAGCCCTTGACCTAGGCTCTTCCTGTCACACTGTCCCTGTGCTCTTGAGTCAGTCCTTGACCTAGGCTCTTCCTATCACACTGCCCCTGTGCTCTTGAGTCAGCCCTTGACCTAGGCTCTTCCTATAATACTGTCCCATATGCTCTCACACTTACCTCTTCACCTCTACAGTCTGAAAGGTGTCCATAGGGATGAGCATCAAACCTAGACTCTCATTTTTCAGCAGCCATGTATAGTGGTAAATTAGAAATAGATTTTCCACAGAATCTATAAACACTTATCAATTTAATATCCCCCTCCTAATGTACATTCTACAGGGAATTCCAGCCTCATATCTGGAGGATAATCTTTTTAAAAATGTATGGCTACTTTTTCCATGACAGCCAAATCTGGAACCAACCTGGATGTTCTCCTCTTCAGGAGGAATGCTAACAGGTTGGCTGGTCTGCACTGTCCCATAGTGTACAGTAGCTCAGACCCCATTCTTCTCCAGCTCATCCTGAAGGAAAGACAGCCTTAAGGACAGGCCTGTTGAGAGCAGGAGATGGATGCACTAGCCAGTAAGAGCTTCACTAGCCCTCACTCTTTAATGTCACTCAAATGAAACAATACCCTGAAGGTTTATAAGGAAAATGGCTCTCAGGACATGTAAGAGCAGACATGATAGCTTCAGCTCTAACATCTGCATGTTGCTGCCTTCGGAGACACTGAGTCAGCTGCTCAGGAGCCCATGACTTCATACCCAGTTCTTGGTCATTCTATAAAGTACTTAGTCAGAAAAGCTGCCATGTTTGTAAAGTGAATCTGAAAAATTGAGAAGTAAAAGGTGTACTATTATGTGGGTAACAGGTGGTCTTGCAATTTGTGGTCACTTCTTCATGAAAGCGATCTGACAGAGGCATGCTACAGAATGAGAGGAGGGTGTTGACAGTCCTGGCTTACTTTAAACTTCTAGAATCTCACCTTTATTATATAATATATCATCCTTTTAGAGGCTTACTTCTCAGCAAAGGGTCATCAAATCTAACTTTTAGCCATTTGTGTCCAAGATGATCTGTAACACAGATTTGTACTTAGGTCCCCAATAACTGAAAAGCCTCAAATGTCATCATCAGGCAGGAGGAGCCAAACTGAGTCCTGACCGACTGTGTGTCCTGGGCATCTGAATCCAGGTCCTTCTTATGTAGCAAATGCTTTGCCCACTGAGTCCTCTCCTAAGCCCCAGCTTCCTCTTCAGAACTTAAATACATTGTAACATGTAGTTACCATTTCTTGATTTTTGCTAATGTGTAGTATTTGGTTGTGTGACTAGATATAAATTTATACAATTTTTGATGAAGATTTTAATTGTTTTTGTACATGGCTGTTCCTTTCATTGTGATTAAATTAATTTTTGATGGTAGTATATAAACATAAAAGTATAAATGGTAACAGGGTAGCATGAATTTTTGGAGGAGAGAAAAATTATTATTATTTTTTGTTGTTGTTGTTTTGTTTGTTTGTTTTTTTATTTTACAATACTATTCAGTTCTACATAATACCCACAGATTCCCTTGTTCTCTTCCTTCCAGCCCCCCTCCCCTTCCCCCTAGCCCACCCCCCATTCTCACCTCCTCCAGATCAAGGCCTCCCCGTGGACTGGGATCAACCTGATAGACTCAGTCCAGGCAGGTCCAGTCCCCTCCTCCCAGATTGAGCCAAGCGTCCCTGCATAAGTCCCAGGTTTCAAACAGCTAACTCATGCAACGAGCCCAGGACCTGGTACCACTGCCTAGATGCCTCCCAAACAGATCAAGCCAATCGACTGTCTCACCTATTCAGAGGGCCTGATACAGTTGGGGGCCCCTCAGCCTTTGGTTCATAGTTCATGTGTTTCCATTCATTTGGTTATTTGTCCCTGTGCTTTATCCAACCTTGGTTTCAACAATTCTCGCTCATATAAACCCTCCTCTTTCTCACTAATTAGACTCCCAGTGCTCCACCAGGGGCCTAGCCATGGATATCTGCATCCAGATTCCTCAATACTTGGATGGGGTTTATGGCACAACTATTAGAGTGTTTGGCCATCCCATCACCAGAGTAGGTCAGTCCCGGCTGTCTCTCGGCCATTGCCAGCAGTCTTTTGTGGGGGTATCTTTGTGGATTTCTGTGGGCCTCTTTAGCTCTTTGTTTCTTCCTTTTCTCATGTGGTCTTCATTTACCATGGTCTCCTATTCCTTGTTCTCCCTCTCTTTTCTTGATCCAGCTAGGATCTCCTACTCTCTTTCTCTCGACCCTTGCCCTTCATTGCTCCCACTCATGTCCAGGCTGTTCATGTAGATCTCATCCATTTCTCCGTTTCTTTCCTTCGGTCCCGTTTTCCAGGTAGCCTCACTGGTGATGTGAGTAGCAGTCCAGTCATCCTTGTTCCACATCTAGCATCTTCCTATGAGTGAGTACATACCATATTTGTCCTTCTGAGTCTGGGTTACCTCACACAGGATGATTTTTTCTAGATCCATCCATTTGTCTGCAAACCTCATGATGTCATTGTTTTTCTCTGCTGAGTAGTATTCCATTGTGTATATGTGCCACAATTTATTTATCCATTCTTCAGTTGAAGGGCATCTAGGTTGTTTCTAGGTTTTGGCTATTACAAACAATGCTGATATGAACATAGCTGAGCAAGTGCTCTTGTGGTATGATTGAGCATTTCTTGGGTATATGCTCAGGAGTGGTATAGCTGGATCTTGGGGGAGATTGATTCCCAATTTTCTAAGAAAGCGCCAATGTACAATGGAAAAAAGAAAGCATCTTCAACAAATGGTTCTGGCATAACTGTATATCAACGTGTAGAAGGCTACAAATAGATCCATATCTGTCACCGTGCACAAAACTTAAGTCCAAGTGGATCAAGGACCTCAACATAAATCCAGCTACTCTGAACCTGCTAGAAGAGAAAGTAGGAAGTAGTCTTGAACGCATTGGCATAGGAGATCACTTCCTAAACATAACATCAGTAGCACAGACACTGAGACAAACAATCAATCAATGGGACCTCTTGAAACTGAGAAGCTTTTGTAGAGCAAAGGATATGGTCAACAAGGCAAAGAGACAGCCTACAGAATGGGAAAAGATCTTCACCAACCCCACATGTGCCAGAGGACTGATATCCAGAATATATATAAGGAACTCAAGAAATTAGACATCAAACGACCAACAGTCCAATTGAGAAATGGGCTTTAGAACTAAACAGAGAATTCTCAACAGAGGAAACTCAAATGGCTGAAAGACATTTAAGGAATTGCTCAACATCCCTAATCATCAGGGAAATGCAAATCAAAACAACTCTGAGATACCACCTTATGCCTGTCAGAATGGCTAAGATCAAAAACACTGAAGACACTTTATGCTGGAGAGGATGTGGAACTAGGGGAACTCTCCTCCACTGCTGGTGGGAATGCAAGCTTGTACAACCACTTTGGAGAAAAATTATTTTTTAATAAAAAACATTTTAATTATTTATTTTTTATTTTATGTGCATTGGTGTTTTGCCTGCATGTATGTCTGTATGAGGGTGTCAGATCCCCTGGAACTGGAGTGTAAGCTGCCATGTGGGTGCTGGGAATTGAACCTGGGTCCTATGGAAGAGCAGCCAATGCACTTAACTGCTGTGCAATCATGTGTATTAAGTGATGTGTAAATTGTCCTTAGGATATTCAGTATTTGAAATGAACAGTATTAATATTATCTGACTTTAATTGGAGTAATATAAATAAAATACAAAAAAGTTGCAAATTACAAATGATGACATTAACACCACAATGTTTAAACTGACCCTTGGGATTACTCTGGGGTCACTGTAGTGTTTATTAGCCCTCTCACCTCAAGGTCATGTCATGGGAATGCCATTGTTTTTTAGTATGAGTGGTCCCTGGCTGCACCTGTCACTGCACCCATGACGTTGTTTACAATGCCTGGGCAGAGTCACCATAAATCTTTGGGATTAAGAATTCAAGGGGGTCCTGTGGTCCTGTCCTTTACATAAAACAGGAAATGTTTTAGCAACTTAAGCCACTTTAGTTAAAATATAAAATTTATTACAGTAGGATTTTCCTTGAAATGTTGTATAGGACCAAATTAGCTGTAACATCTACTTCAGCCTAACATCTATTTTAGCAAACTGTGAAATTAACTGAGGACCTTTAACATAAAGGGCAGCCACCAGTTTCTCTGTTCTGTAGGATAATAACCAACATAATCACATCCACTACAAATTATTGTATGTATTTACAGTAAATACTTTTTGTGGGTACTTGATGTAGTTAACCTTGAAAGTTGGCTCACAACACCCCAAGAACAAGTTCTCAGTCCAAAGGAGATTTATTTGCCCCCGAAGGACAGATGGCAAAGATAAGAGACAAAGGCAGGAGATAGAGGATGGGGAGAGGGGAAAAGAATAAAGAGAGGGGAGGAAAGGGGTAAGGGGGCCTCAGAAGGACAGAGACTGCCTCTGGATGGAGAGGAGACAGATGTGGCACATGGGCAATTGTCAGTTTATAAAGGTAAAAGGGAAACCCTGTGTTAGGATGAGGCATTTAATTTTAACTGACCATATTAATTAGGTGATCCCAAGGGGCCTTTTGATTGCAGAACTTTGACAGCTGGACCTTAGTAGTCAGCCTCAGGAGGAGGAAGTGACCAAATAAGGGACTAGACATCGAGGGAATGGGGAGAAGGCCAAAACTTGCCAGAGCTATGTTTGCCAGGCTGGGCTGGCTAGAGTTCCTTCACTTGAGACATTACCGGTAAGTAACTCCCACCTTGGAGCATACTGTTTGAGGATGGCATGAAGCCAGAGCGGGATCACATGGCTGATGCAGTTCTGTGATGGAAACACATGACCTACTGGCTCTGGTGCAGTTCTCACCATTGACAAACTGGTGGGTGACCCACCTGCCAGCTGCACTGCCTCCACCCCCCGGATTCTGTTCCCCATGGCCCACTCTGCTGTCCAACCCTGCCCACCTCATCATCCTCTCCATGGCCAGCCCTTCCCACCTCATCACCCTCTCCATGGCCAGCCCTTCCCCACAACTCTGGCAGACACCACAGGCCCAGGTACAATGCACACCAGTCAGAAGAACAGCACCCCCTTGCCCCCTGCCGCCACCCCAAGCTCCATATTCTGGTCTACAACTTTAGAAGAAGATTTTGGCTTTACTGAAGGCTGGGCTGGATCTAGGGACCCAAGTCCCCCAAAACTCAGTGGAGACACCCTACTGGACCTGAAAACTAGTCAGCCACCAGAACCTTTGGCCACTTAGGCCAGAAACCAGAGAGAAAACAGAAAATAAAGGAATAAAAATCCTGTCCAACAAAGACAAACACAGGACCTATAATCATCCCAAATTCAGATGCCTAAACTCCAGTGTAAGAACACAACCAATAACAGAAAGGGGGCAATATAACATCACCAGAGCCCTTCTATCCTGCAACAGCAAGACCAGAACATTCCAATGCAGCTGAAGCACAAGAGAACAAAACTTAAAAATAACTTTATGAAAAAGACAGAAGTCCTTAAAGAGAAATGATAAAATTCCTTAAGGAAATTAAGGAAACATGGGCCATCCAGATTAGCACGGCCTTAGTGGCAGTGTGGAGCTCACACGCCAACATCGACTTGGGTGTCTGACCAGACCCCAGACATCTGCGCAGCCTTCAGTGGTTACTGAAGACACACACATCAACATAGACCCTAGCTGCTGCAGGGTCACAGGCCCAGACATGGCTCCCAGCAGCAGCCTGGGCCTGGATGTCATCATGTCTCCTGGTAGTAGCACAGGCCCCTCAGATCAACAGGGCCCTGGTACCAGCAAGGCCTCAAATACCAAAATGTCCAGAGGTGGTGGCCCAGACCCTAGGCATCCCCATGACCTGGAGCCGTAGTGACATCTGAGCCCAGGCTGTAGTGAAGAACCACGTCTGGATCCATAGCCCTACTGAAGCCAGAGTCCGGGCTATCTGTGGCTCCTGATACTACTGAAGGCTGTGCAAATACTTGGCATCTGGGCCATCACCTGAGGTCAAGTGGGGATCTGAGGGTCATGCTACAGCTGGGGCCATACAGATCTGAGTGGCCTGCACTGCCACAAGGTGCCACGGTAACATCCAGGCCCAGGCTGCAGCTGAGGGCCATGTCTGGGTCCATGGCCCTACTGCAGCCAGGGTCTGTGGCTCCTGATACTCCTGAAAGCCATGCCAATGCCAGGGGTCTAGGCTGCCACCTGGGGTCATATTAGTGTCTCAAGGCCAAGCTGCCACTGGAGCCATGCTGATCTGAGTAGCCTGCACTGCCACTTTGGGCCAAGATGACATCCAAGCCTGGGCTGCTGATGAGGACCATGCCTGGGTCAGTGGTCCTACCAAAGCCAGGATATGTGTTTATGTCCATGGCCTGTGGAGCCATCAAAGACCACACTGATACCCAGGGTCTGGGCTGCTACCTGTAGCCAGATTGGCACCTGAGAGACATGCTGCTGCCAGGGCCATGCCGATGTGTATGGCCTGCACTGCTACGAGTTGCCATGGTGACATCCTATCCTGTGCTGCTGCCAGGGACCTTTCCTGGGAGTGTGGTCCTACCAGAGTCAGGGCCTGTGATGTGTGTGGCTCCTGATACCATCAGGGCTATACTGATGCCAGGGGTCAGGGCTGCTACCTGGGGTGATGTTGGTATCTGTGGGCCATGCTGCCACTGGATCCATAATGATCTGGGCTATGCTGCCATGTGGGGCCATGATATCATTTAGGCTCAGGCTGCTGCTGTAAGCCATATCTGGGACCATGGCCCAGCAGCAGCCAGGGTCTGGGTTGATGTCCATGACTCCTGTTGCCACTGGTGGCTGAGCAGATACCTGTGATCTAAAAAGCCACTTGAGACTATGGTGGTGTCTGAGGACCTTGCTGCTACTGGGCCCATGGTGACATCCAGGCCCAAGATGCTGCCAAGGGCATGTCTGGGTCCATGTTCATGATACAGCTGAGGTCCATGTTGATGTCCATGGTCTGTGTTACCACAGGGAGTAATAGGAACCATGTATGTTGAAATTCAAGGGATGTGCTGAACAGGCCATGCTCCTCAATGGCCTTGGGATAGCTGGCCCTGCCCCTCACTGGACACTGCAGCAGGAGAGCTTGTCCTGCCTCACCATGGGAGAGCAGTCCCCCTCCCCCATCTCAGGAGCATTGGCATGGCCCTGTGGCATGGGCCTAGGAGAGCTGGCTCTGTCCCTAACCAGAGAGAGCAGTCCCAGTGGCCTGGACCAACCAGCTCAGTTACTCCCAGATTCATATCCAGGGCCTTGGGTTGGCCCATCTTAACATTTGCTCCATCTATAACCTGCTGGAGTGCATGAAGGGACTAGTCCTATAAAACAATAACACAGGATCTTCAACAGCAGGATATCCAAGAGGAGTTTTGGTGAAGGTCCAGTGATGATGGAGTGCCAGAGGCTTTGAACCAGACCAATGACTCATTGCAATGAACATTTTGCAGGTGGGGCTGATTAGACAAAAGGGTACTGTAAATGGAGTTTCTCTGTCCCTCCCCAACCTTCAGCCACTTTCAAATAATCACTCAGAGGTTTATATTAATTATAAATTCTCAGCCAATGGCTCAGGCTTATTATTAACTAGCTTTTACATTTAAATTAATCCATTCCTATTAATCTACTTATTGCCACATAGTCCACGGCTGACTGGTTCTCCAGCATCCTGCTTCTTGGGTGGCAGCTTGCAGAATCTTCCCTGACTCCGCCCCTCTTCTGCTGAGTCCCTAGTTGATTCTTCCACTCAACCTTATCCTGCCTTGCCATAGGCCAAAACAGCTCCATTATCAACCAATGAGAGCAACACACACTCACAGTGTACAGAACATCCATCTCACAGCATGTCAAAAGAAAAAATGCATCAATTAGGGTCAGGGCAGGGTTTTGTTAATAAAGGTGGTGGGGATAGATGTGATAGGATAGAAAGGTAGATTATTAAATCTACTTGTAGACTAAAAGATTAACTATCAGTTTAAAATAATTTACATTGGTATAGATTCTTGTATATTGATACAAATTCAAAGTTATTTTTGTTATACTGTATATATATATATATATATATATATATATATATTTCTATTCCTGTTTAAGATATTTTTGTATATTGATACAAATTTAAAATTATTTTTGTTATATTGTATATATGTTCCTGCTTATGTTTAATATATTTTTCTATAGTGATACAAATGTAAAATTATTTTTCTTATACTGTATATATGTTTCTACTTCTGTTTAGGATATTTTTGTATGCTGATGCAAATTAAGGTTATTTTTGTCATATTGCATTATACATTTCTACCTCTGGTTAAGATATTTTGTATATTGCCACAATTTTAAGGTTATTGTCCTTATACTGTACATCTGTTTCTACTTTTGCATAAGGTACTACCTTATGCAAATACAGTTTGTGTATGTATATATAATGTGAAACTTTAGTCCTTAAGCTAAATAAGGTAATAAGAATTACAGGTTAATAGTCCCCCATGATTGTCAAATTTATAGTCATGTTAGTTAGGTTTTCTAGGCCTGCAGAGATATGTTCCAAATAGATAGGTGATCTTCAGATACTTTAATGATTCACAGAATGTGGCATTTAAAATGTTTTAGTGACTTAGAATTGTTTTGATGTAAGGCACATCTGCTTCTAGCAGCACCAATCTACTCCCAAGAGGACGATGGGCACTGAAGACATTTTGTATGGAGTTTGTTTTCTTTTTGGCTAGACTGGCCTATTGGGGAAGAAACTGCCCTTGCCTTAACTGTTGACAATAAGTACACTGTCCAATCTGGATAAGCAGGAGACAAAGAAAAGTGACTGCCAAACTTTGCAAAGACGGTGTAGGAAAGTCCTCCAAATTTTTCTGTTTCTAAAAAGGATCTGTTAGATATTCTAGGCCTATAAGCCAAAGTTGGATGACCCAATGTTGCAGAGAAACCTTGGGTGACTATCCAGATGGCCATTTGTTTCTGTCATTTCTTACATTTTTTTAAAGTCATTTGCTTGCACTTCCTGCTTACTCAGGTAATATTGATTTCCTTCTCATGTCTTTGATGGTGATGAAGACTAGATAGTTACAACTATAATCATCCCAAATTTTAACTAAAGATATATCAGATAAGAGCCTAGATTCTTCAGAAAAGGACAGCTATTGGAATAATGCTGATTATCTATGGTCTGGACATCTAGAATGTGTTTCTTACATGATAATTCTTCTTAATGTATGGAGTTTCATTTTTTGAAACTTCCTTCTTCTTCCTTCTTCTGTACAGTACTTGATAATAGTTTTCATTATATATATTTTTGTTATGTCAGGATTAGTGCATTCCTTCTTATTAGACAAAAAGGAGAAATTATGGGAATTCTGACAGCTGGCTCACTAACCAATTATAAATGGAGGTTTGGCTTGATGGGCATGGTCTTCTCTGGAGAGATGAACCCAATAAAAAGCCAAGGCACTCAGACCAGTGCTCTCTCTTTGGACTGTGGCTGCAAGCCACTCGAAGCATGGCTGGCAGTTGGTCCTCCCCTCCCTTGGGAAATAAAGAGGCAGCAACATTTGAATCAGCGGCAGAAGGCACCCTCTTCTGTGTAATTAGTGAACTGTACTGATATTACCTGTTAATAAATACTGACTTAATCCTAGACTTCATTTCCTTCATTATTGTATACTGTGTGACACAATGCAGCTCCCAATGCCACTAGAATGAATGAAGAGGTGTTGGGAGAGAGGTGGGGATTTTTTGTTTCTTTGTTTTGTTTTGTTTTTAATTAATTTGGGAGCATGCTCCATGGGTAAAGGGCAGATATGGAGGGATTGGGAGGTGAGTGAGATTGGTGCCCATGATGTGAAAGTCCCAAAGAATCAATAAAGAATTATGTTCAAAAAAGCAGAAAAAAAAATTAAAAAGAAATTGAGGAAAAGACAAAAAAAATTGGAAGGAATCAACAAATCTCTTAAAGAATGCCAAAAAAGCCAAGAACAAAACAAACAGTTGAAGGAAACTGTTCAAGACCTGAAAATGGAAATAGAAGCAATGCAGAAAACACAAACCAAGAGAATTCTGGAAATGGAAAATATTGTTGATCAAACAGGAACTACAGATGTAAGCATCACCAATAGAATACAAGAGATGGAAGAGAGAATCTCAGGCACTGAAGATATGATACTGTAAATAGATTCATTGATCAAAAATGTTAAATCTAAAAAATTCCTGACATAAAACATCTAGGAAATCTGGGACACTAAGAAAAGACCAAACCTAAGAAAAATAGGAGGAGAAGAAAAAAAATCCTAGCTCAAAGGCCCAGAAAATATATTCAACAAAATCAGAAGAAAATTTTCCTAATATAAAGAAAGACAAGCCAATAAGGATTGAAGAAGCTTACAGGACACCAAATAACTGGATCAGAAAAAAAGTCTCCTTACCACATAATAATCAAAACACTAAACACAGAATAAAGAAAGAATATTAAAAGCTGCAAAGGAAAAAAGTCAAGTAACATACAAAGGCAGATCTATCAGAATTACACTTGACTTCTCAATGGAGACTCTAAGAGCCAGAAGGGCATGGATGTCTATCTTGCAGACTCTAAAAGACCACTGATGGCAGCAAAACTTTCAATCACCATAGACATACAAGATATTAAATGACAAAGTCAAATTTAAACAATATCTATCCACAAATCCAGCCCTACAGAAGATACTAGAAGGAAAATTCCAAATGAAGGAAGTTAGCTACACCCATAAAAGCACAGGCAATAGATAACCCCATACCAGCAAAACCCAAAGAAGGGACAAGCACACGCACATCACCACCACCACCACCAACAACAACAACAATAATTAACAGGAATAAACAATCACTAGTCATTAATATCCCTCACTATCAATGGGCTCAATTTGCCAATAAAAAGACACAAACTAACAGAATGGATATGAAAACAAGACCCATCCTTCTGCCTGATACAAGAAACACACCTCAACATCAAAGACAGACACTACCTCAGAGTAAAAGGCTGGAAAAAGATTTTCCAATCAAACAGACCTATGAAACAAGCTGGTGTAGCTATCCTAGTATCTAACAAAATAAACTTCAAGCCAAAATTAATCAAAAGAGATGGAGAAGGATAGTTCATATTCATCAAAGAAAAAAATGCATCAAGATGATGTCTCAATTTTGAATATTTATGACTCAAATATAAGGATAACCACATTTGTGAAAGAAACATTACTAAAGCTTAAATCACACACCAAGTCTCACACACTAATAATGGGAGACTTCAACACCCCACTCTCACTAATGGACAGGTCATCCAGGCAGAAACTAAACAGAGAATAATGGAACTAACAGATGTTATTACTCAAATGGACCTAACAGATATCTACAGAACATTTCACCTAGACATGGACAAATATAGCCCAGTGTGACCCCATTTCTGTGCATAAGGATCCTTTTTAAGCTTTATCAGGTCTATGTGGATTAATGTCCTACGTTGGGCACCAATTTTTGGTAGAAGTTTCTGTACTCCCTGGTCCTGCAGCTGTTCAGTCCCACATAAACACACAGAGGCTTATATTAATTATAAACTGTTTGGCCTATTGCTCAGCCTTATAACTAATGAGCTCTTACTCTTAATTAATCAATAATTCTTGTCTCTGTTTAACCACATGGCTTGGTATCTTTTCTCAGTCCAGCATTGTCATCTCACCTCCTGTGCATCTGGCTCATGATTCCACATCTGCCTTTTCTCTAGACTGGCCAGTGACCAGGCATGAAATGTAGATGGGGTGACCAAACTAGGAGAAGGCTGGGAAGAGAAAAGGCAGATATAGAGTTATTAGCCAGATGCAAGAGAAGTGAGATAAGAATGTTGGACTGAGGAAAGGTACCAAGCCATGTGGGCTGAATGTAGACAAGAATTATAGGTTAGTTTAAGCATAAGGGCTAGTTAGTTGTAAGCCTGAGCAATAGACCAAACAGTTTATAATTAATACAAGCCTCTGTGTGTTTATTTGGGACTGAAGAGCTGTGGGACTGAGTGGGACAGAAACTTCTACCTACAGGATAGCTAAAACAATCCTCTACAATAAAAGAATTCCTGGAGGTATCATCATCCCTAATCTCAAGCTCTACTACAGAGCTGTAGTAATAAAAATAGCATGGTACTGGCACAAAAACATACAGGTTGATCAATGGAATCGAGTTGAAGACCTAGACATAAATCCACACACCTATGGACACCTGACTTTTGACAAAGTGGAAAGAACAAAGCATCTTCAACAAATGGTGCTGGCTTAACTGGATGTCTCCATGCAGAAGAATGCAAATAGATTCATACCTATCACCCTGAATAAAACTCAAGTCCAAGTTGATCAAAGACCTCAACATAAATCCATATATACTGAACCTGATAGAAGAGAAAGTGGGGAATAGCCTTGAATACGCTGGCACAGGAGAAAAGTTCCTGAGTAGAACACTAATAGTGCAGATATTAAGACTGACAATTACTAAATGGGACATCATTAAATTTGAAGGCAAATTGATGGAACTAGAAAAAAATCATCCTGAGTGAGGTAACCCTCCGGTTAGGTGGTATGTACTCACTTATACATGGATATTAGCTATAAAGTAAAGGATAACATGCTGCAATCCACAGACCCAGAGAGGCTAGGTAACATGGAGGGCCCTATGGCAGGGACACATAAATCACCTGGGGAAGGGGAAATAGAAGTTATCTTGTGGGTGGAATGTGTGGGGGTGGAGACAGGAACATGAGGAATTGAGTTGGGAATTAGATGGAGAGGGAGAGTACTGAAAGAGATGACTGGAAAGGGGAAGGCATTTCAGGGTCACGCAGAAACTTGATGCAAGGGAACCTCCTAGGAATCTCCAAGGATGACCTCAGCTAAGACTTCTAGCAATGCTGGATATGGAGCCTGAACTAATCATCTCCTGTGACCAGGCAGGACTCCCAGTGGACAGACTGGGACACTGGCCCAGCCACACAACTTTTGACCTGTCCTGCCTATGGGATATGCCCCACAGCCTGTGAGGTGGTCCAGCACATTCAGGGCCAGACCAGGACTTCAGCCCACGTTTGGGGTCCATCAGCTTCCCTGCTTTTGTTCAAACTGACCAACCCTAAGCTGGCAGAGGAGGACCACTGTCAAAGTTCCTACAAGTCCTACCCCTCAAGGAAGCACTAGGCTGGCTTGGGTTTCTGAGTCCCCAAGCTTTGCAGAGATCTTTCTCCATGTGCCTTGCTATGTATGTGTCCTCACCCACCCCGATAAAGCATTTTTTTATGGACTGACTGTGTGTGGTGCCTGCCACCTGCTGTGTCTGAGATTTTCCCCCAGCCCACCCCCTGCCGTCTGTGGTACTTGAGAATTTTCCTTCCCTTTAATTCTTTAACTGGCAGAGAAAATGAAGCCTAGACAGACCCCTAGACAGAAACATTAGCTGTTACCCAGTTGAAAACACTTTCAAGTACAATTATTTTGGTGTTTAAGTTGTACTCACTCTACATAACACACACCTCATAAAACAGGGGGAAGTCTATTATGTTTTCACAGTAATTAGCAATTTCACACAAGTGATTTAATTCCCTAGTGAATTTCAGGCCAATCAACAACTATTTCCTAATAACCAAATTTAAAGATTTTTTTTATATGTATGAGTGTGTTGCCTACATGTATATACATGCACTTTGTATGTGTGTGTCCAGAGTCCAGAGGATCAGGCATCAGATCCCCTGAACCTGGAGCTACAGACAGTTATGAATGGACATGAGGGTGCTGGGAACTGAAGTCAGGTCTTCTACATGAGCAGTGGGTGCTCTTAACTGCTGAGCAATCTCTGCAGCTCCCGGACAGCTAAACTGTAAACATGAGGGCTCTGTCTCATTTTACACTTACTCTTTACATAAGGTTGCAAGGTAAAGTGTTCTTCCTCCCTTGTCTGGAGGAGCCAAGGAATGGGGCCAGGCACAAGGGCCTATGGAGATGGCATGTTGAAGGCGACTCACCGCTGTTTCCTCCAGCATGGTTCAGTTTCCATCTGGATTATTTAAAAACTATTCTCTTTTCTCATTTCTCACAGCCTGACAGTTGCTGCTGAAGAATTACAAACACGCCCTCTTCTCTTTTTCTTGTGAATAGTCTTTATGGGACAGATCCTTGCTCTCTGGCCATGAGGCTGTGGCCAGTTCTCACTGGCATTTCTGGGTTAGGGCCTGGAATGTTACACCATTTCCGTCATGATCCTCCTCTCCTCTCACCTCTGCTGTCACAGGTAAGCTTTTACCACTGTCTCCCTTTGCTGCTGAGCCTGGGGACCAGCCGGTGCTTTCTGAGTAATCCTTTGTTATTATTATGTTTTGTCTGAACAAGGATGTCTCTGTGACCCGACACGCTCAGCTAGGGCTGATGTCCACATCTTCCTCAGATCTCTAGTCTGAGGACATCCCTCTCAGTTCAGCAGCCCCGCCCCCACCTTCCTGAAGAGATGAAGTATGGACAGAACAAGAACTGTGAGCACTGACCAACTAGAGCCGGGTCTCCACCCCACGATGTTGTTCCCAGTGTTTAGCTCAGATGAAGTATATCTATCTCCCTGTTGTTTCTTTATGATACCCTCCAGGGGCCTGGGTCATGAGTAGGGAGTGTCTGCTTCTGAAGTCAGGAGGTGGAATATGCTGCCTACCACCATTTGGAGTGGCCCATGAGGTATTTAAACAGCATAGGTTGGTGTGTCTACAGTGTATGGGCTTGGAAAGAACAGAGACCGTGCCATAGTTTTCTCTCTCTTGAACACGTGTTTGGAGTTCAGACCAGCCAAGTGCTTACCAGAAGGAACGTTTAAGTTTTTCTTTTCATTTTCCACACACAGAGTAAAACACTTGCACTCCTTTCTTGATGGTGCTTGGTTTTTCACAGAATGAATTACTCTAAAGGTATTAATAAAATAAATTTGGGATGCTTTTCTGGTCTCTCAAAAACTCTTGTGATTTCCAGTAAAGGGAAAAACCATTCTTATTTGCTCAGCAATTGCTTGGAGGGGCCCTGTCTCACCAGCCAGCCTTTGCAAATGAGTTCTGAATGTGGGCTGGGAAGACAGGGTGCTCATTTAGCTGACCAAAGTCCTGCTGTACCTACAAACATCAGTAGCTTCTGGAAGATCAGTTAAAACAAACTGCTCTTAATTCAGTGCTTGAGATACCTGATAAAACTTGATCAACTCATTATTTCCCTTCCCACTGAATTGTTTGTAGCAATAGCTCATTATTCATTATATTATCTACTTGTTTAGAAAACCAGAGAAAAATTGCTTAGCAATTGAATGTTATTTTAATAATTCTCAGAAAGGCCCTTGCTTTCTTTCTGTTACATAAGCAATATCTTAATTTATTTTGACTCACAGTTTGAGGATACACCGCATCATAACAAGGAAGGCATTGTAGCCAGAGCCGCTAGCTTTTGGTTGTGGAGGCAGAGGAGTGTGCAGTTTGCTTATATGAGGGTAAATGGGAAGTGGGGCTGGGCTGTAACCTTCAAGTCCTACCCTCAGTGACCCACTCTTCAACCAAGGCTCCATCTCCTAAAGGTTCCAGAACCTCCCAAAATATCTCTGCCTGCTGGGGACCAAATGATCAAACACACAACCTCTGAGACTTTTTACATCCAACCTGCAGCATCATGGTGAATAAAAGTTTGAAATAAAAAATGCAACTTGCAATATTCATTTATGAACCAAGTTCTATATTTATAAATATATTCAAATGATATAGTCAATCATTGACTTAAATCATTAATATCTCCGAAGGGGAGAAATAACAGAACTTTTCCTTTAGTAATCTAGTGAAGTCTTTGCTGAGTTTAATTTTCCCAACATAAAATCAATAACATTGATGTTTCCTGAAGGCTTCCACTGTGTTGAGAGATGACCCGACTATGAGGATTTATCATAATTAGTTAAGCAAAAAATAATCAAAGCTACCATTCATTGTTATGAGTAGAGCAGAAGGCTAAGGAGAGCTGGGACTGAACAATAATAAAAGATGAAGAGCGCATCGGCTGACGATGGCAGTGGTTTGCTAGAAACTGCATCTTAATCCAAAGAAACAAATCCAACACGTGTGTTTCATGACAGTGCTATGTACAATGAGAATCTCAAAATAAGTTCTGTCTTCTTAGTCAGACAGACAGACACATAGACACATGGGGATACACACACACACACACACACACACACACACACACACACACACACACACATCCCCACACAGCAAAGGAAATGGTTCTGTGCATACTTTGCTCCACAGCTGATAAACGAATGACAGGAAAAGGAATTCATGTCTGAATTATCCATGTTCAGTTTTAAATGGCTGTCACTAAAGGCAGCAAAAATCAAATCAGCAAGAAAATATCAGTTGTTTTGGTAAGGAACAAAACCTTGAGATGGAGTCTCCCATGTAGCCAAGTTGGCCTCAATTTTGTAATTCTTCTGCCTCAGCCTCTTTGGTGCTGGCTTGTGCTGCCATGTTCAGCTTTGAAATATTTTAATAATTCAATGTATTATTTCCCATTTCAGTTGTAACAGTGATTTATGTCCCTCTTACACAAAAATAAAGTCATCTCATCACTGGGTCCCCCAGAGTCTCAACTTAAGAGTATCATCTCAAATTCAAAAGTTGCATCAAATTCTCACAGGTTCCAAAGTCCCAAATCTAATCATAGAAATGACCCAAGTTAGTTATCAAGAAGAATCTGGATTTATTTCATCCTGGCACAAGTTGGTCCCCATTTGTGAACCTGTGACACTCAGGACTCAGGTTTGACCTAATCAAGATTCCAGTATGGAATGGGAACACCGATAACCATGACAGTTATGAGACAGCATGGCAACTATACAGATTGGCATCTCAGAACAGAAGAGAGAAGGCAAAGCAGCCCCAAAGCAGTTCAAAGTTCAATGTGGGCATATCACTTGAGGTTTGACCCTGGGCCCTTGGACCTGCCTTCTGGTACAGAGATCTGTACTTCAGGCTAGCCACTCCATACATGTAGAACAACATGGATTTGGAAGTCAATTGCTTGATCAGACTGCTTGCTGTCTGTCTGTAATAATTCATGAGTCTGACCCTTTTCATCAGACTCACCCTTTCTCTATTCCCTTCAGTTCATATTGGCAGTTTTCTGAGGGTATCAAAGCCTAATGAAAGCCATCAGTCCCCCTTACAACTCAGAGGCTCATTCCATCAGATCAGGTGTCCAGCCCAGAAGAATTGAAGGATTGCATTCAGATATGTGGTTCTGTAAAGATAGCCCAGAAGACCCAGGACTCACAAGTGTCACCACTTCAAGGAGCTTCTGTAGGAGTGAGTCTATCTGGGACCTAGCTAAGGCTGCATATCAAAACCTTTGACCTTCTCTCCAAAGCACTCTTCTGTTAGAGCATCTCCTGTTTTGGTACTCTTTAAAATCTAGATGAGTGAAACCTTTCTCAACCCATCAAGTCCCTGTTCCAGTTGGCCAGTGGTTCTTTAAGAATCAAGGTCTCGCCGGGCGTTGGTGGCACACGCCTTTAATCCCAGCACTCGGGAGGCAGAGGCAGGCGGATCTCTGTGAGTTCAAGGCCAGCCTGGGCTACCAAGTGAGTTCCAGGAAAGGCGCAAAGCTACACAGAGAAACCCTGTCTCGAAAAAAAAAACCAAAAAAAAAAAAAAAAAAAAAAAAAAAGAATCAAGGTCTCATTCGGTTTACTACAGGCAGTGAATAATTCAAGCTCCACTTTTATCACTCTGCTTGGAAATCTTAGAAATTCTCAAGGGCACTGTGTATGAGTTCTGTTTTCTTTTCATGGAACAGTGAGATACTTTATGTAGAATTCTGATACTGTGAGTCCATGGTTATCTTCCCTCCACTATTAGTAGGGTTGCTATTTTACTGTATCTTGGTAGCACACCATTTAACAATCATGTTTGTATTAACAGGTTTCTCTTTTAAATGATCATTTAAATATTGACTGTAATATAAGTTTTTTTTGTCATGTTGTTTTAGTCCAAGTCCTGGCTGAAAGCACCTTTAATATCCATGTTTCCATTGAGAACATATCCAGAGTCTCTAACTCACACTGGAATCCTCCAGCCTTCTGTAGGTTGAATATTCTGTCCCAACAGCCAATTCCTAAATAACCACACAGAGACTTATTAATTATAAATGCTCAGAGAATAGCATAGGCTTGTTACTAACTAGCTCTTACAACTTAAATGAACCCATATTTCTTATCTATGCTCTATGTGATGGTACCTTTTTCCAGCACAGTATGTTGATCTTGCTTCTCCCTGCATCTCCTGGCGATTCTGCCCTTCTTCATCCCTGCACTCTTTTTCCCTGTCCAAAAGTCCTGCCTAACTTCTTCCTGCCTAGCTATTGGCCACTAGCTCTTTACTAAACCAAAGAGAGCAACACATCATCACAGTATACAAAAAGACTGTTCCCTAACAGCCTTCTAATTATTATCCTGCTCCAAAGCCACATCATTACTTTTAGGTTTTTTTTGTTTTTTGTTTTTTTTTTTTTTTTTAACATAGCATTTCCTTTCTAGGGATTAAAATCTGATGTAACTTGAAATTTTCTGTTGTAACAAATTGATGTCTTAAATCAACATGGTCAAATGTTCTGTCCATGAACTGTACCCATACCACCTTAAGGCTGCCAGATGTGTCTGTATATGTTTCTGAGGCAGACAACTGAGCTTTGCCGGTCTAAGATTGCATTGGATGACTTTGTCCCTGCTGGCATCTATGATAGCAGGCTCTGCTCATTCTTTTCCACTTGGCTGCCTGCCTCTCCCTTTAGTCCTGGCCATGTCTTACACAGGATGACCTCCTGCTTCCATCCATACTTTCCTACCACTTACTGTGGTCTTTCTTCCTCTTTCATTGACTCTTGGAGAGTGACACAAGAATGGCCCAAACACCCTGGGATGATCTGCCACCTAGAACCTTTGATTTTGTCACATAGCAAGTCCTCTCTGTGAGGGAATGTTACCGATTCAGTTTCTTGGGAGGAGGCTATGGGTTTTCTTAAAAGATATTTTGGCAGAGGCAAAGAATACAAATGTATTATTGGTTTGGCCCAAATTATCCAAGGAATTTTGACAGCCTTCTTTTAACACATCTTTCTATTTGATGTGAGAATATTTAAGAATTGTCTCCTCTGGATCAGGCAGTGTGCCAGAGTTCAGGACCAACAAAGATGATTTCTGCCCTCATGTTCTCATAGCCTAGAGTGGAAGAGAGTCGGGGTACAGAAAGTATGATGATGGGGACTCAGACAGAACACCAGCTGAGTGGGCACTAGAACCCTTGTGCCTCTCACCAGTAGAGTGAGAGGACCAGCCCCAGAGGAAGCCCTGGCCCAAGGTTACAGAGGCTGCAACACAGCCAGGCAGCCTTCCTCTCCATACTCTACAGGTGTCATTTACAGGACAGCCTTGAGCACAAGTTCCTGTCTCAGAATGGTGGTCACTCATGAGCCTAACACTTTGTTCTGAAATGCTGACATTATGCTGGTGTGGAATCCTCCCTGCCATATTCTGCAGGGTTTCAGAAAGATGGGACTGAAATCTATTCTTATTCAGCAGGCCAATTCCATGGACCACGGAGTTGGATGAGCAAATGTGTAGTGGAGACACAGGCAGTGTTTATCTGCTTGAAGAGTGAATGCCAACCAGTTAATTTCAGGCTCTTTAGCAGACAGCTTGGCACTCACAAAACCAGTGTCATAGGCACAGCTGTCAGCTCTCCTGGTAACGCATCTTAGCGACTCTCCAAACACCATTTCCTTCTCTCTGACCAGGTGACAGCACACTGTTGCTCCAGACTCCAGGAGCAGACAGCCATACAACTGCAGCCCTGCTTGGGTCTTCGAAGCTTTTCTTCTGCTTTCAAACACAAGAGTCTGTAGGGAATAGTTCACATTCAAGTCAAAACACTCTCCATGCTCATACACACACATGTGAGTACACACACATGTGCGTACACACATCACAATTCAACTCACTATGCTTTTTAAGCTGACTAGCAACCATCAGGCTTTCTCCTATGGACAAAGAAGTTTTCCACCCACTACCCCAGTTGGACCCCTATTTTTTCTTCAGAAAACATAAGCCAACCTAAGGCTGCTGTCTGCAACTTTGCACTAATTCTGTGTTAACAACTAAGCAAATCATCACTTCATTGTGAAAGATGGGATGTTATGAAAACACTCCTTCTGGTCACTGAGTGGCACCTGCTGGGGCATCAGTCTTTAGTCATTCTCCACCCTCCCATCCCCTCTTTACAGGTGGATACAGAGGGTGGTGTCTCTCCTTCCACACTCACTCTCTGTCCTTCTGCATTTTGGCTGTGAGAGCACTCCAGGCGACTGACCTCAGGATGCTACAGCCTGAGAGTGTCCCACATGTTGTCCTGCAGAAGTTGGTGACCAGTCAACCTGCATGACTGACCATGCCATGGGTTACTTGAGTCTTTTATGCTTCTAGATGAAGGATATATCTTTTCTTGGGGAAAATGTTGATCATCAAGTTATGTGAAGGAGTCTTTCCTCACCCCCACAAAATGCTTTTTCAAACCTTGCTGTTTTTTACTATCTAGAAAGATATGTTTAGACACTTGTAAAAAAATTATAAAATATATTAAAACATTTGTTTTATAAAATGTTGTTAAAGATAAGAATAAGTTACTATCTGAAAAGAGATAACTTTCTATAATATCACTGTCTCAATATGGAAATATCATCTTGTTAAGTATTCCTTTTCTATCTCATTAAGGATCCTTTCTAATCTGTGTCTATGTATTTGTGTGTGCCTGTGTTCCTGTGTGCCCAAGCTTTCTCACCTTTGATCACAGGGATTTTGAATGATGTACCCTGTTGGGAAGGGTATATAATAGTGCATTGGTGAGCAGACAGTAATGCCCATTCTTTACTGGTGACTTTTACAGAGACTTTGTGGTCATCATACCACTGAGTGGAAGGTAAGTTGAAGGATTTGTGGGACACCCTTCCATTATGATCTCTCTAATATTTTTTCTCAGGTATATAAAGAGGCTGTTCTGTTCTGGAGAGGCTGTTCTGTACCACGAGGTTACAGATGAGAGGATGCTGTGAGCACACCAAGGAGGTCAAGAAAGTAAAGAGCTTGGACTGCTGGGCCATCATCCTGTACTATCCAACCCAAGATTTCATAATAGAATGACAAATAATCTCTTGTATTTTGAAGCTACAGTTGTATTTCTAGTTGTTTGTAGCTGTGATCTTTCTATAAAATACAGTTCATAAGCCAAAAGGTTCTTTCACAGAAGTCACATCACTGAGGGCTTCTGAGTGTGGCCCAGCAGGGTCAATTCACAGAACTACAGCTGTGGTGGCAGCAGTCCCCACCAGGGGCTTTGTCTGTTTCCTGTTTCTCCTCCTGTGACTGCCCTGCAGACACAGGTGGACATGCTACACAAACTTTCACTCTCATGGGTACGGCCATTCCTTTACTGCTACCCAAGAGCAACAGGTGTTAGAATCTAAGTACCCATAGCCAGGTCAGGGAAGAGAGGAGCTGCTCAAAGTATTTGGTGCTGTTACTTTTGAAATGAATTTCCATGTTAAATGAATGCCTACTGTGGGCTAAGTGTTGAATTCTCCTTTGGGTTGGCTAAAGAAGTCTGTTAGCTTCTAACAAAACATGTTGAAGCACTGCAGAATGTAAGGCAGAATAGGTACAAAGCCACAGTGGCCATGACTCTTGGGCACAAGGAAGCAAGCCCAGAAAGGAACCGACCATGGCTGCTTAGGAGACAGAAAAGGGTGACGCAGGTCTGAAGCTAAAGGCAGATGAACAGTTCAGGTGACAACTGAACACTTCACCCCTACTTTTTAAAAAGTCAAATAATTACTCATGTACCACATACACAGGGTATTCCATAGTAACTTCAGAGGGCTGTGAATTTTCACAAATGGAGGATTTGTGCAATGAGAACCAGGCCAATGGGGAGGAGCTGGCTGGCACACTGCAAAATCACTCCTGCTACCTGTCCCCAGGGTTGCTCTTGACAAACTGCTGTCTTAACATCATGAACACATTTTGCCGACTTTGTTACTGTATATATATGAGACAACATTGCACAGGTTCTGTGTGATTCTTCGTTTGTTCAGCCTACTATCCCTGGGATTTCTTCCTATGTCATGTGGTTATCACTTGTGGTCAAGGCTGTGCAGCTTTCTATTGTGTAGATGTCCCATGATTTTTTAATTTTTTTTTTACATTTTAATGAATCATCTTACAGTTATTTATTTATTTATTTATTATTTATTTATTTATTTATTTAGTGTGTGTGTGTGTGTGTGTGTGTGTGTGTGTGTGTGTGTGTGTGTGTGTATGTACACCCAAGTGTCATGTGGAGGGCAAAGAACACTCAATGGAAATCAGGTCTTTCCTTCCACCATCTGGGTTGTAGTTATACCAAAGCACAGGTGTGTACCAAATCACTAGGTCATGACAGAGGGCTATATTTCATTTTAGGAGTAACTGCTAATGTTTTGCCAGTGTGATTCCAAACATTTTTATTTTCAACAGCCACACTTCTAGCGCTTGACATTTTTGCGAGGCAATTTCCATTATCTTTAAGTTAGCCACTGTGGTAGTAATAATATAGTATTGTCTGTATTCTACTAACACTGTATTAAAACATAATTTAAATATAGTGAAGTAGCAAAACTCCTGCATGTAAGGCATTTTGACACATGTGTGCATGCTTCTCTCTGTTAAACAGTAATATGAACTCTTTCATTTTCACGGTTTTCTTTTCCTCTCACACGCTGTGGTCTGACTTACTGCTGTCAAAATTGTTCCTCTCTAGAGCCATTTTACTTTGGTGGTAGCAACTTGACGTGACCAATCAATATCAGAATGCTTCTTCTCTTCGCTGATATGGGCTTCCTGTTTTTACATTTTTCTTCCCCCACACAGTTCAGTTTCTGTCCAATGGATTTATAAATCAAAGCATACCACCTTAGTAATAATGTTCATGGGGAATTGCTGTTGCTCATACAGCTTGATCCAAACCAGTCAATAAAGTCTCTAGAATGACAACAATTCTATGACTCCTGTCCACCAGGACCCAGCAGGCCATCCTGGGACACTCATTCAAACTGATGTTCCCTTTGCTGTATTTATTATATTAGTGAGGAGCTAAAGGTCCTCTAATGAGGGTGTTTACCTTGCCATGGATCCGAATGCAGGTGTTCCCAATTCTCACACATGAGGCATGGTGCTGTCACTTGCCTGGAACTGCCCTTGGCATCATCTCACGGTGGCAGTGATCACGTGCACTCAGTCTAGACAGAAGCAACCAGGCAAAGGCATGAAGCATCTTCAAAATACTGTCTTATCAGTTACGTGCGTAAGTGCTTGTCATGTGCCTGTGGTCCCTGCTCTCATTCAGGTGTCCTTTCCTCCCCCCAAGTTTTAGAGATGTATTTATTCTTAATTATTGTGTCTGAGTGTTAGGAATCTTCACTGTGTGTGTGTGTGTGTGTGTGTGTGTGTGTGTGTGTGTGTGTGTGTCTGTCTGTCTGTGTGTGTGTGTGTGTGTGTGTCTGTGTCTGTGTCTGTGTCTGTGTGTCTGTGTGGTGCCCTCAAAGGCCAGAATTGGAATTACAGATGGTTGTGGGGTACACAGTGAGTGCTGAGAACCAACTCCATGTCCTCTACAAGAGCAGCATGGACTCTCAACTACTGAGCTATCTCTTCAGTCCCTCTAATTCTGTTTTTAACTGCCACATGATGAACACACATATTTGTGGAGTGTAGTGTGATGTTTGGACACATGTATCCCTCTGTGTGATGTCAAATTGTGGTGTTAAACTGGAAACATCACTTCCAGCGACTGTCAGGATTTTGTGAACAGGGCACTCCAAATCCTTCTTCCAGCTATTTTGAAATGTACACTAGAATATTGTCAAACGTTGCAACACAAGTGAACCGATTTGGCTTTTTCCTGTAGGATCCTGTAGGATCCCAGGCTTCAGGGACAACTCTCCCATCATGCTAGTATGCTCTGATGAATTCACCCCAGGCTCAAAGTACCCATGGAAGTGTGGGATGGTAGTTTCATTCTGTTTGCTTTGCTGAAGCTGTGACTTTGTGTTATTCTCAACTCCCCTGCCATCCCTATTTTTCTCCTTCTACCCTCCTTTATGTCCCAATGGATAGGCATTGAATATCCGTGTGGGAGAAGCCTCCACCTGCCCGATTGCCCATTTCAGACAGTGTCCTGTGAAAACTCAAGGCAGTCGTAGGAATGATAAATTCCTACAGGATCTAGACAGCATCATTTGGCTCCTTTAGCAGCTGCTACCCCACTTCTTAATGCCTGTCTGGAAGAGAAGATAAAAGGAAGATAAAAACCAATATTTCTATGAAGGGAAGGGTCCCATTCTTCCTTCAGATGTCAGCTAACAGGAAAGGTTATCCAGTTATTTTTAAGCTTTAGCTATCAGTTGCTGTGGGATGGTCTGTATGTCAAATGTGTTGCTCTGATTGGTCAATAAATAAAACACTGATTGGCCACTGGCCAGGCAGGAAGTATAGGCGGGACTAACAGAGAGGAGAATTGAGAAAAACAGGAAGGGGGAGGGAGACACTGCCATCCGCCACCATGACAAGCAGCATGTGAAGATGCCTGTAAGCCACGAGCCACATGGCAAGGTATAGGTTTATAGAAATGGATTAATTTAAGATATAAGAACAGTTAGCAAGAAGCCTGCCACAGCCATACAGTTTGTAAGCAATATAAGTCTCTGTGTCTACTTGGTTGGGTCTGAGTGGCTGTGGGACTGGCAGGTGACAGATTTGTCCTGACTGTGGGCCAGGCAGGAAAACTCTAGCTACAAATTCTATAATCAACACTTATAATTTAAAGCTTTGCTTGCAAACTTTTAAAAAAAGATAATTTTATGGATTTTTTGAAAGTTTCATAGATTGCAATTTTGATCATCTTCATCCCAATTCCTCCCAGATTTCCCCCCCCCCCCGCCCCCCCCCCCGCCATTCCATGCCCACACTACTGTGTATCCTCATTTTTTAAAATACACTAGTACTGCCTATACCCTCTTAGATGTGTGACCAGCCGCTGGACCATGGGTGGTCTTGTATGTCCAAAATTAGGAAAATATAAATATTTCTTACTCAAAGGGACTCCAGCTAATACTTTGTCCTGTTTGAAATTTTAAATGTTAAACTCAAATATTTTAATCTGTTTGTAAATTTGTACATTACATTTGCCCTGATTAAAAACTGACAAGAAAACTCATTCAGAGTACTGAAATCTCTGTTCAAATGTGTAATGTAAACACACGTAAACAGAAGTATTGTGCGATATTTTGGTTGTGTTCTGACAAATAAAGCTTGCCTGAAAGATCAGAGAAGCAAAGGAGCAGCCACTAGTGACTTCTTTTTGTTTGTTTGTTTGTTTGTTTTTCAAGACAGGTTTTGTCTGTGTAGTTTTGGTACCTGTCCTGGAACTCACTTGGTAGCCCAGGCTGGCCGCGAACTCACAGAGATCCACCTGCCTCTGCCTCCCGAGTGCTAGGATTAAAGGCGTGCGCCACCACCGCCCGGCTACTAGTGACTTCTTACCTTCTGGATCCTCAAACTGAAAAGGGCCAAGATCCTGTCACCACCCACCTTATATTCCTGTCTCTACCTCCCTATTGTGCTGGGATTAAAGGCATGAGCCAACACCACCTGGTCTCTATGGTTAACTATCGGTTAGCTTTGCCTTCTGATCTCCAGGCAAGCATTATTTGTCAGAACACAAACAAAATATCACACAACACAGAAGTGCTGGTCTGTGTTACTGACACCACGATAGACAGCAAGTGACTGAAGTGAGCCCCCACGGACACATCTATGTTAGCATCATGAAAAGGATGCTACCCTCAAAGGCAAAAATCTTTCAAACATTACAAACTCTTTAGATGATCAAAAATATTACTACAACACATTAATATAGCAATTTTCTTACTCATATCTACATTTATTTACTTCTGTGACTCTCTACTGGCATGAACAAAAGGAAGGGTATATATACTTTTTTAAATGATGGAAGGTCTTAGTAAAGCCAATGACCAAAATTTTCTCAACTGGTGTGCCTGGAGATAATGTTTTCATGTGTTAAATTCAGAGTCATGCTATCTACCGAAGAATCTCCTTCATTCAATAGTATATTTAGCTATATACATACTTATTAAGCACTTATTACTATCTCCTGATATCAAGTGCCTAAGCCAGATATAAACTTAGTGATGGCTGCATCTGGACTGTATATGCCCGGGAATGTAGACTATGAAGGGCTTGTCAGTTAAGGAATGGAAGAAGTTTGGGATAGCACAAGGAAAGTAACTAGATAGTGGAGTGGCCAAAGCATGGGTTCTCCATGCTGGAACTCTGACTGAGGGACACGTGGAGAAATAGGGACGTTGAAGAAGATAGGGAGAGGTGGTCTTAGGGGATGTCAGTCTTCCCTAAGCCACCTGCAGGTTCGGGAAACCCATTTAGGAAGACAAAGCAGCAGTCTATACAGCAGAGTGCAGAATGGCTGTCAGATAGTCCCCGGGTAAACCACTACTTTCAAGTTGCTGCGTATGCTATCCCCAAGGCTGTAGCATGCTCTACGACTTTCGAGGTGCAGCTTCATAGCAGAAGGGAACTTCACTGAGGAAATACAGCCCATTGTCTTTCTCTGGCCTCTGACTAGGGCAGGGGATTGCCTCAGAGATCTCTTAGCAAATGTCCTCCCCAGAATGCTCTGCATTCCAGGGACCAAAAGTAGAAACCTGGTACTTTCTGTTTAAGCAAACCTTCCTAAAGCAGGGCGAGCGTCAGACAGGCCTCAGCAGGCTCCTCTCACTGGCCCCATTCACAGGTCCAGCTCCTTGCTTGCCTGTGCCTCCTGTGTGTCCACGTTTATAGTCATGTGACTGTCTCACTGCTTCTGGTCTCTAGATAAGGAAAGGGCAAAGCCAGTGGAGTTGGTCAGTACATATTACTCAGAAGCCTTTTACTGATGTCCCGAGTTTTGATTTGTGTGACTATTAAGGTCAATGATTTGGTTCCAATAGGGCCACCAACTCCTGACAGAGTCACAGCATACTTTTATGTCTTCTTTATAATATGCCTTAATGTGAAAAATGTATCTTTTACATACAATTAGTTTGTCATTCACAAGATCCATTACAGGTACAGAAAATTAGTTGAAGAAGACTGGTAAAACATGAAGATGCTGAAGTATGGATTCCTGAGGGCAGAGTCCATTGCTGTCACCTGTTAGGGATGTGATTCTGTGCAAGTTTTTTCAAATCATTGTGTCTCATTTTCACACTGTAAAATGGGAACAACAATATCACCTACTCTACAAGTTTACTATGAGGCTGAAATGATTAAATATGTCTAAGGCATCTTGAAACAGCACTGGTGGAGGTTTGTCCAGTCTTACTTTCCTGGAGTATTACTAACTAGTCATCTGTGGGCTTTGCTGCAATCCACCAGAAGGAACAACATGCAGGATTTATTCCATTTGACTAGCATACCCTGAGGCTTCCAATAGTCACTCTCTTCTCTACCCTAGGCCCCTTTAGACTCAAGAACCTTAAACCCAACAACCTCAGATCAACTGTTCCCAAGAAAAGAATAGATCCAGGCAAGCTAGATGTCTTCTTTGGCCCTGGAAAACCCTTGCTTTAGGCAGAGAGACATAGCTGTCCTAGGTGGCCTGCTCCTTATAGACCTGCTAGGAAGGTGAATTCAGGATGTTGATTTCTCTGAATGCAGATTACTTTCAGATTCTGCCCTTGTAACATTCATTAGGCTCTAAGTTGTGAATTACTCTGAGTCAGAAGATTCTGAGTGAATAAACAATAAAAGAATTTATTGTCTGAGAACTGTCCTGGCCATAAGTTTAACCAAGTGGGAGTTTGGGGAATGAGGAATCTGAGTGCCATCTGTCTGCCAGTTCTCTTCAGCCCACTCCTCTTTAGCCAGGTTTTCGATTGTGTTCCTGGCTGAATTTGTTGGTGGGTGAACACTGGAATCAGCTAGCCCCCACCCCCATTTCATTGCAAATGCCACCCTCATTATCATGCTCTGCACACAAGGGCAGCTGTTCTGGTCCAAGAGTCCATGCCTTGTTATTCTGATTAACACAGATGGTGTGTAGGCAGGGACTGGAGAGTTTTCAGCTACAAAGGACCATCTACATCTTCTCCACCAGAGATTTTCAACAGAACGTTTGTGTGGTGATGGAAATAGTTGCTAATCTCCCATCAATGTGACAATCACTAGCCACATGTGGCCCTTGAGATCTGACTAGTGGAACTGAGTATGTAGTCTGAGTCTAATGTAACTTTATTCAATGTTACTGGGAGCTCAATGTCACATTGAGTGTAACAGAATTCTCTACTTATTTTGCAAATGATAGTTAAGTCCAGAAGGAGGGGAAAGCCCAGGATTGGTGTAGAGCAGGCCTATAGTTAAACATCAGCATACAAATCTCATAGGCACGGTGAGACACCTACATTACTTTGAAGAGATACCCATCTTCTACAAGGCAGCATCCCCTTTAGCTTTCTCTGTGACCTTTGGAGTGACAGAGTAACCTTTGCTAATGTTACAGTCTTGCCAAGTGTATACCAAGACAGAGATTAGCAAACTCGCCAGCACCCATGTAGACTTTCCGGCTCAAAAGGCAGGGTGAGCTCTGTTGTGGGCTTGCATTTATGTTCCCTGAGAACTGCAGATAGTAAGGTGTGACTGTTTCCTAGAAAATTTGCAACACAGCAATGTCTGGGATTTCCCACCAGCCTTGGGAGCCTCCTATGAATGCTTGACACATTTCTAAATTCATTTTTCTTGAATTTTGCTGACTTCTGAGTATCTATTGAGAACATTAGTATTCATGGAGAGAGGCTTCTGTGAACTTGAGAAATTGGTGGAGTTGACTATGGACTTCAGTCCAACGGAGCAAGTTCCAGCTGAGAGATAGAGAGACTGCAAAAACAACACAGAGTTCCACCTGTGCCCCTGACTAGACCCATGTGCTATGCGGTGGAATGTCAGTTGTATCCCTCTTCATGACTGCAACACCACACTTGAGGGCTAGACACTGCTTCTCCTGTGTTGTATGGAAAAACTGACCAGAACGCAAATAGATAGTGGTCAAGTCAGTGGTCAGATCTCTCCTACTTCTCCCTCCCTCCTGCTGTAGTTCAGAGCTTTCTTGCAAACTCTCAACAATTTCCTAACACTTCCTGCTTCCCTCAAACCGTTTTCCTCATGGAGAACATTTTTGTTGCCCTGATGTACTGTAAACACTTTGTGACACACTTTTAAATATTAAACATCTATTATTATTTTACATGTGTTTTCTGTCTCTCAGAGGGAACCCTGGATGCGTGAGGAACCACAGGCCTGTGGGATTCTATCCTCGATAGAATTCTTAGCTCAATAGTAGACTCCGAGGGGATCTTCATCTCACCTTAAGCCAAAAGGGATGTTCTGGTAAGGCCCAGATAGCCAAGTGTGAGAAACAGGCAAAGCTGGAGGCAGGGAACAATGGGTAAGAGAAGTTTCATTCTCACTCCCTCCCCTCCTCTTCTCCCTCTCACTCTTTTCTTCTTCCCCGTCCTTCAGGCATGGCCCATGAAATGTTCCACTCACACCCCTCCTCTACAGGTCATTCCTTCCGACTCTAAGGATTGATGGAGGCTTGAACTGGGAAGTGCCCCGGCAGCGTGGAACAGACCAGTTTCCTTCAGGGACTTTTGGATTGGAAGCTGGACATGAAAATAGGTTTTTGCTAAATTAGCCACTCATGTGTTGGGGCTGATGCATCTTACCCTGAGGAATGTATACACTTGTCCCAGACAGAGTGCTGGAAAGCTTTCAGCAGAATAGTCCCAGGTTCAGATTCTTGAGAGAGGAATTTCCAAGAATGATTTTCCTTGTCTGGTTAAGCATCAAGTGTGGTCAGTGAGGACAACATTGCAGCCCAGCCTGGCTTCAGCGGTTCCCTAGTGCTATGTGAATGGCAGCTGTTCCTAGAGACAAGGAGGCGAGAGGTGGCTGGGGCTTGTTCCTTTGTCTCTCTGATCTTTCAGCATTTGCACCCAATATCTGGCTCCAGGTTTTTATTAAGACAAATTAGGATTTGTGCTACATTTTTTGTCTTAAATTTGTTCTTAGATAGTAAGAAATTATCCATCCTGTAACATAACCAATAGGGATTCTGATCGACTGGATCTGAGAAGGCAAAATTAAAATGCAAGACTGTATTTCAAAATTGCCTGTCAAGAAAGGATGAAATACAGCCCAAGAGCCCAGCGTAGTGCCCTGCAGTGTTAACACCACAGTGCCCTGCAGTGTTAACACCACAGTGCTCTGTAGTGTGCTCTGCAGTGTTAACATCGCAGTGCTCTGTAGTGTTAACACCACAGTGCTCTGTAGTGTTAACATCGCAGTGCCCTGCAGTGTTAACATTGCAATGCTCTGTAGTGTGCTCTGCAGTGTTAACATCGCAGTGCCCTGCAGTGTTAACATCGCAGTGCTCTGCAGTGTTAACATCGCAGTGCTCTGCAGTGTTAACACCGCAGTGCTCTGTAGTGTTAAATGTGAAGATGCTTTGCTGAGTCACAGCGCACACTCCCGTCCTCACTTTTCATGAACAGTTAACTCATGGAACTAGATTCCATAAACTTCTCAGAGGATTTTCCTGAAAATAAGAGTGTTCAGGGTCTATGAAAGGCTGGGGTATGGTCAGTAAGACACTGCAGGTCCTCCTTAGAAGGGTGGGGTTGGGAGTAGGCCAGTTTGCGGCAGAGTCAAGCTCAAGCCAGGGTGGGCCCTGGATCAGAATCCCTCTGGCTGTTGCTCACCAACTGTGAAGACTGGATGACACATCCCGATGAGATCTGAGCTGCACATTTCTCTGCACAGCAGAGCTGATCTCCAGAAGATGCCTCCAGGAGCATGCAGCCCACTGAACTATGGCTGGCTTTGCCATACCATGTACTGCATGGGGCTTTGGGCTCAGGCTATTGTGGTCTTCGCTGACAGCATTGTGTTTGCTTGTTTTTCAATGCTTCCCAAGTCTCCTGAACAAATGGTAGTGTTATTAGAGAAAATTCCAAACCTTTCATTTCTGGAAACATGCAAAAGAGGACAAGAGAAACCAAACCTTTGCAGAGTAGGGTGTGTTTATAAAACACTTCCATGCTGAACTTCTTTACTAGTCCTCTCGGAAGGGTGCCAGGCTATGAACTTAAGGGTTCAAGGAACATATTTTGGTATTAGCAATCTCATGGAACTGGAAAGGACCTTAAAAGACAACAGACAGGTGTGCCCTGCTCCTTAACAGCAGGCATCCGGCCCTTCTGAGCTTCTATCCAGCTTCTGGTGATCACTCCCTAATGCTTGATCACACACTTAGTCTGTAGAAGCAGGTGGTGTTCGTTGCTGTATTTCATCCTTTCTTAACAGGCAGAGTTTTGAAGTACAGTCTTGCATTTTAATTTTGCCTTCTCAAATCCAGTCGATCAGAATCCCCTGTTGGTGATGCTACAAGCTGGGTGAGAAGTTGTCAATAGAGTTCTCCATCGCTGGATTCTATCAATCCATTGGTGATATCTCATATACAAAACATCACAGAAGGGAAACTGGGAAGACAGAGGAATTTAGATGGATTGCATTGCAGCCAAGAGCAGAGTTACCCTGATACTTCAGTTAGCATCTACGCTGGCCAGCTCAGGGTCCTGACAGGATGTGTAATCAGCTACAGCCATGCCCTCTGTTCATACGCTACCCCTCCTGTCTGCAGAGGCCAACTTGCATCCTCTCCCTTCCCCCTAATAAACCTCCCACATGAGCTCTGTTGCATGGTGTGGCTTTCTTGTGCCCCTTGGTTCTAACCTGCCAAGGTCACTTTTCTACCTTTAAACTACAACACTTCACATACTTAATTTCTCTAGTCAATGTGGTAGCCATCCTCAATGGATAACTTTGTCCCTGTTTTCAGAAGTGGAGAATCAGAGGTGGAAAGAACGCACCTAAGACCAAACAAGGACTGCAGTCTATAACGGGACTGGAGGGACTCCAGTGGCCCATGTCTTTATATATATATATATATATATATATATATATATATATATATATATATATATATTCCTGGCGCTGGAGCTTTGAGAGAACTTGGGCTTGGGGCTTAAAGAGGCTGGCTCACTGTTGCTTTTTCATACAGTTCCCCTGAACCTGGAAACTGTCATTTCCCATGGAGAAGCCACCATACCTACCTTTACTGCACCTGATGTAGCTCAAGCTGCTTTCTGCCCACAGCTGAGATGATCGATGAGAGTACAGGTCAGACACCAAAGCAAGCAGCAGGTTCCCCATAGGATTAAAGAATGCCAACTCAGGGCCAGTGGGAACACTTGACAGGCAGAACCTCGGTCCCCAAAGTATGTGCTTGTGTTTAGTATTGAAGCCTGTGACTTGTTATCTTTTCCATCAAAAGGTGTGACTCCATCCTTTGATGGGGCCTGTCTTGCCGGTGGCTCATATAATCAGTAACCTTTGCTCATTCGCTGTGTACTGGTCAGACAGATCTATTGATTTCTAGCTGGACTTTGCTGGAGATTTCAGATTGCCACTAAAGCTCAGCCATATGTGGACTCAGCTCTGGTGGCCATATGTGGACTCAGCTCTGGTGGCCATTCTTTGGTGGCCCATCTCTGCTCACTTAGTCTCTCACTCTTCAGCAGGTTGGCTAAGCTGTTTGCCTGCCAATGACAGATTTCCAGTGGAGAGGGAAAAGGCAAGTTCATTTTCAAGGCTGTGACTGCATGCAGGCAGACAGTTTCTGTTCCATTGAGAGAATCAAGGCTTTGGATGTATGCAGGAAGCTTTTGTTCTACTGGGAAATCAAGTCCCATGGCTGATCCTGAGACTGCATGGGACTGAGTACCAACAGCAGGGTGAATGTGTTTGGGCTGTTAGAAAATGTAACTACTTCAGGAAGGAATGGCTTCCTACAGTGGCGGGTCCTGGAGGCCTTCTGGAATTTTATCCACATCTCTTTAAGT
Source organism: Peromyscus maniculatus bairdii (assembly GCF_049852395.1). Classification (NCBI taxonomy): domain Eukaryota; kingdom Metazoa; phylum Chordata; class Mammalia; order Rodentia; family Cricetidae; genus Peromyscus; species Peromyscus maniculatus. The sequence goes on along the minus strand of NC_134860.1, from coordinate 24,007,648 downwards.
CTGTTCAAGCTACCAGGGCCCCAGTTAACATAACTGATGGTGTTGTGCCCAGATTGTAACCCCCAGAGAGACCACCAAGGACGAACATACCAGAATGCAAAAGCAAGGTTTATCTGTTACAACTCATAACAGGGAACTCATCTCAAATGAGGCAGAGAAGAGTTCCTCTTTCTTGCGGAAGTTAGTTTTTATAGGCAAAACCCATAAAATTTCTTAGAGGGGAGGGGGTTAGTACGGGTCCATCCTTGATTGGTCCAGTTTTTCCCGGGCCTGGACTTTATCTTATTCTAGCTTATCTGTTTGCCCTGTCAGGAGTTTTACAACTCCTCTCCGGGGTCTGGAGATGTTATCTCTGGAGAGGGGCATCTCGTGGTTACCATCAGACATCCTGACTCTGTTCTTTTGTTCCTGGGGCTGGCGCCATCATTTCTGGGGACTTGAAACTGGCCTGGGTCTATCTATATTGAGATATCTTTGTCTAAGCCCCCCTTTTTGAGACAATAGAGTGAGGGTCTTCTTGTGCCTAGATCGCATCCCCAAAGCTGCCACTGGAGACTTTAGGTACAGAATGCAAAAGTAAGGTGTATTCTAAGTTTATAAGCCTCCAGGGAGGCTCTTCCAAATCTCTCACTCACAGCAGGGAGGTTGGAAGGAGTGCTCCCCTTTCTTTGTAAGGCTAGTTCTTAAAGGCACAGACCATATAATTCATTTTAACCCACCTCCCTTTTTAGTCTTTTGGTCGAATATCCTGACTGTGTTTTCCAAAGTCCCTGTAGCAGATACAGCCACCTGGGGAAAAGAGGTCTAAGTTCTTATCTACACTTAGGAATCCTGGTTTAAGTTTCTCTTTGTCTGTAGAGGATAGAGTGGGGGGTTTTTACTGAGGTATCACAATGGTTTAAAAGTAGTGGACAATTCAAAAGGAAGGCCTCCTGCCTGAGACACCCAGGAGGCTAATATTGTGGGCATTATCTACTGTATGCTTTTTGACTGTGTGCCTTAGTTTATTAAACTTGACCAGGGATAACAAATGAGTAGAAAATATACTTAAGATTACTGTGGAACTGGGGCAGTGCCATTCATGCTATATTCTGACAAAGAATTCAGCTTTATTCTGTCCATGTCCTGAGCATTTGAGTAAGGCTAAATTAAAAAATAAGGGACTGATGTGGTGGAAGAAATTCAAGACAGGTAGCATTAGACTGTGGAATAGGCATAGCTCATTGTGCTTATATGAGTCTACTGTGAGAGAGCACAACAACCAGAAAGATAAGAAAAATGGCGATTTGGTAAGGGTAATAATGTATATGGGTTTAAAGTTGCAGAAGAAGGTCATTTGTATAGAAGAGTGTAACCTTTAAAGGCATTAGTGAAGAAAACCTGGTGCTCTACCCTGAGGCAATGGCAACAGTTCCCTGAAGGCAAGATTCTATCTTCCAACTTGTGCAAATGCAAATTCATTGAAAGCATGGAGCTACTGAAGGGTTCCCTGCTGGTAGACAGCAGCTTGCAGATGTGTTTTCTCAGGTTTTGTCTCAAAGGTATGCAGAGGCTACTGCAGCTGTGGTCCAAGGCAGGACTGGAGATTGTTGGGGGAAACAGCATTTTGAACCGGTAGCTGAAATTGGTAGTGTTGTCTACACAGTACAGTTTTCACAGACATGAAGTACAAGTGTGTTTTGGGGTCATAGAAGCTTATATCAAGATCTCAGAATTTCACTGAGCCCAGGCAATCTGATGTAGAGGCAGAGTCCCTAAAAGGAGGGCCTTAGAAACCAGTTCATGAAACTAACAGGGAAACCTAAGTCACAGGAAGACTCCAGGACATTTGAGATTCCAGAAAGACAGCACATCCACCGTGAAAGCTGAAGGAATGGAATGGAATGGAGTTCACCAAGAGAGGGACTGTGTGTCCTATATGCAGCAGAATTAGGAGCATGGTGTTGCCTAAGGCTATGGGAGCCCAGATGAGTTCATCAAAAGTACCAGATGCCAGACATGGGACTGCAGGAGTTGATGTTTATTTTGGTGGGTTTCAGTTTTGCTCTGGTTTACTATTTCCTCGCTAGCCTCCTAAACCTCAATTTTGGGATGGGAATGTTTATTCTATAACATGGAAGTATGTAATTTGTTTTTTATTTTTCAAAAGAGAGCTTATAGTTATGAGATTGGAGGGCTTACAGCTATGAAATTGCCTGAAGTCTCAAAAGAGACATTAAAATGTAGACTTGTAAGTAGTAGTGCCTCGATGGGGAAGTTAAGAGATGAACTAAATGCGTTTTGCATTATGAGAGGAAAATGAGTCTTTAGGGGCTTGATGTGGAATGTTATGATTGAAATGATGGGTTTGGGTGTCGAGTTAGCAAGTGGTGGAGGAGTATTGACTAATCTTCATTGCCATTTTGGCTGAATTTAGAACCACACAACTCTGGGTGTGCCAATGAGAGTTTTTCCAGACAGTTTAGCCGAGGGAGGAGATGCACCCTAAGTGAGGCAGCTGTCTCAGGGGTTGGGGTCTCAGACAGAGGGACAAGAAGGAAAGAAGCAGAGAAGTGGTGTTCATATTCTACTTCTTTTTTCAAAAGATTTACTTTAGTTATGTGTGTGTGTGTGTGTGTGTGTGTCTGTGTGTGTGTGTGTGTGTCTGTGTCTGTGTGTGTACGTCCACAGAGGTAAGAAGAGGGTGTCAGATCACCTGGAGCTGGAAATATCGGTGGTTATAGGCCTTTCAACATGGGTTTTGGGAACTGAACTTGGGTCCTCTGGAAGATCAGGAAATGCCCTTAACCACTTATCATCATGCAGCCTCCTCTCTCCATATCTTCACTGAGGATGCAATATGGCCAGCTACCCTGGGCTCATGTGTCTTCCTTCCCCTCCATGAAGGACTATATTTCCCCACCACAGGACTGTGCCCTCACACTCTCTGCCTCATGATAAAATCTTTTATAACTTACTTTTGTCAACGCAAGAGAAAAGTAACCAATACAGGCATGTTAACACTCACCCAACAGTCACTGCTGTTGCTCTCACCCCCACATTCATATACCTTCCTTACTTTTATGTGATGTGTTTTGTCTGGCAGGATGTGAGCAGAAGTGACAATATGCTGGTTCAGGGGCTAGGCCACTGGGTGAGGCATTACTTGATCTGTTTGCATCTTCTCTGCTTTCCCATTTGAAGGGTTCCACCTCAGCTTGCATAATGGTTTAAAGAACGTAGATTATGTCATCCCAATCCCCCACTAAGTCTGGACTCAATCTGAAGCCCCATGTTATGCACAGCAAACCGTATCAGCAGGACGGTAGCTAGTCTGTAGCTGTGTAGATGAGACTGAAAGATCAACAAAATGTCATAGCCAATTTGCAGGTGGACAAGAAAGATCTGCGAACATTGGATAACACCAGAAATGTATGGCTATCTATTGCACATCCTTTTGTGGGAAGTACAGATTGACACAGGACTTCTGTTTCTTCTCACAAGCAGACAGAAGATGTGGAGAAAAAAGGGCAGTACACATATAGTTGCAGAACAGCGTGTGCCCAGTGCATTTGTTTCCTGGCGAGTCAGAAAAAATCAAGGAAAATGCACTCCCTTCTCCTTGCTTCCAAAGCTCTTGGGAATAATTTTTCATGCAGCTTCTGGATTTGGGGGTGTTCCTGCACCAGGTAGCTTAAGCTGCATAGTTTTCTTCTCTGCTTTATTTCCACAAGGGACTCTTCCATGCATCTTTACACCTGACTGTAACCAAGAATATGAGGTTCACTTCTGGGGGACATCTTAATCTCATTGATAAAAGAAATTGACTCAAGGGGAAGCTCCAGGACAATCTTGTCACATTATTGAGGAAAACAGTAAGGTTTGTTGAAAACCCAAGCAGGTCCAGGGAGAGAGCTGGGGGTGGAGGGGGATGCCTTTTAAATTAGGCAAAGGACATAAATAGCTAGCTTGCTAAGAAAGGAAAAATTCCTCCCTAGAATGGAAGTGGGTTAGTGAGCTGAGGAGAGAGCTCAAAAAGCATCTAGCCACACATTTGCATCCTCACTCTCACCTCTCATTTGTGCTTTGCAGACTTGGATTTATACCCTCTCTCCCTCAGATGAGGGCAGAGTAAAGGAAGCGCTTCAGTGCTCCTCTTCAAACTGGCTTCTTTCACATGTGGATTTCCAGGTAGGATTTCTGTCAGTTCTAACCCCTTTGTCACAAGATGGGCTGACGCCTTTTTCTCATGAGGCTCCAGCTACTGGGTCTATGGCCACCCTTGAGTCTCCACTGCTCTTATCCTGAGATCCTTCACCTAGTCACACCTGTGGTGCTCCATCATCTAGTCACACCTGTGGTGTTCCTTCACCTAGTCACACCTGTGGTGATCATGTCTCCAAAAATGATTTTGCTCAGAAGAGCTGGGAATGAAGGCTCAGCCACCATCTTTGAAAATCTACTCAATGCACTACAGCCAGTATGAACAATTCAGACGGCTCAACACTTGACCAATTAAGTGGTGTTTGCATTTAGTGACCACCCTTATAAACTGGGAAAATTAAAGAATTAACAATCGTATGTCATTAGAACAGTATCTTGAGTTTGGTAAGTGGTCAACAAATGTCATCATCATGACTATCCTTATTAATCAGTTTTTAATTGCTGTGAAATAATTTGGACACCTATAGTGCCTTGCCACCCTCAAGGAGTTATGTGAAGACAAGATGAGATACTCATTCGCAAACATTCTTTTAAAATGGTTTTAGAGCATCAAAATCATTTGATATATTGTTTCTAAAAGTTTCCCATGTGGACATTTGTAGTAGGGAAATTCCATCAAGTTGGTAGGGAGTGCTAGGTGGGAGACAGGCAGGTGAATTGTTTACAAAGTGCAGGACACCCCACACCATGTGTTTCTGTGAGTGAGTCAGACCTTGGATAAGTCAGCTGGGTAAGGAAACACAGTCTGTTCACTCTGCCGCCTGTTAGCGTGCTGCAATGCACGGAAAGTGAGATTTAGCTAAAATAACAAGTTTATTGTGGATGGATTTTGACTTTCCAAGCAAAGCACACATGGTGGTGTATTCCATCTGTGACGGCAGCACCGCTCAGACAGGATCAGGGCTGTGTACTGGGGGAACATGGTACCACTCAATGAAGTAGAAATGCCAAGAGGAAGTTCTCAGGGGATCATTTTAATTTTGATATGTCTCTGAAGTATCTACTGGACTTCTGTGTAGACTTACAGACTGTGTGAATATGTTAAATATGAGTTGGAGTCTTGAGACAGATGTGGAATGGGCAGAGATGTGTCATCCAAGCATCAACCTTCACTTCTTGCCTTGGACCAATCATCCTCTTCACTAACTTATCTGCACTTCATCCTGTCCATGGCCCCAAGCTTCACAATGGTGGCATTATCATCATCTCTGTTTCTAATGGTGGGGTGTTGAGGTGAATTGTTCCAACACTACTTGATGCCTTGATGCTAATCAGGCTTAGGCTTTTGGCACTGCTCTGCCATGGATCCATCCCAAGGCTTGGCACACTTCTTTCTGGTATAACGTGGGAAGCAGAAGCCGAAGCTGTTTGCTCCTGGGGGCTACAGGTGGCCTTGGGGCTTCCAGCTTTATTTGCCCATCCTTACTGATATTAGCCTCTTGTATCTGCTACAAAAGCCAAGCACCAGGATTCTGCCTTGCTATAGAGAGAAGTGTCTGAAGGAGATTACCCATGGATACCTGTGGTTGGGTCTCATGGGATATGGAAGAGAAGAAGGGCAGGGGCAGTGCAGACCTGTCTGAGGCACCAGGGGCACCCCACAAGAGACATCATATATCTAGAAGTAGTAAAAAAGGTTTGTGGGTATATTTGTTAATTTTTAATTGCTTTGACCAAGTAACCAGTAAGAGGCAACTTCAGGAAGGAGAGAGAGGGTTCATTTTGGCTCACAGTTGGAGAAGACACCATCCATCAAGGAGGGGAGGTGCATGGCTGCAGCACCGTGAAGCGGCTGGTCATACTGTGTCCGTAGTCAGGAAGTAGAGGGAGCAATCAGTAACTTCTGGGACCCTCCCTCCCATGAGACTCTACCTCCTAAGGGCTCTACAGCCTTCCAAAATGGTACCACCTGGCAGTGGGCCAATTATTCAAACACATGAACCCATAAAGGACATTTCACATTCACATCACAACGCTTCCTTGACAAAAATCTACATAGTAATTTATGGCCTTGGCATTTTCCTACCCAAGTGAAGACATTAGAAGAATTTGCTAAATTATGAGAACTGAAAGAGTAATTAGATGTATCCACAATAGAGAAAGTTGTAAAATAACTTTCTAATCTCTTTAGAGATAAACTATGTAACAGTTGTGACTGGGGACTGGGGAGATGAATGAGTCAATGAAACAAATCTGATCCTCAGAACCCATATAAAAAGCCAAGCATGATGGTCCAGACTTGATTTCCAGAGCTAGGACAGTAGCAAGATGATCCCTGAAGCTTGGGGCCAGCCTGCCTGCCTTATTTGGCAAGTCTGAGGCTAGTGAGAGATGGCCTCCCAAGCAAACACAGGCGATGGTGCTGGAGGTTATGCTCTAGCCTCCATACCAACATGCACACTCGTGTGTAAACATCCCTCCACACACATATACCTCATAGAAAAACATGCAAAAACACACAGTGAAACAGTAGGTGAGCCATTCTTCTTCCTGTCCCCACCTCTTTCCCCATGCCTGCCTTTCTGGGGGGAGCTCCGTTGGTAAATGCTTGCTGCCAAAGCATGTGGAGCTAAGTCTGTATCTCCAGAGTGCATGTAAAAAAAATCTGAATATGGTGGCACATGCCTGGAATTCATTGGTCAGACAATGTAGCTAAATCCGTGAGCTCCACATTCAGTGAGAGACTCTCTCAAAAAGTAAGAGCAACTGAGGAAGACACACAAGCATGAACACAAATGTGTATACACATTCAGTACTCACAAAAGTAACATCAGGACAACTTTCACATCAGTGTGAGGTATCCTAAAGCAATTTTAGCAGAACCTTCTGGACAATTCCAAAGACAAGATTCTGTGGGTGTGAGCTTCTACTTCTGTTGGAAGGGAGTTGTGGTGGGCACAAAACATTAAAGATGGCTATTGTAAGGATTTTTTAAGGCAACTCCACATAGTTAAAAAGAAGGTTTATTTTGGGGTAACTTACAGCCAGTAAAGGAGTTGGTTACAGGATCCGGAAGAGGTGGAGTGCAGTCCAGCTGGGTTCTCTGGAGAACTCTGCTCGGTCTGTCATCCAGCATCCACGATCACCAGGAACCAAGAGAGCCAGCACATCTGATCTTGGGTCTTAAGGGCTCCCATCTCAGGCCCGCCCCAGGGGCAGGTCATAGGTAGGCGTGGCAGTTACCAAAAGCCTCACTAGGGGTACTACTTCCAGGTCAAAGCTGGAACATCTACCCACTACAGATGGTTACATCTCCAGAATGTCTGTGTGACCTTGTGTAGCAGGCTTTCTCTTGGGCACCAACCAGCTCCCAAATCATGACATAGAGACTTATTAGTTATGAATGTGCATCCTTATCTTATGCTTGTCCCAGTAGCTCTTATAATTTAAAGTAACCTGTTTCTCTTCATCTACATTTTGCCTCAGGGATTTTTACTTTTCTTTAATTCTGTATGTCCTACTCTGTGTCTGGCTGGCTGGCTGGCAGTTGCCTGGCTGGCCTGGGGCATCTCCGTCTCTTTCTTCCTCATTCTCTCTTCTCTCCCATTCTCTTCTTCTTCTCTCTCTCCTACTTATTCTGTCTGCCAACCAGCCCTGCCTATCCCTCTATGCCTAGCTATCGGCTGTTCAGCTTTTTATTAGACCAGTTAGGTGCCTTATACAGGCAAGGTAAAACAGCAACACATCTTTACATAATTAAACAAATGCAGCATAAACAAATGCAACACACCTTTACACAGCTAAAGTAATATTTTACAACATAAACAAATGTAACACTTCTTTATATCATTAAAGTAATATTCCACAACAACCTTGGTCATTTTTTTCTGAGACTACTTTTTCTCATCTATAAAGTCAAGGAAATGGTGTTAAAGATCTCAAGGAGTTACTCTGAGATCCAATGACAAAATCCAACGAAGTGTGTGCTTGCTGATCACGCACAAGTGTGTCAGAGACCACCCACACTGTGTTCTCTTTCTACAGTATCAAATGTCTACCTCGGATCTGCACTCCCAAGAGCACTTGTATTTAGAGTGTCTCTTAGAGTCTGGGTGCTGGGTGTGACTATATGAGCCATATTTGGTTCTCGTGGGATGGATTCCTGTGATCCTTCCTTCCACTTCCTCATTCCAACTCTTAACAGGATGATCCAAGCGCTATGGTTATGAAACACCATCTCCTATTACGTGAGTGGTCCCCATCTGACCACGCTGTTTCAGGAAGTTAAGGGAGCTTGAGGAGGTGGGACTTAGCTGGGGTCAGGTATCATGGACTTTGGAGTTACAGAAAGATTATGGTTTTTGTGTCCTGAAATAGGGAATTAGACAAAGGCATGTAGATTGTAGCAAGAAAAACAATAGAATTTATTAAGGAAAATTATATCAGTGTCAGCAGGGCAAAAACTGGAGTTGCAGTACCACACCACATCCCACAGCAGCCTGAGGAGTTGTTTCCAGAGACCTCCACTTAAGCAAAGCCAGCATTCTTGGCTTCACTGAAGAAAAGAAATTTCAGAATAAGCAGGCCTAGAATTTATTAAAAAAAAAAAACCTTTAATATAGATTTAAGCACAAGGGTTGATAGGGTGGCTCTCAGGGAAAAGATGAGACACACCCATGTGGGTGGGGATTCCTCAACAGAAAGCCATTTTTCAATATCCACAGGTGGGGTTTTAGTGGGTTCTGACAATCTACCATAAAAGGTTTGCTAAGGAACATAAATGAAATCATAGGCTGGTTCCTGAAGTGCATCTACATAGCACAGCAGCAGAAGAGGTAAAAACCTAGGTCACCAGAGCTGCAGGGCGAGTTAAGAGGCCTTTACTGTAAACAAAATTTGATGTTCTTGCTTTTGAAATGTCTAGAAACTTGCAGCAGTTCATCAGGGAGAAGTATAAGGTTGTGTGTGCTTAGTCACAGTTTATTTAGTAGTCTGCATTCATATTGAAGGAAGAGTGTATCATCTGTACAAAGGGAACTGTTGTTGGCTGCTGGAATTCTTGTTTCTTAGCTGATACCAGGGCCCTCGCCTTTCTGTGTCCCCACACTTCCCTGCCTTTTTGTCCTGCTTCAGATTTACTTCCAGGCAGGGACAGTTTAATACAAGACAAACTTCTAAGGAGGCAACTGGGCCTGAGCAGAAGCTCAGTACCTCAGCAGCTCACCCCACTGCTTTAAGAGTTGGGGTTAACTGGGCAGTGGTGGCACACACCTTTAAACCCAGCACTCGAGAGGCAGAGCCAGGTGGATCTCTGTGAGTTCAAGGCCAGCCTGGTCTACAGAGCAAGTTCCAAGACAGGTACCAAAAACTACACAAGAGAAACCTTGTCTCAAAAAAAAAAAAAGAGTTGGGGTTTAAGATAGTTTTGTTTTGTTTTGTTTTTTAACGTCTGTGTGTCTGTGAACGCACAAGCCATGGCACATATATGAAGGTCAAAGAACAACACCTCTTAGTTTCTCGAGAGTTGGGACTTCTATTTTACTTTAGGCTTTTTAAATTCATGTTCACAGAGTGTGCTTCTCTGTGCAAAGTCCACGTGTTACATGTACATTCATGAGTCTTGTCTCCTTAACATCTTAAATTCCCTGCAAGGGTGTGTGTGCTTGTGCTTCTGTAACCCCAGCCGCAGGTCGTTAGGCGAGCTCTGGAGAGTCTCTGTGCCTGTGCTTGCTTTTTCACGTGCGCATTCCACAGTGGTAGCATTTTTCTTATGTTCTGCAGATCTCATTCTCTACCCTGCCCTGTGGCCTCACTAGGGGCATGCATCTCGCCCCCTCTTCTCTGTGTGTGTCTTTCTGTGTCTGTCTGTCCGCCTCCTTCGTGTATGCCATTAGGTGAACAGTCTCTGCAACAGATTTTCACTGCCATGAAATTCCTCATTGGTGCAGAGCCAATGGAGCTAAAGACTAGAACTGAAATCTCTGAAACCAGGAGCAAAAATAAACACCCCACCTCCCGTCCCCCTCCTATCCCCCTCCCATCCCCCTCCCAACCCCCTCCCATCGTCCTCTCACACCCCACCCTTAGATTGTTTCTATCCTATGTTTTGTCAGTGATCAGAAGTCTGATGATCACACCAAGAGACCTTGAAGCTACAGCTACGAGATAGAAGTGGATGTGTGGGGGTTACCACAAGAGCCTTGCCACACAGGCAGCTTTGCAGGAGAAAGAATGAAGACAAAAAGGTACCCTACATGCTTATTGTGTTGGAACACTGAGACTTCAAGCTGTTATGACGTCAGCACTGTCTGATTAACAGATGTATTACTCGTATTTCTACAGATAAATCACTAGTCCACTATTTACCTTGTCACTAACAGCATTCCATGTTTCTAATACACTATCACCTGGATAGAGGCTTTAACATCATCCAGTGTTAATAAGAAATAACAGGAAGTTTTCATACAGTAGGCAGAAAGATGTCTAGTAACGAAACTAGAGCAGAAATCATGCCTTCCCCTCTAAGAGCTACCTGTAGATTTCATTCAGACAACCCAACTAACCTAGGGTGTTTTATTAATGCCTAGTATAACATAGGAATTTAGTAAATATTTATTCAATGAATGTTACACCATTTAGGATTTATTGATCAAACTAGTCAGTGGAGAACACACTTAGAGTCTCTGCATCTTAACACACTGTAGCTGTACATGTTGCTTGTATGTCGGCTCTATGGGGATCTGTGGTGGATTTAGAGGGCACAGCTGCTCTCCATCTGCGTCTCATAGTCTTGCTCTTCTTTGTGTCAGCCTTCCATGAGGATTCATATTGGATTTGAGGGACCATCACCGTTCTATGTTCTGGGTCTGCCTTTGCTGAGACCTTTTCTTGAGTCTAGCAAAAGAAGAAAGACTAGGCAGGATCTTTAGGGAGTATTAGCCCAGCCTGGAAGTGTTGCATTCACTTCCCCCATATTCCACAGGCCAGAACTCAGTCCTGTGGTTTATATCCAGCTGAAAGGAAGTTGAGAAAATAGCCTAGCTATGCACACAGAAGGAACAAAGGTCCTGCTTCTGGTATGCTATGACCACTGTGACAAATTAGCACATGCTTGCTGCATGAAAGCTGCACACCTATCTCTCCCTTTTGGAGGCTGAACTGGCAGGGTTTGGATCCTAGGCTCCACAAAACTACATTAGGATCTTCTTCCATCTCTGCTCCAGATCTTACCTGAATCAAGCTTAGATTGCATTCAGCAAACTCATCAACCTAGGGAGAACATCACATCTCAAGATATTTTATCACATCTGAAGGTTCTTTTCCTATGTTTTTATATTAATTTATTTTGCATGTGTGCATGTGTATGTTCGTGGGCCCACATACCACACCAAGTACATGGAAGTCAGAGGACAATTTTATGAGTTGGTTTTCTTCTTACACCACGTGAGTCCTGGGTATCGAATTCATCTCATTGGTCTTGGTGGCAAGTGCCTTTACCCACTGAACCATCCCATTGACCTGAGCCTTTTCTCATGTAGGACTTTGTGCTCATAAATCCTAGGACTCAAGATGTAGACATCTTGGGCCTCCTGGGTGGACAAATCTTAGACAATAAAGACAATCAGGAAACAATCTGTAGAAAATAAACAGGTGCCCCCACCTCAGACGAATGAGTGATAACACAATTCTTCTGAATTGACAAGAGATCACCTCTGACTTTCTTTTAGCCCAGGGCTTGGGACTTGTACAAGAAATGCTCTCGTAGAAAGTCAAAAGGAAATTAAACAGGGCTCCAACGTCGAAGAAACAGGGCAAGTCTGGAGCATTTGGCACGAGCGGGTAACATTGGGGGTTTGGCAGAAATTCGACAATAGCCCGTTCCTGCAGGCTCCTTGGCTGGTTCCCTTAACTAAAATAAGTGAAAGTGTCTCTGTCACTCACATTTCTTCCAAGACGGAGGTGTAATTTCTACATGGTGCCTGAAGGCCTCGGTTATGAAAATCAAGGAATCCAATGGCAAAGCATCCCCATATGCACAAAATCTGTTTAGTGCATGTCCATTTTATAAGGCATAATTTAAAATATCTGTGTTTGCAAATTAAAAGGCTTTTCTACCACTAATTAAAATATACTCATTAGCTTTTGGCAGGCAACTGCTGTTCTTAATTTGAGAAAATAGATCTAGAAGAAAGGTTTAGAAATATTTCAAGAGAAAAAAACAAACTTTACCAAATGCGCAGATACAGCCCCAGACTAACTACGTTCATGGGAATGAGAAAGCAAATTATGCTTCAACTCTCTCATATTGGCAATCACATACTAGTAACTTCTAAAAATAACACTTTTCTTACCTTTCCAGATTTTAGGTTGGTCTGAGTTTAGTGGCCCTTTGTTCTCTCTCTAAGGATGTGATGCAGTCCTCTTGATTGAGGGTTCTGGTGACAGTCAGTAACTTCTTCTGAAGCTGTCAATCAGGAGACATGCAATGCTGCATAGTAGTTCACAGAGAGTCAGGCTTCGAGTTACCCTGTGAAGACCAGCACATCAAGTGAAGTGGGCCAGATCAGAGCTGCATATCAGAATCTATTCGGCTGTTGCCCCACTACTCAGCAGGATGACACTGAGGCCTGGTCCTCACTTTTTTTTTTTTTTTTTTGTGGGCCAGGGCAGCTTTGCACCTGCTTGACTACACAAACTTCTGATAGGAACTGCAACACTCAGCCTTCTTCCCCTTGAGGGTGTAGGCTGGCATCTGGACACTTGAGCACAGGCGAGGTATGGTTTCTACCTTCAGGACAGTATAGAGTATAATTTTAGCTAGAGATACACTCTGCAGCTCAGGAAGGACTTGAGCTTTCACTGGGTCAGATCATCCATAGTAGATGCTATGAGTATGTAGTGCTCTTCTCTGGAATGCATCCACAACCCTAAATACAGGTTCTCTGGATCGACAGGGACATGTGCTTGGCACTGTGTGATGATCAGTAAGAAGGATCACAGAGGCTCTGGGTACGAGACCTTTGCCACTCCACAGTGACTCTGGGCCATAACTATGTATCTTGGCCAGTGTTCTATTGCTGTGAAGAGACATCATGACTGTGGCATTTAATTGGAATTTCATTACAGTTTCCGAGGGTGAGTCCATTATCATCATGGAGAGAAGCATGGTAGCACAGACACAGACATGGAGAGGTAGCTAAGAGTTCTACATCTGGATCTGTAGACAGCAGGAGGAGAGAGATACCAGGCCTGGCTTAAGCTCTTGAAGCCCCAAAGCCCACCACTAGTGACACACTTCCTCCAATAAGGCCACACCTTCTAATCCTTTCAACTAGTACGACTCCCTAGTGACCAAGCATTCAAAAATATGAGCCGATGGTGATCATTCTTATTCAAACCCCCACACTATGAGAGCTTGGTACTTACTACTGTCCCATGCCAAGAGAGGCTACATTCATTTCCATGCAAGACCATATTTATCTCAGTATTGATTTTTAGAAATTTAGAAAAGATAACACTTTTTTGCTCAAATAGTTTATGATCTGTGGTGTGGTTGAGTAAAGATGGCAGTGGATGAAGTCCAGATATTTGGAGTCTGTACAGGACAAGTGAGTTCCCTGCTCCCATTTATTTGTAGATGTATGCACACGCATGCCTTGATATGCACGTGGAGTTCAGAGGACAATGTGTGGGAGTCAGTTTTCTCCTTCCCCAGTGTGGATTCTGGGACTGAACTCAAATCATTAGCCTTGCTTGCTAGTGCCTTTACCTGCTGCCCCATCTTATTGGCCTATTCATCTATCTTCTTGTTACCATTGTGAACAAGATTCATGCATGGCACCTGTCAGGGAAGTTGGAGGAAATAAGAAATTCTATGAACACTCATGCATTAAATGCAGGAACCTTTTAAGAGTACTGTCTTGATGTCACTCTCCATTGTCTCAGGCTGTAGAGTAACTGGGGAAGAAAGGAGGCAATGGTCATCATCTCCATGTTACAGACATGGAGACTGAAGCATGGCATCAACACATTCAGAGATCTGATGACTAATAGTAAGTGAAGGTGCTCAAATCACATCCTCTGATTACAAGCCTGTGCTCTCCAGACCACCAAAATTACATCATGTAGGAGAAAAGAGGAAGTAGTTGTTTTATAGAATCAGAATCTTCTTATAACACTGATTTTTTTTCAAAACCATCTCTTAGAGTACACATCATTACAGATGGGGACACCAGGTCACTCAAAATTCAAAATCAGCTTCAGAACAGGCATTCTCCTCATGTTCCCATCTTCACTGAGAAACTGTCTCCCAAACTCCTAGCAAAGACAACTTGCAAGTAATATGATACACTGAGCTGTTTGTATTTATGGATTTAGGAATTATAGATGTATATAAATATACATATATGTATATAAGAATAATTAATGGAAAAAGAGAGCTTGAACTTGAAAAAGAACAAGGAGGGCTATCGGGAGGGTTTGAGGGTAGGAAATGGAAGGGAAATGATGTAATTATATTATAATCTCAAAAAAATACAAGACATTTTGAAAATGAGTGTTTTGAGAACTCATCAAAACCTTGGGGACTTGACATTTGACATAACAAATTCCCTGTTGTGCATATGCTCAAGACAATTAAAAACAAATGTCTGCATAAAAACCTGTACATACTCATTGCTATGACAAATTAACGAACAAGTTGGGGATATCAATTAGTCATAAAAAGAAATGAAGTTCTGAAACATGTTGCGAACAGATGAGCCTTAAAAGCATTATATCAAGTGAAAGAAGCCAGACAGCAAATAGCGCATGTTGTGAACTTCTGTTGGTGTAAATGTTTAATAGGCAAGTCTATAAAGATAGAAAGTGTTTGAGTAGTTGCCAGAGCCCAAGAGAAGAGTAGAAAAAGGAAAGCCTAATAACTGGTATGGAATCTCTGATCCATGAATTAAAATGCCCCTTACAGGCTCATAAGGAATGACACCATTAGGTATGGCTTTTTTGAAGGAAGTGTGTTGTCATTGGGGATGGGCTTTGAGGTTTCAGATACTCAAGTTGAGCCCAATGTCACTCTCTTCCTGCTGCCTGAAAATTTGATGTAGAACTTACAGCTACCTCTCCAGCACCATGTTTGCCTACAAGTCACCATGCATCCTGCTATGATGCCAATGGACTAAACCTATGAACTGTAAGCCAGCTCCTATCCAATTTTTCCTTATCAGTGTTGCTGTGGTCATAGTATATCTTCACAGCAATAGAATCCCTACCTAAGACGTTATCATTCTAGGGTACCCAAATCTTTCTGAAATTAGATGGGATGATAGGTCCCCAACTGTGAATCTTACAAACTATTGACTTGAATCTTTTGATGCAATGTGGGTAAAGGTGTTTGCTGACAAGTCTGATGACCTGATTTTCATCATAGAGCTCACATGGTAGGAGAGAACTCACTCCTGAAAGAAACCTGCTCTTTGATATTTGCATATATGGCATAATACATGTAAGCTTATTAACACACAGGAAGGAGAGAGGGGGCAATAAATGCAAAAATTTTAAATTGTGGTATATAAATATGTCTCCATGAAGTCATTATTTAAATTATTGAAAATAAATACTGCTTGTAAAAAAATCAGTTATAAAAATAAAATATCTATGGCTACCACCCTTATTTAAAAGCTCATTGTACCATCTGATTTATGGACTGCCTCTGAGAAAAAGTCTATAGTGAGAAATCCATGGATGTCTCGGAAGAAGACTTATTTATTAAGGGATGAAATGGGGATCACAAGCTCACAAATACAAAATAAAGTAAACACCACTGTTGACCCAGCTGTCTTGCCATTCTGCCAAAGGGTGATGAGAACCAACCACAAGTCATGCTTCCACTTGCTTCTGCTCTGATCATCCAAGAGAGAGAGCACAGCCCCTCTCCTCAGTTCTTAAGTGGTCATGTATACAGACAACATCACACTCTAGGGCTTGCTACCCCAATGCCAATGGTTGAACAACAAATTCCCACAACAAAAGTCTACATTTTAAATGTCAAAGTCAAAAAGTGAAAATAAACTCTTGAAAGAAAATTGCTTTGGAAGAGAAATGTATATGTTTTTTAAAACAATATATTTTGATTTAATTTAAATGGCAGCCTTCAGGAATTATTTATGTTTAGTTTCAATAATCATTCATTATTATTTGTTGTGGTTTGATTGTGAGAAGTCTGTCATAGACTTACGTGTTTGAACATGTGGTCCATACCTAGTGGTACTTTGAGGAAGGTTGTGTAATTTAGGAAGCAGAAACTCAAGGGAGGGAGGGCCACTGGGTCAGGTCTTGAGGCTTTGGAGTGAGATGCCACTTCCTGCCTGATTCAGGCTTTCTGAGTTCATATGTACCATGACCAGCCATCTTCTGTTCTTGCCACCCTACCTGCTCCCCATCATGGCCTCTATCCTCCAGAGATTATAATCCCAAAGAAACCTTTAAATTGCTTTGTTAGGGTATTTTATCATAACAACAGGCAAAGAAACATGTTGGTGATGACAAGTGTAGCAGTTGCTGTGGTCAACCTAAACACGGTTCTGGGGCCTTTGGAACTATTTTGTAAGAGCAATGTGGAAGAATTTGGAAGCTTGGGTTGGAAACTTTTTGGCCCTAACACACTGGAAACCAACTGGGCCATTCTGATGGGAGCTTAGAAGACAAGAATGCAGATTGAAATTCAGACATTGGAAAATGGGTTCCTGAGGAACAAGGACTCAATTTGGCTAAAGTCTATTCAGATTATATTCCAGCAAGGAGTCTGACTGCATTCTATCCACACTGCAAAATCTTGCATAAGTAATGATTGAATTTGTTTGGCAAACGAAACTGTAACTGTTAAAAAGATTAGTGCTACTAAGGAGAAACCGCCTTCTTTGCATTGGGACAGTAAAAAAGTCTCCCAATACAGGGATACATCCATCAAAGCTTCCAGCTTGTGAAAATGGAAACCCATTTGAAAGGAAAGGGCATGTGTTAGAAAACCATAGGGCTTCTGGAAGCAGCTGCCTAGTTCCCTGATGTCAGTGAACAGGGGTTGTTGTGACTATTGTTCCTAGGAGCCCAGGCTCAACCCTGAAGTGGAAGCACGGCTTGACAGTATCATTCACATGGTGTTGGTTTTGCTGACATTTAACATGCCAGATTGAGGGACCATGGAATCTTGTGCCACAATTGCAGAGAGCTGCTAGGCCAAGCAATGTGAGGCAAGGTTGAAATCTTTGCAAGGAGGCCCCGAGAGATCACCATGAAGCTGTGAGGTAAATTATAAGTCACAATGGAGATCCGGGATGTTGGAGGGGGCAAAGCCATGAGATGTCCACTGGAGAAAGCTGTATGTTTGGAGTGGAGCCTGGCCAAAGGATAGGTGGAAGAGCTAAAGAGCAGAACCTCTTAAGTCTCTCAGAACAGATGGTCTCAAGGTGTTTGCTTTGGAGCTGAAAGATGTGGTGTCTGTCCTGTGGGTTTTGGTCTTGCTTTGGTCCAATATTTCCTTGCAAGGCCACCATTCCTCCATTTTGGAATGAGAATCTGTACTCTGTCATTGAATATTAGAAGTGTATAATTTGGATTTTGATTTTATAGAACATTGCAATTAAGTGATTTCCTTGTGTAGCAGTTTGAATAAGAATGACCCTGATAGGCTCATACATTTGAATGCTTGGTCATCATGCAGCATCACTACTTGAGAAGGATTATGAAGTATGGCCTTGTTAGAGTAGGTGTGGTCTTGTTGGAGGAAGTGTGTCACTGGAGGTAGGCTTTGAGGTTTCAAAAGTCCATGCCAAGCCCAGTATCACTCTCTTCCTGCTGCCTGCAGATCTATATACAGAACTCTTAGCCACTTCTCCAGCACCATGTCTGCATACATGCTGCCATGCTTCCTGCCAGGATAAAAATGAACAAAACTTCTGAAACTGTAAGCAAGTCCTAGTTAAATGTTTTCTTTTATAAGCATTGCTATGGTCATTGTGTCCCTTCACAGCAATAGAATAATAACTAAGAAAGAAATTGGTTCCAGGAGTGGGTTATTGCTGTGACAGGACTGACCATGTTGTTTGTTGGAAGAATATAGAAGATTTTGGGACTTTGTACTAAAAAAGTCATTGGATGCTTTAAGCCAGACATAATGGACCATCTTGGTAGGAACATGGAACATAGTGCTGAGGGTTATTTAAACTTTGGGGGCCCAGCTCAAGAAGTTTCAAAGGGAAAGAATATTAATAAATGGCCTAGAGACCATTTTGTGATATTTTGGCAAATAATATGGTTGTATTTTTTTTTGCCCTTATTCCAAAATCTGCCTGAGGTGATTTTGAAACTTTTGCATTAATGGCATTGGCAGAGGAAATTTCAAGACAGCCTAGTATTGACAGCATTGTGTGATTATTAATGGCCATTCTTATGTAGATCTATAATGAAAAGGAGTTAGCTGAGACAGGAAAAATAAAAAATGTAGAGTATGAGGAGAAAATGTGCATCAGGAAGTGTAATGGAGCTAAGTTCAGTGCTCAAAGTGATAAAAAGTTTAAAGAAAAGATTTATGAGAAATGGAATAAAGAGACCCCCCACTAGCTAACCTTCTAACTTGTAAAAAGGAATTAAAGAAAAGTGAGGAAACCATTAAAAAGCTGATGTAAATGTAATTGAACAAGGGGGTTAAGTTCCAGTGCCATCAAGGAGTGGAACTTGACAGCTTTGGGCACCTGGTTCTGGCTTTAGAATCACGGAAGGAAAGCATTAAGGAATCTCCATCAGCAACTAAGGTAGGCTGCTGAGGCTAGGCATGTGTCAGGAATGTCCCTGCATGGAGACTCAGGGAGGCCATTGCATGAAGCTGTGAAGATAAAGTCTGGATTGCATTTGAGACCCCAAGATGTTGGGGATGCAAGAGTTGTGGGATACCTGCTGAGGAAAGCTGCTAACAAGTAGTGGAGCCAGCCCAAGACAGAGAAGTGTGTTTCAGTCAACAAATCTGAAAGTAATTAGAGATCTGAAGAGTGCTTTGACATCAGATATGGGGATGCAGAATTTGGAGTTTGACCAGTTGGTTTTGGGTCTTGCTTTGTTCCAGTATTTCCCCACTCTGCTCCCTTCCCTACATTTAGGAATGGTAATATAAATCCTGTGCCATTATATGTTGGAAGTATGTGATCTGCTTTTTTATTTTGATTTTATAAAGGATTACAGTTAAGAAGTTGCATGAATTTCAGAAGAGACTTTGAACTTTGGACTTTCAAACATTATTCAGACTGTGATAGACTATGAGGACTTTTGAAGTTGGATGGAATTCATTTTTGCATTAGTATGATATTACTACAAGTCTATGGAGACTAGGGAGTAGAATGTGGTAGTTTGAATGAGAATGGCCTGCGTAGGCTCATATATGGACCAAATTTATCAAATGTCCCTTGAAATGCAGTGACAAAAAAGACTACCACCTCAGAGTGGGAAGGACAGATATAGAGCAACAACTAGAATCTCCCAACTTACATCCTGTTTGTTTTTATGTAACACATTAAATATTAATCAGTAAATTTAGATGAATGGATAGCTGTTGAGATAAGTTTATTTTAGAGAGGCAAAGATGAATTTAGACCACTAGATTGCTAAGACTTCATGAGTGATACAGGGCTTAGGAAAACAAGAGATGGAGGGAATTTTGTCATGCCCAAAAGAATACACACGCACATACCATACACCCCTGCTTATGCATACACACACACACACACACACACATACACGCACACACATACATACACACCACCACCACCACCACCACCACTACCACCACCACCACCACCACATACCACACAAATAACACATACAGTCCCTCCTATACCAAGTCACACATATACACAAATTACAGATATGCACACCACATACACTATACTTACAGTTATACACACATATGCCACACTCATGACACACACACACACACACATGTACACAGACATACTGCATATTATACCATACTTGTACACACACACACACAAACACACACACACACACACACACACACACGCGCGCGCGCGCGCGCATGTTCAAATATTTGTCCCAAGATGAGAATGACTTTGGTGAACCACTGGGGCATAATCAGCAAAGGACGGACCTTGGAGCCTATCACTGTCCAAAATGTAGTTGCTAGCTACTATGATTTGAAATAATAATTTTAACCTTTTTTCATCTCCATTTAATGTTGTGTAATATTTGTTTGTGGTCTAACAAAGCTTGCCGGGAGATCAAAGGGCAGAGCTAGCCACGTGTTAACCATAGAAGCCATGCGGTGGTGGCTCATGCCTTTGATCCCAGCACTTGGGAGGCTCACACCTTTGATTCTAGCACAACTGGGATTTGGAGACAGGAATATAAAGTGGGTGGAGACAGGATCTCAGCCCCTATTCAGTCTGAGGATTCAGAGAGGTAAGAACTCACTGGTGGCTGCTCCTTTGCTGATCTTTTGGATTGTTACCCCAATATTTAACTCCTGGTTTTTATTGACAAGACTAATTAGGTTCATGCTTTATCTGGTGTCAAACTTTTGGGGCATGAATTCACAAAAAAGCAGCTTGCCCATGGCTTTGCAGCCACAGGCACAAGCTAGAGCTGAACTTGGGGGCTCCTGCCAGAGTCACTGCCCTGCTAGCTAGGTTTTCCTTTTGTTCCCCAAGCCCTTTGAGCAAGTCTAGGATTTTTCTGCTGCAGCATCTCCACAGCAAATGCTACAGGCACCTGTGCTGCAAACACCACAGTAGTTAGCTGCTTTTGCATGTTCCCTCATGCAGATGGCAGGCTGTTTAGTTTCTTTTCTCCTGTGGGTTCTGGGCTTTCCCTAGATCCCCTCATCAGGCTACTGACGCATCATCAGTGCAGCTGTCCTCAGTCAGGCTGAGCACCACCTGTGTTCTCTGCTCAGATGTGCTACTCCTCCCTTTTCCCCATCAGCAGCAGATTTGGTGAGACAACTGGGAGTTCTTAAAGGTGGGAATTAGATTTTAAAAAAGGATAGTTTTCCCCGCTATGTAATGGGAGACAATATTATGATGGAGGGAGTTAGGTCTCTGTATGATTACACACTGGATAGTTTAAAAATGGAAAAATTAAATGAGGGGATAATCAGCTTAGCTGTGATTTACATAATGTTAGTTGTAGTCATTGTCAGCTTGATAATTCTTGTTTTATTCCTAAATAAGTTGGTTGATATGAGTGTCAAGATACAGAAGGCTTTCAAAAAGGCTACTACTGATAATATGCAAACCTTCAAAAAGTTTACTATTCAAAAGATGCAAGCTTTAGAAAATGTTACTTATGAGAATATACAAGCCTTACAAATAATTACTAAGGAGACCAAATAATTTTGACAGATAAGATAAAAGCTCAAGAAATATTTACTGCTAAAGAGAGCAAAAAAAGGTGACTGATAATATGCAAACTTTAGAAAAATATACTATTCAAATATTACAGGCCTTAGAAAAACTTATTAAAACAGATAATAGAGATTTTCACACCCAGACAGAGGAGTTTAAAGGAGAACCAACCTCACCACTACATTATAAAATAAGAAAGGAACAGCCTAAGGTTATCAAACAACCAAGCTCAGTTTATCCAGTCTACATATAGGAACAACTGTCAAATGACAGATATCCCCAAGGCTAAGGAAGCACTCATGGGACTCCAGTGGAAATGATAGATTTGAGGAGATTTAAGGACGTGAGCAATAGTCTCAAATGGTATGCCTTTTGTGAAGCAGATGTTAAATTCACAGGCAACTTGTAACAGAATTGTCCCACAATACTGGAAAGACTTGGTTACAGCAGTATTGGAACCTGGTTCTCAATTAGAGTAGAGGACTTGGTGGAAAGATGAGGCCAGGACCATTGAACAACAAAGTAGAACTAGAGGTATTGAAATCTCCCAACTTCTTGGAGAAGATGACTATGTGGATATACAAAGACAAGGTATATATGATGAATACACCCTGACTCTATACCATGCAATGGCTTTGAGTGTTTGGGACAAAATTGAAGAAGTCAGAAAGACAACAGAGGACCCAAAAGAAACTTTCACTGATTTTTTAGAAAGACTGACTTTAGCTGTAAATAGAACCAAAATCAGAAGCTAGACAAGTAATAATTGAATATTTGGCTTTTGAAAATGTTAATTCACAATGCAAAATGGTGACTAGGCCTTTAAAGGCAAGATCAGCACCCAAAGAGGAATGGATCCAAGATACAGCTAATATTGAATCTCATAATGATGGAAGATGCTTGGATAGAAGAGATGATTCCCAGAGACTTGAAGAAATATCAAAATATCAGGTGTTTTAATTAAGGCAAACAAGGTCACCTAAAAAGGGATTGTAGATGGCATTCCTAGAAACAATATTTTTTTCTAGAAATAAAAGAAATGGAAGGCCCCTGCCTTCTGGAGTATGCAGAAGTTATGGCAAAAGCTGATATTGGACCAATGAATGCAGACCAACAAGGGACAGACAGGGAAACCCTTTGCCTTAAGGAAACACCTTGAGGGGCCCCTCACAGGCTCCCGTGTCAAATTTGGTTCAGTCATTCCCTGTCACCATGGGGGAAACTCCTCACCAGAGTATGAAAGGACCTAATGCCTATTATTAAAAAACCACACAGTTCTGGAAGATAGAACAGCTTTAGGAGATAAAACAAAAATTTTGGGAGAAACCATAAAGGGAATATTTTGGCAGACTTCTATAAATGATCTAAGACCAAAGCTAATGGTATGAATAAATGACATTGTAATTGAAGATCTTATAGACACAAGGGTAGATGTAACAATACTTGCACTCAAATCTTGGCATCCAAATTGGCCTCTTCAGGAGGTAAATGTTAACTTTTGGGGATTGGAATTTTATCCAAGGTAAAACAAAGCATGAGATGGGTCAAATATATAGGTCCAGAAGGAGAGAGAGAGGAAAATTAAAGCCATATAGGGCTCATATAGCAATGAATTTATGGGGATGTGATTTGTTATAGCAATGGAATACTCAGATTAACATTCCTCCAATCTCAGAAGCAAACCATACGCTGATGTACATTTCTGGGAAGAATATTAGAAGATATTATAAAGAACAGTCAATGACCATTCAAGTTGCACAAAAACAGGGCACAAAAGCTATTGGTCTTTCAAATGTACCAACAGCCCTACTTTTAAAATGGTTGTCTGACAAACCTGTCTGGATGGAACAATGGCCTTTGACATCAGAAAACATTATAGATCTTAGAACAGCTGGTATAGGAGTAGCTAAATACTCAACATAGCGAGAAACTGAACAGTCCTTGGAATTCTCAAGTATTTGTCATTAAAACAAAATCTAGAAAATGGAGAATGATAACAGATCTAAGAGCTATCAATAAGGTGATTCTGCCAATGGGCTCTTTACAGCCTAGAATTCCCATGCCTTCTCTATTACCTAAAGGATAGTCTATTATAGTTATTGATTTAAAAGACCAGTTCTTCACTATACTTTTACAAGTAAAGGGTAGAAAAATTTTATTTTACAGTGCCTACTTATAATAATTCTCAGACTGTTAAGAGATATCAATGAAAGTTTCTACCAAAAGGGATGTTCAACAGTCCCACTATGTCCCAATATTTTGTATGACAAACATTAGAAATGATTTGTTTTCTCAATCTATATGGATGATATTTTACTAGCCTATTCAAATGTAGATACTTTAGAGAAAATGTTTGAAGAAATAAAGGAAAATTTGCCTTGTTGGGGATTACAAATTTCTTCTGAAACAATACAAAGAGGAGATTCTATTAATTATCTAGGATATAAAATGGGTTTACAAAACATCCAGCCCCAAAAGGTATAAATCAGGAGAGATCATTTGCAGGCTCTTAATGACTTTCAAAAATTACTGAAAGACATTAACTTACTGTAACCCACAATTTGATTAACAACTTAGGAACTGAATAATTTGCTTAAAACCTTGAAAGGTGACAAGGATGTAAGTAGTCCAAGAGAATTATCAGCTGAAGATGAGAGATTTGGCTTTGATAGAAAAAAGAAATTACAAGATGCACATGTGGATCATTTGGATACAAATCTTGATTACATTCTTGCTATTTTAACCTTCTACACCTTCCCTTACAGGAATTTTAATGCAGAGAGCAGATAATATCTTATAATGTATATTTTTACTTACAAAAGTAGAAAATTAAAGAACTTTGTTGAAAAGGTTTCTGAGTTGATTATAAAAGGAAAATTGAGACTTCATTAATTAGCAGGAGTAGACCCAGCAGAAATTGTAGTACCTCTTACTAATGATAAAATTCTCTTTGTAGGCAAAAAATGGACATTGTCAAAGAGCTTGCACTGATTTTTTTTTTTTTTTTTTTTTTTTTTTGTGGTTTTTCGAGACAGGGTTTCTCTGTGTAGCTTTGCGCCTTTCCTGGAGCTCACTTGGTAGCCCAGGCTGGCCTTGAACTCACAGAGATCCGCCTGGCTCTGCCTCCCGAGTGCTGGGATTAAAGGCGTGCGCCACCACCGCCCGGCCTTGCACTGATTTTTTTGGGGAAGAGATTAACAACAAATATCCCAAAAGTAATAGAATTCAGTTTATAAAGAGAACTAACTGGATTCTTCCTCTCATTGTAGAGGGAACACCAATTTCTGGAGCCCCTACATTCTATAGTGCTACAAAAAAATCAGGAAAGGCAGGTTATAAATCAAGAAATTTGAATAAAGTGGCTCAAAGTCCTTATGATTATGTTCAAAAGTCAGAATTACATGCTAATCTCCTGGTATTATGAGATTTTCTAGAACCTCTTAATATAGTTACTGACCCTCAATATGCAGAAAGAGTTGTTTCACATATTGAAGCTGCTGACC
The DNA here is from genome assembly GCF_049852395.1 of Peromyscus maniculatus bairdii. Lineage (NCBI taxonomy): Eukaryota > Metazoa > Chordata > Mammalia > Rodentia > Cricetidae > Peromyscus > Peromyscus maniculatus. Next base: position 23,982,597 of record NC_134860.1, on the reverse strand, counting down.
TTATTCCAGATGATACAGAATTGTTCTTTATTTATTCAATTACAAGAAATAATCAGAAATAGAAATCATCCCTTATATATAAAACACATATTAGATCCCATCCAGCTCTGCCAGGCCCTCTAGCATAAGGAAATGGTGAAATCGATCAACTATTAATAGGAAATGTGCTAGAAGCCTCAGAATTTCATAAGAAACACCATGCCAATAGCAAATATTTGAAAAAGGATTTTTTCATCTCTTGGCAACAAGCCAAGGGAATTATAAGAAAATGTTCTACTTGTTCTTTGTATAACCCAACTTCACTACCTGTACGTAGTAACCCAATGGGTACTCAAAGAAATGAAATTTGACAGATGAATGTGTTTCATTTTACAGAGTTTGGAAAAATTAAAATATGTACACCATACCATAGATACATATTCAGGATTTCAATGGGCAACTGCTTTGAGTTCTGAAGAGGCTGATTCTGTAATTACATATTTGTTAGACGTTATGGCCATCATGACTATACCTGTACAAATTAAGACTGACAATGCTCCAACATATGTCTCTAATAACATGAAACAGTTAGGTTTTTGCACATTAAAACATAAAACATATTACAGGTGTACCCCACCGTTGTACAGAGCAAGCACTTATAGCAACATCTAGTTGAATTCTAAAAGATATGCTTAACAAACAGAAAGGGGTAATAAAGACCCCCAGAGATAGGTTACATAATGCTTTATTAACTTTAAATTTTCTAAATGCTAGTAAGGAACAACAGCTGCAGAGAGACATTGGATAATAGGAAAAAAAATTACTGAATTAAATCAGACTGTATACTTTAAAGTTGTGTTGACCTCAGAATGTAGACCAGGATATATGTTACATTGGGGAAGAGGTTTTGTTTTTGGTTCCACAGGAGAAGAAAAGCTATACATACTATCAAAATTGATAAAGATTAGATTTGAACAAGAGAGACATCTTGATTAGAAGAGATGATATTTCATCAACAAGCAAAAACATTCAATATAAATTAACTTATAAGACTAACAAATGCTTTTCATTTGATCAGATGTAATTTGCCAAAAAAGGAAACTGCCCAAAGTTCAGGTTGGGGCAGGGTTTTGTTTTTGTCTTTTCAGTAGAATTAAGGTATCTAGCTAAGGAATTTGAAGACCACAGGACAGATGAGACATCTGAAGAAAAAGGATGAATCACCCAGAGAAAATGTCCCAAGAAACAGAATAAATTGGCCCACTGGTGTATCATATTTCCAAAAGGACAAAATTTCATAAATCTTCCCAAATGTTTGTTTCTGCTATTCTCTATAAACACATAATGCAAATGGTATATTCTGTAGAACAAATTCAAATAAAAATTAAAGTTAGCTTTGGAGTTGGATTAGGGATCTCTCCTTCTCTAAATTGAAGCATGTTGTTAAAAGAAAATTCGGAGTATCTGTTTCATATCAGAAGAGCTACCTCATATGGGACAGAAGAAAACCAAAATTGAGGGACTATTATTATCACAAATCTCTTTCCCCTCAAATTTATTTTGACTTTTTAAAACTTTTTTTTAGGTATATTGCTATCTTAAAATTTAAACTTTCTGTTTTGATACTAATGATGTTTAAATTTTCTACAGTGAATGATAAACTTCCTAATAGCAATCTCTGAAGTCTCCAAAGAGATGATGGAGCCCCACAACGATGATTCCTTCTGGACTATGGTAATGCCACTAATCTGACAAATACCACCCCAAAGATCATCTTTGGACTACAAACTACTCACGACAATTTCAAAGTTGCTAGCTGAGATGATCCAGTCTCACAGAGTACTCTAGCCAGGACTTTAGACAAATTTGCACTTTCCCATTACACAAAGAATGGACAACAAATGATACAGCAAGCTGCTCCAGAGATTGACAATTATCCCAATTGTTTTTCAGGGTCCCCTAAAGATGCCATTGTCCCCAGATAGCAGGAAGTAAGTTTAAGAACATGATGCCCATATTCCCAAGAGATGGGATGAGCAGTTTTTGGTCATTCTGTGGGTTATGGATAGTTGTCATCATTTAGGGGGGGATGATTACAAATTATTATTGGGAATGGTCAAGAAAAAGTTGAACAAAGATTAGGGATCTTGTTCTAAAAGGAAAAAGGAGGGATATGGAAATAGTATAAAAGGGTAGATTATTGAATTTACTTTTAAACCAAAAAAGCAAATACTAGTTTTAAATATTTTACATTGGCTTGTATTTTTGTATATTGATACAAATTTGAGGTTATTTTTGTTATACTGTATATAAGTTATGTTATAGAAATGATAGTATAAAAGGTAGATTATTAAATCTACTTTTAAACCAAAAAAGCAACTACTAGTTTTAAACATTTTACATTGTGCCGGGCGGTGGTGGCGCACGCCTTTAATCCCAGCACTCGGGAGGCAGAGCCAGGCGGATCTCTGTGAGTTCGAGGCCAGCCTGGGCTACCAAGTGAGTTCCAGGAAAGGCGCAAAGCTACGCAGAGAAACCCTGTCTCGAAAAACCAAAAAAAAAAAAAAAAAAAAAAAAAAAAAACATTTTACATTGTTATGGGTTTTTGTATACTGATAAAATTTAAGGTTATTTTTGTTAGAAAATACTGTACATATACATCTACTCTTATTCAAGGTTTTGTACCTATACAACTCCTATAACAATGTAATGCAAATTTCTAGTCCTTGAAAATGATTATTACAAACTATTTAGGATAATAAAGAAATACAGGTTAGTAGTTAGTCACCTATTACAATCAAACTTGTAGTCATGTTAGGTATGTTTTCAAGGTCAAACAGAAATGTATTTAAGTTAGGCAAGTGGTCTTCAAACATTACAGAGATCTACAGAATGTGGCATTTAAGATGTTTTTTATCACTTGAGGTTTTTTTTAATGACAATGAGACATTTCTGCTCCTGGCAGTACCAATCTACTTCAAAGAAGATGGTGGACATCAAAGAAACTCCATATGGAGTTTACCTTTGTTGTGGCAAAAGTTAGCCACTGGGCAAGGAACTGTCCTTGCCTCAACTACTGAGAGTATGCTGTCCAAATTGAACAAGCAGGACACAAAAGAAAGTGACTGCTGAACTTTGCAAAGACAAGGCAAGACAGTCTTTCAAAAATACTGCTTCACAGAAAAGTCTGAAAGATATTCTAGGCCTTTAGGCTGAAGATGGATGCCCCAATGTTGTAGAGGAAGCTTGGTGATTATCCAGACAGCCAGCTGTTTCTGTCATTTCTTAAATTTAAAAGTTCTTTGCTTTGCACTTTTTGTTTACTCAGGTAATATTACATCATTCTCAGGACTCTGATGAAGTTGAAAACCAAATAGTTATAGTTTTCCTTATTACCAGATTCAGAAAAGAATCTCACAAAAGAGGTGTAAAGTGTATAAGGTTGAGAGACATAAAAAGATAGTTTGGGGTTGGTAATGCAAATTAAAATAGAAAGTAAATTAGGTACAACACTTTGGACTCACCAAGATACGATACATAATGGAGTATTTTCTCTGAATTTGTCAAATGCAAATGGACTAGACATTGTTGATGTAATTATTGCCTGCATATATTTATATATAGTTATTGTACTTATTGTATATAGTTTTTCTATGTTAGTTAAAACCTTCACTTTTTATTTAGACAAAAATGGAGAAATGTATGGAATTTTGTTTGTGTTCTGATAAATAAAGCTTGCCTGGAGACCAGAGAGCAGAGCTAGCATCTAGTTAATCATAGAGGCCAGGCAGTGGTGGCTCCCACATTTATTCCTTGCACTTGAGAAGCACAAACCTTTGATCTCAGCACTTGGGAGGCTCATGCCTTTCATCTCAGCACAATTTGGAGGTAGAGACAGGAATATAAGGTGGGTGAAGACAAGATCTCATCCCCCTTTCAGTCTGAGGATCTGGAGAGGTAAGAAGTCACTGGTGGCTGCTCCTTTGCTTCTCTGATCTTTCAGGTTATTTCCCCAATATTTGACTCCTGGTTTTTATTGATAAAACTAACTAGGTTCATGCTTCAATTTAATAGACAAATGGCACCAAGAAAAGTGACACATTTTCTTCATTCATTTCATAAGATTTTATTTAATACTTATAATAATGTTCTAGGCTCTGTGTGAAGCTAGACATTTGGACAATAGGCAGTCCTTCCCTGTGGAGATAGGGCACAGACTTATGAGCTCTGTGAACTGCCTGTGAAACACTCTCTTACATCTTATGAATGATGGGGACCAGGGAGTATTCCTTGGATGAGATCATTGAGAGTGAGTAAAGCCAATATTGTAAATCTGAGTGTGGCTTCATGAATCATAGACTTGAGTAGGCTCTAAGTAGTGTCAAATGTAGGGAAGGCACATAAAGTCCAAATGGAAAGAGCCACACAGGAATTTTGGGAAATCTTTTAGTTGTGACCAAAAGACATACAGTAGTGACTCAGACTTTACAGGAGTTGGCAGAATGGAAGCAGATGTGAGGGGACAGAGCTGGCTCTGGCTCTGTAGGCACATGGAAACCACGTGGCCTGTAGGACCCTCTGCTGTGGGAAACTTGAAGCATGGCCATCTTTGACCTCCTTGAAAACACCCTGTCATCATTCTCAGTGGCACCTTCCACTGCCTTTGTCTGCCACTGGGAGATGCTTAGTTCAGGTATGCTCCTTTGCAGCTATTTACTGAACTCTACCTTCTGGTCTATAGATACCCAGCATGCTGGAGTTTCCTGGTATCACAGGTGGTTCTGTGTTCAACTCTCTATGCCCACCCACTCTGTGTTCCATCTTGTTCCAAGAGCTTCTCATCCCAGGTGACAAGGGTGCCCATAGCTTTGTGACAGGATGTAGATGGGAAAAAGTGATACCAGATGGAATACCAAAAAGATTTCCTTTCTCACAGGAGCTGCAGTTTAGTTCCATTTGTTTATTGCATATCCCTTGTCTGCCCCCAGGCAATATCAGCTATGTGGCAATGACCTCACTCAGTCATTTCTGCTGTAAGTCACCAAGCATCCAAACATGCCCTTTCCATAGGGCTTAAACATTTGCAAGTAGCTTTAAATATTTTAGATAAATACAGAATGATTAAAATTGAATGAATGGATAAAGGATAAATAAAAGAATATGAAGCTAAAAATAATCATGCTATCTTCTCTCTCTTGTCCACATAAAATTATTGTATATCTGATGTCACCTTGAAGTGAGATTACTGTCACACATATTTTCACACTTTTGCTGTCTTCTTCACTTGGGAATTCCACAGCAGCCTGACACACTTGTTAATCCTTGACAAGCTCCGGAGGGGAATCAGTTTCAGCAGGCATTTGAACGTGTTTACAATGTGTTTACTTTTATGTTTGTGGCTAATGTTTGATAATGTCAATTCTGGAGCTTGGGAGTTTCAACCCTTTTAGAACGGATATTTTGTATTCAACCCACAAAAAGCTTTTCCTGATATTTTAAGACCTGGAGTTACTTTATGCAATCCAGAATTTGTATGCATTTATATTTTTACAAGTTACCTTATAGTACTGACTCTGCATATACTTGTGATCTGCCTCACCTAATGTAGCTCTTTTATCTTACAAAGGTCTTCTCAATCGCTCAGGAGCATATTCAGCTCTGGAGGAGCCTTCGGGCAAGAAAGTGTTTTCTGGTCTTTATCCAAAGGTGCTTTCCTGTGAGCCTGGTCCCTTTGGCACACCTTTGCCTACTGTTAGTGGACCCTTCAGTGCATGTCACAAATGCTTATGTCAGGATGTTGAGGTGCTGGGCCTTTAGCTGTTCAGCTTTCCTCTGGTATTGAAGCTGTTGAGTAAGTTTACAGACTGTGTCATCTAAGCCTATGCCTAGTTTGATTCTTGCCACAGACATTGCTGGCAAGTCCTCATACATAACTTCCTGTTTCTTCTTTGATAGCGAGCTCATTGAAACTTGTATGCTAATTTAGAATGCAATAAGGTACAATGCTCAAATATGAAGTATGTCTTCAAACCTGTATAAGACAGCCACTCACATTGATGACAAGACTTGTTTTTAAATAAGTATAATTTTAATAATTCCCAGGCTCATTTTTAGAAAATGGCATGATATTTTCATTATTTTGATAAGAATTTTGTTAACTTGAAAAGTGCTAATCTGCTTGCTCCACAAACATGTAGACGTTATAAAAACTATTTTCATTGTGTATATGTGTTTCCCAAAGCACCTTTTGCCCTTATATTGATCACAGTTAACCTCGTTTTACATTGGACTTCATTCTTTCCTTCTTCTGGAAAGTGTGGTTGGAAAGGAGATGTAGGCAATGGTTCTGTTCTACCCACTGTGGGTTGTTACTGACTTGGGGGTAAGGAAGTTGCTGGAGGAGTCACACCTAGATGCTTAGGCTTTGGGATCAGAAAAGTCTCACTTTCTCCTGATCTTCTTTCTTTTTCAAAATCTTTCCTTTTTCAGGATGCTGTATGTTAGAGTAGGAGGACTAAAATTGCTTTAATGATTTTTCAGTGCCCTTCCAGGACTAAAGCTGACATCATGAAGGGCTGACTAAAAAGACAGAATACACAGGGCACATGGAGACATTTCTGTCACTCCTGGATGACCCTTCACTTGAACTCTAAGACTGTTCAGATCATTTACTACTAAAGCCAAGTGGTGTTGTACTTCTCATTTGAAGAAGAAATACAGGACAGGTACGTATAGGCATAATGCTTACAGAACAGGATGGTAAGAACTGGCAAAGAATTAATATACAGAGTTTTGAATAACCCCATTGACGTGCTGAGTTGATTGGAATTGAAGTACTGTAGAAAGACAGGCAAGTGATTGGGACCTGAAAAGTAAGTGGAACTCTTCATCCTGGAGTCTGGTTGATTGAGGCTTCTCCCCAGGTGAAAACCAGCAATTCTGGCACAGTCAGCAACATTTGCTGTGAAGATTATTTATGCAGAAACAGTATTCTGTGGTGGTATTCTAATTGTACTGAAATGTGATTTTGATTGTATGTTAATAAATAAAGTTGCCCGGGGGTCAGAGCTATTAGAGCCACAGACAGAGTGTGGCAGTGGTGGCACACGCCTTTAACACCATAGATCTCTGTGTGTTCAGGGATACAGCCAGCATTGGAGAAATATGCCTTTAAGACCTGGGGGGCTGTACATACAGACAGTGATGAGGCAGTCACGTGTTTGGGTTTACAACCAATGAGAAGGCAGAATGACTATGAAATGACATACACACAAAAGATAGCTCTCTTTCGGGAAGCTAAGACTACCGCAGGAGGAAGGGTGAGATTTTAGCTCTGAGCTCTGATCTCTTGGCTTTCTCTTTTACATTGGTTCTGTGTTTCTTATTTAATAAGACGGTTGGTTACATCTACATCATTCCTTTTATAATAGAGATATTTTCAAATAAGAATGTTAAAATTCAGTGGACCATGCTTAAAATCTAGACATAGATGACCTTAAAGTATGGCTTTCCTCTTCCCAGGTGTCTTCTCAGAATCTGAAGATGTTTATGTCAACTTCCTTTAACAGTGAGGATACCCTGACTTCCTGCCCTGTGACAGAGAGATTTTCCTTATTATCCCCAGCCCTGTCCACTGCATCTCAGGAACTGCCCCAGATCTCTTTAGATTCCTCAGCATCCCCTTGCAAACAATATTTTCAGAACTCATCAAAATCATACAAAGGAGTGTTAAAAGGACAGTAAGTAGTGACTGTCTGTCCTTTGACATCTAGGGATGCCTTATTGTTTTCCTGAGGGCCATTGTCTTTATTGGGTTAAGAATATATTTTTAATGAACTCCAGCTCTACCTCATGCTGGCTCACTCTGAAATTCTTTTGTGTGATGAAGCTGAAGACTTTAGTGCAGACTGCAGAGGAAACCTTATGGAACAGTTTCACCCAGCCATTGCCGACAATGTTCTGCCCTGCCTCCTCTTTATTAAAGGCTTCTACCTAGACCTGGAACTGAGCTGTTATTCTCAGCTGTGTTGATCACTGACATCAAATTCCACTGAAGTATCTGTTCCTACATGGCTGTTATTTTTCTGGACTGTGACCAGCAACTAAGCTTGAACTATACCATTTTTGGATGCCACATAATTCTCTCAGAAGAGTGGCACAGTGTTCCACAAACCTCAATAAGGAAGCACTGTGTTCATGAGAGGCTATTTTTTCCTGTATGAATGTCACAAATGCTGTGGGTTTTTTCTTTGGAAAGGAAATGGATCAATCTTTGTCCTCTTTCAACTTTGAAAGTGATAAAAATCACCTGCAAGTAGAACTGACTGGAAACTTCACAAGTAAAAATAGAAAACATCCTGCTCATCACAAGTTTCCATTCTTCCCTTCCTCTCAGCTCCACAGAAGTTAAGAAGTCTTGAAGCCAAATCCTGCATTTCACTGCAGAAGGAATGGGGTGGCACAAAATGAAAGCACCTTTTAAAGTTTAGGAAGAAACATATTTTTCTACAGAAACTTCTGGAACATATTCTGGACTAGCTCAGAACTAGACTCCAGAGTGTCAAATGGAAAGAGGAGGGGGTGTGTACATAACACACACACACACACACACACACACACACAGAGAGAGAGAGACAGAGAGAGACAGAAACACAGACAGAGACAGAGGCAGGAAGAGAGAGACAGAGAGACAAAGATAGACAGACACACGGAGAGACAAAGAGACAGAGTCAGAGAGAGAGCCTAAATCAAAGCAACAGAAAGAACGGGATGGGGCAAATCTGGCAGTCACATGGGTAAGCCTTTTCTGTGGAGATGTTGTTCCTGCCATGACTGCACTGTCCTGGTCTTCACAACAATCAATGTGTGTATGTGTGGGTATCTCTGTGTGGGTTTGTGTACATGAGTGCAGGTGCCCACAGAGACCAGAAAGGTGACAGATCACCTGGAACTGAAGTTACAGGGACTTGAGAACTAACCAACATGGGTACTGGGAACCACACTCTGATTCTCTGCAGGGGCAGTACACACACTCAACTACTGAGTCATCTCTTCAATCCATTGGTCTTATTTTTCAATGTGACAAAAAATTAAGGCAGACTTTTGGTCCTGTAGAATGCTGGGCATCTTGTTGGAAAGGCAGCTTTTGGAGGAGACAGGGTCTAATGCCTTGCAGCAGAGGCTCTTATGAAAGAGTCCCATTGTGCTGATAAGGCTTGACAAATCTGCCTTTAACAGCAGGATTCTTAGTAGGATTATCCAGATTAACTTGCTGAACCAAAGAATGGCATCTTCTTTTATTCTGGTTTTTAAAAAAAAAATGAAGCCTAATATTTAAACCCAAGCCCTAGATGGTTCACATAAAATTTGACAGTTGGTCATTTAAGGAGAATTCAGTGGTTTCAAATCAACACTGGTTCAATTCAAAGTGAAAGGCTGGCAACTCAGAGAGGAGAAGCACACTTCAAGTTCTAAGAGGACTAGGATCCTTGGGTCCTTCCCAGAACTGTTCATAACTATTCCATAGAAATGGACTGTCTGCAAATGGTTCTTAGTGCCACCAAAGATTGGCATGTAATAATGCTGAGAGGTGGAGTGGGATATAAGGAGACTTTAGGAACCACCCTCATGTTCAGAATGAATGAAGGGCAAAAATTATGGAGAGGATGTTAAAGTTCAAAGTCCTCTTCAAGTTATCAAAGATGCTGCTTAGAAGATGAGATATCCTGGAAGAGAAGCAGAGTCCCCTACTCACCAGCTCCTTCCCACTGCAGTGTTGGGATGGGTTTCTTAAGGGTTGTCTGCTTGGAATCCCTTGGGGCTACAAAGTGCTGAATGGGGATTGTCATATCTGGGCACCATAGATACCCTCTGGAGGATACAAAGTCCACTTGAGCATCTCGTGATCTGGATGAAGAGTTGTGTTTGAGTTTCCAGAACTGTCTCACTCCAATCACTCAGCTGATACCATGTAATGTATCTTCCCAACCCTGAGGATCTCACAAGCAAATCCATTGTCAGTGTCTCCCACAAGAACTTATCTTCCAGGCTGACCCTATGAGTTCAAGTTGTGATTCCAAGGTTAAATTTAAGCTCAGATTTATTTTCCAGCTCTTTTTTCTGCTTTAATTTCCTTTCCTATCCTTGGTCCTGACTGCCAACTCTTATCATAACTCCTGGAATTTTGCCTCTAAGATTCCTGCCCACTATACTATGATCCTACTCAAGGACTCAGCACACTTGGACTGTGCCTCTTCTTGGGCTTGCAGAGACCCTTCAACATTGTTGTTGTCTACCATCAAGACAAAGACAAGGCAGCATTCATCGTCACAAACTTCAGAGTCTTCAGGTCTAAGCAGCACCTGGGCTCCTTTCTGTGCCCATTTCCCAAGAGTCCCTCCACATGTCCTTTCCAACAGTGTCACCTGGCTCCTGACTGAAGGCAGAGGACTCAGTGGGTAGCGGTAGAGTACACACTTAGTACAGGCAGTGTTGCAGGCAGGGCAGGTGAGCAGCCTTTCCCTGGGGGCTGGTCTTTTCTGGTCTATAGTCTAGACCTGCGAAGTGCCACCCACTGGTGCTGATCCATGGTTCCAGAGCTTTGAAGAATGATTTGGACTGTCTCCAAAGTCCAAAGAAACTTCGTCCTTCATACTTAAAAATCATATAAAGTCTTCTTAAAAAAAATCACATAAAATCTTATCTTGTGTTGAAATCTGTATTTGTAGACGTAATGTCTACAAATAACCCTCTAATGACACAAGCAAGAGATCTAATGATTCTATGAAGAAATGAAAAGGTTTGAGATAAAAATTAACCAGCACAGAAAAAAGCAAGTCTAGAGTTCATGCTTTACTCTCCTGCTGTTGGTCATTTTTTGCTCTTTTGTGCCACCCAGCTCCCAAATAAATCACACACAGAGGCTTAGTCTTATAAATGCCTGGCCTTAGCTTGTCTTGTTTCTAGCCAGCTTTCCTTAACTTAAATTATCCCATCTACCTTTTGCCTCAGAGCTTTTCCCATTCTCTTACTTCTATAAATCTTACTCTTACTCCATGGCTAACTGTATACATGGTTGGCTAGCCTCTGTAGTCCTCATTCTCTGTCTACTTCTTTCCTCCCAGATTTCTCCTTCTATATATTCTCTCTCCCTGCCAGCCCTGCCTATCCTTTCTCCTGCCTTGCTATTAGCCATTTAGCTCTTTATTAGACCATCAGGTGTTTTAGACAGGCACAGTAACACAGCTTCACAGAGTTAAACAAATGCAACATAAACAAAAGTAACATACCTTAAAGTAATATTCTGTAACACTCTCCAGAAAGCCTTAGTGATAGTTTCTTCATGCTACTAGATTATAATCCCCAAGTCCAGAGCTTCATCTTATTTCCTGTGTGTGGAAATAGTTTAAGTCTGGCCCTGGTGCCTAAAACTTGGAAAGGACAAATGGTAGCAATGTTACTCTACTCACTTAATTTGCTCATGTACTTATACATGCCCAGCTCTTATCATCTTACTTCAGTTACGCTACAGCTCCCAGCTATTAAATGACCACTTTCTATGGTGCAGTTGATATACTGGGCCTGTATTAGGAAAAGGAAATGTATTTATGCTAGAATTTGTCTTTAGGATCTAAAATTTCTAGCTATCATCATTGGTAGACATTTATTGGTTAGATAATTGCCCTTATCCTTCTTCAAATTCACAAAAAGAAGAAGAAAATGGTGTTTAGAATGCTGGAAATGGTGAATAAGTCACATCTTAGCTCTTGAGACCCCTGCTGATCGCTGTTTATTTTCTATTTGCGAGTGTAGAGCACACCACTGGAAGACTACATCTGCACTAGCTTTTCCATGTCTGCGTAGTCATACATTGCATGGGGTACTGTATTGACTAAACACACCTAATGAAAATAAGACCAAATGCTAAGCTCTTAAATGATGCACAGACTCAGAAATGGTGAACTCATTTTATTTCCCAAGATCTGATTGTGAAAGATTGTGATGTCTAGAAGAGGAATATGATTTTGCTTGGTGTGTGTGTGTGTGTGTGTGTGTGTGTGTGTGTGTGTGTGTGTTTATCCTGCTGTTAGCAATAGCACAAGGACTTCTCTTGGAGTTTGTCACGCCCTCCACTGGCTTTCTGGCGAGAAGACAGACTAAAGTTTGGCTGTGCAGAACTGTGTGATTTATTACCTAGGAGCAGTGAGAAATGCCTCCGCAGGTGATCCTACAGTTTATTAAGCTGTGAGGAGTGTGAATGAAGGGACACTGGCCCACTCAAGCATGTGGCTCTGGCAGGTCTTGCCTTCTCCCCATTTCCTTGCCTTGCTAAAAACCATTAGATTACATCCCTAAAGCTAGCCACCAAAGTTTATTCCCTTATTTGGCCACTTCCTCTTCCTAAGGTTGAACAAGCTCTAGATACCAAGGTTTAAAGTCCAGCAGTCAGAAGGCCTTTTTTGGATCACCTAATTAACATGCCCAATTAAAATTAAACACTTCATCCTAACACGGGGTTCTGCCATTTGCCTATGTGCCATAGCTGCCTTCCCTCTACCCAGAAGCAGTCTTTTGTACCTCCAGGACAAATACCCCTTTCTCCTGTCCCCTTCCATTCTCCTATGTCCCCTGTCTCCTTTACCACCACATTCTAGGCCATTCTAACCCAGACCTCCATTTTTCTCCTCTTAAAAATTACACCTTCAAGGCCATTTGCTGCTGTTTTCTGCCTGAGTCAGAAAGCAGCCACTTTAACTTTTCTGTCCTGCTTAATAAAGGCTCCCTCTGTAAAAAATGGGTGTTTGGCTGTGGTTTGTACCTAATCCGGGGTCTGGGAGGAAGCCCCCACTGTTTGGGGTTCTCCTTCAGTGTAAGTTGTAGGAATTCCACTTAAAACAAAGAAACTTAAAAGCACTGATAGCCATATTCTATAACTATGAAGTTCTGCTGGAATTGGTCTGGCTTGTGACCTGTCTGTGTTTGTTTCCATGGAGCTCTGAGGTGATTGTGATATGCAGTCAAGGCTGAGAACCAGTGTCATTAACAGCACAGCTCAAACACCCAGGTCACCAAGGAGTTGAATTGATGCCTCCTCCCAGCTGCCTGACAACAAGATGGGCCAGTGATTTCCACTCTCCCTTGCACAAGGGAGTCACTGGGTAGCTTTAAAATTCTCCACCTACTGGAGGCTGCCCACTAAGACACTCAGTTAACTGGGCCTGAGGACCAGGACTTCCAAAGTTCTCCAGATGACTTCACAGTGTTCCTAAGATTGAGACCCACATAGGTTCATCCCAGGAGCTTTTACTAAAAAGTGCTTACAACTCACCATGGCCTGCAAAACTGAAAGTGTGATGCAAGCCTGGCTTCTCTGCCTTCATTTGTGTGTCTCCTTCATCTTAAAACCTTGGGTGTGGGGAAGCTCATGTGTAATCTCAGCACTAGGGAGGCTGATAGTGTGATCAAGGCTAGCCTAGGCTACATGGTAAGTTTCATGCCAGCCTGTGCTATATAATGAGAACCCTGACTCAGAAACTCCAATAAAATCAAATAATAAAACAAAGGACTCAAGGAGTGTCCATCTAAACATCAGTGATCCCTAACCTTCCTCCCCAATCCCCTTTTGGGTATATCACTGTTCTCTTTACAGTATCTGTTAACATTCAGGCATTTATACTGGCCTGCCCTTGAGGACCTAGCAGGACATGTCCTCATCAGTAGCCAAAATGTGACACTGTACCTGTGGCTGCCACTGAATAGAGCACTCTATGTTATATCCCCTTATAAAAGTCAAGCCCTTCTTGCCCTCCCTCTGCTCACATGCCCCCCCCCAATAAACCTCCCATGTGAGCTCTGTTGCATGGTGTGACTTTGCGGTGCCCCTCAGCTCCAACCTGCCAAGGTTACCTTCTGCCACTATACTATTACAGTATCTTCTTACAGTGTCTCAAAAGTGCACCTGAAAATCTACAGTCATTGTCCTAAATCTGCAGCCACCTTAGATTCCAGAAGCAGCAGACCCTCACTAACAGGTCACCCCATGATAAGGTGACCCTCCAAGCAGAAGCCATCATCTCATGGGAACTGCTTTTTCCTAGCAAGTCCTTCTAGGGTGCTGGTGTTAATTTGCCATTAATCCAGGCATTTAAGACTAGATCTCAACTTTCAATTCAATATTGTGAGTGGAACCACACACCCACCATGCAGAGCAAGAATCAGGCTTCTTGTCTCTTTGGAAGGTATGAGTGCTCCTGGCGCATTCTTCAATGGGACTTTCTTTGTTTATGTAAATGAGAATGTTTATGTTAATGAGAATATTCAAAATGGATACTGTTGTTGTTCAAGGGGAAACTAACTAGGACACAGCCCTGTTCCTTTTTCCACTGGAAACCTTTTAATTAACTTCCCTACAAGATGATACAACGTAAAAGCTGGGGGCATTCTCACAGGACAACAGGTGCCCAGTCAGCTACACTTTCGCTTCCTTCTAGAAGCGGAATGCATGCAGCCTGTGGAGGAGTCTCTGTGGGAAGCTCACCCAAGTCCTTAGTCCCCCTCCCCACCCCAGCCAGCTTTGATCTCATCTCCTTTTAGATTCCCTCACTTCTTGCTTCCTCAAAGAGCTTCCGAATGTCATTCAGTTTTTTTTCCTTTTATACATTGAGTTCCATTTGCTCTATGTGTTGTGGGGTGCCCCCAGACAGCTTGACCCTACAGCTGCCATGACAGGCTTAGAAGCCCAGGCACAGCTTCTGGCAGGCAACACCTGGACCCAGAAAGAGCCATAAGGTGACTCCACCCAGTGGGGCCTGCATCTAAGAGGAAACACCTGACATTCCAAACATTCCCTATACCTAGACGAATGTCAACCAATCAGCAACCTGAACCCTGGAAATGCCCCACCCCAACCTCTGCTATTATAAAAAACCTCACCCTGCCTGGGCTCTGGGTCCTCTGCTCTCACCACTGCATCAGACAGACAGAAAGAACATGTCCCAGAGCCCGAAGATAATAAAGGCTCTTTGCTTTTACACACGGGATTCCGTCTCTGTGGTGGTCTTTTGGGTGTCCCCACGATCCTGGCATAACATGTGTCACATTAAAAATAGAGATTTCTTATTTTTAGAGACCTGATTTATAATTTCTATATTCCTGTGCCTAGCAGTAAATTCAATCAACTTACATACTAACTTTCATTCAGTCAATAATTCATTTAACACAAGTTTGTTGACACTGCTCCAAATACTGTAAAGGAACACCTATTCAAATTAGAAATTTAGGGACTGGGGAGATGGCTCAGAGGTTAAGAATGATGGTTGCTCTTGCAGAGAACTGGCATTTAGTTCCCAGCATCAGCATTAAGTGGCTTTCAACAGCCCCCTCCAAGTGATTTATTTCTCTTTTCTGGCCTCCAGAGGCACCCGCATGCATATGCATATACACCACACACGCACACACACACACACACACACACACACACACACACACACGCCATACAAAACAAGCCTTGGGGTTGGAGAGAAGGCTAAGAGGTTAAAACCATGAACTGCTCTCCAGAGGACTGAGTCCAGTTCCAAGCAGTGGCATCAGGGAACTCCTATCACTTCAGCTCCAGGATACCAGACCCTGACCTCAACACACACGTGGCAGACCCTCCTCAGACACAGACACATATACTCATGAATAAAAATAAAAACAAACCTTTAAAAAGCTTTGACAACTAGGAATTTAAAGAAGCCCCCTGTTTTTGTCGGTCTGTTTTTAGTCCAGATTTTGCCCTATAGCCCAGGCTGTTCTTAGCATTGTAATCTGCCTGCCTCACCCCCAAACACTGCAGTTACAGGAGTACACCGTCAGCTCCGAACGCCACCGTCGGCTCCGAACGCCACCGTCGGCTCCGAACGCCACTGTCGGCTCCGAAAGTCACCATCGGCTCCGAACGCCACCAGTCTCAACCATTGTCCTGCTAGCCACCTCCTCACCTCACCTCCTCACCTCACCTCACCTCCTCACCTCACCTCCTCACCTCCTCACCTCACCTCACCTCACCTCCTCACCTCACCTCCTCACCTCACTTCCTCACCTCACCTTACCTCCTCACCTCACCTCACCTCCTCACCTCACCTCACCTCACCTCCTCACCTCACCTTACCTCACCTCACCTCACTTCCTCACCTCACCTCCTCACCTCACCTCGCCTCCTCACCTCCTCACCTCCTCAGCTCACCTCACCTCCTCACCTCACCTCCTCACCTCACCTCACCTCCTCACCTCACTTCCTCACCTCACCTCCTCACCTCACCTCACCTCCTCACCTCACCTCACCTCCTCACCTCACCTCCTCCAAATACCCCTTTGAATACAAATTTGCCAACAGCCCTGCCAGGAGCCAGAGGAGGCACAGAGCTGGCTGACCCAGAGCTGCAGTAGCTCCTAGGCTTCCTGACCACAGACAGGCCTAGTCTACAGAGGCACATTTCACATTTCTTTGCTTTGCGCTATTTAACGACCTGTCCCTGTGCCAGCAGAACTTCTGAAAGGCAGATCAGCTGTCTTCCTCCTCTGACAAAAAATCCCGTGTTTCTTTTGAGCTGGGCATCATGGTACATGCTGGGAGCCCCAGCACTCTGAAAGTGAGTCAGAGGGCATCCAATATGAGGCCAGCCTACGCTACAGTGCGAGTTTCCAGGCTAGCCTGGACTATATGGTGAGTTCCCAAACCATCCTGAGCTCCACATTTTTCTTTTACATACTGTTTTTCACTTAGTCTCAATGTGGGATCCAGTTGGTTAGATTCCCCAATGTGAAGTCTCTGGCCATAAAATCAGGAGTGAGTAAATCAGTCACTCTTCCTGCTTGTTCTAACAGGGGAAGCTTCAGGAAGCTGTAGTTCTCAGTGAGTTCTGAACCAGCAACTGGGAATGTGCTGCACACACTGAGATGTAGAAAAGCTCTCGGAGGTCCTCTTTGAACCTAAGTTTCTCTTCATTCACTCAGGGGCATAATCTCCAAGCTTATAGCCAGGGTGTGAAGACACAGCCAGTAACTGCCATGTCCCTGTGTGAGTTGCTTAGTTTTGTGTGTGTGTGTGTGTGTGTGTGTGTGTGTGTGTGTGTGTGTGTGTGTGTGTTTGTCAACTTGACAAAACTAGAATCACTAGGAAGGGAGGCCCATTTGGGGAATCACCTCCACCCAATTGCTCTGTAGGCAAAAATGTGGGGGCATTTTCTTGATTGATGGTTATGGTAGTTTGAAAGAAAATGGCCCCCAAAGGGAGTGGCACTATTAAGGGGTGTGGCTTTGTCAGAGTAGGTGTGACCTTGTAGAAGAAGTGTGTCACTGTGGAGGTGGGCTTTGAGGTCTAAAATATGCTCAAGCTATGTCCAATGTTTCAGACCACTTCCTATTGCCTACAAGTCAAGGTGTAGGACTCTCGGCTCTATCTCCAGCACCATACTGTGCTAGCCTGCATGCCACATTTCCCATCATGATGATAATGGACTAAATCTCTGAAAACATAAGCCACCCAATTAAATATTTTCTTTCATAAGAGTTGCTGTGGTCATGGTGTCTCTTCACATCAAAATAATCCCTAAGACAATGGTTGATGTGGAAGAGGCCAGTCCACTATGGAGGGCAACATCACTGGGCTTGTTATATATGGCCTTGGGGTATATAAAAAAGCAGACTAAGTATGCCATGGAAAACAAGCCAGTAAGCACTGTTCATCCAGGGTCTCTGCTTCAGCTCTTATCTTTAGGCTTCTGCTTGAGTTCCTGCCCTGACTTCCCTCAATGATGGATTATCCAATAAACCCCTTCCTCCCCACATTATCACAGTAATAGAAACCTGAGTAGAACATGAGTCTTGTCCCATATAACTAGGATTGATCAAAGACCCTGGAGACAGTGAAGAGATTACAGCTATTTGTTTTTGTTTTTGTTTTTTGTTTTTGGTTTTTTTTGTTTGTTTGTTTTGTGGTGTTTTTTTTTTTTGAGACAGGGTTTCTTTGTGTATAATAGCCCCTGAGTGTCCTGGAATTTACTCTGTAGACCAGACTGGCCTTGACTCACAGAGATCCATCTGCTTTTGCCTTCTAAGTGCTGGAATTAAACGCATGTGTCACCACTGCCTGACTGATTACAGCTAATTTTGCACCTGGCTTTTTATCATTACTTAACTCTGTGACCACATCCAAAGGGAATAATAGACTAAAGTTCCCTTGATGTCCAGTTGTATTCCTGATTCAGTTCCCTGTGTCCCAGAATCCAAAATCAGCTCCGTAACGACAAGATGGCATCTGACAAGGACTCTACTTTGAGGAAAGCCAATGAAGAACAAGACAAGGTTTTGATTCTTTGAAGCTATGACATCATTTGTATTGATTTCTCCAATGTGTCAGAAGTTCATTTGGATCTCCCCATTCACAGCATTGCTGCTGAGGGAAGTGGTTTTTTTCCCTCAGAAATCTTTGGATGCCAGACACTCAGCATATGACCCTGAATAGACCAATAAACAACTATCATCAGTCACATCTGCTTTACACACACACACACACACACACACACACACACACACACACACACACCACTGCAGAACATGCAGTGACAAACAGAGGTGGAACTCAGACTTAGGGTAAAAACCAGCAGCTATGCCAAGGGGTTTGCAAGACCCCTAGAGCATCAAAGGATAGAGTTGGCCTTCTGAATAAGTCTCAAAGTCATTCTATAGAGAAAGGTCCAAGCATGGTCCTCAAAATGAGGTCAAAGTTAAACTATGAGATGCTGGGGGATATCTTTCTGTATTCTATAAATATATGTTGTTCCCATTGGTTAATAAATAAGCTGCTTTAGCCTATATCAAGGCAGCTTAGAGGCAGGTGGAAAATCCAAGGAGAAAGACAGGCAAGAGAAAGGCAGCATCTGGGGAGACGCCACACTTGCCATCTGAGGATCAACATGTATTGGGACACAGGTAAAGCCACAGAATACGTGGCGATACATAGATTAATAGTTATGAATTGAGTTAAACTCTAAGAGCTAGCTAGCAAGAAGCCTGCCATAGGCCATACAGTTTGTAAATAATATTAAGCTTCTGAGTGATTATTTTATAAGTGGCTGCTGGACCATGGGGCCAGGCAGGATGGGAGGAACTTGAGAGGGGAGAACCTTCTGACTCCAATGAGACCCCACTCATAGAAGCAAAACATTTACAGTTAAGTCTTGCAGGGTCCTATCAATCACATAGTCATCAAGGCAGGATAGATCATTAAGCCTTCACCAGAGGTCTTACATCACAGTATCATACTGTACTTTACATGTGTCATCTCATTTAATCCTAACTTTACTACGAACAAGGTAAGAACACTTGCCACCAAGCCTTCCGACCTGTTAGATCTGCAGGACTCACATGATAGAAGAGAACTAACTCATACAGGTTATTATTTGGCCTCCACACATGTGCTGTGGTAAGCCCATGATTCCCATACAATTAATCAAGCAACCAATCAATGTAATAAAAGAGGAAACTCAGATTGAAATACTCAAGAAAATCTTCACAGTAAATGGAAAATCCAAGATTTAAACCTGGATCTGTCTCTATGGCCATTGCATGTACAGTGACATGGGTTATGAGATATCTTTTGTGACTCAAACCAGGCTACAATTCCTACTAGCAATTCCTATTGCCTTTAGCATCAGAGTGAAGAGGGGAGGAGGTGGGGAGGCAAGGGAGAGGAAAGGAGAAAGGAAGACAGAGAGGAAACAGGGTTGGCAGGTGTTACTGATGTTCTAGACACCTGACACCTGCTTTGAAGTTCAGGGCTCTGAGGTTCAGCTGAGTGGAGCCCATGGGAAGAGCAAGCACCCTGACCTTTGAGCAGTGCACTAATATTCTTGTAAAACCTTAACACATCCCTGCTATGGGATGCCTTTCTGTACGCTGTGAATATGTGTTGCTCTGATTGGTTGATAAATAAAGCTGCATTGGCCTATGGCAGGGCAGGATGGAGCCAGGCAAGAAAATCCAAGAGAGACAGTGAGAGAAGAAAGGAGAGTGGGGGGACACGAGCTGCCCGCCCAAGGAGCAATAAGATGCCAGCAGACTGGTAACACCACAGCCACACGGCAAAACACAGATTAATAGAAATGGGCTAATTTAAGATGAAAGAGCTAGCTAGCAAGAAGCCTGCCATAGGCCATACAGTTGGTTGTAGCTGGCGTTTTTTCTCCGGGTCCCAACAAGCCCCGGCAGTTCCTTAGCCCACTTATAAAATAAATATACAGACGCTTATATTATTTAAATTGCTTGGCCATTATCTCAGGCCTATCATTGTCTAGCTCTTACTATTTATTTGGCCCATTTCTACTAATCTATACTTGGCCACATGGCTCGTGGCTTACTGGTACCTTACATCTTCCTTGTCCTGGCAGCGGCTGCAGGTAGTCTCCTCTTCTGCCTTCCTGTTCCCTCAATTCTCTTCTCTGTTAGTCCTGCCTATACTTCCTGTCTGGCTACTGGCCAATCAGTGTTTTATTTATACAGAACAATATCCACAGCAGCTGGTAATTAGTATAAGCCTCTGAGTGATTATTTCATAAGTGGCTGAGGAACCTCAGGGCTGAGCAGGACACAGGAAAACTTCCAGCTACAAATCCCACTTCCCATAGGTTATAATTATCCCAAGTTTTGTGATATTTCCACTTCAGTGTCAGGGAAGCATTTAGACCTAGAAACTGGCATGGTTGGAATCAAACTTTTCTATGGCTATTTTCAGGAGTGGATGAAATACTAATTGACATCCATGGGGACTGTCACTCATGTTATTTGTCAGAGTCAAACTGAATATACAAGATATTGATGAAGGATTTGTCCCCATATAATTTGATAAAGGAAGAGCATGGTTATTCCTATGAGCCACACATAAAATTTAGTTCTGTTTAAAACAAAGCAGCTATGTCCTCCAGCCCAGAGTGCAGCAGCACTGACCAATTTCTCCTTAACATTATTTATGCATAGCAGAGGGCAGAATCCCCGAGAGCACTCATCCCTTTGTCTCTGCACCTTTCCTTGTATTTCAGAGTTATTTTTATGAGTTGTCATAGTCAAGTATTGTAACTGTTCAGCTGGAACCTCCAGCTCACTACTGCTTGATCCAGAAAGCCCCATTCCTTTCTCTTCAAACCCTGCCCTCTCAGAGAACATCCAGGAAAGAGAAGGCACCAGAAAGCCCAGTTCTACATTCTTGGTGGCTGTGGCAGCTCCTCCCCTGAAGTTGTCAGCTGCCCAAGTCCCTGCCCAAGCGTTCCAGCTTTTGATCATACTTGGGCACAAACCCAGTTTGTAGAGGACACATCATCTCTCATCTACAGGGTATATAAGCTCTGTTTTAGTTTGGGCATCTGACTTCTCTTGCCTCAATCTCTGAGGCTAGAGAACTCACCCAGGAGTTGCTTTCCCTCCTGGGGCGGGAAAGGGGGAGTGTGCCACCACTTGTGTCTTGTCTGTGGATTAGCACACTGCTGGTCCTGCCTGGGGGAGTGCAGCAGGCCACATGGCCCTGGATCAGATGCGGTAAGAAGATCACTGCTGGGGCCCCTGCTTTCCCTCCTTTAGCTCCTAAGTCTTGTCTATACAAAGCAGAGCAAAGAGCTATGGGAAAAGCTGGTTTAAACCACCTTTCAAGTTAAGAGAATGAAGACTAAAATTACACAAGGATTAATTCACCCTCCAAAGCTTCGGGCTTCCCATTTTCTTTTTCTTCCGTTTTCAGGATGAATTGAAATGTCATGTTTTGAGATATCTATCTTACTTAGGAAAAATTGGAAATTCAATTTATTGCGTACTTTCTGCCAGAAAAAGCATGTATGTTGTGACTAAAGAGCTCAATTTGTCACAGAGAAATCAACATGAACACCCAAGAACTGAGGTTCAGGAACTTCTGGGGTAAGACAGTGGGGTATAGCTGTTTTTACATGACAGGCTCAGAAGAGTAAAGACAAAATTCTATGAGGGGGTGGGGAGACAGGGAGAAAGGGAGAGGGAGAGGGAGAGGGAGAGGGAGAGGGAGAGGGAGAGGGAGAGGGAGAGGGAGAGGGAGAGGGAGAGGGAGAGGGAGAGGGAGAGAGCGAGCATTGGAAATCACAAAGAGAGAATAAGACAGCCGACACTGCAGAGAACAGAAGATTCTGGAGCACGAAATGGAAAGCAGTCACAGCCCCTGCTGGAGCCTCAGGGCAAGGGGTCCGACACTCTAGCACATGGTTTAGTTCCCTCATCTAAATGGTGTTGCAGGCTGAGCTCTCAAGATTACTCTGCTTGTTAAAAGATTCCCATGCTGTGCTTGGTAGCACACACCTTTAATCCAGACCTTTATGAGTTCAAAGCCAGCCAGACCTATATAGTGAAATCCTGTCCAAAAAGAAAAAAAAATTAAAGAAAAAATATTCCCAAATAAAACCAGAAGATATAAAAGTGCAAATTATAAAATTGAATTATAAGAAATATAAAAATGTTAAGGGGACACATAACACTTCCAACAGATCATAATTCCTGAATTACCAAATCCAAAAATAATGAAATAGTTAAAAAGCCAGGAAAGTAAGTAAAAAAAAATTACTTCCAATAATAGTCACTGACTTCAAAAGGGAAACAAGCAGATGGAAGAAATAAGGAATGAACTCGAGGTGTAGATAAATAAGAAAGTCAAATTTGTAGAAAAAATTCAGCAGCATGGGTGAGAAATATAGCAAGAAAATTGAGATCTTAAGGAAACTATGCTTTAAATACAAGATTCAGTTCACTCAATAAAAACCTGTAAAATATCAGCAAGACATTTCATCAAACAGAAGAAATAATGTCAGGGTAAAAAGACAAAGTTAATGAAATACTACATTAAAACACCAATGAATAAAAAGCTAAATATAATCATTATATTAAGAATGCTGAAGCATGATTAAAAGATCAAATCTATGAATCCATGAGGAAGAAGAAGGAACTGAAATAAAAGTTAGAGGCATTAAAAATCTATTTAATGAAATTATAGAAAACATCCCAAATCTAAGGAAATAAATGAATGTCAAAGCAAAACAAGCATTTAAAAACCTCAAGTAGATACAGATACAAAAGAAGTCTACATTCTAAAACTAAAACAATGAAATAATATTAAAATCTAAACAGAAAAAAAACAACTAAAAAAGACAAACCAATTAAAATAATATCAGATGTATCAGCAGAAATCCTAAAATCCAATAAAGCATGGAATGGTGTCTCAAGCATTAGGAGTAAATAACTGTCATCCAAAATTAATAAGTGCATATAAGTAAGAAAAGAAAAATATATGTTTACATTATCACATGCTAAGGCAGTTCATGACCACCAGCCTAACACTGCAGAATATACTTAAATAATCCTCCAGACAGAAGAGAAAGAACTTTCAGTCTCAAGAGTGGATAAATTTCATGAGAGAGATATATTAATATTGAAGAACTCAATCACACCTACTCCAACAAAACAGTAAACCTCTACAACTAACAAAATTACAGAAATGAGTGGACCCTTCTTAATAATAATCCTAATTATTACCTTATTACCCAAACTAAGAGACACAGAGTAGCTAAGTTAATTTTTAAAAAATAACTACCTTGAGTTCAAGGAACATATTTCATTGGCAAAGAAACAGAATGAGGATAAAATGATGGAAGTAAACACATCAAGCAAACAGAAACTGCAAATAAGCAAGATTAACTAGCTATATAACTGGTAACATATACTGAAAGTTAAAACTAGTCAGAGAAGGTAAAGATCATTTCATATTAATAAAGGAAAATTACAAAAGAAAATATATTCTAAATACATGTGGACTGAACATGGATGAATACAATTTTGTAAAAGAATTGCTAATGGCTATAACAGGGCAGATGGGTCCAGGGACAATTATAGCTGTTAATTTCAACAGCCAATTCTCATCAAAAGAAAGATCATATGGTAAAAACAGCAATAACAAACAGCAACAAAGAAACTTCAGAGGTGACTGTACCAGTGATCAAAATGGACTTAACAGACATTTATAGAGATTCCACCCAAAATCTGCAAAGCATACATTCTTCTCAACAGCTCATGGACCTCTCTTTAAACTAGATGATTTTTTAGTCTTTACAGGTCTTAAGAAGTAAAAATTAAAATAAATTATTGTATCATGGAATAGTGGAATAAATCTGCAAATCAGTATTAGAAGAAAACATAGAATTACCTGGAGAGAGAAAAATATACTCTTGAATGAACAGAACAGTGGACCATTGAAGAAATTCTATAAGAAATTCTTAGACTAAAGTGGAAATGAAAATCTAACTTACCCAGATGGCTGGGACACAGCAAAGGCAGCTCTATGAGAAAGTTTGATTCTGTGAATCCTTCACTAACAAAAACAGAGATCTCAAATAAATACCTTAATGATGGACGACAATGTCTTAGAAAAAGAAGAGGAGGAAAAACCCAGTTTCAATAAATAGAAAAATAATAATCAAATTATAGAAATAAAAAATTGGAGATTACACCAAGGGGACTGAACCTGCCTCAACTGAATCTACCAGGCTGAACTGAATACCCAGGGGAGACCTTGTCTTGGAGGAAGTGGGAATGGGTGGGTGGGTTGGGGGGGAAGGCTGGGGGGTGGAAGGAGGGAGGACAGGGGAATCCATGGCTGATATGTAAAATTAAATTAATATTAAAATAAAAATATTTTAAAAAATGGAGACTAACAGAATGATGCAGAGAAAAATGAAACAATGAATTGGTTCTTGAAAAAAATAAAAAAAGTCTAGGTTAAAAAATGAAGATCTCAGTTAATAAAATTAGGGAGAACAATGGGTGCATTATAACATGCACCAGTGGAAGCCAGAGGACAACAAGGTAATGATTTGAGAGACTATATTCCAGAAAGCTTTTAGAAAGAATACATAAATTAATCTACTAGTAAGACCTACCAAAACTACATTGGGAGTATATTAATAGCATAAGCAGACCTACACCAAGCAAAAAAAAAATATTGAAGCATAATGAAGTTTTACAGCAGAAAATCCCAGGATCAGACAGATTTATGGCCACATTCTACCATGTCAAGAAGAAAGAACATAAATGTTCTTCAAACTGTTCCTCAACAGAGGGTGAAGAAGCACTGCCAAATCAGTTTTAGAAAACCAAGTCACTCTGTAAATACTTGCAACCTAAATTCAGTAATACAGTGGAGAAATCAGACACCAAAATAAAGTTGATTTGATTCCAAGGATGCAAGGATGGTTCAACATTTTTGGATCTATAAATTTAATAATGTGTATAAGTAGACTCAGAAGCAGAAGTCACATGATCAACTTAATAGGTTTAGAAAACACCTCTAATGAAGTTCAACTTATCTTCTTGACAGAATATACCACAATATAATGAAGGATATACACAATAAACCTCTAACCAAAAATATAGCAAATGAAAAAAACTGGAAAGTGTTTTCTTTAGTATAAGGCATGAAGTAAGTCTATCTATTCTTATTCATTGTAATGCCTGGAATCATAGATAGAAGAAGTAGTTTGAAAAAATAACAATAGGTGAAATAAGGAAAAGTAATACAAACAAGAAAAAGTCAGATCACCACTGTTTACAGATACCATAATCCTATATTGTTTACAGATAATTTAATTATGTACTGTTTATAGATAATGCTGTGGGATATTCTGTATGTTAAATGTGTTGCTCTGATTGGTTAATAAATAAAACACTGATTGACCAGTAGCCAAGCAGGAAGTATAGGCAGGACAAGCAGAGAAGAGAATTCTGGGAACAGGAAGGCTGAGTGAGAGACACTGCCAGCTGCTGCCATGAAAAGCAAGATGTAAGGTACCAGTAAGCCATGAGCCACATGGCAACTTATAGACTAATAGATATGGGTTAATTTAAGATATAAGAACAGTTAGCAAGAAGCCTGCCAAGGCCATACAGTTTGTAAGCAATATAAGTCTCTGTGTGTTTACTTGGTTGGGTCTGAGCAGCTGTGGGACTGGCAGGTGAAAGAGATTCGTCCTGACTGTGGGCCAGGCAGGAAAACTCAAACTACAAGATAATGTAATCCTATATTGTTTACAGACAACATAATCTTATACAGTTTACAGACAACATAATCCTGTGCTGTTTACAGATAACATAATCCTGTGCTGTTTACAGATAACATAATCCTGTGCTCTTTACAGATAACATAATCCTGTGCTCTTTCCAGATAACATAATCCTGTACTGTTTGCAGACAACATAATCCTGTATTGTTTACAGATAATATTCCTGTACTGCATACAGATAACATAATCCTGTACTGCATACAGATAACATAATCCTGTGTTGTTTACAGATAATATAATCCTGTGCTGTTTACAGATAACATAATCCTGTACTGTTTACAGACAACATTCCTGTACAGTTTATAGAAATCATAATCCTGTACTTCAAAGACCCTACAATTCACCAGCAACCTTTTAGATCTGTTCTACAATTTCAAGAAGTTATCAGGATACAACATCAATATACAAAATTAGTAGCTCTTTTTAACAAATAATTCATGCTTAGAATAGAACCAGGAAAAAAATCCATATCTCTTTTATCTTTTATGAAAAATAATTTAAAAGATATCAAATACTTCAATGCTAGATGTGAAATTTTGAAACTGCTGAAAAAACTTAGGTAGAACACTTTGAGGTATAGGTGAAAGCAAGGCACTCCTGAAAAGATTTCAGTAGCACGAGAAATACGAGTGTGGCTTCTCACAAAGCTGAAGCTGAAACTGTCGTATTGCCCTGCCATACCTCTCGTGGGTGTACAATCAAAGGAATCCAGCTCATTACAGAAATGCCTGCACATCCTTTTTTCTGCACTATTCATAATAGTCAAGATATGAAACTGATACAGTCTACAGGGTCTTGATCCGGTTCATTTTCTCTGCCAGTTAAAAAATGAAAAGACAGAAAAAAAAATCTGAAGCTCAACAGGCAGAAGCAGAGAAATCTCATGTACTGCAAACAGAATCAGCAGTTGAAGAAAGGCATTTATTCGGGGAGCGGAAACACAGGCATGCAGAAGACACACAGAGGAAAAGCCCCTCCGTGAAGTAGAAGGAGTGGGGGCAGGCCTGGGCGTGAGGGTGGAGTGATCTGGGACTCAGAAATCCAGAAATCCAGTCTCTTCTTTAGGGCAGGGGTTTGAAAGCCTCTGAGGAGTCTTCCTCCCCTAATTTAGTGTTGGTCAGTTTGAAGAGTTAGGATGGTCGCTTGGCACAGAACTGTTGTGTGTGATCCTGAGCTGGGTCCTTCAGCAGGGGACCTGCTGGTGGGAGACAGAAGCCCCAAAAGCCTTTGTTTTAACTTTTGTGTCAGGTCAGGAGGGTGAGGAAGAAGCTGGTCATCTCGGAAATTCAGCACCTTTATTATCTAGCCATGGCCCCTCTTCCTATTTGTCTGACTACCTGGAAGCCTGTGTAACTCCTAGTCTCTCAAAAGCAGCCTAGCCATTCAATAGCTAAGTAGATAACATCATTTGCAGGAAAATGAATAGAAGTAGAGATCATTGTGTTAAGCAAAATGAGCTAGGCTCATAGGCATGAGAATTGCATGAGGATCTCTCTCTCTCTCTCTCTCTCTCTCTCTCTCTCTCTCTCTCTCTCTCTCTCTCTGTGTGTGTGTGTGTGTGTGTGTTTCCTTAAAAAAAAAGAAAAAGTATTCTATGTAGTAGTGAAAAGGTGGGAATTAGAGCGAGTAATGTGGAGAAACTACAGGCAAGTTTTGCAAATTTTGTCTCATATTTAGAATATTAATAAGGGGTGCAGGAGGATGGGAAGGTGAACAAAAGAGTGCTGAAAAGTTTCTGCACCCCATAAGCCTCTCCATGGATGCAGCAATCCAAATCAGACCAAACTGAACTGAATTAGATAAAAACCTCAGTTTAATAGGTAAAGTGCTCCCTGATGTGGCCCCACAGAGAGGAGATGGGGAATAAAGACCAAAAAAAACATGTGTCTGTTTTCTGGGGTGCAGTTTAAATATCCTCTAGGAGTGGTCTTCTGTAGCTAAAAGTTTTTTTGTGTGTTCCACCTGATCTTCAACCACTCAGACCCATGTAAACACACAGAGGCTTATATTAATTATAACTGCTCGGCCATTAGCTCAGTCTTCCTACTGACCAGCTGTTACACTTAAACTCAGCCCATTTTTGTTAATCTATATGTCACACATTTTCCATGGCTTTAACTGTGTGCCATTACATGCTGCTCCCTGGACAGTGGACTGATATCTCCTTGACTCAGCCTTTCCCTTCCCAGAATTCTCTTTGTCTGCTTCTCCTGCTTATACTTCCTGCCTGGATACTGGCCAATCAGCTTTTTATTTATCAACTAATCAGAGCAACACATTCACAGCATACAGAACATCCCACAGCAGTCCTGAGCATCTCTGGGGGAGGAGTGGTGTTTGGCAGGCTTGAGACAGGGCAGGGTTTGGGGTGAGAGATGGGGAAGGGGAGTTGAGGTGGAGCTTCCACCAGAACAAGGGTGAATATGAACAAAGTATAATGATATGTACATAAAGACATTGTAATGAAAACCATTATTTTGTTTGCTAACTCAAAAATATTATTAATAAAAATGTCAAAAAGAATGAATTAGGAAGGAAGGGAGAGGAGGTAGAAATATTCCTAAAGAGTACATTATACCGGGCTATGGTGGTGCAAGCCTTTAATCCCAAGCAGAGGCAGACACATCTCCACTGAGTTTGAGGCAAGCCTGGTCTACAGAGCTAGTTCCAAGACAGCTAGGGCTACACAAAGAAACCCTGTCTTGAAAAAGAGCACACTATGGTCAAATCAAGCAATTAAAGGAACAAAAAAGCAATGATTGTAACATAGTGAAGACCAAGGATAAAATGTCCAAGAGCCCATAACACATAAATAAATGTTTGGATAAATGCAAAAATCAAGGAGAATCCATGAGTCTTTGTTGAATTCCAAATACTGTGCAGATAGCTTCTCTTCCTCAGTTTCACTTCCATTAGGTATAGGCTGAAGTGGGTGATTTATTTTCAATGAACAGAGTATGGAAAGGGGGAGATCACAACTTCACAGGGAAGAAATTGGCCAGACACTCTATGAACTAAATGATCAGAGTTAGCATCATCATCATAACCATGTTAACTGATTTATTAGGTAGGAGTGTCTCCTGCTCCCTGAGTTTAACAATGAAAACATTATGCCTTTATGTGTTCTTTGTCAAAAATTGCACACTTCCAATCTAATCATAAAATATCTTTAGAAAAAGCCAAAAAGCCTTCTATAAAACATCTGTCCAGTGCTCTTCATAGGTCAAGTTCATAAAAACAAAAAAATGAATAGAATGCTCAAGATTGGAGCAGATTAATGAGATAAATTTATTGACTGCAAGGTAATATTTGGGTTGGAGATATATATATATATATATATATATATATATATATATATATATATATATATATATATGAAACTACTGGTGGAAAGAAAAGGAATGGAGATGCTGAGAGCATGAAGGTTCTTGTGCTCAAGAATTTCCAAGGAAACCAGGAATGTTATGCTCTCAGGATTGTCCTTTCAAAAGGAGGGACAGTCCTGTTTTTCCAGAAAGCTGGGAATTGGGGTGAATAATAGCCTGGTAATTTCTGTTATCTATGGGGCCAGGCCATGTTCAAGCTCGACAGCCAGGGCCAGAGTTGGCTAGTAGTCTAAATGACCCTTACATTACCTGTACAGCCAGGGCCTCCCCCAGGCTTCCACAACCAGGACCAGAGGTGGCTAATAGCCCAAATGACCTCTATGCTCTCTGTATGATGGAGACCAGGCCAGGTTCTCCCCTAGGCCCTTAAGCTAATACAGGTTGTCTATCTATAGAACCCCTTCTTTAAAGAAATGACATGTTCCCTGAGTTGAGTTTATATGTAATCATGCTTCCTTGTTCATCAGGATTACATCAGGAAATCTTTTTCCAAATTATATTGTGTTCAAATACACTGACAATAAACTTCCAGGCATCAGCCTCCTCAGAGTTTGATCCAGATTAACAAAGATGTCAATCTGAACTGAGTTTTTCTTCTCACCTCTTCACTTAATGGAACACTGTCTGCCTTGACACCTGCAGAGACCCCCACAAAGGATAACATTAGCCAAATGTCAGTCTCAAATCATTCCATAATTTAATTTTGAAAAGGTTGCACATTCAAAGTCCTATTAAAAATCAATCTATCCAACCTTGGCTTCAACAATTCTCGCTCATATAAATCCTCTTCTTACTCACTAATTAGACTCCCAGTGCTCCACCAGGGGCCCAGCCGTGGATGTCTGCCTTCAGATTCCTCAAGGTTGGATAAAGCACCGGGACAAATAACCAAATGAATGGAAGCACAGGATCTACGAACCAAAGGCTGAGGGGCCCCCAACTGGATCAGGCCACCTGAACGGGTGAGACAGTCAGTTGGCTTGATCTGTTTGGGAGGCAGCTGTGCATTGGTGCCAGGTCCTGGGCTCGTTGCATGAGTTGGCTGTTTGAATCCTGGGACTTATGCAGGGACACTTGGCTCGGTCTGGGAGGGGGGAATGGACCTGCCTGGACTGAGTCTACCAGGTCAACCCCGGTCCTCGGGAGAGACCTTGATCTGGAGGAGGTGGGAATGGGGGGTGGGCTGGGGGGAGGGGTGGGCGAGAGGGGGAGAACAGGGGATTCTGTGGCTATTATGTTGAACTGAATGGTGTTGTAAAATAATAATAATAATAATAATAAAAAAACAAAACAAAACAAAAACAAAAAAAAATCAATCTAAAAATATTCTAGTCATTGAAAAGAAAATGCATTATGTACAAATATGATGTATAGTGGTAAAAATTCATTATTTTTGTAATTTAACTACATATGTATTTCAAATAAATATATTTGAGTTGAAAAATACATGAACTGAAACCCAATACAAAACATGTTGACTTAAAGTCTTAAGTAACACTTTTTCCTGGACTATAATTATCAATTCTTTTTTCATTTCATTTTGTTTCTCTATATAGCTTTGGCTATCTTGGAACTACTCATGTAGAACAGGTTATCCTAAAACTTACATAGATCAGCCTGTTTTTGCTTCCTGCATGCTGGGATTAGAAGCATCAACACTACACTCAGCTAAATTACCAATTCTTAAATCAGTTAGCAGAAACCTGGTACTGGTAGCATATTGAAATGGGATAAAAATCAGAAATGCATGCAGTTCTCAGAAAATTCAGCCTATTACTTTGACAAACAAGAATTTGTATTAAATCATGGTAGCTGGGTTAAATTTCAATCTCTTCCTTGGGATCCAGATTATTCAACCTTCAGAAGCTGGACTATGATAGCAGGAATGTCAGAGAGTTGATGTGTAGAGGAAATATAGGGACAGCTTGATGCCTGACACAAAGGAATGACCATTTTTATTGTTTTGTATTATGTGTTGATTATGCCCCGAAGAAACAATATACTCCATCTTATTTTGACAACCAGACATTAATCCTTTATGCTGTAGCATTTTTACTGTTGTTTTTAGACTCCTAGTGATAATACCCAAGTGGCTTTAGAAAAAGTGTTCAGTTGTTTCCATACACCCTAAAAGACACCTCTGGTTCGACTTTGAGGTACAGCATTCCAAATGTGTTCCCAAACAAACAGCGCACAGTAGCGTAGGGTTTCCAGGAGATAGGCCCTTGAATGTGTGGGCATGTGGGAAAGTTAGAAAGACAGAGGTTCTCGATGATAGCATCCATCCATCAAGGACTGGTCAAGAAATTTAGTCAAGTACATAACACTACTTCAGTCAGTTTTCTGCGAGGTGACAAGCAGTTACAATGAAACCTATTATTAAACAAAGTCTTTGGACAAAAGTAGCTCCTTCAATTTCACATAGTTGCTAGAGATTTCAGATCATTTCATCTATGGTTCAGTTAGAATCAAGTCTAAGTTAGTTTTGATTATGTCAGGTTGAGCTCAGCAGAATAATTATGCTGGTTCATGAAGGCTCATTGGTTTCATGTATTTCATCACCAGCTTCATAACCATTAAATTTAAGGGGCAGAACACAACAAAATAATAACTGCTAAAATGATGACGATGAGGAGGATGACTGATGACTCATAGTGCCGTGAGGCAGCACTCAAACACCTCCCAAATTCACCTCTTGCCTAGGCCACTGGCTTTTCTCATTTGGGATTACAACAGCAAGTGCCTGGCTCTCTGGGCCTGGAACTCACCCCTAGTGCTGTAGACAGGGAGCTTTTAGAAAGCAGAAGCTGGCCACACTCCCATCCTCGTTTGGAACTCTTTAAAGGATCTCAAAGAGTAGGGAAGGGTGTTGTTTCTAAGAATTCAAGAGGGAGAGCTAAGCAAGACTGTATTAGTAGTGAGTGAAATAAGCCAGACTCAGAAGCCAAGTGCTGTCTCTCATGTGTGATACATAGACTACACATAAGCGTGTGCACATGCATATATACATACACACACACATAGGACATAGGAAACTAGAAAGGATGTTATTAGGGAATGGAAAAGGAGGTAGCAGAAGGAGAAGGGAAAGAGGGGGATAATGGATCATAAATGTGGTAATTTTCATGAGATACTTAAGTAAAAACTGTCATTATAAAATCTACTTTGTTCAGTGAATATACATCCATAACATTTTTCAGAAAAATGATTATATTGTTGGTAAGAGGTCTGGTATGGATACTGTAGTATGGTGGTATTTTATTTGTACTGAAATATGATTTTCATTGTATGTTAATAAATAAATTTGCCCAGGGGTCAGGAGCGTGGTGGTGGTGGTGGTGGTGGTGGTGGTGGTGGTGGTGGTGGTGGTGGTGGCACATGCCTTTAATCCCAGCACTTGGTAGAAGAGCTAGGTAGATCTCTGTGTGTTCAGGGATACAGCCAGCATTGGAGACATACACCTTTAAGACCTGGAGGGCGGTACTTACAGGCAATGATGAGGCAGTCATGTGTTTGGGTTTATAACCAATGAGAGGGCAGAACAGAAAGACTATTTAAAGACAGACACACAAGAAGTAGCTCTCTTTCGGGGAGGTAGGAGCACCACAGGAGGTAAGATTTTAGCTCTGAGCTCTGACCTCTTGGCTTTCTCTTTTACATTGGTTCTGTGTTTCTTATTTTAATAAGACGGTTGGTTACATCAACACTGTAGGCACACTCTTCACAAAGGGCAAGAATGGAAAGAACTGCAGTGTCCATCAACTAAAGCATAGGTAAGGAAAATGTGGCACAAATAAACCAAGGAATGCTATTCAGCCATATGTAGAACAGAACCTTGTCCTTTGCAAGACACAGATGGAACTGGGGATCATTATGTTATATGAAGTAAACCAGACGCAGAAAGGCAAGCACCATGGGCCAGTGCTC
Source organism: Peromyscus maniculatus bairdii (assembly GCF_049852395.1). Taxonomy (NCBI): domain Eukaryota; kingdom Metazoa; phylum Chordata; class Mammalia; order Rodentia; family Cricetidae; genus Peromyscus; species Peromyscus maniculatus. The sequence continues at coordinate 23,949,147 of NC_134860.1, read as the reverse complement.
ATAAGGAGAATCAGAAAACACTGGTCTCCTAGAACTGGAGAAAGGGATCACACATGCTCAGAGGATAGGACATGATAGAAGAAGGCCACCCAGTGCACTGTGGTACAGCAAGTGACTATGGAAGGTGGCAGTGCAGTGTTTCAAAAATGAGATTTAGTTCAGAATGTTTCCAGTAGAAAGAAATGTGGAGTGATTGAGGAGATATTGTGATTTGAACTCACATTGTGTTTATTCTGATTTCAACTCACACTGTGTACACACATAGCTAAACCCTACACTGGAACCCATAAATACACCTAGTTTTTATGTACCAGGCAAAAACATATTTAAATTCTTTAAATTGTAAAATATAAGCTAAACCTGTTGAGCACATTCATAATATATTATCTTATGTGACATTTTATGAATGAATTATCTCTAAGTGATGACCTTTAGGAAGACTTAGATTTTCTTTATAACAATCCACAATATTACCACATTTTTATATTCTAGAAGATTCTGTGTCCTTAGTTTTTGTTGATGTTGTTTTGTGCTTGTTTGTTCTTTGTTATTTTTATTTGTTTGTTTGTTTTTGTTGTTACACAGCTCAAGCAAGCTGGCTCAAACTTAACTATATCCCAGGCTAGCCATGAATCTCCTGCTCAGGCCACACTTGCTACACTCTCAACTTTTGCTTTAAACATAATTTTTATTGATTCTTTGGGAATTTCACATAATGTACCCCCAATCCCACTCATTTCTCAGTCTCTCCATATCTGCCCTTCACACTTGTAGTGTCCCTCCAAAGGAAAATTTAAAAAGAAATAATAAAACTAAAATAAAGAAGATAAGAACATTAATTAAAAATCAAACAACAAAACAAAACCAACCAATCAACCAAAAAAAAGCCTGACACTTGGCTCCTCCATCCTTCCCACCTCTCCATCACCTCTTCATTCATCTTGGTGGCACTGGGAGCTGCTGTATATCATGCAGTATAATGACCTTTTGTCAAAATAGCTTTTTTACAAATGTTACTTATGTAATGTGTTGTTGGTCAGGTTCAAGGCCCCTGGCTTCTGGCTATACACTAAACTTTTTAAAAAGATTATCATTTTTTATTTTTAATTTCATGTATATATGTGTCTGTGCAGGGAGTATACAGATGTAAGGGAAGGTGCCTGTAAGTAACAACCAGAGCTGTTACATCACCCTGGAACTGGAGTTAAAGGTGAGCCACCAGACATGGAATTGAACTCAGATCCTCTGTAATAGCTAAAAATACTGAAACCACTGAGGCATCTCTCCAGCTCTATTCTCAAAGTGTTAAACATCCATCTTAAAGTCATTTTGTAAGCAATATAAAATAAGCACTACAGTTAAATTTGCTGTTTATTTATTTTTATTCATATCTAAGGCAAACACTCCATCAAGCGTGGCTGTTGTGGTGGTATGGACTGCCTGGCATGGTGAGTGGAGTTTTGCGAGGCTTCCGGTGTCCCGGGGTTCTGTTGCCTTGCCTGGAGATGGCTGCTGAGACTTCCCTGGTATATCCAACCCGTACATCTCTGGCCATACAGGAACCAGTCCTAAAGATGGGGCTTCTCTCATCCCGAGGAGCGAGAGGTAAAACCCTTGTGCACAATCCTGGTGAGAATTTTTTAAGTTTCTCATCGAAGGGACGATCTTGGAGCTACAAACTGAGCCAGTCTGTGCTGTGGTGGAAATGGCTGGAACAGAATGAGAATACCTTTTTTTTTTTTATTTCAAGTGTCCTGCTCTAAAGAGGGCTGCTATGATGAGTTATGAGGAACTTTGAGCTATGAGGAAAATTCTTAGTGAATCAGTACGGGACAGAGAATAGAGTAAGAGTTGTGTGTGATCAAATGTGGACCATGAAGTTAATTACAACATTCTTCTGGTTATCATGGCTTATCACAAATGGCTTTGAGAAGAATGATAAAATAGTTATGTAGACATGAGGCTAGCAGGTCTGATTATTTACTCATTTTTGTCCTTTCTTGATATATCTGCATGGAGGCCCTCACTTCTATAGGCACTTCTCTGCATGAATCCTATTCAGAAGACAAGTGAATTCCTTTAAAAAACAAAGATGCTCCTGAAAGCTAAGGGCAACACAGAGAGACCCAGCTGTGGTGTTAAGACAGGAAGGAGTTAATTACATTTTCTACAACTTTCCTTGGTTATCCCAGTGAAACCTCCCAAATGCTCCTTGGCTAGTGATCAGGTACACAGCTTTCTGGGTCTGCCTTAGTGAGATAATGCAGCCTGTCTGTGTGAAATAATAGACATCCCTTCTCAAGGCTCTGGGGACAGGGGTCCGAGAACAAGGTGCTGGCAGCTCTGGCTTCTAAGGTCTTTGCTCTTTCTTGCACATGGCCACTTCTTGCCTCTGAGTACCTGGTTTCTTTGTGAATGAAATGGTCAGGTCAAAGGCCTCATTCCCCTTAATCGACGATATCAAGGCCCTGACTTTAAGTGCAGCAATATTCTGAGGTGCTGCGTGCAGTTCTGACTTCCATCTATAACTCCTAAGAGTCACAGCTCACCCCATAGCATACGGCAGGAGCTGTACAGAGTAAACAGAAAGCAAAAAAATAATAGCTTATAAAGTGCTGCCTATTAGAATATTAGCAATGATGGCCACACCCTCTGCCAGTGCTGAATAAAGAGAAATCTGAGCTTCCATCACCCCCAAGGCCAGATCACTGCCCTTCTTATCTGCGGTCTCCCTCTCGCACCTCATAAGCATAGGGACACGATTTGTGCTTTGGTGTCAGAGAAGCTTTCTCCATCATGACCTGAGGCACTTTGTGCAGTTCTGGGTCTCTGTGTCTGCCCCCTACCAAAACAGACAGAGAGCAGGAGGGTGTGTGAGGCAGAGGAGGCATGATGCCTAGATGGCTGGGAGAGCTGAACTTCCATTTGACCTTGAATTCAGAGGACTCTGCAATGGTTTCATGAGTGGCTCTCAGTCATGTTTGGGATATGAAAACAAGTGTGGCAAACACCTGATAAGAAATCAGAACTCATGCAAAGTAAAATGTGGAAGGAGTCTGGGGCAATACATAAATCTTAGGGAAATTTAAAAGATGGACAAAAATACACACTTTCCCTTTTACAATTAGCCAGTGAGTTTGAGAGGCTTATCTAGTTAGATGAGTAGTGAATTAGACACAATCAGAATGACTGGTGACTTGTATACAGTACTCAGTCAGAGGTTAGATGGCAGCTGTGTGCCTGGGAGGCCATCCAGAGTCACTAAATTTAGAGTATGGACTTTTTTTTTGGACTCTGAGTTTCCCAGCATGTGAGGCAAAGAGGGGAATCTTATTATTACAGATTCTCAAGCCACTCCATGAGAGAACAGAGTCCATGCTTTTATGTCAGCACAGTTCTGCCAAGCACAATGTTGCCCAACAAAACAGAACAACAAACAACAAAAATAAAAAACGAAAACACAAAGGCCTGCCTCACAGTGTGCCTGTGGGTCAGTTCCTACCCTGACTGGTCACAGCAGAAGACAGGAGCCTGATGCGGCCTCTGGGGAACCATTTGAGGAGATGTGCCTGCAGCATAGGAAATCGGATGCTCGGGATGCCCATCTCAGCATAAGCGATCTTTACATGGGTTCAAAGCAATTCTGTCTGCTAGGCTGTTCAGACAACTTGGTTTGGACTCCTCCAATAGTTAGGCACCAAGTTAATGATTTGTAAGCAGAATTTATTTGGAGGTGCAGAAAATACAAAGGAAGACGTGGGGCAGGAAGGAAGCAAGCGAACAGAGACGTGTGTGCCTCCTCAGGCCTCTCCTCATGATGGCCTGCAGAGATCTTTTCTGTCAGGGAAACTGAACTCAGGCTAGAATCCATGATGGAAAGACTGAGAGAACTGGGGTATATACACTGAGTTCTCAGTTATTATCAGCGGAACTGTTATTAGAGTGCCCTGGCATCCCTAATCTGCTTTCTGAGAAGCTGCCATTGCCAAAGAAAACACTCAGGCACCTGCATGCAAGAGGTGCCATTGGCATTTGCCCATGACACATGGAACTATCCTCAGCTAGGCTTGGCCTGGCTGCTGCCAAGCCAAGAATTGAGTCTACCTTTGCTGACATCCTAGGAGCAACCTGAGAATCCAGGGTCATCAGTCTCATGGTTGAAATCTAAAAATATCTTTTCTTAACTTCTACTATTTTTATTATTGATTGAACTGTGAGAATTAATAAAACTAAAGATGCCTAATAAAAGCTAAGCAGGTGACATAGCACTGACAGAATAAAGCTATCGACACACAGCTGGTCACTCTCTAACATTGCATGTCCTGTGCTGATCTTGGTGAGATGTTTTCTGGGTCTTATTTTACTCATCTGTAAAATGGGCCACTGAGGCCTTACACACTGTAGGGGGCATAGAAGTCCTTGTGCTCACAGGTAAGCACTAGATAAATCAGGAATGTTAAACAGACAGGATTGTCTCTTCAAAGAGAAGAATTACAGCCTGTTTTCTACCCAGAAGGCTGGGAGTGTAAGTGGTTAATAGTCTTGTGACTTTTGCACTATCTGTATTACCAAGACCACACCAGCTCCTTCCCAAGACCCCTAAAATGTCACATGTAGTTGATCTATAAAACCTATTTTTATGGGAGAGGTCACATGTACTTTACAAAGAGTTTCAATGTAGTCATGCTAAAGCTTTACTGTGCACACAGGATTGAGTTAATTGTCACGAGAAAACTTTTCACAAATTGTATTATACTTTAATGTGCCTTAAATAAACCTCCCACTGTAAGACTATTGAAGTTTGAACCAACTTTGGCTGTCAAGTTGGATTGAGCCAATTTCTTTCTTGCCCCACAAGGAACATTACTCTATTGGCCATGGTGTTTGCAGAGACTCCCACAATACACTTGGTAGTAAATGTTGTAGGAACTAAGGCCAAGAGAAATAAAACTTTGCACTAGGCAAAGTAAATGTCTTTTAGAGACTCCTTGAATCATTTGTTATTATTTGTGACTTACCCATGGACTCCTCTGTCCATAATATGCTTGTCAGTCTTGTTGATGATGAGGGGGTGGAAATGTCAGTTTGGTTTGTCTCCCTAGGACCTTCCTGCATGCAACACTTTCCCGAGAGCTCCTTCCTTTTGATTTTACATTCTCTCTAGTGATAGTAGCTGACTCCTCCGAGAGTCTGGTAATTGGCAAGGTTGTCTGTGGGGTGAAAGGCTATGAGAGATGAGCAGCATCTTTCCTATGTTTTCCCACAGAGGAAATGCAGATGATCCCAAGGAATCTGTGTGTGTTAACCCTTCCAACTTCCATGAGTCCCTGTTTTCCGACAATCGATGACATTAGCTCAATCCACAGCTTAGTAATATCTAGCCAGCAACCAGATTTCAGATTGCCCTGCATTTTATAGACTCTTCAAGAAAAAGCAAAATAAATACAGAAATAAGAAAGCATAAGGTTTTGATATGAAGCCCAGAGAGAGCTGCATTGAGTATGCTGTTCAAGGCAGCTTCTTAGATACGATCCAGTGACTGTCATTCAGATGTCTCCATATGAACGAACACACTGAGCTTTTTTCTTCTTTTAATAGTAAGTTGCAGAACACTTGCCAGACTTGGAAGGAGCATAGGTTACAAAGTTGATTAACTCACTGTTTGCACTGAGCTTAGGGACAGCTTTCAAAATATTTACAAATTTCCCCATAAATTCCAATCTCAAGTAATTCTGAGCATCCCCTAGCAGAGTTACTGTTAGACCTGATTTTTCCCTAGTGTCTCTCTGATTCCTTCCTTGCCTTTTGAAACTCAGTTGTAAAATACAAATATAGAGATAGAAAGGAAGAGAGGAAGGGAGGGACGGAGGGTGGAGAAGAGAGGAAGAGAAGAAGGAGGAGATAGATAGATGGATAGATGATAATAGATAGATGATAGATAGATAGATAGATAGGTAGATAGATAGATAGATAATTGACAGATGGTAGATGATATAGATAGATGATAGATACATAGATATAGATAGATAAATGATAGATGATAGATACATAGATAGATAATAGATACATAGATGATTGATAGATAGGTAAATGATATAGATAGATGATAGATTCATAGATATAGATAGATAAATGATAGATAGATGATAGATACATAGATAGATGATAGATAGATCATAGATACATAGATATAGATAGATAAATGATAAATAGATATATAGATAGACAGATGATAGATAGATAGATAGATAGATAGATAGATAGATAGATAGATAGATACATAGATACATAGATACATAGATACATAGATAGATACATAGATAGATGATAGAGTTCCACCAATGCATGTTAATGATTTTTCCTCTTTACTGTCACCACTTAGGAAACCGTGGGACTCGCTTTCTATTTTGTAGACCCAAAAGACTCAAAATAATCATTTTCTTGAGTTGAATGAAAAATATCTTGGGCCCTGGCAGGGTCTTTGAGTATATTCTGGCCCATCATTGAGTGGGCAAATGCAGAATACATGCAGGTCTTCTTTCCTGCATTCTGTTTTGTAACATGGACTTCCAGATGTGTGGGGATTGAGCTTGCCCCATCCCTGTATTAGTTTGCTTTCTATTGCTTAAACAAAATGAGCAGAAGGAACTTGGGGAAGAAAGAGTTTAATGGCTGCTGCATCCCAGATCACATTCCAGCACTGAGGTAAGGCAGAGCAGGGATACCAGCAGGACTCTGGAGGCAGAAACTGAAGAAGAAGCAGCTACAGAGAAGTGCTACTTACTGGCTTGGTCCTCAGAGCTTGGCCAGCCTGATATCTTATATCAGGACCACCTGCCCAGGGATGACACTGCCCACAGCAGTGGACATCAGTCATTCATCAAGAGATTGCTCCAAAAGCTTGCCCACAAGCCAATCTGATGGAGGCATATTTTCAGTTGAAGTTCGCTCCTCTCAGAAGACCCTAGTTTATGAAAAATTGACAAAACCAAAACCAAAATGAACATTAACAAGCATGCTTCTTGTTTCCATTTTCTAGGTCAGAACTAGCCAACTGAATGAATCACTGACACCACTTTGGGAAGCCAGGCAGACAAGAGCTCTGAGATGGAGACAGGCATTGAGGAAGGGCAGCCTTGTCTTGTCAGCTTGGCTGCACTTGATCATTTGTGGTTCTGCTCAAGGAAATAAATGTAACTCCTTTCTCTCATTCTGGGACATTGTACCAGCATCATTTTCCCCATTTGGGAGGCTAGGTCATGCAAACTTTTAAACATGTTATCCTGGGCTACTTTTTACAGGCAAGCAGATCCTGCCACCTGATCTTAAAGGGACAATTAAAATTTCAGAATCATAGGTAGTCTTTGGCTCACAGTAAAGTAGGAATCCTCAGAGAAATTTGCTAGTATACAGTGACATTTTTCCCTGTGTATGTTGTTATGATGTTCATGACCTGTCTTCGATGACTGGCATAGAACTCATCAGGATGGCAGTTAGTGTCCTATGGGACACCTAGAGACAGATACACATCCCCAAAGCTCTAAGCATTTCAGTGTCTGTACCTGTGAAGTGGGTAGATGAGACTATTCCAAGGACCCTGATGATATAGGAATGCATCTGCCTTCAGGAACTGAGCAGTTATAAGCAGAATTTTCCACTCTATGTCTCTGCCAGCAAACTGAGAGAACTGCATGAAAGACTTGAGTCAATAAGAAAACCTCACGGCACCCCAGACTGCCATATGCTTGGTGATATCAGAGCAAGAATTACTGTGGGAAATGAGAGACAGACAAGAAAAAGAACAAGGCTCACACTGCTCACTGTACAGCAGTGATTACAATTTGTCCAAGTGTTATTGGAAGTTCAATCTTCCATTATGTAAGTTTTTATCACTTTTAAATGTGTTCTAGTTGAGTTGGCATGTTTTATGGTTTGCTTTACTTCAGAGATAAGCACATTGTCAAAGATTGGATTAAAATTCCCAGGGGCATCTTTTTCTTTTTTTTAATCTGAAAGGTGGAGGTTGAGAGAAAACAGTCTGAGAAAAGGCACTGTCACTTAAAGTATCAGGACTTGAGCTGCTGTGTGCCTAGGACAATAAGATGGTAATTATCTCAAAAATCTTCTCGTGGTTCACCATGAACAGGAACTCCCACAGAGGGGTGGGAAATGAGGCATCAATCCAGGATCAAGACCACAGGCTCTCACTAAGCAGATTCTTCCACTCATTGCTTTGTACATTTTTGGACTCCTGGGTAGACATTCTTACATGTTGGCAATTAGATCGTTTCCCTTCTCTTCTGGTCACAAATAGACATGCTAATCTGCTACTTTAATTATATCTATTTGATTTTTATTGTCTAATAAACTCCAATTCAGTTCATGGCAACCTAAATTAACAGTTGCCATTTTGAAGCACTGAAGACCTTGTAACCTGATAATCTACAGACGGAAGGAACTCAGGGAGGGAGTCCCGTAACCTGCAGCATGCCTGTCAGCTCCACTTGGAAAGTTACAAACCAAGTGTGCAGTGATATAACTGTTTTGCACTGGATCAAGGATATGACTATCCTCACCAAATCCTCAGAGACCTTCCATTTATGAGTACATTCATTGGATTAATGGATTGGCCACGAGGAAAATAAGCTTTCATTACTAAAGACATAAAGATGATTTTGGAGGGAATGACCTAGAATGGATTACCTAATCCATCTGTGGAAGACTTTCCAAAATGAATTTGGCTCATAAATTCAAATAAACACACGTATTTAATTCTCAAAAGACCGTTATAGCTAAACTTTTGTCTAACAGCTTTTTTTTCTATGTAGTACTTGCAGTGTATTTATAGCACTGTCCTCCAGGGGGCGCTGTACCTTCAGCACAGCTCTGACTGTTCTTGCTGCTTCTTCCATACAGATTCAAGGCAGGCCATCAGACTTCAGTCTCCTGGGAGCAGAAGTTCTAGGCCCTAACACAAATTGAGCATCTGAGAGTTATTGCTGAATTTTTAGCTAGATTGATACACCTCATAATTGTTAAAGCGGCTGTGAGCATACAGTGGCCAGGGCTCTGAGTGTCTTGCTGATTTCTTCAGCAATCCTTTCAACAGACTATGGTTATAATCAGAATTCCAAGGCTTCCTAAGGGTAGAACTGTGAGATTTCACACCCTGAAGATGATCTCATGTGGGCTGGACAAGGCCATGTGTCTCACAAGGGCATGCCAACCCTCCTTCCTACACAGGCCTTATACAGAGCAATTTCCCTGTGTTTTTAACTTGAATTGTCGTGGAGGTGTTTGTAAACTCATGTGGCGAAGGAACTAGCCACCTTGTGTAGCAAGCCAAGCCTAGACAGAAGGAGTGGTCCAGAGACTGTGGGTGTCAGTATAGGTGTCTTGAGCGGGGTATACAGTTTCAAAACTCTCAAAACTTAAGGTTGGTGCAAGTGCTATGCTTCCTACAAGTGCTGGAGTTCTCAATCTATTACATAACTCAAAAACTTTCTTACAGGGTCTTGCAAGCATTAATTAAGGTGACTTAGAAAAGTATTTGGTGAAAAATAAGTGTCCCTTCCGTAAGTGGCATGTGATGACAGGGTATTCTCCAGTTCAAAGTCACCATAGGGTTTGGATTTGTATCTCACTCTCCACATAGATTCCTTTACTGGGAGCGGCTCTCTACCTTTGCTCCTATGATCCCTCACTTTGGTCTTTTATGCTTGCTTGATCACATTCATCCTAAAACAAACAAAAACAAACAAGCCCATCATTCATTTCCCACTCTAGGAACCAAATATCTTCCAGTATGTCTGACCACAGTTGGGATATAATATCTCCTTTGTGTGGCAGATTGTATACAAGAACAAAACTCGTGAAATTTCATGTTAGTGCATTTTTGTTGTGTAAATTCTGTTTGTAAAGCAGTGTAGAAGGACTATCACAGAGAAGACCTCTATTCAGAGAAAACCTGGTTCAAATTCAAGCTCAAATGCTCTCTACTGGCATGGGGGCTGGACCTGTTCTACCTGTATGGGTCGACGGTCACTTTCTCCTCTGCTGGTGAGAGGTTAGGGATATCAGTGGTGTCAGCATCCTCACATAGTGCTCCCTCAGAGCATTCCCACACAGTGCTCCCACAAAGCCAGTGCTCCTCCTTTTCTGGCCTAGCTATTTCTGTGGTCACCACACATTCCTGCCCACCATAAGGCAGTCTTGAGGATAAGACACATGCCATCTTTTACTTTCCCATTGCATCCAGCACAAAGTGGAAGCAAGTATTTGCTTTTTATTACTAAACCTCCTCAGTTTGAAAATCAGCTGCTAGTCAGCAGGCATCCTAACATGTCTAGGCTGGAAAAAACACATTTGTATAATCATCTTGGCTAGCTAAAGTCTGGCAGACACTTAACTGGTCAGTAATTCAGCTCTGGCTCCCCAGGGTGCCATAGAGCTTGTAATGATACACCTTTCAATATAATAGTCTTTTAGAGTAGCAGGATTGTCTTTTTCTCTTTAAAGCAAGTGGATTGGTTTTATTGTTTCTTAACCAATAAGTCACACTCTTTTCCATGGTTCAAAGTTAAGCTTTTATTCAGTTTTAAATTAAAAAAATAAATTTCATTATTAAATAGTGAGATGGGTCTAACTAATGTTCAGAGAGTTTGTTACTCAGGAGCCAGGAACACGATGAATGGGAGAAGATCACCTAAACTAAAATTATTAGTGTTGTGGTGTTTGTGAAAATTTCAACAGTGGCGTGATTCCAAAGAAACTAAAATACAAAGTTTTAAACGTGTACAATGGAGGGAAACCATTTATCCTATTATAACCAGAAGCTCCTTTCCCAGTGCCAGTCAGTGTGGTGATTATACCACAGTGCTAATGTCGTCAGGCTCATCTGCCTTCTTTTGCCTGCTTGGCAGGGATTTCAAGTATTCAAGGTGTCTCCGAGCATCCTCCTGATTCTGCCTCACATAATATACCACATAAGAGATCACCATGGTGAACCAGCCAAACATGGTGACGAGCATGGCGTAGTCAGTAGTCTTTTTAGGGAGGTTACAAAGGTCAGCATCATTGGCAGCGTTGAGGAACGGCCTCCCAGCATGCTCATCCAACACCGAGGTCTTGCAAATTACATTGTGTGCTGTCTCATGATTGGATGCCATGCTCCTCAGAACTTGCTGGAGAGTGCAGTCACAATGCCAGGGGTTGTTGGCAATTCTGGCCCTAGCCTTCAGATTATTGAAGGCATTTTTATGCACGCTTTGAATCCTGTTGTCAGACAGGTCCAGGGTCTGCAAGGTTTCTGCTACTCCTTTGAATGCATGCTCATCAATGAACTCAATGCCGTTTTTAGACAGGTTGAGAACTCTCAGTTGATGGAGGTCCTTAAAAATCTCATTGGGGATGGATGTGATCTGATTGGAGTCCAGGTAGAGCAAAACTGTTTCCGGAGGGAGATCTCTGGGTATTTCCTTGAGATTTGCATTGCTACAGGTGACATTTAAACCCCCAGAGGAAGAACAAAGGCAGCCTTTGGGACACATACTGGCAGAATGAAAGCACAGTATCATCAGAACAAAGCTTTGGAGGAGAAGACACATGGAGAGGGAACGGGATAGCCACAGGTCGACCAGATTCATTCTGGAATCTCAGCATAATCACGAGTCCATTCCTCATTTACTCCGAGTGCTGCAATTGTCTGACCACACTCTGGATTTCCTTCCTGGGTGGTTCAAAAGGATGCAGCTATCACACAGCCTTTGTTACTCCTGTCCTTGCTTGGAAACCTAAAGGAAAGGGAAGCAGAGGCAATTAGCTCCTTTGCAAGGAGAGGTGCATGGCAATTAAAAAGGGCCCTCAGGTGCCTGGCCTTCTACAGGGGCAGGAAGGGGAGTTAGGCAGGTAATTTCCGACAAGGCCACTGGAGGTTTCCTGTGTAATGGGAATCTCCTGTTGAAATCCCTAGTGCTGAGAAGAGACTCTCAGCAGAGGTCAACATTTCCACATCCCATCACCTTGTTTTCAGCAGGGCAGAATTAGAACAAACTTCTCCTATCTCTTTACTCCACCCCTGGACCTTTCTATGGCCGTAAAATTGAATCTCAGCTTTTACCCTTCTTACAGTAATGGAGGCATTATGCAATTCAGTCCTGCATGTGGGCAGCAACAAGAACTGATACCTCTATTTCCAAGTTAATGATCATAGACAAAAATGTCTGTCATGGGCTTTGAGAAGATGCTCAATGCAGAATACATCTGACTTCAGAAGTGGACGGATGCCTCTGACCTTCCCTACTGGATGTTGCTGGGGGCAAACATCATGTGAAGCCTCCACAAGAACTGCTTTCTCTCTCAGCTCCTGAGACTACACTGTACCTGGGAGGATGCTCACAACTGGATCCCAAAGGATTCTCTGTCTGTTTCCTAAACAACATATCCTCTGCCCAACTCAAACAAGGCACATTGCTGTAAGGCTTTTTATAGAAAAGAAGATACTTAAGAAATACTGGCTTCTAGGCCATACCCAATAGGCTATTTGTCCTTTCACCGATGCTTGCCTATACTTACACACACATACATATCATATATATTATTCATATACATATTTTTATATATGCTGTTATAAATGTGTGTGCATAAACACACATATACATACACACATATTAGTGTTAGAAGCAGCCATGGAAATTCCCCAATATATATTTCTTATATGTATTATATATGTTATGTATACACACACCCACATATGCACAGACATTGTTAGTTTTGGAAAGAAATATGGGAATCGCAAAACTGAGTAGCATTAACAATATTTTATAGTTTCCTCAGCAGCAGAGAGCAGAGGAGAGAACACAACCCAACATTCAGAACTACCCCATGATAGCAGGTCGCAGGAGGAGTGAATGGATCTTATGAGATTATATGTCTTGTGTAAGGTCAAATAGCTTGTAGGTGTAAAGACAGGAATCCTGCCAGGGTCTTTGCTCTGACTCATCCATCTCACCTCTCTTTCCGCTGCCCCCACGGCTCTCTCCATTCCCATCTGCTCCAGAAGTGCACACAGGCTCCACAGAGCACTGTTTTTAGGGATTTACATTGCTATTATATTGTAGCCAAAATCTCTGTGCTTTGGGTCTTGATATATATTGAGAACCTTATGGAGCTCAACTGAGGGGCCGTGAATAGTGAAGGAACCACAGTTGACTTCAGAACTCTCCTTTCAGGATTCAGGGAACAATAAGTACCTTCACTCTCAGCAGTGAGCACCAAACAGCTTTGTGCAAGCATATCTTTGATAGAGATCCCAGATGGATAAATTCATAGGGAAATGATTCCAAATGTTACCAAACTCACAGAAAGGATGATTAATGTGAGCTGGAAACATAATGAATTGAGTTGTTAATCATGGAAAAATTAGATTAACAACAACAGAGTGGCATGGATGTGCTTTTGGAGTTCTGCATGCCTGGAGTGCCAGAAAGCAAGAAGGAAGGAGCACACTGGGCAACCAGTGGGTCTTTGCTTTCCTTGAGTCCATTAAACAGCAGAAAACATAAAGCAAGGAGCCCCAGAAGCACCAAGCCCTCTGTCAATACCGTGTTTCATTTGTGATCAGGGTCCTTCCCTCCCGGGTTCTCTGAAGCTACACTGCGGCATTTGGAAATCTCTAATAATCATCTAGGTGGGAGAGAAACCAAGGAACAGGAAAGCGGGGGTATTCAGACAAAACAGAGAGGGGCAGAAGTACAGACTGACAGTGACAGGGGGGACACAACAAAAGGGTTTGTTGGTGGAAACAGAGGAAGTCCACATCACCCGAGAGACGTCCATCAACTCGGTGTGTCCATCAGCCACAGACTGACTGAAAGATGGAAAACTCTTTGGGGCCTTCACACTCCTGAGTTTTTGTTTTTTTAAATTGATTGATTTGTGAGTAGACGTGTTCCTTAGTTCAGAGTATGAGTTCCTTTAGGGTACAGACTTGTATCTGTCTTATGTGGGAACAACAGCAAATAGTCCATAAGCACTATGTGGTCCAGCTTTAGTCCTTGTTAACATTATTCCATCTCTCTATCTATCATTCCTTTGTCTTTGATTTAATATTCCAAAGGCACTTAATTATGAAGTTGACCGAGAATTGTATGAGGTAATACAGTAAGAGCTCAGTACTTATCAGCTACAGTTACTATCTATCATCCTTCTTGGATGTGTACCCACCATCTACATAGTGACTGGCACACTGTAAGATATAAGCACTGCTAGTGAATGAATTGATGTGATATTGAAAAGCCTATGTATGCTTTTTATTACTCACAACAACTGCTTAAAAATCAACTCATTAAATGTCTACTGGCCTCTGTGAGTTCGAGGCCAGCCTGGGCTACCAAGTGAGTTCCAGGGAAAAGGCGCAAAGCTACACAGAGAAACCCTGTCTCAAAAAACCAAAAAATAAATAAATAAATAAATAAATAAATAATAAATAAATAAATAAATAAATAAATAAATAAATAAATAAATAAAATAAAAATGTCTACTGGCTTCATATGCTAACTTGGTGAACCTTGGGGAAACTGAGAACAGTCACCTGAGGAGATGGCAGGATGGATCTTTTTGTCATCAGACTCCTCTAGACGTGGCAGTGGTTTCTCTAGAAACCACTAGTTGTGGTTTCTAGTTGTGGTCACATAAGAAATGGGTCTGAATCACACTGAGGTCTCAGCATAAGAGTGCAGTTCATCTTAAGCAGGGACCCCTTGTCCTCAAGGGTCTATCCATGCATGGAATGCTTGTTAAGAAAACTAATGCAGAGCATCTTTTTCTTCCAGAGATGTTTGCTCCAAACAAGTGTCTAATTTTCTAACTGTGATATTTGAAAAATGAAGAAAGAATAAAGCCTTTTGAGACTAACTAGATGGTTCAGCTACTGTGACTTGGTTTATACCCCAACCTGGAATATGGTGATAAGAGACAGAATGTGGAGAGCTGCTATGCACTGAATATTTTTGGACTCTGATGACTCATGTGTTGAAATCTAATACCAATACAAGGCTAACACAAACGTGTCTGTGGAAGAATAGATCCCACATGGGCAGCATTAATACCTGTATAAGCATTTTCAGAGAATTTTTTGTTTCTGTACTATGTGAGGAAACACAGAGAGCACTATCTTTGAACTAGGACATGAGCCTCCACTATATATAAAAATCTTTTGTGACATTGATCGATCTTGGATATCCTATTATCCAGAACTGTGAGACGTGAACTTCTGCTACATCACAAGAACAAGTAGACTGACATAGTGTAGAGGGGACACACAGAACAGCCAAAATATTCAATAAAGTGAGGTCATTTTCACAAGGGAGGATGGAAAAGCTGGTGACGCTGATTACCTACTTCAAAGAGATTGGCAGCATGGCATGGCCTTAATTTACTGCACAAATGGACAACAGCTAGTGAGCAGATGAGGCTCCAAGAAAGAGAGAGAGAGATTCTCTCACTGGTTACTGCCTGCAAAGAACAATGCTAAAAGGAGCTCAGAAACATGGACCCTCCCCCAGTCTGTTTTGATTCAACTTTGCACACAAACTTGGAGGGGAAATAAGCTGTGGTGCTGGAGAAGAGGGTGGAGGATTGCCATCAAAGTAAGAAGGGCCAGGGTTGCAGATGGATGGCAGAGATAGCCAGAAGTCATTGGCTGTCCTGGTATAAGAATGGACTCATTAGTCACAGGTTGTCCCTCTGATACAGAACTGGACTCACTAATGGGACAGACCAAGTTCAAAAGCACCTTTCCTAGCTAAAAACTCCTCTTCACACCCCAATTCACTGGACTCCATTATCTCTATTCACTGATCCCTTTGCCTGTGACAACCAGAAAGCCATGATGTTTCCAAATGTGATGTCTAGCTTTGACCTGTGCCCTAAAGAGGATCATTTTATCCCAAGATTCAAGCCTTGCTCACATTTTCTAACCACATAAGCTTATGAGCTACTAGATGAATGCTGGGGGTGGGTGACAGCCATTAAACACCCTTTCCATAATGAAGAAAACCAAGTCTGCTTAGCAGACAGTCCCCTCGGCAGCTGACTGCTTGTCACCGTCTTGTTTTCAATTCCTTCCTTGTGATTAAGAGATAGGCAGTACTATTGAGAGGGGACTAACCTAAGAATCATCACGAACCGTTACAGATGAAACTGATGTTACTCACTGCATTTTGAACTGCTGTGGATATTGTTCTATATAAATAAAACACTGATGGCCAGTGACAAAGCAGGAAGTAGGTGGGACAAGGAGAGAGGAGAATTCTGGGAAGCAGAAGGCTGAGGGGAGAGACACTGCAGCCACCGCCAGGAGAAGCAGCATGTGAAGACGCCGGGAAGCCACCAGCCACGTGGCAAGGTATAGATTTATAGAAATGGGTTAATTTAAGATATAAGAACAGTTAGCAAGAAGCCTGCCACGGCCATACAGTTTATAAGTGATATAAGCGTCTGAGTGATTATTTTATAAGTGGATTGTGGGACTGCGGGGCTTGGGGAACCTGGAGAGAAGCTCTCCAGCAACATTGAACAACACTGCTTCCAGTCAGGGGGATTTGGTTAAAAGATAAAAGTCACAAAGCAGGAAAGCCTCCAAATGCACAATCTAGAAGTCAAATCAATGGTGGAAATATCACATAATTATATATATTAATAGTTCCTCTGTGTCAGAAAGTTAGACCATGCACAAGACAAGGGGAAGATGATAAGACAAAGGGCTTGTGTTTGTGTATTTTTTAACTTACAGAAAATATAAAATACACACATCTATCACACACCATATAAACCATAGAATATCACTACCAGTAAAACAAACTTAGTTGAAGCATCTATGGTCTTTTTTAAAAATAGGAAGAACATAACGTCCTTAGCCCCTCCTGAGTGCAGAGAGCAGCGAACTCTTTTCACAAGTATCATCATCCTAAATTTAGAGACAAGCTTCGCAGATGCAATGATAGCAAAGGATGACCCCAAAAATAGCTTGGTAAAGGAGGTTCTTACAGTAGAATCACTTGCATGTACAATGTTTTTAAAAGAGGAAATATCCAAATGAAAACATGCATTCACTCTGCTTCCATAGGCTCAGGCAATTTCCACAAGGGAAAGTTAGTGATGTCTAACTCTTAGCAGGCAGTGGGATGGAGAGCCTGCCAGAAGAAAAGACTGCGTATTGCCGACTTCTGTATGGTTTGAAATTCTCATGGCACAAAACTGCTATAAACATTTAAACAATAATAGTACAAAGGCACCATGGAGTAGCTAGACAACTAACCCAGTGTGGTTATTTAGCAGGTTGCTCTCCTCATGCAAGCGCTGGACAGTGGCAGCCCAGGGAACCAGGGCAGATCACATTTCAGGATGACAGATCGAAACATCAATGAATAATGCGCAACGATAAAAATGTGAGCCCCACCCTGCAGCCTCTCCATAATGCCAGCTGGGATTAATCATTCCATGAAGGCCCCAGTGCTCCCTGAGCCCCCAGTCTCTGCTTCTGTAGCACCCCAACTGCCACTTTTCATCACTTTCTATCCCAATAACTACTTACCTACTGCAATTACTAGATTACATGATCACAGAGAGTATTCAGTGTCTTACCATTGTCACACTAGTCATATTAGTAAAAATTTGTTGAAATGAATTTGGATCTGTTCTCGTTTCATCATACACAGCTACCATTTGACATTTATTACATGCCAGGCATTTGCTTAGAGATGCACCCATCTAGCAGTGTGGTAACTGAAATTCTGACCAGGGTTCTGGGAAAATGGATATAGAATTCCCGAGTGAGGGGTTAAAGTTACCACATGATGCTTGACTGGCACATGTCATGGCAGTCTAACATCTTCTAACCTATTTGAAGGATGAAAAGGATCCAAAGGCACCTCAGTCATCATCTTCTCCAAGAGTAGTTTTTTCCATAACCTTGGGGGTTGGGGGTTGGTGAAGGAGTGTGATCTAGAATCAGAGTCAGGTCAACATGTCGTTTGGAGGTGGTCTTGGTGATATTTGGAGGTTGAATGGTCCTGCTCCTTAATGTGTAAACAGAGATGTTAAACTGGCTGCTATGGGTCAGATATGGTCACCAAAGACAAAG
This sequence comes from Peromyscus maniculatus bairdii, assembly GCF_049852395.1. NCBI lineage: Eukaryota > Metazoa > Chordata > Mammalia > Rodentia > Cricetidae > Peromyscus > Peromyscus maniculatus. Next base: position 23,931,005 of record NC_134860.1, on the reverse strand, counting down.
ATGTCCTGTAAAACAGAACTATATAGTTTCCAGGGTGAAAGTGCCCCAGCAACAAGAAAATAAAGGAGAATCCTGAATCCTAACCAAGGAATGTCCATGCTTAGGTTTAAATGTATGGACAGCTGGAATTCATATGGTCCCAGAGTCATAGAACCATAGAATGGGACTATGTCACATAAGAGTCTCAGGAAAGAATAATCAGGGCATGTGGCCATGAATCTTCCATCTATTTGTACTTCCAAGTTCAGCTGATATCTCACCTGACATGGGAGTGGAGTGAATAGGACAGAGAGGAGAAAACCATTACCCTTTTCTCTTTTATCCTGAAACAAAAGATTATAGGGAAAAGTTGAACATAAGATTCAATGCTATAATTAATCTTCTAGAATAAATTTGTACTTTGGTTTAAAGTAAGTTTGTCCCTTAAAATGATGGTAAGATTATCTACTACCTTATGCCCATCACGAAACTATGGGGCTGAATGGTGTTCTCATTCAGAGCCTGAGAACAAGCAAAGGAATGGAGATTAAGGGAATGCCGGGGAAGAAGTGGAATGACGTTTTCTCAGGGATGGACAAAGGTCCTCACAACTCTGTAATTGCAGCTGTGCCCCTGGTGTGATGACCAAATGGAGACTTGCCTAGGTTATAGCCTGTTTGTGGGGCACCTGCTCAGTGTCAGAACAACAACCTCGAGTCTAGCCTTTCAGCCTTGGTGGAGTACGACACCGCAGCCTGCTGTACTAATGCTCAGTCATGCTCTTCCGTTTCCTGCTCATCTAATTCCACTAAAATGGGCAATGCCAGCCTAGACGCAGTTCGTCTCAATATTAACTGCTATATGTCATAGTAGTGATGGTGGTAGAGAGAAGGGGAGAATACTCTCAGGACAGAACTCACAATAACAGACACACTCCAACAGAGCTTGGGTTACAGACATCTCAGCACAGAACTCAGATCTCCAAAGCACTAGGGCCAGAACCCTGGATTCCAGAAGTCATGAAGGAAAGAACTGGGAACCTAGATCCCCCCAAGACAGAATCTGGATCTTAGATATCCCCTAGGACAGAAGATAGACCCTTGATGGCCCCCAGATAAAACCTGGTATCCTGGGTGTTCCCAGGTAAGAATCTGGACTCTGTATGTCTTCAGGACAGAACCTGGACCCCAGATATCCCCCAAGACAGAGCTCCAACCTCCTGTCTCATTGGGACAGATTCTGGACTTGAGATGCTCCCCAGGCTAGTTGCCATCCACTGTGAACTTGATTTGGGCCTCTCTTTGCCTTTCATTTCCAATACCGAGAACCTGTAAATGTAAGTGCTGAGTTTTAACGCCAAACCAGCTCTCTGAATCTTCTGAGTGAGTCTGGTAAAATTGAGACTACACGCCCTCAACTTCTCTTGTGAGGCCCTCATAGTCCATTCTGACATCACAATGGCATGAGATACATCTGTTCTTATTCCAGTCAGCTGTAGTGCAGCTTTTCCCTGCCTACAACCTTCCTCACAGAATATATCTTGTGCTGGTTGGTTTTATGCCAACTTCACACAAGCTAGAGTCATCAGAGAGAAAGGAGCCTCAGTTGAGGAAATAATTACATAAGATCCAGTTGTAGGGCACTTTCTTAACTAGTGATCGATGAAGGAGGGCCTAGCCCATTGTGGTCCTGAGTTCTATAAAAAAGTAGACTGAGCAAGCCAGTAAGCAGCACCCCACCATGGCCTCTGCATCAGCTCCTGCCTCTAGGTTCTTGCCCTATTTGAGTTCCTGTCTTGATTTCCTTCAACAATGGACTAAGATGTGGAAGTATAAGCCAAGTAAACCCTTTCCTCCCCAATTTGTTTTAGGTCATGGTTTCATCACATCACATTACACCCTAACTAGGACAACTCCTGTGTGTCCTAAGTGAACCCTTGAGATAGTAGGCAAAACCTGACTCTTCTGAACATCTTGCCTCCTCCCTACATGCTCTGATGGTCACACTGCCCAGAAGGGTTTCAAAGTTCTTCTTGTCCATGAATTCACTAGAAAACAAATAAAGAGTCCAAGACTTTTTTTTTTAGCCAAGAATTTTTTCCTGCTGTGGGTTCAGAGCACAGGGTAAAGATATTTCTATGTCTTGACTAATATCCATAATTATTATACAGCACGAAGTAACTTTATGAGATTAAGTGGAAACCATCCACCTTGGCTTCTTTCTGCTTCCCTATTATTATTTCTCAGCATGTGCTTACATACCTACAGTAGTGAGAGCTTTGGAAACTTTTAAAATATAATCTCCATAAATTAAGCTTTCACTGTCTTACCAGAGTGCAGGTTGCTTGAAGGTCGCTTTTACAAAGACCTAACTGACGCTGGATTCAGATGTAGCTCTGCGTTAATGAGTGTCTATTACTTTTTTAAAAATGCCTTATCCTTCTTAGCCCCGCCCCCTATCTATTTTATATTAAATTGATAATAGTCACTGACTTGGGAGGGGAAGCATGATATTGAGATCCCAAACCAAGGTCAAATCCCAGCTCTGCAAGAGGCCATGTCCAGGAATCTAGCATGTCACATACTCCCACACTTCAGATGCTTTAGTACCAACCCAATACAGCAAGGATAAAGCATAAACATCAACAGCATCCTCAGTGCTGTCAGAGCTTTCAGGATGTTCAAGGAAAAGATGTTTCCAGAAGTTTTAGTCAGTAAAGAGGATTCTCTGTCTTAGATTTCAATAGTTGTGACAAAAAATAACACATAATTTTATTGGATAATTTCAGTTATTTTCTTCTACATAAAGGAAATGGTTTGTACCTCACTCATGTCAGGACAAACTCCCACCCGAATCCAGTTGAGATGAAAGAATTACACTAATACAGAACTGGAGGAACTCTAGAGTGAATGGTTACAGAAGGAAAACTAACACAACATAAAAGGAAACCATGGCAACAACAGGAAGACAGGACACACAACTTCCAGGAGGGAAAGGTACTTCACAAAGACGTCGGGGAAAAAATGGGCTTCCAACTTAAAAAGGGGATAGGGGCTGAAAAGCAGATGTTACTTGGAGAGCTGGGGAAGCCTAATTGCAGACTGAGTTTTAGATGCTATTGCACCAACTTGAAATTTCCTGGGCTTCGTGATGATGAGTGTAGGATGATGAGAGATGGTCTGTCCTCTCAGGATCCATGCAGAAGTACTGGGAATGAGTCCTCCGAATGAATAACTTCAGCAAACCAAACTGCACTTGTCCGTGAGTAGAAAGGCCCAGGGAGCAGAGGCTGTCACAACAGGCAAGGGAATGCCAGGACAGACAAAGGTCATTGTAACAATTCTTTTTTCAACTTCTGTGAAAGATTTTTTTTCAGATGAAAATCTGGTGTAGGGGAGCTACTAAGACATATAGAAAAGAACTCCAAGAAAAGAAGAGGTCCTCTCAGTGCTGTGGGCAAGTCTCAGCACTCAGTTCCTTTGAGTTTCCAAATGGAAACCCAGGGAGAAGTAAGCAAAGGATCTTGGTGATTGTGCTGTGTAATCCCAGGACTTGTGCACATTGCTCTGTTTGTCATATGAGGGATGGACATAGTTTTACTTGGTGAACACAGCTATTATGGCTTGGTCACTTTCCCTCAATCATCTGGCTTTTCTTATCTGAACTTGGGATATTAGTGGTTCCCACACCATGTGACATGGTAAGTATTGAAATACCAGGAGCCAAACACAGAGCAGCTTCAGTCATGTGATAAACTATCCATAGTGATTGTCACCTGCCATCAGACTTATAAATGTTAGGCATCTGGCAGACTTGAAGAGGAGGAAAGCGGATGGTAGGTACATCCTTACCAAATAGGCAGGGGGTAGATTTGAGTTGAGCAAAAAATGGAGGTTGTATCTCAGTGGCTGTGGCTTACACTAGTTAGAATGCCCCTTGGACACATAACTTGAAAGCTGAAGTTAGATCTTCCAGCCATACCGGGAATGGCATAAGAAGCCAGGCCACTTCCCCCGCAGCTACACATGAATGACAGCTACCACCTTAATAAGCAGGTAAGGGAATGAATCACAGTGACCTTTTGACCTCGGCACATATGCACAAGAGTAAGATGAAAGGAAGGTGGTGCCGGGGATGGGGGGGTGGGAGGGGATGGGGGGGGAAGAACTTAACAATGACATCATAAGAAGGAGGTAAAAATAATATTCTTCAAAATCTACAACACAGGACCCAGGGGGCTGTGCCTATAAAGAAGATCTGAGTGGCCCATAGTGAAAAATTAATCTGTAGCAGAAAAATAAACGGTAAAGCAAATTCAGAATGCAGTGAGGAAAGGGAGGAGGGGATACCTGGAAGCTAACAGTATGTAGACACCTACTGTGTGCAAAGCACCAGACGCTTGATTTTAGAAATGGAAACCAGAACCTCAGAACTGCTCTTTCTCAGATATGTCTCATGTCTGACCTGAGACAGTTTATGATGAGGTTTGGGACTTTTGTTTTGTTTTGTTTTCAAGACAGTGTTTCTCTGTGTAGCTTTGCGCCTTTCCTGGAACTCACTTTGTAGACCAGGTTGGTCTCGAGCTCACAGAGATCCACCTAGCTCTGCCTCCCGAGTGCTGGGATTAAAGGCATGCGCCACTGCCTGGCCTAGGTTTGGGACTTTTGAGCTGATACTATTTAGATGAAATACTGAACTTTGAGTTGTTTATCTGAGTAGAGCCATTCTGAGGTTGCTGGGAAATAATGTATATATTTTATATGGAGGGCTGATGTGAAGCATTTGGATAGCCCTGCAGGAAGGAAACAAAGGGAGAGTCAACAGAGAAAAAAAGATTCTCTGACTACTGAGCTAGAGATTAAGTGACGAGGCCAGAAATCCAGCTACCACTAGAAGCTGGAAACAAGAATGGATACTCCCTTGCAGTCTCTGACAAGGGTGTGGCTGTCTAGAAAGTTGATGTCTTCTTTGGAAACACACTTGAAGTTTATTAAGAAAATGTTTTATATATATTTAAACATAAACATTAAGAGATTGGAGGGAAGAGATATGTAAGACATGGAGAGTAGTACTATAGTACCCATTCTGGGCTGAGTGTGGGCTTCTCAAGAAAGAAATTCTTACCTTAATATGCTCTTGGTGGACTTTGAAACCAATGATCAAAGTGTTAATAAAAATATTTTGACACGCTTATTTTGAGCTAAACAACTTTCACTTGAGTAAATGAGCTTTCACAATGCTTGATGGTGTTTTGTACAGGTTTATAGGCCGACAAGATAAAAACAGCACCAGAACTCTTACATGCACAGGTTACACAGGGGTCAGGACATGCATTTTGACTGTACATAGAGTTCTTAATCTTGCTTAAGGATGGTTTTCTTGTTCTTGTTCTGGACACTGGGTTTCACTATGTATCCAGGCTGTCCTCAAGCTTGCTGTCCCCAACATTAGCCTCCTGAAAACTGGGATTACAAACACACATCATCATAGCTGAGAAGCAAGTTGACTTTTGCCTACTGAAGCCAATGTCAGTCTTCTGCCTCTGAAACCACCATAAAAGGAGAGATGCATGTTAGTTTAGGTGTCAAATGTGTGACAACTTGTTGCATAAGCCTTGGGGACCTAATACAACAGTGAAGGAGAATGGAAGATGAAGTCACTTCTATTGAACTGCTCTCCACATGGGTGAAGAACTTCTGCTATAATTGAGTACATGTTTTAGCTCCGAGTTTCCAGGCTTCCAAATGAAGAAAGTAAAAGTGTCAGAGTGGAAAACACTTGTTTTCCAATTTACAGAGGGATGATCAGTTATTAGAAGATGCAAACATGTTCAAATATCAGGATCTTCACAAAATCCTGGGAAAGAATATTGAAAACATAACTCACAAAACTCTTTTGGTTAAGCATTGAGAAGAAATCAAAGTCTGTCAGAGACTTTCTATACCATGAAAAGCTACATTACTAACTAAGGATGCTGGGCACTAGAGATTAGAATGAAAGCAAGGTGGGACAGAAAATGAGGCAGAGCAAACATTTCTCCACAGAGAAGATTTTACAAAGTTGGCCTCACATCTGAGTAGAAATGATGCTAGCATGGGACAACTGGTCCAGACGAGCAGTCCAGGAGACAACATCCTGGAGAGTTCTGCAGATCTATGTTTATCCCAGGCCAGGACTCAAACAGACCACAGTGGATTTCTCATGGGCTTTCTAAGCATCAGCAGAGACAAACTTGTATGAATTGTTAACATAAAATTTCACAAGTCATATTGTAAAACAGATTTTCTTTTACGTAAAACATATTAGGAATTGTTCTGTTCAACAAATCAAATTCATTCTTTCAGGCATGTAATTTTTTTTTTTTATAATTGCCACCTAATCAAGTTTGTGTATCTGTATTTTTCAAAGTCCTAAATGGCCATGACTTGTTAACCCCAGCAAAGGGGTCTTTATACAATATTGATTAATACATTAACTTTTGGTTAGATATTTGTATTGTCTCCCATATTTTGCTACTGAATTGATATCAGATGGAAACATTCTATTCATGATCCATATCATTGGAAAGCCACTGAATAACACATGGATGGTGGCTTTAGACTGGGAGATTTGTCACACTTGTCCAGTTTGTCGAGCATCTGTGCTGATAGCATAGAAAATGGAGCATGCAGAGCTGGGCTAGGCCCTGGGGAAGAGGTCTCTTGAAGAGGCTGGGTCACTTCTTTTATGTCTAGCCCATCGTAGCTGTGGAATCTGATGGGGACACCACCCCAGTCTATTCACTTCCTGTGTAAGAGGAGATCAGGAGGCTGGAGTGCTATTTCTCTTATCAAAACTGTATTTTAAGAAACCTGTTGGCATTGAGATGAGGACTCAGTAGGTGAAGCATTTGCTGTGCAAGCATGAGGAACAGAACTTCCTGCCCAGAAACCCAGTGAAAAATCAAGTGTGAAGTGCACGGTTGTCATCCCAGCACTAGGCGGAGGTAAAAGGGCCCCTGATGTTTGTTGGCTACCCAGTCTAGCTGCATTGGAAAGCCATAGGTGAGAAGAGATTAGAAGGAAATCATCCAGTGTTGACCACAGGCCCCCACATACATGCACTCCTGTACACACACACACACACACACACACACACACACACTGGTAAGAGCTTTCCAAGGATAAATAAGCACTAACAATTGTTACCACTTATACCTCCAGGAGAAGGCTCTGGCAGCTAACTTATGTTGTAAACATTTGTCAGGAGCATGATTAGAATCCAGAAGGATTGGCCTGTCAGCCCTGACTCCTAACCTATTCTCATTTAGAACCTACAGAGGATAAACGTGCATCGGAGACGTAGTTATCCTTACCAGTTAGCCACCCTGGACAGTTCAAACTTTCTGAAAAGTACACAGAAGATAGCACAGGCCCAAATCTATACAAATCCAGGTTCCTCTCTCAGTTCCCATTCCAGCTGAGGCTCCAGGGCAAGCCAATGTTCCTGTCTCAGACCCTACTTCACAAGGAGTATTTTCCCTATTTGATTCTTACAGGTACCAATGGAGCAGTGCATTATGGGCTGATATATCTGGACATCTGGATGGAGATCAGAACAACTTTCCATTTTCAAAGGGTTCTATAGGATTCCAGGTGTCTACAAGTGGCACCAAATGAATATCCTAAAGTCATCCTGCTGGTTTTGAGAATAACAGTGGGCATCCATCCATTAGAGTTTCTGAGAATCAACACCATATTAACTCATAACCCAGATTTTCCCCACACAGTATTGGGTTCACATAGTACTACACTCTGAATTCGGAATGAACTGAACGGCATCAACACTCCCTCACTACCGCTAGTGATGTTCCTTACTTCACCAACATGCTCTGGGGGAGTGTGAGGTGAAGGGCTTGCATGGGGGATTCCAGTTGCACACTTCATCAGTACCAATCTGTGCAGTACTACCATGAGAAACACCTGCCCAGCTAAGGCCTACCCAAGCAGAGATGAGAAAACAATAACCTGCAGCTATCGCTCAGGGCTGGATTTTTATTTAATTAAAACAAAGTCCCTTGATTAACACAATCCATGCCTCTAATGAGAATGAAAGAACTATTGCTGTTTGAATTGTATACTTTGTTATCTCCTCATCTTTGGTCACCACTTTCATTGAGCATTTGCAATCCTAACACTTGGGCATGAGAGAAGTTCAAGGTCATCCTTGCTGCCATTTTGAGTTTGAAGCCACCTGAGCTACATAAGACCCCATCCAAACAAAATAAAACAACAACAACAACGCATTGGCTGGGCCTGCTGGATATATGAATTCAGGACTGTAATCTCAATTATTCAGGGATGCTGAGGCAGGAAGGTCATAAGTTTAAGGTCAGCCCAGGCTACAGAATGAGGACAAAGCCAGCCTGGATAACTTGAGAGACTGTCTCAAATTAAAAAGTAAAAATAGAGCTGTGGATACAGCTCAAAGAGCTTGCCTATCACTCAGCATCATTCATTATTCAACCAACTAATCAGTAGACAAAAAATTTTAAAGTGAAAAAGAGCCTTGGAGTTAGATATGGCTTAGTGTCTAACTTTGTTATCCAACTACCTGCTAATTTTTAGTGAGTTACAGTGCTTTGCTAGTTAATCATTTCATGATTTTTAGGGTGATCTATTTAACATTTCATCTCAGCATTTCCACCTGTAAAATGTCTTTAGAAATACTTACTTCTAATGTTTATTCCTCATACTATAATAGCCACTCCCCTTTGTAATGCAATCTTAGTTCTCTTCTTACCCAGGAATAGAATCTTGAATCTACCCAGCTAAAGACTTGCTTTAGCTACAGCAGCAGGCAGGAGAGATGGGGTTATAGGTATGAATTCTGAGTCCCTCTGCAAGGACTTCTATACTCTTGTTTTGCTCCTGAGGACTCTGCCAAGACACACATTAGCACACTACATGGAACCTGCTGGATGATGGAAGGCCACATGATGTGGAAGCCAACTCTTCCACCTGAGGTATTCAAGCCTGAGCTCTCTTGGCTTCATACATATGAGATAGTCCAGCCTGGGTCATCAGATGCAGTTACCTAATCTTTATCTGACCCATCTGAGTGAACCAATGAGACCAGAACCAAGCTACCCACACATGTGAATGATGACAAGTGCCTTTCGGATATTTTATTATGTAGATAATAATACACAAGACCATCTTACCAATTAAATACCTTAATATACTTGTTCTTTATCACATGCATGACTGGTACTTGTTTACCGTCAACAACTAATAAGTGTATGCTCCTTAACAAAGTGTAAGAGAGTCCTTATTCACAAGTGCTGTCATTGCTCACTGCTGAAGGACATCAGCAATTCCACTGTCATTAGAAAACAAATTACTTAATTCTATTTGCTGACCATCACAGTCAATAATATTCTGGGTTGTTATGGTAACCTCTGAGCAGTCCAGAAAACCTGACACATAGATGAAAGATATTCATGCAATCTGAAGGTCAAACTTGAATAACAAATTGAAATACTGTTTGCTCATGAATCCCTGATGTATGTCTAGAACAATGGGTGATGTGGAGACATGCACCTTGTGCAGGCTTGGACGAAGAGATTTGGAGTCAGGCTGTGGAAACACCAGTCCTTTCACTGTGCTTGTGTTGATCCCCCCGTGTGTGAGCAGAGAGCCACGGAAGCCCTTACTGCTTCTGAGTTTCTAAAGGATAAAGTGAGATTATTTAGATAAGACACCTGAACAGAACCTGGATCTAGTCTGTGGACAATGAATCTGAATTATGTGCCTTTGTTGAATTGTTTTTGTTTCCGATGTGATCTTAGAAACAGAGCCTATGCTTGTCTCCAGCTCTCAGGCTCACCCTGCAAACACAAATGCCAAAGGAAGCAAAGGCCATAGGAAACCAGTGGGAATTTAACATTGTGTCTTGGTGGTCCTAGGCTACAAGTGCAATAAATAACAATTTATCAATTCAGGCCTCACTGCCACCATGCATCTGGTATGAAGTCCCATCTCCCACTAAACAGAGTCCTCGATATCCTGGAAATACATAGAGTATTCTCCTATTTGTACTTTGGTCATTTCCTCTCTGTGAGCCTTATCCAGAGCTGTGACCTCACGTGATTCCCTCTGAAGCATCCAATGATACAGAGACTGAAGCCTGTTCCTGACCTCAATCAGGGATGAATAGGGAAGTCACATTTCTCAGCTTATCCATCCACCACCTGTTCTTCCTAATCAGGGATTCAAATATTTGGGCAGAGGCAGGGAAGTGAGTGAAGGCCTGGCATGGAGGCAGATTACATGAATGGTGTATAAAAAGGAAAGCCAGCAAAGTCCAGGATCATCTCATACTCAAAGCAGACCATTTGGCTGGACAGCTGTCCTTTCCAGAGCCACCGCTCATCACATTGAACTGGAAGCCTCCAATCTGCCTGCAGAATCAACTGGCATAAAACCATCACCAACATCCGTGTAATATCCCTTTGATTTCAGATTCAGGTTTTCATTTTGCTAAGCACCTGCAAGTGCATCAAAAAACCCCATGAAGGATCATGGGAGGTCAAAGTTGATCCATCTTGTGATTTATACTTTCAAATAAGCTGATGCCCTTAAAGACAATACAGAGTGTAAACCCTCTGCCTGATAACCCTGAGCAGGGCATTCCCATGCTGTCAGTGGGTCTTCAGTTCTGACAGGAGGGTCAGAGACAGGCCACCCCTGCTTACCTATGATTTCAGTGAGCCCAGGAAGCAGTCATTTTTTTAGGTCAGTGGTATGGGTCCTCTCGATGCTGCGCCTCTATTTTCTCAGGTAAATATAGATGCTATTTTCCAACCGAAAGTAATCATTCACTAGTAAGAACCCCTCAAATCAAAAAAGGAAATTTGATCTGAAATTGCTATCTTCTGTGTCCTGTGCAGTGCACCAAAGCTGTACTGGGAAACACATGGCCCTGAGTTGGCACAATTCTCCTCTGGGAAGCACCCGGAAAAATTAACAGCCACCTGGGGACTTGGCTTTGTCAACAACACACCAAATCAAACTTTCCAAGTCCTTTAATTGTCTTCCTGAAGCAGTGAAGAAGTTTCGGCCTCCTTGCTCACACCTAACAAAAGACCTCTTCTGCATTTTCCTAGGGACTCTACTGGAAACTGACCAGGAGGGAGAGAGCAGGGAATGGTGGCAGGAATCTATTCAGGGGAAGCCGAGAGCCCAGGAGAAGGAAGCAAGGCACAGCGGCAGTAAAACCCATCCTGTCTCCTCTGGGTGCTTGCATAAACTCGGAAAACAGACCATCAGTACTGACACCTTGTCCCAAGTCTCACTGCTTGTGGTACAGATGCACAAAAATGATGGAGGGAGAGGCGGACAGAGAGCTGCTACTGAGAGTCATTTCCCGTGCAGCTGTGTGCAAAATGAAAACAGAGAGCCCAGTGCACCGGGAGATGGAGGCCCAGGAGCCTCACAAAGGCGCACTTCTGGCCAGTCGGGATTTAGTGTCTGGTTCTGGAAAGGCCATCTCCCTTCTGCCGGCCTCTGCCTCTCCAGTGGTTTCCTTTGCTTTTCTTTTGCCTCACCTGTTGGTGGCTCACAGAAGTTGAGTCAACATGAAGATGCAGAATGACAATGCCATGTTACAGAGACAATCTTTATATGCAGTCAGCTCACACATGGGTTTAGCCAGGTCCAGCTATCTTATTTTTACCCTGAGTTACAGCTTGTGAGGACCGGGAGAACACATCTGGCATGGTGTCCCAGACTCCTTCACTTACGAACCACGGGCTGAGGAGCATGGCTCACTGGGCCCCTCTTTCCCTTTCACTGTCTTGAGTTCAACAATTCTCAGTGTCACAGATGGGAAGTTTGGACAGAGTAGAGCAAGACATCCATGCATGGTCCAGATAGCAGAGCATCTGAATACCACAGCTGTCAGCATCCCCAGGCCTGCCAGGGGCTGATGGCACAGCACATGCTCAGGACAAGCTGTTCAATGAAGGATTTAGTAGATGAAAATGGGGCAGAACATCTCATGAACCTAAAATGCTCATGGGAAGAGCTGGTCCTGACACTACCCATGGCTGGCTTTGCTTCCGCTGAGCTGTGTGCAGTCCATAGGGAAACAAGTGAGGGAGGGAAGAACACGAAGCCACTTATTGAGAGCTGTTCCTCACAAACTTAGATTCAAAATCGAAACAGATAGCCTAACTCTGTCAGGACTGATGCCGGTATCCAAAGCACTGTTTCCAATCCTGCGGCATAGGCCTTGCCCACAAATTTCAAAAGTACACATTTGAAATGTGAAGGCAACATACTCACAGACTCACAGGGAGTGAAAGGCTGGAGAGATGGGCCTGTAAAGGGCTCTCTTCCTCTTTCAGTGTGTTGGGAGGGAAGGACATCATCACGGACCCTGGGCAGATGGAGTGACTGCATACACAGTGTTCACATGTTTGGGTGCTGGGTCCCCTAGGCCCAGCATTTTCCTGCAAACTGAAATACCTGGCATTTGTCTGTGATGGGAAAACTGAGGCTCTGGTCACATGGAGAGCTGACACTTGCCAAGCAGAAGAGTCAGTTCACAACAGACTAGCACTAAAGTGGGAGCAGACGCCACACTTGCAGCTCAATTGCCGGAGCTGCCCAGGGGCTGGAAAGTGTGCTCCAGGCCATGATTATGGGGATGAGCTAGGGACAGCCATTGCCCTCTGCTGGTGCTGGCACGTCATTCTTTCCCAGGTTAAGCTTTCCCCAGCACAAAGGAGCAGCTTTATTCTTCCTGTGGTCTTCTATTTAAAATGTGTTCCTGGTCCCTTCTTTAGGGGATCATTCTTTGCTGGCCAGAAAAGGGTAAATGTTGTGGTGGTTGGAGGACATGGGCTTAGTTTTGAGCTTCCACTGTCTGTTTTTGTCCTGTTGTTGTGACAAACACTGTGACCGAAACATTTCAGAGGAGGAAAGGGTTTGCTTGCTTACACTGCCGAATCAAAATCCGTCACTGAGAGGAGTCAGGGCAGGAACTTCAGGCAGGAATCAGGAAGCAGGAGCCTTGGAGGAATGCTGTCTTCTGGCACTCCCTGGCTTCTTCTCAAGCTCATGCTCAGCTAGCTTTCTTATATAAGGTCCAGAAACACCTGCTAGGAATGGCACTACCCACATTGGACTCGACCCTCCTATAGCAACCATCAAGACAAATACTAAAAGAGACAGACACAAGCCAATCTGATGTAGGCAATTTCCCCACTGAGACACTCTCAGATGCCTCTAGGCTATGCTGAGTATACAGCTGAAGCTAACAAGGACATTCGTCCCATTGCTATCTGCAATATTTTAAATGCTTCACTAGCCTATATTAATTATACACAATTGTGAGTTTCATGCAAACATACAACATATGTTGATCATACTCACCCCCAATATCCTATCTTGTCTCCCCGTCTTAGAATATTCATGATATCTTTACAGGGATGTCGGCAACACCCGAGTCTCATTTGAGATGGCCACGGTGAAAGCTTCAATGAGATATCTTTACAGAAACAAAGCAAGAAAGAATTTGCAAAGGATCTGTCTGGAGGCTGCAGGAAAGCCATCTGCTTGTGTGGCTGCTCTGCTCAGTAACCAGGGATGGATGAGCTAAGGCTGCATGAGGTGACAGAGTCAGGGCCAGTTTTTAACTGTTTCAACTGTGGATTACCTCACCCTTTCCAATCTGTCTCCTTGGTGGTCCCTGGTCATTTTTGCCACTCATTATCACCAGTCCCAGAGGGAAGGCAGAGGAAAGGAAGAGTGACGGAATTCAAGTGAGTCAGTTCAGCCACTTGTACGCTGCTCAGCTCCCAGTGCATACGGGGAGGAGGCTGCAGTCAGGGCCGCTGTGGTTACAATTCTCTGTGTTATTCCCATCCGTCCCCTGTGCTGCCAGGCAATCTTGAGTGGGCTGTATGGAAATGATCTGTGGGATGAAAGAAGAAAGGGGGAGCTCTCCTCTCCCTGTGAAGCTTCTTCAAAGAGGGAGGGGTGTTAGGCTCTGAGCAGCATGTCACAGAGAACAGCCAAGCTCTTATTAAACAAACCCATGTTTGGATGCACACGATCTCATCAACAGCACAGGAAATGAAAATGCAGAGAGAGCCCTGATTGCCACAGCTGCAAGAAGACAGTGAAGGGTCCCTAATGACCAGACCAAGGACCACAAAGACAGAAGTAAACAAGGCCACGTTAAATCATTACAGAGTTGGAAATAGGAGAAAATACAGCAAACTTTAAACCACTGTACTGTCATGGACACACATGGGGTGCTGAGGGCACAACCTAAGAAGATAAACTACTTTCTTTACTCTAGGCTTATTGACTAGGGCAGAGGCAGATTGGTCAACAATCTCCTACTTTCTCTGCCGTGATACCAAATGGGGTACCGCTGGGTATGCGAGCACCCCTGTGACGAGGCCTTGACAACACAGGAAGGGCTGGAAGCGGACAGTTCCGTAGCATTGGCTTCTTTGGCATGTCTCTGAGAGAGACACCCCACAGAGCCTCCAGGAACAGCCACAGCCAGTGAGTGACAATCAAGAGGAATTGGGCCTGGACATCTCCGCCCAGCTAGGGTACCCTTGCAGAGGACCTGGGGTCAGTTCCAAGAACCTGTATGGGTGCTAGTCTAAATCTTGAGCTGCTGTGTGGTGGGCTATGTCTGTCATGGGGCTGCTTCAAAGCCACTGTTTTCCCTCTCCAATCCCATCCACCCCAACTGTTAGCTGTCAGGGTACTCCCCAGTAAACTTCCTGTGTGGCAAACCCTGCCCTTGGCCTTCTAGAATCCAGACAGACAGCTGTTCATTTGTTTACCATACTGCAATGAATCCAGCTCACCACTTCCTTCTTAGTTTAAGATTTATTTTATTATGTTATATAAAATTGTTATTTGCCACAAAAGAGAGACTCTGTTACTCATTTTTAAAAAACAACACGCAAGGTAGAATGGGGAAGGACTCGGGGGAGAAGGCTATGGTTGATGCAGAAGGAAACCGAGTAAGCATTTTGAGCTTCTAGTACTATAAGAAGCAAAGCTGAAGCTAACATAAGAAATGAGACCACTAAGAACCAACAGATATGTCATTCATTTAAAATCCATACTGGGCCAGAGCACTGGGGAAAGGAGAGATAGGGAGATGGGTGTGATGTGTGGAGACCCCATTCTGTGAATAAGCTGCCAGCTGCTCATTTTGGCTAAGCCTGAGAACATGAGAGTTTCTATCCAGGGGAGCTATTGGCAATATACATTTAACAAATGCTTGCCACCAGAGAAAGACATTCCAACTGAGAAGCTGAGTGGCCCCTTTGACATGGCGCATCTGAGCATACTTCACCCCTGTAGCACTGAATGGCATTGGGTTCAGGCTCCAGACCTGAAAGGAATAAAGATCAGTGAACACAACACCTTTCTGAATTACTTGATAGAGAAAATTTCTACCAATTGATGTGACTAAGTAGAGCAAGGGGTGGGTGGAAAATAGTATTGACAGTATGAGGTGATTTTGAATAAAATGAACAGAGGTATAACTACTCTATGCACCCTGTCTTTGTTCCAGCTCTTGCAAAGAAGGATCCTGATGCCATTTTCCATGTGGATGGTGTCCCAGCATTACCACACTCCTTTAAGAAGGGCAAAGTATCATTCAGGGCTGATTCTTCTAAGACACTGAGGATCACCCCTCTCTACTCTTCTTGGTATGGTCATGGAAACCCCCGGGGTTAATGAATTCTAAATATAACTTGTGTGAGCTTTGCTCTCCCTCAAGTTAACATACATTTTCTCCAGTCTCCCTAAGCCAGGGTGTAACTGGGAAGTGCAGGTCTCCAGGCCAGGCTTGAGACCACGAATGAGAATGAAATTCCCCTCTTTTGAGGAACGGTGATTTGGAGCACATTATTGCCACTGTACCGTGAACTCTATGTTCTGCAAACAAAGAGACGGAGACTCAGCGCCATACTGTCTTTGTCCATGGCACTAACTAGTGAGACGGTCAGCACTCTGCATGAAACAGGACACTCAAGGGTAGGAAAGGTGAATTGCAGCTCTTCAAACACCTCCACATATGTGAGGATGGAGTAACAAAGCCACCCCAGGAGAACTCAGGTCTGGGGTGCAGCATGAGAAAGGAGCTCATTCTGAACTTGTGTGTTCTCAGAGGGAGAGCTGTGGCCCGAATGTTTGACATCCGACAGTTACCATCAAAGCACAACTGTCATGGTAGCATCATGAAGATTAGAGACCTGTGAGAAAAGAAGATCTGTGCCATTGTGAGGGGGCAAGTGAGGCCCCTTCTGTTCTCTGTCCTGTTTCCTGCCATCCAATGGTGCAGGAAGGAAGGCCCTCAGCAGACACTAGACTCTTGGATTTCTCAGCCTTCAGGATTTTGAGAAGTAAATTTCTGTTCACAATAAGTCATTTGGGTATTCGGTACAGCAGCAGCAAGTGGACTGCCAAGAGAGGGACTTTTCCTTACGCCTGCAGAGATGGAAGCGGTAGAGCAGACTCTGCCAACCTGAGACAGCAGCAAGGTGCTGACACGCATCACATGAACAGTCAAGGCCACGGAACTGTCCACCAACCAGCCAGATTCCCAATGCTCCGTGGTCCTTTGATGTCACATAGATTGAAATTGACTTGATTTCATGAGAGGCAGTTGGGCTCAGCAGCTCAGTATAATCTGCTCAGCCACTCTTAGTAACTAAAAAGTCTTTGTAGACAGATCTAAAATGTTCTCAACTTTGTTTTCAAGACAGGAGATGCTTCCAAGAAATTGTTCAGCCAGCCATGGTCCTGAGTGAATAACTTGAGCAAATCATCTGAATTGGCTGATTCACCGGCAGAAATGGGATGGATCCATGGCAGGGCCAGCCAGCTGGAAGGAGCCAAGAAAATGCTGAAAGGAACGATCTGTGGAATAAGGGTCAGATCTGCCTCACACCAAGATTCACCAGACAAAATGCACTGAAGTGAGAACAGAGGCTTATTCCTGAGAGAGTCTACTGGCATGCCACATCCCGACTCTGCCCAGGCAGACAAGAGAGCAACACAGAGCAGAAATCTGACTAGGCTGTAACACTGGGCCTGATAAAACAGATGGCTGGGGGGCTGGTGGTGGGTGGCCTTGTTTTTAGTAGGATAGATTTTAGGCTTGAAGTCTTGAATTAGTTTCACTTCTTGGTAGGGATGTAGTCCTTAAGTAATGTAGGCTCACTCATCCATGACCCTTCTACTCCATGTTGGACTAAAGCACTGCAAAGCACCCCGTGTATTCAGCAGGCTTGGTTATACTCTGAGTCTAGCATGTGCATTTCCTAAGACCATGATGGGGCTTAGGCCTGACTGGTAAGCCTGGAACCACCATGGTGCAGTTGCAGGATACAAGTTTTGCAACAGTTGGACAGCCACCTAAACAATGTGCTCAGCAGATCCGAAGTCACGTAGGCCAGTGTTCCTCATGTATGCCCTTCCTCTCACTTGACTTTTGAAGTTAAGGTGCAGGCTACTTCCTAAAAAGAGCCAAGTAGCTCCAAAGAATAAAGGAGACCCTATATGGTTTCCAAGCTTCACCTTTCTTTTATGACCTCTCCTGACTTCCCTTCCCAAATTGTACCCTGGAAGTCCGAGCATGTCCTAAGTATAACTAGAAAACAGAAGTCCTCAAAGTCTGATGAAGTGGTGCCTGCAGATCATAAGTTCTGGGATAGCCTGAGCTACATGATGAGACCCTGCCTGGAAAAAAAAGAGAAGAGAAAATAAAAACCTTCAAAATATCTGGACAGAGCTAAAGACTTAAATAAACATAGCTGGGATTGTGTGGAGGTTTGAATGGGAATGGCCCCCATAGACTCATGTGTTTGAATGCCTGGCCCATAGAGAGTGGCCCTTTTAGGAGTTGTGGCTTTGTTGTAGTAGGTGTGGCCTTTTTGGAGGAAGTATATCACTGTGGAGGTGGGCTTTAAGGTCTCCTATGCTCAAGCTATGCCCAGTGTGGCACGCAGTCTCCTTCTGCTGATCAAGATGTAGCTCCTTCTCCAGCACTATGTCTGCCTGCATGCTGCTACGCTTCTCACCATGATGATAATGGACTAAACCTCTGAAACTTAAGCCAGCCCCAATTAAACGTTTTCCTTTATAAGAGTTGCTATGGACAATGTGTCTCTTCACAGCAATAGAAACCCTAACTAAGACAGATTGTTTCAGCCTTCCAATTTCATATGTCACAGGTGCTGTTTAGAGAGGCCTGGGCACCAATCAGAAAATCTCAGTTCTTGCACTGTCTTCAGTAAGCACACCGGACAAAGGAAACAGGAAACACAAAGCTAACCAAGGTAAAGGGAAGCCAGGGAACTGATACCATAGTGCTGTAGCTTGTGATGTTCAATAGCAAAGAAGGGACCATCCTCTGGAGTTCTGCCACCCCCAAGTGATGCTCTGAGGAGGACACTTACAAGGCCAGTGCTGTATCATGGTGAAGGATAGCCATCTTCAAATATTTGTCCCTGTTTGTCTAGGTTTGGGACTGTCTTTCCAACAGCATTTGGCCTGGAAACAATCCTGAAGGGAAATAAATAACTCTTCCCACCAAGAACAAAGCAAATAGAAATGTGGTTTCTCAAGTAACCAGGAGACCCAATGGAAGGAGCTGGAGACCTTTCCACAGGGGACACCATGATGTGCGTGGCGTGTGACAGAGATGAAGCCAGGCAGGGCTTGAGTGAGCTTGAGCATTCTCTAGGACAAGGTAGTGGTAATGAGGTACAGGTTATATACGGAAGGGCTTGCATCCTAGGCAAGGTGTCAGAAAAGAAAAGGAACACAAATAAACAAGTTGGGCATGATGAAGGGCAGGTACAAAGCCATTGGCTGAGTCCGCATGATTTTAGTTGGCTACAGTACAGAGTGGATCTAGTCAACCACCAAATCTGACAAACACACTGCATATACTAATTTATTAAATGAATCACTTTGTTTAAACATTCAAGAACCTTCATTCATTTCAGAAACACTTATTTATACCAAGTTCATCAACCATCTGGTGGCTCTTCTATCAGGCAGTAGTTGGCACTAAAGCTAACACAACATAGCAAGAGTAACTATTGTAACAGTTGTGGCTGACGTTGATGGAGTCTTAGTCAGGACTTTGTGCTCCATGCTCACACATTCACTTGTTGTGCCTTCAGAGCCACCATAAAAAGTCCAACCCATGAACTCTTGCCCTTTTAATAGCTGAGGAAATCAAGACTCAGAGAAGTCTGCTGACATCAGTTGCAAAGCCTGGTCTTGACATTCCAACACAAGGCACTGTTGCCTCTTGCAAAAGAGAGACAGTAGGTTCATGTCTTTTGCTCCTAGGAGGCTGGGAGGAAGATTTCACGTTACTGCTATGATGTCATTAAAAGAAATGTAACTCAGTTGAAGCTCTCAAATCAATTGTCTTCTTACAACCACAGTCAATACAGCCTTTTCCTCACAAATCTATACCTATATTTGTTTGTTAATGGAATTTAGTGTGTTCACACAGAATTGGCATTATGAAACGTTAAAAAAACTTTCATAACACAAAAGATTAATAAAAATATTCAAGCATACAACAATAGGAAAATGGGCTCACCTTCCTCCTTTCTCTCATTTCTTTCTCTCTCTCCCCAGGAACACAGTCATTAAACTGTTGTTCTGGTTAGGGTTTCTGTTGCTGTGATAAAATGCCATGACCAAAAGCAAGTTGGGAGGAAAGGGTTTATTTGGCTTACACTTCCACATTTCAGTCCATCATTGAAGGAAGTTAGGAGAGGAACTCAAACAGGGCAGGAACCTGGAAACAGGAGCTGATGCAGAGGCCATGAGGGGCAGCGTGCTGCTTACTGGCTTGCTTTCCATAGCTTGCTCATCTTGCTTTCTTATAGAACCCAAGATCTAATGAAGGTATTTTTTCAACCAAGGTTCCCTCTTTTCAGATGACTCTAGAGTGTGTCAATTTGACATAAAACTAGCCACCACAATGTCTTTCTTAGTATATAAGTGGCAAAATAAATATTTGAGAAAACCAAAAATCACGTTTCTTCCTCTCTGTCCAGCATCCCCTGTCTTTAGCTTCAGAGACAAAATCCAGTGGCTAGCAACAAAATAGGAAAGCGAGTCACACCTAGGTAAGGATGATTCCTTAAAATACATGTAAATCTGTGTGCGAGGATATGTCAGAACAGAATCCCCCCTGTGTGGTAGGCCATGCCATGCTTTAATTTTGATTAAAAAAGAAAAGTCATTGATGATACAGAGGGAAGTCATGTAGTTTTTCCTATGAAAACAACAAGCCAACCAGTTTCCTCACATTGTGCATGGCTTCTGCACTATGTGGGAGGGTGTGGAGGCCATCTGTGTGTGCATTAGCTGTTTGTTCTACAAGGAAAGCTACATGCTTGGCATGCACCATAGAGAGGCTTGCTGGGTTACTGAGGAAGCTTACGCATGGCTTTTCGTGGTGGGCAAATGGGGGAGCTGTAAAGCTGCATTTCCAGTGTCCATAGAGGAATTCCCAATTCCTGACATGGCACAGACTGCATACAAGAGAAACCCCAGCAGAATTCCCATTCCCTGGACTTGTGAAGCTAAGGTACAGGCTACTTCCTGGGTAGATGGAGACATGCAGCTTGAAAGTACAACTTAATAGGACTCCCAAGCACACAGATCAGCCTGAATTGTGTATTTAATGTTTTCTTCCTCAATGAACATTTTTAGTGGGGAAATGAATGCCAAGGGCTTTGAGGAAATAAGCAAAAGTTATTGATATCTTTAGGTTCACAAAAATAGTAAGATGCTGTCTGTAGCAGGAAATTTTCTGAGAACTAATTTCAGTTAATAGCAAAGGTCTGTGCTTCCCTGTTTCGATTTAAAAAAACAAACAAACAATAAAATAGGTTTAATTATCAATCATATTTGACATTTCTTCTATAAAGACAAAATCAACCTTGCAGGCCTGCATCCACTGGTTATCACCAGCGCAATTTTCAGCAAGTCATTGTCTCTGTGTTGCTCAGCCCTTTTACCTGTAAGACAGGGGCAATAGTTGTCCTTTCCTTGAGGGTCACAATCATCACACTTTCTGTTTTGCCCAGGTGGAGTCATGACAGGGGATCCAGGTCTTCAGGTGGACCGGAAAAGGGTTCCAATGCTACCTGGAAATTCTGATACTCTAAGAGGCCATCCCTCTCAAAAGAGAGATAACAGTCAGGGCCCATGGATCCTCAGGGCAGCTCTTCCTTCCTCAAGACTTGCAGACACAATGATACAAAGCAGCCCACTATAAGCTGTGACTGTGGCAGAGGGGAAACGATAAAGTACGGGCTTGAGTGTCATGTGCTGTGGCTGGAGGACGCAAACCTGCTGTCTGGATCCTGCATCCTAAGGCTGCTGAGTCAGGCCTGACTTCTCTTTCAGGTGCCTGGCAGAGGAGGTATACTAGTAGACAGTCTGTTTTCTGTATTTTTCAAATAAGGGATTTTAGATGATGACCCCAAGGATGACGCCGTCTATCTCAGTGGAGGGATGGGGTGGGGTAGAAACAAGAGCATGTGAATGGACACCTAGAGGGCAAGAAGATATATGTGACTAAGGTAAGATTGAGAGCTGAGACAGTAACAGGGGATATCACCGTGGCTTAGCCAGGCATACATTGCTGCAGTCTAGAGAAAGTCTCCATGAAATAGACCGTTCACCTTAGCAACCATGCAGTCAACCATTTATTTGGAGCTGACTATGTGCCAGGTACTAAGAAGCAGTGGGTGCAGAATAAAGACAATGGAGAGTCCAACCTTCATAACAGCGACCAGACCTCACACAAAGGCGCCGTTGCCTATCATTTGACGGCTAACTCCCATATCTAAATGCTGGAGACAACAGGGGTCATGCGGAGAAAGAGTGAGCCCCAGGAGCACTGCTGCACAGTATTGGCTGGGTGCTGTCTTTATAGGCAGATGGCCTAATGGCTCTAAAATTATGAGTTTTCTATAAAATGAAAACAAGCGTGCATCGTCTTTCCTGTCTTTTTCAGTCTGCTGCCACCTATAAATGAAATACAGAAAAGGTACTTTCTTGTCCCAACAAAGATACTGGTAAGGGCTATAGGAACCAGGTGCTTACTGCTGTTTAACACGCGAGTGTCTCTTTCTCTGGGGCTTTGAAACATTTAAGAAATTCCTCCGATCATGTGAACAAACAAGGTGCCAATTCTCAAACAGATCATCAGAGAAGGTGGCCTTCTCACCGAAAAGAAAGGTTAATAAATGCTCCTTTGTGGGTTGATATTAAACTCCATTAAGATGTTACGTGAATAAAAAGCTCTTATGTTCCTTTGGCTCCTTGAAGATTGTTGTTATTAGCTGAGTGTGTGTGCGCATGTGGGTGTGCACCTGCCGTGACACCACATGTGGGGGTCAGGGTATAGGCTTTGAGAGCTGTTTCTTTCCTTCACATGGGACCCTAGGATCAGACGCAAGTCATCAAGCTTGTAGACAAGTGCCTGTAGCCGCTGAGCTGCCCCATCAGCCCTTTTTTTGGCAGTGTGGTTCAAGACAGCCAAGAAGTTGCAATTGGGTGGTTATAAAAAGGGCAAGGGTCACCGGGCGTTGGTGGCGCACGCCTTTAATCCCAGCACTCGGGAGGCAGAGCCAGGCGGATCTCTGTGAGTTCAAGGCCAGCCTGGGCTACCAAGTGAGTCCCAGGAAAGGTGCAAAGCTACACAGAGAAACCCTGTCTTGAAAAACCAAAAAAAAAAAAAAAAAAAAGAAGGGCAAGGGTCTAGGACAGGAGCTTTTCCCTTTTGAAATGTAAAACAAAACCTGGGATAAGATTAATTTTTTAAAATAAGTCAAAATATGTAAATCCCAGATTTCCTGGCTACCTAAAAGTTGGTTTTTTTTTTTTTTTTTTTTTTTTTTTTTTTTTTTTTTACAATTTCCTCCACTGTTACCTTTAGCAACTTTCTTCCAAATTAAGCTTAGCACAGAATGACAAACATTCCTGGGTGAGTTTGCCCCAGGGTAGACTGACTCATCCTGAAGCTAATCAGGCACTTTCCTTATTGTCCTTACACTGATGAGGCCACAAGATGCAGGAAACAGCTCCAGCTGGAGGGAGGAGAGCCAGAGGGCTGGGACCTCTTCCTCCCCAAGGGGTGTGCTTACTAACTCCTGTCACTTCAGCCACCAGGCAGCGGCTCAGGCCCCTGGCACCTCAGAGGTTCTTAGAAATACAGACTCAGGCTCCACCCAAGACTTCTGGAGTCTTACATCTGAGGCCTCTTCTGCTGGTGGAAGGGGGAAAGGAAATGGGTGAGCTGCAGAGACTGTGGTGCTGGAGAAGAACACGAGGCTTAGGGATTCCAGCTCATTTCTTGCATCCTAACCTTCTCATTCACTCATTTGCTCCTTCAACCAATACTTTCTTATGATCTCTTCATTTGCCAGGTACTGCTCCCAGTAGAGCTGGTGGGCTGGCAGGCCATGTATCTGCCCTCCGGAAGCTTTGCACATACATCTCTTGAAGTGAAAGAGTAACACACAGTGAAGTGATGACATCACTGCAGATAGGAACGTGGGTAGCAGTGTCTCCAAGGCCGTAAACAGGTACAGAGAGTTGAGTGACATGATAGTCTCTGAAGGATAAAGGGACCAATGCTCTGGGCAAAAGCCACAGAGAGCATCAATGTTCTGAGTCACCTCCACTCTTGGAGGAAAGAAGGAGAAGTCTGTGGTCAGGGCAAGGGGCATGAGTGGAAGAGGCCACCTCAAAGGCCCTGCAGGAGGTGTGGCTTTGTGATTAGAAGGGCCTTTGTGTTTTTGTTTTATGGCAGTGACAAAGTAACTCCCTTTCCTTTTTTCACTGAGAAGGCGGTTCTGGGTCTCAGGCAGCACCACTGTTCCCCATCACAACCTTCTCTGCAGAACCACAGTGGCCTTTGGCAGAGTGCTGCTCCTCTACTCCACCCTGCTCCAAGGTCTGGAAGACTGAGTCAGTAAAGGAGAGATCCAGCAGTCTCAACTCCAGCCACCCAAAGCAAAAGAGCCTTTGCTGTAGTTGATGAGCAACTGTGATACCTCTGTAAAAACCCCCCACTCTATCCCCTACAGACAAAGAGAAGCTTAAGCCAGGATTCCTAAGTGTAGATAAGAACTTAGACCCCTTTTCCCCAGGTGGCTGTATCTGCTACATGGACTTTGGAAAACACAGTCAGGATATTCGACCAAAAGACTGAAAAGGGAGGTGGGTTAAAATAAATTATATGGTCTGTGCCTTTAAGAACTAGCCTTACAAAGAAAGGGGAGCACTCCTTCCAACCTCCCTGCTGTGAGTGAGAGATTTGGAAGAGCCTCCCTGGAGGCTTATAAACTTAGAAAACACCTTACTTTTGCATTCTGTACCTAAAGTCTCCAGTGGCAGCTTTGGGGATGTGATCTAGGCACAACAAGACCCTCACTCTATTGTCTCAAAAAGGGGGCCTTAGACAAAGATATCTCAATATAGATAGACCCAGGCCAGTTTCAAGTCCCCAGAAATGATGGTGCCAGCCCTAGGAACAAAAGAACAGAGTCAAGATGTCTGATGGTAACCAATTAACCATGAGATGCCCCTCTCCGGAGATAACATGACCAGACCCCGGAGAGGAGTTGTAAAACAGATAAGTTAGAATAAGATAAAGTCCAGGCCCGGGAAAAACTGGACCAATCAAGGATGGACCCGTACTAACCCCCTCCCCTCTAAGAAATTTTATGGGTTTTGCCTATAAAAACTAACTTCCCCAAGAAAGAGTAACTCTTTTCTGCCTCATTTGAGATGAGTTCCCTGCCATGACTTGTAACAGATAAACCTTGCTTTTTCATTCTGGTATGCTCGTCCTTGGTGGTCTCTCTGGGGGTTACAATCTGGGCACAACATTCACCACAAATATGCTTGAGTTCAGTACAGGCTAGCAGCCTTGCTATGAAGAGAGTCCACCCAAATATTGCTAATCTGACCTTAAAAATACTAATTCTCACTTACCCCCTAATGTTTCATTTTTCTCCTGGGAAGAATCCCTAGCTCTTCCTTCCAGAAAGCCTTTATTTCCTCTTTGATCTCACAGGCTTTTGTTCTGACCTTCAACAGAATATAAATTGGGAACTGCACAACCTTCAAAGGCTATTTGATGTCTTGTCTCGCGCACCTATGATTCCATGACCCATGGTGGTGTGCTTCCAACCCTTCTCCAGAAGTGCCTGCTCCTGTGGCTCTGGGCAGCCCCCACTGTCTGGTGTAAATCTGGAATGGAGATGGTCCCCAGGACGCAGATTCTGATTCCTCAGGAACCAGTGAGGATCAAAAATGCCCTCTCTGCCAGATGTTTGCAAATTATACCAGGAAGGGGTCTTGGACTTTCCTATAAATCGCTTGGAAAAATCCTTGCGTAGCCGTTGATTCTATCAGCAGTTCAGTTTCTGCAATAAATGAGAAGATGCCTCATAAAGCGTCTCTCTGGAATTCGGGCGTTATCTCTCTTCTCGTTGCTGTAGCATTGGAATGGGGCTTCTCCTGACATCTCCCAACCACCGGCACACTGCCAATCTGTTGTGACTCACACAGGTTCTCTCTTTCTCACAGTTACCCTCTAGACTGGGTTAGAACAGAGGTGGAAGAGCCTGTGCCCGACAGACATGCCAGTTCCATGACAGGCAAATGCTTGCCCCGGACAGTGACCACTGGCTGGACTTCCCCCCAGGTCAGTAGTGTTGTCTGCAGAGCTCATAGCCCTAGAGGTCAAATGCTTTCCACATCACCGATTTCCCACTCCGCAGAGGCAAGTAGGCCCTCCGAATGCCCTGTGTATTGTTGTGTAGTATTGTAGTTTTCATGTATTTGATACACGTTATTTTTCCTGACAGTTCAGCATTTCCCTGAGGAAAACAACATGGCTTTTATCTCCACATGGCACTGGAGGGCACCAATGACTGTCTCTGTGACTCTTCTGATGGAACCAGCTTGCTCTCTGACCCTGAGGCGAATGCATGACCTTTGGTCTGGTGCTATTTCTCCTCCGCAGACTTCTGCATCATAGTGTGCTTCTAAATCCGACCACTTCTGCAGTCCATTACCAACCAGTGAGTTCTTGCAGTGAACTGTGGACTCTCGTCTTCCAAAGCATACTGTTGGACTCTTTGTCCTGGCACAAAATGTTTAAGAAACAATAAACCAACAACAGAGAGGGCCAGCCACAGTATATATTGTCAAAGGTTGCTGTTATTTCATGAAACCAGGGACATGTTTCACCATACAGAACACGAAGAAAGTCATTTAGAACAACAGCTAGTTTCTCACGAAGAGCAAACATAAAAGCATGTTATATCATCTTGCTTTTGAAAAGCAAAAAGCTAAAGTGATACTCTGTTATTATGATTTTATATGCAATTATTTAATTTATAAAAGCCTGACATCCAACCATGCATATATACATATAAATTGTGTGTGTGCTCAACAATGTAAAAAAGCAATTGTTCCAGCTAATTCATTATCAATACCATTGTTAAACCTCCAGTTTCACACCATTTGGCAAAAATGGAAATAACATTTGCTAGGGCTTCTTCACACAGCTCAGAATATTCTGAGCAAACTGAAGAACTTGAGAATTAATTGTTTCCATGCCACCAGCGGATTTCCCACCCTCTTTCTGGAGCTCCAGGGAGACCGTGGGTAGCTGGCAGACTGTGTGTCTAGCTGAAGGGAGCCAGTGCTCTAGGCAGGGTGATGTGGCCGCTGCTGGGACCAGTCTGGGTCACAGGACTGACCCACCCCACCAGCTGGAGGCATCAAACAAAGGCATTCCAGACACTGACATGCAGACCCAGTTTTAGACCACAGACAGGCTAGGGGTAGGTTCAGGGTACAACACTTGCCTGCCTAGGAATACACAAGAGCCACATTCACTCCCCGGTATACACACACACACACACAATTCTTCAGTGTATCTCAAACCTGATAGCCACAGTTTGAACCCTAGAACCTATGCAAAGGAAGGAGAGAACCAACCAAATCTCCACATTTGGGCTGTAGCACATGCATGTACACACACACACACACACACACACACACACACACACACACACACGCTCACACGCAATTTTAAAAAAATTCCTATAAATTAAGAACCACAGACTGTGTGCATGCTATGTCTCAGTGTTTCTCAATGTTTTGATTTTATTGCTTTAGGAGAAAGACTGACAATCCCCAACTCTGAATTATCCATACAGACATCTAGTCTTATTCCATTTAAATCAGTCGAGAATGAGCAAGTGGGGAAATTGTACTACAGTGCACAGAAAAGGGTCCAAAACTAGTTAACATCGGAGATTCATTGTCCTTTCTGGTTGTGGTTGCCTCAGGGTGATTTTGATGGTTCAGTCATAGGACATAACATAGGAAGAGCACCATGAAAAACATCTCAGCTTTTCATCATATTTAAGTACCTTCCATTTGAAAAACATTCAAGAAGAGGGAACTTGGGCCAGACAGTGTCAGGGAGCTGCTGACTGAGAAGGGAGACCCTGGAGGAGGTTAGGGGAGACCAGGAAGGGACAAGAATAGACCCATTTTTGAGAAGCCCCAAGAAGGTTGAGGAATTTGTGGGATTTTTAAGCTATGATGTCTTGTAGGTATTTCCAAATCTACACAAATCATCTAAATTATTCGATATTGATATTTACTGTGCTAGGTGTGACTAGTAAAAAAAAATGTGGGCCCTGCTTCCACAGAAAGCCTATGTTTTAATAGTAACAGCACCTGTGATAACTGATATAATGCTGTTATTCTTTCAGAAAAATTGTCTTGAAATACTGTAGAAATTTTAAAGAGCATCCTTTATTCATTTTTATAAGAAATGGTGATCAGAACCAGCATTTAGTCATTTCACAATGCCCATAGTTTCCTTTATTTGGGTATAGCTACTTCAGTCAAAACCTTATTTTTACTTCAGTGCATTCAATTTCATTTTTTATGTCCATAAATAAATGTTTTGCTTTTGTCCCATGTCAATAAGACAAAAATATTTATCAAATATCATAATTCACCTGTCAAATTGTTGATGCAGAGATCTGACCTCTCATAGACTTCAGAAGGATGCTCTCTACTGATTAACTGTAGATGCTGATGAAGTCATTTCTGAGAGTGACATCTCTAATTCCCTGACTACCCTGCATGCCTCTCCTGGAAAGCTGAGAATGCCCGTGGCTGAGCTCAAAACTTTTGTCATTATCATACAATCTGTTTATTAATCTGTTCGTTACTTGTTTATCAATTCATTATTTGTAATCTGCACTAGGATAGAGGATAGGAGTAGGCCTCAGGCAGCCTGCTTACATTCCCAACGTGTTCTACAACTTAGGATTCAACTTCATGATGCAGGCCCTCAGAAGAGAAGTAAAGAAAATCTATGTTACTTTCCAGGTCCAGCAATTGCACCTTGGCATTTTTCAGAAAGCTGCCGATTTGCTCAGATTTAGGACAGAATCCAGGATGTCTCTATTCCTTGGCTGCCATGCCAGTGGGGTTTGTCAGGGAGGTGACAGCTGAACCTTACACATTCAGTGACATGCTAGAAAAGGAGACCTAAGCCAGAAGCAAGACGGAAGAGAAAGCTGCCTCTCCAGCAGGCACCTCCTGCCAAGCCACTGGAGTATTCTGTTTGGCTCATAGGTGAGAATGGGCCTGGGCCAGGAAATCTCACTGTTAGGTACTGTGTCTGTACCACCTTACCTTAGGGGCTGCCTCAGAGTCTCGAATTGCTCTTCAAATCCTCCCTAATAGCAGAGAAAACCTAACAAAAGACTATTGCCTTGCTCTATGGCTCAGTACTGAGTTAGTGATTCTTCCTGCCTATGGACCTCCAGGTCCTGCCTTCTTCAGTGTCAAAAGGTTTATAACACACACACACACACACACACACACACACACACACACACACACACACACTCACACACTCACACACCATCACTAAGGACACTGTCATCCATCAGGTTTGGCTTGATGTGAAACTTTAGGACAAGAAAAATAAAAATTCATAAGCTCAGTTTTAGATGTTCTATAAAGAATATGATTTATATTCTTCTATTCCAATGGGAAGGAGGGAGAGGAGGTATGAGAGACAATGTAGGGAAGGACAGATAAAACTAAGAGCCATTTGAGGGTATTATATGGGTACCTAATACAGTAGAAGCTTCTTAAAATGTATCATATATGTAAGAAATCTAAATTGAAATCACTAATGTCCCTAACTAGACATCTCTCTCCACCAAGTGAAACCTTCAATGCCAGTGCTGTGAATGGGTTACATCTAATTGAGTTTTTGGCCAAAGGAGCTCCATGAAAACCCCACACAACCTAGGCTATTGCCAAGGATATTGGCTGCTCTGTACAAACTGATGGTAAGGCTCTGTTCCTGAAGACAGCACCTACACAACTCACTGAACAAAGAGAAGTTGGGCTGGTTCCCACCTAGACACTTTACTCCTACTGACTAGTGTTCATGGTACTGGAAGGTTCTCTGTACACTACCAGAGGAGAAAGGGAAACACCAACCCAGCTCCAAAACCTTCAATCTACAATGGTGACCTATCTGCAAGATAGGCTGGTGTAATAGCGGCACGAAAGTTGTGGGAGTAACCAACTACTGTATGATTGGAATTAAGGACCAGTCTATGAGATGAAACAGATGCCTGACACTGCCCAGGTGGCCAAGGACCTGAGACTAGATAAGAGAGGGACCTGGGGGGAAGCCAAATACTACTGTTCTGCTAAAGGAACACAACAATAAAGTGATTCCTAATGACCCTCTGCTAAACAATGTGCAGAAAATGAAAAACAGTGGAACACTTAGCCCTAAATAGAATGTCTCCATCAAATCCCTCCCTTCGGGTTTCAGAGAACTCTGCAGAAGAGGGGGAAGAAAGAGCATAAGGCCCAGTGGGGATGGAAGACACCAAGTAAGTAGTGTCTTCCAGACACAGAGGGATTGATGCACATGTGAATTCATAGAGACTGTGACAGCATGCACAGGGCCTGTGCAGGTCTCAGCCAGATGGGGTCTCAGTACTGAGAGGGGAAGTGCATGTAAGCCCCTATCCCTAACCCTCTCCAATGGATAGCTGCCTGCAAAGGAAAAAATAGATTTTCCAGTGTAGTTTCACTGGGAATACAAACATTTAAAGTAAGGCCCTGCGGCCAAAAGTAGATGGCCAACACAGAATGAACTTATTAGTATTTTTGGAGGGTTTTCCTTTGTCTTGCAGTAATTTGTCAAGTATTTCCTTTCCCTAGCAGACCTTCTGCTTATATATTATGGTTTCTGATTTCGTTTTTATGGGCTTTCTGTGTGTGCAAATGTGTGTCTCAGTGTCTGTATGTATTTCCTGTTCTCTGTGTGTGCAAATGTGTGTCTTGGTGTCTGTATGTATTTCCTGTTCTCTGTGTGTGCAAATGTGTGTCTCAGTGTCTGTATTTCTTGTTCTCTGTGTGTGCAAATGTGTGTCTCAGTGTCTGTATGTGTTTCTTGTGCTTTTTCTTTGACTCCTCTTTTCCTGTGTGTTTGTTTTGTCCTATTTGAGTTTGTTTTTATTGTTGTTATTGTTTATTATTAATGCCCATTTGTATTTTAATGAGAGATAAAAAGAAAGCATGTAGATTTGGGTGAATGGGGAAGTAGGAAGAATATGGGAGGAATTTGGGGAGGAGCAACCACAATCCAAACACATTATATGAGAAAAATATTTTCAATTAAGTGAAAGAATACCATGTAAGAAAAAAGTAAGAGGAAACTGAACACTTTGATATTTTTTTTATTTGACATTTGTGCAAAGCATGATCACTTGTCTCTACGGCAGAGCTCTATTTGGATTATGTGAGAGTAATCCCTGAGAGTCGCCTCACTGAGCAGAGCTGACATTTGCCAAGGCTGAGTTTTGAGTTACAGATGCTGTGAGCATGCACTAACAAGGGATGAGAGATACTTTCAAGAAGTAAGTTAGCTTAGCTTGCTGCTTGGCATCCCAGCCCATCATGTATGGCTGCTCTGTTGTACCCCAAAAGTGTCCCCTCTGCCCCAAAGGGCATGCTATAGAGTTGTGTGTGAATGAAGATGTTCCAGAAAGAGTTAGATACATTCTACTAGAAATTCTTTCAAAGATAAGGGAAACAATCAAATATTAAATTCCCAAATCTTAAGCAATTACTTAAACAGTTACTCTGATTTTAGCAATAGATTTGGAGACATGATTATAATTGCTGATAAAAATTTGATATTTTTGTGTTTCATAACAAAAATGGGACCACCATTGGTAGCAGGCAGGGAACAGGGTATGAAATACAATCTGCCAGGAGTAGGTGATAGAGAAATGTCCTTTTCAAATCTGGTGGTTCACAAAGTGCTGTCACCCGACTGACAGATTTGCTGTTGATAACTTACAATTAATCACCTTGAAATGACTAGAAGAAATGCTCACCTCTCAGCTTCAGAATAATCTCTTTTCAAACAGTTACAAACTGATGCAATCACTGAGATGAAGGGAAGGAGAATTTAGGCTGGCCAGTCACAAACTGTTTGTCACCCCCACAATGGAAGATGCCACTGCCTGTGGGTTCCAGGGAGTTACATCTTAGATTGTGAAAGAAGTGATTCCCTCCACTCCCTGTTCCTCTTTGACAAATTATGTTTTACCTTTTGAAAAAGCTGGTCTGGATGTGGGAGGATCATACAGCGGGCAAGGCAATTTCTGTGGAAACATGGGGGCCTGAGTTCAGGTCTCTGGCATCCATGGAAAAAAAGTTGGTTGTGGAGATGTGTGTGTGTGTGTGTGTGTGTGTGTGTGTGTGTGTGTATGTGTGTGTGTGTTAGCAGTTGATAGCCAGTCACCTGAACCAAATGGTAAGCTCCCAGTTCTGTCTAAAAGATGTAAGGTGGAAAACATTTAGGGAAGACACCCGATGGCAGCCTCTGGCCCTCCACAGGTGAATGGCACACAAACATTCTCTTCAGAATAATTTTGGCTGCCAAAATTTGGACTCAGTTCTAATTTTTGTTGTTATTTGACTGCTTATTTTTGATACTGGGTAGTCTAGACTGGCTTCAAATTAATGATCCTCGAGGCTCAGCCTCCTCAATGCAAAGACTACAGCTGTGTACCACTGTCCCTGGCTTTCAGTGTTAATCTTAAAGGACTGTACTTTAAAAGATTAGCAGTACCTTATGATATATGTGTATATGTGCATACATATGTATAAATAAATACATGATCAATAGTTATTCACAATATAATATGTATTTTATACACTATAGTCATTTATGTATATGTGTATTTGATATTTATGGATTGTTTTTCCTGTGAGTTTTAATCCAGATAAAGAATGACTGGCTTGCTTTACAAGAATAAACAAGTATCTGGTTAGATCAATAGTGGACAATAGTGTGCTTCATCTAGTAGGAGCTAGAATCTGGAGGGGAGTATGACACACATGGATCACTGTTTATGAAGGTATTTAAAGTGCATTTAAAATGAGCTTGGCAGGGAGTCCTTGCTAACTTCCCTGGGTTTTTAATTTCTACAGACTAACTAGATCTTACATTTAAAATATGCAGCATTTTTATTCTCAGCCTGTCTAGCAGCTTGCTGCTGAGGAAGGAGGTCAACACTAAGTTTCAGAGGTAGAAGGATGCACTTTAGGGCAGGTCTGCGGATATAGAGTGAGGTTCTGTCTAAGATCACCCACTGTACACTCTGAGTGTGCTTCCCCTGTGAACTTCAACATTTTCATCTGTGAAGTGAGTCTAGCTTTGCCCACTCCATCTGTAAAACATTAATGTGTGAGACATACAAGAAGGTGAGCTATGGCCATCTCTCTTAGTGCTGAGTACAGCAATGTACAAGTGGCATTTATGTGGGAGCACACTGTATCTCAAGTATCTAGGTGCCAAGATGCTCATTGGAAGTTCTTTGCATGTAACAATAAAACTATTACTGGTTACTGAGCTCTCACTGTGTGCGACCACCACACAGAACTTGCCATGAACATTGCTGCTTTCCATTCTCCCAGCCTACAGATGCAATGCTGAAATGATCTCTATTCCCTGTTGGGAGAGAGACACAAGAGATCATACAACAAAACCTAGGCATATCTCTGACTTACTTCCTCTCTATCCAGTAAGAGAACAAATGGCTCTGGCCTGTAGATCATCAATTAAACCCTTAACAAGGCAATGATTCTCAACATTTCACCTGCTGCTTTGTATGAGTTTACTAAACAACCTGGTAGTATCATTTGCCTCATTCAATTAAAACCCAAAACTCAGGAGCAAAGTATTTTTCTAAGGATATAAGCACCAGGATGAAAAAGAACTGAAGTCATTGGAGCCACAGCACACAATTTTTTCCACTGCAAGGCACATCCTCTTAGCACACAGTGATAAAGTCACAGGTAGGAATGGATGAAGGCACTGTTGGGGACCTGCTGCATGCTCCTTGTGGTTCAAAGGCAAAGGGACCGAAATGATTTTCTTCTGTTTCTAGGCATCCATTGAGAAATGTACACTGTTTCCTCAGTGACCCTAGCATCTTCTGTGATAAAAGTCCAAATTCATTAGCAGGGCACACAGGATAAAAATGAACGAATCAGAGAAGAGAAATGCTAAGTGTGAGGTATGAGGAACAGTAATGCAAATAACTTACAAATACAGTAGGTGCCTTCTCGGAGGGCCTGGCTAGACCCTCACAACCCTCTGTAATTCCCCATCCAGAGAAACTGATGGCCTCTTCTGACCTCTACACACACCATATGCACATGTACATACACGTACATATGCATAAAATACAAATAAAGCTTAAAATTCATAAAGCAGGACAGAGAGGGGGATAATACTTTACCAAGCTCAAGGAAATGTTATTAAAATTAGAGAGCAATGGGATGTTTAAGGATAATCCTATCCCATGGATTAAAATTGAACTTAACCCAGCTAAACTAGATCAAATAAAAATAACCGGAAATGCTCAATGTGGACTAGCCTTCCTTTACACACCTGATTATAGAAAACCCAAGAAGTCATCTTTTACTATGTGACCACAAAGAAAGATTCAACCACAAAGGAAGAAGTAATGAAGTGTGAAATAGTTTTATCTTTAATGGCAAATAGGAAACTCTTATTTTCCAAGTTGCTGGTTGTTCTCTTAATACAATGCATTTTTACCAGGAGAGTAACTCTCAAAAAATAAGAATGAAGCAATTAGTGAATACTAGGATTCAGCTACAAGGTTCTCAGTGCCATTCTGGGCTTAAAAAGAAATACTCATTACCTTATCTTAGGAATGTTCATACATCTGGGGAATCCTTTCATTTTCTGATGTGGTGATGTCAGTTCCGGTTTGTTAACCCAGCTCTGGAAGAAAGACCATGCCACAACAGGAGCAATTACTCCCCCTTGACAAGGGAGGAGGAAGCCTAAGGAAACCAGGTCTTCTGCAAGGAGCTAGCACCTCTCAAATAGGGCTTGAGGTAGTGGTCTGAATGAGAATGATTCCCACAGGTTCATATATTTGAGTGTTTGGTCCCCAGTAGGCCAAACTCTTTGGGAAAGATTCCGAGATGTGGCCTTGCTGGAGGCGATGTGTTATTTGGGGCAGACGTTAAGGTTTCAAAAGTCCAAGCCAGGCCCAGTCTCCCTTCTTCCTGTCTCCTGCCTGTGGCTCAGGACGTAAGTTTTGGCTGCTGTCCCTGCACCGGGGCCTGCTGCCTGCTGCTGTGCTTTCCACCATGACTGTCATGGACTCCCTCTAAACTGTAAGCAATCCCCAGTTAAATGCTTTCTTTCATAAGCTGCCTTAGCCTTGGTGTCTCTTCATAGCCATGGAACAGTAATAAAGACACATGGAAACAGCAAATACTCTACCAGTCACTTATTCTCCTGTCATATTTTGGTTTTCATCTTTACCAACATGAGGCATCTTTGGTACCTCAGTGAATCTTCATATCTGTCATAACATAAATATCTAAACTCATTTAATGTCCAATGACTGAAAAACAGCAGTGGTACAAGTCACACTACATCCATTTTTTAAAATAAATTTATATTTACTAATATCAACAAAAGCAGCATTGTATGTTTATCCAATGGTTGACTATTTGTTGGACACACTGGTGCAATCACTGGGTAGATAAAATCTAGCAAGCATGTGGATTTGGGAACCTCTGTTGGGGTATATAATATTTTAGGATAATTGAGCTGCTGGAAAGAAACCATTCAATCATTTCTCTCCTAGTAGACCACCTGCTACCAAACAGAGTTTTTGGAAGAACTTGAGTATGCCATCCTGCAAATGTTTGCAGTCTTTACATGTTGGAGAAGAGGAAAAGAATCTCACATCAAGATAGCAACTGTTTCCCACTGGCTGTAACGTTTTTGGGGTGGTATATTTGTTTTCTGTGTTACCCAAATTTTCTATGATAATAATTTACCCATTTAAAAAAGAAACCAAACCACAAAAGACTTAAAAGATGTCCCAATACCACTGGATCAGGAAGTCTTAGTTTTTGGTAAACCTAAAATTCTAGGTTCTTGTCAAATGTCCCCGGCTGCTATTCCACTTTTTCCTGGAGACCTGTTCCTACAGAATGGCAGTGGAGTGAAGGAGACCTATGTGTGCATTCATATACATGACACTGCATAATAGGCAAGTTTTTGATGCTGATATAGAACACAGCTCTCACCTCCAAGACAGTAAGAGATAGTCTATTCAAGAGCTAAATATGAGTGACCATCACCTGAGAAATCAGATTTAGGTTAAGCCAAAACCCATGTTCCAATATGGTAACTAGTCAATGAAGTTTTTATAGTAAAAGAATACAGAAAGCCATAAATTAAGACATTTTTTCAAATACAATGGTGGGAACATCATGTATGTAGGTTAGAGCAAAGCAAAGAAATCTTTGTTATAGGTTCCAGTGCTTTCTGATTACATTCTTAGATCTTAGTTAGGTGGAAGTTAATAGTCTGACACTACACTCCTAAGTTCCATATGGTAGTTTTAAGGAAGTTAGGTCAGACACAGAGGTGAGCAAGGAAAAATTTAGTGGGCTAAATATATGACATTTCAAGATGAATTGTCATTGGACTCTGGACCTGCAACATTCCAACCATGCCAAACCACTGAAGGTCCAATGTCAGATGTTGCTTCTTTCCAGAAATGTTCCTTGATACTGATCAGGACAAAGGTATTTCCAATGCAGAAGTCCCTGACACTTCCCCTGATGATGTCCATGATATGTTCCCTGATGCCTTCCCTTCCTCTCCTGCCATCTGGTGACTTCATGACCTCAGAACTTTCAACTCCTGTTCACCAGCCTCTCTGGTTTTTATAACACCTACTCCGTTAGTTACTGGCTCTGCTCTGCTGGGGTCTTTATAGATATTGTCCCTGTGACCTCTTGGATCCTGTGTAGAAGAAGGCTCTCTAGTCCTCATCGTACAGTTCATTTTTATTTAAGAAAAAAACTTAATACTATATGCATGCCTAACATAAATTATACAGAGAACAGAACTATTATTTAAAATACTTGACTGTAGTATAGACATGTTCTCATCACTATTTGTAGAGCATAGCTTACTCGAAAATCAAGGGTAGTTCCAAATCAGTAAAAAAATCAAAATTGATGATGGCCTGAATTGTTTCTATAATCCACTTGTTGTTGGTCTACACTGCTAATAGTGGCAGTGACCACTGTTCATCCTGTAGTGTCCACTATCTGTCACATAAGAGAAGCTCCACTGCTGCCAGACACCTCATCATCAGCATTGCCCATCATGTCCCTCAGCTCCTTGTGATCTTAGAAATGCCCTGGAACAAAGCTTTGACCTACAAAAGAGAAAACATTAGGCAGCACTTGCAGAAAATTTTCTCAGAAAAGAAAAGATATATTCTTCTCTTGTTCCATCTGATTCATGGAATACACGTATAATAGCTGGAGTTTCATCAGCTTCCCTAGGTCCTAAGGATGGGCAGGGTTTTAGGCATGGTAGAAGACTGAGATGGAAGAGACCCAGGTCTGTCAATCATTTCTGCAGCTCTCAAGCTCACTCTGTGAAGTCTCAATAGTTCCTTCCATATCTGCATATATAGATATGCATGCAAGATTTTTTACAGCTTTCTACTTACAACCAAACAATCTTAAGGGATATGTAGCACTTTGTAAACTGCCAGATGTTTTAGCTGGATGCTTCATTAGAACTCTTAATAAACCCCAAGTACCAGTCTAGTACATTTCTACCAAGTATTAGTGATCCCTTGGAATCTACTTGGAAGGTTCCACATGCATCAGATCTCTTAAGGGATAAAAGGCCGTAGCTTAGAAAGACCAGTATAAGGAGAGGTGGTTTCCTCAACAGTGAACCTTAATGAACGGTGAAAAAAGTCAGTTAGAGACAATGAGACAAGTTTTCCAGAATTCAGAGAGGCCAGGCTTTACTGCATAACGATGACTTCTTATATTTAACTATGTTGGCAGAATGGCTAATACACGATATCTTTCTTTTCAGCCCCAACTCCAATCTTTGATGAAAATGCTAAAGTTGGTTTATAACTTTTAAAACAACAATTTCAATTCTATAGCATATCTGACCAGTATTGCTAAAAACTGTCAACATCATGATAGCAATGTAAAAAATCAAAGTTTGAGTAACTGTCACAGACCAGAAGATATGGAGACAGGGATGGGAAAGGGTGAGCACTAAGTCTGTGACAGAACCTTGGAAAAGAAAGCCGCATCAGTGGGGGATGTGGCCTGGCTGAATAGTTGTTGGAGTTTGGTTGATGATAGTCTGCTAGTACTGAAGTCTAAACTGTGGCGAGCACCAGACTAGTGTGTGGTGAGCCTTGGGGGATGCAGAGGGAGACAAAGGAGCTCTGTTCCTTTGACTTCACAATGTCACTGCACAACTAAAAGAACTGTAAATAAAAGGGAAGGGTATCGTATCTACTGCCAGGTTGTTGGGAGGTTGTTACACGTGAGGCACAGAACTCTGATCTGATAATGGAACTCAAGTAAATGGAAACATCCTTCTTTCTCCACATCCCACCAATTTTGTTTTATGCTATTAAAGAAGGCCTTTTATGTACGTGTGCTATGTCTCAGCAAGGAGGAATCAATTCCTCAATAAAAATGTTCATAAATTTGAATTGCTATTTCTATCCCGTTTTTTCCTCCACAATCAACTATCTATCTGTTAAAGTTCAGCTATTCCTCAGTTGCTCTCCTTTCTTTCTAGAAGCACTTTAACTGTTTTCTCTTCAATTTAACACATGCCAGACCCACATGGTGCTTCTGTGCCCCCAGAAGCAGTCATGGCTGAGGATAGAGGTCCTGGTTTCTTCATGGATCTCCTTCCCATTTTTATCACAGATTCACTTCTCAGGAGGTTTCTGTGTGTTGATTTTGAATTGAGAACAAGTAGTAAGTAAAAACTTTTTTTTCATGAATTTTGAATGATTTATGACATTTGGAAATGCTCCAGTATGATGTCAGACTTAATTATGACACGGTTAGCTCACCCATATTTATGTCAAAGTACTAAGTCAGACAGATTTTCTAGTACATGAACTACTTTGGTGACCATTGGCTGCCCCTTGGGACTACAGGGCCACTGTCATACAGCCAGCAGCACAGGAAGAAACTGTTTTAGAAAGACAAAAGCTGTCTCAGGACTGACTACCTCCCCATGATGTGAGTGGGCTTCTCCTTTCTTTGCAAAGAATGCTTTGTAAATTAACAAACTCATTTTTTATTTCAGATCTTTTTCTGTTCATCCAGTCAATTTTCGTGTCTGGTTATTTGTTTTTCACTGTGTATTTTTATGCTTCAACCCTCCTCTCTATACTTTTCAATACTAAATTCAACTCCTTTCTAAGATAATAACAATTTGAAGTTTGTTTTAGTAGATTACAATAAAAGGGAACACAGGAGGTGTCAGCTGGTAGGAAAAACATACCCAGAAGACAAAGCAACAGAGACACCAGGAAGTATTTTTAGCAGAACTGAATGAGGAAGGTTGGAAAAGAACAAGAATGATAAGAAATGGTTTAGTGTGTGTGATTTCAATCTCAACAAAGTGGTGTTTGATTTAGAAGTTGTATCTGGATATAGGCCAGTCCTTCAAACTGAGATCTAGTCCTGTAATAGAAAACAGAACTGATAGATGCTGTTACACTTTTCCCATCACCTTGATGATATCTAAATACAGGACAGTCTGCTGTGATTTCATCCCCAGCTGCCCATGCCCGTATCTTTATCAGAGTGGCCTTCAGTAGCCATGACTTTTCTCCTTAAACCAGAGCTTCAAGGAGAATAAGCCAAAGATAGCAACATTAACATCAATAGCAAATTTATTGGCAGCGCAAACTCGTGGACCCTGCTCTGGATGTCTTAGATTCTCTGGGTATAGGGCATGTCTTGGTGAGCTGCAGCTACCAACTGGACATAATCTAGAGCCATTTGAGAAAGAAATCTCAACTGAAAGATAGTCCAGGTTAGACTAGGCTGTGATCATGTCTATGTGGATTTTTCTGGATTGCTATTTGAGGTAAGAGGGTCCAGCTCACTATGTGGGGCACCATTTCCTAGGCAGGTGGTTCTGGGATTATATAAGAAGGCTAGCCTACAAGCAAGGCATCAAGGAGTGTTTCTCCATGACTCCTGCCTTTGATTTCTTGTCCTGATTTCCCTCAGAGACAGAGTTGTAACTTATAAACTGAAATAAATGCATTCTTCTCCAAAGTTGATTCTCATCATGGTGTTTGTCACAGAATGAAACTAGAAGAGTGCCCAATAATCTCATGTTTTTTGGGCCTTTTATGGACTTTGAGACCCACAGACCCACACACATGAAAGCTAAGTAATTGGTTACACACACTGAGGGGTGAGGCAGCCTCTAGCCAGTGCTGACAGATCTGAGGATATCAACACTGCAGCTGCCTCCCAAGACAGGCAGTCAAAGGTGGCTTCTAGAGTATTTCCAAAATTCTCTGAAAAGATGAGCCCAAATGATCTTCCGTGAGACGCTCTAAGTGGCATTCCAGTTTTGAGCGTCCTTCTCTTTGCCTCACTCCACTACATCCTTCCCAGTCCACAAGACCACTTCCCAGTAAAGTCACTCTGGACACATCTGCAGCTCAGGGTTATCTTCTAGAAGACTATGCTAAAAGTATCTCTTTGGGTGGAACCTTGCTGATGAGCTGTCATTGTATCAGTAATGGCTGCTAGACTCCAAGCACTACAGAAGCTGAGGACAAAGGAAAAGAGGATTCTTCTCTGCTCTCAGAGAAATCATAGCCAGTAACAGTCAGAGATGTAAAGATGCCTGAATGGGTTTGGATTACCAACAATGGTAAGAAAGTATTTGCCCCCGTTTCTAGGAAGAGGCATAGTTCAAACTAAGTGTCAAGTATGGATGGAGGTTAATCCGCATATGGAAAGCGAACGAAATATGCCAGCAAAAACCATGAACTAAAATATAGGAGTAAGAAACAGAGGGCACCCAGGAGGAATTTGATGTCAACACAATGTGCTATTTAGGTCTTGTCAACTTGACACAAATCTACATTTCCAAGGAGAGGCAATCACAGTTGAGGAATTGCTTCCATCACACTGGCCTGTGGGCACGTCTGTGGAGCAGACCACTAATTTCCTTGGCCACTAATTAATATAGAAGCACCTAGCTTAGTGGGTGCTACTACCCCTAAGCAAGTGGGCCTCAGGCCATATAAGAAAGCAAGCTGAGCAAGCTAGTGGGAAGCATTCCTACATGGCCTCTGCTTCATTGTCTGCTTTTGGATTCCTTCCTTGAGTTCCTACATTGGTTTCCTCAGATAATGGACTGTGACCTTTAGCCAAATAAACTCTTTCCTTATCTAAATTGTTGTTGGGTCATTGTTTTATCACAGCAACAAGAAATCAAACTAGAACATAAGGTATGCCAATATATGGGAGTAAGTAACAGAGGGGACTCAGGATGGGTTTGGCTTTGCTGTGGTATCAGGTTCAGTGGAAGAAGGCAGCTGAAGAAGCTGAAAAACTGAAGATGTTCCAAAGTGTATGAGGAGCTCTGTACTTCTAGTAGAGGCAGCCTTCTCCCTTGGGCAGTGGGTACGCAATGACAAGGTTTAAACATAGAAGAGTCTATCTGAATGTGTTCTTAGGAAAATCCTCTGTGCTGGATGTGATAGTGCATGCTTGTAATCTTAGCACCTAAGAAGTGATAGAGGCAGAAGGATCCAGAGATTGAGGCCACCCCGAATTGCATAGAGACAAACCCAGTCTTCAAACAAAACAGAAATTCAAGGGCTAGGGATCCAGCTGAGTGAGTAGGCACTGATCTGCGAAGCTCCAAGTTCATCTCCAACATCACACAGAGAGGGTGAGTGAGAGGCAGGGAGAAGGAAGGAAGAAGTCCTCTTTGTTTAATGAAAGGGAGGGGGAGGCAAGTCTTAGCAGAGAGATCAGGCAGAAGGTCTGGTGATGGCCCAAACAAGACACCATAGTGCTCAACTGGGAAGAGCAGGACCCCAGGAAGTAGTGAAATCAGCAAGAATCAAGAGAATCCTCAGCACAAGTACCCTCTTCCCTCCCAAGGAACTTAGCCATTCACTTAAATCATAGAATGGAGGCAAGCACGGTGAAAAGATGTTGGCTAACCATCATGCTGAATGACAGGGAGGGCAATCCAGGCTCTAGGCTGAACAATGCAACTAGCTCAGAGTTTCCATTTTGTCATTTCAGGGCAGGAACTAAAACAGCCATGCTGAGAATTGCTGTCCCACCTTGGAAAGCTAGACACTGACATCCTAAATTTATAACATCCATGGAAAACTTCATCCATACTGCTGGGTGCACACAGCTCCAATTACCCCTAATGTAGAATGCCCAAGCAACAAAACTGCCTGGCACAATTAATACTCAAGTCCTTTCAGTTAATCACAACTTGTATATGATTATTTTAATTGAAACATTTATGAGTTTTTCAGTACTGTTTAAGCAATTAATAAAATTCTAAGTTTTAAGAGAACTAGATAAAGAGACATGTGAATGTTTACTAGGAGAGCAAACATTAAAATTAAGTTGTATTTTTGTTGGGATGAGGTGGTAAAAACATAACTGGCAAGGAAAACTGTAAGATCTCACAGCAAACATGATACCTAACTCCAAGCTCAGAAACATTTCTCTGAAGTGTGCACATTACTCAAAGGCAGAGCTCAGTCAAGCCAAAAGCTGGGGGAAGTGAGCCCAGGAGAAGAGCTTGCAAAATGTTTTATCTGCTGCCATTGCTCATGGGATGGCTGAAAGCTGAACCTCTACACTCGTTCTGAACTTGATACATCAGGAGAGTTGGCAGCAAGGTCCAACCAGCTCAGGCACCCAGCAGCGCTCCTGTCAAGTGTTCAGTCACTAAAGCCCAGCAGTGACCCAACAGAATACATGTTCACCCCTCAGGGCTATCTTCCTCCTGCTACGTTTTACTTCCCAGTTTTGGAACCCGAGGTGAGGGAAGTGATAAGCAGGGAGGAGTCTGGAAGTGCTAGGCTTTCACAAAGTCCTGGAGGTGAGCTCTGGACTTTCCCTCTCCTGAGACCCCTTGTCTGCCAAAGAAGCAGCTGGGTCAGTGAGAGCAAGAGCTGTGACTGGAAGCAAGAGAATCCCAGGACCAAAGTATCCACTTTCCTCCCATGGAACTTAGCTTTTAACTCAAAGAGTAGAAAAAAAAAGAAGCATGTAGTGTTAAAACAGATACATACAAACATACTCAACATGTCACCCTCCGTCTGTCTATCATCATCTTTCTATCTCTATCTAGCCATATATATTTTTGTTTTGTTTATCTAATATCTATCTATCTATCATCTATATATACATAAATCATCTATCAACTATTTATTCATCTATCTTGTGTTATTTGTCTACCATCATCGTCAGCAACAAAGTAACATGGACAAGTTGTGTAAACTAGCAGAGTCAAGATCTGGTTGATAGACACTTCAGAGGACAGGCTGGAAACTGCCAATTACATCAGGAATGAGAAGCAGTTAATGGATG
This sequence comes from Peromyscus maniculatus bairdii, assembly GCF_049852395.1. Lineage (NCBI taxonomy): Eukaryota > Metazoa > Chordata > Mammalia > Rodentia > Cricetidae > Peromyscus > Peromyscus maniculatus. The sequence goes on along the minus strand of NC_134860.1, from coordinate 23,887,848 downwards.
AGTGGGGGTACATTAATAAGACAAAGTAGTAGAAACAACTAATCATTATTAATTCCAACAATAGTTTACTTCCATGCATTACAGGCCAGAATGTGGTTAGCAGACAAGACTGTACCTTGTTCTAACGTACTCAGGTTTCGGAATTTAGAGCACAAGTGGGCCAGGGCCAAGTCTAAGGACAGTAAATGAGTGCAATCGTCTATGCTGGTCTAGAGGAAAAATGACAGAGCAGGCTAACATTAATAGCTAGAAAAAATGACCCAATTATGTAACTCAAGAGAAGGATGAAGACAACTTTCACTAAAAGGCCTAAAATTCATATTTCTTTAATGTTGAGGTTAATAGGACTGAATTTTAGTACAGATAAGTGAATGCTAAGGACTTACGTTAAGGACAACTGAATGCTTGGAGAAATTTTAGGCTCTCCTATCCTTAAGATTACTAGAAGTTTTTAAGAGATTCTGAGAATATAGCCATCTTTCAAGTTTTCTGAGTAACTGCTGTCCATTTGAGCCATTATGGGTTTCCTGAAATTCCAGACTTTAAAAGCCTGAAAGAGAAACCAGCTGGGTCATTGCATTTGAGCTGAAACAATCGAATAAGATCATGAAATAAGCACCAGAAACCAAGGTCAGCTGCAACAAGGCCCTACAGCTCAAGAAACAGAAATGTGTTGTGTCTCTTGGCAAGTGTGTCCATCTCCATAAGTGACTGATGAGGTGTACACAAAGACACTCATGGCTGAGTAACTCATGATGATGAAGAACTGGGAGATGCTTTGCAGTGAGGCTGGGTAGACCACCTACCTGCCATGATCCACTGGCCATTACAAGGATGTTTCAGAGGTAGAAGGGAAGACATTTCAATCACCTTTGCATGATCAACACTGCGTTAGAGCAGCCAAAGGCATTTTGTGAATTTTATTTCACAGGTGTGAAGAATGAGAGGTTGGCATGGTATGCTTGCATCTTACTTATTAGCATTTTTCCAATTTACTATAAATAAGCATGCTGCAACCACAGGATGGAGCTGAAAACAACAGCAAGTTTAGGGGAAAGCGTGGGTACTTACACTATCTGAAGATATCCATACATGATAAAATAATACTATTTCTTTATTATTTTGAGACAGGATCTCATTAGAGAGCCCAGGCTCCTCCTTCAGGCTCCTGAGTGTTATGATTACAGGGATGAGGCACCAGGCTTGGTGTAAACTTGGTCATAAGAGAGGAAGGACTTGGGTCCACAGTGAGAGATACACTCCTGTGCGCAGGACCATTGGCATATGTGTGTATGTGCATACTGAGGAGATTTCAGTCAATGACACACACCTCTGGGGTCATTTCTATTCACTGGTTTGAAAGGCACTAATAATCTATTTGGAATGTTTTCCAAATTGTTTCATTTTCTAAAGAAAATTACTGGAGTGCATATAATGCCATGTAGAATAATAGTAGATCAACGATATTTTTTCTTCAAGTTAATTCTTGACAATTTCTATTGTTGTGAAGTATTTTCTGTGAGCTACTCTACGATTGTCATCCCTACCAAAGGCTCATGAAATAGGTACGATTTGCATCTGCATTGTAAAGACAAACGGTAGAGGACTGGGAAAGAAAGGGGGTCCACCCATTTTCACACAGCTCAGCTCAGGCACAGGCAGCTTTGACCAAGATGCTCTTGCCTCGGTGTCCATACCTCTGGTTGCTGTCTCTATGTTCTAATGAAAGTATCTTATGACCCAGACCTCACAGACCACCCTACTTTATGAACTTTTCTCTATAACAGTTCCAGAGGAGTAGCCCAAGGCTGTGGAAGACATGGTGTACACTTTCACCACTCTGTTTGAGAGAGGCCACTTCCAAGCCTAAGTGAGCAACACTGATATGGAAGCCAAGAAAGGGAAATGATGGGGCTATCGACTGGCACTCTCTTCCCACTAAGTCATTTTTAAAACGTTATTGAGTTACACATGCACAACTCATTCCATTCTTGTTCTGTTTTGAATTTGATAATTTACTTAAGATATCTAATCACATCTTACAGTAACATTTACTTAAGAATGATGATAGTCTGTGGTCCCTAGCAAACAAATTGTGATCTACTTAAATCAAACACAACAGAAGGCCCCGTTCAAACATCTCTTGCTTTTCTCCAGCGGCTTTCTGACAGAGAAAAGAGATCATTCTGTGGTCAGAGGCCCCACCACCTCAAGCAGCATCAGATCCTTCCCTGTTCTAATTCTACACATTCAGATTCCTCAACTCTTTAGCTTAGCGTGTATTTTGACTGCATTATGTTTTTCTTTATTGAGAACTGCATACATGTATACAATGAAACAATTATATTTACCCTCTTTTCCTGCTTCACTCCTGTCAACTTCCTCCCAATAGGCCCCTCCCCACTTCATGCCATTGTTTATTTATTTTTATAACTCAGGTCCAGTTAGAAATGCCCATATGTGTATGTGGGGGGGGGGGGCACGTGGCCTCTACCTGCATGGAGGGAAAAGGCATGCCTGGGTTCCATCTCATTCTTTACTGAGGAAATCTTGGTGATTGGTAGCTGCTGGGAGATGGGGAATCTTGGTGGGCTTAGGGATTAAGGGTGTGTGCGTGTTGGGGTAAAACAGTGTCTTATGCAGCTCAAACTGACTTGAAATTCTCAAACTCTTTCTTTAGCTGAGGATGACCTTGAATCCTCAATTGCTCCCACCTTCCAAGTGCTGGAATCTCAGGTGGGTGCCACCACAGCCCAGCCACAGGCTCCTAAATTCTTCCACAGACGGAGTATTCAGTGGTGAGGAGATCTATACTTCATCTCCTGCTAAATTTCAGAGGGGGTGGAGGGAGTGTGTGAAGCTACAAGCCTGACACTCCTACAAATGTGAGAGCTTTTGCAGAATGAATACCTGTGTGGATGAGGCAAACAGCAAGAATCATGGTCTAAATTTGAGTGTGAAAATGCTCGGCTGAAATCGCTTTCATCATGAAACACCTAAGATCTAAATACAGGCAGTGTGGAGAATCATTTCAACCCAGATGAGATGCCACTTCCCAGAACAAACTATAGGAAATACTCCTTCATGACACATGAATGAATAAAACCAGCTGATGGATCTTTTATCGGTGTTCAGCCGCTGCCAAACATCCTCTCTTTAGACCTAAACAAAGCAAATTCAAACATGTTTTGTTTGGTTTGGATTTCATTTAAGTAAGAGTCCAGGCTGAAATAATTCCTCCTGAAGAACTCACAAGAATATGGAAATAGAGACTAACACAGCACACATTAGATATTTTGAAAATGCTGTTCAAATTATCTCAGTACTAATCCAGCATACTATCCATGGACTTTGCTCTTGGTCTTGGGCTTTCTCTACACTTATGCCTGTTATTTATAGAATTCCTCTTGGATTATCTTATTTCAATTTCCCAGCAATCCTGAGGGGTTTTCAGAGTACTGCAAAGCCTGTTTCCCAGTTAGTAGATGAAGACCAAAGGATTTATTAAAAGGCAAGAGCTGGTGGAAGGACACTCTTAAGACATATGCAGGCGAGTATGAGCACTCCCTATGGCAGTGCAGGGAAGACTCATAGCAGAGAAGGAGCCAGCCTGCTCTGACTTGAACTCTGAGCTCTGCTGATCAGGGGAACGTATTTAGCCTTTGTGTAGCTGCGTGTTTCACCTGCAGGAGACCACAATGATATTGCTTTCTATGATTGCTGTGGGCGTTTAAAGGCATGAACATTGGCACAAAGCTTCACAACCAGCAAGCACAGTCCATGGACTGTTCATAGCAGTGTCTGTATAATGGGGCCGAGTCCTGGAATCCCAACTGCATGGGAAGCTGCAACAGGGAGACCAGAGAGTTAAAATCAGCCTGGGCCACAGAGTGAGTTCAGCCAGACTGAGCAACTTTTGGAGACCCTGCCTCAAAATAAACATAATAAATAAAGCACTAGGGATGGAGCCCTGTGGTGGGGCACTTGACTAGCAGGTTGAGAGCCTGAGTTGACTTCCTATCACTACAAAAGCAAAAAAGAGAGAAAGAAAGGAAAAGAAAAAAGTCTACTTGAAATTTTGTTCCTAATATTTCTATCAAATACCACACAACTCCAATCAACAAGCTTGCACACTCACACACACCTGCCCCATGCACACTCACCCTCACAGTTGACCATCTGGTGCTCAGTCATTTTCCGGTCGTCACGCCCCCATCACCACCACTACCAAGGAGAGGAAAAAGCTTCTAGTCCTTTCCTCTTCATGGTCAGGGCCGATGCAGTCTTGGATGTAGGACTGCTTAAATGATGCACATTCAGAACGACCTAGAGGGGGCACTTTGTGAAAATACTGTAGATTGGAAAACAAAAGGCCTTCTCTCCTCTGATTGCAGTTTCTTATTACCATTGTAAGCACAGCCTGGTTATTTCTCACAGATATACAGGATCTGAGAGTGTCTTGTATAAAGATGAGGGATTGGTAAGATTGGGACCTGACTCATTAGCTTCTGAAACCCTGGGTATGGGGGTTGGACCACCAGCAGCCCCAGGAACCTGGGTGGAGACACCAAATCCTTGCATTTTAAGATCTCAGGTGAGTCCTGTGCACACAAAAACGAAACTACCTCTCTGAGGCACTGCAGTTGTGAATTGTCTTTTATTGAGTTGGTCTTGCAAAGTTTGGCACTCTGTTAAGTTGGTTGATGGGAGAGGTAGTCAAAATTATCTTAATTTGATTGGCCCCAGGTACAACACAGATTTTATAATCAAAGTAGCAAGTCTCCTCCTGGTTTTCTCTCCCCCTCTCATTATTTACTCATCACAGCTTCAAAAGGCAGATGCAGCCTCACCTGCAACAGCCCGGATTTTAGTGAGTCATTCTGTTCCACCATTAGAACAGGCTATGCCTGTCAATTCCTGCTGTACCACTCCGCAAGTACAGAAAGCAAGACCAGGCTATCATCCTCTGTCAAGCAGCTCAGGAGGCAACCTCAAAGGCAATGTGCACCCTGACCAGAATTGAGACGCTCCAAATGACTCCAGCAAGGGAAAAAAGAACAAAAGGGAAATAGTATAATGAATCGCTCTAATTCTGGAGCTCCTCAAGGCGTGAAGCAGGAACAAGTCCGTTCAAATGACTAATGCCACCACCTCTGAGAAGTGACTTAGCAAATATGGAGGTAGAATGGGACAGCTGAGAATAAGCCTTACCTGAAGGAGAGACACACAGGAGGGGCTAGAAACTACTCCATGCCAGGGAGTGAGTCCTTACCACTATGCAGCCACCAGATGCTGCCACTAGCCAGGGAGCACGTTTGAAAATTGAACTTCATTGACTTACAGATGGAGCAAGGACTTTGGCACCTATTTGGCATCTCATGTTTTCGTACCTCTTCTCACAGGCCTCTGTTTCTGTACATAAAGAAGGCACCGCCAACACTTTTGTTCCTAAATTCAAAGCCGTTCAGCTCACAGGGCATGGACGAGTGAGCTGGTTTCAGCAGCTACGTAGCAGCAGAAGGACAGATGTACGTTTGATTCTCTAGTCCGGTCTGAGACTGTGTGCCTTGAATACCAAGCCCTCAATTGTTTTACCAAGCACTGCACATTCCACTTCAATTTTGATCTCATGTTACTCTGTGGAGCAGAAAGCAGCAGGACCACTTGATGGTGATTTCACATGGGCAAACTCGCTAAATGAATCTCCTAACTGGAATCTTTTATTTCATCTTCAGATTTCTATACATAGTACATTTCTTCTGCTTCTCTGGTAGGGATGCCTTCTAGAATTCATTTTTCTTTTCTTGCTTTCTTTTCTTTTTATTTCAGCCTGCCTTACAATTAACTGTAGCCATGTGACTGAATTCTGGCCAATGAAATAAGAGTTCAAGGAACAGATGCCTCTTCTGAGACGTGGTCCCGGAGAGTCCCCTAGCCGATCCTCATCAGTGAATGGCTAGGATGGGAGCAATAGCAACCTTAGAAGCTGTGCCCTGATGACAGCCCCACCACAGTCAGCTGAGTTCCTGAAAGACTGTGTGGTGGGGGAATCTTGATTGCTACTTCGAGAGGATTTCAAATTAGTAGAGAAACAAGCCTCTGGGCATGCCCAAGAAGGCATATCTAAGTTAGATTGAGCATGGTCAGTATCATTCCACATCTGGGGGCCCGGACTGGATAAAAAGGGGAAATTAAGCTTAGCAAAGACATTCATCCATCTCTTTCTTGACCGTGAATGCAACATGACCACCTCCTGCTCCTACCTTGTCCCTTCTCTGCCATGACCATATCTCTTGGAACAAAATGCCAAATAAATCCTTCCTTGGAGAGAAAAGTCATCTCCAACTCCCACACCAAAACCAGCCACAAATATCCTCAGATAATCGTGTCTCCAAGACTTTTATTGTATTGAGCTGCTCTGTGTTTGAAATGTTAATTTGTCATTAAACTCTTAGCTACAATGCATGCCCATCCCTGCATGCCAGGTCTTCGGGACAGCAGCAGCAGCAGCAGCAGCAGCATGCTTCTTCCTTTGCTTTACAGAGACTATCAATTCCATCCCTGCAGTGACTCTTCAGGGTGCTCATAAATCACTGAGCCAAAATCATCTGGGGGAAATGAAGAGCCAGGCACAGTCCTGTGGAGGCAGGTACAGAAGTGGAGGAGGTCAGGCTTTGCAGTCAACAGAGCTCAATGGAAGATTCGGCTTTAGTATGAATTAGTTATGCAAACCTTGGCTACTCCTCCAGCCTCTTTCGCTCTTCATATGGTGCATAGTTAGGTTCATTTACATGCAAAGCAAATGCATTATTGCCGGGATTATCAAATAAACACCAAGAGGGGCTGCCCTTTTCTGTAGGCAGAAGAAGAAGAGATGGCTGATCTGTAAGCACTTTGGAGATGGGCTGTTGTGATTTTCGTCAGGTTCCTCAACCACACCTCCAGCATTTATGTTAGCACTCCAGTTGACATGAGGCCAACTCTGCTCACATTCTCAGGGCAACTTCAACAAAATGCCCATCATCCCCGCACAGGGATGTGACAGGTCCCGAGCCCTGCCTGCCTATGAGCCGTCATTGCCATCCCGGATTCTCCACCCTGGGCGCCAACCCTGATAGCTGCTGTTTTGTTTCAACACGATTTACTGACTTCCCCTTCCCACGCAAGGACAGCGCTTCAGACACAGGATGAGTAGCTGGTACCTAAGGAACCATCTCGATTTATTTTTGTGGTATTGGTTTTACAGTTGAACTTCTACTTATGAAAAAGGCCATAGCTTTCCACCAAGAGAGATATTTAGTAGATAGAGAGGTGGACACCCAGACAGATAGCTTTTGTAGATATATTTAAGTAAAAATCAGCAAGTCCATTTAAAGAAATATACCAGGAAACAGTATTCAAACCTCTGGAGATGGTCACGCAATGGCTCAAGTTAGGAAATGTCCATTTAAAGAAATAGACCTGTAAATGCTACACAAACCTCTGGAGATGCAGTGTTATGGCTCAAGTTAGGAAATGCCATTCTAAACACTGGCAACCTCCTCATGTGACACAGGCTTGCACTTTCTGCTTTCTCCCTGGCTTTGTTTACTACGAACATTAAGCAAACAATTGCTTCTTTTTTTCACAGATACTCTATGAAAATGCCCATCACAGCTGAGTGTTTCAGTATTCCAGGACCCTTAGGAAGCACCCTGCTGCCTTCTCATACTCAGTCTGCTTTTCCTTCATGCCTCCAAGTCAGTTATATGGAAGTTTGCACCTCTTCTATCCATGTTTTTCTCACCTCTTTGCGTCTACTGTTTTCTCTGCCTACAGAGTCCAAATTATTCCTTGCCTGTCTTTGCCATTTCTCTTCTCTATGAAGCATTTCTGTGGTGTATTAGCATTTCTCATTGGGGTTTCTGCTACACCTTATTTATAGCAGAGCATCTGAACTACCTGGAAAAATTTAAACAGCCAATCCCTTAGCCCCAGCTTGGAAAATTTAACTTAATATGCATGGATTGTAGCTTGGAACTTAGATGTGTTAAGTCTTTCAGGAAAAGTCTAGGGGTACAGAGAAGTATGAGTGCCATTGCTATACACAGCCAGGCTCTTCCTAAAGCCCTGCTCCTGCAGTTAGCTTCTGCTTGCCTGGCTTGCTGTAGATGACTGGGCAGCAGGGAAATACATAAGTATCCACTTCAGGATTTTTATAAATGCATCCCAGCATTGTTCAAGGACACCCAATCTTTGAGTGATTTGAAATTATGAATCCATTCCATTATTGCAGGTTATTAGAAACAGCCCAGGAATAGAAAAACATCATAGCAATTCTGCCAAGCTCTGGACTGCTTTCCCCATCTAGGAAATGTATCATGCAGGCTATTTTAGGCCGTTAATTAGTCATGGAAAAAATAGAGCCATCTGGTGCCACCAGGTATGGACACTATAAGCATCCTCTCCACTACCCATAAAACACAACTCCTTTCTTTAGAAACTAAACGTGGCATCTCTCTGTAGCTTCACTTACCTCAGCACACTATGGGTACAGTTGGCTTTTTGCATAGACAGCTCTTAGAGGATATAATAACCTCGAAGCTGGCTCTGAGCCTGTGTCGGGGAAGCCACTTCAGACCCTGAAACACACATCACAGCCAAAGGTTCTCAGAACCTCAGGTTATCTTACGCGGCATTGAGGACAGTGTTGGTTTTCTCTCCTGCACATTCTTCCTTTGTCTGTGTGTGTGTGTGTGTGTGTGTGTGTGTGTGTGTGTGTGTGTGTGTGTGTGTGTGTGTGTGATAGTCCTCTGTCTGCCTCTCTGAAGCTCAGGTCAGTGAGAATTGATGTGTCAGCTGCTTCTAAACCATTATTAATGACAGGCCAGTTCCTGCACAATCTGAACTCACATGTATATCTAGTCTTGCTTTGCTTTCATACTTCAATCTGTGGGAAAATGACAAGATCTCTAGCCTGTGGGAGAACCTACTCAGAGTTTGGCCCTGGCTCCCACAGGCAGCTGGGCTAATGGATAGGGAGAGGCAAGCCATGTCTTTTCACTAATTACTCCGCATACCTTTCCCTTGTCCTGTTTCCTCTTCCCTGGTTCCACAGCTCTGCACACTTGGTGTTTCATCATCTTTTAGGCATTGTTACCCTCTCACCCTGAGCCCCACGCACTGTCTTTTCATTCCTCCAGCTCCGTCTTGGGTTTGGGGGCCACTTCCTGGTATGTGTAGGTTTCCCAGGTATACTGTGGCCCCACCCCCTCGACCTTGCCCCAGGTAGCTGGGCACTGGCAGTTTCCCTCCAGATTCCAGTACACCAGAGCTCTGGGCTTCTGCCCTGGTAAAAATGTGTATGGATGCAGTCAAGAACAGCACAGAGAAAAACCCTGAAGAAAAAAATGAACATGCTTTCAGCAGGGTGATACTCAGGGAAACACTTTGCTTATTCTGCCTAATGTTGTCATGATTTTGTTAGTAGAATTTTAAATAAAGATGTGAGCACTTAAAAAAATCAATTTCATCCCTGAAATATCTGTGTTTTTGTTTGTTTTTAAAGCTAAAGTAGGTTTTAGGGGTGGGTGGGTGTGTGATCCAAAGAGCAAGATAGGATCTGAACACTGGGCCCGTTTGCCAGGGCTGTCTCACACCTGAATACGGAAGGATTGCCATCTTGTCCCACAGAGCTGGCTGTGTGGACCGAGGGGTTTCCGGTGTGCTCTGGCTGCAAGGATAACCTCTGCGGCTGCTGTTGCTCTCTCTCCTCTCCTCAGCCTGCTTTTCTTTCCCAGCTCCAGGGTGCCATTCCTTGGCTTCTGTCTTCCACCAGACTTCACAGCTATGAGGTGACATCTAACGTTTCCCAGCAGCACATGCTGCCAGGAACAGGTGCCAAAGCAGAGACTGTGAGAAATGAAGAGGATCTCATGGAGGTGTGTGGGGCGGGGTGGCGGTGGGGTGGGGACTTTCCTGACAGCCTCTGGGACAGAGCCTCAGCTGGTCATACTGCTGGGGTTCCACAGGCACACACAGCTTTCTCTGGGCTTTGTGGAAGCCAAATATCACCTCAGCTAGCTGTTTTCTTTTCATAGTCCAGGAGGTGATGTGGGATCACACACTGTCCCCAATGCCACATATTAGCTCCCCTTGCCACCACCCAGTACTGAGTGGCAGGAGGCCAGACACTAAAAGTCTGTGATAGTGAAAGTGGACACTGCAGCCAGCCCTGGGTTCAATCTCAACCTCTCCTGCTTGTTGGTAATAGGGCCTGAGTTCCTTCTAGTATGGTCACTTGGCATGGATGTAATACAAATCAAACATTCTAACTGTAGTTAGTTCTCAGTGTGGTGCACAGGCTTAGCTGACAAGTACAGAAACAGAAGCAATTTTCCAACTATTTCAAGGGAACCCCACCTTTAAAAATCCCTTTAAGTTGCTATACAAACTGATGGGTTTCATTAAGGAATGTGTTTCTACGTCTATTCCTATGTCTGTCTCCCCTCCTACTGCCTTCCCCCTTCCTTGCGGCTCCTTCTTGCTGCCCCCCTGACCCCCAAAGACCGTACGCCTTTAGGCTTTCATGTCACACATTTCCATTACCCATGATTCTTCCTTCACACTGTTAAGGTTTTTGCATCCCCTCTTAAGATGCCTGTTACGGTTAGTTTTTGTCAACTTGTCACAAACTAGAATTGTTGGAGAAGGGGAAACCTTAATTAAGGCTTTGCCTCCATCAGACTGGCCTGTAGACAAGTGTGTTGGGTCATTTTCTTGACTAATGATTGATGTGGGAGGGCTAAATCTACTCTTGGTTGTGCCTCTCCTGGGCAGAAACTAGGCTGAATTTTTAAAAAAAAAAAAAAAAAAAAAAAAGCAGGCTGAAGAAGCCGATGAGGGTGAGCCAGCGAGCAGTGTTCTTTCATGGTTTCTGTTCAGTTCCTACTTCCAGGTCTCCACTGTGGACTTTTCCCCCAGCTTCCCTTTGACGTTGGACTATAAATAACCTGTAAACTAAAACAAGCTCTGTCCTCCTCAGGTTGCTTTTAGCCATGGTTTTCTCCCAGCAGCAGAAAGCTAACTAAGACAGTCCCTTCCTTCCACAGCTTTCACACACAGCACACGTGGACATGCTCCCTATGCGAAGAAATACGGTATTTGCCTAACGATGGCCTATTTCATGTAACATAATGAGCACAGTTTCATTCTTCTTTGTAGCTGAATAAGATTCCTGATCTGTCAACAGACAAATGGACCTCATCCCTTAGGAACAAGGTAGTGCTGTGGCTCAGAGGAGGCTCATTTCATGCTTGCCACTTCAGGTTGATCCCCAAGACAGGAATCTACACACAGGTCTCTTCAGGGCCTGGTGGCCCTTCTCCCGATCCTCGCGCTTCACTCTTGCTGTACCTACTGAGCACTGACTTCATGCCAGACACTTCTGTGGATGCTGAAGGGCAGCACAGACACAGCACATCACACGACCCTACAGAGCTCGGAGTTCAGTGATCATCTGGGTGGTGAGGGAGATACACGGAGTGTGGGGGATCATCTCAGATTTGTGATTATTTTTAAGTCACAGTTGAAATATAAAACACAAATATATGGCCTACTTAGTGAGGCAGAAAATACAGATGAAGAGAATGTAAAAAGCACTACTTTATTAAACAGGGGTTACTATCCCCAGAGCTGGTTAATGGAAACTTCTATTCTAGTTTCTGTCCTGGGCCACAAGGATAGAATAGTACAGGATACATGAGGACAAAGAGGGGAGAATGTTCCAAGTGCAGGCCACACCAAAGATGGTGGGAGGCAGGAGGAACACATCAGGAAGGAAAGCAACAGTCTTGATGATGTTCATCATAAATACAGAAGCACAGGTGGCCTCGTGGACCAGGTCAGGCTTATGGAATCAGAGATAGTTGAGTTACTAAACAGTTTAAACAAGAAGGCAATCAATTAAAGGGCATCTTCAGAAAATGGAACTGGTGGCAATGGGCAGGGTGAGACTAGAGGAAGGGCAAAGAAAGATCAGCTCTGAACCCAGCTATGAATGATGAAGAACCCAACTAGGGAAACTAATTTTCCCAAGTGATGGAAAAGTGTGTCCACCAAGAGGTCTCCTGTCATGAAACTGGAACTTGGAGCATGTGTCTCTTTTTATTTTGAGGAGTATGACAAGAAGGGTCTGGTAAAAATAGACACTCAGTTGGCATCTGGGAATGTGCTCTTCAGTTCATTCATGTAGTTTTTCTTGTTAAAGATTCTGAGGAAACAGCATACAGAAGAAATGAGAAGGGCCAAGGTGGGGCTGTGAGCATCAGAACACAAGTATTGGTTTCTCCACGAGAGCAACAGCTTTCCAAACTCATACAAGGGAAAGGATGGCTCGTGCCATTCTAAGAAGATTCTATGAGATGATTTTGCCTTCTCAGACAGCCTAACATTGAGTCAGGTGACACAGAGTGAAAGGAGAGCCTGTGACAACCGGAAGCCCAGTCTCTACTTCTAATTATTTTTCTGGACTATATAAGTGGCTCCCATTATAAACATTTCTAAAAACCATGTTAGCCCATCCTCTCGGAGAAGGACATTTTCTGCCTGTACCACATATGTGACTCCAGCATTGCTCCTCTCAAGAAACCGGTTGCTCCCCCACAAAGCATACCCATTATTATTCATGAGGTGCGCTAATGGAGCAATGCATACTGTTGGAATTTAAGACAGTCAGGTTATTTATTATCTGTATCCTGAGTAGGTTGCTCTATCCAAAGGCATAGTTCACAGGACAAATTTGGTGTTGCAACTGCTGTTTATTTAAGACAGGCAAATTAAAAGTGAAAAATGCTTCAGTGAGAGTATTATGATCAAGAGTGTCTGTGCTACACGCATTTTCACAGAGGATTAAAGTACTCCTGGGAGGGCGCATCTCCGGAGATTAACAAAGAGACCCCCACATCCTAGGCCATGTGGGCAGGATACTAATTCTCTCAAAATCAGAAAAGCAGGTTAGGCAGTTTTTGAGCTTCAGGAAATAGAAAGAAAACAGATTTAGAGCTCAAAGTAAAGCAATTTCCCCAGATTCAAGACTCGGTTTCATTTTCTTGCGGGTATGTTCATTTCCTCTGAAATGAAGGAAGCTTTTCAGTCCTTATGAAAATGAGGGCAGAGGGGTGGGGTAGCAACATCAGCACCTTATCTACAAGGTGCCAGGGAACGAAGAAGGGCTTCCTACCATCTGACAGCAGCTCTCTCTGCCTGAATCAGTCTCTACCAGGATAGTTTTCACGCTTCCAAGAAATCCACATCTTTCTAAACATTATGAATAATGGATTGAGATTTCTGAAACCCCTCCTCTCCCCCCACAATTTAAATCAAGCCTCTTTCAGAGCCCGTAGACTCTACATTCTGATTGAAGTCAGAAAAGGTTATAAATAGCAAAGGTTGAAAACTTTCCACAAAGGTAAGTAGATGAAGAAAATCACAGATGCCATCCACAGGCAGGGTGCGTTCACCATCAAGTGCCCTTCATTACTGTACTATTGTCTCGCAGAGGTACAACAAGCCTAAGCCGCCCAATGCCACTATGCTGGCCTCTATGTTCCACTCCCTGTTGTGCAATTCTGGGACATGATGTCATTTTCCTGAGTCCAGTCTTGGTCCAGTTAAGCTGTACATGACTTAAGTTGAACAAAGTCACTACATGGCAATGGGCACTGTTTAAATGTCATGTACTCAGTGGGACCAGAGCTGGTGTCTGTCAGCTACTCGCTTGAGTAGCAAGTTTTAAGATTCTCTTGCTCCAAATTCCCCTCCAAAATTCCCACTGATGATCTGCATCACATCTCTACAGTGATGCACACTATAAGAGTATACATGGATACTTGAGTAAAGGAAGGAGGTTCTTCATTGGCAACAGGGCAGAGGCTATATAAATTTCAGTTTGTATGGTGTTTATAATTTACAAAGCCATCACAGAAACCTCGCGTTATTTGATCCCAAGAATGTGCATGTGGGGCTGTTCTATTTCTTATAGAGTCCAAGTAAGTTTTCCAACAAATATTTACTGAGTGTTTGCTATATGCAGGGGCTGATATACTGGGGGTGTGGGTGGCACAGGGCCTTTGCTCTAATGGGACTCAGGAGTTGAGGAAAAATAGACAATAAACAGAAAACACAAACCATGGAGGAGGTGAGAGAGGCTATGGAGAAAAATCCACCAAGACCAGTGCTGAGGAGTAAAGGACTGTGGGGTGGTGTGGCTCTTACAGTGACTTTTGAGCTAAAACCACAGAAAGTTGAACAGCAAGGGTGGGGTGATTCATCAGAGGCAGGGGCATGCCAAGCAGTAGGAAGCATGAATTCAGGCGCTCTACAGCAGAGAGATGGGGGGTTCTCTGTACACAGACTGCTGAAGTGGAGGGGAAGCTGGTGGGAAGGGACCACCATTAAGGACAAGGAATCATGATGAAGCAGGAGGGTGTCAACTCGCATGTGTCCAAGGGCCCTGAGCCAGGTTCATGGCCCAGTGATCAAGTGCTACTCATTTTATGACACTTCATGCTGCTTCTCCCAAGCCCTGCCATCTGGAGGCAGCATGGTCCACCCAGGGAGAAACAACGGACATGCAATCAGAGTGACATTGCAAACCCTACACAGACTGTCTCCTCAAAGTCCACACAAGAGGCAAGCTTTTTGCCTGGATTTCAATCTGGAATTCTCCTCAACACCGAGAGGTATTGCTTTTATTCTTTGTCCTTGGTGGCCTCCTGGCTGAAGTCCGATCAAGGGCTGCACACTCTGGGGGAAACTCGAGCACCAAGCACCGCAGATAGAATATAATTACTGGAGCAAACTGGAAAGGTGACTGAAGAAAAGATAAAACATATTTAATGCCTCCAGGAAATGAGTCCAAATGGATTTGATGAGCATCACAAGGCGAATGGAGTGTCTATTCTCCCCCACCCTGCTTGGACACAAACTGAAATTGCTTTAGAGACCTGTCACATCGAATTAGCAAAAGCAGATAGTGATTCAGAGGCATGCCAGGGTGGCAGTGTTGAGGAGTGCTACGGGAAGGCTTCCTGAAGTATCTTCCAGGGGCTCTAACTCTTTCTTCGCCCTTTCAGGATGAGCATGGATGGGATTTCTGATGGCTTAGGGGTCAGCATCTTTGAAGATGTGCAGGCCTGCGCTGCTATGCTAATGAGCAAGGACAACAGGTGCATCTGTCAGAGGGAGACGAGATGAAGTGTGTCATCTTCAGATGGTTCCAACCTGTGGTCATGTGACAAAGACCTGAAACACAGACCTGTGTTGATCCAGCACAGCAAGGAGCTGTAGATGACTCTTGGCTGTTGACATCAGGGTGAACTCAGGAAAAAGGCATGTAAACAAGAGCCAAGTGTTCCTTCCCTTGACCATGGTAACTGGTGTTCTCCTCAGAGGACAACTTCCTCTGATCCTTGCTCGTTTATGATTTCTTTAAAATATGTAGTGGTGTTTGTGACCTCTCATCCACTTACTGATGTGTCTGGCTGCTTTCTCTCCCTCAAACTACAAAATGCAAACAGAATGTGAGCTGCCTTACCCCCAGCTCTCAGAACAAGACACAGTGACCATGCCAAATACTCACTGAAGGAACAGCAAATTCACAAAACCACATAAACAACAGCAGAGTCTGAGCTGTGGATGTTGATTGATGATAATAAGCAATGCTTGAATGCATTGGAATGTAGGCAGTCACAACTGTACTCAGCCACAGGGACCAGGGCCCATCTTTGGGGCTAATCTCTCCTTTGTAGTGAAATCTTGCCTATGGAGTAATTAGCTGAAAAGCCTTGGCTGGTCTCAGAAGGGCAGAGACATATTCCTCTGGTGGCTCAAGGAAAATTATATGCATCTCCTCAACACTGGTTCCTTGGTCTACACAAAAGCATTTTTAGATTTTTGGATTTATGTCTAAGACATCCCAAACTCAAAACAATCTAATAGTTTTTAGCTTCTTTTTGAAATGCCTAAGTCAGCAGAAAGATTGTTATAATGGAAATAGAATGCTCCAGATTGACTGTCATCTTCTATCATATTTTCTCTGTCTTCTAAGTGTGTAAGTATGGATGCATGTGTCTGGATACATACTTAAATATGTATGTCTGCATATACATTTTTGTATGGATCTATATGTGCATATATGTGATCATGTGTATGCATATATATCTATGCCTATATACATATATGCCTGTGGATTTACGTTTGTATACATGTGCATGCCTATGCACATGTTTGCATGTTATTTACACACACACACACACACACACACACACACACACACACACACATATATATATATATATATATAAAACTATAGATGGGCACAACCTATGTGAGCCTTTAGTATGGGTGTGTATACTTTGAACTATTGGAATCCTGGCAGGGGACATGGATGCACTCCATACTTCAGTAATTCAGGATGAAGCTCTAAAGCTGAGAATATGATCTACAAAGACGGTATCACATTTAGGGAGACTAAAATTTATATTTGTAGCTATCCTGTTTTCTAGTAAGCAATTAAGCAATTCATCTCTCAAATATCCTTAAGAGTTCCAAAATGTGCTCATGGCACTTTATTTTTATCTAGGTCCCATAAAGGGTCACATGCTGATTTGGTGGCCATGGCTCTTCAGTCTCCTTTAATTCAAATACTTCCAGCCCAGTTTTTCCATGTGTTTCATGACACTGACATTTGTGTAAAATCCGGGGCCAGTTGTTTTACATAATTTCTTTTCATTTTAATTTGCCTGCTTGTTTCCTCTAATTATATCCAGGTTAAAGTCTAGTGTTCTAAGAACCCAAAACAATCAGTCAGAAGCAAATGTGAAATAGCTCAGGTTCCCAAAAGGACATTTTAGAAGAAGTTATCAAACCAATGAAGATCACACACACTCCTACAGGTGCCAGAAGTCACCTGGTCACCTGCTAATGTGGTCTCTTCTGAACTCCTTAGAACAAAAGCCTCATCAACACGATTAAGTTAGCGCTTCCCTCCCACATCAGTTACTCAATACGCCTGCATCACATTCCACTTGTACCACTGCCAATGAACTCCTTTCTCAAACTCCCTTTTCTAAAACTCCTAGCAAAAAAATAAGATTAATATGAATGATTTTTGCAATGCTTGCTCTATTTTTCTAATGACTACGAAAGTACTTATAAATATTCATAACAGTATACCCATTTGAAATCCCTTCAAACAGCAAGGTGCTGTGCTAGGGGACACTGAGCAGAAGATGGCTACATTTCTTAGGCAATGTGCATGCACAGGTGTGAATCTATACCTATGCATTCTTAGCTGGTAAACAGATCGTCTAGTGCATGGACACTGGAGCCAGTGAGATGACTCAGGGAGTGAAAGATCCAATGATTGGAGTTCATCCATGGAGCCCACATGGTGGAAAGAGAAAAATGATTCTCACAGGTTTCCCTCTGCTCTCCACGTGCTACCAGGCTACACATGCTTCCCTTACCTCCCTTCCAAAATAGGAAGTGTGGACAAAGGAAGGTACCAGTTTTTCAGGCCTAAGGAGATTGCGTTTCAACCAGCAAGACCACAACTTTAGAGATAAACAGCTGTTGCCTACATCCCTCTGAAATAAAAACTGTTGCTTTCTTACTCATTTCCAATTCAAGCCAAGATTATAAGGCCTCAGGAAAATGCTTCTAAGACAAACTGTGGCAAAAATGGAATCCCCATATCTATCAGATCACTCTTCAGAGCTATCAGAATTCTTGTCATTCATAAACTTACTAATCCAGGATCCTGAGCCCTGAGACCACGAGTGTGTTGTCAAAGATCACATAGCTATTGGGTGACTTGAGTGCTCCTAGTAACTGCTCTGACTCCAGCGTGTGCAAGATCAGACTGTAAAATACACACTGCTCTGAAACTAGACCTTCTCCCCCTTCTCATCTCAGGTCAGCTACATGGAGTAGGGCACCTGCTTAGTGTGAGGACCATGAAGGAATGTTCCCAAAACCATACCCAGAGCCTGCAGATACTCGGCTGCTCATTGGCGAGGCCATTTCAGAAACTGTTCCCTGTCCTCCATTCTGTGCCCTATTGGTTACTAACGTCTCTCTTTTTCCTTATGAATGTGCTGTGATACGTGTCTTCACTGTCTTTGTGTCTGTTCTCTTACAAGTATGTGCTGGAGGGTCCTAAAAGCTTCCTCACATGGATGTGACAACAGAGTGAACACATGGGGTTGAAGAGATGGCTAAGTGGTTCAAAGCAGGTACTGCTCTTGCAGAGGACCCTAGTTAAGTTATCACCACCCATATTCAGGTGGCTTAGAGCTGCCTCTAAGTCCTGCTCCAGGAAATCCTATGCCTCTGGCCTCTGCAGGCACCTGCACATTTGTGCACATTGCCATACACAGAAACACAATTTAAATAAATCTTTAAAAATTGCACAGTGCACACAGAAGCATATGTGTGTCCAGCTGTCCTTTGTTACACCAGGCAGCAAAAAATGCAGCACAGTCATGCCCAGCTCCTCATCATCTTTAATTTTTTGGAAAATATAATTCTTTATAATTTTGCAAAATTTAATAATCATTTTATTATTGTTATTTTAACAAAATAATAAGCATTTATTTGTGTTCATTCCTATCATGGTTACTATGGTTAACCACATATACCAAAACTTTTTAGGGTTCTCTGTAAAAGTTGATTGTTAAGTTTCTGATATATAAAAAAAGAAGGAACTCCACATATAAGAATTTTTTTAAACACTTATTTAATCAAGTTACTCCTCTGTTCTAATCCATTCATGTGCTGAGGGCTGTGGACATAGTATTTGGCAGGGCCCTGAGCACCATTATTACTGGGACCAGCTCCTGGCGTACCACCTCATTCCTCTCCCCAACCTTTTTCATGCTCCATTCTGCCACATACAGTCCAGGGCTCTGCACTGCATTACAGTGGACTCATGGATGGGTGGCTCTCTGTTGCTTTGACCTGGATGTGTGGACCAATGACTCTATTTTGTGCTTAACTGAGTATGTGACGAACAGTTCTGTGCCGTGTGATCTAGGTGTATAGAAGACGGCTGGCTCTTTATCGACCTGGGTATGTACAAGGGTGATTCTGTTCTGTTGACCTCGGTGCTGGACCCCATGTTGGTGTTGGACCATGGGGTTCCAGGTAAGATAAGTCTGCCTGAGACTTGGAAGCATTGCACTGGGAAGGCACTCTCTGTGGGACACACATTGCCACCATTCCACAGCTTATCTGTTCAGTGAGCACAGACGTGGCCCTCCAGCTCTGCAAGCTCCTCCTGGGTCTGCAGCTTCAGTGTCTGAGTCAGTGTGTGCAACTCCAAGGCCGAGATCTCTGGTTTATTCTTGCCACCTGGGCTGCTAAAACACAGGACGTAGTTCTCTTTCTCAGGCTTCAGGTAGCTCTGGCATCTCCTTCTGTGTCCCCTGACTTGTTCTCTGAGCCCAGCTGGTATAGAATAACTTTAGGCCCATCACCTATCACAGGTATGTTTCCATGGCCCTTTGCTGTTCTCTCATGGTCCCTGATCAGTGACTTACCCTTGATCCCCAAACTAGGCCTTTGTTCTCTATCTATCCCCCACAGTTGTGAAGTATCTGACTCAGCAATTCAGACATTATCCCTATCATTCACAAACTCGGTTGCCCTCTTTAGACCTTAATTTATCTTAAGTCTCCAGTGTTCTTTCTCAGATCCATGTTTGGCAGAAAACCAAGTGAGTCTTTTCTGAACCAACCCAGAACCCTTTCAGCCATTTGTTCCTTTTCAACCAACTTCCAACCAAACTGGATGTGATTCTCAGCTTTATATTTCCAGGTACACAGCATGCCCTGCACCTATAATGATCTTATAGACTTAGTTTTTCCACATACTTCTCTGCCTTCTGCTCCTGAAAACATCTTACAAATTATAGTTTGGTAGCCCAGTGCCATAGTTAGATGACCTGAATAGTATACTAAACCCCACACTATGGGCCCTTCAGAATGACTCACATTCCAGGAATGGAGAGAAAATATGAAAAAGAAACCAGGGCTGGTGAATCCAGGCCAGATATGGTGGTACACATATGTAACCCAGCTCTTTCAGTTTTCAGAAAGCTGAGGTGGGAGGATTTTTAACTGGAGGCTGGCCTGTGTGAAATGATGGAGCTCTTCTTCAAAATAACAATGTCAGCACAACAAAACCCACATTTCTAAGTTGAGAATCTACATAAAGCAATATATTTTGACATTGTTAGATATAAGAATTACAAACAGAGTTTGCTCAAAACAAGGCCCTTTAAATATTCTGACCTAGTTGGTTTGGGGCAGGGCACAGAACTTCTATTTGACAAACAGGCTGTCCTCATGAACAAGGTCTTCGGAACGCCGCATCTTAAGAGCCACCGTCAAAAGAACTCCAAGGAGCAGCAATTAAAGGCAGAGTTCTAAAATGAGGATCCTTTAGATAACTTAATGGAGAGTTCCGGGGCTGGAAGGAGAACATAAAAACTTGGGTTTCTATCTCTAGCACATGTCTTCAGAATCAAAGACTTCGTCGACAGTCTAAACCCTTCAGCCTGACTCACAGAAGGAAAATGAAAGTTTTCTTCATAACAGGAGTAGAAGCATCAATTTCTGTTCTTGATTTCTCCACCTAAACTCATCCCTGAACTTTCTGCCCATGAAGCAAAGACTGCTGGGTACTCAGGATACAAATAATGATATTCATGAGGAAAGGCCCTTTGGGGTCCATATAAAAGAGATGATGGAAGGTCTGAGGAAAATACTTGGTTCACAAGAAGATTAAAAAAGAAATTCTGAGTACAGACCATAAACCTAGGAAAACTATCCCTGATTCTGGGACACTAACGCTCACAATGTGCTTATGGGACCTCCACAGTGGTTTCCACATATGGCTTAAGGCTCTGTTGTCTGTTAACCACCTTGGGTTACTGAGCATTTAGAACATGGGTAGGGTGGATGGAGAAAGAAATGCTTAATTATGTGTAACTGTGATTAAATTAAACTTCAGAATATTTCTTCATTTATTGAAAAATGTTAAATATGTAGGGGCAAACCTGGCTATACACCATATATATCAACCATACATTTTATAAAATGTAAAAAGAAACCAAATATTTTTGATGGAAATTCAGAATTCAGCATGTAGAACTGTGTAAGTCAAAATATAGGCTAGCTCTTGGAGACAATGTGAATAAAACTCAATAAAGTTTAATTTAATTATTTGTTGAAATATTTTAACATATTGAGATAAGCATATTGCTGAAATAAATTTTATATTTTCCCTCTTATATGCTTAGTGTGGTGTATTGGTTAGTTTTTATAAACATTACACAAGGTAGTCATTTGGGAAAAGGGACTCTGAATTCAGAACCTCCATCAGATTGGCCACTAGGTGGGTTTATTGAGCATTGTCTTGACAAATGATTGGTGTAGGAGGGTAGAGCACATTTTGAGTACTGCCAACTCTTGGCAGGTTATGCCAAGTTATGTAAGAGCAGGAGGAGCTAGTAAGCACATTACTCCATGACTCTTCTTTCAGTTCCTGTCTCCAGGTTTCTACCTTGAGTTTCTCCAGTGACTTTCCTTCATGATAGACTGTGTTCAGGTCATGAAAGCTGAAATAAATCTTTCTTCTCCAAGTTATTTTTGGTTATAGTATTTATCAGAGCAACAAAAACCCTAACTAAGAAAAAATTTAAGTATCTAAATTGCAAGTGACAATGAAATTCGGTTGAACAATACAACTATCCAAGACCAAATGGAATGTGAATATTGAAGGCTAGGCATGACAGAACATATTTGTAAACCTACACTCAGGAGGCTGAGATAAGATGACCATGAGTTCAAGGCTAGCTTGGGCTACACAGAGAGAACTTGTCTCCTAAAAACAAAAATATACAAACTTATGATTATTGAATGTTGTTACTAAGCATTTAAAAAATAGTAGAACACTGTGCTGAAGGGTCCAGGGGTCTGTCAGCAGACTCCAGGGATGCCATCTTCCGGAAATGAAATCCTAGCTGAGCCTTGTCCAGCTGGCCATGTTTATGCTAGAGAAGCTGGAACAGTGTGTGAGTCATTTGGAAAAGAACCTGAGGGCTGCAGGTCCCACTCCAGCACCTAGTCACTTCTATGTTCAACATCCTTCATCCAGATAATATATATTCCAAACACCATCCTCACTCCAAAAGCTGAAGAGTAAACATTGGTGGCTGGGTACTTTCCAGCACAGTAATGGCCTGGCATGTGCAGACCCATGAACTTCAGTCTCCAATACTAGATAAAAAGTAGCAGAAACCAGTGATTAGGATATTTAAAACATTTCACCATTGTTGTTAAGATAACCTAACATTGTTTTGAATAAATGAAAAAGTATTTCTCCCCTACAGGACTGATTATGAGCTAACCACATTTTTGGTTGAATTATGGTATGTATATTTTTAAAGATTAATAAACACAGATACTACTTTAGAATCTATGTACAGGTTTCACCTGTATGGAGACAATGCCAGTTCTCAATTGTCTGGGATGTTTTCTGATTTTTTTCTTCCACTGACCTCTAACTAGAATTGGGTGTTCTCTTTCATGCTAAAGGCATGCCACAGATTACATCATCACTATCTGCTCCTTTGAAGTCTTCAGTAAAAGTCACAGTTTCCCTTCACATAGGACATTATAGCTCCTGGAATCATAAAATAGTATAGCTTTAAACCGTGTGGTTAACCCCTCCTGATATCAAAACTTATACTACCTCAAGGGGTTAAATTTAGACACAGAGGCAAGTGTCTGTGACGCTGCTAGTCTTTCCTATGCACACTTGATCTGCATTCATAGACCAGAAGGATGCAGACATTAAAAAAAATAGAAAATTCAAATCAGAATTTTTAATTCTTCATTAATTTTCTCTTGCAATATGATATGCATGTGGGCAACTAATAAAGCCCAGGCAAGACAAATATATCTATCTAATGCCTAAGATAACTTCCTGAGGTGTGGAACTTAAGATAATATTTTAATTATTGATAACACATTAGGTAATGGCATAGTCTTGCATAATGCTCAGGGTGCTTTGTACTGGTAATCCTGGCACTTAGGAGGCTGAGGTGAGAGGGCTATGAGTTAGAGGCCAGTCTGGGTTACATGGGCTCTATGTCTGTCTGCCTCTTTTCATATATACGTAAAGAAGTTATACACAGGTTCAAGCAGAGCACCAAAGGATCCTCTGTGAGGAAAACTGGCTTGGACCCCTGCTCTAGACAGCCTGTAACTGGAGCACCCGGTCAGTATCTCTATCACTGTATTCCCCCTTCCACCCTGGCCATAGCCATGCTTAGGCCTTCAACTCCGCTCAAACTGATACGAAGTTCATCATTACTATCTGCACAGGGGAAAGAGAAGGAAGGAACTGGACTTTTAAAAGAAAGACTCACAAGTAGAAGTCCTAGAGCTGATGTGGACTGAGAGGTTTTAGAGGGTGGGAAGCTAACAGTAATCTCCTAGCAGCTCAATCAGCAATTTTTCCAGCAAGCAGATGACTCTTCTACCTTCAGGAAGAAAAGTGAATTCATCTTCTCTCCTATAACGAAAATGACGTCCCTCAGATCCTCCACATAGCACTGCAGTGCCCTCCAGACAGACTGCAACGTGAGGCTCACACAGTCGATACAGCGTCAAGAGAAAGAAGCTCGTGTTGGAGGCCTGAGTAGTGTGACTATGGCCCAAGAGAGAGAAAAAGCCCTGGCCAAAAGCAGCACTGTGGACTTTAGAAATGTTTTTCCTGTTTTAACACACACACACACACACAGAGAGAGAGAGAGAGAGAGAGAGAGAGAGAGAGAGAGAGAGAGAGAGAGAGAGATTGATTCAGCCCACTATTAAATATTGTCAATATGTTTTCTCCATTACACAACTGGAATGCTGTTACCTAAGCACGTCAGACTCTTCAAACCCCACACCCACACGTTCTGAACTCAGCTGCACCCGATGTGGTAACGAGGGAGAGTACCTTGAGGAAATCAGGTCTCTGCTGACAAGAAGCAAGCCCTGCGGAGTGAATGCCGTGTAGTGTCTGAGTCACTTCTTATAGCAAGAGAGAATTTTACAGGCACCATTTTGTCAGAAAATCCTACTTGCTGCGTGGCCAGACCGCTGGACCTGGACAGGCCCCATCAATACCAGGGTTCTAAGCCTTTGGGAAAGGAAGGATCAGAGGTTTTTCTTTCCTTTAGCTCAAGGAAACCAGGATTTGACAAGTCAGCATCAAAACTTGAAAGCTCTCTTTTGAGAAGAGTTCTAGGAGACCTTGATGAAATCGCTAATGCTTAGACATAGTTACTTGCTGCATGCTGGGTAAATAGGAAAGCATGCTGACTGCATTTATTTTACTATCATTATGTCTCCATGGGGTGAGCCAGTAAGAAAAGCAGAGCTCATTAACATCTTGGGGTGTGTAGTGTGTGTATGTGTATGTGTGTGTGTGTGTGTGTGTGTGTGTGAGTGTATCACTAAGATAATCTAATTTGTCTTTATTTCAAGTTACCATTGCAGGAATTCTTTGACATTGGATGAACTATTTCCAAACTATCCAGGTGGGAAAAATGTTATTCTCTTTACTAGAGTTCACACTTTCAATCAGTATATGATTATTGAGAGCCTACTACTGTAGGTCAGACTGTAGTTTACCCCAGATAAAGGAACAGGTACCTTCTTACTTATCAAGAGGCAGGTGAGTAACCAAGTTAGCCTACAGTAACTTCCTTTCAGGATGATATTGGGCAGGGTGGCTTCAACAACAGCAATGTTTCTCTTACCATTCTGGAAATGATGCAGCAGGGCATGGGCTTTGTGTGAATGGCAGTGAATGTCTTCCCATTGTGCCTTTACATGGTTTTCCTTGAGTGTGAAAGAGGAAGAAAGGTTTGCTGTCTCTTCTTATAGGGAAGCAATACCATTACAAGGGACACCTTCATTGTCTCCTCCTAACCGTGTTTCAAAGGCTGCATCTCAAAATATCACACCAGCGGCTTGAATGCATACTTAACACAAAATTTGCTACTTCATCTGTATGCCCAACACACTCAATACTGCCAGTACTGAGCAGGCTATGTGTCACGTGTGACATGTATCTACCCAGAAGAGGGGTGTGTGGCCTCCTCTGGGGACCAGCACTTAGAGTGGTCAGAAGGACAGTTGAGGAAGATCTACAAAGACAAAAGACACTTCAAGCTTTGGACCAAGATTGCTTAGCCTTTGGGTGTCTAGGGTTGAGTAGAACTCCAAAGGTCAGGTCAGCTGCTGAAACAGTGGGGTCAAAATTCAACGACGGAGCTCCTGGAGTTAGTTACCTCCATTCAAGGCTTGCCTGCTGCTTTAAAACTGCCTGTGACAACAGCATGGCTGATGGTATAGTAGACCTGAAGTTTTCACAAAGCAGATTTCTTTTAATCCAGTGATGTGATGTGCGTCTAGTGACGTGTGTGTGGGGTGTCTCTCCTGACAACGTCAAAGCCAGTAGCCACTGAACTTAGTCCCTCAAGCAGAAATAATTAGACTCTTGTAAGGTATGATCATCTCCTTGAAATCCCTCATGATCAAAACTAGCCTGGGGTAGAAAAGGGTAAAGAGAGAGGGATGACAAAGCCAAGATGAGGATGAGATCCCCTGACTGACGCGTGACTGTAGGTGAGTCCCCCTTGTCTCCTGGAAGGAGCTAGCTGCAGCTGCACACACTCAGAGGAGCTCCGTGCCAACTGTAGCCTTGCATCCCTGCTGCCCAATCAGTGTGACTCCTGCCTGGATCTCTGACATAAACTTCCAGCAAGCAAAGTCAGACTCTGCGGAGTGCTATGCACAGAAGGAAGCAGGAAACACACCTATGGATCTCTCCCTCATCCACTGTAGGAATTTAGAAGTCATGTGTGGGCATTTGGGAATCCTCGAATGACTGTGCTATTTTGGGTCTGCTCTGGGTGTGCGGCTGTCACAGCACCCAGGGACCTGTGGATTATACCAACACTTGTCTGATTGCACCGGCTCGATTTCCATCATCCAAGGACCTCCCGCAGTAAGGTACAGAGGACAAGAATTACAGTAAGCATTTGGCAGAAAAGTAATGCTCAGAGCTTATGGGACTCACCTGTGCTCACATACACTGGCAGGCAGAATCACATTCAAAATGAGGAATTCCAGTTGCATATCTTAGCACCTTTAAACAGGCTTGGGAACGCAGACTCCCCTCTATGGTGGAAGCCTGAACACAGCCTGCACTGCACGTGTCCTCTCTTGCTTTCTTACTGTTTGCGTCAATAAAAAGCCTCACTACGTAGCCCAGGCCATTCTCAAGCTCAAGATGCTCCTGCCTCAGCTTCTGAGGGTTGAGATTACAGTCACATAGTGCCACGCAGGCTTCCATGTCCACTTCAGCTGACTGAGACCAACCACTGACCTGAGGGGCTCTCGGGAGCAGCCTGGGCTTCTGACTTGGGAAAGCTAAAGCTCTGCCCCGGCTCGGCGACATCAGCAGACAAGAGGAAGCGGCCGCTTACTCCCTGGAGCCCCTCGCCAAAGCCCCAGGCAGATTAAAGCCCCTCCTCCAGAACCGCAGGCTCTAGAACCACATCCTAATCGGCTTTTCACCTGGTGCCTGCCCCCTTGGGCCCTGCTCAGGTGCCGCCTCGTCTGTCTGCGCTGCTGGATGGGTACCTATGAGCATCTTCTGTTGTCAGTCCGGCTGCCTCAGGCTCTCGAAAGCCAGTTCTGATAACCCTGGAACAGACCACAAGCTTCCTTCAGGGCTCTGGGACATTTTCTAATGCTTGTTTTATTTGTTTAATTTATTTAATTTTGATTTTATATGTATAGGTGTTTTGCTGCATGAAGGTCTCTGTATTAGACAACTACAGTGCTCATGGGGACCTGAAGAGAGTATTGGATTCCCTAGAACCGGAGTTATGGATAGTTTTGAGCTGCCATGTGAGTAACTAAGAACTGAATCCAGGTCCTCTGCAAGAGCAACAAGTGTTCTGAACCATTAAACCACATTTCCAGTCCTATAAATTTCTTTTCACGGGTACATGTTCAGTGCTGAGTACACAGTCAGCTATCAATACTGCTTTGCTTGGTGTCAATAACAATGCCTTATTAGCCAGGTGTAAAAAGCACATTACACACATAATTCTCTCATGTCTCTCAACTGTCTATTTTTATACCCATTTCACATAGAGAAAACTGAGGCATACTAAGTACTGGAGGACGCCCCACTTGCTCAGTTGGCTGTTAAATGGCAGGAGAGGTGTTGGTACTTGGTTGGGTTATCTCTAGATGGAAGGACATATGGGTAGGTAGATAAAAGCTCCACATTGAGACAGGAGGGGAGAGGGAGAGATGGAGAGAGCAAACCTTTGAGAATAGGAAGATAAAGTGGAGCAGGGCTGTGGTGTGTGCAGGGAAATTTCACAACTAGATTTCTGGCCATGTGTCCTGCTTTGTAGTCTAAACACTTGCCCCACTAACTTCAAAATACCAACACAGAGCTGAAGACAAGAATGGGGACAATTGTCAGCACCGACAAGCCCCAGCCCAGAGATGCTTATAGGATGCCGAGGAATCAAGAAACAGCGAACAGCCAGTGAAGGACTATGAGGCCATCCTAGGACAAACCCTCTTACGTACAACAACCAGATTCATACCCTTCCCCACCGTCATACCCTTCCCTATCGGCACTTTTCCACCCAACTCTTGAAAAGCCCATCTGCTAACTCTAGGGCTGTGAAAAATGCTCCAGGTATCCTTGACCCTCAAGAGTACAGGATGTCTGCCCACCACAGCTGGATTTGTGCATAAGCTAATATGTGAGCGTGAAACAGCTCGTGTGGGGAGGCTAGTCTGTGAACTAGAAACACAAAGATACACCTTAGCCATTACAGCCCATGCTGCAGGAGGCTTCTGAGGGGTCTGAGTCCCTGCTAGTACTCTCACTGAACATTCATGCAGCAAGCCCAATGGCAGCATATGGTCAGAAAGCTGAACCTACATACACCTGAAAACTATTTTGTTTTCTGAGACCTTGCCTGTACTCTCTAAGCCAAAGGTTCTTGAAGAACTTGTTTTTCTTCTAAGCAGGTTCTGTTTCACCAGTCAGGACAAACAAAACTGTTCATCTCAGGAGCTGGACATTCAGTCATTGTCCCAGTGCGGGATGATAAGAACCACCTGTTGAGGAAACACACCATAATTGCAATCCACTGTCCACCCCTCAGCTTGAGAGTTCTTCAGATCCTGGGCTTTTTCCATGGGTCTCTCACCACCTGCCTGCATTCTGGAAGTTTCCTGATAGCTAGAAAGTGCTTAAGGAAAGGAAGTAAGCTTTTCCAAACCACTGACAGTTCTGCTGAAAGGGAACTGTGCTGGTCGGAAAGTCGACACTGCTGAGGTGCACTGGAGCCTCACTTCATGTCATGCTGGCCAAGGCCATGGGGATCATACCCCAAAGCGGCTGTTTCTGGAAGGTGAAACGCAGCCAATGCTCATCTCACCATGACCACAGATGCTCCTGGGGATGCTGCTCCCAGACCTGCTTTTCCCCAGTCCTCAGTACAGGCTCCCATACCCTGGCAGGGTCCTGCTATGAGATATTCCTTCAGCCTACAGTCTTCTCCGTTTTCCAACATTTTTGATGCCACGAATAAGGAAGAAAAAGAAATTCCTTGGTGTGGAGAAGTGTAAATTGGTCTAAGGAGAAAGGCTCCACAGCTAAAGCAGCCACGAGATCTGTGTTACAACTCATCAAGGTCCACCTCAACTTACAGCCAGCAGCAGCGAGAAACAACCACAGTCCTCGTTTTCCAAAGATGCTTGGCAAACTCAGTGATCACGCTGGTCCAGTGTTCTTATGTGGTCATAGGCTTGCAAGACATCCACCAATAGAACCTAGTGACCAGTCTCTGCACTTGAATGGACAGAATTCACAACTTGTTCATCAACCTTCCCTCACAATGTAGTGTTCCACTCTAATGCCAATGCAGGCCCCATGGGAACTAGCAGAGCTGGGGTTCTGTCACTGATACAGGGAAGGCATGATCACACCATAGCGCAGTTGTCACACAGCAGCACTCATACTCACTGCCACTTTGGAGTGGCAGCACCTACTCCAACCACAGAAGTCACATTAATACGCACATTCCATAGGAACCACAAAGGGCAGCAACAATGGCTAGAAGTGAATCTTATGTGTAATCTTACATATATGCAATACAGTTAAACATACTATTCCAGAGTCTCCATGGCTTCATCTGATCTGCCAAGGACAATGGGGTACAAATGGCCATAAGAGGCCAGGGCTGGGGACAGGTGGGGGACAGTAATGAGTTGTTCTGGCATGTAAGAAGGAAATGTGGCCCTTTGAGAATATTTACATTAGGAACGTCTTAGCTCGATTTTCTCTAATGTTCATCACCACATACCTCACCTTCTGTCTCCTCTTTGTCTTTCCCTTGTCCTTGGGTTTGGAGATGGCATGGGTGTCACTCTCCTGGCCTGAGACTCCCTGTGCCTGGTTCAGTTCCTGTGGTCTCTCTCTCTCTCCTTCCCTTGGGCTTGCCCTCTTCTCTCCTGATCCTGCCTGCCACCTGGGCCTCCTGTGCCTGCTGGTGCCACTTGCCACCTTCTTAGGCCCTGCAGCCGAAGCCTTGGTCACAGACAGGCTCCATCATACCATTTAGGAATAAAGTACATTTACTGACGGGAGGTAGTTCTGAAACACAGTTGGAAGAATAGAGTGGCCATCTCAATAAATGCCTGTACACTACTCCTAACAGGAAGATGAAAGCATCCTGCTGGGTAATTCCAATGGCCCTACTGTACAGAACCCCAGAGACCAGACCAGGACCTTTCTCCTGCCCAAATTCCTAGCCAAGTGCATTAATTAATCACTGCAAGCAGGAAGCCCTGAGGGCAGGCCTGGAGAAGGCCTGTTTCTCTAAGTCAGAGGTGAGGTTAGAAGATCTTGTGCTTTAGATAAACTTGCAGTGCACTGTTCCCGCAGCCCTGCCCTTGTCTAGAGACATGTACTGTGAAAGTTTTTCCCAGTAAGGTAGTGTAGAGAATACCTACCCTATCAATAACCCAAGGGAAAAAGGCAGGGCAGGAAAGAGGAAGGGGCGGTGGGAGGGAGGGGAAAGGAAAGGAAATCAGGAAGCTAGCTTTGGAAACAGTGCACTATCAAGTTTGCTCCATGATACTGAAAATAGTTTGAGATATATATTTGTTCCCATTTTGTTTTCCTAATAAAAGGCACTAAAGCACTTAAAATAAAAACTGCATAAGAGTGTAGTAATATTTTCACTAGGCAAGTATTAACATAAAGTGAGCTTAGCATGGAATGAAACAATAAACATTGTAACCTTCCCTAATCTGTTCATTTATCCCATGAAGACGAAAGTCCATTTTTATGGGACTGGTTCTCTCTCCAAGACTTAATTATTCATTCCTGAAGAATTGTACTGGCCTTCCTATTAATTTATTCCTTTGGAGAAAGACCACTGGCTCAAGAGAAGACTCCAGACTTCACGCTCATAGGAAATGGCCATGTCACATGACTCAAAAGAAGAATGCCCAGACTTTGTTGTCACAGGAAATGGCCATGTCATATGCTGAGCTGGGATGCATCAATCTTCTAACATTTTGTAAAGAGGACACAAAAGTAGATGGCCATCTGTCATCTAAAAGCCTGGTCCACCCTGCACTATCAAAAAATGTTCAGAGTCACAGTCTACAGATAAAATGAATACGGTGCTAAATTTTTAGTCACATAGAGAACTCAAAAGTGGATGTGATTTAAGATACTATATAATGGTTTAAGACAGAATTTATGAGGCTAAAACCTCTCTGGCTCTATTTTGATATTTTCATTTTGTTTGTTTCATTTATGGAATTATCTTCAAACCTTTTTCTTAGAACCTATTTTGACTTTTTTTTAAATTCAAAATCTAAGTTGGATACTCTGGATCTTAATTATTTATTTTTTAAAAATTAACCTAAAATGAAAATAATGTGTAATTGCACCATTTAGAACATGAGCATTTGCAGTCAATATATTCTGAAAGAAGTCTTCATTTTTCTTGTGATTACGCTCATAGTTATTCGGTTTTTCTCTTGTCCACAAACTCACAGTTATAAGATTTAAAACAAATAGATGCTTGGAGAATTGTGATGGTATCCTGTGAGCCACTTGATAGGATACCACAAAGGTGCCCATAGAGTAAGAAGAGGGAACATGGGTCACAGGAGTCAGAGACCCGCAGCTAACTCCCACCTACTCTGAAAAGACTGAAATGGACGACCAGGGTATTGATCCAGCTTCTCTGGATTCTCCTCACTGTGGCAAAGAACAGAGCCTTAGCCAAACCAGTACCCTAATCCTGAGACAGTCTTTTGAGGGGACAAACTGATTGCTCACAGTCCTCCTGGAAGAGTGTGGCAGGTGTATGAATTTTCTGACACACATTAAATCATGATTCATTTTTAATGAACTCTCTAGAAAGTGAATGCAGCCCCCAGAGACCCTGAGACCCTGGGATTTGCCGGACAGACAAAGATTGCAAGTGGAGGTGGTTGGATGGAAAAGATAGCAAGAATAGTCTCTGTGACATATCCCTTGCTTCTAGAGTTCCTGTCGCCCAGAGCTTCTCCAGCAGGCCTCACCTTCTCCTCCAACAGCCACCGCCCAGGACCTCTGTGCTGGCATGTCACCAAATTGGGGGTGACATAAGAGCTACCAGGTGTCCATGTTCACTTTTAACTTCTGCTATCCTGGAGCAGCTGAGAAATGGGCTTTTCTCACTCTCTAGCTGGATTTTTCTTAGTTTATCTTCCAGAGGAGGTCATCCTGGAACTATGACCTCAGAAAAAACACATGCACTATCCCTAGTAGCCAGAATCCCACTCCACGAGACTACTTAGAGGTTAAAGAGAATGCCTAGGTGGCTGGGAAGTGCTCGCTATGGGAGTGTCTCAGTGAGTGGAGAAGCATTGGAGTCCAAAGTACAAGAGAACACTTAGAATTATGTTAACGGGGAAGTCTAATGTAATGGGAAGCTACAGGAGAGAAATCCATCAAGGCATTTGGTTGCATCAGAAAGCGATTTCCCCTTATGTTTTACAGTTTCTCTACTTTGGTAAATGACTGTGAGTAGGGCAGGGCAAAACTACTCAAACTTGATAAGACCTTTCAAAAATGCCTGGGAATTCATTTAATCTTATTTAGAATCATTAAAGGTTTACATGGTTAGTTAATTTTTGTTGATTTGAAGGATTATAGTCTACTGCAATTTCCTTGCCCATCCCACCAAAGAGCTGAGCTTGTGGTAGCTTAGGAAAAATAAGCAAAACTACCTTTTTTTAAAATAGGGAAGTCTTTTTCCCTAAGGGTTTTTAAGATGCTGAAAAACATCAGGAATAAACATCTATTTGTGCATAAAAAAGTTCACTGGGCCCAGGAGTAAAAAGGCAATGCTTCCCACACTTATGCTACAAGCTCACTGAGGGGTGGTAGCCAGCACCAGCTGGCCTCTGCAGAGGAACCATGGTCTCCGAGCTCCCAGACAGGGCCTGTGTTCGCACTCAACTCCTAGACATGTTCCTGTGGAATACCCTTACTACCCCAGATGCCTCCAGCTTCATAGCACAAAGCAGACCACACTTAGAAACCCAGCTCTGCATTTAAAAGAGAAACATCTGCTAACAGGTTGAAAAGAGAAGATCAACAACAACAACAAGCGGTTCCTTAGACTGGCTTCTGGTGCACCCGGGGAGACTCTAGACACAATGTCAGTCCCCACTCCAGATTCCGGAGGAGAGGCCAGCATGCACAGTATACCCTTGGGCTTAGACTGAAGCGGAAGGGGCCTCATGCATTCTCCCCTGTGGGCAGCCTTTACCACAAAACCTGAGTGTGAGTTTGGGACACACAGCTTGCCCTCTGGGGAACCAGCCCTACCATGTGCTGGCTGGATGACAAAGAGCAAACTGATTCTCCATGACTTGATTTTCCCACCTATAGTCATATAAAATCACGCCACCTAGCTTTTATGGCTATTGTGTAAACTAAAAGCAACTCAAGCACATACGATATCCAGGACAGTGTCTGGCCCTGCAAGCAGAACCACCCCAGTGAATGCTGAGGCACTATTATCTCTCCAATCTCCCCCACACAGTTCAACCACTGGCCGGAGCTACCTCAGTGAGGCTTTGAAGCCTTCTCCCAAGTTCCCAAGACATGAGACACCCCACCCTATTTCCGTGAAAAGGGGGAAAGCACTAATACAGGTGAGAAACATCTAGAAACCTGTCAGAGCGGTTGAGATCTAGAGTCCTACCTCAGGTATCCAGGTAATTCAGAAGAAGCTGCATGCTGTCACCAGCCAGGTCTGGCTGGTGAGGGTGTGGCCTTTGTGCCCCAGAAATGCATTAGAAGCTTGTGTAGAGGGAATCCCCATTCTTGCTCCTCTGGCTCTAGAGCTGTCTGTTTCGAAGCAGGGAGCTAGCAGCTCCAGGTAGGCCTGGGGATGGGAGTGACTGCCATAAAATTCCTCCTAGAGCCCTGATGGTCCACCACTCTTCTAGAAGGCTCCGACCAAAGAGGGAAGCAAATTGACTCCAATCCTGCTTTCTCCTGGCTAGTGCAGGATAGGAGAAGCAATCACAGGGCAACCCAGGGAAGGTTGTTCTCCTAGAAGCCAGAACATGAGAAGTTGAGGCAGGGAGAGCCTGGGAGCTTTCCACAGCCCCACAGCAGCACAACCTCCAAATGCTTCCCCACCAGGCTAGGTAGGAACTGGAGACAAGCAGGGCTCTCAACCGAAAGTGTCACAGGAGATAGGGCGAGGAGGGCTATGCACCTCCTCTCCCAGACATGGTGATGTGTCCCCCACTCAGGAAGAGAGGAGGAGTTTGGAGATAAATAGAGAGGGGACGCCCGCCCTTTCTTTGCAATGGGCCCCTTCCCACAAGTGGTCTTGAAGGCCAGATGGCTGAGATGGAAAAGAATATTCCTGCATCCACCAAGTCATCAGAAACAACCAGGACGATTTATCTGGGGGTTGCAAAGTGGGTAGACCCACCTCTGATCCCCGAGACCAGGTCGCGAAGCTGGGTCTCCCTTCACGGGAGGAGCTGTGCACACCCCCTTCCGCTGCGACTCTCCACACACACCCCAGTTCTAAGCTAAGATCTTTCCCAGCCCAGCTCAGGGCTCCCCCACTCCCTTCTTTGCTCCGCCCAGGTGCAAACCTTGAAGCAGCCCGAGAAGGTGGCTCGGGGTGCAGCCTCCGCCCTGCACTCTTCTCTGGAGGGTTGGGACCCCAGACTATCTGCTGAGCGCTGAGGATCCCCCTTTGCTTTCCACATATAAATATACCCCTAGGGATCAAGCCAGGAGTCCCCGTCCCCTTCCCATTCCGGGACGTGGAGACATCCTTGACGCCCCAGTGCCGTCAGAGACGGTGGGCGTAGATCTACCGACCCGGTTGCGAAGATGAAGGGGTGTAGAGATGAGCGGGTGCGGGAGAGGACAGGGGCTGTGGTCCGCTTGGAGCCAGGAACAGCGTCCTCGGTCCATGATCTGAACATTCAGTCACCGCCCAAGATGCCAACGCATTCAGAATGTAGCCGAGAGGTTTGTTTGTTCCTGGGGAGGGAGCTCTTTCTACCCTAGGCAGAAGCAGCCAGCCTTCCTAAATACCCCGGGGCAGGAATTCCAGGAGCTGCTTCCCACCTCGGGACCTCCCAGGTACCTAGCCCCTCCCCCTGTATTTACACATCCAGGCCGGGCGCCCTCCACCCCCACCGGACTTCAATCTCTTCCAAATCCTCTTCAGTGACCACGCTGGGCTGTCCCTCCGCCCACGTTAGCAGAGCCTTTCCGTCCCCTCACCCTTGGGCAGATCTCACCCTCTGGCTGCCTCCGGCATCCTCAAGAGAGACCTTTTCCTCCCAGAACCACTTACTTCACCCACCCAGATCCACACTTGCATTTCCCACGGCACAAAACCATAACCCAAAGCCACTCTGGGGATTTTATTATCGAGTTGGGGGTGGCGTGCTCGAGTGGTCTGACCCCCACCGCTCTGGATGGAGACCCCGGGTAACAGCAGCCTTCCCTTAAGTCCCACCTCCCCTGGTCCTCTGCCCCTACCCAGTAGCGACAGGCAGGAGAAGCACTACTAGATCGCAAGCCCTCGTCTCTGGAACCGGAGCTGCAGAGAGCGAAAAGTCGAACTGCAAGAACACAGTGAGAGAAATGGGCAAATGCGTTAAGGAAGGGGGAGCTGGGGGAAGGGCGCACGAGAGAAATGAACAGGCACCGCACCAGGTGAGAACCACACAGGGAGGGTCACAAAAGTTTGCAGACTGCTGCATGGCACCTGGTTGCACAAGACCGAAAAGGGTCGACTTCTCTTCTCCAGGCAGAGTCTCTCCAAAGATCTGTGTCAAAGGGACCCGGGGATTTGGACTGACAGGACTCAGAACTGCGGTGACCGTTCTCTGCTTCCCAGAGAGATGGCCTAGGCAACCTGACTGGGAGCTGATCCCGCGCTCTGCGTAAAGCAACAGGCGGCTGCACCTTACCTTGCGCCAGTCCTGGGTTGGGATGGCTGCTCCATCCTCGTGGCGCAGGGAGGAGGCGTTTGGTGCGTATGCCTAGGGGTGTGCGCGCTGCCAGGGCTGCAGCGGCCGCCACCTCCAGCAGGCTACGAACTGGGCTGCCCACCCTGACCCGGCCCGCCGGCCGGGCTCCGCTCCGGAGCGACCGCCGCGGCGGCGTGGATGCGCTGTGGCCGGGGCGCAGGACGCAGGCTGTGCGTGGCGCGGCTGGCGTCTTTGCGCGCCGCCACCGAGCGAGGGTGCGGCCCCGGGCGGCCGTGTAGGGCACGACTTGGCTTTCGCTGCGGCGCTGGCCGCTGCAGACCCTGTGCAGGGAGCAGGAGTCTAGCTGGAGGAGGAGACAAAGATGCGAAGGAGGCAGAAAGCCACTCGCCAACATGCAGGCGGCTCAGTCACTAGAGGGGACTCGCCTCCAAACCTGGGCTGGGGATGGAGGAGGGGCGAGGCTTCTGGGGACTAGAAGACCTAGAACGAGTGAACGTGACAGGCGGAGCTGGCTATCACCTCGCTGACACTATTTCTGCCTTCTAGCTGGAGGGTCCTGAATGAGGAGGGGAGGGGCTTCAGCCTTTGCTGAAGAAGCCAGAGCTGAGGTAGGAGCCTTAGCCTCCCCCTAGGCTCTTGCATCCCCTTGCATGGTTCCAGGACAGGTTGCTATGGGCCCATTTTTTTACTCCTGTTTCCTGATTAGTAAACAGAGCAATTGTTTAGCCAAGGCTCATTGCCGTCAACAAGGGAAAAAGCAAATATTTAAAATTAACTCTACAATGACTTCTTGTTGGTTGCCCAGTATTGTGCTAGGGTGTTGTGAAGAAGGATGAGTGAGAGGAGACAGGACTCCATAGCCCAACCCATGGTTCCATTGTCGGATTTCCAGATGAGTGTACCCTGAATTCATGGTGCCCAACATTTAGGCAATCAGTCGTAGTCCCTAATCCTTGGTAGCCAATTTCTCCTGCTTCCCCAGGAATTCCTGTCCCTCCCAGGGATGGCTTTAAATGTGCAACAGAAATTTTGTGTGTGTGTGTGTGTGTGTGTGTGTGTGTGTGTGTGTGTGTGTGTGTTAGAGAGACAGAGACTGAGACAGAGAGCAAGACAGAGACAGAGCGAGACAAGTCAAAACAGAGAAAGAATTACTGGTTTCCGTAATATTCTTATTTCATGACTTTATTTATAAGATCAGCATCAGAAACCAATTTAGGATTGAACAACCTGCTTTTCCAGCCTCAAAAAACGCCACTGTTTTTCCAAGTCTCCTTCTTCCTAACCTCCACCCCAGGCCAAATCAATCTTTCTCCTCTCTATGCTGTCACAGACTTTCATCTTCCATCACTGGTAAGACCGAAAAGATAGATTTTATCATGTCACTCACCTGTGAGACCTCAGCCAGGTGCAATATTCAACAGGGCTGGTATCTACTAAGTCCACTGAATACAGGGAATGCTTATGTATTCAAAGATCATCTCCTTCAAGAGCAGTGAATCCCAGCGTCCCTGGAATAAAGTGTGATGGAACCTTTAGGAGTTTATGAAGGGATAGGGTGCAGAGTGATTTTCACAGGCCCCTGTGCTGACTGCACACAGCTATTTCCTTCCTCCTTGTTCCTAGCTTATCTGCTCCCAGTGACCACTCACTTCTCTGCTGAATCCCCACAGACCAGAAAGCCATGCTGTTGAGCTCATACACAGAGCAAGAGTCGGGCACACTGCGACTAGCACCCAGAGGAAACCCATTCCAGATGGGGACCCACCAGAAAAATCTTTAACATTTGGTGACCTGTATCAAGCATGTTGCAAGCCTGCTGACACCCCCCCCCCCTTTGTGATGATGCTTTCTTCTTGCAGACACATTTAGAAGGAGCTGAGCAGTGTTTCCCTGCTGAACTGTGAAGAGGTACACTGTGTCTAGACACATTGCAAAAATGTAAACCACTGTCACCCCAGAGCAGGCATGCCCTGTGAACAAGTCCCACACTATATCCCCCTATATTCCATGGCGTGTATTTCTAATATTTCACAATGCGATGTGATTAGTCTGGATTTGAATTATTGTTAATATTTTTTACAGTTTTAAACTGAGACTTTTAGAACCTAGAAATAAATACATATGGATAATAGGCATGTAATTTGGTGCAATTATTCAGAGGGAAATTTGGCATTCTTATTGAAAGTATAAAATTTGTTTGTGATACCATGCCAATGCTTTTACTTCTCACAGCTCAGGAGATAACTGAGAACATACAACAAAGCTCATCTGTAGAGATGCTCGCTAGACTGCAGAAAAAGAGATGAACAGTGAAATATTTCATAGGACTATGTGATAAAATACTACATGTTGAATTGTTATAGATGAGTATTTTCAGGGATGGTGGGTGTAAGTTCAGCTGAAAGGTTCCAGAGGCACAAGATGACACAGAACACAATGGAGTTCAGAATCTGGATCCTACAGGTCTGGCTTATATCCAGGCTTTCCAAATTGTTGACTAACGACACCTGAAGCTTTAGTTTCTCTGCCATGTGGTTACCGTGATGCTGTGTTTTAAATGAAATAGTATTTGGGGGAACACTCATCACTTATTAATGTCCATAATGCATACATTTAGTTAAACGTGAAAGAACATTCTGACTGTGGTTCAGAAAACCTTCATGGTGGCTTCCTGGTTTGGTTGGCTCGCCAAGTTGTCAACATGACTTGCTGACTGTTGGTGTCACCCAAGCTATAAAAAGGATAAATGACAGGGCGTGGAGTTTGTCACCTCTGATATAAACTTAGATTTGTTTTGTAGCAACCAGGAATCAAGTCCAGCTCAGCAAATTTTGGCATTTAATATGAGACTCTCATTGGTTCTTTCCTTTGCTTGTGCTGACATCCAATTAAAAAATGAAACAGGAGAAAGGACGCTTCTTGGAAGCTCTACCTGTAAGTTAATTAGTGAGCCAGAGAAGGAACTTAGCATGAAAGGGTCATGAGGCTCTCTGACCTTCACGTTCACCTTCAAGGCCCTTCTGCTTCAGAGCCGGGCCATTTGTAAAAGTTGTCTGCACACACAAGAAATGTTACAAAGATATACCGGGAAATGGGATTTGTTGATGTTTTCTGTTAAACTTCCTTTAGAAACAGAATGCATTGTTTCAGTCAGTTCGTTCTAGGAACCTTTGCATGTAGAAGAAATTCCTTCAATTCTGCACCACATCCCCAATTGAAACATTTCTACAAAAGTACAATGCCTGTCTTGGGGTTGGCGCTGAATCTCTCAAATTCAGACAGTTGGGGGTGCCTGAAGCCCTGTTGTCTATGGCATGAAAAAAGTCAAGGCATGAAGATATTGCTCCCACAAAACCTTTGCTAGAGATATTCCAGTTAAGAGGAAGCTATTGCAAAGCAGCCTAAAGGAGTCCCCTCAAGAGCATGCTTGCTGCTGGGCTCAAGCAAAAGAAAGCTGGGCTATGCTTAGCCTGGAGCTCCATGGGAGCTGTGGACCTGGTGGTGATCTCCATATACACATCTCTCTGGGAGCTCTAGGTCTTTTCTCATTGCTGATGGCTTGGTTCATAAGGAGAGGGAGGCCCAAATGTAATCAGACCTTCCCTTAATAATTATCACCAGATGGTTGATGAATGCAGTGATACATGCTTATCCAGTCTACACAACATCATAAATTTTAATCCTGAAAATATCAGTACATAAACTAGAGAACCACCTAATCATCTGAATGACTTTGACAAGTGAATCAACTCTTTCAAGTACGCGGCTAATTTTATAAAGGACTGGAGAACTATTCAGTTAATTACATTAACAATATTGCATATTGTTTGATTTTAATAATGATTTCCTATAGTAAAGACTGAATTCCTTACCATGGTCTTAAAGACTTCTGCAACTTAACTCTTTCCCTGTGGTCTCATAAATATAGCTAGCTTTCCATCAGTCACTTCATGTCCTCATGACTTGCAAGCTATATTCATTCAGAGAGCATATGCTTGCTACAAACTTATTGAAAAGATGAATAATTCGAAACCCCTTACCTTTCCCATCTCCAAAACAGCAACGTCACTTCTGAGCTACTCCACAGGGAAGCTAATTAATTCTCTGAAACTGGAAAATATTTTGAAGTTCCACAGTACTTTAAAAGCACTCAAGAACACTAATATGTGCAATAAAAACATTATTATTACATCCCTGACATCTAAATGGTGAATAATGACCTTTTAGTGTGTTTGTTTTGAATATACTCAACACATTTGCAGAAGTAATGCATTGTTGGCTTGTTTCTCTTAGGGACACCTTGTGTGGACTGAGTGAGATGTGGCCCCTTCTAGCGCTGTTGTCTGCTCACTTTTCAGTGTTGAGAGCTTCTCTTTATGCACATTGGTTACAAGGAAGGTGACATGGCATCAACCTTCTGGGGGTCTGTCTTATTAGGCAGTATGGGTACTTACAGGCAACAGAAGTGTTCTGGCCACATGCTGTCATCCTGCTACCAACCTGCACAGTCTAATAGAGATCCTTGTCTGACTGAATTTTCTGGAAATTTTCTAAGAGTTACCTGTGAGAATCAGGTCAGCCCATGGCAGCTGAATCTATCATATGTGAACCCTACATGAAATATACATGTTTGTCCACCATCCGCAGAGTGAGTCTTAAGCTGTCACACTGGGATAGTGTGGCTCCCTAGGTGACCTTGAACCCTGGCTGCAGGCATTGGGGCCATTTTCTGCATTTCTCTCAGCATCTTATTCATCTTCCTGTTTAAATAAATCCACCTTTCTGCTTGAAGTAGTTCAAATTTGTCAATCAGAACCAAAAGAATCCCCACTAATGCAGCCCTGAAGAAGGATTTGAGAAACGCCTACCAGAGAAAGTCTGACTAAAGGTTATAGACAGCGTCTGCACACAGGCTTCCACAGGAGGCTTTCCTCTCCTCAAGTCAAAAGCTCGGTAAACAGTAGAAATGGAACCTCAGCCTCTGGATAGTCAGCTTCTCCCTTAAATGTAAAATCCAGGAGCAGGACAGGCACTTGACTAACTGAAGCCTTCCTGAGGGCAGAGCACTGGTTGTTTGGCCCTATACACTGACAATTGGAAGAGAATTTTGCACGTTTAATGCATTGAGTGAGTTAATGTGTGTGTGCTTCCTCATTACTCCCATTGCAAATAATGAAAAATTACATTTTGCTAACTCATTGTATAAACCCGCCACTGTACTGAAGCATCCTCAAAGCTGCACTCAGCTTCCTACAGCCCTGGGGGTGTGGGCGAGGGCAGCTATGGATCAAGAGGACTTGTTCTCATAGATGAAATAGTTTGCTTTAGGGCACCCATGTTCTCTTTGCTGTGATCATGATTTAAAACTAAATGTCTCCAAAATGTTTTTTCTCTACTGTACCACAATCCCCTTAATGTAGCTCACCAAAGGGCAGAAATCTGTTCTGGGTGGTGAGGCCCCATCATCCATAAAACTAACTGGCTTTTCTCCTTCCCATGTCTTTCTACCCCTCTCAGAAACTTACTAAACTGCTCAAATCCACACCCTTATCCCAACAGTCTACTTCTGTAACAGTCTGCCCTGCTTACTCTTGATTCCCAAAGGAGAGGGGCAGATCACTGTGTGTTTTTAATGAATTAGATTCCTTCCTTTAGCAAATAGCTAACACGCAGGGCATAAGATTCAAAGTGCCCTCTGTCATGTTCTGGACCTCCCTCCTGGGAATGTCTTAGTGACCTAATAGACAGGCCGGCTTACCTCGGAGAGCCGGATCATATTTGTGAATAAGGCTCAAAATCACCAGGATGGGTATTTTCATCTCTATCAAAATTAGGTCCACATGACTCATAGTGGTGAAAAGGTATAAACCACCCGACTATTGACCAACTATGAGAAAGACCCAATATATCTATGCAATGGAGTATTATTTTGTTATACAAAGGACTGAAGTTAATTTACTATTTCAAATTGTCTGGTTGAAAGGACTTTTGAAGTAGGTGGTGCTATTTTATTCATTATAAAAAATATTCCCCTGGCATTTAATTAGAATCTGATCGTTTAGAGGCCTTTTCATTTTGACTTGTAAGTCTCCGGGTGATCCGGTTCTTTTGTTTTTCCAGCCTCCTCTGCCATCATTACCTCCTCTTTTTCCTGATTTAAAGCCTTTTTTCCTGCTTCTAAGCCTTTGAGTCTTTCTCCCCTGTACCTGACGTTTTTATGATTGGGGCACTTAGAGTTTATTGTATTTATTTTAATTAATTTACTATTTAACAATTTCATACATATATATGATACATTCTGGTCACACTCACACTCCCTCACACACACTCTCTGTTATCCTGC
Organism: Peromyscus maniculatus bairdii; assembly: GCF_049852395.1. Classification (NCBI taxonomy): domain Eukaryota; kingdom Metazoa; phylum Chordata; class Mammalia; order Rodentia; family Cricetidae; genus Peromyscus; species Peromyscus maniculatus. Next base: position 23,845,815 of record NC_134860.1, on the reverse strand, counting down.
TCTCGTGCCTAGCAACCCTCCCCAACAAGTCTCTATCTACTCCATATCTTTTTTATTTATTTATTTTTTTGCTTTTTGACCCTCTGGATTTTACCAGGGATGCTTGCATGGGCCTGGCTGTGAGTCTACCTGCTGTAGTATAAGTAGCTCATCAGTGAGTGATTGCAGATGGCTTCCTACACACTCCCAACCCCTGACTACTATTAGCTCTCCAGAGTGAGGTGAGGCCTGACGAAGCCCTCCAATCTATGACTGAAAGTTCACACAGCCATGCATTTCTGAGTGTCATGTCACTGCCCTGAGATAATGCTTCACCATCCTCTTCTCTATCACCCACCTCTTACTTTCTTTCTATCTGCTCTGCTGTGATGTCCTCTGAACTTTCAACAGGTGATATGGGTCTTCTGTTTAAGTCTGAGTATTCAATAGTCACTTTTACTAGGCACCTTAACTAGCCACAAGTCTCCATAGTAACTGTATTCACTACAAAGATGAGCTCCTTTGACTAAGGCTGAGGATAAGAATAAATTATGGTTATAAACATAGTTAGTTAAAAGGCAGCTTGATAACATATTCATTCAGCAATACAGATATATTATGGTTACCTCTAATGCTTTTGACCCCTTCAGTCATGGGCTTTTGATCAGATCAATGATATCTGGTATGAACGTCCTCCAATAGAGCAGGTCTCAGATCCAATTAGAAATCAGTTGATTGGTTCTACCCCTAGCTGGCCGCAACACTCAGGAGAATGGGCCCCACACCTCACCAGGGCAGCCCACTAGAGCTGGCCCTGGTGGCGTGGGTGCGGGTGAGTGAGTGAGTCAGCACCAGGGACATGAGCCTGCTGTGGGATATTCTGTATGCTCAGAATGTGTTGCTCTGATTGGTTAATAGATAAAACACTGATTGGCCAGTAGCCAGGCAGGAAGCATAGGCGGGACAAGGAGAGAGGAGAATTCTGCGAAATGGGAGGCTGAGTCAGGAGATGCTGCCAGCTGCCGACATGAGAAGTGAGATGTAAAGTACCAGTAAGCCACAAGCCACATGGCAACTTATAGATTAATAGAAATGGGTTAATTTAAGATATAAGGACTAGATAGCAAGAAGCCTGCCATGACCATACAGTTTATAAGTCTCTGTGTGTTTACTTGGGTCTGAGCGGCTGCAGGAGATGGGAGGACACAGGAAACCTTCAACTACAGGAGGAAGCTTTCAGCTCAGTTCCAGCATGGCTTATTTACATTCTACATCTAAGGTGTGTACTGTCTTCAGCAACAGGATCTTAGCATTTAGCTCTGGGGGCAGCCAAGAGCAGTGGTCATGTTTTCAACATCAAGAAATGGCCCATGCCTAGGGTGAGAGGTGTACTGGTTACCCTGATTGAATCATTCCATATTGTGTAAATGTGTTGGACTATCACACTGTACCCCCAATATGTATAATGACAAGTGTCTATTAAAAATAGAAATATATTTGTTTTAATCAAGTCCATGGCTGAACCTTGAAAGCATTGCTGGATACCAAAGAAACAGCTTCACAGAGACTACATACTATAGCTAGAGTTTTCCTGCCTGGCCCACAGTCAGAACAAATCTCTCTCACCCTCCAGTTCCACAGCTGCTCAGACCCAACTGAGTAAACACACAGGGACTTATATTGCTTACAAACTGTATGGCCACAGCAGGCTTCTTGTTTTCTAGTTCTTATATCTTAAATTAACCCATATCTATTAGTCTATAAGTTGCTATGTGGCTTGTGGCTTACACCTTGCTTTCCATGGTGGCAGCTGGCAGTGTCTCTGACTCAGCCTTCCACTTCCCTGAATTCTCCTCTCTCCTTGTCCCGCCCATACTTCCTGCTTGGCTACTGGCCAATCAGTGTTTTATTTATTAACCAATCAGAGCAGCACATTTAACATACAGAACATCCCACAGCAACATACTATATGACTCCATCTTGTAAAATGACTATAACAGGGGGATCTACAAAGCCACAAGTAGATTTGTGGTTGCTTGGGCCTGGGCTTGGGAGTGAGGTTCCTTTTGAAGTGATGGCCGTGTTTTAAGATCACCCAGTGCAGCAATTGTACTGATCTGGGCATATGCTAAAAGTCATAGAAATGTGTGCACGAGTTCCATCTAAACAAAGCTACTGTGGTTTCATACATGTGGTGGCAAAGTTAACATTAGGATACACAAAGACTCCACTATCTTCTTATTCTCTCTCTACCTGTCTTCCCTCTCTCCAACTAGATAACAGCTTAGGAGTATAGGCTAGAAGCACCCCAATGTCCCGACATCTCATTTCTTCCTTAGGTCTCCTTTATCCACCATGTCTCCTTGACATTCTTCAGGTGGAGATTTGGACCTGTAAGGTCTTTTTGGAGTTTTCTTCTTACCATTTAGTAGAAGTGGCCCATTCAGTTTGAATGTCAGAGGTTTTAGAGGAAAGGAACAAAGAAACAAATGATGCTGAAGAGGTCCTCATCAGCAGCTACTCATTGTAGTTACTTTCGCATCCCATCAAAGATGCTTGCATCTTCACTCAGGCATTGCAGACATACCACTGCTGCTTATGAGCTGTGACTGGCTGAGGTGGACTCTCCTCCCTCCCTCTGCCATGCTTAGGGAAGCCCCCACAATATTCTTGCTAGCTGGTCTGGAGTCAGTTCAGTATTTAATTATGGGGTTGGTTTCCTTCTTTTGTACTAATGTTTTCTCCACCCACCGGGGGTGTTTGAAGGATCTGACAAGCAAGCTTTCTGGCCGTCCACATTTCATTGTAAGAAGCCAAGGGCATGAGGGAAAAGCCCTCCCTACTCACAGGCTGGTGTTTCAGTCCTTCCTCTAAACTTAAAGGACACAGGAAGCCCTAGGGAAGCCATGGAACTTCCCAGACATTGGTTTTCTCTGACAGAAAATGAGAAAATTGTGCCCATGTCTCCGAAGTTCCTTTTAGGGTAGGTATTCCCCCAACAGGCCTGATGATGCTCTCCAAACACAAGTGTCTCCACAGGTTCGCAAACAAGAAGCTGACCAACACAGTGGAGTGAGGATGTGTTTGTTGGCTGATAAAGTTTCATTTGCTTACCTTTTTACTGGGATATTAACACTTGAAGCAGGTCTGTGTTCTGAGGTCAGATCCCTCCAAGAGAGTTAACAAGCATAGAAACAGTGGGTTACAGTGAGGGACCCCCAAACCATAACCTGAGTGCTGTGCTGTAGGATACCTATCTGGAAACCTCCTCCAGCCCTGCCTAGGTGGTATGTTCTACCAGGTTACTCCCACACAGACATTCACTTCAGTGTGGGCCAGGTAGTGTGTATTTTGTCAGAATATCTACACAGATAGCCCTTCCAGCATGGACCTGGGCTGTGTGATGTGTCTGGGCCTTCCCACACAAACATTTTCTCCAGCGTGGGCCTAAGTGGTGTGCTCTGTGAGGATACCCACACAAATACCTCCTTCAGCCCTATCTGAGTGGTGAATTCTGTCAGGATACTCCCACACAGATGTTCCCTCCCAGCATGGACCTGGGTGGTGAAATCTGTCAGGATATCCACACAGACACCCACTTTAGTGTGGGCCTGGATGGTGTGCTGTGTCAGGAGATGCCTACATAGGTACTCCCTTTAGTATATGGACCATGTGGTATGCTGTGTCAGGATACCCACATGGGTAGGCCTCCAGTGTGGGCCTGGTGGTATGCTATGTTAGAAGACTCCAACACAGACGTCCCTTCCAGTGTGGGCCTGTGTGTTGTGCTGTGTCAAGAGACTCCCACACAGAAACCTTCTCCAGCAAGGTGTAGCCACACCATGTGATACCCACACAGCTATGGAGAGGCTCCCCAAGGCTGTCCAAGTACCTGGAGGGTGAGTATTACATAAGTGCAGTCTTACTCTCTGCCTCAATCTTTCCTGAGGTAATCGCCTCTTCTATTTTTAGTGTGTTGCTAGCAATGTGGCATGGCCTCCTGACAGTTGTTCAATAAAATTTGAGGTCATATTCTGAGAGGAAAATGTACACCAGTCACATGTGGCCAATATGCTGCTTCTATGAGCTACTGTCCTTGTTTCCACACTGATTAAATGGAGGAAGCACCTGGCTCGCTTGGAGAGAAGAAGATGGAGTTCTATCAAGCTGTCTCTGTAGCAGGTCTGGCCCTTACTCTGCATGCTAGGAGCCAAAGAAGCACTTCAGCAGAGAAGGACCTTCTCAAGACAAGGGCACTTTCTCTCTACACAGTCACGCTTCCTTCCATCTACACCCTCAACTAGAACCAAGTTTCCCTCCTTCTTGGACCACATCACACATTCTCCTCCTCCTCCTATACAGCTGTGTTAATTGAGAAGATTATCATTGCTCACTAGAGCATTATTTCATTTCCCTAAGAGGTCTTCCTACCCCACCATCATCTCTTCTCTTGCCTGCCACACCCTCATTCTGTGCACAGCAGCTTCAAGCCTGCAAAGCAACTGTGTCATGCCTTGCTCAAAATTATCCGATGGTTCATGATAAAATTTTAACTTCATTAAACAAGTTGAATTATGACTGTGCCTGCCTGTCCCATTAGCTACATCCCCTGCTCTTCTCCTTTCTCCTGTGCTCCAGCCAAATGCCCATGTTCATAGTTGTGCTTTCCCGTGGAATGTTTTCTGATTTGAGCTCCTCACTCACTCAGGCATCTTCTCCTTACCAACACTCTCTTGAGTTAGTTTTTTGACCTCTTCTTGAGTTAGTTTTCACATCTCTAAAAATGTCATTGTTTGTATAATCAATGTTCCATCTGCACACTAACAGCATAGCAATCATGAGACAAGATACAGAGTTTTCATGGTGACCTTGAACATAATTACCTGAAACTATGACCATGTGTAGGATTTCCCAATAACGAAGCCAGATAATGGGTGCTCAAAAATACCTGAAGAAGATAATGAAAAGGGCATTTATGAAACACCTAAAGTATATTGGTCTCTGCACTTGTAATTTTCACTAAAGCTTTCACATTAGGATTGAGAAGACAAGAAAGTGAATAGTCTTCTAGATGGACCTAGCAGAATAATAAAAGTAATGAGAGAATGAGCAGTTGTGTTAATAACAAAAATTACACATGTTAAAAAGTCAAGAAGCCAGGAAGTACTCTGGTCTGTGCAGAAACTAAAGCTGACATTGATGAGGAATCTATCAGGTGAACTGGACTGGAAATTTAGATGTTACATATGAGTTAGGGGAGGCCTGGAATCATGAGCTGGGGAGATACTAAGAGGAATTCTCAAATATGCAAATCATATCCACTGGTTGTAGAAAAAGTATATACCCATTCTCTTAAATGTTCAAGAGTGTGGCTGTCACTTTCAATGGGGAAAGATGGAAAGTAATAGTGGGTGAGCCACATAAAGGGGGGTGGTTGTAAGGAGTTGTAAGAGTGCACGGTAGAGCTAAGATCTCATTGGGGATGTTGTGGGAGAATCTTACTACAGATTTTGAACACGATGCATCTCCTTCGTGTTTGTAGACTAGACATCTCTGGCTGTGGATTTGGGGTGGATGGAAGTGCCTATGTAGGGATGGAGATGATGAGAACATTGAGAACTCATCTGCAATGGGCAATATTTTTAAATTATTATTATTATTAATGTGTGGGTATGTGTGTATATCAGCAGCAGAGGACAGCCTTGTGGAGTCAGTTCTCTTCTGTTTGCACATGGGTTCCAGGGATCAAATTCAGGCTGCCTGGCTTGTGTGGCAAGTGGCTTTATACAGAGTAGTCTAGCCAGTCTATTGTGGCTAATCTTGACTCTCAATCTGACAGGGTCTAGAGTCTCCTAGATTTCCAAAACTGAGGTGGAAAGAAACACCTCAATGTGGATAACACCGTCTTATGGACTGGGGTCCTGGACTGAATAAAAGAGAAATGAGTTGACCACAAGCATTCATCTCTCTCTACCTCCTGAATGTGGACACAATGTGATGAGCTGCCTCCAGCTCCTGCCTTCATGCTCTTCCCCACCAAGGTAAACTGCACCCATTAACTGCAATATAACATAAACCCTTCTTTCTTCAAGGTCCCTTTCTCAGGTATTTTTCTCTGAGCATCAAGAAAAGTGAGTAACACATTCTCACAGTATCCAAGGTGAGAGGTTGGTGTTCCAACAGTAGACTAGGGGTTGGAGAGGAGTGGACACATGCAAGGAGACAGTTTTGGGGTAAGAAAAGGTGCCTAGTCCTAGCCACATTGTCATGCATTAAGTTAAGGGGTCATCCTCACCCTTCAAGATTCCCAAGTCTTCACAGTTCCCCTGTAGCAGACATGGTTGTTTGCAGACCCAATAACCATTATCTTCCCCAACATTCTTTCCACATAGCCTGTGTCTCCTGTGTACTCAAAGTCTACGTTCTTCTTTGCCCTTGCACTGGAAGAGCAAGCATCAGATAGGCTTACAGTCCATGTTCACTCAGGTGTTTACAAGAATGTTTCTAGACAAAGCTTTTTCCTTGGAACCAGAGAGGAGCAACACACCTTCTGGTCATGTTCTTTGCATGACTATTTCTTATGCCTGGAATCAGTGCAACCATTTGGGTAGCAGAGGTGAAATCCAGAAGGCAAAACTCAGGTCAAGGATAGAAGACTGGAAAAAAAGATGTAGCCAAGGTCCTTCAGAGTGTTGTTTGAGCTGTTCCAGCAATGTGATAATGACCTGTAGCCAGGCTTTGGCTGTGTAAAATAGTAGAGACATATTTTAAAGTTCTTACTACTTCAAATGACACAGTGGACCAACTGTGTCAATGCCCAGAACTCCTTAAAACTGTAGAATCTTGAGTATTATTCCACAGCACTGGATAGGGTGTTCATTTTAACTAGATCTCCAGCTCAAGGAGAAGCCACTTAGAATTGAGAGTCCTGTTTCTTACCACCAGAAGCTCTCTTACTACAATGTACTGCTCTGTTTGTAAGTAGAATTAATTGTACTTTATTTCATTATTCCACAGTATCTGACCACCCTTTCTAAAGCAAAAGACAATTAATGTTGTCACTTATGATACAGTATACACATAGTACTGTGGGAACTAGCCATGGCAGTTAGCTCTTGCAGCTGCATGAATGTCTAAAGGGTAGGCACCATTACCTGCCTACTTCTACATTTCTCTTTTTACCTATCATTAAGCTCCACAAAAACTAAAAAGCCTGTTAGCTAAAATAATAATATGAAAATCTTTGCCTTTACTTTAGCCAAAGAAAAATTTAGAATTTCTAGTAACTAGGCATAAAGGATTCTAAAGTCTGCTATGCCTCATCTATTTTAGGCTACAGATGTATTCTATTTTCCTGTGAAACCACCTTTACAGGGAGGTTTCTTCCTGACCAAATATGCATGATGAATCTTGGGTCTTTTTTAATAGGGGTCCATATCACTGCTCCATTCCTGGGGGTCCATTGCTTATTTGACACTGGAATAATGAAAGTCATTTCAAGGATGCTTCTTTCAAAGGTACCAGATCCAGCCCTCTAGGGATTGCTCTGTGTATGTAAGTGCTTAATTGAAAGTAATCAATGCCACAGGTCAATTCAGGATTTAGCATCAAACACTGTTTGCTGAATAAGACCAGGAAGGAAATCCATGGTCTCATAGAACTCAGGAAAGCCCCAAAGTGGAAGGCCCATTCTAGCAGACTCTGCCTTCCATAAAAGGCTCTGACAAGGGCCCAGCCTACAGAAGCCATAATATGAGGATAAATATAGAAAATTGATTTAACTTTTTCATTTAATAAAAAGCATCAAAAGATTTAATAAAATAAAAACTGTATTTAATATAGGTCATTCAAATAGAGGGAACATACGCACACACGCACGTGCACACACACACATACACATACAGAAAAAGAGGGAGGGAGAGAGATAGAGGGACTGAGTATGAGGGAGAGAGGAAAGAGAGGAGAGAGAGAGAGGGAGAGGGAGAGATAGATAGATAGATAGATAGATAGATAGATAGATAGATAGATAGATAGATAGAGAATTTAGTCATAATATGTACACCAAAATGTTTTTTGGCTTACTATTCCTCCATGATTTTCTAAATATAGCATAACAATTTGCTTGTAACTGTGTATTGGGCTATATAATCTATATCTGATGTCCAGAATCTATGGTGGTAAAGCTCAACTTGAGAGAAGAGCATGAGGCTTCAGTCCAGTCTGTTCTGCCAGAAGATGTGAGGGAACATAATGTCATCCTCAGAGCACGTGACTGTGAAGAGCCTCAGCCGCACGTTAGGGATGGGGAAGAAGACCATGCAAGAATCTAGAAGAAGTGGCTTCAAAGACATCTTGGAAATTATGTGAGCTCATTTAGAGAAGCTGGCTACCAGATCTGCCTGTGGTGACAATGGGATTCTGCATGTGTGGACAGCTCTAGTTGTGAACAGGAAGAGGTGTGGCATGGCAATACCATTGCCAGCCATGACAATAACAACTCCATGCTGTCATGGAACCAAATCACCCAATAAAAAAGGCCCCCAGAGAAACCACATGGGACAGCAGAAACTGTGCATCTCCAACTGTCTTTTGACAGCAGAAAAGCTCAAAAGCTCATCTGGAGCCTCAGAGAACCTGATGGCATGTTGCATCTACTCAAATGATTGTCAAAGATTGGGCAAAATCAGTCTTACAGCTTTATGGTTATCATGTTTCATTCCCAGAAGAAAAACTAACTTTATGTTAATATTTATAGGGTGTTTTTGTTTGTTTTAAGCACTACCATTTGAAATTCAGTGGAAGTGAATTATCCATGAAGACAATCTTGGATAATTGATTTATTGTTTCCACCTTAGGCTAAAAGAAGCTTAAATTCATGACCAGCACTCAAAAAGTCTCAGAGTCCCGAGGGTTTGATAGATTGCCAAGCCCACACACTTACAGGCAGCACCACAGCTGCTGATTTTGTCAGAGCTCTCTTTTGATGTGATTGAAAAAAAACATGACCAAAAACAACTTGGGGAGGAAAGAGTTTATTTCATCTTACAACTCAGAGGTAACACTCCAACACTGAGTGAAGTAGGGACAGGAACTCAAGGCAGGAACCTGGGAGCAGGAACTGAAGCAGAAGCCATGGAGGAATGCTGCTTCCCGGCTTGCTCTCCATGGCTTGCCTACCCTTTCTGTATCACCCAGGACCATCTGTCTAGGGGTGGCACTGTCTGCAGTGGACTGGGCCCTCCCACATCAGTCATTAATCAAGAAAATGCACCACAGACTTGCCTATAGGCCAACCTGATGAAGGCATTGTCTCAGTTGAGGTTCCTCTTCCCAGATGACTCTACCTTGTGTCAAGTTGACACAAAATTAACCAACATCGCCACTGCAGCAACTTTGATTCAGAACATTGATTTTCAACTGGTGGCTATTTTACCTCCTCAGGGAACATCAGATAATGCCTAGAGGCCATTTTTATTGTTATAGTGGGAAGAGTGGGTCCTATCTGCATCTCTCATGCTGAGACTGATGTGGTACAAAATTTGGCACTTTTTTAAGTGTGAAGGCTTACATGCATGAACACACATTCTCTTTCCCCACACACTCACCAATCTGGCACACAAGAAAAGGATAAAAATGGCTTCTATATTAGTGCTACATGTTCTTATAAAAGAAATCAAGAGTAGTAAATACAGTAGCTCTGAAAGTTTTCTATGACTCCCCCAGCCCCCATTTCCACTCTCAACAGTTCAGGTCCAGTGTTAACACATGTTAACAGCTCCACTTTTAATCTGTGTCCCCACACCAGCTGTTTCCCACCTCACTGAGTTATTACCATGCTATCCTTTCTTAGCATGAATGGTCATATTAATATCTCCATTTTGCACCCCTCTCTCAGGATCTTCGGCATTTTAAGCTTGTTCCATATGCTCTGTCTAGCAAAGGATGACCTAGGGTTTCTTATCCTCCAGCTTCTGAGCCTGAGCTTTGGGACTGTGTATCTTGTGCTACCATCTTTGGTTTGAGATGATGCTTGGGATCAAACTCAGGGCTTCATGCATAGCAGGAGGGCACATCACCAGCTGAGCTACATTCTGAGCTTCTCTATTTCATCTCACTGTCCATTCCATCTACTTTCTACTCAGCAGCTACAGTTGTCTCACATCGTTTCTTGGTTGTCCAGCGGCACTAACAGCATGTCCCAGAGCATGAAGGACAAGTGTGCAGCAGATTTGCAGGGGGATGCTGCGGGCACTGAGTACCTGGAGATCAAGGAAAGTCTTCTGCAGCTCAGAGATTGGAAAAAACGATTAGGATTAGCTATTTCTGAACGCCTGAGTCAGGGTGTAGAAAGTGTCTGCACCGATTGCTCTCTGTGTCCCACTCACTGACCGACCTGTTTCAAACTCCAGGACTCTGAGCTAGCTGATTCCAACTCGAAAGCTCTTCTAAACATCTGAGTGATTTTGCACCCTCACTTCATTTCAGTCTCACCTGGATATTCACATCATCCAAGAAACATCATTGGCTCGCTCTCTACTAAACAGCGTCCTCTTCTTTGAGGGAGGAGTATGCTGAGTGTCTGTCTCTTCTCCTCTCATGTGTAAATACTTGCTGTCATGGTACAATATGTTGATTAGAAAGGAAGTGTTGAGGGGACAGGATTTTGGTTGTTTCTTTGTGTTTAGTTCCAAGACCAGCATGGAGAAGAGATGGTCTGTCTTCACTTTCGAAGCCGTTATGTCTACAATGTGGAAGTGTGGCCTGTGCTCAGAGCACAGAGAAAACCCAAATTCCTCTTTAACTTGATGACTATGCACTTAAAAATCCCAGTCTTCCAAAACCATGCCAAATTCACCAAATACTGCAAAATTTTACTCAAAAGGGACTCACATCTATCTTTGTGGACTGAGCATGACCAATACATCAAGACACTTCTCGGGTGCTTATGAGTCATGGACAAAAGCAGGCTGTTTTCATTCATGTAAGACATGATTAATAGTCTGTAAGAAGGCAAACTTTTAATCAGACAAAATTAATAAGACAAAAACTTCACGGACTATTTTGTACTGATTATATTAAATGTGTAAACTGAACAGGAATGGTGGAATAGGGAAAATTCCTTCCCATTAACTGTGGTACAAGCTTGGCGTCTGGTAGCACTGTACTTGCCTGGAGCTCTGGCTTCAGGCCAAGGAGACAAATTTCTCCTCCCTGGGAGAAGTCTGTACAGATCAGGGTTCATTACACTCCTTTTGATCATCAAGAAGAACATGATGTCACCTCTTTCTACAGTTCCCTGATCTCCAATTGTTCCTGTTCCTCCTCTTGCTCACTTGATCATAGAGATGGAGTTGAGACACAAAGACCTTTGCATGGGCACACATGCATACACAGAGCCACTGCTGGTGTCTGGACTTGGTGCATTTTTGACTCAGCTTCCATAGATTCAGAGTCCACAGTGGGCATAGTGGGAGTAGTTGGTTAAGACCGGCTCTCAGAAGGGAAATGTAGGAAGCAGAATCAGGAAAGGGGAGGAATCTAAGTATAGATACAACCCTAAAGGGTGTATTCCACCCTGGAATATGAGGCACAGAATTGGTTCATCTAATGGAAGAGTAGGCAGCCTTGGCCTTCGTCTGCTTTGTAGAGTAGGATGTGAATACTTCATAATCTCACTGTGGAGAAGCTCTTACCCCATATACTGTTCTCCACTAACCAGAGACTAAAGCAACCATGTTGGCAAGCAGAGGTGTGATGGTGTGCTCCTGTCCTGTGAGGGGGACTTGGGGATCATACCAGGGGTGCTTCCTCATGTTTACCAATCTCAAAGACTCATGGATCACAGTTATAGACATTTTTAACACCCCAAGCACTCTCTCAAAGTGCTGCTACTTGGCACAGGGTTAGTCACAGTGGCCTTGAACACATACCGCTGATGTCCTGGGTTTGTTCTGAGGAAATTTTTCTAATGCAAGGCAGCATGTGTAGAGCCTTTGCAATCTCAATTAGCACCTTCTCCTTGAAATGCTCCGAATGCTTTACAAAGAGCCATTTTAACAAGTCTCAGGGAACAGTGGAGGGGCTCCAGCAAGATGGTGAAACATCTGATCCAGAGATGAGAGGAGTTCGTTTTATTACCAACTTTGAATAATAATTAAATGAAGCCATTTCAGCAGGTCCCTTAGAAATCCTATTTGCATTTCTATATTTTTCATTTATTTTTATTTATGCCTCTGAAGAAACATGCTCTTACACAGGATATTCCAATCTCAGCATATTCACAGTTGAGGCCATTTTTTTTTAGCTGTGCTCTGCACTGCAGCATATTTAACAGAATCCCAGGCCTCTACGCAATAGATGTCAATGGTCTGTCCCTACCCTCCACTCTGCCCTTACATTGTCAAATGTCTACTGGAAGTTAAATTGACCTTGGTTGAGAATCTAAAGGAACCAAAAACAGCCTCTCTGGTGATGATAAATGCCTTCACTAGTTATATCTTGACCAAATATGGTTATTCTAAGCCTTGATCTATTTTCTGTAGAATGGCAAGACAATTGCACACAGCTGCACTAATGTTTTAACTAGATAATGCCTTTCTTGTCTTTGTTTCTGCTGATTAGAAAGGACTATTTTGGAGATATAAGACCATGTTGTACACCTTAACTTCAAGCTCCTGATACTGAGCTAGAGAAGCCTAATTTCCCGCTAACTGGAAATTATGGCACTCCTAGTTTCCTGCTTTTTCTATGAGGGAAATGTAATAGGCACCCAAGACTTTCAGAATGTTTAAGTATGTGCCACTGTTCTAAGACCACTCTATGAATTCCTTGCTGGACAGATGCCATTGCTCCCAACGTACAGTTGAGAATTCCTGTACCAAAAGCACCACAAAGCAGTGGGTTTGAAATTCACTCCAAAATGGTCCATAGGGAAAGAGAATGGCTCTGTTAAACATGATGTAGAAAACTGTAGCTCAGAGCTGTGATGTAGTCAAATGTAGCTCGGAAAGAGAAAGGTATACAGAGAAGCATCACAGGCTGAGTCATTAGCTCTTGGCTGCTGTCTACTATCCACTCCTGTACTTGTAATTCTACTTACACTGAACTAGGACCTCAGAGACCCTGCTCACAGAGGGGAAGAAGTTGCCTCTGTCTTTCCAAACATACTATGTGCAGTTGAAATCAAGACATAGAAAAACATGGAGTAAACTTCTGAAACCACAGGAAAAGTTCAGTGTTATCCCATTATAAATAGCTTGAAGATTTCCCTGAAATAGCAAATATTATATTTGTTCAAAAATATCTCTTCTACTGTCTCTTATACACAGGTATTGGTTACTCGGAATTCTCTCATCTTCCTGAAAGTTTCTGAGTAAGTGATCTGGGCCTTGAGTCTAGAATGACGGGCTCATAACCAGACATGGAAAGCCTGTCTTCACTTGAGCCTTGTGGTGGGCACCTTTATGGCCATCCTATGCATTCTCCTTCCTCTGGAAGAGGCATTTGAAGACCTTTTTCCTACAGGCCCACACAGATGGGAATTATATTAGGCATTGTGTACAGTGGGGTCTCTCTCTCTCACAAATCTCCCAATGTTATTCAAGAGTCACCATAGACACTGAAATGGCTACATTCCAATAACACTTCATTTATAAATAATAATACCATAAATAAATAAAACCAGACAATGAGCAAGATTGGGTTTTTGCTCAATAGTTTATCAACAATAAGATTTAGGGTCTTATTTTCTGTGTCCACCTACTTTACTAACAGCTCCCTATGCTTTTAACCCAGTACTTTGCCAGAAATTAGATGATATTGTTGCCAAGTAGGTGAAGTTTCATTTTGGCACTGTGATCCAAATGGCTTGGCTTACACAGAAGTGGGTATCCTGCTAGGTATGCCAAGTAATCCTTTGTGAAAATGGCAAAGCAATAAATTCTCTGGCTAGATGTAGAAATTACACAGTTTATGAATTATAGTGCAAGGATACATTTCTAGAGAACAGTATCTAGACATGTTTAAAATCATGAGACTTGTTCATGTGGGAACTGAGAGTGACAATTCTGGAGTCCCACTCCAACACGGTCCTCTCCCTTCACCTTTCCTCCAGTTCCAGTTTTCCTGGAGTTTAAATAAAATCCTTTTATAGTTCTGTATCTCTGAGTTTACTGTGAGAGGTTCCTATATCTGCTTTTTATGGTCCTTAAAGGGTCTTCTCATCTGGCTGTACTTTTAACAGAAAGATCAATAATCAAATAACAGACTCCCATGTCTATTTCTTAATCTTATTCTCTTTGACCAGCAGATTAAATATGGTCTGTTGTGGAATATTTGTTTACACTGTAAAGATGTGTCTCTGCCTAAAGTGCCTTCTGATTGGCTTACTAAAGAGCTAAATGGCCAATAGCTAGGTAGAAGAGAATAGGTGAGACTTCTGGGCAGAAAGAGAGAGAAACTGGGAGGAGGAATCTAGGTGTGCAATTTCACCAGCAGACTCAGAGCAAGCCAGATGTGCCATAATAAGAAGAGGTAACTGAGCCACTTGGCAGAATGTAGACTAACAGAAGCAGATTAATTGAGTTATAAGAGACAGTTACGAAAACGTCTAAGCTAAAGCCAAGCTTTCATAATTAATAATAAGTCTCAGTGTCATTATTTGTGGGCTGGAGGTCCAAGAAAGTCAGAAGAGAAAGATTGCTACACTGATCTTTACAATTTATAACCATACTTCTTTTCTAGGAATGTCCTTTCTCTGTGGTTTAGAAACTCTTCCTCACACTTGGCTCACTGGTTCATCTCTGTGGCTCTTTATCTGTGTAGGTGCTGTGTATCAGGGCCTGTGCTAAGTGCTCTCCTGTTCCCATAAGTTCATTCCAAGAACTCTCAGCTATTTCTGTGACTTTGACACCACCAACCCACTCATGATTAAAAAGTCTATGACCCACACTCCCCAGCCAACCAATAAACCACTGTGAGTTCTGCTATAAAAAGACAGATGCATTTTGACAGTGTGAAAAAGATCATGAAAGAACAGTCAATCCCAAGCCCCATGAACAGTTGCAATGGACGGATTTATATGTTCC
Organism: Peromyscus maniculatus bairdii; assembly: GCF_049852395.1. Taxonomy (NCBI): domain Eukaryota; kingdom Metazoa; phylum Chordata; class Mammalia; order Rodentia; family Cricetidae; genus Peromyscus; species Peromyscus maniculatus. Next base: position 23,830,750 of record NC_134860.1, on the reverse strand, counting down.
ATATTCACACGCTACAACCTTAACCTCTGAGGTGGAGGCACTGTGAGGTGTAAGTGTGATGTTGCAAGGTGGTGACTCCTGTCTATGAAGAAGGAGATCCTCACCAACTGTTGAATCTGCAGGTGGCTTGATCTTCCAGAACTTTCAGAAATAAATTATTCTTCTTTACAAAATACCTTGTCTTTGCTGCTTTGTGACAGTAGTCTAATTGGAGCAAGTCGATACTGTAGTTGCTTTTATTTACTTCTGGGGGACCTACCACCCAGCTTCCAAATAAATACACAGAGACTTATTCTTATTTATGAATACCTGGGCTTAGCTTGGCTTGTTTCTAGCCAGCTTTCTTAATTTAAATTATCCTTTTTCTCTTTATGTTTTGCTTCTGGGCTTTTAACCTTTCTTTATTCTGTACATCTTTGTTTCTTTCTTACTCTGTGGCAGGCTGTGTGGTTGAGTGACTGGCCCCTGCTGCCCTCCTCTCCTCCTTTTCTCATCCCTTACCCTTCTTTCAAGTCTACATTTCTCCTCCTATTTATTCTCTCTGCCTGGTGGCCCCACCTATTCTTTCTCCTGCTTTGCTATTGGTGATTCAACTCTTTTTGTTTGTTTGTTTGTTTGTTTGTTTGTTTGTTTGTTTGTTTGTTTCGAGACAGGGTTTCTCTGTGTAGCTTTGCTTTGTGCCTTTTCCTGGAACTCACTTGGTAGCCCAGGCTGGCCTCGAACTCACAGAGATCTGCCTGGCTCTGCCTCCTGAGTGCTGGGATTAAGGGCATGCGCCACCACCGCCCGGCCTCAACTCTTTGATAGACCAATCAGGTGTTTTAGACAGGCAAAGTAACACAGCTTTACAGAGCTAAACAAATACAACATGAAAGAATGCAGCATATCTTTACACCATTAAACAAATATTCCACAGCATAAATGAATGTAATGCATCTTAAACGAATATTCCACAACACAATACCAAACAGAAAAAGGAGAAACCTGAGAAAGAAGTATCACAAATGTACACATGTTGAATGGCCAAGAAACTAACAAACAGAAATCTACAATAAGGCACTTTACCCTGAAGAAATCTTAGATATTTGTAGAAATGTAGCTTGGAGTAGCTGTGCTTTGTGAGTTACTGTGAAGTCAGAAAGCTGTAGCATCTGTGAGAGGGTGTGGCTCACATAAAAGTAGTGTTACAGTTCTTTGAACATGCATATATGTGAGATCTCTTATTGTCATGTGGTCCAGTGCAGGTAGGACTACTTCCTGCATTCTAGTACACCATACCATGCAGATGCAACCTTTTTCCTTGGCTCAAATGATTAATTAATGTGTTGATATCATGGGGACAAAGCCAGGGTTTTACAGACCTTGGGCCTCCCTGCCTCTCGGTATCAGTACTTCAAACTATAATATCTACAGATATTTTCTTCGGCAAGTTTCACTTTCTCCACAGAGTCAATCAATGTAATCAACAGCTGCTCACTTGACTTCAACAACTCACTGCATTTAGTTAGTCCCAGTTATTGCAGTTTCTGCCTGATAATCATGTTTCAGATCCATCTCCTCCCTTCTACTGTGAGAACCAAAGACTCCAACTTACCCATATTTTAATGAGTTCTCACAGAGTGCCCTACTTAGTTTTCTTATTTGCACTCCTGTATCCTTATACCAGATCTTCCACATAACCAAAAAGGTGATCTTTACATGGGAACAAGCTTTCCTAGAGTAAAGGCTAGCTCTTAAGTTCTCTCACATATCCACCCTCTGGAGGACCCTAAGGTCATAAGCAGTGTAGTGTACTTTAATCCTTCATGGCCTCCAGCTTATAAGACTGAATAATGATTAAATGGGAAGGACAGCCAAGCTTGCTGTCTGGCTGTACTGTGAGACTGGAATGCATAAGGTACTCAGCACAGCATCCAACTGACGTGTTTAGTAAGTGGAAGCAGGGATCAATATCACTGTGATCATCATCAGGCTCGGAGAGCTTCTCCAAGTTCAACAGCTGGAGCACTTTACTCTTTATCTCAGTTACTTGAATTCAGTGAAAGTGACTCTTACTCAGTGCCTTCTGCATTGAAAATAATAGCAAGAGACACTCAGCTGCATCCAGCTCTAGCCTGAGAAACACCGTGTATTAATAACTCCACTTTAATGCCAGTTGTCACAATGGCTGGAAGTGTAGTCCAGAGAGAGATGGCAGGAATTGGGGTAAATAGGAACGGATGCTGTGGAAGGCCTTTGGGGTCTCCAGATCTGATGGGTCTCCAGAAGTGGGGTGGTAAAGCATGTATTATGAGTGCATGGATGGGGTGAGGGTGTCTTGTTCATTCTGATTCTATTATCCCCATTGGCACTAATAAGGCATGAACCAGGACAGTGCACTGCTGAATGCAAGCATTTACCAGAGAGCCTTTCTGCTCCCACTTTTGCCTCTAATTCTCACTTCAAAAAATTTTCCAAGTGTTGGCTGAAATAAAAATCAAATTGTGTTATGAGCTTAAAGGTCCTTCCTTACTCCAACCTAGGCATGCAGAGTGTGGCCCAATCTTGGATTCGCTGGGACTCCCCTCACCTCAGCCACAATGGCTGACTTGCACTCCTCAATAAAGACAAAGTTTACCCTTGCTTATTGTCTCCCAGGGTCCTCTCCTTCCCTGGGATGAAGTCTTTTCCTCACCAATTCAGGACACAATGTCTCCTTAGAGAAAACCCACAGGTCCCTTCTTCACGGCGGCCCACCCTAGTTAGTCTTTGCAGTTTCACTCCCATTGTGGATTGATTTTATTGCCACCTGCCGACACCATGGAGGCACAAATGCTCTCTAAGGATGGATCACCGCTGTATCTACAGCATACCAGATAAAGCCTGGGATAGAAACACCGAGAAGTGCTGACTCCAGGGATGTGTAGCTTGGAAGATACAAGCTGTACAGTTGGGAAGGAAAGACCTTAAAGAAGAGAATGCCTTCAGGCTTTGCTCTGTGATGAATCTTTTAGAAGTTGATGTATTTTCTTTTGTTGTGTTTGTCGTAGTTAGAGTTTCTATTACTGTGATGAAACACCATGACCAAAGCAACTTGGAGAGGAAAGAGTTTCTTTGGATTACATCCTGAGTCTTAGTCCTCCGAGGGAAGCCAAAACAGGAACTCTAACTGGGTAGGAACCTGGAGGCAGGAGCTGATACAGAGGCTGTGGAGGGGTGCTGCTTATGGGCTTGTTCTTCAGGGCTTGCTCAGCTTGCTTTCTTATGGTACTAGGACTCCCAGCCCTGGTGTGGCACTATACACAATGGCCTGGCCCTCCCACATAAATAAGTCATAAAGAAAATACATTACAGGCCTGCCTGCAAGCTGATCTTACTGAAGCGTTTTCTCAACTGATATTCCCTCCTCTCAGATGATTTTAGCTTATGTCAAGTGATATGAAACTATCAGCACAGAGTTCTTCTCTGTATACTTAAATGGTACTCATTCTTGAAGTTTCTGCCCAGTCCAGTTCCTACCCTATAACATTGATCTTACCTGTCCACCATTTACAACTGTTTTCTGTTCTCTCTGCTTCCTGGCATTCATTATTTATATCATTTGGGGCGTTATTCCATGGTACTGGATATCTGTCTGTCTGTTTACTGATGTATTCTAAAAGTCGATTTCAAATCCTTTGAAGAATTTTGTGTGTGAGTTCTGCCCTCTTTCCTATGGTTTTGATGAGTCTCTAATGGGTTTGAATTCTCTCTGTGTGTGTGTGTGTGTGTGTGTGTGTGTGTGTGTGTGTGCGCGCGCGCGCGCGCACGCGCGCGCGCTATTGTTATAAGGTATTTTAAAGCAATATATGTTCTTCAGTTCAGCTGTGCACAGAATGTGCTATTTAACATTCATTTCCAATGTGTCAAGAAGTAGCATGTTCTGTGTTGCCTGATGATGACAATGGACGGATCATCTACATTCAAGCAGCACATGATCAACCTGGGAGAAGCAGTACAGGCAGCTACTAGGCACTGATGCTTACTTAGATGGCAGTTCTAGTGAGAACAGCAAAAGAAACAGCCAAATGCAAGGACAGCTTTAAGGATGTGAGAAAGACTCACACAGCTTATCTGGTAACAGCTAAAATCTAAATCATATAAGCAACTTATACAAATCAATAGGAAGAATAAAAACCTAATTAAAAGACAGGCAAGAGACTCGAATAAAATTGTTCAAAATTTTAAAAGTACGACATATATGAAAAGATGTTTAGCATCCTCAATTGCCAAGGAAGTGCAGATTAGAGCCATGATCTCCCATCCCACTCTTTAGGATAGTTAAAAGAAAAATTCAAAGCATAAGAAGCACTGGGGAGCATGGCTGTGTACACTGCCAAGAAGATGTAAATCTGCGCTGCCATTGTGGAAAGCAGTTTTAATACTCTGGAAAGCTAAAAATAGACCTACCATGTAATCCACCTGGTGAACATACACCCAAAGGAAAGGAGAAGTCAGTATGTCCAAAAGACAACTGCTCTGCTGTGTTCATTGCAGATCCATCTACCACATTGCAAACAAGGAAATGTCCTACATATCTATTGACACATGCACACACGTACATGTACATATGCACATGCACACATGCATGCACAAGCACACACATGCCATGAACTCTTCAACGCTGTTAAGAAGGGATATTTTTACATTCATAGCATGGATGAGCTGAGAGGAAATGATGCTAAAGGAAACAGGCCAGGCATAGAAGAACAAATACTGCAACCTCTTCTCACCAAAATGATGACTCTACAAAGGTCGAACCATAAAAAGAAGAGAGCAGAGCAGGTGCTCCAGGGCTGGGAACAGACAGCTGAGGTAACAGCACACACATTCGGCTATGAGGTAACTAGCTTCTTATGATCTGTGGCACAGCACAGTGGTAATAACAATGAACTCTCTGCTTTACATTTACCCAGTGAGTAGGTCTTAAGTGTTCTCATCCTGAAAGCTAATGACAGGAACTGATGGGCCGGGCAGTCAGCTTGACTGGGGAAATCATTTAACAAGGGATCATGTATCTGAACATTATGATAAATACTTGCAATGCTTGTCAAAAATCCCCCCCACAGAGCTGAAAAAATGCATGAAGAGACAAAAGAGGGTATCATGAGAGGAGACCCCAAAGTGCAGAATCCACTGTGGGTGACACCTCCTTGGGTCTAGTGAAACTCTGTGAGCCTCCATGAATTCAATGGCTGAGGCATTTTAGATCAAGAAGCAGCCTATTCCTCAGCTCAGCTGAAGACTGTCACTGACCCAATTCCATGAGAACTGATAAAACCACCAGGAATTTAGCAAATTCCCACCTAGAATCCCAGTTTGCAAGGGAAAATGGCCCAAAATGTTTGCATAAAATTGGCAGCTTGATAGAACTAGTTTGCAAAGCCAGCAACCATCTCAGAGTCTCAAGTTCTGATTAAGGATGTGATCATTAGGAAACCTTCATATCCCAAACCAACATGGAGGTGGTACCACCACCATTGCTCTCTGTGCGGGAGTCTTTGCTCTCCAGAGAATCCTGCCTCTTGGGACCTCCATTTACTCTCAACTTTGGTGAAAACAAAATGACAAGATCTTATTCCTCTTCATAGTTGAAGAGCATTCTTGTGTGTGTGTGTGTGTGTGTGTGTGTGTGTGTGTGTGTGTGTGTGTGTGTGAGCGTATGAGCATGGGGAGACTGGGAATGATGGAAATTCCAATCAGTTGATGGAAACTTAAATTGTTTCCCTTAGCTTTTGTGAATGGTACTTCAATGAAGATTGGGGTGCAGAAGTCTTAACATACTGACATCATCTTGTGCATATGCCCAAATATGGGGTTTCTTGAGCTTCTTGGAGTTCTACTTTTAACTTCATTTTATATATATACATAAATTTTGAGGACTCTCCATATTGTTTCCATAGTGTCTGAGTTATGCTCACTAGATTTCTAATAGAACTATACACTATATGCAGATAAAAGGCAGTTTGTTAATATTTCGATTTATCTTGGGCATTGTGTAGATTGCTTTTGAATGAACAAGCATGGAAATATGAAAAGCAACTCTAGTGCTGAGTCAGTTTGAATGCATTTCTCCCAATTTCATCCCCTCTTTCTGTGATGGGTAGATGGGTATTATGAGATGAAGTTTGTATTTTTGGAGGAAGTTAAGGCTCAGAGAGGTAAGTAACGTATCCAGTATGCTGAGGTCATAGCTGAAAAATGACTGTTTCCCTGGTCAGTGTGCTTTGCCTTGCACTAAGCACCAGGCTGTGTCAGTTAACTGCTGTTGCATAGCAAGTTGCCCTAACTACCAGCAGATTAAAATGGCATGCTGATGACCTCTCCCAGACACCTCAAGGTGCAGGAATCCTCCAGAATGGTGCTAATGGATAGTCCAGTCCTAGCAGGGGTCTCTTGAAGCTGTGCAAACATGTTGCTCAGGGTTGGAGACATAATGGAGCTTCACTGAAGATCAGTGCCCACTCATAGAAGTTCAGGACACTTTGCCCATCACCACCTACACCTGTTCACCCTAAGAACAGGGAGAGTAAGGACATGGAGATGGGAAGGAAAGAAAAAACTAAGGGTGGGAAAGTGGGAAGGGAGAGAGACAGAGATACAGAGAGAGATAGAGAGACAGAGGCCAAGACAGAGTTACAGACTAGAGTCCAAAGTTACTGCTTTAAAAGGACCTGCCCATTGCCCTGCTTGAGGCCTCACTCCTGTGACATACCTGCATTCAGAATGTAGAGGGCAAGGCTTTTCCTTATCCTTTCCTTAACACAGACCACGGAAAAGAAAGAGAAGGACTACATAAAGTTAATTCTGCCTGTATCTTTCCCAGTACCTTGCATAACTTTGATTGGATGGCATTAGGATATATGCCTCACCCCTAGCACGAGAGAGAGAGAGAGAGAGAGAGAGAGAGAGAGAGAGAGAGAGAGAGAGAGAGAGAGAGAGAGAGAGAGCTTTTCACACTCCCTAGATACACACCTGACTACAGATTAAGTGCTATTTTCTTCTGATCATGACAGGACATTATCTAGCTTGGGCGAAGAAAACCCAATGAGGAGAAAAAGGGAAGAAATGAACCATAAATGTTGGAATCATTCCACAGTACAACAAACAATAAAGTCCTGCTGTTCCTCACATAGATCTGTACCCACAATTGCACTTGACCCTTTTAAAAATAGCCATGGGAGACTAGAGCATTTCTAAGATGGGGTGTCATCTTCTTTTTTAAACATGAGTAAGCTATCCAGAGGAAGCTTGTGGGGGTGGAAACACCAGACATGGAGACTCAGAGCAGGAAAGGGGCAGGGGCTTTTGCCAGGCATTCCAGAAAAGGGTTATTTATTCATTCATTTTTCCAAGTAGCATATACAGAACCTTTATTATTAGCATTTTGGAGGAGCTATAAAAGTACAGAGTGCAGGTCTTGCTCTGCAGAAATGTAATCATATATGTTGTTTCCCACAGATTTAGTAGACCATCATGGTCTCCAGGTTTATTCATTTGTGTGCCAAACGTCCATGTGTCAAGCATTGTGAAAGATGCTGCTGTGGTAACAACTAATAGAAGCAGTGTCTGTCTTCCAGGGCAACAATCTGGGAGCGTCAGGTCTGATGTGGATCCAGATAAATACAAGTAGAAAGAAACGGGTGGCAATGGCAAGGCAAAGCCCTTGCTGGCTTCAGTCTTTGCATCTCTCTCGCTCCTCTCATCCCCCAGTCACTCCCTTTGGGAGGCCCAAAGTCAGAACCACCAGAGAAACTGAGCCTGCAGTAAACACATGGCAGGCACCCAGGGAACTGCTTCTTGAAGTTTACATGGGTAAAACCTATTTATGGCAAAAGACACAGAATAAACTGTCTCCATTGTGACATCGTATAGACTGTACATCATTGCTCCATGTCCTACAGATCTTACCTCATCAGAGATGTTCAGAGCAATGAACAGTTCTCCAGGTTATTATCAACACTGAAGGAGTAGGAGTTTGAAACTGGACCAGCTGGCTCTAAGGGACATGCTCTGACTCTCAGTCTGGGGTTTCTGCGCACTAGGAGGTGTGGTGCCCTTAGGGGCTAAGGGAATGTAAGAGAGCAGCAAGAGAGAGATGAATGTTAAGTATAGAAAAGGTTTTAGGCAAAAGGTAGGCAGGACCCTAGAGACCAAACATTTCAGCAGTTCTGAAAGTATATGAACATGTGGAAGGGCAGAGCATGCAGATGTCAGAAGTGAGAGAGAAACTCAAGAACGTCCACTGAAGCTCATCGGACCCTCTGCGGCTAGAAATGCAAGTCCATTTTGGGGATGGGATCAAGTCCCACAGGGCACCACAGGAAGAGAGCACTGTAGCACATTGTGCCTCTGGTGGACAGTTTTTGCATCAGCATCTGAAGACAATGGCACAGAGCCAAGCTTCTGGGACATGGGGATTGCTAGCTCCTTGGACTAGATCAACTGAAGGAAAAGAGGCAACAGGGAGATAGATGCTAGGAAGGGCCAGGTCTTAGCCAAGTGCCTAACGGGCCACTGAGCACAAAGAGCATCTGGCTGGGGGACAGGAATCAGTTCTGGCTCCTGTAGCAATACTGAAGATTTCTCCCTTATAAGACAGTCCAAACACCTTCCCAGAGAGTGTGACTGCATTGTACTTCACAAAGAAGCCCAATTAGGATTTGTTGTTAGTGATCTTAACATTTTCCCATGCCGTCCTAGGCTGGTATCATTTTTATAGGTAGTATGAACCATGAATAACAAACACTGATGTCCCCTTGTGGAGGCCACTGTATACCAAGCAATGCTAAAGCTGTACAGCCTTGTGGAAACAAGCATTAGCTCTGGAGCCAAGTGTTCACATTCAAGTCCCCACTCTAAGCAGGAGGCAGCTGTGTGACATCGGACATTCTGAGTGCTGGTTTCCTTAATTATAAAATAGGGCTAAGAAAGCATACCTTACTTTATAAGGAGAGGCCAGCCATCCCAGGGTGGATATATGCAGGAGTGAGATAATGGAATGAAACTCAATGCCATTCCACTGCAGTGAATTGCATTTGGGCTGCAGAAGAGATAATGAAAGTCATTTTCTAATATGAGGGGAATACAATTTGCTTCTACTAGCAGGCTGCCTAGGGCAACCAGTGTGCTCCCAGGCCCTAGTCTGCCCTGAGCGGTAGAGTCCCCACCAGTACAACAGCGGCCTCATGGGACCGGAAACCCCGGCAAGCAGAGGTTCCAACAGGACAGCTGCAGCCTCGCCGTGGAGAGGATAACCCTTGGGTGCTAGTGGGTCCCGCGTAAAGGTCTCTGGCCGCCACTCTTGCTCTCAGCATGGTGTAAATATTCAAGATGGTGACACCCAGGTGCATTTCTATTTAAATGTGCCTTGAACCGATATACAGCTATAAAACTGCTGCTTCCCTTTTCAACTGCTCATTGCAGTTCAGTGGCCGGGAGGCAGTTATAGCATCTCCATAGCCTGGTCTTCTCAAAGATCTGATACTGACTGAACCCCTCAAAATCACCATCACTACTATGAAGATAACCACAGCATTAGGTATAAGAAAGAGCGTAATAGACACTCAGCAAACCTTCACTACCTCTGGCATTGTGATTACTGTGCCTAATTGTAATCATTCCCTTATATGGGGGTCAACTCCACTGGACTGAATGGTCTATAGAATGGTCTATATAGAGGGCAGAAGATGACCTAAGCATGGGTTCTCCTTGTTGTGACTAGAGCTGCCTTGAATCATCATCATCAGGATTGCCCCAAAGTAACTCCTGCCAGTTTTCCCACATAGTTTTCCGGCAAACTATAAATAGACAAAAACCACTACAGTGGTGGCTTCTGGGTCAAGTCTGACAATGATATCAGCTTCAGATGAGCTAGGTACATTCCAGGCAGGATGACATCACTTTTCTTCTAACCCATAAACATACACCTTTTTTCAGACACAAATAGCAAGTACTCCACTGGCCTTTATTTTTTATCTCTGTGAAGTCCCAGGTCTACCTGCTCCTCTTTCTTCAGTCTCATGGCTCCTCGGGGTTGGTCCTCATGCATTAAAACTGTGCTTTTATAAGATGCCTGTAACTATAGCAAATTAAGAACAGTCAATCCAGAAGACCCATCCATTGACCTCAGCCAGTGGAAATAAAGAGCAGGCAGGAGAACTTTCTGGAGGAAGAAAAGAGAACTGAAATACAAAGAATTCAGAATCAGTTGCCAGCACAGAGGACCAGGGGCCTGCATATCTGTGAAGACACAAGCTGCAGAAAACAGGTCATTCATCAGTGTGGCCAGATAGGGAGCAGGAAGTCCCATGTCATATAATGTGAACTGTTGCCTCAGGGTGGAGGTTCCAAACAGGACTCTGGGGAAATCAGCTTCATAGTGCTTGCCAAAGCTGAGAGTGCGATGCTGGGGAGGCTCCTGTGCTGCTCACATGTTTGACAAGTGCTCCACCTTAGAGGTACATCCTTTCTTAACTAACTTTGAGACAGTGACTAGGTCACCAAAGTTGGCCTCTAACTTGCCACTCTCCCACTTCAGTCTCCTGAGTAGCAGTGACTGTTGGCATGTGCAGCCATGTCCTCTGTTCTGTCTTGATGTCTTCTTTAAATCAACTCACCATTTGTTTAATCAATAAAGTTACTTCATCAGGAAACTCTTCCTAATGTAAAGAATAGCTCTTTTTATCTCACATAAATGAAGATTATGAAACAAATAGGTAAAGGCAAATCATCTTAATAACTCTTGCTTGCTATTTTGCATGCTGTAGGTTCTGAACTGAGATAACTGCCTCTTGCTAATGGTAGAAATCAGCAGGATTAAGGAATGTGATGGTTCTAAAGCCCACCCATAGCTACCTCTTTACCTAGAAAAATGGAGAGGGATCTGGCAGCATGCAGCTGTGGGGATGACAGGAAGTGATATAGTCATTGTGAATGTCCCAAAGCATCCTTGATGTTCCCAATGGCAAGAATCCCACCATTTGAAGGATTCTCTCAGAGTTGAGACAAGTGGGAGGGCACCTCTCTCTGGGGCACTTGGCAGATACTAGTCACTTTTAAAAATCACTCAATGTTAATAGCAAGGTTCTCCAAGCACTATTGTGAAAATTCCTTTTGATATTCCTTTTCCTGTGAATAAGCAAAGGCACTGGGAGATGGGGCAATTGAACTTTCTAATTTGACTACTGAACTCTGTCTTACTGTTCTGGCTAGCTGCTGTGAGCAAAATGACTGTAGATGAAACAACCAGAGCATACCCTTGCATCAACAACAGCCACCATGAGCATGGCCTTGAGAAGACTGTAGGAAGTCCGGCTCCTGAAGGGCAGCCCAGCCAGGACTAGCTCATTTGTCCTGGTTATTTTGCTATCATAGGTCTTCATGAAATAGATGACCCAGCAACTAGTTCCATCCAGGGCAGAAGAGGAGAATGCCCCTGGTAGTCGAGAGAGAGGCTGCTATGAGGAGTTAAGGCTATAGATGAGGGCAAGCACAAACCTTTTTTCACACATGAGATGTTCAAATGCTCCTTTGTCTGCCATATATGTCAGCTAGCTGATGAATGAGCTGGCAGACACTCTCTTGTGCTGCCTCCCTGGGTCTCGCAACATTAGGGCCAGTAAAAGTCTGTGGGGGACATGGCCTTTTTTCGACTGTTTTCAGTAGTGTGCTCTAAACTGGCAATGCAAAGAAAGTATCTCAGATAGCAGTGCACAAGGACGGCAGTGGAGGACCAGTGGTGGCTACAGCCAAGCAGGTCAAAGGCCAAACTGTGACAGCAGCATGGCGACCTGATGCTTGACAGCTGAAAAATGTAGCCAGGGAGTCCCCAGGTGGCTATGGCAGGGAGAAGGACAGCAGACTGTGGAGCATCTTCCTGCCTGTGTTATGGAGGACACTTCATGGAAGCAGACGAGGTTTGTAGGTATCAGAAGACAGGAAGCTATTGTAGCTTAGGTGACAAGAATGGAGCTCTGACTGAAGAAAAGTGTTTAGTGTTGGGAGGATAGAAGTCATTGGGCTGGTCACATTCTCCCAGGCTCCCAGACCCTTTCTGCTGCTTCCAGGTGGTTCAGACTGCCAGAGCATACAAGTCAGACCCGGGGAACAGTTGACACTTTGAACCCTTTGTCCTTTGCACAACTTAAAACTCTTTAAAGGAAACTCAAATACAAGGAAAATAACACTTTCAAAATTGTCCCAGAGAATTCCAGGATCCCAGGGGGAGGTTTGTGGAGTTCAGGAACTATCAAATATTCTTGCTCTCAGTTAGTATTTAAGTGAAGTAAGACAGTTATGATCTAAGCAAATGTCTGACTCTTAGATCATTTCTCAGTCCTTCTAGGAACACAATTGGCTGCCCCAGGTGGCTTGACACCAGGCATAAGAATCCTTTCTTTGACCCGTTGGTCAAGGTTGCCCAGGGGACTCCCCACAAATTGCTGACAATTATTATTGACCTTAATTGTCCCACAGAGTTAAGTCCCTATTGCAGAAGACAACATGCATTTAAGAAGCATGGCCTGAACTGACCTGAAGGCTTCCTCCCTGAGGACTAGCTTTCATAGTACCAGAAGGCACCATGCAAGCGTCCAAGAGGGACTTAACCAACAGTCCTATGTCCAACAGCTATGATGCCTATTAACCCCAACAATGAGCAGCATGGCGTTATAACTAAGAATGCAGGAGTGGTGCACATACATTGGTGGTAGCCAAAAGCTCTCTAATCAGCTAAGACCCGCCCAACAAGAGGGAAATCATTTCTGGTACTAGAAACATATCCAACCACCCAGAGCCAATGAAGTCATGGATCTTGGAGGAGAGCCTACAACCACTACTTTACTAAACCGGCAGAATGCCTAACTGTACTCCTTGTCCTTGTATCCATAGATATATGTAGTTCTCATTTCTCAACAAGTAAACTTCTCTTTGCAACAGATGGAGACCATTACAAAAAACCTACAAGCAATCACACTGCAGCTTTATGGTTCCCAGTCCCAATGGATAAATCCACAAAACACTCTCGGTCCTTAGCCTTAGGGAACATTGTGGAAGAGGACGCGGAAAGATTATAAGAGCCGGAGGATCAAGGAGTTTGCTGTGAGATTGTGTCTGCTAGTAATATCAGAAGCTATACCCATAATAAAGTCTCATAAGTGTGACTGCCTAAACATGAGCGGGACAACCCTATTGAGACTGACAAACTGAAAAAGGGAAAGACCAGCAGGTCTCAACCCTATGCAAAGAACTATTGGTGCCTAAAGAATGTTGACAGTGCGAAATAGTTTTCCCCAAGGAGAACACAGCAATTGGTTATTCAATATCAAATAGTCAGCTCTGAAAATACATATACAAGTAACATTATACAGACTGAGAAGGTTATATTTATGAATATACATGTATATACATATATGCATGTGATAATGATTAATAAAATATAAGCCTTGAATTTAAAGGAGAGAACAAGATGCTCTATGGGAGGGATTGGAGGGAGGAATAGGAAGGGGGAACTAATGTAATTATATTATATCCTCACAAATGAAGGAAATAGTAATTTTAAATAATGAAAAACGAAAGAGAACATACCCAAGCGACACTGGCAGAGTGTGTGACTGTTTAGCTGTGGACCAGTGAAGGCCTGAAACCAGGGCTGTTTCTAAGAATGGTGTCATGTGTTTATTCTATGATGCCTTAAATGGACACACCACGAGGAGGTGGAAGAACACATGGACTTCTCCAAATGTGACCATGAGCCTTTGTTGCTGAGCAGACTAGTCACACAGCCTGACGGTTCCCATGGAAACGTCTTTGGACAGGAGGAGTGGAGGGCACACACAGGCAAGTTCAGAAATTAGAGAATGAAGAGGTTTGCCTCCTCAATACTATTTTGCAAAAGCAGGTGTTTCTATTTTCTTCATCTTCAGGGTTTTGATTTCTTTTAAGTGGCTGTCACTTGAGTTTGTTGATGGTGAAAAGTTCCTACTTGAATTTCCTACTTGTTGATTTAATGTTGGGCTTCACCCACTTGAAAAGATTGATGAGACTTTTTAATATTAGACTTAAAATAATACTTCTTAGCTCTGGGATGAGAGGTCAATGGGTATCACAAATTTTGACCACTCAGTATCCTCGGAGTCAATGAGAACCAACAGGGCTTTAAGAAAGAACAGCATAAAGGCATACATTGTCCTCCAATTTCTGTGCGAGACTGAAAATCAACCATGGGATGCAGAACATAATCTTCACCCAACTATGACTAGCACCGTCTTTGACATAAAACTTGGTGTCCCTATTCAAGTCAGACTTCTAACATGTGAAGGGGAGTTAGGCTTCCATCTCCCACATACTTCTAGGCAGAAAGATTGGTGATAACAGGGACTCATCAGAATTCCCAGAGCTCTTGAAAAAGTTGTGCCAGGGTGCTCCTTCTGCAAGCGGGGTGCTCCTATCAGTGTTTGCAGTGCTTTGACACCAGAATTCATTATTTTTAAATACAAACCTTCCACCTCTCCAATCCCAGTGGTCATCCCACATTGGGACATACTCCCTCTACTATTGAGACCTTGTTTTCAAGTCAGATCTCAGCAATATTTAATGTGTTTAATGTGAAAACAAATGTTAATGCAGTGTTTCATTTTTCTTTTTCCCGTACTGAAGTGGTTCATTTCTTTTCCAGCTGGAGTAGACTTTAATTGAGTAAAGATGAGATGTCCATTAAGTGGGATGAGTTAGGAGCAATGGTGGTCCTTCCAAAACCACAGCAAATTTCCTTCCACACCAGAGTAAGCACACAATAGCCAATGAGAGCCGAACTCTGTGCCTTTGGGTTATACTGCTGGTTTGGGCAGCCATGTGCTTCTGCCTGAGGAAGGGTCCACCAAGCTGCCTCCAAGCCTGATGCCATAGCTTCAGTAGGTTGTTGGTGAAGGGTTCACAACACGCCCCACGGTCGCATATACCAGGCAGACACTTCCACCTAGCCAATTCCAGTCAGGATAGCCATTTCCGGGTCAAAGCCTCTCTCGTAACCAGGATACCCGGCATCCCGCGTGACCAGGATCCATGACGTTACATGGCCACGTAAGCACCCAACGTGACCATGTGATCTACGCACACGCGTGGAGTAGTGACGTGACCTGGCCACGCCCCCAGCCGGTTTTAAAGTGGAGCGCCATGCTTCCCAGTCCCTCTTCTTCTCTATGCACGTGTCTCTCCCACAGGCCTGAGCACTCCCTGTCCCTTTATCTCTAATAAACTCTATAAGCAGATTCTGTCATGTTTCGTGACAATTCCTTGCAGGGTAAGAACACAACGCAGCTAAATAACTAACAGTTGGTACAGTAGAACACTCCTTTCACTAGCCATTAATTTAGTTAGTAAGTAACTAGAGTGCCTACTTGTGCCTAACACCGTAGAAGGCACACTTAGCCAACAGTGAACAGGATCTAAAACCTCCTCTAAAAGCCATCTGTTTGCATTTGTGTCAAATACTGGAAAAATATGTGAGTTGAAACATTGGAGATTTCTATGATCTCTGATACTGACCCAAACCAAAGTTTGCATATTAGAATAAAAAAGAAGAGAGTCCTGTCACAATGAGGACGTTCTTAGTGTCTAAACTGATGGCATGACCACTTCCTAGTATGGTTAAGAGGATGGGTTTTATTATAGACAGAGAGAGAACAGTCAGAGGCACCTGGAGGATTCCAGAGCTGAGAGAAAGATGTAGGCTGAACATGACCAGCAGACTGGATATGGCCAGGGCCATCTGTAACAGAGAAGAGAATAACAGGGGATAGATAATAGAGAATGAAAGAAGCAGGAGGAAAAGAAAAAGGAGGGAGAGAGAGAAAGAGGAGAGAGAGAGGAGAGAGAGAGAGAGAGACAGAGAGAGAGAGAGAGAGAGAGAGAGAGAGAACATATTGAGAATAGCAGGGTTATATGGAGAATGAGTAGCTGCAGGAAGGAATGCCTGCAAGCTAGAGGGAATTTAGTGTAAGAGAAGAGGTGAGAAGAGTTAGCAAACTAGCATGGACTTTGAAATGTGTAACAAGGACTTGTGATACTGAAGGATCCTGGCACCACAGGTAGCCAAATTTCTCTCCTGCCAGAGGTAAAGGAAACCATTCCTTTTGGTAGAGGGTACCCAGTTTCACACATTCCTGAGAAATGCTCACTTTTATCTGATGGCCAGAAATCCTCCTATAGTTCAGATTGAGCTCAGTGGACTGCCTTTTGGAGTCTGAAGTTTCCATTGGGCCTAACACTCAGAAGGGTCTCAACAATCCAACACTTGCTTCAGGGACTCACTGGGGTGTTTTGCAGGGGAATGAATAGAATTACATGAAGCAGCAAATAAACTAGTTGGTTGGATGGGCAGAGTGGACAGAGAGGCTGGAGGAGTGGTCAGGGAAGCAGGAGGATGCCATTATGTCCCTGAGAACCTACTTTGAATAAGAAAGGTGATGTGAATAAGTCTTTGGGAATGCAGAGCAAGGAAGGAGTCAAATAAAATACAAAGTTTCTAGGTAAAGGATGTATAGAGATATAGACTGTTGTTGGGCAAGAACCCAAGAGCTTGCTTTAAGACACAATGGGTTTGAAGCTGTACGAGGACCTCTAAATACCAATCCCCAGCTGGCAGCTGAAGATAAGGGCTGGAGTCGGAATAAAGGAAGCAATCTTGAGTTTTCGAACAAGAAAGATGCACCAGGGCCATGATGAGAAGTGAGGGGAATACTGAATTCTCTGACATTCTCTGAAGGTAAAGTAATAAAAACAGAGCTGGGAGAGTCTGGGGGCTGGCAGTGGCTTCTGTGTGAGGCAGTGGTATCCTCCAGCAGAAGCATGAATGTGATCATAAGTGACTTAAGCACAACCCCATCCCAGCCCCTGCCTACCTTAACTACCTTCCCATCTTGAATACCCACTCTGTGATTACGCTCCAGTGAACAGCCCCTCTTCTCCTTGGCTAATAGTTTCAATGTCCCAAGTCAGTTTCCCAAAGTCAATATTGTTGGTTATGCCGCGGCGCTGCCCCTCGTGGATGGTCTCCACCCGCAGCGACCATGCCGGCATAGCAGCGTGCTGATTAAAAGAATCATAGCCATGGTTACCTTTTTAGAGCTTTATTGGGGGGCTGGGGAGAGAGACAGAAAGAGAGAGAGAGAGACAAAGAGAGAGAGAGACAGAAGGGGGAGAGAGAAGGGGGGGAGCCCATGGGAGGAAGGAGCGGAAAGGAGGGGACAGAGAGCCCACAGAGGGCGCACCCGCTTTTTAGGCTGGGAAGCTGGCGAAGGCTGATGATGTAATTAAGGATGTAATTAAGGACCAAATCCTTACAAATATCATTAAATGTGTTAAAGCTCTACTTTAGCCATTAACACTTCCTGGCTGAAATGGACCCCAGTCCCTTTGAACTTCCTTTTGAGCAACCTCTACCCCAGCTTTGATAAATACCTAGTCGGTAAGAGTTCACCCTCTCTGATGAGAACTCTTGTGAGGTTTCTGTGGCAGTAAACCTGCCCCCACTACTCCCCATGGTCTTTGAGTTGCCTCCATGCTTTTCTTCTCTTAACAGTGGATATATGAATAGCTCATGCTTGGTTTTAATGAGATTGAAATCTCAGCCTTCTGCGCATCTTCCACCTCAAAGGAAGTTCTTTATGCACATTTCCCTGTATTGTCCAATTAGCTCAAATGATAAACTCTGCCAGGGGGAAACTATGCAGAAAGGGGAGAAACATTTACCCTTTAAAACAGTGACCTTTTATTTTCATATTTTATTCATCCTTTCTTAGTAGATAAGCTTAAACTCTTTGCTATTTAAACTGTATTACTGATTTATTGAAGTCACTGTAAAAACAGTGAAATTTCTCGTTCAGCACTATAACCATCTTACTTGTTTTTATTTAATAAATTATAATTTATTTCTCCAATTACTAAGCAGTTCTATCTCCTTATTATTCCAAACTAGGGAAGACAGAGCAACTCAGGGGCACTGAGTGGAGAATCTGTACTTAAGGTAAGCTAAGAGGAAATTGCAGAACACAGGCATTAACTGCTCAGGACCTAGAGTGATGGATTAGGTTTATATCATCGATAAAATGGCCCCATTAGAATTAGCTTTCTCATTGGTAGATTGTCTAGAAAGATGGGAACTAGTAACTGAAATAGCACATGGACAAGCTTCCTGAGCCACCAGCCCGTAGTTATATTGCCCGTGGTAGGAATGTGATGGTCACCACAGACTCATTCTTCTCTTAGTTTAAAGGTCAGGTATCCAGAGGGGCTGCTGCTTCAAGGAATGCTGCCTATTTAAATATGCTTGGAATAGTTTTGGTTTGAAGATGGAAAGGAGGGCTGTGGTTAAGGGTTTCGCTTACATTGTTCATGCACTACAAAGCAGAGGGAAGGGAGCTGTGGTGGGGAGGCAGGTGTACAAGTGACCATTATAGTAGCAAGGGCCAAGCTGCTGGCGTTCTCTGAAGGACTGTGCACTGTGGTCAGGGACCAGACACCAACTCCTATCTTGCCATAGAATGCTATCCCTGAAGCCTGGCATTATCCCAATCTCTTCACCATAAAATACACTGTCAGTACATCACTGGCCTTTTCTAACTTTAGCTACCCTGGCTGTAAATTGGGGACAATTATTACTTAAAACAATGTTTTTTTCCAAGACAGAGTTTCTCTTTGTAGACTTGGCTATCCTGGAACTTACTCTGTAGACCAGGCTGGCCTCAGACTCACAGAGATCTGCCTGCCTCTGCCTCTTGAGTGCTAAGATTAAAGGAGCGCACCACCACTGTCCAGCTATTTAAAATAATATTTGATAATATCATATGCATTCTCTAAGTAGTGTATATGATAGCTAGGTTTTTAAAATACAAGTTCTGGGAAAAGGCTCATGATGTAAAGTTCAGATCATAAATAGAATCATATCTGTTTGCAATGTATATAAATTTGTGAAGTATATAAAGAGTTGTATAATTAGGACAAAACATACTTAATATATTTTAAAAATCACTAATTCTAGTTGGTAAGATAATAGATGACTTTTATTTTTATGTCTACTTTCTTTTTATGTCCCAATTTTGTTACAAAGTATATGTATTACTCTATAATCAAGAAAAGGCAAATTCTTTTACATTCATTTTTTTTTTCAGGGGGATAACAGATAATTATGCAAAATAACTCACAATGGTACACAGAACAGAATATTTGCTTTGGGCATTAATATGGACAAAAAGAATGCACTACTAAGAAAAATAATTAAATGAGTGGCTACCAGTAAAGACATTTGACCTTTATGTTCTTCCAGTTCCCATACCAATCTTACCTTGTAGATATTGGCCCTGACACCACTGTAGACATTTAAAAAACTGAGAATTATTAGGAAAATGGAGGCTAATTAAAGAAAAAATTCCAGAATAGCTTTAGTTTCTCTTAATAAATCATTCAGAATTAACTTCAATCTCTTGCAAAAGAAAAAAGAAAGAAAGAGACAGAGAGAGAGAAGGAAGAAATTTAAAAAGATTAGTCTGGATAACTGTGACTTTAGTTGAGCAATGGTTAAAATGAACTGTATAAGGGTCACTTGTCCTATCACGGTAGATATCACATGGGCCCCGAGGCTTTTAAGTGCAGCTTGCAAGGACAATTTCTCTGCATCTCTGAAATGCTGTTATCTTTTGTAACAATAAAGGAAGGCTGGAGGCAGGCATTTTATCCTGCAAAGACTTCCTAGTCCAAAGAGGGGAATGAAGGACAGCTGATTCTCAGACATCCCTGTCCCTGGCCATGTGCAACAAAGAATAGGAGCTTGCCCATTACAGCAAGCACAGCGGGAGGAACAGACAAAGGCCTGCTGTGGATAGAACAGTGTCGTCTCATTTGATTTCGCTGCCAGTAAAGGCAGGTCCTTCTCTTGTGTGTTAGTGTTGTTGGATTGCCAATTTCTCTTAAAGCTTGGAACTTAATTAAGTGAGCTTCTACAGCTATAGTCTGTCAGCTTTACACTCTCTAAAAACTCCTCTGGTCGCTTTTTAGTGAATTTCATTATTAAAAAAAAATCAAAGAGAAACGCTCTAAGACTGTCACCATGAATATCAGTGAGGGAGGGGAGGGGAGGGGAGGGGAGGGGAGGGGAGGGGAGGGGAGGGGAGGGGAGGGGAGGGGAGGGGAGGGGAGGGGAGGGAGGATATCTGTAGTTTCCGCTTAATTGTTTTCAAATGACAAAGGGTTTCAGCAGTTATTTGTTAAAGGTGAAGGCTTTGGAGATAAATAAGTCTATTTACACAGTGCCTCTCTGATTCTGTTTCCTGTGGGAGGGAGGGATTCTCACAAGGGAAGACGAACAGCTCCATTGTTGCTGTTTTCTTTTGCGGTGTCAAGGAGGCTGTGGTCCTTCTGTACATACCACCTCCGACTTAAAGGCACGGCTGTGTCGCTGAACAAAAGACTGTGTGTCCCAGTTAGAAAACTAATCCCAGAATCTGAGCTGTTAACACATGGTCGCCTGCTAGTGGCCTTGTTTTTGTAAATGTCATCCCTTGCAGTGGAAAGAAAACCCTGAGTTAAGATGGCACACAATGTGGGTTTAGTGCCATTCAGAGCTCTGATTTGTGACACTTCCTTTGATGTGACTTGTACATCTTCTTACCTTTTCCTAATTCCTATTCTCCTGTGGTGTGTGGATTGTGGTATGAGCTAGTTCTGTGTATTTGTGGCGGGGAGGGGGGGGGAGAGTAAAGTATTAAAACCTTAAAAACAATCATTTGACCATAGTAGTGAGAGGAAAGAGAGATGGACAGGAGTCTGTGTCTCAAGAGCTGTGATTATAGGTTCAGTGTTCCATGAGAGAAGGAATGGGTACTTAAAAGAATAGTTTAGGCCAGGCATGATGGCAGGTACTTGAAATCTCAGCACTCAGGAAGCTCAGGCAAGAGAATAATGAACTCAAGTCTGAGCTACATGAAAATATCTGTCTCAAAACAAAGAAAAACTTAAAAAGAAATTATTTAGCTAAGAATGTGGCCCCATTGATACCAGCTTATCAGAGGCCTTTCAAGCTCCTTCAGTTTAGGGTTGGCCAGAATTCCAGCCATAATAGAACTGGGATCGATATAGGGTGTGGGGCTCTGCTGACTTCCCCATGGCCTGAATAAAGAACTCCACCTAAGCCATTTTCTTTAGTTCTGTGTTGAGGCCAACCTACAGGTTCTGCTTGTCTCCTTGGCTTATGGATGGGTACCAGAGACAGAAAGGGGAAGCACAGAGCACCATCATACCATGAGACTGCTCTCTTGGAATTTCTGACCTGTCACCAGCCACCAGCCTAATTAGTAGTTTTACTAAGCAAACACTGATGTGTCAGCGACCTGAACAAGACTGTTATTTTGTTCCAGGTTGAATGTATGGGTTCATCCAGGAAACTACTACCTGTGTGGCCTTCTGGTAGCTGAGGCAGCCTCCCCTTAGGTCCAGTGCCTGAGAATGCTGGGCTGAACTTCCAGTATGGATGGTGTTTTAAAGTGGACCCCTAGAGCTCCCAAAGGAGAAGCTTGGTCCTAATAGGAGACTCTAAGGGGTGGTTTGAATTTCCAGGAGCACCTATGTGCCAAATAGGGCAAATTCTATCTCTTCCCAGCACACATATTATGGATAGAAGGCCTCAACCAAGGCTTATGAGTGCTCATAGAAGAAATCCTCAGTGCCCATGGGCACAAGGAGGACCAATAAACTCTAAAGACTGTGAGTAGTGATCTGCTGTCCAACAATAACAATATAGGAGGCTTCGTCTCACATCTCTGGGCTGCTCATCTAAAAAAATCCATTAAATGTTTCTGAATTCTGTAGTAGACTTAATGAGAATACCACCTACAGTGACGACTCAGATATTAGTGGTGGTAGTGATGATGGCTATGGTGCTGGATGTGATGATGTTGTGGTTATGATAGTGGTGGTTATGATGGTGGTGGTGATGTTATGGCTATTGTGTTGGTTATGATGATGGTGGTGCTGGTTATGATGATTGTGGTGGTGGTGGTGATATTGACTATGTTATTGGTTCTGATCGTGGTGATTAAGTTAATGCTGGTGATGGTAGTTCATACATAAAGATATTAAACCGGTGATAATAGGAAATGAGTTTTTCAACCCCCTTTCTCAACTTGGCAAGAATTATTTTTATATTAAATGGTATTGGGGAAGATAAGTAACTTGAGCTCAGGCCTTTGATGATGAAACCACCATTCTAGATGAAGGCTGAAGATGGAGTCACGGCCCAGTTGTCTTCCAGAAACCAAAAAGATTATATCTCTCAGGAGAGCCATTTTCTCAGGAGAGTCATCTTCTCAACAACTTTGCAGCCCTGGCCAGGCCTGATATCAACAGCAGGCTGAGCCTATAGTTGTTAGGTGTCCAGGTGGAGGCATGCGCCCATTTGGCCTGATGACTCACCCGCCCATTGAAGTTGTGACAATCAGGATTTTTCTCTGAGAACTGACAATTTTGAAATGAAGAAACACAGCAAGAATGATTGACTTGTGTAACTTTAAGTTTGTAGAACTTTGAAGAAAGTCCAAGAGCCTTGCTTGGGGGAAGGCTTTGAGTCCTTCTTTGGGTGTCTAAAATATGGTGATTAATGCTTGCCACAATTGCAAGGCAGAGCAAGCATGGTTGTTGCTGGTTAGCATCTGTCCTCCAAGTTCTGATAGCCAGCCACCACCCTCAGGCAGAAATACCTGTGAGATCAGTCCAGTCAACTGACCATATTTTCCTGTGGTTCGGGTAACCCAGATCAAACCATTCTCTTGGCATCAGAGACTGGTTTAATGTTAGGCAAATGACCTAATTCAGGCCCAGATGACATAAGAAAATTTCTATTTCATTGTTGTTGGTTTTTGTATAATTGTTTGTTTTAGAGAAATTTGAGGGGGCACATTCTTATTATTGTAAAGAAATTATTAGTGACATGTTCTGTCAGCTGCACTGTTTTATAGAGGGTTAGATCGACTGCAACATTTTTTTTTCACTGTGAAACAGGAGGCCTGGAGTTGAGACATAAAAGAAGATGTCTCGTTTGCTTTCCTTGTGACTATAACAATCTAATTTGCCTTTGGTCAGATTTCCCTGAATCAAACACTGAGACAGGGTTCATGTGTAACTGATTCCACAGTGGGGATCATAGAAGAAACTGCAGTGTGGAAAGCAGGTATATGAATAGGAGGAGGCTCTGCATCAATGTGGTGTAGGGTAGAGTTAGTCTGTCGGGTGTGGGAAGAGGAGGAGGTCACACAGCACACAGTGATGGGGTGTAGGGTAGAGTCAGGTGTGGGAAGAGGAGGAGGAGGTCACACAGCACACAGTGATGGGGTGTAGGGTAGAGTCGGGTGTGGGAAGAGGAGGAGGAGGTCACACAGCACACAGTGATGGGGTGTAGGGTAGAGTCGGGTGTGGGAAGAGGAGGAGGAGGTCACACAGCACACAGTGATGGGGTGTAGGGTAGAGTCGGGTGTGGGAAGAGGAGGAGGAGGTCACACAGCACACAGTGATGGGGTGTAGGGTAGAGTCGGGTGTGGGAAGAGGAGGAGGTCACACAGCACACAGTGATGGGGTGTAGGGTAGAGTCGGGTGTGGGAAGAGGAGGAGGAGGTCACACAGCACACAGTGATGGGGTGTAGGGTAGAGTCAGTCTGTCGGGTGTGGGAAGAGGAGGAGGTCACACAGCACACAGTGATGGGGTGTAGGGTAGAGCCAGTGTGATCCTAAAAGGAAACTTCAGTTACAGATAATTTTTCTTTAACTTGAAACCAAGTGAATGGAGATTTCATACCACCATTGAAGGAGTTTTAGCCTCATATCAATCACTGGCTAAAACTGCTTCAAATCCACATAAAATTCTAGACACAACTTTCTGTGCAGGAAGGTCAGCCTTTCAAAGGGTTTCAGATATGTACTGTCAAACTCAAATCATCAGAGGCCAGGAAAGACGGGTACAGAGATGCTATGAAGGATCTCAGTCAGAGAGGATCTGATGTGACAAAAACAGCATCCATCACCCTGCAGATAAAGCTATCTTAGTTCCTTTCATTGTTTCAGACTGCTTAGTTAATTTAGACAGGTGAACTCAGGGCACAAAGCTGTGGTAATGGGCTGCTGTTTGACAGTGCTCCAGGAGTATTTATATATTACAACAGCTAGCTAAATGCTCTCAGCAACCTCAAGCATGTTACCCAAGACAGAACCCAAGATGGGCCTCATAACTTCGCCTTCTGGTGTATAGCTTTGTCTGGCTCTTCCTGACACAGAACAGGCCTGGTCTCGATCAGCTGTACAGCTGCAGAAATGATGGAATTTCACTTACGGGGGTTAGCTGCAAATATTCCCATGGCTCCACTTTGTTTTCTGGGACCACTGGCTTTTGACAAAGTCAGATGTCATGCTATGAAGATGCATGCAGCTGTCTACAGAGGTCCATGTGGAGAGGAACCAGCCTCCTGCCAATACCCATAATCACTCACATCCATGTGGACATGTTATTTTGAAATTGGTCCTCAGTCCCAGTAAGCTTTCACATGATAACAGCTGACAGCATGGCTGTAACATCTAGTGATGAAAAAAAGTGGCTGGACAGCTTGGGTATGTACTTTTACATTCCTTACCTGCAGAAATTGTGATGGAAAATAAATGTCTATTGTTTTAAGTTGCTTAGTTTGGGGTGATTTTTAATGTGGCAGTAGATAATTAAAGCTGTGGCCAACAAGCACATGTTCCAGACATGTCAATTTATATATCTATGCCAGTGTCCACCTCATCTCTATATTACCTACATCAATATCTGTATTAGATGCAACATACTTTTCTGTAGAATAAATACACCTCCTTATTTCATTCATTCATTTTTTTGGTGGAGCATTCAGCAAATGTCAGGAACTGTGCTGGGTTTCTGAGACACAGTGAGCACTCTCTAGGTGCCTCATGCACCTAGATTGTAGATTTTTAAAAGCAAGTTCTTAGATTCACCTCAGGTTTGTCAGCAATTGGCAATACCCATAGAAAACACCCCATGACTCAGTGGTTCCATTTTGCTCAGTGTTCTCCTGTGTCTCACCGCCAAGCCTTGTGCAGCTCAGAGAACCACTCGTCTGCTCTCTTTTTCAGTAGTGTTTACAAATTAGCACACAGAGGAAGACTTATGTTTTATTCACACTTTGGTGAGTCCTCCTCCACTCCCTCCCCATCTCCCTCATGCTGCTCCTGCCAGCTCCCTTTCTGCCCTTGGTAAGCCCATGCTCTCTCATGTGTCCTATGGATTCTAGCCCCCACTTTAGCCTTATTTTGCCCTTTTTCCATTCCCTTTCTAGTTTTATGATCTATTACCCCCACAGACATATATACACATATGTAAAAAGTAAAACCTAGGATATGCAATATTTGTCTGAGTTATTATGCTTAATATAACAATTTCCATCTCTATCCATTTCCTCCAAATAAACTTCCATTGTTTACATGAACCCTCTTTGATCGATCTATTCAGCTCTTGATGGACATCCGGCTGCTCTGATCTCTGGCTATTGTGAATGGCAAAGCACAAATCACTAACAAACATGGGCTAATGTGGAAATGGCTGTGTCACCAAAAGTGATCTACAGAGTCAATGCAAATCTTACCCAAATTCTAGTGACTTGCATTCTATTTCAGTGGAAGGCTATTTATTTTTTAGAATTTTACAGTTGTAAGTTGTGTGCTCATGTGGTCTGCTTCTTTCCATGCTACATAACTTGAGATCCACATCTTCCTCATTTTCTGTTTTCCTTTCTTTACTTTTGTATAGAGGCAATAGTTTGATTTTCATTTTACTGAGAAGAGTTCCATCATAGTCTCAGAAATCAATCTGTTGCCTTTCAGCTGCTGATGGACATTAGGCTGTCACATCTGTGCCCATGTCTCCTATTGAACATGTTCTCTTGGAAGCCCTTGGAGGGGAATGGTTGGTTGATCATAAGGTAGGTATATTCCCATCATTTTAAGAAATTGTCAATGTTTTCTGCAAACTGTTCTTTACTTTCCCACCAGGACAGTGAGAAGGTTCTGGTTATCACATATTTTCACCAGCAGGTAGCATGGCCAAGTCTTTCTTTTTGGTGTCGATGGTCTCTTGTAATAACACCTTTCTAATATCTAATATTGTAAGGAGCTTTCATGTGATTTTTTTCCTCACCTGTATATTGTTTTAAAACATTTGCTCATTTTGGGGTTGGGAGCTCACTCTATTTTAATGTCTAGTTCTGAGAAGCATTTATACAATCTGGGCTAAGGTCCTTTCAAAGATATTTGGTTCATGAAAGTAAGGGTGGAAAGAATTAAGATCCAGAATGGTGTGGTATGCCAGTGAGCTCTGAGAATGACGTGATTACTGCACTCTTGAATTCACACAGCTGTGGTTACCTGTGAAATATTTGCCCAAGATTAGATGCATTATTAGACTGTCATAGAGGAGAGCTGAGTTTTCTAGTCCCTGTCAACCCCCTGATTGCTAGGGGTGAAACATTTTCTTCAGTAGTGTAGCCACTGGTGAAGGGCTCAGACTTCTGAAAACAACCCTTCATTCATGCTTCTGTTAGTAGCCCTATTGTAACTCATGGGGTCAACACACACACACACACACACACACACACACACACACACACACACACACAGCATGCAGGCATGCAACACTACCCTGATTGCACACCCTAAAACTATGTATTGTGATCTTTTCCATTTTTCTTTTATTTTTGAGTTGTTTTAGCTAATGTAGGTACTTGCATTTCCATCTATATATCAAAATCAATTTGTCAGTTCCTATAAAACACACTTTATAGCTATCTTGATATCATATTATGTCTTTAGATAAATTTGAGAGTTGTCAATAAATGAGTCTTCTAACCCAGGAAAATGTTATATCTTACCATTTATTTATGTCTTGTTTATTATTCTTCCGGGATGTCCTATTGTTTTCAGTATGTGGATGGTTTGTATCATTTATCAAATTTATCTCTAACTATTTTACAGTTTGATACTGCTCAAAATGTATTTTTACATTTCTTTCTTTTTTTCCTTTTATTTTATTTTACAATACCATTCAGTTCTACATATCAGCCACGGATTCCCTTGTTCTCCCCCACACTCCTGCCCCCCTCCCCTTCCCCCCAGCCCACCCCCCATTCCCACCTCCTCCAGGGCAAAGCCTCCCCTGAGGACTGAGATTGACCTGGTAGACTCAGTCCAGGCAGGTCCAGTCTTCTCCTCCCAGATTGAGTCAAGCGTGCCTGCATAAGTCCCAGGTTTCAAACAGCCAACTCATGCAATGAGCACAGGACCCGGTACCACTGCCTAGATGCCTCCCAAACAGATCAAGCCAATCAACTGTCTCACCTATTCAGAGGGCCTGATCCAGTTGGGGGCCCCTCAGCTTTGGTTGATAGTTCATGTGTTTCCATTCGTTTGGCTATTTGTCCCTGTGCTTTATCCAACCTTGGTTTCAACAATTCTCGCTCATATAAACCCTCCAATTTCTGTATTTTTACATTTCAAATGTATTATTACTGCTTTAGAAAAAAATAATTTTGTATATTGATCATTGGTTTTGATTCTTAAACTTACTTAACTTATGTATTCATTTTTTAAAAAACATTTTGATGGATTTCTTTCTTTACAATCTACCCTGTCAACCTACTAATATTGATGACTTTCAATGTTCAGTGCAATCTGGATGCTCAAAAAAAATCCCCTTTCTTATTTTGAAATAGTTTTAGATTTGAATAAGAGCTGCAAAGATTATATTTAGTACCCCTTGTTTTATCCTTTACCATTTTTGCTTAATAATAACTTTAATTTTTATGTGTTTGGATGAGATAGCACCTCCCAGTGCAAACAGGCTAGGCTCAAGCACTAAGATTATGAATGTATGATATCTTGACTGGCTGAATGAGAACACATTATAACCATGATGTACTTTTCAAAAGGGAAGAATATTAATATAATGCTATTAGCTTAACTAGAGGGTTACTTATGATTGATGCAATTTTGAGATTTTATAAAGTTAAGATTTTCTCTTTTTCATTATACCCTTCTCCTGGCATATGGTCAAGGATTCATTATTAATGGTGCATGGCCCCAGGTCTCCTTCATTCCTTTGAACACGACTTCACTCAGGTTTCTTGTCTCTCATGACCACACTCAGGAGCACACCAGTAAAGCATTTTGTATGGTTCATGTTTATCTGCTATTTTGGTCAGGAATATATTCATAATTATTTAGGGGAGCTATTATTTTTTATATCTTGTATTCATCATTAATAAATTGAATTTTTAAAATTAATTTCTGGGTTTGTTGTTTCATATCATGACATTCATTTTTCATTTTCCTTCTTATTCTAACAAATTGAACAGTTTAAATTTGAAATATAAACCAGTCTTTTATCTTTGATGGCTCAGTGATCATGTGTAGATGAACTTCTAAGTGGTCTTATTAAATAAGAAACATGGAGCCAAATGTAGGGTGAAAGCCTTAGATCAGGGAAATAGGGAAAGCCACCAGCTAACCTTACCTCACCATCTGTAGCTTCTAAATGCATGTTACTTCCTGTCTACCCACGCCTTTATTGCTGTTGTGCCCTCTCATTGGCTATCTTAGCCCAGCTACCTCATTTCCTCTTCCTATACAGCTCTGTCACTTTCTGTCTGTCTGTACAGACCTCCAGGTCTCTATGGTTGGTACTTACTGGGATTAAAGGCATGCATCACTACTTGGCTGTTCCCCAAGTGTGGCCTTGAACACACAGAGACCCTGCCTGCTAAGTGATAGGATTAAGGGCGTGTGCTGCCTGACTTCTTCTTTACTTAAACTGACTAGCCTTTCCCCCTGATTTCCAGGCAAGCTTGATTTATTAATGTAAAATTAAAAATCACCACTTTTCAGCACAAATAAAATATCACCACAATCATGGTCTTTTTCATTCATCTTTGACTCCATTCAGTACTATTTTAGTGAATTTTTCTTGCGTGTATCCTCAGAAGCCATTGATCTAACATTGAATTATGATAATATTTGTCTCTCAAGTTTTAGCTTCATATAGTGACTTTAGACATATTCTTACTTCCTTTTGGACAATTTGTGTTAAGTTTCTATTACCTCTTCATTAAGTACTTAACAAAATTCATCAGTGAAGCCATTTGGTCTTAGAACTCACTTTGTGGAAAGAATTTAATCATAAGATCAGTAACTTAGTAGATACAGAGCCATTTATATATTTTCTTTGTCACATTATTTTCAACATTTTTTCAGTTTTGTGAAAGTTTTCCACTTGGACTAAGTTATCTTCTTCAAGACAGAGTTGTGAATATACTTCATTGGAAAGTGTCCCTGTATATAATTTAAATGTACATAGGACCATTTTTCACTTATGAGACTTCTATTTTGTGGATTACCTTTAAAAGAAAGTCTGTCTCAGGGCCAGTGAACTAGCTCAGAGGTGAAGTGCTTGCCACTAAGCTTGATGACCTGAGTTTGATCCCTGGGATTCACACAGTGGATGACGAAAACTGACTCCCACAAGTTGTCCCATGACCTCCTCATGGGTACCATATTGATACAGGACTACTGGGGTGCCTTTGAAAATGACAGAGTCTTTCTTGACTCTTGGCCTTGACTTAAGGAACTAGGCCCTCAGAAAATCTGATGGTCACCAGAGCCAATGGCTTTTGGGTTCTTGCTTCTCAGTTTGAAGAGTGAAATTCACTGACTGCAGAAGATGAGATGGAAAGGGAGTGAGCACGTCAGTCCCGCTGGCCATACTATGATGTGTCCGGAAGAGTCCTCTTAGTTTCAGACACAGCCTCTGCAAGCAGAGATGTTCTCTTAGCAGAAGAGAAGGTGTACCAAGAGCCAGAGGTCTCCGTAGCACCCCCACCTCCAGCTAGGACATTCTTGGAGCTGTCGCTTTGGGGCCTCTGTCCCACCTGATCAATTGCTATCTCCTGTTCACAACAGGGACATGCCTCCCCCAACAAATAAATATATGCAAAATATTTAAAAGAATACTAAACAATCTCTCTCCTGGAATAGTGTGCCTTTTATCAGCTTCGTGAGGGAGCAGCTCTGGAATGCAGCTCATTCATTTTCTCTCTGTCCTTCCCCTCTTACCTTTGTTAGTGCCACTGTCCCACTCTTTGTTTGGCTTGCTCTTCATACCAGCTTCTCTAGAGGGACAGATGACTGTTATACATCACTTCTCTATGAGTGTCCTGGTGTGTGGTCCCAGTGGAGGCCACCAATGCCTTGGGTAGACACGGTGCTATTAACTGTAACATTCACTCCAGATTCACAGTAACATTTAACTTGCATGTATTCAGGAATTCCTCAAGTATCAATTTTCCTTGTTTTCTAACTAACTTACTGAATTAATGAATGGAATTAACCTATAGTTGACTTTATTGTGACCAAATCCATGTATTTTGTATGTCAAAAGTTTATTTTTGATTGAGACTTGTTTTACAGTCCATATATAACCTATGGTAAATGTTTCATGCATGCTTGTACAAAGGATGTATTCTGCCATTTCAGGGTATAGTGTTCACAATATCAAGTGCATATACTTGCCTACTTAGAGTTCTTCAGGAATCTAGACTCTTACTAATTTTACATCCCCTCATTTCTGCAGATTAGTGGAGAAGACTGAAATCTTCAGTTGATTTGTTTACTTCCTTCTGCTAGATTTTGGGTCACACCCCCCCAAACCCTGCGTTCAGGGCCGTGTATCCAAAAGCATTGCTACCTCTCAATGAGTTGGGAACGCTTTGTTGGAAAATGCTCCTCTCTGGGGCACATTCTTTTAAGGCTTATTAGGCTATGCCACTTCATTTCCCTTGGGAGCTTGGGAGGCTCGTGACATCTCTGGCATGTACCGTTGGTACTCAGGGGGACCCTCCCAGGCAGCCCAGACCTGGCTCTGGATGCCTGCTCACTGGTCTCTGCTGTTGTTTCTCTGAGAGGCAGCTTGGCCTTGAAAGACTTTTGCCCTGCATGTTCATGCATGCTCATAGTTCCATGTTCACAAGTGACCACAGCAGCCTGCTGCAGATGGCCTCTTCCTTCCCTCCCTTGAGTCCATTTCCCACTCCCTGAACTTAGATTTATCTCTGAACTCTGGGAAAGTACTGTGCACTTGCCTATTTCTACCTCTGCACTACAGTTCCAAATACATCTCAGATACAGAGAGCCTGATCAAAAAAAGGGCTCGGCTCTTCTGCTTCTCTCTCCAGGACCACTTTCTCCTGCTTCCTTGGGTCCCAGTGTTTGAGAATGGTCACCTGGTGTGTGTGTGTGTGTGTGTGTGTGTGTGTGTGTGTGTGTGTGTGTGTGTGTGTGTTTTATTTGTGTTTTATCTAGGACAGTCTATTAATTTATAGGGTTGCCACAATAAAGGTAACAATGGGATTTTATTTCCTCACATTTCTGGAGAGCTGAAGCCAAGATCAGGGAGTAGGTAGAACTGTTTGCTCTGAGGCCTCCTGTCTTCTCCTCATGTGTGCTGTCCTCTGGTAAGGACACCATTCATACAGGATTAGGGTCTGTTCTCAGGCCGCAATTTAACCTCATTGCTTTCAAGAAGCCTGTCTCTAAACAGGGCTGCATTTTCAGAGAGGTGTGTGCAGGGTCTGTGTGCCAATATGGGAGTTTCTTTGTGGGTGGGGAGACAAAATTGGCTACAGTAAACACTCTGATGATAGGCTGCTGTGTCCTGGGCGAGAGTAAACGGTCTGATGATAGGCTGCCGTGTCCTGGGCGAGAGTAAACGGTCTGATGATAGGCTGCCGTGTCCTGGGCGAGAGTAAACGGTCTGATGATAGGCTGCTGTGTCCTGGGAGAGAGTAAACGGTCTGATGATAGGCTGCTGTGTCCTGGGAGAGAGTAAACGGTCTGATGATAGGCTGCTGTGTCCTGGGCGAGAGTAAACGGTCTGATGATAGGCTGCTGTGTCCTGGGCGAGAGTAAACGGTCTGATGATAGGCTGCTGTGTCCTGGGCGAGAGTAAACGGTCTGATGATAGGCTGCTGTGTCCTGGGCGAGAGTAAACGGTCTGATGATAGGCTGCCGTGTCCTGGGCGAGAGTAAACGGTCTGATGATAGGCTGCCGTGTCCTGGGCGAGAGTAAACACTCTGATGATAGGCTGCTGTGTCCTGGGCGAGAGTAAACACTCTGATGATAGGCTGCTGTGTCCTGGGCGAGAGTAAACACTCTGATGATAGGCTGCCGTGTCCTGCAGCAGGAGCAGTGTAGCTAGCATATGTGCTATTTCCAGTCATTTCATGAGCGCGTTGAGACTTTCACTCACTTGAGTCTCTCCAGACCCACACCAAATATAAATTATAAATATTATGCATGTCTAAAGACACAAAAGCAGGAGAGGTAAGCAGTGTCCCTCAGGTGCTAGATACACCAATCAGAAGTACTTGGGTTTGAACCTCAGTGTCACCAGAGGCCCTGGCTCCTGGCATGAAGGTCTTGTTCCTCTGAGGGACACCAAAGGGCAGGATTAACCCCTCTGTATTACATTCATTATCAAATAGAACTGTGATGTGCCAAATCTGAACTAGATGCAGCTGAACTTGTTAGTGGTCCACAAGTTTCCCACATCAGGTAGCAGAGAAGAACTAAAGCTGTCCATCACTCAAAGACCCAGAACATCTTTTATTTTTTATTCTTCTTATTCAACCTCTTACTTTGTTTAGAAAATAATTCTTATCATATTTTAAAACAAGTGACATTTCAGATTTTCAAAGCAAGGAAATGCCAAATAGCACAGTAATCTAAGGCATGATGAGTGAAACTTGCTTTATGTATGACTGTATGGAGAGTTTCATTGCTCCGAGAGAGAACCATTTATTCTTTGGTCAGATACAAGGGTCATTTGGTATCAGGAGGAGTAGTTAGATTTTGCTTAACATTTTTCTGAGTAACCATTTGTTAAAAACAGCCAATGATCATTGCAAATATGTTATGACATAAATGTTTCTTATCTTAAATAATAAATTAGGGTAACACTTGGCATTGAGGCTTTAAATTTATAACCGATGACAGGAGTCTTCTGAGTGGAATAAGTGGTCAATATGTAATTCAGAAACAGATCTAGTGCTTCCAGATGATTCTAACATCATTATGCCAACTCAGGGCTGTGCAGTGTGACTTCCACACAACATTTTCCTGTATCTGGACCATCAATTGTTGAATGTCAGTGAGCCTAAAGATACCCATTTGATTGACATTTCTTTAATAAAATTGGCTCTGGTTTAAAATATGATTTCTTATTCACGTTGCTCAAGTAATGTTTAAAAATTTATCATTGAAATGTTAAAAGTACATTCACCATGTCACAAATAAGTCAAAGTAAAAACGTTGAAGGTTCTTGCAGGCCTCAGAATACTGGAAGTGTATCCCACCCCACACCAAGGCTGTCTGCCCAGTTCTTCTAGACTAATACTCAATGCCCTTATTATTTAAAAGAGCGGATTCCAAGGTGGCAACAGAAACCAGGAGTTTGAATCAAGGACTCAGTGCCAGCTTGTGACAGGTGTTCTTGGACCACCAGCCCCAGGTCATGACAGAGAGACAATGTTATTTATGAATGCTCAGCCTTATCTTATGCTTCTAACTTAATTTAACCTGTTTCTCTTCATCTATGTTTTGCCTCGGGATTTTTACCTTTCTTTCATTCTGTATGCCCTACTTTCTTGCTCTCCCCGTGTCTGGCTGCCTGGCTGACTGGCCACAGGCATCTCCTCTCTTTCTCTTTGCCTGCTACCCCACCTATTTCTTCTCTCCCTAGCTATTGGTTGTTTAGCTTTTTATTAGACCAGTCAGGCGCCTTGGGTAGGCAAGGTGAAATAGCAATACATTTTTACAAAGTTAAACAAATGCAGGATTAACCAAAGCAGCACACATTTACATCATTAACAAATGCAGCATAAACAAATGCAGCACATCTTTATATACTTAAACAATAATTCTGCAACACAAACAAATGTAACATATCTTTATTTAGTTAAACAAATATTCTATTCCACAACACCAATTAGTTTAGGAAAAGGACTCTGGAAGCAAGAATGAGAACTTGGGAAGTTGAGAGCATGTGTTACCAAGGGCAACCAGAGTGTGCGCAGATGGTCTCTTATCACTGCTGCGGGATGGTCTGTATGTCAAATTGCTCTGATTGGTCAATAAATAAAATACTGATTGGCCAGTGGCCAGGCAGAAAGTATAGGTGGGACTAACAGAGAGGAGAATTGAGAGAACAGGAAGGCAGGGGGAGACACTGCCAGCTGCCGCCATGACAAGCACCATGTGAAGATGCCAGTAGGCCACAAGCCATGTGGAAATGGATTAATTTAAGTTATAAGAACAGTTAGCAAGAAG
Source organism: Peromyscus maniculatus bairdii (assembly GCF_049852395.1). Taxonomy (NCBI): domain Eukaryota; kingdom Metazoa; phylum Chordata; class Mammalia; order Rodentia; family Cricetidae; genus Peromyscus; species Peromyscus maniculatus. The sequence goes on along the minus strand of NC_134860.1, from coordinate 23,796,270 downwards.
CCTGCCATGGCCATACAATTTGTAAGCAATATAAGTCTCTGTGTTTGCTTGGTTGGGTCTGAGCAGCTGTGGGACTGACGCGTGTGAGAGATTTGTCCTGACTGTGGGCAAGGCAGGAAAACGCTAGCTACATATCACCCCAGAATGTATGCTCAGGAGATGCCTCAGTGATCTGAGCAAGCCTTGTGCTGCTGTGCGTGTTCTGTACACACAAATGCATGGTATTTAACTTATGTTTAGGCACAGTAAGGAGTTAACAACAGTAACTGGCAATAAAATAGACCAGTTAAAACACCAGGTTGTACGAGTGTGGTCTCTCTCAGCATATCTTGTGCTGTAGCACCTGTGTTGTAAGGATACATTCTGTGTAATAATAGGAAATGAGATGACTATCACAGTCAGGATGGTACTGTGTTGGGCTATAACATAAAGGTCACTTGAATCCAAGCACAGCAGGAAGGGACAATGTATCTGATAATTCAGGTGGCTACCAGGTAACCAATGATCAGGTAAGATATTCAGTGTGAATACATTGGTATAATATAAGTCACCTTCTAGACAGGAGGGGCTGAGACTTCATCCCACTGCTAAAAGCAACAAAGTGAAACTTTTGAATTGCATATTCCTTGAAATCACTATATAACATTAGACAATCACTGTTGACCAGAAGAGTGACTGAAACCCTGACAAAGGAGGCAGTGTAGTCTGCTTGCCTTTTAGATCCTGGGGCTCATGCTCCCTGAGAAGCTGCTGGGGTCTTCATATGGCTTGTCCCCCTAAAGGTTCCCACATAGAAGCTTGTTCCCTGCAACCTTGAGCATGTGGGACTTGGGGAGGGGAATGAGATCATGAGGACGTAACAACACGAGTGGATTAAGGTCGCATAGTGGGAGAAGATCCAACAAATAAAGTGGGAGCCTGGCTGCTCCATACGCTCCTATTTCTATGTTTGAGCAAATGCTCTTTCTGTAGGTTTTGTCTTTCCAGGATGCTAGCACCATGTCCTTTGAACCCTCCAGTCACAGGAATCATGCGGCCACCCAGTCACAACATGGTCTAAGACTAAGAGGCACCATGGAAACACGCCTTAGAATTTCCTCCTAGAGGACTCTGAAGAACACAGTCAACATTTCCTGTCACCTGAGTGTCTTTCTGCCTGGCTACAGTTGAGGGGTTTACAAGCTTATTCAGAGAGACTAGAGAAGAAAACACAGATGACCTTGGGGTTTGGGATGAGGTCCTCATCAGTGGCTAGCAATGCAGCTGTCCACTTGGGCTTCTCAGAGGCTGGGGCTACTCTTGGGACAAAACACTTGCTAGGTATTTAGGCCTGCTCTTTCAACCTGAAAATGTAGGATTCCTTGAGCATGAGAGATAGTCCAGTGGAGAAAAGAGCTTGTTTTGAAAACCCGGAAAGCTGAGTTCAATTCTGAGAACCCACATAAAGGTGGAAGGAGATTTTTTTATTGGAAAGAGGTTTTTTTCTTACCATGTATTCCGATTATGTTTCCCCTCCCCCACTCCCCCCATTTCCTCCACATCTGTCTTGCCACCCAGATCCACACCTCTTCTGTCTCTTCTTAAACAACAGACAGGCATCTAAGGAACAAAAGCAAAATAACAAAAAATAGGATAATTAGAAAGCAGTTGGACCAGGGCAAAACAAACAAAAGAGGAAGAGCCAAAGAAAAAGTGTAAGAAATACACATCAATGCAGAGACACACTTTCACACACTCAGGAATCCCATAGAAACACAAAGCCAGAAGCATGATATATAAAGTTAATGAAAAAGGGGAAAAATGCCTGACATGACATTTGAGACAGAGAGCCTCCAAAGATGCCATTGAGTTTATTGGTGTTGGCCATCTGGGCATGGGGCCTGCCCTTAAAGGTGGTTTGTTTCCCCAGGGAAACTCCTTTGAGAAAACTAACTTTTATTTGCAAGTTGTTATCAATTAGTGATAGCTTCTGGGGTAGGGATGGGGGCATGTGTCCACATCTCCTCTCAACTCTAGGACAAGAACTACCTTCCTAAAGGCACCCAAGTCACCTCATAAACAATGCATTTTTTTAAAGGCAGGATTCCTTTTGGGAAGTGTGTTTGGGAAGTGTGAACTTGCTCCTGGTGAATGTGTTTCCTTCTAGGAGGCACTGAACACCTCTGGATAAAGGCATGCCAATTCTGAAAAAAGATGAAGATAAAATCGAGTCTCTCTAGACATAATGCCATCTGGACTTGGGATTAATGGCCATAATGATGAGGTATTTAAAGCATTAATCCTAGTCCAGTGGCAGAGGCATAAATAGAAACATATGTACTAGTCAGAGCTGCAGACTCTTTAATGGCTTGCTTCACAAGGAGTTGTAGATGGCACATTATGTGCAGCCTTGTGAGCAGATAAATTAAGTGGCCATTTACAAGTTACACCTTGACACTGATAATTTCCCCATCTTTAAATCAGGTCAACTTCAATTTTAGTGGCTTTAATTGGCATATAATAAGCTACATATAGTTAGACTGTTCAATTTACTAGATTTTTACACACCAATGCAGCCATACAATCATTATCAAAATCAATACTGTGACCATATCCATCACTGCAAAGGTTTTCTCAGGCCTTTTTATGAGCCACATCCCACAGCTCCTTCTGAGGCAACCCCTAATCTGTTCTCTGTCACTGGAGATTCTAGACAATTAGATATAATTAGATGCATGGAGTGTGCACTCTTGTTTCGTCTGGCTTTTTATAGTCACTGCAATTATTTCCAGACTAATCCATGTTGTTATATGTATCAGTAGTTTATGCTTGTTTTCCAGCTGAGCATTTTCTGTGGTATTGATGCACTATAATCTGTCCATTCACCAGCTGGACTTTTCACACATTTGCAGTATCTGGAAATCACTAAGAAAAAGATTCTGCATGCTTACATAAAAGCATTTATGTGGCTGTGTGCTTTCATGAGAGGAAAGGCTGGTCTCTGTGTGTTCAGATTTCCAGAAGCTGCTAAGCCATTTCCAGTGTCTTTAACTCATTCTGCATTCCTCCAGTGGCATGAGAGCTCTGGGTCTCCATTGCTGTCCGCTACTCAGTCAGGGCATGGATTTCCCACTTTGTACAGTCAACTGGGGTCTCATCATCTTTTCCTCTGCTTTTCCCTGAGAACTAAGGTTATTTGGTGTGGTTTCTCATGTGTTTCATTCCATTTGTATGTCTTATTTGGTAAAGTGTCCAGTCAAATCTTTTGACTGCTCTTATAGCTTCTCTCTCTGTCTCTGTCTCTATCTCTCCTTCCCTCCTTCTCTCCCTCCCTCCCTCTGTCCCCCTCTTTCTTTCTTTGGGAATATCATATTTGAGCACGACATCTCCATTACTCTCACCTTTCCCTCTCCTTCTCCAACTTCAGTATATCCCCTAACTCCTTCCAGATTTATGACCTCTTCTTCTTCTTTAATTGTGATTGACACACACACACACACACACACACACACACACACACACACACACAAGCTTGCATGCAGGTTAGTAATCTACGCCAAAGCACTATAAGAGGAAGACTGATTTTCAGAGTAAGATTGATTTTACTACCTTGGTAGCCATCATCTGCCTGTTGCAACTCATCTACGAGGCCTTGTGAAATCTCCCCCATGCTGATTGGTTATATCATTTTGCAAGTATTATTTAGGGAATTGTATTGTTGAGATGTCACAGGTGCAGTATCCCTGTCATGTCTAGAAAGCACCGTCTAGCAGCAGGTGATCTGGTCTTCTGGCTTTTATAAACTTTCTGCCTTGTCTTCTGCCATTTTATGGAGCCTCGGGTGTTGTGGTTGCATTTCATATGCATTGACTGGGATTGGGGACCCCACAGTCACATGCCTCCTGCATTTTGAACAGTTGTGAATGTCTGTAACAGTCTCTGTCTTGGTTAGGGTTGTCATTGCTGTGATGAAATGCCATGACCAAAGCAACTTGAGGAGAAAAAGGTTTATTTGGCTCATGATTCCACATCACTGTTAACCACTGAAGGAAGTCAGGACAGAAACTCAAGCAGGGCAGGAAACCAGAGGCAGGAGCTGATGCAGAGGCCATGGAGAGGCGCTGCTTACTGGCTTGCTCAGCGTGCTATCTCATAGAACCAGCCCAGGACCATCAGCCCTGGAATGGCCCCACCTGCAATGGGCTGGGTCCTCCATATTAATCACTAATTAATAAATGCCCTACAGGCTTGTCTATAGTTTGATTTTGTGGAGGCATTTTTTTTTCCCAATTGAGGCTCCCTCCTCTCTGATGATCTTAGCTGTGTCAAGTTGATGTCAAATTAGCCAGCACACTCGCAAGCTTCTTTGAGGGGTGGGAGCTGCGCTTAGGAGGCTGGGCAGGTGACTCAATCTTCTGACTGTAGAATGGTTTTCATATATTATTAATTCAAGTCATTTATGAGTATTTGATTGGCAAATGATTTCTCTCCAGCTGTGGTTTATTCTTTTAGTCTTTTAACAGTTACTTTTTAAAAGCAAAAGTTCTTAAATTTGATGATATTCATGTATTTATTGTATTCTTTATGAAGCATGCGTTAGTGTAATCTCAATTCATCATGTGTTCTTTTCTCCTCCTTTCCTCCCTTTTCCAGAAACATATAGAATAGAGCCGAACCTAGTGTCCCAGGTTTCAGCTACTTGGGAGACGGAGACAGAAGAATCCCAAGTTGAAAGCCTGCCTGGACTAAGAATGAGTTATGAGCCAATCCTTGATACTGCATCATGATATTCTCAAGATGGAAAACTGCAGAAGGGCAGGGGATACAGCTTAGTGCTGGGACGCTTGCCTCACCTTTGCTGAGGTTAAAGGTTAAGGGACAGAGGATATGAAGTGGACCTGGAGTGAGTCTGTGAGAGGTTGGGGGCGGGGAGATGATATGATCCTAACACATTCTATTTATGCATGAAATTGTCAAAGAATGGATAAATAAGTGATTTTTAAAAAAATATGCAAGTGAGTCTACTTCAAATGACTGAGTAATGGTCTTCAGAAATAATTTTTTATAAATTTCAACATTGAAAAAATCCTGTATAGTTTGGAACTTTATGTCCAAGAATGTAATAAGTTTTAGATTAATTTTTCTATGGTGTGGGTCGCTGAGCTCACAAGATCCTTTGTATTTGAATTTTCAGTGGTTCAATGATCACAATGTGATAATAGTAGAGAAAACAGGTAATTGTGGTTGTGCACAAACTGACTTTGTTCTCTTTGAAAAACTGGGCCTGTGGTATTTACCCACGGTTCTCAGGCACTCAGCCAGATGCTATGGCTAATGCATAATTGCAGCCTAATACAATGAGAAAGGCACCACAGATGTTTCTGGTTAGTTTCTACACATCCTGACCTATGTCCTTCAGAATGTGGTGGACATTCCAAGTCAGCTCCAGTATATTCCTTCCTGTCTCTCTCCTCAGCACAATGCATCTTGAATGTTTTCCCTGATATAAGATAGTTGGCATTCAGCTTTGTTAATACAGTCTAGAGATGCCACAGCCATAGGTTCATATAGGAGTGACCCTCACCGAGGTGGAGCAAACAGTCGAGCAGGAATCTATGGGAGATTGCTTCCCTCTCACGCCCGGGAGCACTTCTGAGCTGCATTGGAGAAATCAGGTCTCAATGGCCACAGCACAAGCTCAGGTCCACACCCTCATTAGCCTTTCCTCTTTCCTTGTTGCATTTCCCTGGGTCCCTTGTGGCTATCTTTTGTGGTTATGACACAAGTCAAACACCTGCACCCAAGTCTTTGTCTTGGATGTGGCTCTCAGGGGATCTCAGACCGAGACAATGGTTATTTTTATCCTGTTAGAGGCAATTAACTTTCACACACACACACAAAGACCTTTCAGCATTGCCAAGCTAACAGGGTAGGTACAGGAACCTGAGCATAGATCTGCTGGCTCCAGGTCTTCAGGATTGCCCTGCTTCTTCCTCAACACCCAGACAAAGGCAGTGTGAGTAGTAGTCTAGGGTCTGGGATTTAGAGAATGAGGAGCCAGGTTGCACAGCTGTGTCACCTGCTGACTCTGGAAAGGAAAAAAAATCACTCACCACATGCGGTGTCCCACTTTTATCATATAAAAAGATGGGCATAGTTTTTATTTTTATCTCAAAGGACTAAAGGAATTGGTATTTATAAAGCAGAATTTAGTGTGATGAGCTCAGAGTGTTGCTATTACTTACTGTTTTTCCCCACTCACACCACACTCCAACTCTCTCCCTCAGTGTCCAATGTACACATGATAATCTAGTTATATTCCCAGGGGGAACAGGGAGGGATGAAGCTGAGATGATCAATATCACAGCACAGACACATCATTTAAAGATGACTGCATCTTCTAGTGAAATCATCTGATACGAGTACAAGGAATCAAATGATTTTGTAAAATCTGCATCACGTTAGAATGCCAAGAGACCACACGTGCCTCCCAGTTGCCTGACAAAGCAAACCATGAAGTTGGCAGCCATACTTTGGTAGGTCATTCTCCACAATGTTGTCAGGTTGTATTTCCAGGTATTAGTACATTCCTATCTGAAAGTCTCCTGGTTGTTTAGGTCTTTGTCTGTGTGTTTTCTCTCCACCACTGTAAGAAGTTCTCTGAAACTGAGAAACTTGACAATCAATCATTTCCCATGACTCTAGACTAGAGGATGGAGCAGAGTGTGTAGTAAACATCTGGGGCGGGGGGCATTGAGAACCTTTAAAAATGCCACTGTGTCTCCCATTGATCTTACAGATTCCCATTCACCTCACGTATAGTTTTATTCTTCCGTATCTAAACTGTTGATTCAAAATTTGATACACAAAAATAAGTCAAGGTTCTAAGGATATTGAGGACAATTGATTACCCTGACCATTTATAGATTTTAGATGATATAGTTAACTGTGCTAAAGTCCAGATAGATAACAGGATGAGGTAAGGTGAAGTTGAGTAGAGAGTGGTTTGGCTGGGCCTTGAGAGGCACACTCAGGTCACCTTTGCTTTCCTGCACCGCTCTGGAAGTGAGACCACATCTGCTGTCTTCTTGTCTCATCTCCTCTCTACAGTCCTCCTGTGCTGGGTCCTATGCATGTAGGGAAGCAGAAGTTTGCAATCTTGATGCAAGAGAACATTGGCCTAGCAAAGAAGTGATCACAAGTCTTCATTCACCAAGCAATTGACCAGTCAAAATAACTGCTGAAGGGTGGACATCAATTTCAAAACAGCTCACAGGAAAGAAGGAATGCAATGGCATGTCCCCAAGTTCACAGATGCATCTGACTTGAAGCCCAGATGGATCTAGGAGTCCAGATGACCTTATCAGGATCCATCCTCAATTCTTCATCTTTGATTTCTGCTTTTCTTCATTTACTGTTCATTCTAGAGGATATTGGCCTCTCAGATGATCAGTAGTTTCACTTCCCATTCATCATGCTTTGGAGGATTTCTCTTGCTGATAAATTCCAAGAAGAGCTTTGGATTACTACCTATCTGATATGCATTACAAGCCACTATTAGAACTAATTTTATGGCCAATGAGACATCAATGACAAGATAAGAGCTCAACTTGAAGTTAAGGGTAGTGAACTTATAATGGGCCAATACTGACTAGACTGTCGTGGGAGTTTGCACTCCAAACAAAAACAGATATCACCATTATGTGAATGGAAAATGAATACCTGGAGGGTAAAAGCTGTGACTGTCTTTAAAGACTATCCACATACTCTCCACTGCATCTTCAGAGTCATAGAAATCCCTTTGGAATATTCTGCCTAATTCTTGATTGCTTGACACTGTTAACTTTGATGTTATAGTTACCGATAAAACCAGATTGCTTTCTACAGTTCCTTCCCAATCACCATCATTACCTAGATCTGTTGTCTCTATTGTTACACAATCGAACAAACTATCTAGTAAACATGGTGTCTGCCCTGTAGACCAGGGATTACTGTCTGGATCCCATTAACCACCACCAATGGAAAATCTGCCTGCACCTCTGTGCACAATGTAGTGATTTTATCATAATTATTAGAAAGATAAAGATCCTCTCTTCCCATCTGGAATTCAAGCACTAGAAAAGCTGCAAATTGATCCCAGTGTACAAGTTCTTTGAATAAGGAGTCCACAGACTTGGACAGAAAAGGGTTATAACATTTATTACGTATTACATTGTTATTTCCACTTTTAAAAAGAAATCTAGCATTTCTTTTCATTATGAGCATAGATAACAGCCCAAAGTTGTATTAGAAATGCATGCAACTTTGCTATGATCAAAAACATTCATTTTCACATATTATTTACACTTGCCAGCACTTTGAAATTATAGTAATTATCAGATGCGTTACTAAATCTTGGCTAATTTGCTAATAAAAAATACACAACTACACCTTTTAAAAGTATTTTGTTGAACAAATTTTAATATAATTAGGTTACTTTGTAATTCCATGTGCCTTCTTTTATGGATGTTGAGCTGAGTCTTGCCATCGGATCACTGCACACCCAGTGCACTGTTCTAGCTGGGGCTCTGTCCACAGAGCTGCCTTGAGTTACCCTGCTCACTGGCCTCATCCTCAGATACCCTGCACAGCTTGCAACTGTTGGACTGGACGATGGTGACTATTTTCTCTTCTTTAGAAATGTTCCAGAGTTTTTCATGCTTCTCACTACCGTGACTGCCCCAGGATCAGCTAGGCTCTACTGACATGTGTTCTGGCTGATGTCCATTCAACTCACTCACCTGTGCTCCACCATGCTCCTAATGCCAGTCTTTGGATATTTTGTGTATAAACCCTTAATAAGATATTCAACCTTTCTTGTGGAGTTATTATGTATCAGATAGTATTTTAATCCTCTTATGTATATTAATTCATCTTTTAAAAAAAGCATGTAACAACATATTGTTACCTTCAACAAAATCACCTCCTGATTCACAGCACACCAAGGTCCCTGTGATCTGGAATTGCTGTACTTGCTGCAAGATGCACTGCCTTCCAGACACATTGAAGTTCTTGGTTTCACAAATATCTTTTTCACTTTCTAGCCTTTGAAATTGTCTCCTGCCACTTCCACCTGCAATTTTCTCATCTCTTATCACTAAAATTACCATTCATATCAGGCTGTCCAGAGCCTTCTTTTGTAACCTTAAGTGGGCATACAATGTCTCTCTTTGGTGTAGCCTGTATTTGCTACTTGGATGTCTGATTGCAACAAGATGTGGAAGCCATAGACCACCTGTGATACAGGGACTCATTTAATGTAGTGCAATTACCCTTTTGTTATCAGCATATAAGGAACAAGACATGGGCCCTGGCACCAAGAAGCTTGGGTGAGACATAGACACATCTGCATAATCCAACATCAGGTGAAAGTTAGGCACACTGGGAGGATGGAGCTGCAGAAGTCAAAGACTGAACCACAGTCAGAGCCCAGAATAGTGGAGGGGTGGCTGTGATGGAGGAGGACAAGGTAAGCTCCCAGACACTAACAGAAGGGCAGGGAGATAAGGCTCCCACCAAAGGCAGGACTGTGTTGAGACATGTGTGATCCCTGCAGAACCTTAGTGTGATGAGGTTTCTAAGAAGGCAGACTGTGGATCTAGACACACATATGGTAGATTAGAGAAGATGCTAGCTTTTAAACCTGGTACTGTTTGGCTTTGTGATCATCATTAATTTGCCTTGATCCTAGGTGCCCTACTGTATAACATGGAGGGACCAATCATGTTTATCTTCAGTAGCTTGATGGGCTGGGCTACAGTGTGTGTGTGTGTGTGTGTGTGTGTGTGTGTGTGTGTGTGTGTGTAAAACCTTTGACGAATGCCTTCAGGAGGATCATGTCGGGTTCTTCACAGAGTCTCTCAGCTCCTTAAGGTCTTGACACTTGCAGAGCATCATTTGGGGTTTGCCCGTGGGATCCAGATGGAAGATGTGGTCATTGCTTCGCTCTGCTTTCAGCCTCTCCTTTTGTTCACCTCAACCAAGACATCAAACATAGACCTAGAAGCAACCGTCTCCACATGTGATGACAGACATCATGGAGGAAGGCACTTTGAGGACACTCCTCAGCTGAGAGCAGCTTCTCCTGAGAGGGAGGCAATTGATACTTCAGGACAAGTCTGTTCTCCAGTTCTGGCCACATAAAGCACCATCTGCTGCCTATGAGGCTCTGTGCTCCCAATCTTCTTTCAGAGCAGAGCACAAGTTCCATATTCCAAAGTGGACCTGAATCTCCTAACTGGTGAGCAGTTGGGACACTAAGCTAGCTAGGCCGGTTCACCGTTCCTATCCTGGTCATTTTTTCCAGACTCCAGTGCCCCAGGCTAAAACTCCCACTGGAAATTGCTCTTGTTGAAGGACCTTGCCCATGGGAACTCCAGAGGCCAATAGGCAATCAATCCAACTACGCTCTCCAAGGAAGCCTTGGGGACCTCAGACAAACACCTGCAGAGCTTACGTTCGTAACTCAAATAACTCTCACCATTACAAGCCAAAGGAAGGACAAGCAGAGCGGTTGCCATCTGCCAGGTCACTTTCCCTAAACACATAGCTGGATAACAAGGAAATCCCAACTCCAAGCAATATTCCAGCCCCAGAAAATAAAGTCTCTTCAAAGAGGATTTCTCTAACTAATGATATGGGAAAGAAGGTGAAAGAAGTATTAACTTTAACTAGGTGAATTCACACACACACACACACACACACACACACACACACACACACACTCACACTCACACACACTCACACACGCTTCTCAAGCAAAATGTTTTCAGAAAACCTCTTGGGACCCATGTTCTATATTTAACAAAGCAACAGCTCTCTCAAATAGAATGGAATTTCTGTTATTTAAAAAAATGTATAACTTGTTTTTTTAGTGACCAGAATAAACATTCGTTTATTATATATATAAAAAGAATGGTTTATTTTGGCTAAGCCTGACTCTTTTTAAATAACCACATTCATAAATTTTATAAATACAGCCCTAAAAATTGGACAGAATCCAGGACTGAGGACAGTGAAATGACCATGCAAGGACTGTGGGGGTGATTACATACCATCATACATCAGTGCAGACCTCACTGTGAGGCTGAGTGCACACCACCATGCATCCCCACAGACCCCACATGGGGTGAGAGTGCACCGTCATGCATCCATACAGACCCCACATAGAGGATGTGAGTACACATTACCATGCATCCAGACAGATTTTACTTTGTGGTGACTTCTCACCACTGTGCATCATTGCACCCTACTGTGAGGGTATGTGCACCATTAGGCATCCACAAAGACTCCTGAATATTCCCCCAAAATGAACCCTAGAGTGGACACGACGTTGGCTGACAGCTGTACATCAGTGTGTAGGCAGGAGTTGCCCCCAGCGCATGGGGAGAGGCTGTGCAGGGGAGGAAGAAGGAGCTTGGAGAATTTATCCCTTTGCCTATGCCTATAGTGACCCTAAAGCTGTACTGAAAATCAATTCTACTGAAAGTGAGAACCTGTGAGCCTCATGCCTTCCCCAGGGCTTAGGTCCACAGGAGAAGTTTTGTGCCGGACCTTCCAGATTGCCTCACATCGCCCATTGTCAGAGCTTCACAGATCAACGTTAGTGTCAGGCTGGAATAGTAACACCACACACTGTTCTGCCTCTGTCATGTCACAGTGGGAGGAACAAGGAAGGCACGAGAGGCATGGATAATTCAATAGTGTCTATTTTTAAGGCTGTTTACAGCTTATCCATCTTGTCAAGGACAATGCCCTCTCCTTGAACCATGGCTATTCAGAGACATTGCAAACCCAGTGCCATTTCTAGGTGAGAACCAGAGAATATGCAAGGACGTGGGAACATACTTTGTAATCTTTTTTTAACCAAGGTTTCCTGAGGAATTAAGGACTCTGTAATCTTCAGTACTTCAGACTTTAATGGAAATTGTAGAATTAATGGAAAATGTCTGATTTCAGAGCTATGGGTGGGAAATGCCTCGGCTGGAGATTCATCCATACAGACAGCGGGGCTGACTGGCTAGAAGAATGAGATTTGTCTAAATATGAAGCCATGCCTGGGGCAGGGGCAGGATATCCACATTAACTTTGTTTCCCCCTTGGGGATGTCTCATGGTCCTTGTCCCCCATCCACAGTGCTGGGGGTGCAGTGACTATGGAGACAGTGTTACCATTTCAGAACCTTATGCCACCAATTACTGTCACCTTCCAGAGTCCATCCATACCACACATTCACGATCTCATCAGAGGTTGGAAAAGTGTGTCCTGCAGGTTGACCTGGCCTGCCATCTCCTGGAGTAAATAATGTTTTCTTGAAACTCATTTGTGTTCATGTGCATCCGGTTTGTGTTTGTATTTATGCTGACAGCAGAGTCGAGTAGTTATGACCAAGAACAAAGGATCCATAAAGTCTGAAATGTGTCTCTAAAGAAAAAGGGGGGGGGATAGTAAGAGCAGAGGAAATGTCTCAATAGATTGAAAAACAGTAAACAAAAAATTGTTTTGTTCAAAGTCAAAAATTAGACATATTCCATGGGTTGTATCTGAGCAGAGAACAATTCATGAATGAGAGGATGCTGGGACCCAGCTGAAGTTCAGAGCACTCTGGACTTCACTTAAGGACTGACAGCCTGTTTCTGAGAACACTTGCCTTATGGGTCTGGCCATTGGCTGCCTGCCACTGGCAAGCACTGGGATGCATGTCATTGGCTGAGATCCAACTGTTTGCTAAGGTCTTCAGGTAGATTTTCAGCTTGTTTGTAAACTCAGAGACTGTGGTGTGAGACATGGAGCTAGTATTCAGACAGGACTTGGGGCAGTAGTCAACTGCTTACTGGCTTGTAAATACAATACCAAGGACAGCAAGTAGCAGCTAAAGGGATAGAAAGTGGCTACATTCTTGCCTATCAGGGAACAGCAGACTTTTAAATGTATCCATCCTACCTTCCCTTCTACTATATGTTTTTCGTATATAACTAAAGTGTATGGTGCAGGAAATGGTGCAAGAAACCATTACCTCCATCTTTCTCCAGTCAGGATTCCCCTCTTTCCTTTCTTTAGGGATTTTCTTGAAAGGCATGTCCCCACTTGCTTCTGAGTCCTTCAAAGTTCCACCAAGGATCCGCTCACATCAGTGCTGTGAGCTGAAGAGAAGGAATGCCCTCTCTACCTCTCACTTTTTCTAACAGCTGTCACAGTGCACCTCTGCTCTTCCTGAAGCACGTGATGCCCCTTCCTCTCTCTCATAGCCTGTCTCTCACTGTCCTGAGCAGGTCTTCTCAGTCCTCTCAGTGACTTTGCTGTAACCCTCTTCTCTAACAACCCAATTCCCAACGTGACTCTGTCCACTCCCATGAACCTAGACTGTAGTGGGTAGCTGTTACAGCTTTGACCTGGAAGTACTACCAGTGAGGCTTCCCGTAACTGTCACGCCTACCTATGACCTGCCCCTGAGGCGGGGCTGAGACAGGAGCCCATAAGACCCAAGATCCGGATGTGCCGGGTTTCTTGGTTCCTGGTGATCCTGAACCTTGTATTGGAGGATTTATTAAGGCAACTCCATGTAGTTAAAAAGGAGGTTTATTTTGGGGTAACTTATAGCCAGTAAAGGGGTTGTTTACAGGATCCAGGACAAGTGGAGTGCAGTCCAGTGGTGTTCTCTGGAGAACTCTGCTCGATCTACCATCCAGCATCCATGATCACCAGGAACCAAGAGACCTGGCACATCCAGATCTTGGGTCTTAAGGGTTCCCCATGTGGCCCCGCCTCAGGGGCAGGTCGTAGGTAGGCATGGCAGTTACTGGAAGCTTCATTGGGGGTTGTACTTCCAGGTCAAAGCTGGAACAGCTACCCACTACACTAGACAAATCATGTGCTTACACTGTAGTGCAGTGAAGCTAGTTTTGGTTATCTGAACTCTCTATGAGTAAGACTAGAGTCCCTGATAACCTCTTCACTCACTCTAAGCCAACTCCCTCTGTAATCTGCTGCCTTCTATAAAGACCTAAATTCAAGTAAACCATGATCTTTCGACCTTCGACCTCCCTTAACCAATCCCTGATTTCTATGCATTTACCTTTAAAATGCACCTCTAATTGGCTCATTTCTCTCCAACTCCATAAGCAGGTATTTTAATTACCCGAACGCCATACTGTGTCTGCTCTGTGTCTCTCAGCATCCAACACCGTACTCCCACTATTCTATTCATTACCCACCAGATTCTTAGAGAATCAAGTTACACCACACTAATACATGCCATTGACTTTCTAATGTTGAAGGTATAAAATCCAAATCCAGCATATGGTCGGTAAGACCTCTGGAGTGCAGCTCCTGTTTTCTTCTGTCTCATCTCAGTTCTGTCTCACTCATCTACTCCATTCCTCTGGCCTGCCTTTTAGCCTGTGGAGTGTTTAGACATGCTAGATCATGAGGCATTTGGGTCTGCCCTTCCTTGTAATGCTTTTCTCCAGTACCATATGTATACAGTCTTTCTTAGCCAGTCAACATGGTAATTAAAGGATCAGTGGTCATGAATGTGAGGGAGTTAGAAGGGGGAGAGGGGAGGGTTGAAATAATATAATTATAGCACTCATGTATGAACTTCTCAAAAAGTAAAACTTTAAACTAAAAAAAGAAATTAAAATTCAAAAAGAATTCAAGCCAAACAATAAAATAAAAATTTTGTGGTTTATAAGAAAATATATGCAAACCAAAGTAACTGATAGTAAATAGTACTCAAAACATAAGAAATCCGTGCAATTCAATATCAAAAGGAACCTCTCCATATCCCCAATAACCTAATTTAAAATGGGTACTGTATTTACTACTTTTCTATTATTGTGAAGAGACACCATGTCCACAGCAGCTCATATAAAAGAACGCATTTAATTGGGACTTGCTTACAGTTTCAGAGGGTTGGTCCATGATCATGGGAGAAAGCAGATAAGCATGGAGCAGTAGATGAGTTTTACATCCTGATCTGCAGGCAACAGGCAGAGAGAGAGGCACTGGGCCTGAGTTAGCTTTGGAAACCTCAAGGCCTACCTCCAGTGACACACCTCCTCTAACAAAGACACACCTCCTAGTTATTCCCCAAACAGTTCCACTCCCTGGTGACTAAGCATTCAAATATATGAGCCTGTAAGGGCCATTCTCATTCAAACTGCCACAGGTATGGAACCAGAATACAGACTTCGGCAAAGAAGACTTAAAGGCAGTCAACAAGTATCTGAAAAGTTGTCTCACTTTACAAATCAGGAAGGAAATATACATTAGCAACCATGACTGAATCTCCCTGCACACCTACTTGGCCGGCTAGTTGCAGAAGGATGAGAGATGCCTTGTACCTTTGCTGGAGTACTGACTGAGGAGGCAGTGCAAATTTGTTTGATAGCCTGAGTCGTTACTGGTCCTGGATTTCTTAAACTTGACTTAAAGAAAGTTTTTTTTGAGAATTTGATACGTGAGAACCATGTTCATTTCATTTCCATGCCTCCCCCTCCAACTCCTTCCTTGTGCCCCCCAACTCCCTCTCAAGTTCATGATCCTTTCTTCTATAATTTTAATTGGTATACACATATGTGTATATGTATGTATACAAACTGCCCAGCCTATTTATCATGCTCATACACACATCTATTTGGGGCTGACCACTGGGACTGGATAACCCATCAGGGGGCTCATCCCTGCAGAAAACGGATTCTTCCCCTTAGCAGCCTCCTTTATCAGCAGATGGAGGCTACTGTGGAGATTCACAACTAGCAAAAATGAAGAAAATAAGTCACCCTGTGGTGTCCAGCCCCAACTGTTACATCTACATTACACACACACACACACACACACACACACACAGAGAGAGAGAGAGAGAGAGAGAGAGAGAGAGAGAGAGAGAGAGAGAGAGAGAGACTGCAATAATTTTAAGAAAGCTTATAAAATGTCTTTTGTGCTTTTCCAAACATCTTTCATGGTATTTGTCTCTCCTTCCTCCTTCTCCTAAGTCTACAGGACTTTGGAAATAGTTAAGGAGGTAGGAAGGGACACTAAGGTATCAAAGAAAGGCTGTAAAGAGCCACACAGCACACTCATGACAATGAAGCCTGCATGTCAAAAATGGAGAGGAAAGCCCACAAACTACCCGAGGAGCAAGACATCAGGCCCAGAAAAGGCAAAGGAAGTTACAGAGTCTTTCAGGAGAAATTGTCACATCTGTCATCTGGATCCCTGACCCATCAGTAGTGTCATCAACACAGTCTCCAAAAGGACAGATATTACCTGTGGGTGATGTGGGTGTCTGATGCATTGCTCTAGACACTAATAATGCTCTCCTGGCATTGTGAGAACAAAATCCTAGCTCTGGAATCAGAAAGAGTAGGGCAAGTTAGTTAATGTGCTTGGAGAAGGAGAACTTTCTGAAGTTGACAGGATTTACATATCATGGGCCCTTCATAAAGGGCCATGGATATTTTTCAACAAATGCTAAAAAAAAAATTCTTGTAACCAGTAACATTGTCCCATTGTCCGCAGTGTGTGACAATACACCTAGCACATAGTGGGTGTTTATCATGAATTAAGTGAAGTGGATGGTTGAGATAACTTGGCCAATACAGGGCAAATTCTAGACTTATTTCAATCCACAGTTGTTCTTTTACAGCTTTTTGAGATGGACACGTCAGTCGCCTTCATGGTCTTGCTCTTTTAGATTTGCTTATCTCTGCTCTGGTCCTTGAAAGGTAAACAAGCCTAGTTAATTCCTGGTTCTTCATTTATCACTGTGACAGTCAGAGACCAAAACTATTTATTTTAGGATGACACACTGTGAGTCAAAAAACCAATCACTTATTTCACGCATCCCATTTTTAGTAGGCTTAATTTGTTTAATCAATAACAATGATTACTGAAGACCTGGCCTCCCCTTGAATATGCCCTGTTCCTTCCCCTGGAGTCTGTTTCCTTAATCAGCTCATGTTTGAATTCAGTGATGCGCAAAGCCATGCTGGATTCTCCAAGCTGCTGGGCCCTTCTTCTCAGTGGTTATCCAGGTGGCGTGAACTGGGCTGTAATGATTGTCACCTATTAAGCTTCAGGTGCCACCAGATCATGGGACACACCTTGAACAGCACTCCTCAGCCTGTGTTGTGACCCAACTTTCCCTGACACTTTTTATGTGGCTGCATCTTTGATTATCTTGGACCCTCTTCCTGGGCCTTTTATTATTAGAAACCTGTACTCATCTTTGGGCTCCAGTTCAATGCTGTCTCCCCAATTCCCTCTTAGTTCTTCCCCCTACTCCTAAACCATCCTACCATCCCAGTTAGTTATATTATTATCCTCTTCATGTAGACGCAGCTGGATTCACTTTCTGATCTATTACAGTCTGTACCTTGGTGTCCGCTTCTCTGACTAGATTTTTAGCTTACTTAGGCCAGAGACTTTTTTTGTTCTAGAGCCTTAGGTCTTTACTAGGAGAGTATTAGATGCAAAGACATTTTAAAATATATTTGCTCTCAATTGAATTACTACTCCCATTTCTTTCCTCCTTAGGTTAGACTGTAATTGCATTGCAGACTCGTTCTAAAGGTGTTCAATTTTCCATTAAAACTGATATACACCAGATGGCTCATGAAGGCTTTAGCTTAATTCTCAATATGGGTGTTGGTGGTTTTGGTAATGGCAGAGCACAACAAGGATTTCAAGGAGCATTATCACAGCTTAACAATTACAACTCTTTCAAACCATCATTGTCTTCAGGGACTCTCAGCAGGCCACAGTCATTAGAAAAGAACCACATCACCACACTTTCCAAATAGGAAGGATGCTGCCTTTGGGTAATGACAGGAAGCTAGATCAGGGATACTGTGCACCTCAGCTTTATTTCAGGTCAGGGACAATCAAAATCTAAGAATCAGCTTGATATTCACTGAAAGTTAAGATGAAAAGGAATGCCAGAATGTCTCAGGGGTGCGAGTGACTGATAGCTACTTCTGCTTCCTAGAGCTGGTCCATGAAGGGGCTCAGTGCACCACCATAAAGGAGAAAGATGCTTCACTGAAACAGTTTCATTTGTTTGCTTGAAATTTCTCATTAAGAATTAGCATTTCTAGACAGACGCTGGGAAGGATTATTGGGAGCTGGGGGACAATCATGCATATTAGTTTTACAAAATCATTTATCCTTTCTTATAAGGATGAACCACTATATATTGTAAGCCTGTGCTTGAAGAGAATGTTTGCCCAAGCCTGATGATTGAACACTTGCCAGCAAGGGTCCTTTGTACCTGGATGGTGTAGCACAGTCAACCTCCATAGCCAAAAACGCTACTCATTTGATTTCCACCCAAAAATCTATCCCAAGAGACTGAGTGTGAAGATTGGTTCCCCTGATTACTCAACAGCTAGAGTTATTGGCTAGCAAAGTAACAGTGTCTCAGGCTATTCAAAGAGCACTGGTATTTAGGAGGCTATTACTCCACTCAACAGAGAGTGGAGATGAGCTCCATATGCAAGCAAGCCATTCATCAAAGTTAGCTCCATAGTAAACTTATGTGGCTTCAAGAAATTGATGAAAACTTTAGACTCAAGGTCTGCATATAAAGCAAGTTTTTGTGGTAACTATAAAGAGAGAGCCAGGTAGCAAAACACCTGTGAATTGGGTCAGACCCAAAGACCCATTTCTTTGTGGGCCACTCAGTTCCATTTTCTTTGTTTTTCAGATCTGGACCTTCTTCCTTTATGCACTTGTTTCCTCTGTCCCTACTGATAATATTTGTTTGTAAACCTTTCCTTGATGCTCTGCTACCTCCTGCTTTCCCATGACACTAGCTCAACACATTGTAACCTTTAGTTCTTCTGCTCATTTCCAAACTTTGAAATCAACAGTCACATAGGAGTGTGACTGATTTTCTTACAAAGTGATGATACTATCACGCATTCCCATTGACAGTTAAGGAGAGCTTCTCTTCCTACCAATACCTTGTAACCAATGGAGCTTCCCCCCCTTCCTTTAATCTTAGTCATTCTAACAGATATGCAATTGCAAAAATTGTATGTTGTTACAGGTAGATACATGCCTTCTGGTAAGTTTTTGTATCATCTATAAATATGAGTTTCTTTAGCTAAGAGGTCTCCTGAGGGTGCATTTCCCTGCTTAGATAAAGAAACATTTCCTGGTAGGAGAAGCATTGGGACACTTGGGGAGCTTCTCAGGCAGTTGGGGTGTATGCAAAAACAGAATTGGCAGTGGCCTGGAACTTAGATAGAAATGAAGAATCCCAGTCGCTAACTCAGACCTGCTAAATACTGATCTGCATTGTAACAAGATGCCCAAGTGAATCACACTGTGAAGTAAAACCAGCGTTCTTCTAGAATGGTAAGAGCACAGGTTCACAAAGGGGGAAAGCCTGCTACATGTCAGGGGGGAGCTGCTTTCCAGACAGGCCTGAGAGTGCTGAGTGTGGCTGCCTGTGAGAGACTGTTGCTAGTCCTTTCAAGTCCTTCTAAAGACAAGTGACAGTTTGATCAGGGTTATGCAGGTAAATAACCAGAAAGAAGAAAACAGCTAAAGCCCATTGTCCATTGCACATCAGTATAAAAATACAAAATCAATCTGAAATAGAGGAGTAAACGACTGGAAAAATTACACTTCCATGCACAATTAAAGATAAAAGAGCAACCAGTTGTATCCAATGGCATAGGGAGGCTGAGGGGCCTGTGAGCTGCTCACATTCACCTGGCCTCAATTCAGCTGAAAAGCTCAAATAATAACGCAGACTCTTTGTTTATCAGTACTATGCATCTGGGAACTCCAAACCTCAAAATGGCACATAACAGCCAGACAATAAGACAATGGCCAAACATTGGCCAGGCCCTGAGGTCAATACTCTAATGTGAGTCCCTGGCTGCCAAGGTCAGGCAGTACCTAGATTCTGCACAATTGAGAAGGAAGAGGAAACTGCCTTTCTCAAGGACTAGAAACCCCCAAAGGATTCTGTCCTCACCCCCATGCCTTGAGAGGTGACTAGGTCACACATGCTTCTCCCTCACCAAGGGGATTCATCCTGTGAGAGAGGCAATGTCCCACACACCAGTGGGAGGAGATGGCTGTAAGACCTCACCCTCATAGGATGTGCTGGTGTCTTGACTTTGGACTTACCAGCCTCAGAACTGTGAACAATAAACCCCTGTCTACTCATGAGTTCCTGGTCGAAGGCATTTAGCAGCCTGAACGGACAAGGCAGAAGCAAAACCCTGCCCTTACCACTCAATGTGTGACCAGCAAGCCTACACTTGGAAACTAGTTAGCAATACAGAATATTAGTCTTTACCTCAAATCTACCAAGTCAGAATCAGCACTTTAATAAAATACCCATGAATTTTGTACACTTGAGGATTGACATCACCTCACGCTACAGAAGTAAATGCAATCTAGGACAAGCACCCAGGCTGTTTCCATGGCGGGTGATTTCTAATTCTACCCTCTGAGAGTCTCACTGAGGGCCACTGATGCAGACAGAGAATACTTCCTGCTGGAGACACAAGACTAAAGTGAATGTGTGCACTGCTAGGCAGGTAGTTTAATGGCTAACTGGAGGCTGGCTACTAAGCCAGAAGATCCAGCTCTCGCCCTTGGAAGTGACGCTGTCGATGCCTCCTCAGAGTATGCAAAAGTGTAAGTGGTGTAGGGAAAGTGCTGGCTGCAGAATGCCTGCTACATGGGCCGCACAAATGAGGCAGGTTTTTCAGTATCATCATTTCTTTTTGCATGTTATGGAATTTATTTATTTAAACAAAAACTGTACTGGAAGACGAAGGTCAGGAGATTGTCAAGAGTTGAAGAGCGGCTACATAGTGAGGTCACGGTACCAAGTCTCATAAAGTCAACAACAATCATAACAATAATAATAACATATATGTGGATCACAATGTCATGTTATACCTGATAAATACAATTCATATTTGCCAAAAACATTACTGAAAAAAAGTGTCAAAATATTTTCTTTCACAGTTTATAAACCGTGGATATTTAAAAGCAAAGATGAACTCTGACTTAGACAAAGGAAAACTGGTCTTGCTCAGTCTTTTTCTTTAGCTATTTGTTGTGCGTGTCGATGAGTTTCCTAAGCATATTTTCAATTCTCATCTAAATATTTTAAATCTCTTGTAGTTTAGCCATACTGCCCTTTCCACCTTCCTCTTCTCCATGTCTCCTCTCTCTTGAATCCCTTTCTTTTTTGAGACTTGTGTGTGTGTGTGTATTTATGATTTCATGTATCTCTGTAAAATCTAGATTCCATGTATGAAAGAAAGCACATGGCATTTATTTCTGAGTGTGGCTTATCTGACCTTTCATATGCAGTCTTCAGAGAAAGATGCCAGGCTCACTGTACTCTCAGAGACTTTGTGAGGAGGTGAGCTACTTCCAGTCTGTGACTTTTCTCCAGGCTTCTGATGACCTCAAGACACACCCATCCCCCACCTGCCTAAGTGCCCACGAAGGCAAGCTTCCTTCCGACAGGGCTGCAGGAAATCTGCTGGCCAGTTTTGCTGAGCTCCCCTACCTTCTGTGGATGCTTTCAAGCTGACTATTTCCTCATTTGTGCTTAGCTTCAACACTAGGTCACAGGCTGCTCAATGGCCTGCCCTGGTTTCTTACTTTGAGGATGTAGCTCCATGCTTTAAAGGAAGACAGGGCTGGGTAGGGAGTGAGAGATTCTTAGTAAAGCAAATCTCCCAGTTTGCTCCTCTTGGCAGGTTGTCCTGAGGGTGAACTGAAATCCCGTGTACTGTGTCCATCAGTGCTGAGCAGAAGTCCTTTGCAAAGGCATTTCAGGAGGATTTTATTCCTCTTTAGATCTTATTACATGATATGCTGGATGTCCTGAGACACAGTACCAGCTCTGGCCTCAGGACACCTTCTCTGGAGGGAGTTGGTGTGGAGTGCACATAAAGCGTTCCTTCAAGAATAGGAACAAACTCACTGACCTTCTGGACAAAATGGAAAGAGGGAATAACAAATAGCTGCAGTGAACAGGACAGATTTTAATGTAGTACTCTATGTATTAAATATTAAAAGGTACCATTTGTATTTGTAGACCCACAGTAAATATAGGGATGCATTACAGATCAACACAATTAAATCTGTAATTAAGTGAACTAGAAATGTTTTCCAAAGGAATTGTGAATCAGTTTAGTAGTCCCACCATTCATCTCAGGGGGCAATGAGAAGAACAGTTAATTTATTCTGTGTGAACCCAGCCCCAGCTTCTGGGGGAGTGCTTTTAGTGCTGATGGGGCCCTTGAATGGATGATAGGGGCCAGGAGAACCACACAAGACTGCTGCATGCTGAATTGCAGTGGCCAGCTTCCCACTCTTTACTTGGGGACCCCAGATCAAAGCTTGTACTTGACCTTCCTTATAGACATGATTGCACAGGCACAGCAGTCACCCAACTTGGTGTGAGAGAATCTCCAATTCTCCCACTCATTTTAGCCATATCCATTCACATGACGCACATCAGAGTATACCAGGTCAGAGCAAGGGACTGGGAACCAGAGGGAACAACAGTAGTCCTATTGTGAAATATTTGTTTAACCAGGCAAAGATATGTTACATTTGTTCATGCTGCATCTGTTAACTATGTAAAGGTGTGTTGTATTTGTGCTAATTAGATAGAATTAACCTGGTCTCAGAGAGGTGGAGAGCTTAGCATGGGATTTTTTTTTTTATCTGGGGCAGTGTAGAAAGGAGTGGCTTCGGGGCCACCAGCAAAGAAAGGAAGTTAGCCAGTTGCTTCTCTAACTCTCTGAGTCTGCAGGTTTTCACCCCAGCCTCTGAATCTTAAGTTTTATTAGAACCGATAAAGATTTAGTTAAAGCGCCTTTAGTAGCAGCAGCAGAACCATTATGTAGGGGAACAGAAATCCCCCCAGGCAGCTGGGCCACTTGGAGTTTAAAGTGCAGCCATTATAAACAAGGCGAAACAACATTTTGGTGCCCAACATGGAGCTCAATCCCATGACCCTGGGATTAAGAGTCCCATGCTCTACCAATGAACCATGCAGTACTGAAGGGAAAAATAGCAGTCCCTCTGTCCTTCCACATCCTATGAAGTAGGCCTGTTTTAAAAGTCCTGTGGTCATGTTTGCTTTGTCAGGGCTTCAGAGAAGGAAAGACAATCTAAGGCTGAAGGTGTTGCACCATTGTTACCTCCACCCTGGTATGGGCATTGGCACTTTAAGGAGGCCATGGTTGTGACCAAAATGGAGGTGACCACAGAGACACAAGTAGATTCCTGTGTCAGCCTGATAACCAGTCAGCCATCTATCAAATTCATGATGCCTGACCAATCAGTAGCCAGGCCAGCAGTCAGTGTGACTTGAAAGGATCTTGAGGTACTTATTAAAAGTCTTCTGGAAGTGGTCTGGATCATCTTATTCCACTTTGAACTTCCTAATGATCAGCTGGGGACCCATTCCCTTATTCTGGTCATTTTGCCTCTTATTTGTTAGAATAAAATAAAAAGACTGCAATGGGTACATGACAAAACTAACATTCTGCAGACACTGCCAGTCTCAGCACATTTTTAAGCTTCTTCCCCACCACCCTTAGAATATAGAGCAGTTATAAAGAAGAGCCTCAGAAAACACTCGCGATCCTGAATATAGATGACTAGAGCACCACTGCCCATCTCTGTGAGCAAAAATATGAATTATTTAAATGGAGTCCTTCCCTTGAATGACATTGGCAGTGTTGGAGCTTGTTCATGCTATAAACTGATAAAAATCCAGGAGTCAAATAAATTTGGTGTTTCAAACCCCACTGGTTGGCCTGTTGTGCACACTGGAGCTCTGACTGGTAGGCAACGCTACCTCCCCATCCCCTTTTCTAGCACCAATAACCAATAAATATGGGAGTTGTTGTTAGCACATCTGGTCTAATCCCTTCTTTTCAACCATGTCTTCCCTAAGGGGTGTTCCCTCCATCATCTCTGTCTCCTTTGAATTTAGGTATCAAGAGTTGAGGCTTCATTCTAGTTTTGTCATCCATTAACATCTGGACAGACTTCTTTTGGCCTCAGTTTCCTTTTGTGTCAAATAAGCTTTGGCAGATCATCTGCAAAGGTGGCTTCCTATAAACCTACCCATGCTGGGCATGTATCACCACTACCTCCACCACCTTGAACCTGCCCTCATGACTTGCCTCACCTATCCAGGAGGATTCAGCAGTGTAAGGAGGCTAGGTCAGACTCAGTCTAGGCCTTGAGAGAGTTGACAGCCTCTGCTTTCACTCTCTGGGAACCATACTATGTTGTGCAGAGAGTGACCCAGTAGAGGCAGGGGCCAAATGGAGGGGGACATGTAGACAGAGGGGCCACATGGGGAAGAGTCCACATGAATGGCTGCCATTTAGAAAAAGTAGGTGTGTAAAGAAGGGGACAGGCATCTGACAGCCAAGGGAAAACTTAGATTTGCCAATCAGCGATAGCCAGGCATTCTCTATCCTGACATTTTCTGAGATAAATTTTCCTCTCTGGGTTCAGTCCTAATTCCTGACACAAAGGATCTCAATCAATGAAAGCTAATGTTATTTTCCTCAATTATTAAGACTTTTGAAAACCAGAGGAAATGTTCAGTATACAAACTCATCTAAACATGTCAGTAGCTAAACAGTGGTAACTGTGTATTAGTATAACTAGGGTTTTATGCCAATGTTACTTAGAGCTGTCTGGGACTTTGTGTGTGCAACCTCTACACAGTACTGCAGGCAGGGAAGAAATGGAAAAGAAAGAGGTGAGAGGCAGGTTTTAATAAAGATGATAGGTAAAAAATGAATTATGAAGGTCAATTTACAGTGCCCCTGGTTATGGGTTGGCTAGTGATCCTCTTTTACAATAAGAAATTTGAGTAGGGGCTCAAGTAGGTTATCACATGAAAAGGCTGCATCAGGATTATTCAGAAGCTAACACACTTTCCAATACAGAGTACCTACTCTGTTTATCTAATGGAACCTTTGCAGGGAGAGAAACATCAGGAACACCAGCTACAGTGATGGAATCAACAGGCAGAGAATGCATCTCAAGACTCCTGGCTTTCCAGCCTCCATTAAGAAATCCCATGCTCTTGCTCACTTGCACCTTAGGCATCCTGAACTGAATTATGGCTGCACTGCACTGAGGACAAAATGCACATCTGCCTAGGCTCGGGCATGTGTCTGGACTCCAGGCTCATAGCAGGTGCATCAGGTCCTGTTCCCAAGCAGGAGCTCACCAAGATCAGAGGAACACCTGATAAATTGGCACCAACAAGTCTGTTTTGGCAGTTTCTCAGCATAACTGAGGTAGATAGGAAAATTAAAATGAAGAAACAAGCTATTCTTCAGTGTATATCATCAATGAGAGCCATCTGAGAGGGGTTTGGGGTCCTCTCCCTGGAAAAGCTCATACCTACCTTGCTAGATAGATTCCCATGCCTTTTTCCTTTGTCTGCCCTTGTGACCATCCTGTTTGTGATATTTAAGAAATGTCGTTAGTAACATTGTAGAGTGAAAATAATTACCACAATGTCAGCGATTTTTATAATCAAGGTTTCATGCTTTATTCAACACTCGAGGAGGTCGTTCCTAAGACTACATCTCCTCATATTTGAATTTCATTATCTTGTGAAATTCACACCACTAACCTTGTATTTTTTTTCCATTTCTTAGTAAAAGCAGTAATCCACTTTAACTTCCCCCACCTCAAAAATGCTCATATTTCTTTTTAAACTGGCTGGTGTTCAATTCTAGTTCCTCAGAAAACGTTCAGGCATAAAATGAAAACAAGCTGTTTCCATTTGTTGCACATATTAGAAAATCCATCATGAGTTATCTACCATCCTCTTTAGCAGAATTTACAGAGGTAAACTTATTTTTTGTGCTTCTTGGCCTAAAATAGCCCATGCTCTTTAGATATCTGCCAATATTCTAATTCATGTTAAGAGTGAGTATTTTAGAAGCAGCCAGCTTACCTGATCAAAGTGATGTTCACTTTTGTCACTGAGAATGTTACCTAAAATCCCCTTTTTCCTATTTTAATCATTGCAGCCCAAAGGCAGACACAGGACACAACTTCACAGTGGCTTTCAGGGAAGATTTGGGAAGTTGCTAGCTTCAGAGAGAGAGATTTGCCTACCTTAGTTTAGGAGATGTAATCCGATGATCAACCCAGAAGGGACAGCCCCCTTCTGCAAGCCAAGTGTCAGTGTTTGATGAAGTTAGAATAAGCGCTTTGGATAACTATTCGGGAACATTCTAAGCACGTCCCTTAGAAGCGGATTCAAATCTGTATGATGCTGGGTACTGTGGGAAGACAGACCCAGAGAGCAAAGAACGGTAAAACAAAGCAGCAAGCGAAACCACCCCAAACTTTCCACATATGTTTTCTCCAAACTTCAAGCTCAATGGGAATTCATCACTAGAACCTTTGCAAACAATGTGCTGGGTCAATCTCAGTATTCGTTATGTGGTTATTTGTTAATGTTTTTGTGGCCATATAAATAAAACATATATTTTTTCTCTTTTAATTAACTGTGTTGTGATTTTGGATGGCTAGTTTTGCTAGTTAACTTTCTTTAACTGGGACAAAATAGCAACAAAGCCAACATAAGAAAATGTGTTGGCTAATCTTGGCTGTCAACTTGACCACATGTGGAATCAATTAAAACCCAAGCAGCAGGACACACCTTGGTTGGATCATCCGAGGAGAGAAGACCCATCTTAAATCTTGATCATCTGAGTTTTGAAGACCCACCCAAAACCTAGGTCCAACCTTTTGGTGGCAGCCTACCTAAAAGAACATGAAAGAAGGAAACATTTGCTTTTTGCCTGCTTGTTCTCATTCTTATTGTTGAATTCATCCATGCTGCTGCTGAGGCATTCCTTCGTGGTTATTAGAGCTTACTTCTTTAGCATTCCAAAGTGTCCTGAAGACTAGTAGAGACATCTAGCCTCATGGACTGAACAACTACTAGATTCCTGGCCTTTCCATCGGGAGACAATCACTGTCGGACTAACCATTCAACAACCTGTAAGCCACTCCAATAAATCCCTTTTAATGTGTACAGGTTTGTTCTATCAGCCCTGTTCCTCTAGAGAACCATGACTACTGTAGAGATGAGTATTTATTAAATTCATTAATTAAAATATAATAAAAAGATTAATTAATACAAAATAGGTTTATTTTGGCTCCCAGTTTAAGGATGCAACCATGGTATAGGAGGCATGAGGAGAGCATGCTGGGGCTTAAAGGCAGAAGTGTGAGGAAGCAGAGAGAGGAATCCTGGTGACCATCTTACTTCTTTCTCTCATTTTCCACTTAGTTCAGCACCCAGCCCATGGGCTAGTGCTACCCACATTCAGGATTGGCCTCCTCACACACTTGTGGGACATTCTGATATACCACCATTCTATACTGTTGATTGCATTAATTAGAACTCTTTTGGATGTAAGACACAGAACTACAAATTTCAGTATCTTATGGTTTATAGAGATGCCACCAAGCCAGGTTAAAGCATGGAAAGGAAGAGGGTATTTCTGGACTGAGAAAAAGGAAAAGCAGATTCACAAATGTCCTTACCTTTTGACTCTTTGATATACAACCATTTATTTTTATTAGCTTTAACATCACCTATTGGATTACTCCCCTTAGCAGAGAAAGTTTCCTCTGGAAAATTCAGCCTTGCAGCTCAATGAGCAAAGGAAAAAGATGTCTTCTCTTCATACCATCCAGTTACAGAAATTCCAGTGAAGCTTATGATATCACTTAGACTTATTGCTGTTCATTGGCTATTCCCCCAGCCACAGCAGCACAGGATTCTAATATTAGAGTTGGCCATGAACTCAACCCTATGGCAACAGGAATTGGAAGAAAAGGAAGGACTATCTTAGACGTTGCAGCTGGGGAAATGTCCTTAATCAAGTGTCCCTTGGCTCATGTCTACTTGGCATTCACCTGTTTTCTTGAATGACTGTCCCACATATCATGTTCTTTCTGCCTGCCTTTCTGGAATTCCAGTTTAGTTGAATAAGCATTCATTCAAGCCAACTATTTCAAGTTATTGGAGAGGGAGCCTGGGAAGCTGCAGATAAATAATTCATGTGCCCTGCTCTTAAAGAGCTGTCTGCTGACTGGAAGCCACTTCCATTTGCCTCTGTGTTCCAGGACACCCCTGATTTTGTATCTAGTTACAATAGCAGCAAGGAGTGAGCTCTACAGGGCTGAACTTGTATTGATTTGCATTTTGGACAGGTATGTTAATCTAGTACTGGACCTCCTTTGTAATGCTAACACAGGCTGTTATATGGGAATAGAAAATGGGCTTTGTGTTGTGGGTCATAATGGTTACTTGTGTAAGGCTGAAAAGAATTCTGATCCTGAGGTTATGCTTGCCATTGCTGAGGGAGCTACAACTAGTCAATGAGCCCCATAAGGAAGGCAAGGAGGTGCAAGCACATATTCAACTGATGTGGAATGCCTTGGCATTCAGTGATCAACAAAGCTGTTAATTGGCATCATTGTCTGAATGTCTGTGCATTTATCATTAAGTAGAGCTGCTCACCAGGAGGTGATAGTGCACACCTTTAATCCCAGCACTCAGTAGGCAGAGGCAGGAGGATCTTTGCGAGTTTGAGGCCTACCTGGTCTACAGAGTGAGATCCAGGAAAGGCACAAAGCTACATAGAGAAACCCAGTCTCAAAAAAAAAAAAAAAAAAGGAAGAGCTGCTCTATGATAAGTCATAACCATGTGCAGAAACATGTATGCAGCTTCATATATACTTGTTTTCATATAGCCTGCAACATTAGAGACTGTAGGGTGCATTTAATGCACGACATAACCAAAGATGCACGTGCTCAGCTTGTAGCTCAGGGGAAGATCACTGGCCTCGCATTGGGTTGGCCCCCCTCCCCTAGTACCGCAGGGAAAGAAAGTGAAATAATAAAGCAGCAGAAGAAACAGCCATCTGGGATTTAATAGAAGAGTCAGTGAGTTAGGTCAAGTTCAGAGGACAGTTCACATTTAAAATCAATTTAATTACAATTGATTTGATTTGTGTGCAGGCATGTGTGTACATGTGCCACAGTGTGTGTGTGGAGGTCAGGGGACAACTTGTAGAAGTTGTGTCTCTCTTTCTACCGTGTGTGTCCTGAGGACCAAACTCAGATTATCAGGCCAACACAGGCGACATCTTGCCTGCCCCACCCACAGTTCTCCCTTTTTGTTTAGGGAAACTGTCATATGATTTCCACATGAAAATAGCTTCCAGTATCATCTAGGGGACAATAATTTTATTTTATATCATAAAAGAAAATAATACTTGCCTGAAAGCATCAGGTGTTTTAGTTTTGTTTTGTTTTCAATAATTCTCTGGATACACTTGCCTGGCCAGAGATACTTTATGAATTTGCCTTTTTTGTCAGTCTAAATAGTAACTTTTCTCCTCTTTTGGACTTAGAAAGATTCACTTGAAGAAATGATAGCAAAGAACTGTTAAGCAAACATTGATGCTCATGTTTAGTTAGGAAACATTACGGGGAGGACCAGAGCTCCCAGGAAGAGAGCTCTTCCCCTCACACAGCGAGGTCTTCCACACAGGTCTTGGGCAGCCCTCATTACCTGACAGCTGCCTTATATAAAAACCATCTTGGATTTATTTGCTTGGAGATGTTGAGAAAGCTGGGGGAGTTTTCTGGATTCCCTTGGCTATTCATGGACACATAAAAGAATAGAGAAAGTGGATGCCAAGGTGAGAAGAAAATAAAAGGGCCGCTGAGAACAGGAGAGGAAGATGTTGAGAGAACAATTTCTTCAGAATTGCTTCCTAGTTTCCAGACACTGGAGAGATGATGTCACATCTTGGAGAAAGCATCCTGCCTTCACACCAGCAGTTGCTTCTCACTGTGACACAGTTGCCATGGGGATGATGTACTAGCTTGTGCCACTTCATCTCTTTTTTTCCCCCGAGACAGGGTTTCTCTGTGTAGCTTTGTGCCTTTCCTGGAACTCACTTGGTAGCCCAGGCTGGCCTCGAACTCACAGAGATCCACCTGCCTCTCCCTCCCAAGTGCTGGGATTAAAGGCGTGCGCCGCCGCCACCCGGCCCACTTCATCTCTTACAAGGCTCTATTTTAAAGTGAGTACTTGGGATTCCAGGCCATAAATATGTATCATGCTCAATCATGAACTAACCTGAAGGTCAACTTCACAGCTGTACCTGGTCAGCCAGCAGCTTCAGAGCCCCTATCTGAAAGCAGTATGGGTCACGGACCCAGCACAAGTATGCAAAATTAGGGATAGATGTTGCTTTCCAGGCAATGTGACCTGGGGAGTAAAGGAAGAAAATGAAAAGGATTGGAAATTTCTTTGGTGATGAGCACAGTTTACTCACACTCTGCCAGGTTTCTGGGGAATATGCACTTCTTCAGCCTAATTATTTGAAAGCATCTTTTCCAAGCTTGTCAAATCCAAGACTTTTACAAACCTGTGGATATAGATAGATGATGATGATGATGATGATGATGATGATGAAGATGATAGATAGATGGATAGATAGATAGAAACATGATAGATAAATAGATAACAGGCAGATAGACACAGATGATAGATGATAGATAGATAGATAGATAGATAGATAGATAGATAGATAGATAGATGATAGATAGATAGATGATAGATAGATAGATAGATGATAGAAAATAGATATAAATCTTCAAATGCCTTGTTTGCTTGTATTCAAAAATCAGCTGCCACATAGGCTAGCTCTGGGGGCTTCAGAGTTCTTCATTTGTGTCTGTGTCTGAACACATAGAAAACACAGTTTCAAAAAGGAACTTGGAATCCAACACCTTGCTCATCCTACCTGGCTAGTTTTGGCTATAGCTCCTCTCTGCAAACTACTTTAGCCTCAGAGGTAGTGGTCATTGCTTCCAACGTGCTGAGCTGACCTGATAGTATTTCCCATCAGCTGGAAACTTCAGCTGTTTTTCACTGTCTACCCCGTCCCTATTTACCAGCCTTACTCTGCAGTGGTTACCTTGTGTCAATATTCTCTCAAAGAAGAAGGAAAAAAAAAACCCTGCTACATTCTGTCATTTACTTTTTTAAAGAACATTGTATGTAGATCAGATGCTAATAATCCTAATATAGTTTTCCTGTTTCATTTTTATCTTTTATTACACATATTTATGAGACATAGTGTGATAATTCAAGACCTGTAAACAACATGAGATTATTTACTCAGGATAATTAACATTTCCATTGTGTGGAGCATCATTGCACTGTTGTCTCCTAGTTCTTCATAAAGTATACAGGAAATGGCTGCAAACCGTAATGGTCTGTGCTTAGGGCTTGGGAACAGAGGGTGCTGTTTCTGCAAACTGTGATGACGCAGGAATTCCGAAGGCAGCAGTGACCTACTGTAATCCCATGTGCAGGCCTTCCCAGGGCCCTTTCTGCCCTGTGATAGCAGTGCCATGCATGCTTCGTGGCAACAGTCTTGGCCATGGACTTGCTCTGGCTGAGACAAGATAGCAGAGTGATGTGCCATTTACAATGAATCCGAACAGTTTTGGGATTTCTATCCTCTTCCCTCTTCTCTAACTCCTGCCTTGCCCCAAATACTGCCTTCTCTCTCAACCAAGGTACCAGAAAGGTAACAACTTAAGTAGAGTTCAACTCACCCCCAACTTACATTCAAAGATTTTCAGTGTTCTAAATATGCCCTGTGTGACCGTGGCCGTGGTCTCTATTTTCAAGGCAGTGTTGGCCTCTTTTCTCAAATAAGAGAATGTCCCAACTACTCTTTGAAGCAGTCAAGGAACTATTACATTAATGGTTACAATAAAGCAATACATTCCATTTTATATTTTAAAACACATAGTAAATCTATTCAACAAACAAAATTGTATTGTGTACTCCGTTAGGAAGACAGTTGTTTTTTCCCACTCCTTGACCTGGGACACGGGAGGCGCAGTGTCAGCTGAGGTGTCTCTTTTTCAGAGACCATAGCACATCCTTTCCACATGGGAGCCTGTTACATTCTGTTGGGGTTGGAGTGTTTGAAGCCTGGTCCGCTCCCAACTCTTCATGCCTCCCTGGCGGAGGGCCCAGCCATGTGAATAGAAATAGTCTTGGCTTCTCTAGATCCACATATCTCCAGGAGTGGGGAAAATTCTGCTATGCAATGTAAGAAATTACCACATAGAATTAACGTATAAACTTAATAACTGGTATTACTCTAACAAAGGGATCTCATTTTTAGTGTGGGATCCACCCAGGGCATATCAGTACAGGTGACTGGCCATGCCCAGGGTCTGACAATTGTCTGCGGGTGATACAGAGCCCACTCTGTGAGCATCACTGGATGAGCCTTTCCCTGGCACATATGTTTCTGCAAATTCATGACAGGTATAATTATTTCATTAATCATCTGGCTTTCTCTTGCTTAGTCAAATAACTCATTTTAGTTGGAATTCAAAAGCAAATCTATTTGATGTGTAATATACACATGAAGCAATATGAGTTCTTTAACAGTTTGTTAATGCTCATCATGTTCTTTTCTCGGTTATTTCTTCCCTTATTTTTCTTAATTAATATGACAAAATGTCCCTCTTCCTTCTTCTTTACTCTTTGAAGCTCTGACAACCTAACTCAGGTCTGCAAATGTGCTCCATAAGCATCTTGCCATTGGGCAACACCCTCAGCTTCTTAAATACGTGTTTTCAACTGATCAGAAAATTAAGAGCAATGAATATATTCCTGCCTTCTCCTACATCGTTGCTCAGGAAGTATTTAGACAATGCAAGCTAAGAATTAGTTTCCTCTTCTTGCTGTGCCATTGTCTATGTCAAAGAAATACAAAGCTAAGAGACAGCCTGTTTAAAAAAAACTGTTTAGAATGAGCCATCAAGCTTTCTCCCTCCCTCCCTCCCTTCTCCTCTCCCTCCCTCCCCCATCTCTCTTTTACACACACACACACACACACACACACACACACACACACACACACACACGCATACACAGAGAGGGGGAAAAGAGGGAGGAGAGAGAGTTGAGTTTTATGTCTTCCATGCAAAGTTAAAGTTTGAGGCTTGTATCTACATTGCTTGTAAACTCTTTTCTTTGAGTGATAGTTTCTCTTTATCAGTCATTGCCGAGTTTGTTCAGTTTGTTAAGAACATTCTCAGGACATAAATTGAACTGTAGTGATATAGTCGAGTCTCAGAATCTCAGGAATAAATAACTTGTTTTTCTTACATTAAATCTGAAAAAATGGATTGTCAAATTGCCATGATCTATTTTCTCACAGATTTTTTTCTTCTTCTCCAAAGAGCAGGGTTTTGTCTTTGAAATATTAGAGGATTTGAGAGACATAATTTCACTACTTTATTGTTGAAAGTCTTGAAATATTCATAATTTCTCTCCAGTGATAAACAATGAATTACAGCTCTAGTTCTGAAGAAAGCTTGAGCAAAAATAAGACATTTGAAAACTTCTTTAATTTCATTCTCAACTTCTTCAGAAAAGCAAATGTGGTAAAGGATACTTGTATGGTGTAGACATTTTAATCTAGAAACTACCGACATGGGCATTTGAGGTAACATGTGCACTTTTTTTCTAATGTTGGATAAGCCCTGGATCTCTTAATGACACATAGGCAATAGTGAGTGAGGATGGCTGGTGGCACTGTTGACAGCTGCCATAGTTATTTACATATTGCAGTCTATGCTTGCCTATCACTTTGTCTGAGTTTTGCAAATGTAGTGTAATGGTGTGAGGAATTGACAGTGGTGAAGACATGTTCATGACAGAGAAAAAGAAAACGTCTTTAAAAGTGTCATTGCGTGCTAAAGTCCAAATCGTGTATTGCCACCAAAGGTCACACAGAAGCCCAGGGTTTGGAGCCACAACCTGAGGCCTTGGTGGTGTCCAGGGGCCATGCCACCACCAGAACCATCCCTACTTGAGTGGCCATTGCTTCTATCCAGAGCCAGGATGTCATCTGGACCCAAGCTACTAGAGAGGGCCATGTCTGGGTTCATGGTCCAGCTACAGCTCTGGTTTGTGTTGATGTCTGTGGCTCATGCCACTTTAAGGGGCCACAGGAACCATGCATGATGGAATCAGAGGGCCATGCTGAGCCATCCTCACACATTGTACAGTTTTGTCTTCTTTGTCAAAAATTAGGTGCTCACACATGTTCGGATTAATGTCAGGGTCTTCAATTCGTTTCCATTGGTCCACATGTTGGTTTTTATGCCAATACCAACCTGTTTTTATTACTGTAGCTCTTTAGTAGAGCTTGAAGTCAGGGATCATGATACTTCCAGAGGTTGTTTTATTGTACAGGATTCTTTTGGATATCTGGGGGTCTTGGCTTGTCAAACCTGATGTATCTTAATCTGTAACAAATCCATAGCCTCTTGCTTTCTGTGGAAACAAAAGCAGAGTCTCCTTTCCAAAGCAACACATCCTTATATCCAAATTTTAAAGTCAAGGAATCTTTAAAATATACATATTGGTTTAACTCAACATCTTTTACGATCAAATGTTTTTCTGCAGTTAAAAATCCCAAAGACAATACAATCCAGATTCTCTGTGTAATATTCATCTTTACATGGATTATTTTTTATATTAATTTTACTGTCTCTTTAAGGACTTTATTTTTTAAAACTATGTATTTGTTTATATAACTGTATATATCACCTTTTTTTCTCTTTCAAGCCTATGTATATTTTACACACACTGTAAACTATTACATCTGAATCTGTCTTATTGTGAATCTATTGCTTTAAAGTGCAGCATTTGTAAGACTGAAATGGTGCTATGGCTGCTGGCTCTGCCCACCTCAGCTTTACAACATGGCAGTGGTACATTTTCTGCCAGCTCTGGGAGCTATCATGGGTCTATGCTTTTATCCAAGCAGCGTGTAGCCCAGAAACCTGTTTTTGTTTTGTACTAGCAAAGGCTAAATCCACCATGCAGCTCAATGTGCCACTTGCAGAGGACTCATTCTCGCCACACTGCAGGTTGAGCGTGCACGCCAGGAACCCACAAGTAGCTCAAACTGGCAAGGTGCCGCTCATTTGAGATAGACAATTAGGAAGCTGTTTTTAGCTTCGTTTTAGATCTTTTCTCAGGTTTTAGGTGGAAACTTTTGCCAACTCGTTGGGCGCCATTTGTAGCTAGAGTTTTTCTGCCTTGCCCACAGTCAGGACAAATCTTTGTAACCCGCCAGTCCCACAGCCGCTCAAATCCAACCAAGTAAACACAGAGACTTATATTGCATACAAACTGTATGGCCGTGGCAGGCTTCTTACTATCTGTTCTTATAGCTTAAATTAATCCATTTCCATAAATCTATACCTTGCCATGTGGCTCGTGGCTTACCGGCATCTTCACATGCTGCTTGTCATGGCAGCGGCTGGCAGTTACTCCTTCTGCCTTCCTGTTCTTTCTTTTGTCCCCTCTGTTAGTCCCGCCTATACCTCCTGCCTAGCCACTGGACAATTAGTGTTTTATTTATTGACCAATCAGAGCAACACATTTGCCATACAGAACATCCCACAGCACCTATTATTCTTAGGTTTGGTCTTTTCATGGTGTCCCAGATTTCCTGGACATTTTGTATTATGACTTTTTTGGCTTTGGTGTTTTCTTTGACTGATGAATCTATTTCCTCTATTATATCCTCTACACCAGAGATTCTCTCCCCTATCTCTTATATTCTGTTGGTTATGCATGCATCTGTGTTTCCTGTTCATATACTCCGATTTTCTATTTCTAGCATTGCTTCTGTTTGTGTCTTCATTGTTTCTATTTCCCTTTTCACGTCTTGAGCCATTGCCCTCACATTTTTAATTTCTTTTTCATGGTTTTCTTGGCTTTCTTTAAGGAATTTATTGATTTCTTTTATTTTTATGTGTTTTTCCTCTATTTCTTTATTGATTTCTTCCAATTTTTTGTTTGTCTTTTCCTCAATTTAATTTTTTATTTTTTTCTTGAAAGGCCCCTAGCATCTTCTTAAGGTCGCTTTCTTCTCAGTCTTCTACATTGTGATGTTCAGGTCTTGCTGTTGGAGGAGGGCTAGGTTTTGGTGATGTCATATTGCTCTTCATGTTGTTGTATGTATTTTTGCCTTGACGTCTGTCCATCTCCTCATCTAATAGGTATAAGTGGTGCTTGTGTCTGAGCGAGTTGCTGTTGTCCACTCTGTGCTTATTGTGTCTGTTGTAGGACCCTCTGGGTCCAATCTTAGCTCTTGGTCTAGTTGGAGCAGGCAGATTCTGTGTCTCAGGAAGCTGCTCTTGAGTCAACCCAAACTAATTGATTCTGTGACTCATGGAGCGAATCTTGGTGTTATCGGGGCTCTTGGTCCAGTCAGAGCTGACAGATTCTGTGTCTTAGGAAGCCTCTCTTTGTCCAATGAGAGTTGGCAGATTCTAGGTCTCAGAAAGCCACTCTTGGTCTAATGAGGGCTGGCAGATTCCCTGTCTCAGGAGGTTACTCGTTGTCCAATGAGAGCTGGTGTTTTGGTTTTCTTGACTTAGGAAGTTGCTGGGGTCTCAGGTGGATTGGTATTGGGGCAAGACATGTAGATTGCAGATTCCAGTGGAGGGTTTTGTTGAGGAGGGCTTTCCTGCAGGAGTTTTGCCTGCTGGCTGGCAACTGGGACAGAGTTGGGTGGGGGTTTGGGGGCACTGGTTTTGTCCCAGGGATGGGTCCTAGGGGCAGGACTCTCTTTCTGTGAGAAGACTCACTCACCTCTTGATCCAACAAGAGCTGGCAGTTTGTTTTCAGTGCCTCAGGAAGTTGCTGGTGTCTCAGGTGGATGGGTATTGAGGCAGGGGGTGTAGACTGCAAAGTCCAATGGGGGGTTTAGTGATAGGGGGCCTTCTCACAGGAGGTTTGCCTGCTGCTGGCAACTGGGACAGAGTTTAGTCCCATCAGAAACTCTTAAACATTTTTTGTCTCTAAAAATCATATGATTTTTAATCTTTCTCAGGCACTATGGAAAGTTAAGTGCCATGTTTGTATGCCAAGATGTTGTTTTCTTTTACTCTCACCCCACATTGGGTGCCATATGATGTTGGTTTTTTATCCTTTTGGGGGGTCTACCACCAAGCTACACATAAATTACATATGGAAACTTATTCTTAATTATAAATGCCTGGCCCTAGCTTGTTGTATTTCTAGCCAAATTTTCTTTACATTAAATTATCCTATCTACCTTTTGACTCTGGGCTTTCCCCTTTCTCTTACTTCTGTAAATCTTACTCTTACTCCATGGCTTCCTGTGTAGCTTCATGACTGGCCCCTGATGTCTTCCTTCTTCTCTGGCTACTTTTTCTTTCTCCCAGTATATTCTCTCTGCCTGGCAACCTTGCCTATCTTTTCTCCTGCCTTGCTATTGGCCATTCAGTTCTTTAGAGTTAAACAAATGCAACATAAACAAAAGTAACACATGTCAAAATAATATTCTACAGCAGAGTGTGAACTGGAGAGGTGGGCACCAGTTCTCAGTCCCTCAGTTAGTGATTTTGAGAGTATTCCAAGCTTGCTTCTTATCTCTCGTGCAATCTGTCCAAGGACCCAGATGCTATTATATAATTTTTCCTGTTCAGTGTCTACATCTCTGCTCAACAGTTCCACAAGCTCCTTATCTATTCATAATGACTTTCTCTTTTCTTAATATTACTACCTATTAATTGACATTTTAATTTTTCAGCAGGGCTTTGGGATATATGACAAGGAACTCATGTGCTTCGTCACTTAGATCCAAGGGTTCTAGAATGTTCTTCAGTCTACAGCTAATGTATCTGCATATGGGTGTGAGTGCAGAAAGTGTTCAGCAGGGAACTGGATGCTTTTGTCCTTTACTTTGGCGCACATAACCTCAGTGTCTAATTTTCTTGGAGTCTTAAACTTTATTGTTATCTAGTTTGTTGG
The DNA here is from genome assembly GCF_049852395.1 of Peromyscus maniculatus bairdii. Taxonomy (NCBI): domain Eukaryota; kingdom Metazoa; phylum Chordata; class Mammalia; order Rodentia; family Cricetidae; genus Peromyscus; species Peromyscus maniculatus. The sequence continues at coordinate 23,758,279 of NC_134860.1, read as the reverse complement.
TCAACCAATCCTGCATGTGAAAACTGGAAGGAATACATGGCCATAATATATGAAATACACTAGAGAAACATCCTGGGATATTGGTGGGGTCTCAGAGTGAGGAAGCAGTGGTTTAGACAGGGAATAGAGGTCAATGTTGAGGTCACCCATTATGGAATTAGGACACTGCAGCAGATTTAATGAGATTTTTCCTTCTATCTCCAAAAAATATAGAATTATATTACTGTACAAAGCAGGATAAATGTACATCAGTTTATCCCTAACCATGTCAAACACAAGGGCTCATCCAATGTACCCCATGAGAAGCAATCCCCCTTTTCTTATGTAAATTTTCCTGTTCAAGCTACCAGGAACCATTACAGCCATTCCACTTGCTGTAATATCGACAAAGGTCTATGGAGTCGAGTATCTACATTAGACAACTCCCAGACTGAATCTAAAGGTGGTCCTGGCAGCCCCATAGAGGGGGTTCAGGGTAAAGGGAGATTTGGACTGTGGAGGGAAAGCAGCAGCCTTCACACATAATCAGCATTTGTATTAAAGGCAGTGATTGAATGGGTAAGAGGCATGTGTAGGAGATGTGTATGCTTCTTTTGTATGGAGACCTGGGCATGACTGAAAACAAATGGGAGAACAAAGACATTGCTGGAGAAGCATGGGTTAGAATGAAGCCTGACCCTTAAGCATGCATTCTGGGCAGCTCCAATCACCAAAAGAAAGCACCAGGCTGAAAGCTCAAGTGCAGCTTTGTCTATGGAGGTGTGATGAAGAAACAACCATATTGGCTAGTTTGTCTTCTGTGTGAAGAGTGACATCACTCAGAAACAATGTGAAGATACATCCAAGGGGAACATCTTCATGCTTCCTGCAGAAACTTAGGCCTAGGGCAGCCCAATCTGGCACCACTTGTATAATAAAGATCTTGTTGTAGGGTCATCTGCTGTGGGAGCCCACAGAAATTTCCTAGTAAAATCTGAGCTTGCTTTACCCAGCAGGGCCATATAAGGGGATGGATTGATCATGTGCATGGTTTCCAGCTATTTGGAAGGGTCTGCACTTGGCTGTGTTCAGAGGAGGTCTTTTGTTCCACCCCTTGGTGTTCCTTTAAAAAGCCCTTTACAAGAGACAGAAGGAGCTGGTGGATAAGAATCTAGGCCTTCCTGAGGCTATCCTGTGTTTCCATCTGTCTCTCTCCCCTCTATATTTCTATCTAAATCCATTATCCCTCACTCCTCAAGAGTACCCTGGGGAAAAAAGATGTGGGCGGGTCTCCCACAATCTGCTCAGTTTAGGAACTGCAGGTAGCTCTGTCTAGGCTTGTTCCATGACTCTTCTGGGGTTGTGGAAACAGGAATGAAAATCTGACCTGTGGTTACTGATGCAATGGCTTGGTAAATGATTGAATTAGTTCTTGAATTTCATATGTTAGGAAATACAAAGAGACAGTGAAAGCATGAACAATGGCCATCAAGATGAAAAGAACAAAAGGGCCCAGGAAAACAAAATGCCCTTCAACAAGGTTCTGTAAGACCAGGCTATTTACTAATAGTGTTAAATCAAATGTAGGCCAAGATGTGGGGCTTCTGCCCCAAGTCAACCACCTCTCTGGGTAGACTCAACACTCCACGAGTGACTGCTTTTATCCACAGGGATTTTTCAAGTTGACATTTTTCACTATTGACCAAAGATGAGACAAATGAATCTGTTTTCAAAAGATCCTTCCAGTCTATAGCTAAGCCTTACATTTTGTCACATTTAAATCATGAAAAGGACTGGTAACACCAATGACTCTCTGGGATATTTTCATGAAGGTGTTCAGAGCAGCCTTCTCAGGATGAGAAGTGCTGTTGGAAATCACATACTTGGCAAACACAGCAAGTATGTTCCTCACATCCACTTCATCGGTGTAGGTTTTAGTTTGGGGATTTCTCAACTATTAATTATTTGATAGTATCTATGATTGCCATTTATTGTGCATCAAGTGAAAATTTTTTATCATTTCTTGTGCTGATAGAGCTGCTTGCTTGTGTGAGGCTTACAGCTCTTCATGAAGAATCATGTTGTAACATGTGGATACTTACTGCTATACCTAGCCTAAAAGCCAGAATTAGATGATGGGGGTGATATCAGCTGATGTTCTGGGTAAATAATAAAATATTAAACTTTGTAGCATTTCTCTAGTTGGAGATAAATTGATAGAAATAGGTGGGATATTATGTAATAGTAAAATACATTGCTATGAGCAGAAGATGGGTGAGACTAGCCACTAATAAGGGAGGTTGATGAGTTTCATTCCCAGCCTGTGCTCCCATAGGGCATCCTTCTGGAGAGGCTATCAGCTTTCTTCTTGAGAAGTAGAGAAGGAAAATGGATTGAGTAGGGGATATGTCTGACAAAAAAGAATTGTGTAAATGCACATTTACATGTTTTGCAGAATTTCAGCCTATGAAAGTAGCACAATCCTAGGATTTTCTTTGTGTGTGTGTGTGTGTGTGTGTGTGTGTGTGTGTGTGTGTGTGTGTATGTGCACGCGCGCACACACATGAACATACACAGGGGTGCAAAGGATTAAACCCAAAACCTTTCACACACTAGGAAAGCTCATTTCATCTGTGACCTCAGAGCATCCTCTCAAGTGACAGTCTCCTGAAACTTTTAGTTAGGAATATGTTACCTACACAAATTGAAGCAAAGACATTTGATATTTATTGCTTAAGAAGTGGCCCTCAAAATGGGTGATTAAAAATTTAAAAAGATTATTAAAGTCAATAATTTCTGGGATTAAAATCCAGAGTGAGGTCATGTCATCCTGAGCATAGCCAGGGAGCTGAAATAAACAACAGAAAAAGTAAAACAACTACAAGACCATGAAGCAAAAAGAAACCCAAAAGTTCATCCACTCTAACCTAGTATTACGCAGATTTGATAAAATGAAAACAGTGAGGATTGATAGCATTGGGTTTGTGGGCACTGGGACAAGGTAACAGGAATGGAGGATGTTTGGAGCATTAAAGACCATGAGTACTTGGGAACTCCTTGCCCATTCAGAGATATTAGGAGAAGATTCAGTTTGCAGATATAACAGAGATGGGATTGTGATGGGAAAGTACAGAGAGATATGGGTATCAAGGAACACTGGGTATCAAGGAACAAAGCAAATCAATTTAGGAAGTATGGTTTCTAACCCCAGCATCCTCTAATAAGAAATTGTCTCTAAAGGATCATGAATATCTCCTCTAAGGATCAGGGGGTGTGCAAAATATCCACTCACTCCCACAAAATCAGCTTCCCCAGCCAACACTGCAATGCTTTCTTGAATCTCTACCTTACCTGCATCCATCATCACTCATAGCAAGTGAAACCACTTTGATGTTATTCATTCCACATAATTCATTATGTAAATTAAATTTTATATTATATACTTATAGAGTATATATCTCTTGAATGTCTTAGACAGGCAAAAATACAAACCTTAATTGCCAAAGACCTTGTTAGTGAAACTTGTTTTAACTAATTATGGAGATGGAAATGAAATTATCATTTCAGTACATTTTTTTTCAAGATAGAGTTTCTCTATATAGCCCTGGCTGTTCTGGAACTCTCTCCTTAGACCAGGCTAACCTCAAACTCATAGAAATCCACATGCCTCTGCCTCCCAAATGCTGGAATTAAAGGCATGTTTGTTTAGCACTGAATTCTGCAAGTTACCTTTAGTTATTTGAGATGATTCAGGGTAGAAATAAGAAAATGTCCAGCCAAACTGCTAGAACAAGCACAAAGAAAAATCAGCAAGGAAATGGAGAATTGAATAACCTTGAGCTGCACTGAACCTATGACCATAGAGAACACTGCAGAAGGTCTGCACAGCACACCTATATATGAGTTTCTCAACTGTTTTTACATCTTGAACATGCAGAAAATCATGGTCATTATCTGATATTCACTATTAAGCCAGAAAGAATTGAGGGATATTGATATGGAGCTTGGTAAAAAAAATTCATCATCATTTTCAGGTTGTGGAAGAAAGATGAATGATTAGAAAATCTGAGCACTGGACATTGTAGTTACTAGAAATCTTAAGTAAAACTTTGAAATTAAACATTTATTGCAATGGAAACTTCACAGCATGTCTATACCAGCTCTTTGGGATTTCTGAAACAAAATACTAGACAATGGATGACCTAAAAGAATATATTTTCATTTTGTTCTAGAAGCTAAGTCTAATAACAATGTAGCAGCAATGTACCAGGACATTCCTTGGCTTGTGGGACATCACTGGACACATGCTATCATCCCTGTGTTTCTGTTTCTCCAAATCTCTCTCTGCATAGAAGGCCACCACTTGTTGGATTTGGGCATTCTATTTCAGGATGACCCAATCCTAAATTTATGTGCAAAGATGCTGTTCCCAAACAAGGCTACCTTCATACATTCTCAGGGTAAAGACTTGAACACATCAACTGAAGGAAAAAAATTTAATCCACAGTACCATTTATTTGTATTTGTTAGAATTTTTTACATCAAATTTCATGGTACAGAGAATTAACATGCAGGTTTTTAATCAAGATTTTTATTTATTATTAATCTTGTTAAATTCTTGGAGTCATGATGAGAAAATTAATGTATATGAGTAAATAGTATAAAAATTAAAATATGTTCAACCATTCAAAGTTGGCAATAAATGGCATTATATTAAAATAACCAAGCAACTCTTCATTCCTTTCATTCAAAATATGATTTTTGTAGTAAAACAAATGGCTTTAAACTCTGATAGGAAATATCTGTACTGAACATTTGAAAATATTCAGGCTGTAAGTGCAACATAGTGAACACAGTCATATGGAAGAGAACTTGAACTTGGATATCATTTAGTATCCACTATGAAAAACTGACACAAGAATCATGGGCAGGTGTAGTTCTGGGGCCCAGAGCTGTGCTCATCTGAAGTCTTTCCCCAAGCTCTGTAGCTCACAGGCTCACATCTTTTCCTGGCTTTTGAATGACAGCTGTTATCATACACCTGAGTCCATTACACAGCAGCCCAGTCCATATACAAGGACAGCATGTGCTTTGCTAATACTAGGTCATCCCTTGGTGTCATTCATCTTCTGAGGTTCAAACAACAGGATCTTAAAATGATGCATTGTATTCACACTGCATACAAATCTGTGGGCTTTGCCTGCAGATACCACTTAGGCTCCCAAGTGATTCTTGGGATCTGACACAATCATAATATTTGTTACCTCTTTGTTGCTATAAAAATACAGAAGCAATTTTAGGGGGAGGGTTGATTTTGGCTTACAATTTGAGAGGACGGTCATCATGGTGGAGAAGAAATGACAGCAGGAATGGGCTGTAGTTGATCAGTGTTAATAATAAGCAGAGGGATGGGTGCTGCAGTTCAGTGGTTTTTCTGTTTTTGAACAGTCCATGGGATGGTACTATTGACAGCTAAAGTGGGGTTTCACACCTTATTTAACCTAGTCTATATATCCCTTACAGGCCTGCCCAGAGTGTCTTGTAGATGGTTCTAGAATCTGTCAAGTGGACAATCAATATTAACCATCATGGTCAGTCCAAGGCCATACTTGGATGTTCCTGGGACTGACACACATAACTCTTAGTCCTACACCAAGAATCTGGCTTGGCATAGCTGAGAAGCCCCATTCTAGATAATGTATGTGAATAGGCAACATCTCAGGTTTGTACCAATCCTGTCTTCATGTTGATATGCAAATAAGAATTAATATTTTCTGCTTGACATTTTGTCATGAGCCACAAAAAAATACAATAGATGGCAATTAATAATTCAGGTGTCAACCCACCAGATGAACAACTCCCTGATGGAGGAACCCCATCAAGCAAGGCTTACTGGACCACGGACTCTAAAAACTGGTTGTTTCTGTCTGTAATTCTTCTCATATGTTGCCACAGTTCCTCCCTAAAAAGAACAGCTATGGGGGTCTTTTGTAATCTTGGGGTACATATATCTGTGGATGATCAGAATGGTGATTTCCTCTTAAGTTGTACAATTTTGATGAATAGAAAGAATACTGGTATATTTTTCATTGCTCAGACTGACATAGGAAAAGAACAATATCCTCAGTAACAAAGACAGCTTTTTACACAATTAGGTGGATTAAGACCTCAAAACAAATTCAAAGCAGGCTAGTTGCCCCTGTGAATGAATTCATAAGACAGACTTTCAAAGAGAATTCACAAGGACAAGTTCCCAGGTATCTATTTGTGGAGCCAAGGTCAGGCATGAAGCAACTTTAGTAGACATAATTCTCTCAGCTATGGACTCTCTGCATGTACTCCTAACCACACTTTTATGATACAAGGCTCAAGGTTCAGCCTACTAACTGTTTATTGTTTTGGTCCTGAATTTTAATGTCAATTTCCATCAGGAAACATTGGACACTGGGTGCCTATGTGCCTCCTGACTTTGCTTTATAGTGTAGTTGACAGCCAAGCATTGCCATGGTTTGGTTACTCATTCACTGGCTGGTCAATGTGATATCCCTAGCCTGAGAGAAATTGTGTGGTTTCTCATGGCTCTGTTTCTTATTGTTTACTCAAATAATGCAATGTGACTCTGAAAATGTAATTCATATAATGTTCAGAGTTTGTTCTGGAGGAGGGAGTGATGTAGAAGAGAGATGTAGCTGTGTGAAGAAATATAACAGAGTAGAGAGAAGAAGTGTGTGTAGAAGAGAGCTGTGTAGAAGAAGGAATTGTAACTGTAAGGAGATATAGCAGAGGGTATAGAGATGTGTGGCTGTGTAGAGATGTGTAGGAGAGGGATGTGAGGAGAGAGCTGTGTAGCTGTATTGAAAAGTGTGGCTGTGGAGTAGGGATGTAACTGTGTGTAGACAGAGAGATTTTCAGAGAATATTTTTTTAAGATGAAGTAAAAGAGAAAGTTACCATCAGAATGTGCGTGTTTCCTTTTTTAATATCCTCAGAAAGAAAAAGTATAGTCCTCACTGCATTCATGGATTTTTCATTTTTTGCATATCTTGGGTGCTGCCTGGAGGCTGGCCCTTCTGGCAGTGATAACATTTAGATTATCTCATATGACAGCTTAGTCATGTGATGCAAGAATCCAGAGAATGGTAGACACATTGGGTACAGTCAATATTTTGATTCCCAACCCCCCATTTCCAAGCACACATCATACTTTTTTTTTTTGCAGCACTATTCAAATGAACTACTAGCACATCCTTGATCCAACATGTATTCAACAGCCTCAGAAGACCTTGCTGAGTAGCAGTCCACTTGAGAACACAATTCTCTAGGGTTAAACTGCCAAAGAAGAGGATGGACTGCTTCAGTTTTCATTTCATTTCTTCTAGACATGTGAAGCTGAGTTTGATAGCCCACAGAGAGTCTGTTCTCCAGGGCAGTGCTGCAGATGATGTTTATACTTCAGTGAAAATGAGCACTTGCTACGGCAGCCTAGGTTCTCCAGCTCCTAAGGAGGCTACTCCATTTTTGCCTTTCATTTTGCCCTTTTTGAAGCAAATGAGAATTTAGTAGTCTGTTGTCTGAATATTTTAGACTCACTCTTGATTTTATTTGGCACACTAGGAAAGAGTCACCACTACATAAACTGCTGGTAGAGGCACATGAATCTTTTCATCTAGAAGATGGAATTTCTTAGAAAATCAATTTAAATAATCCAGCTTCTTCTCCATAAAGGCTTCACAGAAATATGAAAGTCCTTCAGTACTGATGCCTGCTGTTTCTCTTTCCTCTGTCTTATTCTGAATGGAATAGTCGTGTATCTGCCTTGAAACCATATGGCATCTCCGACTGCCCATCCATTATGCCCTGCCCTTAACTCAAGCTGCCACACTTCACCTGCCCTGATACAGAACCTCGTGCCTGGGCTACTGCCCTCACATTTGCTTGTCTCACTCTTTCTATCTTGTAACCAGATGAACTATCTAAAGTTCGAGCCTTACATGTGCTGTATATGGCTATATGTATGGTAAGCTGTAGGGAGTGGAAGAATTGCAAAGTTAAGTCCTGAGTCAATGTGTATTGTTGACATGGGCATGACCATGTTGAAGAGACCAAGTCCTTGGAGTCATGTGAAATGGGCAAAAATGTTTCTCCACATGGATCAGGTTCAGGAGAGTGACAACATTTTCTTTGGGGTCTGAGTATGAGTATTTACTGATTGGTTATTGTGCACCAACACTAGGCAATTGTAGCTTCCTCCTCCCAGCGGTTTATAGCCTGCTCACTTACAGGGACCTCCTTTTGTCTTGACTAACAAGTTTTGGGATGCTGGCTATAGCAGGCATCCTCTATCAGAGTTATCACACCTCAGCCTGATCTCAGTTTTTCTGTTTGTGTGTCTGTGTGTCTTTCCTTTCTTCATTCCCTAGGTGTCCCTAGGTGGAGTTCCAGGGCCCAAGCTGTGTGGGTCACAGTGCCAGCAATAAATGAAAAAGGCAAGCTAGTAGTGGTTTGGAACTAATAGAATATCAAGGCAAAAATTAATAAAGATCCTTACTTTACATCAATTCAGACTCATTCATGAGTTAAATAAGAAAAATAAAACAATGAAACATTTAGAATATGAATAATTTCCCTATCTTTTTTTAGTTTCCCTATCTTGACATAAACAAGTTTCTTAAGTGACAGAAAGAATGCCACTAATTATGAGAATCGATTGCTATGTTGTTTCATATTAAAATTATTAACTTGACTTATCACAGTAATCCCTTTAATATAAAAGAGCAAAGTTTAGCATAAAAAGATACTTTTAATACACATATCTAATAGAGGACTTGCTGTTAGAATATCTAAAAGTTTTTACAAATCAATTAAGCATAGACATAAACCTAATGAAAATAAAGAGATTTCCAAAGTCTTATCATGAAAGATTCTCCATATAGCCAACAGGTGTCTATATGATAGTGAATCATGTAACTGATTGTTAGGAAATTACAAGTTAAATCACAGTCTCAGAACACACCCACACACATACTTACAAGGAGAGTGCTACTGAAAGCAGAGCAGAGCTTCTATTTCCATTATTTGTGGTATTCTATATTAGTACAGCCTTTTGAACAACTGGTTGGTAGTAAATATTAAGCTAAACACTTTTTATATATTATATTATCCAGCAATCAGATTTATGAGGTGTATCCCCCAATAAGCCTGCATACAATGTATATGTCTTCACTAAATGACATAAACAATAATCATGACAGTACTATTTTTTTGTATTACCCCAAAGTTTGTAGGATCAAATGGATGATCTCAATAGCTTTTATTCATAAAATGTATATATAGTCTGTAATTTATTCCTATCAGGGTCCATAGATACAGCAAAAGGAAATGGATAGACTCCTCTTACAAGCAAACACATGAATGGAGACAAAAGTTGAAAAACTGAAGTCAGACAGAGTGTACCTTATAGAGAGTTGAGAGTGGGCAAAATTGCTCTCTGATGTTTTATATCTGGATAGGAGTTTTTTTTTATTTTTTTTAACATTTATTTATTTATTATGTATACAGTGTTCTGCCTACATGCATGCCTGCAGGCCAGAAGAGGGCACCAGATCTCATTACGGAAGATTGTGAGCCACCATGTGGTTGCTGGGAATTGAACTCAGGACCTCTGGAAGAACAGCCAGTGCTCTTAACCTCTGAGCCATCTCTCCAGCCCCCTGGATAGTAATTTTATTAGTCAGATAGCAGTTTCTGGAAGAATGGTGGTAAGGCTTGGAACACTGGCAAGAAATTTGGTGCTGCATACACTTTGAAGAAGTGGGGGAGGTGAGCTACCACTGCAGGAGAGGTGACACCTAACCCCACGATGACAACCCAAAGGCATCTACAAAACCATGAACCTGGGCATGGAATGGGGTCCTGGGGAAGAATATCATAAGCCAGAGAGCAGATGATCCCAGTGCCAAAAAGTAGTCTAGAGCCAGGTGTCAGTCACCTCCCCACCCATTCTTGGTCAGAAGTATCTGGAGACTCCTAAAATAATACAGGGTAATGTTATTGATCTTGATTGTCTACCAAAGCTTGATGGTAATTCCTATTGCTGAAGACACCACACAGTCGGTCACAGGATTTGGAAAAGTCAAGTTAGTACAAGCGGAGAAGCTTCCTTCCTGCTAGCTAGCTCTCATAGTACTGGAAGGTGCTCTGTTGGTTGCTGGGGTTGGAAGAGTGAACAGTCTAATCCAGTCATGAACCCCGTGAACTGTAATAGGGACCAGCATGGCAAGACAGGTGCATGGATAGAATAGTGGCTCATAGGTTATGTGAGTAATCTCTTTGTGTTTCTTTATTGTATTTAAAGCCTGCTTCACAGGAGGAAATGCATGCCTTGTGCTTCAAGTCTGGCCAAAAAACCATGTTTGGGAAGCTCACAGACTTTAGGGGTGAACCTACTATTATTCTGCTAAACGGACAGCACATCAAACTGTCCTCTAAATTCCTGTCTATATACCCATAGAAATGAAGCTCTCAAACTGTATCAGACAGGCTTCTTTATACAATTGGTGGCCATTAATGAAAAAACTCCCAACAGGTCAAAGTGCAGAGAGTAAGTGACTGTGGAGCGCTCAGGAACAGACAGGATGTCTATCTCTCCCCCTCAACGCTTGGGGACTATGGTAGAAGATGAAGCAGAAATATCATAAGAGCCAGATGTTGGAGAGGACTAGAGCAAAGCAATGCCTTCTGGAGATGACAGGACCACTGCACCCACGAACTCCCAGCAGCTGTGTTTGTTTGCCCAAGATCTAGCCAGTCAAAATCCTAACCTGCAGTGGGAAGCAGTTTATGAGCCCCCTCCCTCTGTAACTGAGGAAGGGCAGTTGTCGGCTTCTGAGGAAGAGAGAGTCCATGTTGTAGGGCTAGGGAGGGAGGGGTAAACCTGCAAGGTCTTCCTGCAAGGAAGAAAGAGAAAGATTTGTGGGTGGATCTGATCAAAATATAGTGTATGAAATTAACAAAAAATTAGTAAAAATATTTATTACAAAAATCAGATGGTGACCCTTATAATTGTGGAGAGACAACTGAAGAACATTGGGAGTCCTCTAAATATAGACTTCATTTCTAATCCAATTCCTTTAGAAATTTTGAAAATTCCACCTTATTCTCTAAAATACAAATGAAATAAGGTGTTTTTTTTTAACATGAGTGATCAACCACTTATGTTACCTCCCAGAATTCTTTTTTAAAAGATTTGTTTAGCTTATCTTATGTGTATGACTGCTTGTCTGTAAGCACCACGTGTGTGCAGGTGCTTGTGGAGACCAAAAGAGGGCATCGGATCCCCTAGAGCTGGTGTTACAGATGGTTGTGAACCTCCTAATGTGAATCTGGGAACAGCTTGGATCCTCTGCAAGAGCAGCAAGTGCTCTTAACTGCTGAGCCATCTCTGCAGCCACAACTTTTACAGTTCTCAATTCTAGTGTTTTCTAGGTTCACGACAATGCTCTATTACATATTCCGGTTCCTTCCCATGGATACTACCCCTTGATTCTCACTGGAGGACCCCTGTCACCCATCTTCATACTAGTCCTGAAACCCAGTGTCTGTGGTCTTGTCCTAATGTGCCTCCTCACTTCCAGGGCTCTACTGCCATCCCTGCTCTGAAGACCAAGAACAACGGGTGATACCAGTCCTACTACATTTATTCAAGAGCTTATTTTTTTCTTATTAAGTTTTGAAATATCACCCCGGCCATAAAACTTGAGGGAAAACACAGTCACACACTGTCCTCAGACAGAAGCCAGAATTCTCTGCAAATCCAGCTACTTCACATCTGTTCTCAGTGACCCAGACAGATTCCAAAACCATCGAAAAAGAAGGCAGTCAAGAATCAGAAGAAAGTATATGCACGCAGATGTTTATTTCAACACTTTCTATAAGGTAAAACAGACGGAGAAGAGGAGTGAATAATCCCATACTTAACATATAAACAATTGATTAAATATATGTGCAGTATGCTATGCACTACTTAAAATATATGTAAAGTATGTTCACTAGATTTGTAAATGTATATGTTAAAGATCTAAGTGACAGTATACTCAGATTAGTATATAGCATATTAGAGTCTGCTGTGATGTATGTGAAAATAAAACAGAGACCAAAAATGTAGGATGAAATATGAACTAACCATGCCTGCAGACAAATTGTTTTGATTTTCCTTTTTGTAAGATCCTGTTTTCTGTCACGTTCTAGAAACACCCTGTGTTTCTTTTCTGTAGAAGAATGTAATTAAATGTTTCATGTAAAACTGAAACATTAATAATAACAGAGAGAGAAATGAGAATGTTTCTGTCGTAAGACTGGGTCTCTTCCTAAATCCTCATTTAAATGTCCCCTACCATTAAAGGGACCTGGAAAACAGAAAACAAAATAAATGCCATTCTCTCTTTATTTTGGTTTCATAGGCAAGGACCAAGAAGTAACCATGTGTTCCCTGAATTCACCACACAAGGGCTCATACATATGTATATATGATATTTTTCCTTGCCAGGACCCATGGTGATTCAAATACAAGTTACCCAACCTCTGATGGTATTAACAATTTAAAATATTCCTCCTAAAATCAAATTTGATGGGTATTCTGACCACACTAATAGACACTGAAATTTGGTTGTAAGACAGACAGTGATGACCACAATCTAGTCATTGTGGCAAGACTGGCTTTCTACAGGAAGTCCTCACAGAAAGCAGACCCAGCAGCTTCCGGTTATCTCTATCAGCTCACTCCAGGTGCAAATTCTGCTCACTGTCAATTCTGAACAGCACCCACAGTGTTGACTCTGGTTACTGATGACAGACATGGCTGGCAGGACCAGGACTCCTGATGATGATGAAGTCTAGTCTTCCATACCTTTGCATCTGTTCTAAGTAACCTACATGCTTGCATGGCTCACTAACTGGGGGGAGCAATGATTTGATATCTGTCATTCAGCACATGGTGTGTATGTCAGCCAGAGTCGTGAATACTAAAGAGGAAATAACCTTAGTTTGTTTGGAGCTTCTTTAGAGAAGAGAAGTAATTGTAAGAAAAGTAAAATAAACTATAAAGGAAGAGAAATCTTGAGGGCAGGAAATATTTTAGACCATAGTACTGAACTTAATGTGGAAACATTTTTTCCTACTTTGTCTCATTTCTTAAAATTCACAAATGTTTTTTTAACAACGAGTTATCAGTAAATTGTGAAACATCTTCTTTTAAAGCTATACCTGTGGCCCTTGTCATAGAGTCACTCATGTAAACAATCAGTTATTGTCCTGTTGAGTTATTGAACAGGAAAAGCTATTTTACTGTCAACAGTGATTAAATGCTGGACCTTCCAGGAGCTTTTGCTGTTAGAAGACGTCAGGTGACTGGCAATGCTTAGAACAGTCTGTTGACAATTGGTTTGTTATTAGTAATCAGAAACCATGAGAGAAGTACAATGTCTATTAAACACTCATCCAGGTGGCTTCAGCATCCACCTTTAGGGTCCGGTGCTGGCTCTGCAGCACTGCAGGAATCCGTCGGCCTCATCCTAGAGGCTGGAGTGAGAGGACAAGGAGGCAGAGCAGAGTGCTCAACAGGACACAGCTGCAGACTGGACAAGCAGAACCTCCACAGATGTGTTTCAGCTCGGGGTCCAGGTGCTCTACATCCCACGTTGTAGATTGCCTGTTGCATGCTTAGAGATATCCTAACATCCTCACCAAGATGGACAGTTTTCCTTTCTTCTACTAATCCAGTGTTCAGAGAACTACATAGAATGGGTTGTCTTATTTTGCACCTGGACAGCAACAAAGAAAGATTAGTTTAACATTAGTTTAACATGAGCACCTAAAACTCAAAAGTTACTCTCTCTCCCTCTCCCTCTCCCTCTCCCTCTCCCTCTCCCTCTCCCTCTCCCTCTCCCTCTCCCTCTCCCTCTCCCTCTCCCTCTTCCCCTCCCTCCCTCCCTCCCTCCCTCCCTCCCTCCCTCCCTCTCTCTCTCTCTCTCTCTCTCTCTCTCTCTCTCTCTCTCTCTGTGTGTTTGTTGACTTCACGCTGAATAAAATGTATTCCCTCCTTGTTCAACATTGGGAAAGAAAATATAAGAAAAGACATCATGACATAGTCATATTTTCACCTGAAGTTATGTGAGCACACATTTTCTGACTTGAAGCCAATAACTGACAATTAGTTGCCATTTTATGACTTTCATTATCAGTCAGCTACTAAAATATTTCCTGAGTAACTGGGCATTTCCTCTCTCACTGAGTTACTACAAATAGTCCAATCTGATGAGCAAAGTACCTAAAAGAAAGACAGGAATGTGATGGTATAAGGTGAAAACTCATGGACCCATGTTAATGGTAATTGAAAATAACAGACAAGCAATGTCAAAGCATGATTGGTCTCATCACATCAGCCAGCATATTCTATGAATGACAGAAATACATCTGTCTTGATTTATAAACACACAAAACTATTTTCAAATATAATTATCTACTCCTTTCCCCCTCCCCATCCTGTTCCACTTTCTCCTTACTTTCTTTGGACAGTCCGTAGCTCAGGCTAGTCCCCAACTGTATTCCTCCTGTCCCTGCATCCCTTAGTGGTATGTATCACCAAGCTTAGTGTGAATGAAATGAGATCCCACATGCATAGTGCCCTTTGGTGGCCTGTAGTGAGCGTGTTCTATTGATGTTGCTGCTGCAGTGAGAACACAATATCTCACCTCCTCCCTTTCTGAAAGGTTCATTCCAATCTGTACTGATGAGCACATGATCATCATCCCAGGTATTTCCAAAGTTAACCTGGACTATTGGTATCTGAAATGCAAAGTGAGAACCTTGAGATTGCCTCCTGCCAAACATCAGAGCACTTGTACACACCATGGGTGGCATCTATGCTGTTTATTAAATAGCTTCAATTTAGCAGGCAATGAGATGGAAAACTGGCTTCTCTCCTGAAGTGCCATCAAAACAGAAACTATTCAGAACAGGAGAGGTGTCAGGGCTTCTGAAGGAAGTTTTCACATGATGCTCATCTGGAAATCCTCACTTGCCCTGGTCTATGCAAAATCCTCAAAGTATCAGTGAAGACTGCCATGCCAAGAAGGTGGGTGGAAGGAAGTGGTTTTGAAGCACCTGTCATGTTCTTTCAAATAACGAAAACCAGAATCCGTGACCTACCAATTTCTTCTGATTTTTACCTTCATGGCAACACACAGTATTTCTCATCACAGATTTTGGTCAAAACCCACAAATGTCCTAAAGCTCACTAAGTGACATCTTCTGATGCTCCTCAGCCTATTGCTCATCTGCTCAAGTCTCTTTGCACTTGGGCCAGTTCATGTTCACTATTCTCAGCATGGCACCAGTTCTGAGAGCTCATGAGTACATATCTGTGGGTCAATAGATATCTAAATCAGAGACAGATTCTCAAATCTATGCCTCTCCCTTTCTGTACAAAATGGGACAGTGGAGGCTGAGGTAGATTTTTACTGCTGTTTGGCACTCTAGCTATTAAATGGAGTGCCTCATGCAGGTTAGGATCACCACCCCTGAGTTACATTCACAGGTAATGTGGATTTTACTGCTGTTTGGCACTCTAGCTATTAAATGGAGTGCCTCATGCAGGTTAGGATCACCACCCCTGAGTTACATTCACAGGTAATGTGGATTTTGCCATAATGCTTTTGTAAACAATCCCTTTAGCAGTAAGTGTGGTGGCTTTAGGTAAAAAATGGATGAGTCCCTCTAAGATCGTTGTCTCCAGACATCCAGGACACTGGTCAAAAATGCCTAAAGTTGAAGTTGGAGTAAAGCAAAGAATGCCTTTCTTTATCACTATACTGGAAAGAGATACTGAAGAAGGCTCTACAAACTGTGTTTATTATGTTTAGTCAGGCAAAACATGCACATGAAAATTAACAGCATGGTGCTCAGCAGTCAGCTGCCATTTCAGAAGAAGGTGGACTTGGGTCTACAGTAGAGCTGATTGGATAGCACATCCTCTATTAATACAATCCACCAAAATAAGATAGTAGTTTTAAAAACAAGTGTGATTGTCCACAAGAGTTCAACAGGGATAGACTTATTTTCTGATTTGATTATAAAACTAGTTCAGAAAAGCTCCATAGTGAAGCTTCCATATTGAAAAACTTAAGTGAGAAACATTATCCATTATGAATGAATACCATTCACAAGATTTTATTAGTCCTTATTTTCTTCAGCATGGCAATGTATACTTCCCTGGAATTTTCAGTGAGTGTATGAGGTCTCAGTTCTGGTGCTGATGCTTTGTTATTCACTGTAGATTATTGTGAGAGACAGCATTGACCATAAATAAAATGTTAGGGATCATGCAATGAAGTTTCTAGGCATTGCTCTTAGAAATACAACCCCAATATGAAGATAGTGCAGCATAATGGAAACAGAACCACAAAGACAATGACACAACCTGCCCCCAACAGCAGAACCCAGGGACATGGGCTGTGAGGTAACTAATGACTCCACATTTCACAGGCAAGCCTCTGGGTGGGATATCTAGCACCACAAAATAACAATCAAAGAGTCTTGTGAAACCTTCTCCGGGTTAATAATGTTTCTGCCTAACAGGAAGCAGTGAATGGATTGAAGTAAGGTCTTTTTTTGTCTTAATTGGAAAAAAAAACCATAAAAATTACCCATATAAAGAACATACCATGCATTGGGCCTTGGAAAAACAAATAACAAATAAAAAAAAATCATGAATTAAGCATGGATGTGTAAAAACATTCATTTGTGTTCATGGTTATACTATTTCAATTTCCTCTTATAAAACTAAAGAGAAGGCAACTAACTTCATTGACCTCATAATACAGTCATTCAATATTTCCTCAATGCTCTGGCTGCAACAGTGCTTCCATGGGGGAGCAAGATGGTCTTTCTGTGCTTCACAGGAAACCCCAGCTGACCTATATGCTTCTCTGATATCCTCCATCCTCTGAAAATACTTTCTTTTCACTATTTCAATTGCTATTTTAATATAATATTGTATATCTTAGATCTAGGACATGCTTTCCAGGAGAGAACTCAACTCAACCAATTTTTATGGAAACCTGCTAAATCAGAGTTATTTTTACAGCCCTAGAGCAGATTCAGAACATAAGTCTGCCCATGCTAAGATCAAATTTCTTCTCAAGTTGTCTGTTGGGGACTAGAATCCCAGGGCACTGGATTCATAGAGCACAGTAAACTTTCCATTCTTTGTAAAGAGGACATTCTTCAACTATTAGGAGTTCCTCTCAGGGCACATACACCTTCCTGTGACATTATCTATATGATAAGAAGGAAATTTAGTCCTTGCTTCAGATTTTAAAACCAAATATTACACAAACCACACCAAAGAAAAGCCTTAAAAACAACAAGTTAGGGACTCAGGTATAGTCACCAGAGACTAAAAGACATTAATCTCCTTAAGATGAATTATCCCCAAGACAAAGTGAGCACAAAAAGATGAGACTAGACAATACCCACCGAAGTGGGAGAAATGGGACAGGTGGTCTAAACTCTACACAGTCCTTTTCTCACCCCTTAAAACAAGGCCTTGCAAAATTTGAAGAAACCCAGTGCTTCTATAATGCAGTCCAAAGGGTCCCCAGCCTGAATTACAAATGAGTGGATCCCAGTGCAGCCTGGTACCTGACAGAGATGCCCTACTAGTAAGGTGCTATTAGAAATACTGTTTCCTGTTGAAAGATCTGGGACAAACTTCAAACTTGAGCAAGCAATAACATTTCAGTGACAGAGCTGCATTTACAGAAATTAGCTTTCCCTTCCATCAAAGCATCATCAGAAAGCATGTTAATATGTCTTTGAAGATATAATTTAAAATAATTACTTATGCCTGGCAAAAGTCTTTACAGAAGTGCTGGAGGAAATAAGGTATTTCCTTAATATTATTTTTAAAAATATTAATTCCATTCTAATGCTACAATAATCTAGGAAAAAATGAAAGTGTCTCTTTCCACTATCATTATTTACCAGTGTCTAAGAAACAGCTTTTAATCAGGTAAGGTAAAAGGAAAGCTACAAATATTTAAAATAAGGTATTGCCATTATTTGCATATTATTTGATTATCTGGCTAGATAAACAAGAATAGCAACTTTTATTAGCACAACACTACCTAAACAGATTTTATGTATTCTAGTAATCAATAGTATTTTAATAATCAGCATATAATATAATACATGATATAATACAGTAAAATAATTTGACAACATTGATTCAAAATATGAAAAACTGAATTTGTCAACAATTGTGAGGATTATAAAAAAACACTAATATTCTACTAAATAATATAAGACTTGACTAAACTGATTTGCTAACATTGAAGGAGAGAAATTTTTAATAACTAGAGCAGATGGAATGTTAATTGATTTTGTACAAATAAATCTTCTATATGGCAGAAGACATGCTGGCTAATAGGAAAAGCGAATGATGCTTAGCAGCTGCCAACACTCAACTAAACTGTAGAAAGGCCTCACCACACAGCAAATGAACCAGACAATACCCACAAACAGCCAGTGTGTGCATGCTTGAACAATGGGCTGCTGGAGCTGTGGGGAATGCAGAGTTACACATGCTCATCTACTGGTGTGAAACAGATTGGTCTAGCTTGTGGGGAGCCATTTTGTTAATATATGATGAAATTGAAATATATGTCTCCTTTAAGTTAGAGATTAAGCTTCTGGAATTTGTCCTGAGGAAAATACCCACACGTATTCACAAGGTGTATATGTAAGGACATTTCTTCTTGGTTAGTTTGAAAAGAGTAACACAACACTAAAAATAAACCTCTATCATAATGAGAATAATTGAGTGACGTAAGCACAATGAAATCAACTGCTAGCATATGTTAAACACAATGGTCATAATACTGATCTGGAAAGATGTGTAAAGTAAGAGTAAGAAGTAAAAAATAGCTAAAGAGCACAGAAAAATAAAAATCAAGTTATATAAAACTTTGGAAGGAGATAATTTTCAAATAGATACAACTCTTTCATGTATAAACTTGTAACCGACCTTCTCACAGCCAAACTGTGAGTCAAAGTCTTTTTCCATATATTTTCCAATATTTTCTGAAATTTCTACAATGAGTACATATATACATGTGTATGTTTCAAAACAAAACAAGAATGAAGGCTAAAACATCTCTCCTTGTATCAGAGAAATTCTAAGATGAGATTGTGTGAAAAATACTCAACATAAAGAAAAGTCTGCCCAGCAACTCAGATGTTCCTAATTATGTTGCTAGGTCTGGAACAACTGAAACACCTTCCTAGACAGTGATCTTTCTAGGCGGGGATCCATGCTGCTTTTTAATTTGAAAATGATGGCGACAATAAGGATCACCTTGTCTAGAGCCCAGGTGCTCTGCCCAACAGCTATGAGCACCTCTCCTTGGGTAGCTAGAGCTGAGACGGGCTCACTTTGGAAACACAGTGCTTGTTTTCCTCCTTGAAAAGCCAGATTTTTGGGCAGGAAGCACAAACTGGTGCAGCCACTTTGGAGATCTGACAATGTATTCTAAAGCTAAATAATAATATGCCCAGAGAGTACTGTCCCCGTCTCCACCACCTCTGCTCCTGGGTTACCTGAGGGAAATGAGTACTCGCATATATAAGGAAGTCAGCACAATGGTGTATGGGAGTTTATAACAATCAAGACAGTAGACAACCCAAATGCCCATTAAAAGAGAATTGTGGAATACTGCACATCAATTAGTAGAAAAGACCAAACTATACAAAAATCATATCAGAGATGTAAGTTTGAGTGAAAGGCACCAGTCATGAAAATACCACTAAGTGATTTTATTTGTATTAAACATGAAGATATCCTGAAAGTCAGAATCATAATTAGTTTAGGGATGGAGCAATAGCCTCAGGTGGCATTCTAAACACTTCATAATGATTTGAGTGAAGTTATGTGGATACACACATATGCAAAACTTGGCTGAGACTCATGCATAGATTTTTGCACTTTACTTTTTCCTTAATTGTAAAGTTATTTTAAAAGTAACTAAAAATAAAAAGCCAGTCTTTCCAGGAAGAAAAGAATGAGGTCAACCCAGCAAGCTGAAGTGGCTCTGTGGTGAGTGCTGAACACACAGTGCACTCCCAGGCAATGAGAAGATGTCCATGTCACCTGAGCACACTTAATTATTACAACTGCCCAGCAGTCATTTATAGAAATGGTTCATAAATATTTAAAAACACTCTCTGGGAACACTTCCAAAGAGCATTTAACACATTCCAGTTGATGTACAAGGGTGTGACATCTCCAAGACCATGATCTTGACATTGAACTAATTGAAAAATCCCGTGAAGATGAATCTTAACAAAAAAATCTGTCATTTCCTTGTGCCTTCTTCTGCACTGCATTCCTTTATTTTAGACACATCATTTCCATTCTGCTAAAATTAGTCACTTGGCATGGATCTCCTACCCAGTGCTTCTCAATCTGTCTGCCATCCTCATGGCTCTGACCTCCACCTGGGGCTCTTCAGCATTGTTTCTACTGCTAGCACTGTGTCAAGCTTCATCTATGAGGGAGAAGAGAGGACAATGTGCAACATCTCAGGATAAAAATGTTGTATGTCGGGGGGAGGGGGAACAGGGCATGGGTTACCCAAAACTAAGAAACTGTATAAAAGGTTGTAAGATAATTCTCTTTCCTTCTCCTGCCCCAACCAATGTAAAAGGAGTTTAAACAGAGGTAACCTGCATGAAGTTATTGGATAAAAACCTCAGTTCCATATGTGGAACACCCAAGCTCCAGAGATACCTGAAATAACAGACAACAAAAGCTACCGCCATTCCTCTTGGTTACCTACCACTGTTAGATGGTAAGACACTAACTTCTGAAGTTATGATACTTTGGTGGGAGGATACAGAAATTTAACTGGAACTGGCCTGGAAATTTCTTCTGCACTAGGTAGCTTTCATACTTCTGGAAAGTGCCATGTAAGCCATTATGGAAGAAATTTATCCATAAACTTACCGCATAGTCACTATATGCTATAATACTAACCTGCCAGGCAACCTACTGGTAAAATAATAGTACGGTTGCTATGGAGATAACCAAATGCTCTATCTTTGCATTGGAGTCCTGATCCACAGGAGAGAATTCATGCCTGTTACTGCAAACCTTTTCAAAATCCAATGTCTTGGGAGGTCATAGATCCAGAGAACCTACTACTATGCCTGTGTTACATGGACATGTTGTCAAGCTGACTTCTGAATTTTTATATTTATACCCCTAGATTATTGCACTCTCAACCTTGGTCAAAGAACTGTTTGCAGTAGTCAATAGTCAATATAGAGACTCTTAACTGGTTCAAGTGCCTAGAATGAGCGATTATGGAGTGTTGTGAAATGCTTTCTTCTGGACATGACATAACCATTGTCCTGAACTCATGGCAGCTATGGTTATTTGCACAATACCAAGGTCAATCCATTCAAAACTCCAGCACAAATGTAGCTGAGACACTTGGCAATTTAAGACTACTTGACAAAGGGATAATTTTCTTCTGGGATGTGGCTTCTGGTAGGTTGTTCATGTTCTGGTGGATGGTCTCACATCCAAAACACATGGGGGCAGCTCTAAATGAACTCAGTGAGGCTTAAATAAAAAATAAGAAAGATGACATCATTGTAGAAGGAGAAAGTGTTGCAGAAAACCCAGGGTAATGGGAGGTAGTAAATATGATCAATGGTAAATACACTGAGAAAGAAACTGAAAAAAAAAATATGCCATTCACAGTAACTTAACCCAAACCCCAAGAATACACCCTGCCAAGGAAGTAAAAGACCTCTGTAGCAAAAACTACATATAGAAAAATTAGGCTACAGCAAGTCTATCTCTCTGTCTGGGTTTCTTTCTTTCTCTCTTAATTTCTATCTATTAAATTGGGAAAAAATATAGGGCTTAGGTATATAAATATTGTGTAGGAAGAAACTTAGGGGAAGAGTAGAATTTCCCTAGTGCCAGACCTGATGCACAAAAAAGTGTCCAGGAACAAGCAGCCACTGCTGACTTAGCAGTCTGAGAAAGAGGAGCCAAAATGGGGCAGGAAAATAGTAAGCAGATGTTTGTATATTCACTTGCAGAAAGTTTGAAAACTGTGGGAGTTAAGGTAGAACTACAACAAGCATAGACAGAGGTTTTTGGAATCCACAGAGGACCTGTGTCCTTGGTTCTCCAACTATGGGACTCTGGACACAGACTCCTAGGAGAGAATCAGATTCAAAATGCAAAAATATTATAAGGAATATGGGCTGGAAAAAATCCAGTGGAAGCTTTTGGCTTGTGGGCATTAATTCGGGACAGCTTAGATCTAAACCCTGAGGAGCAGGGGGAATTCTTCCCCAAGTAGACATGAGTAAAACAAAATCCTCCTGCTGCTATATGAGAACACTTTTACAACATTGTTTAACCAGGATCAGTTCCCTCTTGGCGATGAATCCTTGGGATGATACAAGGGAGGAACTAAAGGGCTTGAAAAACTTATTAATTTCTCTATCTCAAAAACTGGAAAACCTTCAGGTCTCTCTTTCCCAGGTCTCTTTTCCTTCTGTAGGGGTGGAAGTAGACTTACCTGGGGGGTCATCTATCAGAATGGAAAGGTTGCCCATAATTCCCCTGGCACAAAAACCTCCTGGAACATGGCAAACCCTTACTGTTAGCACTGCATCTCCTCTTCAAGCCAGTATATTGGGAGGCAGCTAGCAGATGGAGAGAGGTGCAAGGCTTTCAAATGTTCCCTGTAATTGAACAGCCAGACACCCAGGGTAATATAGTGCTGGTGAAATCACAGCTCAAGGCAGCTGGGTTTCCTTCCAGAGCCAGGGCTGCTTGAGAGCAGCTGCTGGTAGCAGCAGGAGGAACCTTGTGCCCCTGGGGCAAGAGGCAGTTGAGAGTGCTCAGCCCTCAGGACTAGGATTATAAAAGCCTGAACAGAGCTAGCAACTAAAGCCATGCATTTTCCATTTGCTGGCTGTAAGAAAGTCTCTTTTGAAAGGACTCTTCCACAGCCAGCTAGCAGCTTTTCCCTTCGAGCAGCTTTTGCCTAGGGAAAGCTAACTGAAGTGTCTCTGTAGCTGGGAGTGAAGTTTCAGCAATGTTTGTTTCAACTTAGTTGAATTATTGCATTCAGGAGAACTTCAATGAATTTGGGTAAAGGGACCACTCCCCTCCCCCTGGCCAGCAACCATCCTCATCTGCTGCTGGGTGTACTTCCAGTGGTTCCAGAATGACTGGGAGGGCCCAGCAGGGAAGGTGGTTGTTGGGACAGCATTGTCCCAAGTGTTGCAGTCCCTTAGCAATGGCACTCACTGAATTCTGGGGTTGAGGAAGCTGGATACAAAGACTCTTGAGTCACTGACAAATTAGGCTCTGATTTCACACTTTCAGGGGAACTATAAGACTGTTAGTAGAACTGACTTTTCTGAGCTTTTGCAAACTTCAGAAATGAAACAGTTTTGAGTTCACCTGCAGTTTTAACTGTGGTGAAAATGCAAATAGTTCTGTTAAGAGAACTCTCTTAGATGTTTGCTAAAGTTTGTAAAGTAGTCTTATAGAGAGTTTGCTTTTGAATGTAAGAATTGTAAATATGTATAGTAATATTTATGCTAATTGTAAATATGTATAGTAATATTCATACTAGAATTATGTAAATCTGTTGATATTAATGAACTGTGGTTTGGTGAAGCTAAGGGAGTCTGCTGTGGGATGTTCTGTATGGCAAATGTGTTGCTCTGATTGGTTAGTAAATAAAACACTGATTGGCCAGTGACTAGGCAGGAAGTACAGGCAGGACTAACAGAGAGGAGAAAAGAAAGAACAGGAAGGCAGAAGGAGTGACTGCCAGCCGCCACCAGGACAAGCCGCATGTGAAGATGCTGATAAGCCACGAGCCACGTGGCAAGGTATAGATTTATGGAAATGGATTAATTTAAACTATGAGAACAGTTAGCAAGAAGCCTGCCATGGCCATACAGTTTGTAAGCAATATAAGTCTCTGTGTTTGCTTGGTTGGGTCTGAGCAGCTGTGGGACTGGCGGGTGACAAAGATTTGTCCTGACTGTGGGCAAGGCAGGAAAACTCTAGCTACAAGAGTCTTTAAGTTTGATGTAGTTGCATCAGGAGTTTTATTTGATGCATTTGCATCAAGAATTTATTCACTTAAAAAAAAGAGCTTGGCATAGCTAAGGCTGTTATAGACATCTTAGACCCATTCAAAAAGGACATTCCAACTTTATCATCCTCTACTCTTTTACTGGAGGGTGTGGCAGCCCTAGGGATTGCTGTGGTTGTTTCAACTACTTGCAAGCTATTAGAAAGGTCCTGAGTCAGAGCTGAGTTAAGCTCTGTACCTCTCCCTGCCATAGGCTGGTTGTCAGGGATGGGCAACCTTCTTGCTAGCTTTCAACCTAAGACAGAGTATGCTTGATGGAAAGTATATCTCAAGGAGAGGTAAGTTTGACAAGAGAAGAAGAATGATCTAATGCAGGCACAGTCTGAGGTGTCTGAAGGGCCCTTTAATATATTAAGATGGGCGATCTGGAGATGTTTCCTAGTGAGATCTGAGCTTGCTTTACCCAGCAAGGCTTCATAAGGCAATGATTTGACCAAGGGCATGGTTACCAGGTGTTTGGAAGGGTCTTCACTTGGCTGTGCAGATTTCTTTGATCTATCAAAGGGGAGGCCTTTTGCCCTACCCCTTGGTATTATTATAAAAAGCCCTTTTGAGAGACAAAAGGGGTCATTGGATTTTGATCCAGGTCCTCCTGAAGCTATCCTGTGTTTCTTTCTGTCTCCTCTCCACTATCTTTCTATCTAAAAGTTTCTTATTTCTCTCTCCTCCTCATAGGAACCCTTTAAAATATGGGAGTTAGCCTCCCACAGTAAAAGACTCTTATAACTTGGGAAATCAAACCACAGATTCCAAATGGAACTGCATGAAATTAAAAAGCTTCTGCATAGAAAATGAAATAGATGTGTCAAGAGATAGCCATTAAAAGAAATAGATAAGATCTCATGGGTAAACTGGGGCGGGGGGATAGGGTAGGGGATGGGGAATGAGAACATGAGGGAACAGGATGAGCAAGTTGGGGGAGGGTCAGAGAGGGAGAGCAATGAAAGAGATACCTTGATAAAGGGAGCCATTACCGGGTTAAGGAGAAATCTGGTGCTAGGGAAATTCCCAGGAATCCACAAGGATGAACCCAGCTAAGACTCCTAGCAATAGTGGAGAGGGTGCCTGAACTGATCTTTCCCTGTATTCAGATTGGTAACTACCCTAATTGTCATCATAGAACCTTCATCCAGTAACTGATGGAAGCAGATGCAGAGCCACATCCACAGCCAAGCATTAGGCTGAGCTCCTGGAGTCCAGTCAAAGAGAGGGAGGAGGGATTATATGAGCAAGGGGAGTCAAGAGTATGATGGGGAAACCCACAGAGACAGATGACCCAAGCTCAGAGGAGCTTACAGACACTCAACTGACAGCTAGGGAGCCTGCACAGGACCAAATGAGGCCCCCTGAATGTGGGTGACAGCTTTGTGGCTTGGTCTGTTTGTGGGAGCCCTGGCAATGGGACAAGGACTTATCCCAGGTGTATGACCTGGCTATTTGGAGCCCATTCCCTGTGGAGGGATACTTTCACAGCCTTGATGCAGGCGGAGGGGCTGGGTCCTGCCTCAACTTGATATACCAGGCTTTGCTGACTCCCCATTGGAGGCATTACCCTCTCTGAGGCATGGATGGGGGTGGGGTAGGGGGGGTAGGTAGAAGAGTGGGAGGAGGGGAGGAAGGGGGAACTGTGGTTGGTAAGTAAAATGAAAAATAAAAAAGACAGAGATAGCCTTCAGAATGGGAAAAATTATTGCTAGTTGCTCATGTGCCAGAGGAGTAATATGAAGAATATATAAAATGCTTAATGTAAACACCACAAAATCCAACCCACTCAAGTAAGAAGACTCAGAAGGTTATGAAAATAGGAGTGGGAGGTGATGGAAAGAAGAAAAATTCTAGAAAGTGAGGGGGTAAGAAAGGGGGTGCAACAGGGAGGGGAATGGATATGTTCAAAATACATTAGAAACATAAGAAATTGTAAGAGAATGAATACAAATATTTACAAAATATGCCAATGTTCTCAAAGCTTGAAGTTTAAACATCCAATCAACATGTGAAAAGCAAATGTTTAGCATTCTTAACCATTAAGGAAATAAAAATTAAAACTATATTTCACTCCACTCAGATGTAATCATTAAAATATAAATAATAAATGCTGGCAAAAGAGCTTAGTTACCTTCCTCAAGGCTATGACACAATCCCTGATGAAAGCAACTTAAAGAACCAAGGATTTCTTTTGGCTGCAGTATGAGGTCCTGTCTGTCAACTCAGGAAGTCCATAAATGCACAAGCTTGAGGCAAGTGGTCATACTGCACCTGCAGTCGGGAAGCAGAGAACTGCATGTTTATGTTCAGCTGGTTTCATCTTTCTTATGTAGGCTGGGACCAAGCCCAGAGAGTGATGCCACCACCCATTTTAGGATGTATATTCCCACCTCAGCTAACCTAATCAAGACAACTTCTCACAAATATTCCAAGTGGCCTGTCTCCTAGGTGACTGATCAGTATTAAGCATCACAGTGGGAATGTGAACTTAAGCAGCCTCTGTAAAGACCATTATAACATAGAGGTTGTTAAACTAAAAATGAAACTACCAAATGACCCAGCTGTGCTACTTCTAGGTATGTACCTGAAGGACAGTGCTTCCTACACATCTATATAACAGCCCCATTGTAAAATCAGCCTGTGTGTCCATGAATCAATGTATAGATTTTAAAAAGCCAATGTATAAACAATGGAATTTTATTAA